>NC_139395.1:64467500-65845000 GCF_054392235.1 Sus scrofa
GGGAGGAATGTGGAGGAAAATTCATTTTCTTGTTTATACTTCGCTATACTTCTCATCTGATTCTCCATGGCATTTGAATTAAGATGTTTTATGGACTGGTGATCATCATGAACTGGTATTTTCATGAATGTCTTCCTAGACCTTACTCAAACTGTAAATATTACAGTAACTCAGACGGTGCCACTGTTTATAGTACATACATGGGGACGAATGTGCATAGGAATGCAGTTAAAAGGGAAAAGGACTAATTCTAATTAGGCAGAAACTGTAACATATTTCATTGAAGTAGGTTGCAGTTAATTCCTTAGTTGCCTGTATTTTTCTGCCAAGGAGACACCAAGGTGTACTCCTATAGACTGTTTGGGGATATTTAATTGGTACATCAACATTAATTCTTAGAAAAGTTTAGATCTAGCTTTTTAAGAAAACTGCTTATTCACATTTGACTTCCCTTAGATGTAGTTACAGAGCTAGTAACTAAAAGGAAAACTTCACTAAATAAGAGAGATGCTGGGGTTCTGTGCTCCTTGGCTATCATTTTGCTCTTCTGAAGAGAGAAACTTGGCATCCTGAGACTTCTATCTGTAGTAATGAAGAATATAATAGGAGTGAACTCTTACTATAATCAATTTGTGATTAGACACATTGTGATCATGGGGACAAGTTTAAATGTGGTTATCTAAAAGGTAGTCCCAATCTAAACAATTAGGAACTCCTGATTTTCCATGAGGGATTTAACATTAATGGCATGTGTAGTAGCTACAATAGGAAATCTTGAGTAAGACAGAACTAGTTTCAGACGCTGTTTCTACTCCCTTTAGTGTCTGCCTGGGATTTGGGCAAGTAACTTACAGCCTTTAAATTTCTGTTTCTGTTTCTATAATGTAATTGGTGATAATAGTAGCTACTCCGGAGGGTGGTTAAAAAAGTTAAAAAGATAACCTTCAAAGCAGAATGCCTGGGACACAAGGGCTGTTATGTTGTTATTTGGTAGCCTAAACAAAGTGAGCATTTTGTATGTAATTTATTCATTCATTCATTCACATGTTTATCAATTGTTTCCAGTGTTCCAGATACTGATTAGATGCTAGTTCAAGGGTGAACAGGGTAGGCAAGGGGTTAAGATGGAAATTAACAAGGGGAGAGAGCCATGATAATTAATTGAATTTTCAGAGAAGACTTCCAGTATCTATAAAACTGATAACTGAGGAACAAAGAATGCTTGGAAGAACAGCTCAGGGAAAAGCATTCCTGCTAAAGGATCAGCATGTGTGTATGCCTTGAGGTGCAAAGAACTTACATGTATCCCCAAGGATCTAGAAGAAGAACAGGTGGCCTACCACAGTGAAGGTAAGTCAGAATGATGAGATTAGTTTGAAGAGGGAAACTAGGGCAAGATAGCCAAGGGCTTTGTTACCCATGTAAGAAGTTTATACACACTAATTCAGTAAGATACATGCACCCCAATGTTCACAGCAACATGATTCACTATTTCCAAGATATGGAAGCAACCTAAATATCCATAAACAAATGAATAAAATGTGGCAAACTCTCTCTCTCGCTCGCTCTCTTTTACAGACACAGAACACACACACACACACACACACCACAGTGGGATACTACTCAGCCTTGAGAAAGGATGAAATTTTGCAATTTGCAACAATGTGGATGGACTTGGAGGCTGTTATGCTAAGTGAAATAAGTCACACAAAGACACATACTATATCATACCACTTGTATGTGGACTCCAGAAACTACAACAAACTAATGAATGTAGAAAAAAGAAACAGACTCACAGATATACAGAACAAACTGTGTATCTGTGGGAGGGAGGGAAATACAGCAGTAGGGAGAGATATGAACAAATATGTATAAAGTAGGCCATAAGGATCTATTGTACGACACAGAGAATATAGCTGATATCTTAGAATAACTATAAATGGAGTATAACCTTTAAAATTGGTAAATCACTCTTACATAGCTATAACATATAATATTGTATATCCACTATACTTTAATTTTAGAAATTAGAGAACCTCAAAGATGTCTCCCTGGGCTTTCTCCATACTGATCACAGAGAAGATCTTCAAACTTCCATGCCTGGGGCTATTCTGTAGCTGATGAATTCTCAGATGTTAGATGTTTTCATTATGCACGTATCAGGAAATGGGGAAGGTGGTGCTCAGAAGGCACTTACTTAGTAAGTAAGAGCAGCTTTTTATAACAGAACCACTAAAGATTGTTCTTAACTGTTGTTTTCAGGCTCAACTCATCATTCATAATTTCATTAGATTATATCTTATTTCCAGGAAAACTGTATTTTACATCCCCCATCTTACCTGCACAGAAACGTCGCTTTGGGCTTTTTCTAACTTAAAATTCAAGGACATGTAACAGACCAGCCAATTCCTCTGATTTTCTCCTCTCTAGGTCAAAAATATTTTTAGGCATGTTACAAAACTCTGTTATTCAATGACCTTCAAGATTTAATTTGAGTGTGTAAGTATCACATAGTCATATTAGGAGTCATTAGGTTTTTTTTTTTTTTTTTTGGCTTGTAACTTGTTCTTTTACTGTAGTTTATTTTCATTGTTTATTTTGTTGTCTTTCCTCATTACTTATTTTACTTTGGCTCATATTTTTAGAGAAACTGAAGTTGTGAAAACTGAACTGAGGGTTTTCTTTTTTTGTACTCTAGGTCACTGAATTATTAAGTAATAATGTAATAAAAGCACTTATCTAGTGCTTTATTCTAGGACTTCTTATTTGCAACTCTGCCCCTGGAGAACACTGAAAATGTTTTCTCTTCATAGTTTCCAAAGGCACATCAGCTAATCACTCTCTTTTTGATGCAGTGCCCACAATGTTAGAATTTTCCATTTATTAGTTATCAGATACCTGAGTTATATGATATTCCTCATTGGAGTAGAAAATGGCTTCTCTTGAATTGGGTTGGGAGTCAAATAAGGTCAGTTTGCTTGGAGAAATCCTCTTGAAATTTGGGACAACGCCTCCTGCATGTTCTTTATCTAACTTACCCATTCTTTCGTGTGTTTATGTGAACGCAATTGAATCATCAACCATTTTTAAGCACTATAAGCAAGTCAAACAATACATCAAATTTTGATAGTTAAGATTTATTCCTGACTAGAGCTGAGGACATAGATTTTAATTATAGCTGTGAAACTCATACTGAGCTGGGTAAATGGGTAAGCAGAAATGTCAGAGGAGTTTGTAGCACATACAAGATAAAAAAATGCTGAACAAGGACATGTTGGCAAGTTTTGTTTGGCCAGCCCATACTGTCCCAGCATTTGAGATTGAGATGATTTAAGACAGCAGCTAGGATTTACAGTCTCCCTAGAAAATTCAGTCAGTTGGCAAAAACGAGCCGTGATTCCTGCTTGGCTAACATCATCAGGAGCTGTGTAGTATGGGCCCCCTCTAGAGGAGGCACATACCCACTAGTTTGCCATAGTTTCTGCCACCCCTCATTTCTCTTAATACCTGACAGGCTTTAATTATTTACAGTATTTGTCTGACCAACAGAACACTAACACCACCTATGATTCTACATGACCCCCCAGCAATTCTCTACTCTTCGTTGCCATGCCCTTGTATAATCCCCTCCCCTTGTGTGTAGGCTGAACCTAGTGACCACTTTCTAAAAACAAACAAACAAGCAAACAAAAAACCAGAATCAGCAAAAGTGATGGGATCTGTCTTTTGAGATTAGTCAATAAAAGGCCTTGACGTGCATCTCACTGGCTTTCTCTGTCTTGACTTCGCAGCTGGCTTGTTTTCTTCACTTGATCTTAGCCAAAAGGCCGAGAAGCGATTGGCTTGTTTTCTTGAAGCAAGCTGCCCTGTTGGAGAAACACACTAAATAAGATCTGAGGGTGACTTCTGGCCAAGAACCAGTCAAGAACCCAGACCCACAGTCTAACAGCCCACAAATAATGGAATCTAGGCAGCAACCACATGAGTGAACAGAAAAGCAGACCTTTCCCTGGTTGAGCCTTGAGATGGAACCATAGCCTTGGCTGATACCTTGAGTTCAGCCATGTGAGAGACCCTGAAACAGAGAACCCAAATTTCTGACCCACAGAAACTCTGTGTGGTTTCAGGCTGCTAAATTTTAGAGTAATGTGTTATGCAACAATAGATAAAGAAGAAATAGTTTAGAGGTAGGCATTGCATTGACTAGCACAGACCAAAAAACTTGCCTCAGGATTATATAAATCAGAGCAGAAAATTTTTCTATTCCTATGACTGTATCATGGCTGATGTTGGAGGTACTGAGTAATTATGGAATGAAAAAAGGGTGACCAGTGGGGAGTTAACAGTTGCAAGAGACTGTTACAATAAAATGTTGCTTATAGGAACTATGAAATGAGTAAAGGGGGACCATTGGGGAGTTAACTGCTGCAAGAGATTGTTACACTAAAATGTTGCTTGGAGGTAAGTATTACTTTTTCATTATTGTTTGAGTTTGTTCTTTAAGTTCTTTAAAATTTGCTTCCAAATATTCCAATGATCAAAAGTATGTATCAGACACAAAAAGGCTGGAAGCTATTGATCATGACAATTCTCAGAATACCAGACTCTTCCAGGAGACTCCTAGAAACGGTCCAGACATCTGGGATGGCCTCATGCTATAAGCACTGGGAGAAGAGTGGAGGTTGCAATTCCTTCAGTCTGTAGAATAGGGTAAAATCTAAGTTAAGAAAGAAGGAGATCAGGGCTAAAACACAGTCGACAAAGATCTGGGTGTGATTCTTTGCTGATAAGCCCAGTAACCCTAGTGGATTACTCAGTATCACTTTCTCAGTTGGAAAATAGGGTGCTGTTCATTTTTGTATTTAGCAAGCTTTGTAAAAACCCCACATTGTACAAGTAACTGTATTCAGTTTGGAGATAAAGATGAATAAGATATAGAGCACATTGTATAATGTCTTCAGTTTATGAGGCTGTGATATTTGAGTAAAGGCTGCATACAATGCAGTAGTATTTTATTTAAAACTACTTCAACAGCTACAAATATTTGAATACAGAATTGGAGAGGAATTATTAGTGCTAGGTTGTTGCTTCAGTTGTATCTCTGTTATTACTTAATTTCTATGATCCTATAGAATATTGAAATTTTTAGATTATCTGAACATCCTTTTAAGATGCAATGATATTCATATACACAGATTTCAATGTGTATTTTAATGCCGTGTCTTATACTCCTCAAACTATTTCCTTGTATAAACCTTGCAATCCTATAAACATTATGAAAAGCATCTTGTTTTATGCATTATATATATTTATTAGTAATTTTGACCAATCATTTCTAACTTAGTAATAGTATCATGTTTTATGAATGGTATTTATTATTTTATGCATATATGCAGTGGTGATAAACATGGGTGGGTTTAGTTGAAAATAAAAAGAAATATGATTTGTATATAAGTGCAGGCAGTTCACAGATAAAAGTTTAAAAATATAAATCATCAAAATCATGCTTCTGTATTATCAGTTGGTTTTACAAACCCTCCCAAATAACTATCCCACCATAATATCCTTGCAGTATTCAGCACATCCGACCTGAAGGGTGTGTATGTAGTTTTATCATCAGTCAACAGCATCATCAGGCACTTACTTTGGGTGAAAATGGTACTTTGAGAGGGCTTTCACTCTTCAAAAAATCTACTGACTAATCGTGCCCAAGTTCACCTTTTAAAGTTTTCCCATGACCACTCATTGTCTGTTAAGTATGCAGAGTAGATCAAAGGTTAACGATTCTTAATTGGACTTCATTAAGTGATAATATAAGATCCCGAGCTTCTCATTATGCCCCAGGATTGGACAGCAATTGGACAGCAATGTCATAACATCAGGAAATAATGAACTGGAAGGCATGCATTATCATGCATTAGAACACTCGAGCACCTTATTATGTTTCAGGTGTATTGTCTCAAGTGAGGTATAAAGTGAGGTGCATATTAATAGCTTGGTCAAGTTCCCACTTTGAGAATGAACTATATTTTTTGGTGTAATGAAGACCTGCTGACTTGAATGGTTATTCTTTGGAAGATGCTATTGGGTCTTGTTGACCTTTTATTATTATTTATTTGCTGCCCTCAACCTTGAGAGACAAGGTTACTTGCTCATTCAGAGCTTGTGCCATTCACATGAGACATAGCTTTGGGGTCATGCATCACTTTTGAATTTAGCGACTGTCCATTTCTTCATTTCCTGTGTGGTGATTTCGAGCCCAGTTTGGTAATGCAAGGGATTAAAATAGAGTATTTGCTGCTGAGCACATCCTATTTAGATGAGAGTCAGTGCTGTAGTTTCCCTTTGCTCTGAGAATGGGAATCCATGCATAGAGAACAGTCATAACTATAGTTAACATGTCAGGGGAAATGGATGCACAAATGTGTAGTGTAGAGCCATGTGCCTCAGAGATAAACCCAATGCAGGATAATGAGCTAATCTTGGCCTTCTGTAATGCAAAGCTAATAGACTCGAAAAGATACTGCCCTTCATCACAGTTTAGTGTAATTACTCCTAATCCGTAACCTGAACAATATATGCAAACATCTTATCCAAACACTAACATTAAGCTGCTTTTCTCCAGGATGTCAATATGATACTTTCCATTCATATGCCTCAGAGAGTAAATGGACAGTAAAAAGTGCTTTATGTGCTATGGTCTCCCTGAACTTTTCTATGCATTTCTGTGAATAAGGAATCAAATGGCTGAATTGACACCAACATTTATAACTCAGATGATGGACAGAGGATGGCTGTGCTGGTGAAATAGATCACTTCCACAAGATACATCACAGCAATCTCATCCTAAATCCTACACAAAAGCAAATATTGGGTTTGATGGGCCTTGCTCAGCTGGAGGCTTAGAAAATTATTACAGTTGATATTTTAGAAACACCATGGCTAGAAGCTATTTTTTCACATTTAAGATGAAAAGATCTCTGTGTGTGCATGTATGTGTCAGTATAAGAAAGACAGAATGAGAGTTGATTTTATCCTTTGTATGTATAAAAATTACCTTTTACCCCAAGAAAGTCATCTAAAATGCTACAATGCTATTTCAAGGGATGTCTTTTCTTCTATCCCTATATCAGGACTATTGATTAGCTCCACTGTAGACCTGGAACTAGAAACTCCCCTTGGCTGACAAAGCAGGTGTTGAATAAATATTAGGTTTAAGTAAATGAGCAAAGATTAACTACTCCGTCATGTGGAATTGCTCTGGGAAAAGAAAGACATCAAGCCCAAAGTATGTTAACTGTGATATGTATAGACTTAACATTTCCCACAGTGGCTGGTGGGCCATTGTTGTACTTCTAAAATTCATTGGTCACTGAACCCAACTTAATGAAGCAGATTCAGAGGGACAGAAGTCTGGAAATGTGTATTCTAATCAGATACCAAGGAAATCATTCTGTATCCTTCACTTGAGCAATCATTGGTATCAATTCACTTCCTCCTTGAGGTGCTGTTTCTCCCCATTCAATTCAAATTGATAAATATTTAACTCTGCTTTGTAACAGGCACTCTCCCCAGAGTAGTCTCAAAGTCCCTGTTCTCATGAAACTCCCAGGCTCTTAGGGAAGAGAAACATCTGAACACACAGTAAACATGTACATGAACTAATCCTCACTGGGACAGCAGGAAAAGCAGCCTTAAAGGTGTGACATTCAGAGGGCTCTTGAAGGATGCATAGAAGCCAGTCAAGGGAAGGCAAGGAGGAGAAGAGAAAGAAAAGGGATTTTGCCAAATTGAGAAAATCACATTCATGGGTCAGAGTTAATAGTAACAGTAAATTTGAAAGAGGGAAAGCCTTAATGGTTGGAAAAGAAGAGTAGAAGAGGCATAAAAAGCATTGGATAGAGGTGAAAACTACTGGAGATTATAAACCTGTGTTCACCAGTGTTGGGTACTTTCATAACATTGTCATGGTCTTGGTCCATCTGAGTGCCACTTGTATTTTCCTTAATATACTGTTGTCTATCTACTTTTTAAAAACTTTTTAATGAAGTATAAATGATTTACAGTGTTGTGACAATTTCTGCTGTACAACAAAGTGATTTAGTTACACATGTACACACATCCATTCTTTTTCAGATTCTTTTCCCATATAGATTATCACATTATATTGGGTAGAGTTCCCTGTGCCTGACTGCAGTTCCCCCTTGGCCAATCATTTCATATACCACAGTGTACATATGCCAGCCCCCAAACCCCAGTCCATGCATCTTTTGTTAAATGAATTTATTTGGAAAGAAAGCTTCACATCACTACATTAATGTGGTACCAGTATCATCTCATATAAACAGAAGGTCACTTTTAATATGAACTCATCTGAAACAGAGGTGTTAAATTGTAACTCAACGTTGTCACCGTTGGAAGATGCTGAGCATGGAGGCTGCTCTTTGTCAAAAAGCAAGTAAGTGTAAGGAAGGAGTTAAGGTTATCCCAACACCACTAGGAGACTTTGTGCATGTAAAAGAAAGCTGAAAACCAAACAACTTTCTCATCATGCAATTCATAAATAGTGACACCCCCTTGGAGGACTATTAGCTTGAAGGTCTTCTATAATACATTTCTCACTATGGGGGCATAATTATTATAAATCCTATAGATTTTGAATTTTGTCCCAAAGGTAATTAGAAACCATTGGAGGATTTTCAAACAGTTCATGGTATGCTTCTCTAACTCTTCCAGAGAAGTGCCCAGAACAGCCTGAAGCCAGAGAAGCAAATTGAAATGTTTGAGTTCTCATGCTTTCTGCTCTCTTTTCAATATTCACATGTGATCTTGTCCTTTAAAGCACAAGACAGGCCATTTTTATTATAATAATAATAAACCATTGAGTAAAACCTGTTTTGCTAAATGTGAGCACAGAGATCTTTCACCAATGTACCACTCATCACTTGCACAGAGACAGGCACACAGCAGTGTTCAGTGAATAGATGTTAATAAGTGGACACATTCATTGTGTTTAGAGAAAAGCTTTAGAGATCTGTAACACATACATTTTTAGGTTTCTCATACTGAAGGAAAACATGCTTTTGTATTGTCAGTACATTGATACTTCTATATTTAAAATATGCTTCTATGCAGTCTTTGGTGGCTTCAATTACTAAAGAAGCAGAACTCTCCTATCTCCTTATTCACTCTAACCAAAGCAACTCAGCTTCTATGTTTCACATATTGAATTGTGGATCAGGTGTCCACTGCTGAAAAGCGTACTTGTTTCACCCCCACTTGGAGCTGGAAATCATTGTTGAGTCTGCTGTAGGTGTCTACCTCCTGTTCACTTTCCTCTTTTACTCAGGGACCTAACTTGCCTGGGCTATTTCCTTTCTTCTTTTTTTTATTTCCTTCTCCTCCTCTTCCTCCTACTGTCTTTCTCACTTCCTTTTCCCATGCTTCCCTCTCTGCCTTTCTCCTTGTCTCAAGTTCATTCATTCATGAATTCATTCATTAAATATTAACATATGCCAGACTCTTTACTAAGTGCTCAGGATGTGTTGAATTCTTTGGCTGCCAAGGAAGCTCAAGCTTTAGGAAATGGCATGTTAATTTCCCCTTTGCTAGGCATGGATTCCTTCAAAACATACCAGTCAACCTAGCCCACAAAGCACACTCCTAAAAATCATCTGTCACCCTTGCCTCTGTGTGTAATTAGCAGATCTTTGAAATGTGTAAAATTTGGGAAGGCAACCAGTTAGGCCAGTTGCCCAACTATCCATTCTATCTTTAAGTCTTCCCTTTTTGTTTCAGGCCAAACTTTCATGGAAATGAGGTGTATGTTTGCAATAATGAAGCCCTCAGCCCCATGCTTAATTCATGTTGCCTACTGTTATTTGGTATGGATAAAGAATAAAACATGAGCATTGCCATCTCATCTACTTCTCACGTAATTTAACATCATTTTCGCTATATAAGCGGCCTCTCAAGATATCTTTAAAATTTTTTTATGGAAATATAATACACATAGAAGTGTATCAATCATAAAGCTTAATGAATGATAATAAAGTAAGCATATACAGATCATGGAAGCAAACACTGTTCATGACTCTGAAACCTTTCTCCTGTTCCACCTAATCACCCCCCAGCCCTGGCCAAAGGTATTATCATAACTTTTCACCCTACAGATGAGTTTTATCTATTTCTGAACTTTATATGATGGGCTAACACACTGTGGCTCCATTTGTTCAGCCAAATGTTTGTGAAATTGATTATCTTGAGCAGTGCAGTTCATCATTGCATGCTATGATTACATAGTAGTTTCTAGATACCCTCCATAATATTCAGTTTCAGTCTGGGGCTATTATAAGTAACAGGGCCATGAACTTTATTGTATGTGTATTAGAATTATGTATTTTTATTGGGTGCATACTTAGGTGTGGGGTTTGTGGTCATTATGTGCGATAAGCATTAGTTTAGTAGAAAATGGGAAGCAGTTTTCTAACATGTTGTGCAAGTTTATTTTTATGCTAGAAGCAGAATATTATAATTATTTTGGCTTTACATTCTTGTCAGTGCTTGGTTCTGTCAGTCTTAGTTTTTTCCATTTTAGTGAGTATTACAGTGGTATTTCAGCTTTAATTTACATTTTACTAATTACTGATGAAGTTGAGCACTTGTTGATGTAGTTATCAGCTATTGGAATATTCTGTGAGATCTCTTTTTAAATTTCTTGCCCATTTTCTCTTGGGTTGTCTAGCTTTATCTTATTGATTTGTAGGAGTTACTTTATATTCTAGGTATAAGACCTTTCTTATCTGTGTTGCATATTCTATTCTGTGGATTGCCTTTTCATTGTCTTAAGGGTATTTTCTTGCTTGCTTGCTTTTAAAATAAATGAAAAATTTTTAACTTTAATGCAGTTAAATTTCTAAGTACTCTATACATCCTGTGTAGGAAATTCTGTGTTAGGAAAAACTAATTTGAACACTGCCTAACTTTCTTGGACATGGGTAAGAGGAAGTTTACAATGCTTGTCCCCCATATCATTTAGTAGGTTAATTATTTTAGGTGATGAAAGTCATTTGCCTTAAAAAATTGAATGTTGAAATAGACTATTTTCCCTTGAATCCTGTTCTGCATGTTTTAAAATTCTTTCTTGAGTTTTAAAGCAAATAAAAGAAATCTTTCTTAATATTTTTCCATATAGTCACTTGAAACTGGTATCTCATATTGGTTAATGTTGTTAAAGGTAATCTTGACTCTTGCAAAGCAGTCCTCAGATGTCCATTATACGTTAAGTGGTTTAGAGAGAAAGAAGGATAGGTTTCTTTAAAAAAAAAAAACTACAAATTAAATTCCATACTCTTACCTGTCAAGGACAAAATCACAGATGGGTAGAGAAAGATGAGCTTTTGACACTGACCAACATCTTATGTGATGCTTATTCTGGTTAATTTTATTGTCCAAGGTAATTTTAGTCAAATACATACTTTTTGGTCTGCCATTTCTATTTCATTAATGGATATGGGACAGGTATATGCCATGAGATTCATAGGTGGGGGTTTATAACCATGTCCAAGTCTTTCTAGGTCCTGGCTGTAGTTATCAGTTTTAGACAAATTTCCTATTGGATTACCACTAGTGAATCTGTATTCAGGAGCTGATTTATACCAGATATAATCCTTGTAGAATGATCTCAAATTTTGGAAAATAAAATCATAGGATGGATGTTCCAAGAAGTTGAGGGCCCAAGTCCTATTCAGCATTATATCTCCAATAGTTAGTCACGTGGCAGGTGGTCAGTAAGTGTTAGCTCAATGAAAGGAAGAAAGCATGATGTACTAGCACTGCCAATCCTATCCTCCACTCTTTAAATTCAACATACTCTCATGCAACTGTTTTCTGGCAAAGAAATCTAGCCCCACGGAGCAACTTTTATTTTAAATGTTGCTTTGTGTTGATTTTTAATAACAACACACTCTTGTTCTTTTTATGTCCATTTCCCATTAATTCTTGTCTCTGTACTCCCAGCTTAAATATTAGCTCTGGGGTTGGCCACCCATTACATGTATCAAATATGGCTTCCCATACAAGGCTCTACACAACACCCTGACTTTTTGGCCTCAGGGAAAGCTTCCTACTTCCAGAACTGGCCCTTTAGAAGTTCACAGAATGAGTCAATGACCAGTACTGTATTAAGGAAGGGGAAACAATTTAAGATTTAAGCTAGGTATTTTCTAAATTTAGATAAAAATAATCTGAATCACTGGTTCATCCATTTAATTACTATGTGACCTTCATTCAAATTATTTAATCTCTCTGAGCCTCAGTTTCTTCATCTCTAAAATGAGGATAATAATTTTACCTTCTTCAGAGAGGATGTATTGACTATGAAATGAGATAATGCAAGATATGGCTCCCTGGCACAAAGGGAGCTCCTATTAATATTGCTCTTGTCATTTTGGTAATTCTTATTGGCACCATTGGCATAATTAGTCATCTGTAGCAGGGAATTTCTCCTAGCATGTAAGTGAGCTTTGAAGACCCAGTTACAAAGAAGGTTGCTTGGGGAGCATGGATTAGAACAAAGGAAGCTGGTAAACTTCACATATACTTATATCAAGCTACGGTGACTAAGTAAATTGCCTTCCTCCACTTGAAGGAGATTCTGTCAAAAGAACAACTATTACTCATGTGGAATCAGCCAGCTCTCTGCTTTGAATTGTGTCGGAAAGAGGTACTAACGGATCCTAACATTTTGTCATTCTTTTTTTTTTACCCCTTCAGTATTCACTGTCAGTCACCACAGTTTCTTTTGTGGCTACATTATTCTGCAGTGAAAGAAATGATTAATTAGATCACAGCTTATCTAGCATTTACTACATTACAGCCTGGCAGCCTTTCTGATATGGAGAGGTTCTCTACACTTTTGGATAAGCTTTAGACGATACCAGCATGTCATTGGGAAAACATTTCCAAATATTTTCTTCAGGTGCTTCCACTCATCCCTTTGAACTGAAGAGAAAATACTGAGATAGGAATATTATTACCCTCTTAGAGAGTCTGCGTTTCTTACAGTACGTTCTTCACGCCACTTGCCTCAGGGTCATTTGGGATAGGAGTGAAATGCCCCAATTCTAGGCTGTGCTCCAGTCTTCCCATTTCTGCTTTTTGTCAGTGGGAGTAGACACCATGCAATCGGCTGCAGATTAATTTTGAGAACTAAAGCCTTAACCCTTGACAGTAGTAAATAAATCTCTGTGCACCAAGAGGATTTTGTGAGAGAAGTTCACCACATGGGCTGTTAATATTTTTCTTAATATATCTTTCTGAATCAGGAAATATTAATTCTTCATTTATTTCTGATTTTATATGTATCTGGTGCTTCTTCAAAGTAATAAGAACTTCCAGTGAGACCGCATTATGAATAACATAAAGTACATATCCTAAGATACAATTTTATCAAGTGCTTCTACCTCACATTGTCTTCTTAGTAGTCTCAGTCATTGCATATATTGTTGCATACACATAATAGAGACCTTAAAAACTCATGTATATAGCTGGTTGAATTTAAGAATTGGATTCAGCTAGTCTGAGGTGGGACCTTCAAACATGCCCCAGAGAAAACCCCAGCGAGTGGTCCTCCAACTAACTTAGAAAATGGAATAATGGATGCTGTTTGATGATGAGTCTTGGTGTGGTTTGTTTCATTCTGTTTCTTCATTTCTAAATTTAGTGGCAAATGTATGAGTGCTTTTTACCTGTATGATGTATTTCCTCTTCTAATATCTCTCTTATGGAATATCTGACCACAAAGCAAAGAACAGAGGGTATACTCAGAATAGCATGTATCAATAATTTGGAGTTTAAAAACGTTTTCCACATGATCGCTATGGAAGCATTTATTAAGCCTGTTCAAGCAGAAAAAACCATGACTACAGTCAAAGTGAATCATTTTCACAGGTAAACTGAAGTTGTATCTTGCGGTACACTAACGATGCCACATTAGTGTTGTATCTAAGTATTTTTGCCTTTTTTGTATCTATACTGGTTTAGGTTTAGTGTAGTTGACTGCAGAACTCATGGAGTGAAACATCTGAGGAAACACTTGTAGACAGGTCAGGTTCCACTCTAGTGAGTTGGACTTTACTCATTGGCTCAGCCTAATTCTCTAGTCACCACAGTATGTTTTATTACATTGAGACAGTAGAAATCAACAAGGGTAGAAAGGTTCATTACACAAGGCTTCTAATTGGCTTAAAGTCCCAACATGACAGGTAAACTTTATGTCATGTTGGTTTGGGGTCCATAAGGTACATGGTAATGGGCACTTGGTTTTCGCTATGAGCAATTTAGGAGGACTGATCATGGTAATCATTTTTCAGGGCCTGAATTGATGGTGTTGAGTCATCTCTTCAGTGTTGAAGGAATTTCTCACTTCCTTTGCCTCAGTCATTCTTAGATGAATTCTCATTGTTCCTTCATTGCCTCCTTCTGTATTATTTCTCTGCTTTTGCTTTGAGTCCCCTTTCCTTACAAAGCCCTGCCTAAAAGTATCATTCACTTTAATTTGTATTTGTCTTCTGAGCAAAGAGGGTTCTCTTCCCTCTGGCGCAATGACTATTTATTAGTATTATGTACTAAATACAGGTACTATAAGGGAATAAGCAGCATAGCTTCTATTCTCATGAGGGCAACTATAATTTAAAAACCTGTCTTTCAGTTATTAGCAAGTTTTGGGAATCTGTTGTAGAACATGATGGCTATAGCCAGTAACTGTCCTTTGTACTTGAGATTTGCTAAAAGAAGATCTTAAGCATTCTTACAGAAACAGGTTACATTGTAAGGTGATGGGTGTGCTAATTTGATTGTGGGAATCATGTCACAATGTATACATGTATCAAATAACATTGTACACTTAGATATACTATAGGCTTTTGTCAATTTTTCCTCAATAAAGCTTGAAAAAAGTAAACAAATATGATTACAATTATAATGGATGCTTTAGTAAGGAAGTAGAAGAGGCTCTGAAAGCTGATAACAAGGGGATTAATTTAGACCAAAGAAATGAAAGATGTGGTTCTGGAGGGTGTGATTGATCAGCTAAATCTTGACTAAGAGTTAACTCGGGCATGGAGGGACTGGGCTATGATATAGTCCATCAGAGGGAACAGGGCATAACAGTATACCCAAAGAAGTCCAGGGTGGCTGAAAAGCACATAGTACAAAGAATAGCAAAGACTCTGCTGGGATGGGTCTACGTGGTGGGCGGGCTTCTTAAACTTTATGAAAGATGCTAAGCTTTGTCTTAAGTGGGCAGAAATGTTATTTAAGTGTTCTAAGCATGAGGCATCAGTCACAAAACCTCCCTCTTCCTCCTAAGCAGAAAATAAACTTCAGTGTATGTCAGAGTAACAGGAGATTTGGACAAGTATTAAATCTGTGCCTCATGGTATTAATAGTGGCACTTGGTGGATGGGATCTGGTGAGAGAGAAATTTTTACTTTAAGCACTTTTCTATGTTTCAAATATGTATTATCTTTGTATCAAAAAAAACTTTAAGTCAAGTTTGAGATACTAAATCATTGTCCCTTAGCTTCAACATTTTCACCAAAATGTCAAGAAAGGAACAAAGAAGTTAAATAGAATTTTCAGAGAAAACTTGCCCCCCCAAAGTTTCCTCTGAAACTTAAACAGCAGAAAAACAAAAAAAAAGAAAGTCAGACTATGTATTCTTTCATTGGGCCTTCTCCTTTCTGCATGTTTTGATTCTCAGCATTTATTTTTTCTGCACTGTCAAGGTCAAGGACTTAGGCAGAGTTCTTGAGTTGACTGTATTCTTTATTCTTGAGAGTATGGCTCTCACAGTTATTTTGAAGACAACATTTTCCCCCAAGCAAAAACATTTCCATAGTAATTACGTGAGTCAATAGGAAAATATGATTTTGTTTACAGAAATTCTGTTTTTCCTAAGTTTCTCAGATTACCTAGGCGTTAAAGCTAGTTTGCAAAAAGTGAGCAAGTCACCTCTGTATCTATCTTATACAGTTACTTATAAGTCAGATTTCTGTTCTTATGATGTGTAACAATCTTCTGAATCCCGATTTCTGACAGCTGTGAACATTTATTTTACAGGCTCATAGCTTTGCAGTTCAGTTGTGATTCAGCTGGTTTTGGTTGACAATGACTGGGCTAGGCTGTATTTCAGGCTTGGTTTCAAGTTCAATTGATCTTATGTGTCTTTGTTCTGAGACTTAGGAAAGATTAACATGTATCTGGGATATGCTTTTTCCTTTGGCAAAGTGTTGGCGCTCAAGAGGGCTGATGGAATCTTGCAGTGCATCTTAAAACCATGGCTTAAACCACTGGTTTAAAGCAATTAAAATGGCCAGACTCAAAATCTGTAGGACAGGGATAATAACTGTCTCCAGTAAGGTGACTCACTACTAAGTCATATGACAAAGAGCAGGTACAATTCTATCACAAGGAGAAAGTGAGGCACTGATAACAATAACCCATTCTACCTTGGTGACTAAAGTATTTTTAAATAGAAGTTTCTCTTGCTTTCTCCACTTAGATTATCCCACTGCACACACTGGAACTCTTTAACCACCATGAAAAAAAAATGAAGAGATTTAACTAATCAAAGAATTATCTTTACAGGTATGCTAATGGATAATCTGATGTCCAATGATTAAATAACAAAAGCTGTGCTAATCATTATCAAAGATACACTCCACTCAAAAATTTTAACTAAATCTTATGATCTAACAGCTTGATTTGCAGCCACATAATATCCACTTTAAAAAGTATGTTATTCCAAGAATAAAGAATATGTGTGTGCTGTAAATCAGTTAGAAATGTAAAATCAGAATTGAATCATTTTCAGAAATGATGTAATATCAGGAGAGTTTTTCAAATAAGAAGCTTGTCACTTTAAGCTAATGTAAGTCGTTTTACGAAGATTGAGTTTGAGTTAGGATTCCTGAAGAATAATAAAATCAAGATTATTTTTGAAGGGGCAGACATGGGTAGCCTCTTGTAGTACTCAATAAATTCACTCTCCTAGTTCTCTTTAAGAGAGTGGAAGCTTTTAAAAGTAGTGATGAGGTGGTCAGGACTAAGAGTCACCTTACGGATAAACTGATCTAAAAAAAAAAGAGGGAATTAAGTTTGGTTGCGTGTTAGTCATGGATTCCATTTACCTATATACTATTTTATTACATTTTGCAAATATCTATATCATTTACCTGCAGTGACCCTCAATTATGTTCCACAGGTTTCAATTGTGATTTATAATTTAGTTTGCAAATTGAACAATCAGGATGGGAGAATGGCTATAAGCCAGACTAAGAGAGACCTTAGCTAAGTGTTGGATCTCTTTGTGTGTCACATACCTCCTGAGTGATGTGGTGATAATGGTGGCACCCGGGTCTCAGAGCTATCGCACGGATTAATATAATGAATTCTTATAACACACTTAGGAAAACGTCTCACACGCAATGTTTCTTAATAAATAAGTACTTGTTAAATAGTAAGGCTTACAGGTAGAGGTTGTAGATGAATTCTGAGTGGGAGTCCTTGTTCTGACCTTGACTTCCTATTGGGGGTTGAATTGTGTCCCCTCAAAAGGTATCTTAAAGTCCTAACTCCTGGTACCGATGAATGACATCTTATTTGAAAATAGTCTTTGCAGATGTAGTCAGGTTAGGATGAGGTTGTACTGGATTAGTGGTGGGACTTATGTCCAGTGACTCCAGGGGTACAAATGTCCTTATAAGGAGAGCATGATTTGGAGTTAGACATGCACAGTTGGAAGAAGGCCCTGTGTGAAGAGGGAGGGAAAAACTGGAATGTTGAAGCTGCAAGCCAAGTAACACCAAGAACTGCTGGCAACCACCAGAAGCTAGGAAGAATACAGAAAGAATTTTGCCCTAAATACTTCAGAGGGAGCATGGCCCCACTAACAACTTGATTTCAGATGTCTTATCTCCAGAACTGTGAGAGAATACATTTCTGTTTTTCCTAGCTACGCAGTTTGGGGTGGTTTGCTATAGAAGCTCTAGGGCTCACACTTCAATACATGAAACTTTAGTTTCTTCTCCTTAAATTTCAGTGATACCAGTAGCTAACCCATTGGGTTGGTGTAAGGTTTTGTTGGTCAAGTGCATAGTTTAGAGATTGGCATATAGGAAATATTCATTACAGGTGAAGCTTTTTGATGCTGTCATCAACATCATCACCATAGCCATCATCATCAATTGGTGGTAATTACCTTCTCCCAGACCTTTCTCTGATAATCAGTCTTTAAGTACAACCATTTACTTTCCTACCAATCTGTGGAAAGTAGGCTTGTCCCCTCTGTGCTAATCTATGTCTGTGTTCTCATGTGCTTCTCTTGATGGCAGAGGAGATGAGTGTGTGTTTGAAGGGGTTTGGAATATGGTCAGAAATAGCCCACAGAATTTAGAAATCATCTTTCAAGCTTCAGGTAAGTAAGAGTTTACTCTATAATGTATGTGCATTCGTTTAAATATAAATACAGGCACTCTGAATAACTACCTAAATTGCTTAATTTCTTTTTCAATCCTCAAAGGAAGTGTTCAGGCCCTAGGAAGTTATAATATAAGGCTTCTTTTTCCTATTCATTCCACCTACCCCTAGTGCACTGCTGTAAACTCCTGGGCTTATCAACATCCTAGTTAGGTAATTAGCGTTTGAGAATTTCTCTATAGAAGTTTATGATCATGTCTTAACTGGAATTCCAGATTATGACCTTTCTGTTTATAAACATCAGTACCTCTAGGCCACTGGCTCTCAACCAGGGGTTCCTGGTTTCCCCAGGGGACAGATACAATGTCTGGAGGCATTTTTGGTTGTTAAAGCTGAGAATGCTACTGGCATCTAGTGGGTAGAGGCCAGAGATTCTCTACAGCATCCGACCGTGCACAGGATGGTCTCACACAGCAAAAATTATGTGGCCCAAGATGTCACCAGTGCTAAGTTTGAGAAACCCTTCTCTAAGCCAGGCCCAGGATGATAAATTTGTGTTTGATTGTGTTGGGCCATTAGAGATGTCTACTTTTCATTAAGGTCATTACCATGTGTTTGATTTTTTTCATCCTTCTCTCTGTGTAAATCTATATCTTACGCATTTGTGTATTTCCTTTAGCTCCTAGCACTGGTCCTGGAAAATTGTAGATTTCAGTAATCATTTATAGATGGGATTTACTGCTATGAAAATGACCTGTGCCCATAACACTGGGCCACTCACAGATAGAAAAACAATTTTCTCTCTTCTTGGGATTTAAATAGCATCATAAGTGCATAGAATTTCAGAACATCAGGATTTTTAGAAGGTGGGTCACCATCACATAGCTGAGGTTTTAGGGGGAAAATGATCCTTGAGCAAGGATAGGGCAGAAGTTGGTAAATTAAATATCAGGCATGGGGTTCTCCTATTCCCGTCTGTGGAAGTCATTCCCATCACACCCAAACATTCCTCTGCTATATATAACTTGTTCCTTTCCTCCAGTCCCTCAACAGGAGTTCAGTGGTAATAATATTTTCCTCTCAGTGGATAACTTTGATTTAGCTGGTTGCCCTGTGCCTCTGTCCTCCTAGAAGCATTCTCAGCCTCTAGAAACACTCTCATCAGACCCTCAAGTCCTCAGTCTACTCTGCACGCTGCAATTAAAGCTGTCATCACATTATATTAAAATGAATTATTGGTATGTCTGCCTTTCCCTCTCCACACTGAACTCCTAAAGGGCTTGTATCTTACTTAACTTTGTAAGTAAAGATTTTCTCCAGTACCTGGAAGTAGGTGATCAGTGCATATTTGAATGGGTGAATCAATCAAGCAGGCATTCAATCTGTAAATGAATCCATCAATTTGGATGATATTTACATGGGGTCTTTATTTGTTCTGGCTCACCTGTTTCCCAGTGTATGTTCAGCACTCTTTTGGCTGAGGAAAGAAGGTTCCAATTAACCAAAGGGAAAAATAAAGGGAGGATTATTGCTTCAGGTGTTCTCAAAGACGCAGCATGTGATTGCATGTGGGGAGCAAAAAATGATGCTGCCATAGTTCTGTCTCTCGTTTCTCCTTCTCCTCCTGGTTTTCTATATTACATTTTATTTCTAATTGGAACAAAGGGCTCAAATTGCTAATGGCAGTTCTCCTTGTCTCTGCCCAACTCACAGACTGGCTCTCTACCTAGTGGGCAAGATGGTCAGTCCTTGCTCAGTAATAATGCCCCATAACTTTTTTTAGAATGGTCCTAAGAAGAAGGTTAAGTCACCCAATGTGGGTCATTCATCAGCAGTTGTGCCAATCACATTGGCCACAAGGATGGTATCATGGGGTCAGAGCCAACTACAGGAGCATCCTTCTGACTGGTAGTGGGGACAGGTAGAGATAACCCTAGCCAAGTGCTTGGAGTGGATTTCAGAGAAGGAAGAGGTGTTCATCACTAGGAGAAAGTACAAGAAAATTGCTGGACAAGAAAGCATAGTGGATGCCTTTGGCAAAGCCTGAAATCATACTTTACTCCCCAGCAGTAATTGGTGAATATATATATATAACCACCAACTGAAGAAATGTGTAATAATTTACTCTGTTAGGTGTTGCCAACACAGTGGTTTATTTAGGATGTTTTGCCAGCATAGTGCATGAAAAATTTTCTAGCCCATAAATAGAACATTTATGCTCTGCTAAAACAGGTCTTCCTCAGCATGCTGTTTTGCTTTTCTTAATAATGCAATGGTGAAATTGAAGAGAACTTAGTGGACATGAGATGGAACATCTGCCTTTGTCAGATCAGGGGTATTTTAGTTATTTGATTTTTACCTGATAGGTTTTAGACAGTTAACCAGGTCAAGCTCCTCTGGAGTTTATGAAATGAAATGAGTACTTTACCAGGCAACCGTTGAAATTCAGAACCATTGTGTCCCTGTCCTCCATATCAATGGCAACATCTAATGACAAAGAAGGAGAGGTCATTTTTGTTTTTTTTTTGTTGTTGTTGTTGGCAGGGTAGTTGTATTAAATCTAACTTTGTTGACAGAAATTATTCAAGATTATCCTACAGAAATGTGCAATCAGAAGAGGCATGAATATATCTTTGTAAAAATGGTAAACAGGAGTTCTTTGTTTAAAAATATAGCAAATATTGTACCTTTAGGCTCTGATGGTAAACTTGGTTCCAAATTCACTGGTGAAAGAAAATCATTTCAAAAGCTTAATCATATAGTGTTGCTATGTATTCTAGGTTTAATTATTCCTGAATATGGATGCCTTGAATGTTTATGAGATGTGCACTGTATGCAATTAAATACAGTGTGGGTCTGGTCCTGCCAGAATATGAGCTTAGTAGGTGCACAGACTGTCTGTTTTGTTCAGTACTGTAGCCTCAGGACGTAGCATATGTAAGTTGTTCAGTACTCAATGAATGCATGGCAATTAGTCTTTTATTTATTTATTTATTGTGAAATTTTATTTTATTTTTTTATAGAATAAAATACATATATTTAAACACAACTACATTCACACAGATTATTATATCATGGATCTTAAGAAACAGATTAAGTGACTCCCTCTAGAGAAGTGGAATGGAAAATATGCTGAGACAGATAGGAAATTTATTCTATACTTTATCCTATTTTGTATGGTTTTCATCTTTACTATTTAGTATTATCTATTACATTCAATTTTTCTTTAAAAATTAGCATTATATTAAAATTGTGTATATTATGCAACTAAAATTTATAAAGAAGAAAGCCTTATATACCATTAAATATTTTATATAGCATAATAAAAAGAATAACTTAACTGGTAAGAATAACAAAAATAATACACCCACTGAAAATAAGTAAAATATAAAATGCATAAATTGGTTAAAAAACAGTGTAACTATATAAATATGTCCTCACAATTTGTTACATCTTATTGATTCTTCAATATAGGCATTACACCATTCTAGGTGATGTGATAAACAAAACATTATAGACCTTACATTGTACCATGGAGAGAAATGATTATTCATAAAACAATTGTAGAACTGTATTATTTAATTGTACAGTTGCATTATTTAATTATAATTATCATAAATTCTTTGATGGAGAGGAAATCAGAATCAGATCTAAGAAGACTTCAGCATTCCAAGAATGATGTCAAATGACCCCCTTCATGGTGGATTATGCACTTATTTCCGATGAGATATCTTTCTTCTCCAGAAAGAGATTCCTTGTTTGTGTATCCATTGTAGATTTTTGGTTTGCAGTTATTCTGAAGTTTTGATATAAGAGTCTGTATGTGTATGAGATTGTTGTAAGTTGTTGTTCTCTTAATTGCAAGTTCATTTCCAGTGTCCTGCATTTGTACCCACCTCTTCTCAGGATTCCTGACTTTGGTGGTATAATTGTGCATGGATGATTTTGTATCTTTACTGAATCTATACGTTTACTGGTGAGCCTTGTCATTTGTGGAATTTTTGTTTCCTGTTGCTGTCTTGTCTTTTCTGCCTAGAGAAATTCCTTTAGTATTTGTTGTAAGGCTGGTTTAGTGTTGCTGAATTCTCTCAGCTTTTGCTTCTCTGTGAAGGTTTTGATTTCTCCTTCAAATCTGAATGAGAGCCTTGCTGGGTAGAGTAGTCTTGATTGGAGGTTTTTTCCTCTCATCATGTTAAGTATATCATGCCACTCCCTTCTGGCCTGCAGAGTTTCTGCTGAAAAATCTGCTGATTACCTTATTGGGGTTCCCTTGTATGTTACTTGTTTCTTTTCCCTAGCTGCTTTCAAGATTTTCTCTTTGTCTTTAATTTTGGTCAGTTTGATTAATATGTATATCAGTGTATTCCTCCTTGGGTTTATATTATATGGTACTCCTTGTGCTTCCTGGATTTGAATGAGTGGCTCCTTTCCCATGTGAGGGAAGTTTTTGGCTATTTGCTCTTGGAATATTTTTCCTGTCCCCTTCTCTCTCTCTTCTCATTCTGGCACCCCTATAATACGGATGTTGGTGCGTTTAACATTGTCCCAGAGTTCTCTGAGACTCTCTTCATTTGTTTTCAATCTTCTTTCTCTTTTATGTTCTGCATCCGTAATTTCCACTAATCTGTCCTCCACCTTGCTTATTTGTTCTTCTGTCTCCTGTATTCTGCTGTTAGCTGCTTCTAGTGAATTTTTTATTTCGGTTATTGTGTTTTGCATCTCTTCTTGTTTAAGTTTTATATCTTGTATCTCTTCACTCAGTGTTTCCTGTGTTATCCATCTTTGCCTCCAGTTTATTTCCAATGTCTTGCATCATCTTCAGCATCAACAGTCTAAAGTCTTTTTCCTGGAGGCTGAGAATCTCCTCATCACTTAGCTTATTTTCTGGGTTTTTTTCTTTTCATTTTTATAGGTTTTTGGTGTGGTGACCTTTTTACAGATAATGGAGTTGTAGCCTCTCTTACTTCTGGTGTCTGCCTCCCTTGTGGCTGAAGTCAGTATGGGGGCTTACTGTAGGCTTCCTGATGGGAGGAGTTTATGCCTGCCCACTAGTAGGTGGAGCTAATTCTAATCCCTCTGGTTGGTGGGGCTTAGTCTCTGGATGCAATTAGAGGCAGCTGTGAGCTGAGGGGTCTTTAGGTAGCCTGTTTACTGAGGGGCGGGGCTGTGATCTCACCTGGATTGTTGTTTGCCCTGGGGCTTCTCAGCAGCTGACTGATGGGTGGGGCCAGATTTTCCCAAAATGGCCACCTCCAGAGAAAGGCATGCTGCTGAATATTCCCAAGAGCTTTGTTTTCAATGTCTGTCCCTCACAACAAGCTACATTCACCCCTGTTTTCCCAGGATGTCCTCCAAGAACTACAGTCACGTTTGACACACATTCCTATGGAGACCTCACTCTCCCCTGGGACCCAGTGCATGTGAAAGTCCGTGTACACCTTTTAAGAATGGGGTCTCCGTTTCCCCCAGTCCTATGGAGCTCCTGCACACAAGCCCCACTGGCCTTCAATGCCAGATGCTCCAGGGGCTCTTTCTCCCAGTGCCAGATCCCCGCACGTGAGGGTTTGATGTGGGGCTCAGAACTCTCACTCCTGTAGGTGAGTCTCTGTGAACCAGTTAGTTTTCAGTGTGTGGAGCTTCCTACATGGGATGTATGGGGTTGTTTATATCATGAAATTGCCCCTCCTACCTCTTGATGTGGGCTCCTCTTTTTCTTCTGGAGTAGGATATCTTTTTTAAGGTTTCTGGTCCATTTGGGTGGAGATTGCTTAGCTTTTAGTTGTGAATTTTGTTGTTTTTAGGAGAGAAATTGAGTTCTAGTCCTTTTATTCTGCCATCTTAATCCTCTCTCCTGATTAGTCTTTTAAAACACAGATCTTCACATGCTACTTAATAACATAGACTTAAATATTGGACATATGTATATTTCCTAGATCCATAGACCCCTTCATAGCATATTTGAATTAATTCCACTTATCAGCATATATTTAATGAGTAACTACTTCATGGCAGCAGGGCTCTCATTTCTACAGATTAAATAACATAATTTCTGAACATATCCATCAGAACTTGATCATAAGCAAGAGGCCAAAACTTAATTCACATTATCTTAAGTGAAGAAAATGAGCTTATGGGTTACATTTTGGAAAATCTGGAGAGGGACAAATGACCTCAGGTATAGCTGAGTCCAGAGGTCCTAATGATAGAACTTGGATTCTGACTCTCTCTTTCCATTTTCTTTTCTACTTTTCTCTGGGGTGTTTTAATTATTGGAAAGAATCTCTTCACCTGATAGCAAAGATGGTGGTAGGAAGGTCCATGCTTACAGTAGCCTTGCAGTTAGTGATCTCAGAGAAATTATCCCAGTCCTTCATACCATAGATACATGTGCCTTTCCAAAAGCGACTCTGATTGGCTCTCTTTTGTGACATTGTTCACCTCTGAACCAATAACTATGTCCAGAGGGAGGAAGGGTGGGGTACTTTGGTAGATCAGCCTAAATCATGTGTCATCACTGGGGTAGGGATTAGAAAGGGGGCCGATCCCAAAAGTAAGGACAAAGTAAAGGCAACAACCACAAATGTCCAGATGTCCATTATATTCCCTCTAATAAGCTCCCCGTGTAGAGTTGTCATTGATTTTGATGGTGAACTTTTCCAACTGCCTTATGAACAAACCAAAATTGTCAAGGCTTAAGTGATTTGCTCAAGGTCATCTAGTAAGTTAATGATTAATCTATGAGATAACCAACATCTACATTTTCCTGTCTAAAACCTATTCCCATGGTATCACTTGGCCTTCCAGTTGCCCTCTAAACTCACTTCCCTTTTTTCCTTTCACTTCAAGCATAACTATTCCCATTTAGTAAATCATATCTTATTACAGAATTATAAAGTAGATTGTCCAATTGCAGTTCCACATACAGTATAAAACTGACCTTGTATATAATGTGTTGGAATTCCATAACTTGGGTAAGCCCAAGAAAATGAACCATGACTTAATAATACTGCTGTGCAAGGATTATGTGAAGGAGGATTTCTTTTTAACTTATTCTATAAGATATGGGTGGTTTTTAGACATCACACTCTTCCTGAGATGATTTAAATTGGTTCAATAACGGGAGTTTGTGCTTTATGAGCTGAAACCCTTAGTCGATAAACCCAATGGAAATCATTGCAAGGAACAAGGCTCTGGCTGTGTTCATTTCCAGCCCCTCTTAACAGTCTGTGTTGTCCATGGCTATATTTTAGACTTTGTCCTCAAAGTTTTATGAAGCAGTAGATAACTAAGGGAGTTTAGGGAATGGAAAAGAAGGTAGGGCTGGGAGTCCCTCAGAACTAGGTGACTCTGGACAAGGCACATCACCTCTCAGTCTCACTTTTCCATCTGTAAAATGTGCATATTTAAACACACATGTTGGGCATCAGTATTTGGTAGCTAAATTCCTATTATCAGGCAAAGGTGATCTTAGTCTGACTTTAGACTCATGGCAATTGGAAAGTATCCCTAGCTTATTTTTTCCTCAAACCACTGTAAGTGTTTGTAATTGATGTGAATTTCCACAGAAATAGATTATAAATAACATAAATTATTACAAGCCATGTACCATAAAACCAACATTGCCATTCACCCAGGGATGGATAAAATAAAGTGTAATTAGTCGTGAATTTTCCTCCTCACTCTAATAAAATATTTTATATATATATTTATTTATATATAATATTTATGTGTGTGTGTGTGTGTGTGACTAGGTCACTTTGCTATACAGTAGAAATTGACAGAACACTGAAAATTGTAAGCCAAATATAATGGAAAAATAAAAATCATTAAAAATAAAAACATTGAGTAGCAAAATATTAAGATGGAGAAAGGGTAAAAATTAAGTAATGTACAGATTTGCTCTTAAGTTGAATTCAGCTTTCAGGAAACATGCAAAAACATTTTGTGGTTACAGTCCATTGGAATTCTTTGCAACAGAAGTGAGAATACTGTCACCCTGACACAGAAACCATGTGATTAAGGATATGGTCCAAATTTTTTTTATTGTTCCACATGTCCCCAGAATATTGGAATTATTTTAAGTGTTGTCATTCTTTGTTCTGTGTTTTATTTTAAAACCACAGGTTTACACATAAATAACCAGAAGCCTTTGGTGAGTAGTAAAGAATTCGGGGGTAGGTTTTAAAATAGGTCTACCTTTATGACATAAGAAAAGATACACAGAGTTCCTGCTGTGGTACACCAGGTTAAGGATCCAGTGTTGTCTCAATAGGGGCTCAGGTCACTATTGAAGCATGGGTTCAATACCCTGGTTTGGGGCAGTAGGTTAAGGACCCAGTGTTGCTATAAAATAGTGTTGTTAATGCATAGATATTAAGCAACTCATGTTTTATAAACAATAAAACAATTTCTAAATGATATTATTCAGGGATCTTTCAGTTGCAGATAGAAAAATCAGCTTAAAATGGCTTAATAAGAAGAATTTATTGATACACATAAATGAAAAAAATAAAACTGATATCATGACTTCAGGTATAGTTGGATCCAGTTACTCAATGTTACTATGAATCATGCTCCATCTCTGAGCTCTACTATCCTCTCAGTTAGTGTTGCTACCTGGTGAGGTCTTTTTGTATGAACACAAGACAGCTATTTTCAGTTCCTGATTTACAACCTATCATCTTAATTTACTTGACCCTAAGAGAACTTCTCTTTTTCAGAGTATTCTAACCAGAGTACTGGTGTTATATCTCATTGAACCAACTTGGGCTACGTGCCTGAACCAGTTACTGTAGTTAGAAGAATGAATTATGCTGATTGGTCAGACATAAGTCACATAACTTCCACAAAAGCTGGGAGCTGGGGTCAGTCACACACAAATCATATGGACAAACAGTGGAGATGACTTTCTCAAAGTGATAGAGATGCTTTCTCCAAGAAGGTGTAGTAGTTTCCCATCAATAAAATCCAGAAATTAGATATAGTGTAAAGTAAACTAAACATTTAAGATCAAAGTTAATATCAAGTTGTCTGGTAACAGCTACATTGAGTGTTACCAAACTGTATGATGGATGGTTTTTAGAAAATAAGTGTTTGTCAGCCCCATGTTACCAAAAATGAGGATGCTGCCCTCTATGGGATAATATAGAGTGACTTCTTGATAACCAAGATCCTTAAATTTACCATTGAAATTTTTCTATTCTTAAGCAGGGCTTCAAGATCCAATACACTAGACTTGCTTTGTGTTTTTTTGAAATTAAATGATACTAAAATGTTAAGGTAATTAAAACTAGTACTGTTTCTATAGACCATCAGAAAAATTAATACAAGTGAAAAATATCACATGTTAAAAGTTTACCTGTGCAGTAGAATATCATCTGACTACTGGAATTTTTCCTATTCCGTTCACAAAGAGACAAATGTTAAAGAGTAAGATAGTGATGGTGAACATGTCTTGCTAGTTCTCAGGGTTACACCTCAGACTTACTGAGTCAAAAACTCCAGGCGAGTTCCCTAATCTCTGTTTAATCAAAACCTCCACGTAATTCCACTGAACATGAAGGTTTAAGAGCCACCAACTGAGCATCAACAAGCAACTTATTATCACCAATTTTATAGCAATAAAAATTCCATTAGTTTTTTTCTGATAGTACAGTAGCAGTTGTAGTAATTCATTACTAATATCACAGTATGTCAGACATGGTGCATATCTCATCTGATCAGCACACCTGTAGAAGTTAGTTACTCTTATTCTTCCCATTTGACATAAGAGGAAATTGAGGGAAAGAAAGGAAGTGCTTATTCAAGATCACAGAGCTAGCAAATATCATTTATTTATCATCCACTCTATAATTTTGTCCCTTGGAAAGGTAACTCTCCTCAAGTAGCAAAGGAGTAATTATAGACTCAGATTTTTAGAGGTATAAAGATCCCTCACTCTTATTCTTTATGTTCACTTGAATGTAAACCTTGTCCACTTATCTTTTTAGTTGTATGGATACAGAGAAGATGGAGTTATTTGTAAACACTTTATTTTCCTTTGTAAGATGCACCATGGCAGTCACTGCTGTGGAGAGGATGCAGAAGTAGAGAGCCACCCTTTCCATGTGTCTGTGACCCGTGCATCAGTACAAACTTAGTCACTTTATTTAAGCAACATGCAGCATCAGCAGAGCCCACTGTGCATTTATAGTAATAAGGTGCACCATGTTGCCTGGAGCAAAGGTTTAGCCAAGTTCCCGCTTCTTTTGACAAGGAGATTCCCACATTCTTTTAGCAAGCAGCATTGGTGCAGTGTATCTGCACATAGCTTTCCTTCTGGCCCTAGTCCCCTTCAGGGTGTGTATTTCCAGAGAACCCCTTCTGTGCATGTAGGGTCCTGCCAGATTTGCGGAAAGACAAGGATACTTTGCACCACTGCCCTTTTGTTAGCAATGGGGAGAAGCAACTCAACTTGAATTCTTTCATTTGGGGAATGGTAAGCTCTTGAGCTGACCTGAGCTCCCCCAGAACTTCGTTCTTATTGTGAGAAGAAAGCAATGTTACTTGTCCCTGAATAATATTTTAACCTCCATCTTTTCAATGTCCCAGGAAGCCTATCACCCTAAATAAAAAAAGGGCCAAGCCAGGTCTCCTGCTTGCATGTGGTGCCCTTATGTGCAGAATTCCCTCCAAATTATATGCCTATGTGGATGGCATAATTCCAAGATGCTCCCAAAGATCCTCACTCCCCATGTGCATGCCCCCAAAGTGTGGTAGGTTTTACTGATGAGATAAGCCCTTTAAAAGAGGATCTAATTTTCAGAGTAAAAAAATTGAGAATTCAAAGCTAGGGGGACATATGCTTTTTAAAGTACTATTTAATGAATAGGTTCCTGTGGAAATGACCTGATTATGACTTCCGGGTGCTGAGGTCCCCAAATGAGCCTCAATCATACAGCTGCAAAGAAATGATTTATACCAATAATCTTGGGAGCTTAGAAGCACACCTTAGTCTAGTCAAGCTTCCAAATGAGGACACATCCAGCCAATACCTTGATTTCCTCTGTATGAGACCCTGAGCAGAGGACCCAGCTGAAATGTGCCAGACTCCTGACACAGAAACTGTGGTGATAAATGTGTGTTGTTTTAAACTGCTATATTTGAGGTAATTTGTTACACAGCAATGGAAAACTAATACAGTGTTCACCATGCTTAAACGTCAATCCAGAATATTATATTATGTAGCAGTAGTTTCTAAGATTCTTAGACAAAAACTAGATAATGTGGTTTTGTAACAAATGGAATGCAACACAGAAATGTTGTGATTCTCATAGATACTTAAGTTAAGAGGGTGGCACATCATATTACCTGTTGTCCCTTCCTGGTTCTTAACCTGTTTACTTGTCATTTCCCAATGCAATATTACATTATATGTCTGTTCTCTGCAGTTTCAGTTTGTGATTTTCTGGCTTCCAACATGGTGTTTAGAAAATGATTCAAAATTGCAGTATTATATTCTGATTTTTTGAATTGTCGAAATGCTGTCATTTTACCAACAATTACTGTTAGCATCCCTAAGATTTTTTTCCTTTATATTATCTGTGTTAGAGAACTTATTTTTTTTGTTTTGTAATACAGAGAAAACCATAATAAAAAGTATAAAATCCAACACAATTTATGTATAATTTAATGTCTCCAATTGAAATTCAAAAATCCTAGTCCAAATTAAAAGACGTGAAACCTATACTCTGAAATTGTAAGGCCTGAATTTATGTTTATTATCAGTTTTTAATTTTTTCATTCAGCATGGTTAACCATGATTTGAAAGTACCATACTCCATTATATTTAGCTGCTCTGTATTTGTAATGAGCTTATGTTTGAGAGAAGAAGAAAAGGAGAAAATAATTGGAGGTCTCCCTCCTTTTACCACCAAATTACTGAAATTTGACTGCCACTCACCATTCTAGGCACCAGAGATACTGCGATGATTGAGGTAGACAGGACACCAGCCCTCATAGAGCTTATAATTAAGGGGAGAGGGAATCTGAACAAGTAAACAGATGTTAAGATGAGGATCATAATGAAAAGAAATAAGTGCTGAAATAGAAAATAACTGAGAAATGGGAGTTCCCATCATGACTCAGTGGTAACAAATCCGACTACTATGAGGACACAGGTTCGATCTCTGGCCTCACTCAGTGGGTTAAGGATCGGGCATTGCCATGAGCTGTGGTATAGGTCGCAGGTGCACCTTGGATCTGGCATTGCTGTGGCTGTGGTGTAGGCCGGCAGCTATAGCTCCAGTTTGACCCCTAGCCTTGGAACTTCCATATGCCATGGGTGTGGCCTTAAAAAGACACACACACACACAAAGACAAAAAGAAAGAAAATAACTGAGAAGTGGAGGTTCCGTGAAATAGGATAGTCATAGATGAATAGGTAACACTTAACCCAAGAGGAAAATCATCATTATGGAAACTATGATCTAAAAACAGGCAACTCTGGCTTAGGGGAGTAGGGTCAAGTCAGGGAAAATAGCACAGACATGTGCTTTCTGGGAAAAAGCTTTGTTCAAGAGCTGAAAAATTAACAGGGTGGCTAAAGTACACTGCATGGAGGGGAGAATGGGAAGAGATAAGACTGGAGAAAAAGGCCAGATGCCACAGGACACTGTGGGCCACTTCTAAATTCAATGGGAAACATTGAGAAGTTTTAATAAAATGTTTTTTTATATTTTGGATTGATAGTCTTGCCACCAGGTAGAAAACAGATGGTCAGTTTCAGCTGCTATCTTCCTTCTTTTTGTCTTCTTAGAGGTTCATGTGTCTTTAGCTTTAGAATGAGACATCTTCACCTTGCAATGTGCAGTCACTCCTTTCCTCCTGATAGTAGCATACTGTTATATCTATAATCACTTTTGAAAACCAGTCACTAAATGAGGCCAGTCCAAGTGAGAAGTTGTGGTAATGCTGGGAGGTTGGAGAAAGGAGATGGTTGCTATGGAGATATTCATCACTTAACCAGGTAAGCAGCTTTGCTTGGTTCTGCATGTGTTCCTTCAGCCCTGTGGCTGATCAGACATTAAGCTGTAAAATGAGATTATAGCACACCCTCCCAGTCCAAGGGGGAGGTGTCATCTTTAGAAGCTCTGGGGGTATTCCATACTCTCCCTCAATAACATTCCTTTGGGGTTCAGTATCTCCAAATTGCAAATGGTGTAAAAATATTTTAGGCAGAGAAAAATATGACACAAACCTAGTTATGTTACTAATTACTCTGCACTTCAACAGAAATTGTTACTTGATACTGTCGGGTGATATAATCAGTTTTGGTACCTTGTTGCCGTTATAAAAGAAACCAACTCTAGCTAATACAAGTAGAAAATTAATTTATTGGATGACTACCATGAGACTTGAGAAATTGAAGAGAGTGTTGGAAATACAACTTTGAGGGGGGGAAAAAATCAAAAAAACATAAGCCAGAAATCAGCCTCTGTCCAAGAATTAAGATATAACACCTAGTTTAATCTCTTGAAATTGTCATTTCTGGAATGAATGGATGCCACCATTTTTGCTGTTATTGTCTTTTTTGTTTGTTTGTTTGTTTTGGTTTTTTTTTTGGTCTTTTCGTCTTTTTAGGGTCGCACCCATGGCACATGAAAATTCCCAGGCTAGGGGTTGAATTGGAGCTGTAGTCACTGGCCTAAGCAAGAGCTACAGCAATGCAGGATCCAGCCACATCTGTGACCTACACCACAGCTCAGGGCAAGGCCAGATCCCCAAACCACTGAGCGAGGCCAGGGATCGAACCCATGTCCTCATGGATGCTAGTTGAGTTCGCCAACTGCTGAGCCATGACGGGAATGTCCTGTTGTCATTTTTTCAAATCATTTTTTTAATATTAAACATCTTAATAGAGAACTTATTTAGCTTGGCAGTATGTTGTTTAGATAAGCCATGTTTCAGAAGGAAATCAGGGTTCTGTTACCAGAAGTGATACTTTTCCTTTACTTTGCTACCTTCTACTTTTAAATCCCTACAAGTTAAGGAGGTAGGATATTGGGTGTATAAAATACTCTAAAACTTAGGGAAAATGTCATCAAGGCTATGGATTCTTTTCATTCCATGCCCAGCCAGGAAGATGCACAATTTACATTTCAAGGTAATTTGATTAGTAAACTACAAAAAAAAGTCACATGCTACACTTTCTGTGCAATAAACCTCCAATTTAGGAATTTTACCCACAGTAAATGCTTGAGACCAGAGGGTGTGCCCAGCTTAAATCTTCTTACCATTACAGCCACCCAAAAAGTTCTCCTTAAATCCAGAAGAGCCTTTAGCACATTCTTCAAATATTGAATCAATTCAACTTTGACTTCAATAAAAAAGTATTTGACTTTTTCCTATCTTGACCTCAGATGGGTATTATTATATATAAAACGTGTCTGAGAAAGAGTTAACTTCAAAATAGATAATATTATTCTCAGTATCATCTATACATGTGTCTACTGTGTTATACCATGGGGTTGTATTCAAGCAGTTTCTCAATTGATTCTAACTATCCCAGTCAAACACATGAGGATTGATTTCATGGATTCACTTGTTAGAAAGAATAGATCAGCTAGGCTCTTAATCCTTTCTTTGACACACATTGACAACTCACCATTCAACATGGCCCAGGTCCTTTTGCTTGCCTTCTCATTCCTTCTAGTTAATTGTAGAATATAATTGTTTCTCTAACCTGCCAAGCATTCTTGCAACAATATAGCTCTCTTATAAAGCCAATTAGGAATTAAGTTGGTGTATAGAAGCTGTTGTGCTTTGTCACTCTCTTGGCCACATGGCATTGGTGAAACATTCTGGATAGTTTCCAAAATTGCTCCATTCGATTCCATAGGCACTGTGAGATATTTCCTTTTGAAAAAAAAAAACCTTGGGATCATAAATGTTTAACCTTCTAACAACATGACATCCACTGGCAGAAGAACAGAGTGCTTCAGAGTACAGGCTTGGGATTTAGAGAGATATGAATTCAAATCCTTAAGCCATTTCTTTCTCACAGTGTGCCCCGGGCAAGTTACTTACTTTCTCTGGGCCTCTGTTTCCTAGTTGTCAAATAAAAATAATATTGCTGAGACTGAGTAATAGTATGTATGTTAACTTATTACTGTGGCTAGCACACAGTGAGAGATCAAAAAATATTTCAAGTTAGCAGAAGCCACTTCAGTTTTCCCTTATAACATGCTTCACATGAAGTTCCCAGTCTTCTCTTAGACAAACAGTCTTTGGTTATTCATTACACTCTTCAGAGAATCCACTGCCCCAGTCTTTTAAATAATAAATCCCAGATGTTTTCTTCGGATAGTGATGAGGAAAGAGAGACCCTAGGGAGCAAGTGAGGACTTTGCTGCAATCTTAACTCAAGTGTCATAATAAGAAGGAAAGTTCGAGTTTAGCTTAGAGGCTGTATATACTGTTGCTGATCTGTGAAATGAAGGGCACTCAGATTTCTGCATTATTTAATTGTATCAATATAAAGCTCCATAAAACTACTAGTTTCAGAGATACATTACTAGTCTGGTGTGCCAAGGAACTTTCATTATGAATTAGTGTTTTTATAACTGATATCAAAACCAGAGGTAATGTACATGCATAAGAGGAGTGATAATAATAACAAAGCAAAACAAAACAAACATAATAATAAATAGAATGACAGATTGTACTCAGAGTATTTTCCATGCATTATCTCACTTAATAGCCACACTAAGTGACATGTTTCTCAAACGATATAAAAGTATACTAAGAACATAGGATTTGAGGATCTGGTGATCTGAGTTGCAATTCAGGCTTTGTAGCATTGGCCCAGTTATTCTTCATATTCCATTTTTGCCATCTGAACAAAGGCGTATATAATTCTTGAAAAATGGAGGGTTGAAGAAAATATAAGTGGGCTTAACAACAAGTTTTTAGACGAAACACCAAAAGCTTGATCCATGAAAGATGATATTGATAAACTCGGCTTTATTAAAATAAAACTTGTCTTCTATGAAAGAGTTGATTGAAAGAATGGAAAGACAAACCACAGACTGAGAGAAAATAGGTGCAAAACAAATATCCAGTGAAGAACAGCAAACCATTAGAATGGCTGAAATCCTAAGAATCAACATTAGCAACTGCTGGCAAGTACATGGAGCAATAGGAAGTCTCTATTTATTGCTGGTGTAAGTAAAAACTGGTATATCCCCTTGGAGAGACAGTTGGGCAGTTTCTTAGAAATCTAAACATCATCTTACCATATGACCCAGAAATTATGCCCCTAGATATTTACCCAACTGATTTGAAACTTTGTATCCACACTAAAACTTGCACATAAATGTTTATGGCAGTTTATTCACAATCACTCCAAACTGGAAGCAACCAGGATATCCTTCAACAGATGAATGTATAAGCACACTGTGTTATGTCCATACCACAAAAGCCATACCTATAAAAAGAAAGGAGCTAGTAAGTTACAAAAAGATATGAAGAAAACTTAAATACATATTAGTAAATGGAAGAAGCTAGTCTGAAAAAGTTATAAGCATGATTCCAACTATATGATATTTGGAAAAAGAAAAGCTTTAGAGACAGTAAACAGGTCAGTGGTTGACAGAGATTGTGGAGGGATGAGGATTGAACAGGTAAAGCACAAGGTTTTTTTTGTTTTGTTTCTTCTAGGCACTAAAACTATTCTGTATGATACTCTACTTGTGGATTCATTAAGCTACATATTTGTCAAAACTTACCAAACTTTACAAAACAAAGAGTAAACCTTAATGTGTGCAAATCTAAAGACGTCATTGGAGAGGTCAGGGTAATCCTGGATGACTATAGAAACGATTTTAAAAACTAATATTAAAATTTATTTAAAAAAAGCCTCACTGAAAGGATTGAGGGAAATATCATTAAGGAATATTGGAAATAAGTGAAATTTATAAAACAAAATATAAAAGTGCTATATTCTATTCTAGTATATAGGTGTGTGTGTGTGTGTGTGTGTGTATATACACACGAGCTATGGTTAAATATTTATATTCATAGGTGTATGTTGTAAACACTTTTTTTTTGCCCTGGCAGTGAGTACATTTAATGCTCAGATCTTGGTTCTTTATACCACTCTCTGATAAAAGGATCCAGGGCCCATTGAAGAATTGGCTAAACCAAGGACTGGGGCAGAAAATAGATAAGATGAGCCTAGAACATCTTATTCTAGAAAGTAAAGAAGCGTGCCAAAAGAAGCAAACACCCCGCATTAACGGAGTCAAACTCCAATGACCAAAACTGGAAAAAACTTGAGCAAGAAAACAAAATAGTAGTGAATTATAACCCGAAGATTAAAATAAATATTCCTGAGTCCATACTAATATAAACAAATGAAGTGAGATCTGATTAAAAATGAAAGAACGTGAAAGTTTTTTTGACAATGGAAGACAAGATAAGGGGACAAACTGTGGGGTGAGACAGGATCATTTAATGCTGGGGCGAAGAGGCTCGCTGGAAAGCAACACAGCTGATGACACGCAGAGTGGTGCCTGGTGGGGTCGGGGCAAGATAAGAAGATTAGTCTAAGGAAAGACTCTCCAAAGACAAAATAGCTTCTTTCAGGAAGACACTCACCATACCTCCAGACTCTTGTCCAGCAGAGGCCACTGGGAACCAATGCTTAGCACACAGCTTCCTTTCCTTGTCCATAGTCAGGTTAACAGTTACTGATGGGTTTCCATCTTTTGAAATGTGTGGACTTTCCTGGGTTTTAGTCAGGAGGGAGCAAAAGAACCTGAGAACAAGGGGATGTAAGAGGCAGATGTCTCTTACCTGGTGGCAAGAGACAAGCAGTCAGGAATGGGTCTGGTTGGACCATGCCATCAGGAAGCTTGATCTCACAGTCTTGTGCCAGCACTGTGGAATAGGAGCTTTTGTAGCCAGCTGAATCGTTAGAAAAACATCAGATAAATCTAAATTGGGGGTGTTCTATGAATTATATGGCTGGTACTCTTCAAAACTGTCAAGACTATCAAAAAACGAGGAAAGTCTGAGAGACTGTCACAGCCAAGAAGAACCTAAGAAGATAGGATGTTTAAATATTAGGGATCCTGGATGGTGTCCCAGAACAGAAGATAATACTGGGGGAAAACCAAAGGAAACTTAATTAAACTTTGGGCTTTTGTTAATAATAATGTGTCAATATTGAATCATAAACTATAACAAATGTGCCATACTAATGAAAGATAATTATAAGAGGGAAAATTGGATATGGACCATGTAGGAACTCTGTACTATAGTCATAATTTTTCTGTTCAAAAAATAGTTAATTTTGAGAAACAAGTAGAGAGTATAATTAATAAAACGTATTTTCTAAATATTTTACATGCATGGATTTATTTCATTCATGCAAAATCTAAGCGAACTTATATCTCATGTAACCTTCATGATAACCCTTTGCATTGCCTAACATGTGTTAGGAGGTATTATTATTACCCTTTTTATTTTGAAGAGTATTGCCACTTGAAGAAAATGAATACCCTTTAAGGTAAATCTCCAAAAATAGGCTAGAGGCTGTGTACTTGTATAGCTTTCAGGGGAGAGTGCCCAAAGCACTTAGCAGGTCTTCAGGTATTTAAATAATGTGTTCCCTTGCAATTTAAAGATCCACAGGATTTGATGTTTCAATTTTCAGCATTAATTCAATGTAGAAAATTCCAGGGAGTTCCTGTTGTGGCTCAGCAGAAACGAACCCGACTAGTATCCTTAAAGAGGCAGTTTGGATCCTTGGCCTCGTTCAGTGGGTTAAGGATCCAGTGTTTCCGTGAGCTGTGGTGTAGGTCACAGACATGGCTCAGATCCCACATTGCTGTGGCTGTGGTGTAAGGCCGCCAGCTGTAGCTCCTATTTGACTCCCTAGCCCAGGAACTTCCGTAGACCACAACTGCAAGCTGACAAAAAAAGGAAAAGAAAATTCCTGCTTTCCAGGTCTTACACATAGCAACCTAATGAAGGCTTCTAAAGTTTCCATTTCTACATATTTAAATAGATATAGATTTCAGGTTGTCTTCACCTTGGGTGACAAATAGCTTTAAGGTATATATGGTGGAGTTCCCTCTGTGGCATGGTGGGTTAAGGATTCTGCGTTGCTACAACTGTGGTGTAGTTCGCAGCTATGGATCATATGCGATCCCTGGGCTGGGAGCTTCCATATGCCATGGGTTTGGCCATTAAAAAAAAAAAAAAAAAAAAAAAAAAAGATATAAATGGTGTTCTAAAATTTCAGCTTACAGGACGTTTTGATGAAATACTGTGTTTAGGGGAACCATATGTGACTTTTTTTTAATTAAAGTATAGTCGATTTACAATATTTCTTCAATTTGTGTTGTAAAGCAAAGTGAACCAATCACACACCATTCCATGTGCTGTAGAGTAGGGCCCTGTTGCCCATATATGGAGGCTAATTATGACAGGTTTTTTGGTTGTTTTTGTTTGTTTGTTTGTTTTTTGCCTTTTCAGGGCCACGCCTGTGGCATGAGGAGGTTCCCAGGCTAGGCGGGTGAACTGGAACTGTAGTTGCCCACCTACACCACAACCACAGCAACGAGGGATCCCAGCCACAACTGTGACCTACACCACAGCTCACGGTGACACCAGATTGCTGACCCACTGAGGGATGCCAGGGACTGAGCCCACATCCCCATGGATACTAGCTGGATTCATTTCCACTGCACCACAACAGGAACTCCTTAATTATGACTGTTGTTAAAGGGAAAATTTTATTCTTGATAACCCAGATTTCTGGTTTATTGTGATTCATCCCTGAATTACCACCTGTGGGTGGGGAATGAGTAGCAGCTGCTCCTTTAGAAGGTGGTGTTGGTTTTACAGTTTGCCACAGTGCTAGTCACTCCCATTGTCTTGAATCTTTATATCTTGTACCTTTGTCTGTGTTTAATTTCTTGCCTGGCTCTATAGGTGTCCAGTTGATGAAGGTTAGTAACAGCTACGTTCCAATATTTGAAGTGCTTCCACATAGAGAACTTTCTCAAGTGCCAGAGAGCAAAATTTATATATAAAGTTTAGCGCTTACATTGAGTTAAGTTTCCACTTAATTAACCTGAGGAATATGTTGACTTATGAGGTGTAGATCTCTGCCTGAAGTGGCAGGTATAGAGGATTATCTGAATTTGGGATGAACTGAAGAATGGCCCCTGCTTTTCTTCAAGCTTTGAGTGCACAGTTGTGTTTCTCTGGTAACTTTAGTTTCTTACTACCCATGACTATCACAAATACAACTTCATTTCATCATTTTGACTCGGAATGTGAAATCCTTTTGAGCGTCCTTGATGTTGCTGAAGGATGTCTAAATAGTACTACTCAATTTCTAAGCATTCTTTTTTTTTCAGAAATTATTTTAAACCAAGATGTTCTCTAAAAGGATTTATAACTTACCATTAGAAATCCTCTTCATTGCATTTTAGCACTTTAGGATTTTGTAGGGATTACTAAGGGGATTTCTTTTTTCACTAGGGAAATATGGCTGCAGCTATTATATCTTAAAAAAATAAATCATAGGCAGAGCTTGCCAGGGAGAGATGAATTTATATTCCTCTCCAAAATAGGTTTCCTTCTAACCCAAAGACATTTTTTAAAAGTATTTTAATTTGACAAGAACTATAGTAAAATAAAACCCAAAGGAGTTAAATCCACCTGTGAATGTAGTTTACTAATACAGACATTATTGAGTATCAAAATATAATTTAGAAAGCACAGTACTTAGGAAGTAGTGATTTCATAACACTCTTGGACTCTGGTTTGTCAGCTCTGCCAACAGCACTTGTCCATAAATGCAGGTGCCCTCATAACCTCGCACATTAGCCCTACTTCCACATCAGGGTCCATTCACCCAGCTTTCTCATTGACTGTAATGCAGGAGTCTCTCTCCGCCCCTAGGGGGTCCCTCTCTTCACATGGGGCTGTTTGTCTGTCTCCAGGCCTGCCAGAGAAAGTGTCTCTGATGCTTCGCCTTTGAAATGGCTCACCTGATTGTGTCAGATTGATCCAGTGTAATCTCCCTTTGGATCAATTCAGAGTCAACTGATAAGTAATCTAATAAGGGAATGCTATCCCATCAGATTCACTGATCCTGCCCATACTCAAAGGGAAAGATTATACAGGGTGTATCCACCAGAGTGCAGGAACCTTAGAGGCCAGTCTCAATGCTGCCTGTCTCAGATGGGCACCAGGTTTGGCTCAGCATTGCTTGTGAGTCTGGGAATTATAATTTGTTAACAGACAAATAGAAGACCTTATACCTACTGCACAAACCCAGTAAACAAGAGCTACAATTGTTATCAAAGCATAAGGAGGATTTAGTATGATCATTGGTGGATTTAGTATGATAAATCAGTTTATAAGTTCCATGTGGCCCATTAATTATTTATTAATTATATCATTTATGTGGTGCTTGATTATACAAGTCACAATGTGAACTGTAGTAGAGCATGAATTAGACCTTTGAAACCAAACATTCTTAATTAGAATGACATTTAGCTTTTAAATTCACTTAATTTATTAACTCAGTAAGACAAAATACTGTATGTTCACTGGGATCAGTGCCCTCAGAGAGCTTATAATTATGTGACATAAATGTATAAATATTATCTGCAATACAGGGCTGAATGAAATCAGTGGTAAAGTAAGATCTTGTGGTTCTCAGATGAGAAAGTGATTCATTCAAACTAAGTTAGTTCCCACAGGTGATGGGGGTGTGGACGTTTGTGCTGAGGCTGGGAACAGAACAGAGTAACAAGTGTAATATTCACTGTACCTTGAATGTGCAGAGAACATGTCATTTCTTTAATTTGTTTATAATTAATATGGTCTTTTTTTCCTAAATCCTTTACCCACTCAGTGAAGTGCAAAAGAAATTACCCCAGGTGACTGTCCAATAAAGTTTACAGGTCTATCCGATTTATTTGTTCAAACAGTTTCTGTAGGGAGGGTTCAGTATCTTGTACAGAAATAACCAGGGGGAAAAATACTCAGCTTTTCAGGTCTCCACTACTACCTCCAAGATACTCTCCAAGATGATACCTGGTGTGTGGATGGAGGGGTATGGTTCACTCAGTCTCCGTGTGAAGAAGATGCGTTGAAGCCTTTGGGTCAGGTGTTCTCAGGCTCCTCTCTCCACAGAATAACAGTCCTTCATCTCTTTCTTGCTTGTGCTTCTGGCTTGGGGGAGTGGTTGATGGTCGTCTTGACAAGGTCTCTTTCAGCTTGACTGGTGCTCTTGGCTGACTTAGCCTTATATCATTTCCACTGGCACCAAGGAGCAGACCAGCTTCAACTTCCATCAAGATCCAGCTTTAACAGTTTGCATTCGAGTCCTAGCCATAGAGCTCTTATTCCTGCTACTGCACCCCCACTACAGCAGCATCCCCAGTCACACCCTTAGCAGCCTCTAGTCCTATATTTACCACACAAGAATCAAATGTGGCTCAGGGATGCTAAGCCTCAAGACTTCTCTCTACCTGCACTTGTGTCACACAATGTCCTCAAAATGGTGTGGAAAAGGCCCCCATAGGCCATCTTCTTCTAGTACCAAATGCCTCTAGTATGGAATGCCATTTTTCTTTTCTTTCTCTCTTTTTTTTTTTTTTTTTAGCTGTGCCCAAGGCATGCAGAAGTTCACGGTACAAGGATTGAACCCATTGAACCCTTGCCTCAGCAGTATCATGAGCCACAGCAGTGACAATGCCAGATCCTTAACCTACTGAGCCACCAGGGAACTCCACAGTTGGTTCCCTTGATCATCAATGTTCCCATTCACATTCTTCTCTGTGCTGTCAGAATTTTTCATTTATTTATCTGGTTACCTCCCCTCACTGGGCTTTGGCGGGAGTAACAATAACTGGGGCCCAATTTTTCTCTTCTTCTCTTATCTGTTCTCTTTCCCATTCGTTCTTAGGGCCTAAAAAAGGGGTAGGGTTGCCCCTATTCCTCCTCTGTCTGAATCTTCCTTTCATAAAACCCTGCCACAAAGAAACTAGATTGCCTCTTGGTATGTTAAAGGAGGAATAAAATAATTTTGATTATATTTTCTCAAGAAAATAGCCTGGCTTGGAAGACAAGTGTTCTGCAACTACATCGATTTTCTTTTTTAATAACAGAAGCAAAAAGTTAAACTTCTCCCTGTCTGGCTTCTATTTTTACACTCCTAACACCCCTCCTCTTTTACCTCAAAATAATCTGATGCACTGGAACCAACTGAGAGCAAAGGCAAAAAAAAAAAAAAAAGTCAAAGTGAAAAGAGGAAAAGCAGATTCATATTTTTGAAAATGCTTTCAAAGAAGGGTAAATAGTATCTCATCTAGCCAAGTATTTAGGGAGCCAGAGCAGAATGAGAAAATCCACAGTGTGCAGATTTTTTAGTGAATCTAATATCGAATAAATATGGTGTGACTGTGCTGTTTGATTCTTCCACTGCCGTAAGATGCACCACTAAAAATCATAATAATTTGCCATAGAAGTTGAACACAAGAATTGTTACCGATGTGTGTAGCAGAATGAGGATTCACAGTGTATTTGCTGAACACGGAACTCTGATGGGGAATGACACCTAGAGGTTGCTTTGGGGCCAATTGTCGAGAGCTTATTCTCTCAAGTTGAATAACTGTTGGTCTTGAGCAAGCCTCAAACACTCTAACTTTTTCATTTTACTTTCATGATTATATTAAGGGTGTCAAGAATGCAAGCGAAAGCCTGACTTATTTAAGGCTATGCTTGTGATTTACAAGGGAAAAGTTAACACAGGCAGTGCCAGGCATTTTTAGAAGAACTGCCACAAACTTGAGGAATAAAGGCTGACATGGTTCCTCCTGCCCTTAAGAGCAAACTTTATCTGATGTCATTGAGAAAGAAGTCTGCCTTTAGATAATTGTTCTTTTCTCAAGATAAATTTCATGCCAGATAGGAAAGCACTCCACTGTCTTTCCCATCGCCTCTTCTGATATATCTTTATTTGCAGAGTTTCAAGTAAGGCAATTAAAGTATGTCCTTACCTGATTGTCTCCTTCTCTGACAGCTTCTGAGTTCTATGATGAGTGGGGCGACATTTCTCTGTATTTCCATGCCATCTTAACCCTGCTGTTCCTAGCCTAGTTTTTTTTTTTTCTTTTTTCCACCTAGAGGGTATTCAATATCTATTTGATCCATTAATGTCATTGAATTAACTTACCTGAGTTTATTTGCAGAGGATCCTTTTTCCTTCGCAATCTTAATTCCCTGATAGGTTGTTACTTTAACCCATATCTTTAGAATTACTCCTTTTTTTCAGCAGTAAAGAATATTGGTTTTTAAAATAGGACTCATGTTTTTTTTTTTTTTTTCCCACTGTACAGCAAGGGGGTCAGGTTATCCTTACATGTATACATTACAATTACAGTTTCTTTTGAGCATCCTTAATTATGGCATTATTTTTTACCCTTAAGGCTTGATTTCCTTTTTGGAGGAAAGCAAGTCTTTCAGAGCCAAGTTTGGTGATGAACATAGGTAATCAAGAAGGGTGATCAATCAGTGTGATTTTCTTGAGGGCCTATGAAAGGATTTTTTTAGGTACTTGCAAAATACATTAAGGCGAGATAACTTCCCAAGCCTTTCAAAATTTCCACATGCACTTGGAAGGAAATCTCTGCTGATAAGCAAACTATAGTTTCCACCCAAAGTGTTCTTTCAATAAACGAGTACTTAAAATGTCCCAGACACAATGCCAAGCTTTTTATACATATTGTGTTATTTCTTGGTATCATCTAGCATTTATAGCCAAGGTAGCTGAACCATAGAAACAGAGCAAATTTAAAATCATTACTAATTTTTTTCAAGGTGTGCATACATAGAACACACACACATATATATATACACACATAAGACTCTTATGTACATTTCATGTTATGGCCATGTTCTTGTAATAAAAATCTAAGTCTTTGCATAATTTCACCTACAAAGAGATAGATAGCATGCAATTTTTAAGAGATACCCCAAGCTTCCTATATGATGTCCCAAACATGCAGCCATCCAAGAATATTTTTTTCCCTCATGAACATTGATGGGATGAGAAAATTTAGACAAATGGCAGAGTCTTATCAATAATGGTTACTCATCTTGTGCTGTGATGGATGTTGGTCAGGGAAAACGTAGTTCATGATACCACCCAAGTTATTAGCAATCCTGGACTGAAATTTATGATGGATCAAGGCATTCTGGGTTTTACCCTGGTTTATTTTAACTTCTGTATTTAAAATTGAGTGCAAGGCTGTATAGGCTATGTTTATGTGAATGCCTCAACATCAAGGAAATTAATTTGACTAGACCTTAATCCCTTGTTTTCTTTTTCCAGGATGTAGTTAATGAGAATAAAATTTATTGAGCACAAATTGTATGGCCATTAACCATGTGAGCCTTGACAAACTGCTAGTATTTTAGGGTGTTTTATATCTCCCTCCCTGACCAGTGTTTGCTGGTTTACTGCTCACATTGAACATAAAATCTAAAATACTTTAGAAAGGTTTAAATGCATGTCCAAATCACCTTCAGTAAATAAAGGTAAATGTAGGCAAGTTTAAGACCAGCTTATACAAAAGAATTAAGATTAATAGTAGCACTGATTCTTCTTCAAGTGGGTTTCTACCTTCCCAGTACACTGACCCCCAGCTCATTTAGCTCAACTTCACATGTGAAAGATTACACTAATCTTCCAATTCTTGAGGGTCCCAGCTGTGACAGAAGCAATCACGTCATTTGAATAAATTTTAACTCTGCTTTAAAAAATTTGTAATCTAAGCTGAATGGCTACTAATTTAATTTTAGGGATTTTTAAAATTTTTAAGTCTTTTTTTCATGGCCACACCTACAACATAATGGAAGTTTCTTGGGGGGGGGGGTCAGAATGGAGGCAAAGCCACAGCAACGAGGGACCCAAGCCACATCTGTGACCTACACCACAGCTCATAGCAGTGGTGGACCCTTAACCCAGTGAACATGGCTAGGGATAGGATCTGCATCCTCAAGGAGACTAGTTGGATTCTTAACCCGCTGAGCCACAAGGGGGACTTCTTTAATTTGAGGTTCTGTGGCAAACTCTTGGACATTTTAGAAATCTAGAAGTTGAAGAGGTATTATGAGATATGTGCTTGTTTCTTTATTTTATTTTATTTTATTTGTTTTTTTCTTTTCTGCCCCTGCCCCCACTACAGCATATGGAGTTCCCAGGCCAGCAGTGGAGGATCCTTAACCGACTATGCTGGGCCAGGGATAGAAACTGCATCCCAGTGCTCCAAAGACACTGCTGATCCCAATGTATCTTGATAACTCTGTGGCCTGTGGCTTTTTTTGTTGTTGTCACAAGGTACAGCAAACAGCCTGGTAGGAGCATCAGGCCAAGAGACTGGTCACAGTCACCCTCCCAGCTGAGTTTCACAGGCTCTTTCTATTTAATTTAATTTAACTTATTTATTTATTTATTTATTTGCTCTTTAGGGCTGCACCTCTGGCCTATGGAGCTTCCCAGGCTAAGGGTCTAATCAGGGCTACAGCTGCCAGCCTATACTACAGCCACAGCCATGCAGAATCTGAGCTGCTTCTGCAAGCTATCCCACAGCTCACAGCAGTGCGAGATCCCGAACCCACTGAGTGAGGCCAGGGATCAAACCTGCGTCCTCAAGGATACTAGTCAGGTTTGTTTCCCTTCATTGCCCTGGGCCTCAATTTCTCCCTCTTTGAAATAAGCCATTTAGCCCAGATGACTTTGGGAAGGAAGGCCTTGAAATTATGGATAATCAGTAGTAAAAGAAGGGATCTCAGTCTTGTAATGGGGCAGGTGGTGGGGGACAGGGCTGAGTGGGTCTGCGATCATGCTCCTGGGTATTTCACATTTCAGAGATCTTTGGGCTCTGACACTTTGTGTTTGGGTGGCAGTGAACACTGCTAGGTTTGACTTAGGTAGGCTTACTTACCGGGGGAGTTTGCAACAATCTGTAATGTCTTATCTGGATCCTATGCATCTCATACAGGGTCATCTTTTTTAAAATAAATTTACCTCCACCAAACAAATCCATCGAGGGCAACAGTCCAAATAGATCACCTTAGAGTTCCTTCCTGTGGTGGCAATGTGGTACCACAGAAGGAATGCCAGCTGGTGACCTTGAAGATGTTATATCTCCTCCAAACAGATCTGCCCTCTTTGTCTCAGGGTGTGGATGTCAGTAGTGATAGAATATGCCTATTTCCTGAGTCCTTACTGTGTGCTGGGTGCCTATCGAGTCTCCAGGATTCAGGAGTAGGTAGAAGTGTGGGAAGAGAGTAGGACATGGAATCAGTTTCTCTGGGTTCAAGTCCTGCTTCTATTACTTACTACCGATGAGTCTAGGCTGTTTCATTTCTCTGTGCTTGACTTTCCACATCTCCAATTTGTCTTCATTCTTTGTGGGCAAATTGTGGAATCTTGAGCCAGCTTTCTTATAACTCTAAGTATCAGATAAACCATCTGTGAAAGGGAAACCATAATACCTGCATCTCAGTGTGACTATGAGCATCAAATCAATATAATTCATGTGAAAATTCTTTGAAAACCATCCAGCCCTATGGAGAGAGAAAATATTGTCCTGTTGATAGCATATAGTGGTAACATGATGGAGAAAGCTGTTTCACAAAAAGGAGTAGTTATATGAAAACACTCCCTTGGCCGGCTGTCATTGAGAGAATTATAATTCAGGTTTCATTTTCAGAGCTCAATGTACTTGCCTTCAAAGAAATATAGACTAATTGATGGCAACCCGTTGTGATTTTTTCTTGGTCTCAAGTGGCCCACCTTTCCCCACTGTCCCTTAGCACTTTTTGATCAAACAATTAAAAGCAAGGGTCAGGTTATAGCTCAGAAGGAAAGGATTGTGTCACGTACACATGCTTTCCACTCCTAGGCAGGCTGATGTAAGAAGTGCTTGGCCACATTTCCTGCCCATATATATAGAGAGAGGATCCAACCATATTCTCACAACCACAGGATTTATGTTCCTGTGTTACATATCCACATAAATGACTCCCATGCTTCTGAGGGATGTAGGTTTATATGGGCTTATGAATCATCATTGCAAAATGTTTCTTGCCCCCTCCTTGCTCCCCCCCACCACCACCACTTATTCCCATCTCTATCATGTCTTTCTATGAGATTCAAATACAAGACACAAGGCATTAACAAAAAATAAAGTGTGAACTATATTCCCCTTGACCTTAAGGAGCTTGTAATTTAAATAGGAGAGGAGATCTTAACCATTTCTTCCCTTCTCCCTCGCCCTCCTCTTCTTCAGAGTAACTTTTACTGTAGAGCACATTTGACAAGCTACCTGATGTATATGCTATTACTTAAGATTCTCAATTGCACTGAGATATAAACAGAGGATGAATTATGATCTTTGTCTTGAAATATGAAAAACTTGTGTTTTGGTCCAAGTCATAGAACTGGTAATTCACACAAAGAGACTGGTTACGTCCCCACTCAGCCCCTCCTGCTGCCAGTGCATCTTTATTTTACCACACCCACCACCTATACACTTGGGAAAATGATTTCTTCAAAGGGCAGCAACCACCAAGGAGTGCCTCCAGGAAGTCAACTGGAAGTTAAGGTGAGCAGATGGTACCCAGCCTCGTCCTAGGTTCTTCAGGGCACATGAGACAAACTGATTTGGCCTTTGCCATTTAGAGAATTATTATGAGGAAGCCAAGAGGCACACAAATAGAACCATGAGCTGCTGTAAGTCTGGAGTCAAGTGGTATCACTTATTCCTTAAATATTTTAAGATTTTTTAAAACGGGGGGGCACATATCTAAAATATATAATTGCATATATTGTATAATATATTATCTTAGTTATATGCAATGTTAATATAGTTCATATAGAAAAATATTTATTTTTTCAACATGGATTAGTTTGTATCCTATCAAGCTCAGTTTAGGTTTCATATAACAGGAGTAGGACTAAAAATAAATCATATGTTATTAGAGAATCTCACAGCATCCATTAATTTCCCTTCCTGCTAAAAAGCAATGAAATTGTGGTTTTAGCTGTGTTAAGAACTTTACATAAAGAATGAACAGAGGGAATAAAGACAGATTAGAAGATAATTCAGGGGCTGGGATTCAGCCAGGCCCTTTCAAGCTTTGCCTGGTTGGAGACAGCCAATCTCCAGGTGAACTCGGAGGATGAGTACTTGGAACTCAGAATGCCACCTCCCACACAGCAAGACCCCATAGAGCAAATTGGGGGAAATTCTGAATCATAAAAAGACTACAAGATAGGGGGGGAATAAGTGAAGGGCTGAATGGAAAATAGAAAAAAATAATACTGATCACTTGTATTATAGAAGAGAGTGTTGAATTTTGTTATTTTTTCTTTTCACTGGTACGCCTGATGCACATTGAAGTTCCCAGGCTAGGGGTCAAATGGGAGCTGCAGCTGCCAGCCTACACCACAGCCACAACCATGCCAGATCTGAGCTGCATCTGTGACCTATGCTGCAGCTTTTGGCAATGCCAGATCCTTAACCCACTGAGTGAGGCCAGGGATCAAACCTTTGTCCTCATTAATATTTGTTAGGTTCTTAACCCACTGAGCCATAGTGGGAGCTCCTGGATTTTTTCTTCTAAATTTGGTCAGAGATATTAACTTTCTCCCTTCAGATCTGGCTTAAATCCCTGGTGAATTCCCAAACAGGTGTAATTTTTCACTCAATATTGGGAGCATCTGGGGCTTTTCATTTTATTAAAATAATTTTTTTCCCCAAGACAGACACTTCATGGAGCAAGGTCTGTATATTATAAGTGAAAAGTGATCCCCAGAAGGAAATCTTTTATCATGAGCTGTAACTCAGAGTTGAGCACATACTTTATTTTGGAGGCTGCTTTGTGGGGAAAACAGCAAAGGGTTGAACTTGGAGACAGGTTGACCGAGTGCACTAGCATCCAGCTTGCAACTGGGCCTCCAGGTTGGCTGGAGAGAACACAGCCTCATTCAGCATGCATATTTGAGGCTTGCTCATCTGCAAAAATGAAGAAAATAAAAGTTGTGACCTATTGAGGTAACTGTGGAAATAAAATGAGGTCATGCATGTAAAGCATCATCACATCACCTGAGAAGTGTAAGCCCTTGAGAAATATTAACTGATAGTAAATCAAAGTTGCCTGATAACTAGACTCAAAAATATTTCTATAGGAAATAAATACATTATTACCATATATTTTCTGTTTTATAGAGTACTATCATATAGCTCTACACTTTTGTCTCTTTTGCTCTGGCTTATCTGGTTAGTAATTTGTTGATCTGCCCAACTCCCCTGTTATTCTATGAATGTTCCATGAACTAGGTTTATTCCTGTTGTCTCTCCAGTCCCATTGCCTGGCACAGGGCTTAGCATTTACTTATTCCCAGTATACTCAAGTTTAATGGACTTGAAAGCAGCAATTCTTTCCTTCTGAGTAAAACTGGTTTGGGAAAACATGTCAAGAGTGGAATAAAACCATCTGATCTGATGTCAAGCTTGAAATGGAAACAGTTCAAGATGGCATCCCTTCTTTTACTTACCCTGGGTCTCATTTGAAGACCTATGGTTGAGTGAAAGCTGAAGTAAGGAGAAGAATTGAGAGAAAGAAGGAAAAAGGAACACTGTGCGGGACTGTGTGCAGAAGGATTGCCTCAGAAGAATGTGTTTTCTCCAAGATAGTTTACCACTCACTTTTTCTCCTCTAACCTTAGGGCCGCCTACTCTCTGCCCCCTTCAAATATGGCATCTGACTTAACTTTTGAAAAACAGGTGGCTTGATATTCATCATAGGCGAGAAATCTTGGCTACTGACTTGAGATTTTTGAACCAAGTAGACACAAGAGTCTCAGCAACATTTTGTGTGGTAGTAGATTTGGAAGTCATACTGAATGTTTCTTCACTGGTTTTCTTTATTGGCAGTCAGGCCCGTAACTAGGATTTCTCATTGCTCTTCCTTATCTTTTTGCAAAGTTCAAAAACAACAGTTTTACATCTGTGAAATAAATATGTATAAGATAGTTTTATATGCTAGATGGAAAAATGTAAATTCTTGCTAGGGTATCTTACTCTAAAACAAACAAACCCCCTCCCCTGATGCTCCACCGTCTAAAATATCTCTTTACCATTCTCCCTGGTTTATGGTTGAAATAGGGGGAAATCCCCACAGTAACCAAAGTAATTGGCAATGTTGCAAAATACATTTTCACACATAGAAACATGGGCTGGAACCATAGCAAGACCAAAATCATTATAATACAGTGACAAGGCTCTGTTTCACATTATTAATCGTAAGTTTTGGTGGACGGGGAAAGAGTAGACTGATGAAATTGAGATCATTATGATTTTAGCCGCTTCCAGGGTGCATTCGTTAGAACAGAGTATGGTTAATTCTTTTGAGTCAGATCTATCTTCTGATTGTAACTCCTCCACTTACTTGTGCATTTTTAAACCTCGGCTTTAAATCCTCAGCTTCTTCATCTGTATAATGGAGATATTTATAGTGCCTTCCCTAAACAGCTATTAATGGCAACTAATGTGATAATGTATGTAAAATCCTTGGAACAGCAAAGAAGATATGGCAGTGCTGTAATAAGTAACTGTTTAAGTATCATTCAATCTCTACTTTTTTTAAGTTTTGTTCAGGTATAGTTGATTTACAAAGTCGTCATCATTTCTGCTGTACAACAAAGTGATTCAGTTATACATGTACACATGTCTGTTCTATTTCATATTCTTTTCCCACATAGATGATCACAGAATACTGGGTAGAGTTCTCTGTTCTATACAGCAGGTTGCCATTGGCCAATCATTCCCTATACTAAGTGTGCATATGCCAATTGCAAACTTCCAGTCCACCCCTCCCTCAACCTGTCAATCTCTCTTTATTGAGTGCCATCTCTAACCACAAAAACATCTTACAATATTTACTGTATTTTTCAGACAATGAGAGTTTTGTTTATTTACATCTTTAAGTATATGTATTTGTGTATTTACATAGAAATAAAAAGTAGATGATCCAATACTTTCCACCAAGTGCAGAGACACCAATTTTTATAATATATTTTACCTGAATTTTCATTATGAACATTTCAAATACTCATAAAATACAAAATTTATAACATAAATAACCACTACAAATACCTAGCTTGCACAATTAACATTTTATTCAACTCACTTTACCACATTTTGGTCAATCTATCCATCCCCCAATCCATCTTATTTTTGCTAACAGCTTTATTGAGATACAATTTACACACCATAAAATTGACTTGTTTTAAATGTGCAACTTAATTATTTTTAGCAAATTTTCAGAGTGCACTGCCATCACCACTCTCCAATTTTAGAACATTCCCATCTTCTCAAAAAGATCTCTCACACCCATTTGCAGCTGCTTCCTCTTCTCAGCCACAGCCCCAGGCAACTGCTCATCTACTTTGCTCATCTCTATAGATTTGAAAGGCCATAAGTTTCAACCAACACAACAAGGATCTGTGGGGCACTTCTGTGCTATGACTCCCAGGATTACAAAGATCTTGAAGAAACTGTCTCAAACCAGAGGGACCTCATTTTTTTTTTTTTTCATGAATCAGAGGTTGTATTTGGAAAAATCTGTTTGCAGATTTTACTGATAAGAAGATAATAAGTCAAGAAAGCGGGGTAGGGAAGACGGAAAGTGGCCAGAAATCTTCGGTAGTGGTGGGATCTAGCCAGGAGACTTTCCTTTACCACTTTGCTCACTACTCTGAAGCTTGCTTTGCTGAGTATCATTGTCCTTCTATGAAGCATCACTAGAGGGGGGAATGTATACAGATCATCCAGCTGCTGATATTTCTGTGGGTTATTGGCTGGGGTGGTAATTGCTTGAACATATTGCCCAGGATGGTATTTGCAAGTGAAGTCAAAGAACAGTAGTGGCAGGTGTTTGGAAATGGCATTTGAAATTGTCTTCCTACAGAAAGGAGCTAGATGCTGACTTGGTGGGTGATGAGGGATGTCGATGGTGTTCTCAGAGGGCAGTTACTGCAGTGGCAGGATTCCAAGCAGACAGATTTAGATTTCTTTTACATTAAAATCCCCCCAAGATAGGCATGGGGGAGAGAGGGAGCTGTAGGAATATCAACTTCACAGGTTGAGTATCTTCTCTTTTGGAGATAAAATTGTCAGCTCTAACCCAAAGGAGACTATTTAGGATTTATCAGCTCTGGATGCCATTAACGTCCAAAAAAGCACCAATCCCTCCAGCTTACTGTGCCTCCAAGGTTCCCATTTTTCTATTTCTCAAAATATTGGCTCTTGACTCATTCACAGGTGACCCTGTCCCGGGTTCCCTTTCATGACTGTCACCTGGCCCATCAAAGTGCTACCTTCCAAGATAGAGTCATCTCTGCCCACATTTTCACTAACAGGTTAATTTTCCCCATAGTTTCCTTTTTTAAAATTGTTTGTTTTATGGCCACACCTGAAGCATGTGGAAGTTCTCAGGCTAGGGGTAAAATCAGAGTTGCAGCTGAGGTCTACATTACAGGCACAGCCACACTGGATCAGAGACACATCTGTGACCTATGCCACAGTCATGGCAATGCTAAATCCTTAACCCACTGAGCAAGGCCAGGGATCAAACTGGCATCCTCATGGATACTATGTAGGGTTCTTAACCTGCTGAACCACAGTGGGAACTCCTTTTTAAAATTTTTATCAAGGGTATAGTTGATTTACAATGTTCTGTCTCCCGTATTTTCTTTTCAACCTTGAGAACCTACAAAAGTCTCATGAAACAAACAAAAACAGTATTTATGATGGTCATGATCAGTGTAATTAGATTTCCTCTGACTAATTAGCCTCTGAAAAATTGCAGGGTGAAAATCAAAGTGGCAGAACCAGTCAATTTTGATTCAAGCAGTATTGCTTTAGTGTCTATTTTGTGCCACTTGGTTTTGAATTTCTGGCATAGCATCTATGTTCAGCAAACACCCTTGAAGGAATGAGTGAGAGTTACAGATGAACATTCCATTGTATTGAATAAACACTTGAATCACTCTTGACTCCTTGCCCCACAAGTGTGCATGTGGGTGTATGTGTGCACACACACGCTCCCTGGAGTTTTAAAGGTCTAGCTCTTAAAGGCCAGTATGCTTTTTCATCTCAGTTTAAGGTGAAGGGGCTGTCTGCTGCTTTTGTTAGGGTCATAGTATTTGACTGCCTCAATATGGCAACTCTATAGAAAGACTTTGAGTTCAGTTAGTTGGATAGAAGCTTTCTTTTATTGAAATCAATATAAGTGAATTATTTTAAAGTAAACACCTTTCCCTCTCATATTGCACCATATTAGTTGCAGAAAGTGTTTTGGTGATCAGGCCCTTATGGACTAGAGCTCCTCAGGAGTAATCACTTTGCCTCTATGATGTTGATGGCAATGCTAACATGTACCAGCTATGAAATTCTGGATATGTTATTTAAATATTTTTGGAGCATCCTTAAATCACATAGAATGAGTCTAAGAAATAGGTGGTATTGTGAGGATTAAATGTTGCCCTGTAAATTGATACTTAGCTAAAATAAATTACAACTGGTTGAAATTGAGAATTTTGTTTAGGTTTTTACAAAATCTGTTTCCATTTTTTTCCAAAGAGTGGGTAGACCTTATGATCTGGTTGGTGCAGTTATACCTGCACTCTATTCATCAAGCATACCTGGCCAATTGCATCTTCCTCTGACCCATAGTAGCTCAGTGAGACTCAGTCCTGGGACTTTTCCTTGATATCTTGGCAAAAGAAAACTGTCTTTCCACTGGATGTAAAACTGGGAGAGCATAACCCTGGAGCCTCCAAGGACCACTGCATACTTTGAAACTTCTTCAGAGTGAAGATAAAGCACAGAAAATTAGAGCTGAGATATGGCCAAGAGAAAGATGGGTTCCATATCACATGGGTTAAGTGTCTTAGAGTCACTCATGAAAATTAGAAACATTAAATGACTTTTTCATTTTGATCACTATAAATTTACCTCATTTGGAGTTCCTGTCATGGCTTAGTGGTTAACGAATCCGACTAGGAACCATGAGGTTGCAGGTTCAACCCCTGGCCTTGCTCAGTGGGTTAAGGATCCAACATTGCCATGAGCTGTGGTGTAGGTTGCAGATGCAGCTTGGATCCTGCATTGCTGTGGCTCTGGAGTAGGCTGGTGGCTACAGCTCCAATTCGACCCCCAGCCTGGGAACTTACATATGCCGCGGCAGCGGCCCAAGAAATGGCAAAAAGACAAAAATAAATAAGTAAATAATTTACCTCATTTGGTTAAGTTAGTTTGATTTGGGTTTGGGGCATCTGCAACTGGGACTCTTCATTAATGAACTGCTCTACTTACTAATAGTGAACCAACCACAGCATCACATGCCTCTGTCAACCTATTGGCTTCTGCAAGATTGATGATTCATAAAGTCTGATCATCTAAAACCTCCTAGTTAAGTAGAGGAGAACCAAGGGAAATAATCACATTATTTTAAAAAAAAAAGGTGGAAATTCTGGAGCCCCTTAATATTTCATACCTCTAATTCCTCAAGGCATATTGGATAATACTCTAAGCTTTTGGTTAACAGCAACAACCAAAGAAAAACTGGAAAGATTGTTTTGGCTAGAGGTTGATTTCAATAGTTCATTCTTTAAAAAAGTTTATTTCCACAAACTAGCTTATTCAGAATGAATTTGTAATTAGTATGATTACTTGAATTCGGAAAGGTCATTCTTACGTAGACTAAAATACTGTGTTGAGATCAGTTAAACCCATTCCCTTTCATTTTTTAATAATATACTCTGTGATGGAGTTATAGAACAACAAGATGAGCTGAAAGGAAATCTTAATGGACCCAACCTACTCAGCTAACTGATATTTGCTAACAAAGTACCATGATGGGAAAATATGATAGGGTGGAACTGCTGAAAACCTCTTCATTGCACCAGATATTTTAATTGCAGTCTTTCATATTCGGAGCAAGTTAATATTTTTCATGGGAAAATGTGCCTCTTAAAGTGGATTTTAGTTATTCCTCCATGAGACTGTCCCTGTCTAGTTGCATAAATGTGGTTTTGTGGAAGGATGTCAATGCTTAAACTGCTTCCTTGAACCTCTGAGCTGAGGAATGCTGGGAAACACAGTGCTTTCTCAGGAGATCATGGCCATGGAATCCTCGGTGGAAGATTATTGACATCACATCAATAGGAGCTTATAAAATGAGTGGTGGAATTAATGTGGCCTCAACAGGAATCTCAGAGATGAATGAGTTGCTCTAATCAAAATTAGATTGTGTTCACTAAACAGTAAACCATTCGATAATAGCACTAGCAAATGTTAGCATTGTAATACAGGGTAACTAAGATAGACTATTGATCTTAAAGTGGCTAAAGACCCCTAGTTGTTTTGTTTTAAATGCCACCCCCACATCAGGTACTTAAGGATAACTCAGGATGTATGTTTGAATTCATGGATTTTTTTTAAATTTTTTACTTAAAGTATTGTTGATTGACAATGTTCTGTCAATTTTTGCTGTAAAGTGACCCAGTCATACATATATATACATTACTTTTCTCATATTACCTTCCATTATATTCTATCCCAAGTGATTGGATATAGTTACCAGTGCTATACAGCAAAATCTCATTGCTTATGCATTCTAAATATAGTTTGGAATTCATGTGTATTTAAAGGTAACTCATGACATTCTGGGGAATGACACCTCTGAGAGGCAAATTATCTCATAATAAACATAAAATTAGAATCTGTATTTTTCTTACCTCCCCCTTTTTTTTGCTTTAAATTTTTTCTTGGTTTTTGTTCAATTATATATATATCCTTACTCACTGTAAAAAAAAAAATATTTCCAAAGATGTTGAATTAGTAGGGGTCCAATTAGAAAAGAGAAACCACACAGTAATTGGAACAGGAAGTTTAATATAAAAATCTATGCATTGTAAGAGGAGATTGGAGTATCAAGGGATTTTTTACTAAGAGTTAAAGAGAATCCTAATTAATATCAGAATAGCAGACATAAGGAACATTCAGCACCCTTAGGGCTATGAGAGAGCACCAGGGAAGAACCTTCCTCCCCACAGGCTGAGATCTAGACCTTTCTGGGTTTCATGGCCCTTGTTAATTTCAGCAGCTAATTTTCCTTATTCGTTACATACACTTGCTGGAGTAGAAACTCAGGATTTCCTCTTTGACGGATTGGCAAGTTGATGCTAAATGTCATGACAGGCAGTAAGAATCTACCGCCAATTAAAGCATTTCCTTCAGGTGAATTGTCCAGAAATGAAGCTTTTATGTTGCATGTGTAATACATTATGTGAGCCAGTAATTCAGCTAATTTTTGAAAATTTCATTTTTCTGAGGATAAAAACTGGATAGAGGTTTTCATGAGACTGTGGCAGAATGAGATGCTGGCAGAAAGTGACTAAATACCAAAGAGAGAAGTGGAATTGGTTTTTGTTAATCATTTTCTTTGCCAAAATGATGGTTGGTGATTAAATATTTTGTAATATCTTAACAGAACCATGGACATTTCAGATAACTGTAATGTTCAATCCATTTTTGGTCTCTCTTCTCTCCATGGCTCTCAGATTAAAACATTCCTAATTTTTGTAAGAGAAAATTTTACACCGAAGGGAATATTACCTTCTGAATGATGATTTAAATCCATAGATTAAGGTTAATTTGCCTTAGATAGATATTTAGCTTTGAAATATGTGGAAATTAATGGTCTGTGGAGTTCTTTGGGGGTGAAAACTTTAAGACATGCCCCACTTTTTCTTATTTATGGCTTGATTTAGGCTAATTTTGAAGAAGTTTTTCCCAGATGAATATACTTAAGCTAAATATTGCCTTTGGCATATTAAATTTTTGCAAGAGAGGGATTTTGTGAGGCACAGACTTGAATAACAGCAGAAGGTGTGTATTTATACTTATTTGAACAAAAATTAACTTGAATGAAGACGTTAATCAAACAGGAGGTAACAAGTCTTCTTAGTTTTCCATCTCTCCCCTTTACCTCACTTTTTATTTGGTAAGAATTTACTATTAATAAATGTAATAAAGAAGAAAGTAAGTTCATGAATTGGTTCAGCGCTAACTTAAGCTAATGTTAGGAAGGTTATTAGTTATTGGAGCTCAGGAGTCCTGGATCTGTAACATACACATAGTATGTCCCGAAATCTGATCTATTGATTGTGTATCATTCTCTGATGAGGAACAAGGTGGGCAGGAAATAAGGAGAGGAAAAACCTTGGTTGCATCCCTTCATTAGAGTTCAGCACACCTTCTGAAGATGCTGTGTATTTTTATAAGACTTTTTTTTCCCCCCAAAGACTCATAGACTGTCCCTTATTTATTTGTCTAGCCTGGAGGGAAAAACAAATAAACAAACAAACAAACAAAAACCCACAGAATTGCCTCTATTTCTGAGTCTAAGCTTTGTTGCTCAGAGACAGAAAGCAACTTAGCCACAGATACAGAATTGTAAGACGCATTGAATAATTCTGAGTTTAGGCCACATTTATCTCTGCCTAAGGAAGCTTTGAGATTATAAAATCATATCTGGTGTGGATATTCTCATATTTTTCTTTGAATGAGAGTGGGATGGGGGAAAGATCTCCACAGACATAAACCATCATAGTCTATTTTTGGCTTGCCTAGTATGAAATTTTTACAGATTCACCACAGTTAGATCAGTTTCCAAACGTATAAGGAAAGAGTTGGGGTTGCAAATAACCTTATTTTTTTCCATAAAATTGCCTATTAGGATACTTACTCCCTATAAAAATGTGCTATTTAATTCTACCGGAAAGAGCACAAAATAAGTGATGTCTGTTTTTTTATAGATTTCAGTAGAAGAAAAAGAATGCAGCAGCTTCTTGGTGATCTTCTGTCTTTTTCCAGATACCCTGAGATTGCACAAGTATCTTTTGGGGATATTTTTGGACACTGATTTCCAATGACATTTTAAGACTCTCTAGACGCAGTATGTAATGGAAGAAACCGTTGAGAATCCCATCTTTTCACAATTTTAATTAGTTTGGTTTCAGCTCACAAATAAATTAGTGCAAAGGATAATAGCAGTTTTAACTGAAACAAAATATGACCTTAAACTCCAATTGACAGTGCTCTTCCAGGGATATAATTAGTCTTTTTCCAACATGGCTTGGGTGGGACTTGGGTTGTTAACATCTTAGATTTCTGTGAATTGACCATTCAAATTTCAGAGGACTCTTTTTCAGAGAAGGACCTAACTTTGTTCCTATTTGGGGGTCAATAGTTAGGCAAATCTATGACTGAGCAGAGAAAAGAGTGTGGAAGTTATGTGGGCAGCACTGTCAATTTAACAACGTAACGCTTGATTCAAAAATTTTATTTTTCTCCCCCAACAGAATGAACCCCCCCATAACAAGTCCAATTAATTTAAGCCAAAGTTGAAACCAAGACCAATAGGAAGCGTAGAGTATGAGAAAGACATAAACAAATTGGTAACTGGAGTTCCTGTTGTGACTCAGTGTTAAGAACCTGACATAATCTCCCTGAGGATGCAGTTTCCACCCCTGACCTCACTCAGTGCGTTGAGGATCCATTGTTGCTGCAAGCTGTGGCATGAATTGCAGATGTGGCTCGGATCCAGTGTGCCATGGCTGTGGCCTAGGTCGGCAGCTGCAGCTCTGATTCAGTCCCTAGCTTGGGAACTTCCATATGACATGGGTGCCTGTGAAAAAAAAAAGGAGACAAAGAAAAAAAAAAAAGAAAAGAAAGGAAAGGAAAGAAAAAAATTGGTAACTGGAAAATCTTGCAACTTCTCTAATTATCCAAGGAGTGCCACATTACAAATTTGGATTCAGAGATTTCATTTTGTCATTTTTGTCCTGTCATTTTTGTTTCTTATCCCACCAGCCCTGAGTTTTGGCCTGACAGACCTTTTGTTCTGCCCAAATGTGCAATAATAGAGCCTGAGGCCGTGTTGGTCCACTGGTAACCTGGAGATGCTTTTTAGAGTAAGGGATTCCTTTGGCATGAAGGAGTTTAGGGGAATATCTTGTTAAAGTTTGGTCCCTGCTCTTTTATTTTCCTAAGTCACACTATGACCCAATGAATAAATAAGAAGGGTTTCTAATAACCCCCTCCATTCTTGCATACACATAGGAACTTCTAAAGTGCTCATTGATTCTTTAAAAAGTTGGCTCCTTTTAAAAATTCTTTTTAGATACTTCTGTGCACAATCTGTTTAGATAGTAAATCCTTTTCTTAAACATTAAAAAGAGTGGTATGTATAGGAACCACCATAACTTGTTGCAAGTTCTAAATTATGGAAGTCCTAATTAATGAGCTTTTACTGTACATTAAGTATAGTATATCACTGGTATTTGTGCCTAATGGATTTTCAGTCCTAGTAATTAGGTGTTATTTAATTACAGTTAGAATCTTAAATATCACCTAATGTAATTACCACATTGAAACTATATGAGAGCTGAAGTGATTCACCTATCATCACAAATTGAGTTATAAAACTGAAAATGTGGTTTCTTTCCCCTATGTCAGTGTTATTGGTGAGAATTAAGTGCAGGCGTATATTGTCATATAAACTGTAATTTTTGTAATTTGATATAGACTACATAAAATCTTTTTGTATGTGTTGTACATAACATGGAGCATATGGAGCATATGGTGACACTTAAGTGACGATGTGAGGTGTGGAGATGTGTATGCACGTACAGTGGAAGAGGTGTAATGAAACAAGCTGCATTTTCTATCTCCTGTTTCCTAGGAAGCTTCAGGCTACATACTGGAACTTTGCATAATGTGGATAGCTTTGAAAGCCACATAATTTTTAAAAGCTTTGTATTCGGAAATAATAATAGATTCACAGGATGTTGTAACTAAATGCATAGAGAGGTCCCATGGACACTTCACCCAGCTTCCCCTAGTGTTCACCTTATACATGATTATAGTCTATCAACAGCAGGAAACTGACACTGCTACAATCCATAGTGCTTATCCAGATTTCACCAGTTCTACATAATACTCTTGTGTTTGTGTATATGTGTAGAAATCACTGCCATTTCATCACATATATAGCTTCACTAACAACCACCTCGACAATGAAGATGCTTAATTGAATTGCACTGTCCCCACAAGGCTCCCTAATGTAATCCCTTTATGGTCAAGGCACTCTTCCTCCCACCCAGCCTCTCACAACCTCAAATCCTGCTCTATCTGTATAACTGTGTTATTCCACAAATATTACATAAATGGGATCATACAGTATGCAACTTTTTGAGATTGACTTTTTCCATTCAGCATGATTTCCTTGAGGTTTATCCAGAACGCTATGTGTATCAATAATCCATTCCTTTTTATTGCTGAGTAACATCCCGTGGTATGGATGGGGCACTGTTTGAAGGACTTTGGAGTAGTTTCCAGTTACTGGTTATTAGGAATAAAGATGCTGTGAACATTCTCAAAATTTTTTTTTTCATTTCTTTGGGGAAAATATCTAAGTGTGCAATTTCTGGATCATATGGTAAGCCTGCTTTTAATTTTTAAAGGAACTGCCAAGTTGTTTTACAGATGGGTTTGCCATTTTACATTCCCAACAGGATTGTTTGAGTCATCCAATTTCTCTGAGTGATCACCAGTGTTAGGTGTGATCACTATTTTTTATTTTAGCCATGCTGATAGATGTGTAGTGATATTTCACTGGTGTTTTAATTGGCATTTTCCTAGTGGCTAATGATGTTGAATATCTTTTCATGTGCTTACTTGTCATTTTACTGAAGAGGATAGCCTTCTCTTAGTGAAGTATGTTGATGTCTTTTACCAATTTTCTAATTAGATTGTTTCTTAATGTTAAGTTTTGAGCATCTTCATCTATTCTCTATACAAGTGCATTGCTACACATGTGATTTGCAAACAATCCCTTTCAGTCTCTGTTTTCTTTTCATCTTTTTAAGAGGTCTTTTTGCAAAACAAAAGTTTTAAATTTTTTCCTTTAATTGATTGTTCTTTTGATGTCAAGTCTAACTAAGCATTCTTTGCCTAGTTTTAGGTCCTGAAGATTTTCTCTCTCTCTTTTTTTTTTTTTTTTTGTCTTTTTGCCTTTTCTAGGGCCACTCTTGTGGCATATGGAGTTTCCCAGGCTAGGGGTCTAATCGGAGCTGTAGCCACCTGCCTATGCCAGAGCCACAGCAACGTGGGATCCGAGCTCCGTCTGCGACCTACACCACAGCTCACGGCAACGCTGGATCCTTAACCCATTGAGCAAGGCCAGGGATCGAACCCACAACCTCATGGTTCCTAGTCGGATTCATTAACCACTGCACCACGACAGGAACTCCTGATTTTCTCTTTTTTTTTTTCTAAAGACTTATGTTTTAGACTTAAGTCCATAATCCGGTTTTAGTTAATTTTTATATACAATATCAGGTTTACGCTTAAGCTAATTTATTTTTGCCTATGATATCTAATTACTCTAGTACCATTTGTTGAAAGGCTATTCCTCCTCCACTGAATTCTAGCATGTTTTTTAAAATATATATATATATATATATATATATATATATATATATATATATATAAAACCTTAAATAATTTACATGTAGTACATAATGACAAACAGAAATGTTTGAACACCTACTCTGTGCCAAGCATATTAACTGTGCAGGCATGTTACTTACATTATTGCTAATTTATTATTTGTAGGGAAAAAAACATATGGACAATGTTATTATCTTCATTTAGAGATATGGAAAAAAAAGATTTGAAAAACATTAATTGACATGCTCATGGTCACAAAGGTGATGTGAAGTACAGATAGAAGAACTAGGATCTAGGTCTGTCTGACTTGAAAGCACATACCATCCTTAATGGTAAAATGTTTTCTCACCAAAGGAAGCTCAAAGTTTTTCATCTTTCAAGTCCTTACTATGTTGTATAGTAAAAATCGATGACCTTCTTGGCAGACACTTAAAAATATGCTTCTCTAGCTCAAGAACTGATCTGGAAGTTTGGAGTCTGGTCATGAAATCTGACCAAGCATTTGCCATATTAACCATTTTAGAAAATGAAATGGTACCTCCATCCAGTATCACTTTTTAACAGTACTCTTTGCTATGCCAACAGGGACAGTCAGAGCATCTGATATATTTTGGCTTCTTTTTATCCAGTTTGTAATTTAACAGAACTTCTTTCAGAGTCATTTTATTTTTAACAAAGGTCATAGCTAAGGATGACTTTCCTTATTTATTGAGTCTAATTCTTTCTCTAAAAATCTTGATAGGCTATTTTCCTGGACATTAACCTGTAGTAATGATTTCTTTGTGATTTACATGTTACACCCTCAATTTACATGCATTTCTGATGTGCTACTCTTTATTTCATGGAGGCTTGCTTAGATGTTACATATTAAAGCAAAGTGAACAACAGGGTCATTTACTGCCATATGTTGCTTGGAAGGGGATTAGCAGGTTTTTTTTTTTTTTTTTTTTTAATCATGGTTCTACTTTCGTTCATAAACATTTGGTACTTGGTCACCTTTAGCAAATAGGAAATCTCCTGAATAAAGCAAAAAAATCAGAAGATGAATTGCTTTGCTTCCTCTACTGATTATTGGCTAAAGTGACCTTGAGTAACCTCCCATTCTACACTTGCTCATCTTGCCAGTGCAGGATCACAGAGGAAATAAATGCTTTGCCTTTGAGAGTTAGCTTTGATTGCTTGCTTGTTTTACGATATGGATAAGGTGGAATTTTGGAAGCAAGAGTAAGTAAGTAAGTGGGTCTTTTATAAGAGCCATGAGAGAGGGCCAGTCTAGGCAGCAAGCAAGACATGGGGGGGGGAAAGAAAATATATTTATGGCACAGAAGAGTCTCCAGTAATGGAAGCTGAGGACAAGAGATCCATTTGTTCTGTTCCCTGCTCTACCTCCAGAGTCCTCAACAGTATCAGGCACACCCCTCTGTCTTCTCTTTCACCTTTGTTCTTATAAGCCACAGGGGCCTTAGAACTACACACTCCATCCCTAGGCATTTCCTCCATTCCCCAGATATCTATTGCCTTCACTGTGCCCCCTCCCTCAAAACCTCCAAAGTGGTCCTGACCTTCCTGAGGAAACAAAATTGAACCAAGTCAAAGGAGTCTTGGATGATCTTAGTCATATCAATTTTTCCTCCAGTGGTCTCATTGTTCTGCCTATAAAGAGAGGAAATGACTCTGGACTTCACTGGTCTGTTGAAAGTATGAAATGAGATTGTGCAGCAAAAGGATTTTCCAAATGACAAAGTGCTATCCCCAGTTCTAAAGAGGACTGTCACTGTTGTGACAGTGACGTAGCATCAGAACCATGTTTCTACTCAGATTGACTGGTTCACATCTTGGTTATAAGGCCAGTATTAAAATACTTTGAAAATGGGTAAAGTCTCATTTTTCCCAGATGTAAAATACTGCCAAGATTGGATAAACCTAAGTATTCAGAAGGATGATAAATATTAGAACATGGAATCAGGCTGCTTGTGTTCAAAGCTTGGCCCTGCTGCTTACTGAGCTTCTCCGTTCCTCTGTCAGTGAAGTCCCAGATGATAAGCTTCTTCACATGGTTGACCTGAGCATGAAATGAAATGGCCTAAAATGATTAGCAGAAGGCCTGGCACAAATAAACTTCAATAAATATGAGTTATGATACTACCATTATTAAAACCTCCTGGCTCTCTCTCCTCCTCCCTGGAACTTGCAAGATGAATGGGATTCAAAACACAGAGAATTCTGTTGTGTATCATCTTGACGAAAGTCCACCTGGAATGTTCCATCATATACTAACTAATTCCCTTTCTTTCATGGTTTCTTTGGAGGAAATTCTCTCCCTTATGTTAGAAATTCTCAAATTTATTTTGCTTTAAAAAAAAACAGAAAAAATTATATTCAAGGATTATTTATTTCTTTTCTCAAAGCATCATCAGAACACACACCTGGAGGAGTTCCCGTCGTGGTGCAGTGGTTAACGAATCCGACTAGGAACCATGAGGTTGCGGGTTTGGTCCCTGCCCTTGCTCAGTGGGTTAACGATCCGGCGTTACCGTGAGCTGTGGTGTAGGTTGCAGACGCAGCTCTGATCCTGCGTTGCTGTGCCTCTGGCGTAGGCCGGTGGCTACAGCTCCGATTCAACCCCTAGCCTGGGAACCTCCATATGCTGCAGGAGCGGCCCAAGAAATAGCAACAACAACAACAAAAGACAAAAAAGACAAAAAACAAAAAAAACAAAAAACAAAACAAAAAAAAAAACACACACCTGTCCTTGTTTCAGCTCTAGGGAACTCTGGTGGACTTCCTCAAAAGGACCGTATTTGGGACTTTGTCACTTCCGCAGTATTTTTTGCCTGAAGCCACCTGAAATCCTTCATTCCCCAGGTCTTGCTGAGCTTTTGCAGCCAGGTGATGGGCCCATCAGGATCCACTCCCACGGGGACCAGTTTCTGCAGTGCTTTAAGTATGGTCCTGTTCTACTCTCTAACACCCCCACCCCCATCACCATTTTTTTATGAACTTTCTAGATTCTTTTCATTTTTACAAGTTCCATTTAGCGAGGGTCAGAACACAGCCCTATGGGAGAAAGATATATCATAGTACAGTGTCTTGGGTTTTGTTTTTGTTTTTAAATCAACACATCTGTGACTCTACCAAAGAGTGGGAAGTGGGGGGTGGGGTGGAAATCTCAACCAGATGATTAAATCAAGTTCTGCTGGGTGTTTTGGGCTCTGAGCTCTCTGCAGTATTGTGCACTAAGTCCAAATCAATTAAACTGATCACTCTTTCTCTTCATTTGTGTGGAAATGAGTCAAAATTCTGTCCTTGTTAATAATGCAGGTAACTTTGGAAAGATGACTTAAAATTTCAGATTTGTGGTCTATATTCCTTATAAAATGAAGATAATTTGGTTTTCATACCATTCATGGCTACTGGAAAGCATTAAGAATGACCCCATCTGGAGTACTTAGGTGCAAAACTACTGGGGCAGGGGGAGACCTCATTTTTAAATCCTTTTAAGATCGGGATATTGAGCATAGGGTAAATGTGAGCCTTTAGAACATAACGATCAATGCATGATTGTTAGAAAGAAAAGCTAAAATGATTATAAAACACTAAATATATTCATATGAATTTCTAACAACCATTATGTAGTGGCAGTATCACATAAAGATTTATTTGTAATGTCTGAGGTTGGGACTACTTCCGTATAAAACCTAGAAATTCCCAGTTCCATTCATTCAAAACTCTAATAAGAACCACTAAATGAAAACACTTGATAAAGCTACATAATTGTAGCTAGCAGAGAGAAGACTTCAATTTTCCTTAGGCTTGACATTTCTAGAATTAAATTATTGAGAAAAGATTTAGGATGAGATAAATCACTTGGAAAGAAAGAACTTCATCAAGTGACTGAAACCAGACCTCAAAGTAAACATCTTTTTAAAATCGGCATGCCAGAGTTCCCATTGTGGCGCAGTGGTTAATGAACCCGACTAGGAACCATGAGTTTGCAGGTTCGATCCCTGCCCTTGCTCAGTGGGTTAACCATCCGGCGTTGCCGTGAGCTGTGGTGTAGGTCGCAGACGGAGCTCAGATCCCACGCTGCTATGGCTCTGGCGTAGGCCAGCGTCTACAGCTCCAATTAGACCCCTAGCCTGGGAACCTCCATACACCGCAGGAGTGGACCAAGAAATGGCAAAAAAGACAAAACAAAATAAAATAAAATCAGCGTGCCTAGTCAAAAGATCACCCACGCTTAAGCCCCTTGCCTTCCAACACCCAAGTGAAGAGAGCTTAAGCACCAAAAGGAATGTAGTAGCTCAAGTAACTAAGAGAAACCAGAAACATATCCAGACCTAGGAACTAGATGATGTCATTGGGGCCTGACCTCTTCCATTCCCTAAGTGTGCCTTCCTTATGTGGGTTTCACTAATGGGAAGAACCTTCCTCTCAAGTCAAGATACTCAGGGAGTTTGAGACTTAAACCCCACTATTACTACTATGCTGAGCAATCCCACTTGGGAAAGATATCTTTCCCATGTGTGCTAGTAACAATTCTGAGCCTGAGTGTCAGTTAACTCTTTTGGGTCAAGTGACCATCCCCAGGAAACTCATAGATGCCCAGGCTTGATTTCAATGCTGTTTGTCCCTTGTCACTAATGGCATAAGAATGGAAGAATGGTGCTTGGCCAAAGGAAAATTAAGGTTCTGTTATCAGAAAGGGGGGAATGGGCCACTCAGGATATAAAACAATATGGAACTCCACCCCCCATCTGTCAAGGCTGGATTGGAAAGGCAGACTTCAGGAGAAGGTAAGGCTATGAGCAAGTAGGACACATAAAGGAAAATAAAACTGAGAAGAGAGAAACAGGAAGCCCCCTGACCTCAAGATCATTTCACCTACTTAGAAATAAAGGAAAGAATTAAATTAGTGTTGCTGAAAGCATAGAACACACACTATTGTCCTGAAGTGAATCCATGACTAGGAGATTGATTGGGTATTTTGTTAAGTACCCTCCAGAGTCAACTGTGGACCACTTTTGTATCCAGCACATATCCTCTGAAGGCCACATATCTTAATAACACTAACTATGAAAAATGGCTCTCTAAACATTTATTGTTCCTTCAGTTCTCTCTATCTCCCAAATGTATACTGAGATGATTTTATTCATGTTAAAGCATACAATAAATTCATTATAGGGTAAAACTGTTTCAATGAATGAAGTCTCATCACCTCTAGTTTTATTCCTTCCTCATTGTCTGTGTAATAACCCAAATTCTAAACTTCTCCCACCTGCTAGTTGTGTAACCCGTGAGAAAACTGGCTCTCAGTTTGCCTATCTATCCAATGGATATAATGATAATACCCCCTGCAGAGGTTTATCATGGTACCTGACAGAGGGTAATCCTGTGTTAGCTGTAATTGTTGTTGAGGCATTTCAGATTCATTTGGAAATGGTCTCAGAACTAATAAATCATACTTGCTTATTATCCAAGAAGTTGTAGTAAACTGATGTTCAATTTTAGGGTCTTGATAACTTCACCAAGAGTTGAACTACTCCAAGCTCAACCTGACTGTTGACACCTATTTTATCCCAAGGTTTGCCCTCACCTTATCTGCCCGGGCTTCCTAGGGATAGTCAATGGTATTTCCTAGTTTCAAGAGACTAGTTCTCAAGTACTCAATGATAAGTTATCTTGCTTACTCTAAAATTCTTACCTCTTATTTCTTTTTCAGGCAACTAGCCTCTAAGGCAAAAAGAAAATTGCTTGAGTAGGAATTTGGAAGAGAAAGGGGAGTTTCTTAGTCAAATTGGGCAAGCCTAAGTGATCCTTTGACCAATTTTTTTTTTTTTTTAGCAATTTCTTTCTTCTCTTGAGCCGGACCCTGTAGGACAAGGCACAATTCTCTCAAGTAAATTACTATTCATGAAGGGCATAATTACATAAAAATCAGAAAAGGAACCAAATTTCTGTTATTATGGTAATGTAATAGTAATTTTTTAAGAACTACAATGCATGTGATAGAAATGCCATTTGCTTCAACTTCTCATTGCTTTTAATTTAATACCATATCATTCCCAAATCTCCAATTTACCACAAAGCAGTAATAAGTGGCAGGTTGTAGGTTATCTTTAAACAAGAAAGCAAAACAAAAAGAATGACTAGTTAATAACAACATTGTGGCTAATCCACTTTTCATTGGATAACATATATTCAGAAGTATCCCCCAGAATTCAGAAGATAGGCCTTGGAGAGTTTGGGTGGCAACAGAAAATCCAGATTGAGCTGCCCAGAAGCCTGTTCACAATCTCAGACTCCAAGCTCCAGGGCTCACCTCCACTTCCCTGCCCCCATCTTGATTTTTCCTATCCTTTTCACCTACTTTAAAAAATACATATATTTTCTTGGGCTACCTGTTGAATGCTTTACATGCATTGTTTGATTTAATCTACATACTCTTCTGTTAGGATTTCTATTTTTCCCTTCTTTGGCATGTTCCTTCCATTCATTCATACACATCCGAATATTCACAGAATGCCAGGCCATACCCTGGGTGCTGTGGATAGAGCAATGAGAACTAAAGCTTGCATTTCAGTTGGGAAGAAAGGCAGTACATGGAAGATGAAGAAGAAAGTGAAGGAGGGGGAGAAAGAGTCAGAGAGAGGCTATCTGAGTAGAGGCCTACATGGAGCAATGGCATGAACTCAAGGGGAAAGTATTCCAGGCAGAAACCATCATGTGGAAAGGTCCTGAGGTAGAGACAGGGTTGGTCAGATTAGAATGTAGCCTCTGTGAATGAAATGTGCTGAGAAGGTGGGAGGGATGTGAACTATAAGAAGGTATCATCCAGGGCCTTATAGGCCAGTTAAAAATTCTGGATTTCTTTCTGAGGATAATGAGAAGCCGTACATCGCTGATGTCAAAGGAGTGATGTGATTTACCTATGAGGAAACTGAAACTAAAGAAATATTAAATAACTCATTGATAGCACACGTTGGGGAAACTGAGAACTGAGAAAGGATCTATGCAATACTAAGGCCTTAGTCATTTTTAACCACAGCATAACTTTTGCAGTTACTCAGGAGGTAATTCCATGTATATGTGCTCTGTTATTGCCTATAAAAATAAGCTTAACCCTTGAAACTCACTAGTTCTTCTATTGATAATCTCTTATTCAAATCTCACCTGGCTTATTTCTCATTACTTAAGTTTCCTCCAGTCACAGGCTCAATTTTTTTCTTAGAAAATTTTCCATTGGCCCTCCCACTATTTACTCTTCAAGCTGTGTATATGCCCATCTTCTCAAGATTTCTGAACTCTCAAAATTTTGGTACAAGTGTACCTTTTCAAAGTCACCCCTCCTTATTGCCTGATGTCCCATATTGGTCACCTGCAGGCTATATTCTGATCCTAGGCTCTTTTAAAAAAACACACATACAAAATTAGATTTCCTGGCTTTTCTTTTTTGATAAAAATCAGATGTAACAATACTGAGGCCGTGTTCCTATAAGATCAAATCTGAGCAATGGCTGCCAGTTTTGTGTGGACAGGAACTCTCCAGTTTTCCCCATTGACCATAGTCAGACACCCACAGGTATCACTTATAATCTCTCTGGTCCTCACTGGTTGTTGGGGCTGCACCCTGCAGACATGCTTGCTCTGTGCTTGCCCAGCCCTAGGACCAAAGAAAGAGCCTGGAGACATCAGCAGTTTAATGGATAGGAGGATCTTAGATGTCTGAAGCAAGGTCTGGAAACCTGTGTGTGGCATATGGGGGTTGGGGCATGGGAGGTAGGACATGACAGTAGTATTAACTATAGGGGAGAAGGAAATCACTGATTTTAGAAGGAATTGACTCAGGTTGGCTCATTGGTTACCACAGAATCAGGAGAGGGTCATACCCATTACCACCTCTTTGATAAGCTATTGCAATGGAGATGTTCTGATCTAAAGATTAGAAGATACACTAGCTGGGACTAGGGGCAAGTGCATAGGCATTTATATATTAGTCTCTATGCTTAAGAGGGAAGTTCAGTTAGGTGAGTAGGGTGTAGGTAAGGCTGAGCAGGGGATGTAAACAGAGCAAGAGAATATCTTGGGTGGCCTGATCATACATAGGCATTCTCACATATTTTGGCAATAGGCTCTAAGTACTTTTTGCAGCCAAAATGCCTGGGTTCAAATTCTACCTTTAACACTTAGTAACCTTCCTAAGTTGACTAAGTACTTAAACTCTCTGCGGCTGCCTGGTAAAATGTAGGTGATGTGATATCTACTTCACATCCCTGGTGTGACAATTAATTGAGTTAATACAAATACAAACATTTAGAACAAGGGATGGACATAGAAAGTATTCTATAGGTTGCTGTTTATAATTCCTGCTGTATATAAGTTGGTGTACTTGACCCTTTGAATATACCTTTTACAGTCACATCTCTCTATCCTTGTGTACCTTAATCCTCTATTCCAAATGGCCTACCCAATCTTCTGTGATTCCCAAATTCTATCCATCTCTTAAAATCTACATCAACTTTCTCCCCTTTATGAAGCATTCACTGGCCACTCTAGCTGTTCATCATTGCTCACTGCCTGACCTCTGATTTTGTGTGCTACCCACTGTACACTCACCTATTCCTTTGCACTAGCATTTAACTGTCATGTGTTGATATTTTATCTTTCTAACCAGATTGGAGCATCTTAATGGAGATGCATGACAGGTGATGATTAGGTCATGTTTCAACTTGCTGGCAGAGAGTTGGCACCAATGTTGCAGAATACAAAATTTATTTTCTGAAATCTCATGAGAGGAATTTTATCATGACATTTTTCTTGGGCAACAAAACGAAGTTAGAAGGTCAGGTTTCTGTCCAATCAGTGGAATGGTGAAATAGCCAGTTATAAATAACACAGTTATGAGGTTGAAACAGTTTTTCACCACTTCCAATATAGTGTGATGTGAATTGAAGGTCATTTCTATGTAACACTACTTCTAAATCGAAGGTCATCATCATGTAGTAATTGTGTTGTGATTTACTTCCTTCCTACCTTATAAAAGCTACAAACCTAATTGGCAAATCTGTAAGAATGACCAGGGGATGAGTTTCTTTGAGATCTAAAAATTATACAGGAAACAGTATATTAATGGTGAGCAATTAGTATGATTCATTTCAAGCCTTGGTCTTCAACATAGATAAAAGCAAAAGATGAGAATTCAACATACAATAGGTTATAAAATGGAGATAATGAAATTAGTTACTGGGAAAATGTGAAAATCAGTTATATCAAGATTGGACCAAACAAGACGTTTGTTAGTGGGGATGGAAATTTCAAAGTATACTTTTTCACTCATGTCAGTGAATGAGTGCCTAAAATTCAGTCAACTCTCAGAAGAATTATTTAAAGCTGAAAGGAAGATATGTGCCATCATTTGCAGAAATCTCTGAAATAAAACACTTTTCCATATGCTGTAATGGTGGGGAGTGGAGCTGTAATTACTGGGGCCACTTTCTAAATGCTACTGCTGGAATTTATCCATATGGGAACTAAAGATATCCTGTGATAAACAGTTATTACCTCTGTGGAGGAAAGTGAAATATATACAGGAATAAACAAATAACCTTAGGTTTTAACTGAAATATATACAGGAATAAACAAATAACCTTAGGTTTCCTCTGTGGAGGAAAGTGAAATATATACAGGAATAAACAAATAACCTTAATTCTTCCACAATTAAGTCCTCGTTTTCTGAAAGTGACCTTCTAGAATGTTCATGTCTGACTCTGTCAAGGGTCATGGTACCATACAGAGAGAAGGGAGTAATGAGCTTTTTTGATGAATCAGAGAATGCCCAATTAATCCGGCTGGCAGCAATCCAAACCCACATTGCCAACTTAAATAGCAAAATAAATCAAAAAGGTAATTTTATACTCTAGCTAAACCTAGTTCTGGAAATGACAGCTACTTGACCCCATTGAAAAGGTGGAGAAAATGAAGTTTGTAATGAATTACTTGTCACTCAAAAGATACTTGGTTTTACAGTAGGAAATAATAACCCCTTCCAAAGAGAGGTCATTTTGCCAAAAAGTAAGCAAGAAATCAAATAAGTGCTAGTGAAACAGATGCAGAATACTCATTCATGTTTAGGTCTATAACCCCAAACTACTAGATTAAATAGAATGGTCCAGTCTGAGAAGTATGATTGGGTAGAAATAAAGAAAACCCTCTAGTCCTCAAATAACTGTCTATTAAATAAATATTTTTCTTTTTTCTTTTAATATCTTCTATGAATTTATGAATCTGGTTTATGTATAATTTAGAGAAACATAATCCATTTACATTTATTGGCTTGATTCTGATTGTAAGTGGACATGAAATCTAGATAATTAAGGACACTGGCCCATTATTCAGTGAACCAAAAAAAAATTGTGAATTGAGGACTTTGTTTAAGGTCTCGATGTGTCATCATCAGTCTCCAGTATTTTATTTTTTCTAAAATGTGATATCTGTTGGGAAGGAACCTATACACCCCACTTTATTTCTACTGTTGAGAAGCTATCCATTTATCTACAGGTTCCTTTAGAGGTTACTAGGGTCAATGTATAGGAAATCACTGCAGAAAAAGTAAAGCTCATGCTAGAGATTTTTACAGTTTGTTTGTTTGCCTGTTTTGTAAGGGATAATGACTTACTTGTGAGGGAACCCTGAGCTTATTGGAATTTGCTTTTGTCTGATGTGTCTGCAGAAGAAATGGTTGGAGGCAGGCTGATAGGAATTGAAACAGTCATCCATTTTCTACGGCTGACAAAGGTAGTTAAATCTGTTTAAAAAAACAAACAAACAAACAAAAAACCCTGGAGTTCCCATCTTGGCTCCAGTGGCTGACGAATCCACTGAGGTTGCGGGTTTGATCCCTGGCCTTGCTCAGTGGGTTAAGGATCCTGTGTTGCTGTGAGCTGTGGTGTAGGTCACAGACGCGGCTTGGATCCCGAGTTGCTGTGGCTGTGGTGTAGGCCAGTGGCTAAAGCTCCGATTAGACCCCTAGCCTGGGAACCTCCATATGCTGGGGGAGTGTCCCTCAAAAGGCAAAAAGACAAAAAAAAAACAAAAAAAAAACAAAAAAACAAACCCAAAACCCCTGAAATTTCAGTTTCACCAAACATATTTTTAATTATTAGAGAAGTGGCTAATGAATCCATTTGTAAATGATTTATTTACTAATATGACTCACTTTCAGAATACTACCTCTGCTACAATGCTTCCTATTTTTCAAAGCTAGAAAATTTCATGAAAATATTTTCCAAATATTATATTCCAACATCAGGCCAGATGGCTATACCAGCTACCTTTAAGCTGGGATATTAGAACAATCCTTTCAGGTGTGGAGTAGAATCAGAGGACTTTTATTCTCCCTTGGTCTGGAGATGACTTCCAGCCTGATGTCTTGGTGCCCAATTGCTACATTGTTTCCACATTTTCTAAATATACTTTCTCACCTTAGAATGTCTACTTTTAGCCACAGGGAAATATTAGGGGTTCTCTCAAACCAAAACTCCCTTAGCACTGAGATAGGTCATACTGGTTCAGAGCAAATAGACAGGCTGTAAGATCAAGACATTGATTATGTCTTTTCCCAGGTTTGTAGCTCAGCACATCTGTAAACTGGGAGTGATAATTGTACTCATCTCCTTGTATCATAGTATAAAATCACATTTAAAACAGTGCTTGACCTATAATGTTTTTTTATGTGCTGTTACAGTCTTTTTGGGAGAATAATTTCTCTGTTGAGATGATGAACAGGACTCTCTGTTAAAAGCCTCAGGTGCCTATTCTAAGAGATAAAAATGTCATGGAGAGCATCCTATTTGTAAAATTCTTTTTGAGTTTTTTCAAGTACATGGTCTTATATCTAGTTAAATGTAGATGGCCTTGGCTTTGTGAAGAATGTTATTTGGAGACTGTGAGATAGGAAGACAGCAGCTTTAATTGCAGGGCTGTAATTTCAGTGGGTTAATAATAATATAAGTCAAGCTAGTTGATATGGGAAAAGACGATTGGAGGAGAGTTAATGGATGTTTATCAAGGGGGTACATCCATCCACTTCTCCCTCTCTTTCTTCTGCCTCCATCTTTCCTGTGAATCTTTGTACTCGCCCAATGGTCACATCTCCTCCTCCACCCTGCTTCCCACACAGCAGCTGGTGTAGTTTCTTATGATTGTCCCCCACCTCATATCACTACCATACTTGGCATCACATATCACACGTTGGTTAGACTTTGGATAAAAAGAAAGCAGCAAGCTTCTTCCTTCTTCTCTGGCTTCATCTCCCATCTCCCCTCAATCAGAAAGCTCTGAATCTCCCATCCTTTTCCCTGGTTTTTGGAAGAAGACCTGGTCCCAGTTCTAGCCTCAGCACATGTGTACATCTGTTCTTCTATATGGAGGTCTTCCAATGCCTCTACCTCTCACTCCTGCTCATCCTTCGGTCCTAAGCTAAATATAGCTTTCTTAGTACTTTTTTGAAGCCTAGTCCCCCCATAATGTTAATTTTCTGACATTTTCCTTTGTATGACTTATTCTAATCTTTAGTGCTATGCTTTTCTATGTGTTTGCTAACATCTGTCTCCTCTAATACAGACAGTTAACTCCATAAGGGCAGAGACTGAATCTGTTTTTTTAAACCTGTATCCTGACTCCCAGGATAATGCCTCAGACACATGAATGTTTGCTGTGTGCCAAGCACTGGGCAAAGTGCACAACACTCATGATTTGATTTCACACACACAGTAACCTTTTGAGTTAATTACCACTATAGATGGAGGCAGCAGACAGATGGGGTAGTGGTTGTACCCACCCCATTTTACTAGTGATAACATATCTTCACACGGTGGGCATTGAAAGGGATTGTTAGATCCCTCTAAAAAGTGACCACCCTACCTGTAGGGTATGGGCTGAACTTAGTGACTTGCTTCCAAAGAATAGAGTATGTAAAGGGAAAAAATGGTAAAATGGGAACTTCACAGTGGATAAATCAGAAAGACACTGCCTTAGCAGAATCAGTGCTAATGTGTTGATAATCATGCACTTCACTTGTTAGATATCTTTCTCCCAAATTCATAACCCTGGCTTAATCATGAGGAAACATCAGACAAGCCCAGCTTTAGGGACATTCTACTAAATATTTCTTGCAAACTCTCAAAATCATGAAAAATAGGAAAGACAGAAGCAGTCAGAGATCAGGAGACTAAGAAGACATAGGTCCTAAATACTGTGTGTGATCCTATAAAAGGAAAAGGACAAAAGTGAGAAAACGGATGCAATCCAGATAAAATCTGTAGTTAACAGTATGGTACCAATGTTAATTCCTTAGTTCTGATAAATATACTCTGTTACATAGAATGCCAATATGATGGCAAACCACATAAAGGTTATTGAAGAGTTTTCTCTAGTATTTTCTGAAACTTTCTGTAAATCTAAGCTTTATCATAAAGTAAAAAAAAAAATTAAATAGTTAAATTGAGTCAGAAGCTAGGGGTGACCTTTGGTTAGTATACACCAGTTGCTTCTGGCTGCCATGATTTAAGTTGATGTTCATGTTGATTATGATTAATCATGGCTCCTGTGTAGCATGTCCCTGACTTTGAATATTACAAGTATGCACTACTTTATCTCTTGTTAAAAAAATATATATATAATCAACTTTCTATTTACTATAGATATTTTCCTTAAAATACATTGTTCAGAACAATAAACTGTTACATGACTTTAGTCATTCTCTTTAACAGAGTGGTCGTCATGGTGAATCTAAGTGTTCAATTGATGTGTTTAAATCAAAATTTCTAATAAAGTGAATGCCAGGGCACAAGAAAAACCAACTGCTGAGGGTGTGGTTTCAAAGTTATATAACAACTATATAAATGTATGCCAAATGTTGGAAGGCATCTTCTCCAACATCATTTACAATATGCTTTGCTGAGGATATTACGAAAGATATCCTAGCATCTTTCCATTCCAAATGCATTCCAGAGTCCACCATCAGCACCTGGGAGCTTTCTAGAAATTAAGAACCTCAGACCCCCACCTTGTAATCATTGAGTCAGAAGCTGCAATGAATCAGTAAGTTCTGAGGATCTACTGTATAATGTGTGACTATAGTTGATTAACACTGTGTTGTACGCTTGAAAGTTGCTAGGATAGTAGAACTTAAATGTTTCCTGCACACACACAAAAAGAGATACAGATGTATAGTATGAATATGTATAGTGGTGAATATGTTAAATAATAATGAATGTGATAGGGGAATTCTTTCACAGTGTATACACATATCAAATCATTACATTTTAAATATCTTAGCATTTTATTTGTCAATTATACTTCAATGCTAGGGAAAAAGGTTAAGAGTTTTTGATAATTATTAAAATCTGCATAATAACATATGAAGTTAGCATATTTCTATGAAAATGTAAACCCAAATTGGGGCATTTTTATAAAATATTGAAGTTAGAAACTCACATGCTATTTAGCTGACAATATAAGAAACTTGGTCAGTTTAGGATAATTTCCATCACCCCAGTTTTTTTATTTTCATCTCATCATGATTCTGTTGAACTTGGAACCTTTTTTTCAAAGTCTCATCAAAACCCCTTTCAGAGGTTCTGGTCACTTAGATCTCTATTTAATTTTCCCCAGCCATTATTACTATGCATTGATTTTATTTTCTTTGTCTTAATCATTTCTTTCTAGGAAATCTAACCACGCATTCTCACTGTGTATTCCAAAGGGGCCCTGGCCCTGCTGCTTTCAGCATCAACCTCGTTTGAGAGGTCCTTTCATGTGAAAATGACTCCCCACTATCAAGGGCAACTCATCCCTTAATTAAAGATGATTATGCACACCAACCCTGCATCCTATTGAGACTAGCCTATTGACCCTTTGGCCACATCACACTTGATGTTCCTGGTGGGAATTTCTCTGATTTTGGAAGTCTCTGAAAGATGTTTTTGGGAGTTCCTGTCTTGGCCCAGCGGAAACAAATCTGACTAGGAATCATGAGGTTTCAGGTTCAATCCCTGGCCTTGCTCAGTGGGTTAAGGATCTGACATTGCCATGAGCTGTGGTGTAGGTCACAGAAACAGCTCAGATCTCGCATTGCTGTGGCTGTGGCATGGGCCAGCAGCCGTAGCTCCAATTCTACCCCTAGCTTGGGAACCTCCATATGCTGCAGGTGTGACCTTAAAAAGCAAAAAAAAAAAAAAAAAAAAAAAGAGAGAGAGAGAGAGAGAGAGAAGATATTTTTGGTCTGTCCCTCTGGGGACAGGAACTTTCCTGGGGCACAGGTGCAACATCAAGCTTGAACTAACTGGGTTAATCTCCAGACCTGGGAAACATCACAGGAACAGAAAAGCATTGCTTTGTAGACAGTGGGAAGGAGTGTCTCTGTGAGGCTTATTAAAGAACTAGTCTGAGATGCCCAAATCCCTTTATTCCCCTGGTCTGTGTGTGCTACCCAGTGCCAAGGAAGTTAACTCAGCCCTCTGGAAAGGTATGGGTTGCCTGGCCAGGACATGTCTAATTAAAGTGCCAGTAGCACTGAGTAGCACTAGGCTATTTCTCCAGGACTCTTCACAGCCCTAGAGTGTCCTGTTAAAAGGTTTATATCTGGAAGTAGAAATTATGAATATTAAGGGAAAAAACTATGCAGTCAGTGGAATGCTAACACCTTGAGTTTCTAAACTGAATAGCGTCCTTAGATTAGGCTTCCTAGACATAATCAGCAAGTTCTTACTGCTTTTGCATGTGCCTGGATGCTGCACTTGAGAACATAAAACATTTCCTAAATAAGGAAAAGAGAGTACCTAAGATAAGGATAATGGTTTTAAAAAGTGGTCAGTGTTGAGACTGAATTGACACGGAAACAGAACGGCATTTTTTTCAGGTTGTGCAATTTAATCCTTGGCCAGGGTGATCATTTAAACTTTTATACCCTGTAATAAAGTTGTCCCTGCAGTTGGTGGAGAGGGAAGTTTGATATTTGGTTTAAAGGATGTGCTTGAGATTAAAAAAAAAAAAAAAAAAAAAAAAAAAAAAAAAAAACCTTTAATTGAAGAGAAGTGGATTGCATGTGTGGTGAAGTCGAGAGTTTTATAAGACAAATAACTACCGTCTTTACCTAAAAGCAACCCTAAGAGTTGCCCTAAGTAACTCTCTGCCCTACATTCATCTCATCTTTAATGGTGCTGACAATTGGTTCATTCTTTAATGGTTTACAGAGAGCTTTTGTAAACAAAAGCTTATTTCACTTTACACCTCTTTAGTACACACAGTATTGTTAGTCTCTCTTTACTAAGATCTGTTTCAGGTTTAAAAGTCTGCATTTTTAGGATGTAGAACTGCAAACACTTTCATGTGGATTGGGAGCCTGGGATATTCCAAGTGACACAGGAAGCAGTCCATGGGGAAAGTTGGGGAAATCACAGTTCCCAGATGTGTGGGGTCATACACAGGATGGAAAAAGAAATGCCAAAGGGTCTGGCTGCCCTCGTCCTGCAATGTATCTGCTTTCTGCAACCCTCCTCTCTAGGGAATGCTCCCCAGCTCCCAAGAATAAGTGTGTGGTTTTAATTGGCTTGTTACCATAATTTGAAGCTATGTGTCCTGCCTGACTAGTCTTTAATGAGGCACATCCACTCTTGGGCTCAGTCAAGCAAAAGAGGCTTCTGTGGATTAATATACTCCGAGTTTCTCCTGTGAATATTGCAAAGGTGCATCGGGTGGGGTGGGGGGCATTGGGTGGCAGTAAAAACGTATTTGTCGTTGATAACTTCCTGCATGCAAAGGATCCTCCTTCCCAGGGGTTATATTAACCAAAGAAAGCTGAATTCCCCCTCACATTCACCCATATTTATTCCCATGCATCAGTGTAAACTCATCCATCAGAACACATAGGGAAGGACTTGCTGAACTCATACTTAGAGACTAAGCATTTCATGTGTATTATTTTAGTCAAAACAATCCCATATCAGAGCTACGGCAGATGCAATACTATCCTTTTAGATGAGGAAACCGATCTTCAGAACCACAGGTAACTCACACATGTTACACAGAAAATCAAAAGTGAAGCCAAAATTTGAAGTGCAGCTGTGGGATCTTAGAGCCTGTGTACAGGAATGCTTCCACCCTAAGGCTGGAAAGCTTTCTATCACCACCTTGATTTATGTGAGTTTGTGTAGTATATTTATGCAGACTTTGCTTCATGAAAAGTTAATTAATTCTGTTGCAATTTATCTCTTGACCCTAGAAATTTTGTTCCATCCTGCACATGTTCTTTGAAGGATTTCTTTTTGAATATTTAAAGGCAGAGGAGTGAAGATCCAAGGCTTACCATACTCTTTGTATAGGTAACTTTTTCATTCTACCTTTTGTTTTCCTCTGAGTGCCTTTTCTGCAACTCATTTCTTCACATACAGAGCCTGCAATGAGAGCATTTCTAGCACATGATCAATCTCTGCTAGACAATTGTCAGGTATTATTAAGATTTCTGGGTGCTACTATGCATATGAGCTGGCAAAGATCACTTTGTTCTGGAGTTGTTCATGGTCATGAACTCATTAGAAAAGTTGTAGTCCCTTGGCATTGGCAGTCCAGACAATGCATTTTACTTGCTCTTTGTGTTGGAATTTTCTGACTCTGTTGAAGAGGTGTTAAAAGGTGAGGCCTATTTCCAGAATCATTCACTTTTATAACACCAGCTCCAAAAATAGAGTTCTTAAGTATTTGACTGCCATTATGAGTCCTTGTTATTGTGAAAAGAGGTCTAAAGTTTGGTCTCCAAAAGATAATATTCTAAAAATGGATGAGCCAGGTCAAGATATAAGAAAATAAGAAGGAGGGAGCACCATTGCAGTTTCAATGAGGAAAGGTAATACTTTCCAGTGCTGCCTAAACTTTGACATTTTGAGGGTTAACGGATCCAAACCAGAGACCAAAAACACCTGGCCCCGAAGACTCAGTGTGCTGTGGGTTCTGAGAAGTGGAGAGGGTGGGTGGACAGTTCAATTGTCAGCTGAATATTAGAGTCCTTGAGGTATTTTCTTCCTGTGCTACTTGACCTCTCTTTGATGGGCATTATCATCATTTTTCCCCCCACTGGGAGAATAGACAGTGAAGGAAATGAAAGGTGAAAGCGATAGAAAAGAAGAGAATGGATGAATAGTAGTAGAGGCCAGATACCCTGACATCAGGAGAGGAGGGTCAAATGAAGCCCTTTGGTTTTCTTCTAGAAACTTAAAAATAGCCACCTCTTGCCTGATTGACATTTCCACTCTGCTTTCCTTGTGCTGTAGGGCCTTAACTCATGTGTTTCTTGCATTTTCCTGCTGTTAGAAAGAAACCAGTCAGTTGGGTAATCATGATAATTAAAAAAGATGTAAACTTTCAGAGTGGCTGACACTAACTCATTACACTAAGTTGCTTTGCTTGACTGAACTAACATTAATTCCCATACCCAAGCATTAGGCATCTAAGAATTTTCAGCTAATGTAGCTATTTCTTCCTATCTTCCATTCACTACCCTATAATTCTCTTCCTCCCTCCTTCCCTTCTTTCCTTCCTTCCATATTTCTAACAGGCTCCCATTTAAGTTGATGCTGCCTGTGCAAGGACCACACTTGAGCAGCACGTTCCAGAACAGTCTATTCTAAATTTGAATGGGCATGTGAATCACTTGGGACCTTATTGAAATGCAGACTCTGATGTAGTAGATCTAGAGTAGGGCCTGAGATTCTGCCTTTCTATCCATGTTCCAGGAAATGATGATGGTGACAATGATCTTGGGACTGGACTTTGAGAGGTTTCAGACAGTTCTCCATTCATGTCTAGTTCTGTTGGAGATAACTACTTTTAACCCAACCAAACACTGTGCTGAAACCCATTGCTCCCATTTTCATCTGGTAAAACAATTTTCATGCCAACCCTGGCAAATTTGTGCCTCCTTTCCCCACTGCTGAGGGCAGGCTACAGGGAACCCCAGTCAAATGTACCCTTCCCTTCTGGTGTGCTGCAGAATGGAAGCATCTGAGATGTCTAGATGCAGACAATGGTGAATTTGAATCTCTGCTCCATCATTTTCTTACTTTCTTACTTAAGCACCTGTTAACAATAGGGATGAAAGTAGTTATTACCTAATAAGGTTGTATAAGGGCCTCAAGGGTTAGCAAGCATCAGAATACAGAAATGCAAACTGTTACTATTTTGAAGTGATTTTTTTCATGTTTGATAACGTTTGTGTCCAGTTAAGATGATTGGAGAACATTCCAAAAATAATTCATGTTGACTATACTTGAAGAAAAGATTTAGTGTTATCTTCCGTGAACCAAAAGTTAGATAATTTGCAATGTATTACAGCTATCTGGATATTTTTATGTGTCATTGATTGCCCGTCAGTACAATTATTTGAAATTTGCTTAGTGTAGATGTAAAGGATTTATCAAGAAGACCAGAGTATCTGGGGACCAAGTACAAAGGTATAATGTGAGACTATCAAAAGGCTCATCCAACCAAAAATACCCTTCCCCTTGGCCTGGAGGTTCCATTATTAGAGCTGATCCTTTAGGTAAAGGCATCAGAAGGAAGGTCAAAAATAATTTTATTTCCTGGGAGATGTGGTAGACTAACTTACCAGCTGTTGTAAGACATATCAATGGACTAAACAGAAACATTTGCACAATTTAAAACTCAATAGGGAAGTACCTAGGAGCCATTGAGCATATATGAGCTTTTTAGAAATTAACTCAGAGTGATAAAAAAAATAACTGAATTTCTTTCTTCTATTGAAGATGTCTTTAAAACACTGATTCTCAATCTATATTAAGAGTATTGGTTGGAAATAATATAAACCAAAACAAAACTACTTGAGCCAAAAGTTTTTTTTAAAAAAAGGAATGTAGAATTAGTTGAGATTACATAGTAGGTTCTCTGGTTTGGATAATGCAGAATGTAAGGGATCAAACAGATCATGTTCCATTTCTCACACACACATCTCTCTCTCCACTATCACCACCCACTTCTGCCCTATTTTTCAATCTCTTGTATTGGTTTCAACTTCAGGAATGATCTCTCCATGAAGTGGAAGGAATGGCCACTAGCCACTCCAGGTCTATTTTCCACCAGGTCATAAAATTCCCACAAAACATAGAACTCCTGCTTCCCGAAGGGGCTCATAGAAGTTCTGAGATCAAGTTTTGTAGGTCTGGCTTTGTCGCACATGCATCCCTGAACTAATTCTGTGGATCAGCAAATGGAATTATTTCCCTGTAGTAGAGGGCCAGGCCTTGGCCACATAAATGGTATCACTAAGAATGGGACAAAGATGATTTTCCTAATAAAATGGGGGTATTGTTCCAAAAAGAAAAAAAGAATGAATTGTGGGTAGGAAACAATTCATTTCTAAGATCCAAAAGGGAATAAAGGTGTATATTCCTTTAAAGAACTTGGACAAGAGATAGAGATTCCAAGGTTTTTTGACCAGGAGAATGAGCAGCATTCTTTGATGTCTGTCACAAAGGCCTTGTCTTTAGCAAGTACTTTAGTGTTTGCAAAGAGTTAATAGTTCAGAAGATGAGGGTGGGGGAAATATTTGGGTAACAACTCCCTGTATTTTGTCTGTCAATTTCCATATCAGATTTTACTCTCACACGTGTGTGTGTGTAATATGTGTATATATACATACATACATGTATATATACATTTAATGTATATAAAAAACTTATTCACCACAGAAATGGGAATGTGATGCTAGCCAGTGGGTTTTACCCAAATGATTGAAATGTGGTTAAGTGATTTTCAAGTCTACAGCGATTTGTGCTATGTAACTATAAATAGGTGCTCAGGGGAGAATTCTCTTTCCCCATGTGATGCTAGCCAGTGGGTTTTACCCAAATGATTGAAATGTGGTTAAGTGATTTTCAAGTCTACAGCGATTTGTGCTATGTAACTATAAATAGGTGCTCAGGGGAGAATTCTCTTTCCCCGATCCTGTTGACTTATGGAGATGTATGAGGAGATCTGAGCTCTGAGCAGAGTGAAATACGACTTTGTATTGCAGTTACTTTCTGCCAAAGATAAAAATCACTTTACATAAAAAGAGCCTTATTCTCACCAGATGAAAAACTTCTCTTTTATAATAAAGCACACTACTCTGGAAAAGCACATCAGCTCCTGTGAGCCACTGGAGCACCATTCAATGAGGCAGGGAGTAGAAAGTTTAGAACTATCTACTTGGGTACCAACTGCTCCTTTCTCCCCTAAGGACTTGCTCAGCTGGATAAGGATCAGTTTTCTCATCTTTTCTATGATTACAATCAAGTTACCTAAACCAAAGGGAGTCATGAGGACAGAAACAAGATAAAACCCATCAAGCATGTAACATGGGATGCAGCATATTAAAAAGACACAAACTATTGGTAATGGATGAGTATGTGATGATTAGGTGTATGGGAATGCAGTAAATGGACTACAATATTTCAGTCCAAGTTAGGAAAAATAGTACTTTCAATCTCTTTTTTTCAGAAACTGACTAGATATTTTTTTAAAAGTGATTAAGAGAGTATACAGATTTTGTGACACTTGTAATTCATCTATCTGGACTGCAGTTTGCTCATCTATGACATGAGAGATTCAAATATGACCTTTAGGAACTCTCAGACTTTAAAACTCTTAAGATGCTCAGTGAAAAGTTTTGATAGCTTTAGTTTTTGTGCATTGTAAAAACATGCTGAATGTTTCTGAAACAGAGTTAACATTTATGTCATGTTAAGCATTGATTTAGTAGTGGCTGGGGTTTCTGAAATATTATAATTGCATTTCTATTAATACCTTTGCCCCCATGCAGTTGGATGTGCCTTGGTTTGGGAAGTCAAAGCTTTGATTTCAAATCACATTCATTCCTTTATTCTACAAGGGTGAATAAGGGCCTCTCTGTCCCTCACTCGGTGATAAGCACAGGTGTTATATTTTAACAAGGGTAAGAGAGTCAAGATATGTAACAGAAAACAATTATAAATTATGTTAAATATTATGAAAGAAAGAAAGAAAACAAGAGAAATAAATATTAATAATGGGGACAGCTTTATGTTCATTTAGCAAGGCTTCTAAAAGGAGGTGATACTTAAGCTAAGATATAAAGTAAAAAGAATCCAAACATGCAAAAGAGAGAAAAGAAAGAAGCATTCCAAGCAAAGGGTAATGCAAGTGCAAAGGTCCTGGGGTAAGAAAGATCTGTATATATTTGAAGAACTGAACAGCAAGAATGGCCGAAGGGTAGTGAGTTGGGAAGACAAAGTAATATGATATGTGATATATGATTGGAGAAAGGAAGGGTCCAGATGATACCTGACCTTGTGGTGGTGTCAAGAACTTGCACTGTTTTCTTTCTGCATTGAAATACTCTTGCAAGGGATTAGAATGATGTAAGTTATCATTTAAAACCACTCTTGGGGGAGTTCCCTTCATGGCTCAGCGAACCTGAACTAGGATCCATGGGAATGCGGGTTCGATCCCTGGCCTTTCTCAATGGGTTAAGGATCCCGTGTTGCTGTGAGCTTTAGTGTAGGTTGCTTGGATCCTGCACTACTGTTGCTGTGGTATAGGCTAGTAGCTGTAGCTCTGATTTAACCCCTAGCCTGGGAACTTCCATAAGCTGCAAGTGTGGCCCTAAAAATAAATAAATAAATAAATAAAACTGCTCTTGGTACTATAGAGAAACAGATGGGAACATATACACAGTGGAAGCAGGGAGACCAGTTGGAAAGCAGCAGAAGAAAGTGTGGGGGATTACATTAAGTGTGACAATGCAATGCATAGGAACAAATGTTTCAGCCTTACCTCTGTCTGTGACTTGATTAAATTTCTTTCCGGGAGTTCCCGTCGTGGCGCAGTGGTTAACGAATCCCACTGGGAACCATGAGGTTGCGGGTTCGGTCCATGCGCTTGCTCAGTGGATTAACGATCCGGCGTTGCCGTGAGCTGTAGTGTAGGTTGCAGACGTGGCTCGGATCCCGCGTTGCTGTGGCTCTGGCGTAGGCTAGTGGCTACAGCTCCGATTGGACCCCTAGCCTGGGAACCTCCATATGCCGCGGATGCGGCCCAAAGAAATAGCAAAAAGACAAAAAAAATAAATAAATAAATAAAATAAATTTCTTTCCATATCTGGGACTCAGTTTTAGCGTAACATAAGCACGTAGAATGCAACCTCTAAAGACTCTTAGATCAAGATTTTGTATCAGATCATGGATATTTCCAAGCCAGGTTAACACTTCCATCATATCTGTTTGACTTTGGTAGCAGACAGTGATTTGCTATGACCAGTTGCCTGTACCCCCCACCTTGCCATGGCACAGATGTGGGAATATGTGTCCATCATCATCAGTACATCTTACTGAGAACTGTGGGAATTAGCTGGCCTTGAAATGTGGTTATCTTCTCTGTTACACTTGAAACGGCTTCAAAACAGTCCACTATGCCACATACACAAATGCATTTCCAGTTCCAAATTCATACTATAAGTTTCGTATATCCAGATTATGAATGTTAAATTCCACTCATGGTATTTAGGATGATTGTTTTCATGAGGAAGAGCAAAAGATGAAAAAGAGCCACGATGAAAGTTTCATCAAATGAAGGATCCGAAAGAGAAAATTCTCCAAACCTCCTCCAGTATTTCTCTTTCTGGTGTTCAGATGAAAATAGTAAATTAATGGAAGAGCAAAACAGTATGGGATGCCAATACTTTTGAGAAAAAGCCAAAGTTCATTTCTGCCTGCAGATTCAAACACTTGGCAGATCAATGGGAGCTTCTCAGTGTGTGCTGTGAAAATTGTTCTGCAACTGATATCCTCAGGGATGAGATGTGACTACTCCAGGAGTTTGCCTGGATTGCTATGGGAAGTGATATTTTCCAGTGGAAGGACTTTGGGGAATTATATAATTACATCATTCCTTAATCATCAGAACCACACAAAAATAGCTAGGGTTTTGTTGCTTGTATTTTTTTCGCATATAACTTTGTGTGTGTGGCTCCAGCCTTGTAAGTTTAGTTATATGTTTCTGCTTCAGTTTAATGAGATTATGACTCAATATGCACTCTCTTTCTCTCTTGTTTAGTTATATTCTCTAGAAAAGATTCCTTTAGCAAAGGACCTTTTTACCATTTTTGTTGTTATTGCAAAATTAATATTTAGTCCATAGGTGATTTACAGAATTGCAGTACAAGTGGGTCTATAGAGTTATAATTTCATGAGAAAAGCAGACTAGATAAAAGTGTTACTTAATGCTTTATTAGCTTTTATTTTTAAAAAATCAGTTTCAGATCTGCAAGATGGAGTAAGTTAATCAGGATATTTTGGTTGAGCACTTAACATAAGGAAATAATTATGATAGAAACTGGGGTGGCAGCAGTGAACCCAAAGGCACAGGCCTTCCTAAGGTTTTCTAGCCAGAATATAGGGCAGACAATTAAAAGTGGCCAAATATTAAAGCATAATAAGTAATGTTTGGGAGAAATGTAGAGAGCAATCTTTGTGGATAGTGGAAGAAGTCATGTTTAAAGGTAATTGCTACTATGACATTTGGAATGGATAAACAGGTGTTCCCATTGTGGCTCAGTGGTAACGAACACAACTCATATCCATGAAGACTCAGGTTCAATCCCTGACCCTGCTCAGTGTGTTAAGGATCTGGCATTGCTGTGACCTATGGTGTAGGTTGCAGATACCACTTGGATCCCATGTTGTTGTGGCTGTAGCTGTGGTGTAAGCTGGCAGCTATAGCTCCTATTTGACCCCTAGCCTGGGAACTTCCATATGCCGTGGGTACAGCCCTAAAAAAAAAAACAAAAAAAAACAGATAAACAATAAAGTCCTACTCTCTTGAATCTCCTGGGATAGACCATGATGGAAAATAATATTTTAAAAGTGTGTATATACATATTTGACTGAGTCACTTTGTTGTACAGCAGAAATTGGCACAACATTATAAATCAACTAAACTTTAATTTTTTTAAAAAAAGAAATGTAATTGCTGAATAGATAACAGTCAGAAGATGAGGAGAGAGTTTTTGGAGGAGAGAAGAGATGTCCAAAGTTTCAGAGACAGCATGTTCGGATGAAGAACTAGAACAAGACCAGTGTGGCTGGAAAGGAGAGAGAAGGAAAGCAGCAGAGCCTTCCAGTCTAATATCCAAGTCCTCAGATATTACAGTATCCAAGGGCTTGAAGGATCAGGGAACAACATTTTTCTGAAAAGTCACTGATGGAGAGGCTAACCACGCAAGATGATTTTTAGATAGAGAATACAAAACAAGGCAGTGGGACAAAAAAGCTTAGAGGAGACAGTAGCTGGGATGATCAGAAACAGCCTCTCTGAGGGCGTGACATATGCACAGAGACCTCAGTGGCACAGAAGATTCAACAGAGAAGAAATGTGAAAAAGAGTAATTCCAGCAGAAGTGTAAAGGGTGCAAAGCCCGGGACATGGGCTGAACAGCCCTGTGTGTTTAATAAACAGAAATGAGGAAACGGTTAACTGGAATTTGGACCTAGGCCCTGAGTCCACATTCAGAGTTCATTTTACTACCCCCAAACACCATCAACTGACTGGGCCTCCTGCCCCCTGAGATTGAGGAGCATTTCCTGTCTCAGTGCATGCTCAATACATGGACACTGGGCCATGTCTGCTTACACATAGCTATAGGCTCAGTGCCTGAGCACTGGCTAGTACTTTCCAGACACTGGGTAAAGAATGTAGGTTGCATGAAAGAATCTCTAAGCTAAAGTGGGCACCTATCTAGTGTTAGGATTCTACGACTGGAAAACAACTTCGATGTTGAAAATCAGTAATCTAATAACCCAATTAAAAATCCAAACGTCAAAGCTTTAGGTGTAAATAGAGCCTAAACAACAAGACAAGGAGAAATATATATAAAGCAGACTTTCTCAACCTCAGTACTACTAAACTTATGGAATAATTCTTTGTCATTGTGGCTGTCCCATGCATTGTTTAGCAGCATTGTTTGCTCCATCCATGGGCTACCAATAGCATCCCCTCAGTAGTGACAGCCTCAGGTATCTCCAGATAGTGCCTTATGGCCCAGTTGAGACCACTTATGTAAAACTATTCGTGCCATGGTGCTTTTTGAAATGTTTCGTAAGTTGCCATACTACCCAGGGGGTTTCACTAGATTTGTCTGCAAACTTTTCCCAAGAGGTATGATAAATATGTCCCCTGAATTGAAATACTGTACATTATACATGCATTTGTAGCTGCAAAAAGCAAAGACGCTTAATTTTTTATTATTTTTTATGGTGAGTGTTCAGACATCCATCAATGTAAAAGAAACCGCTTTCAAAAATTTTCTTTATAAATATATAATATAATTGTAAAGTAAAGCTCCTCTATCATCCTGATGGGGGATCATTCCAATAATCGTATTGTATATTGAGTTTTATCAGGATTCTATTCTATTTTTTAAGTACTTTGTGGAGGGAGGGAGGAGCAGGGAAAAATTTGATTTGCAATATGTTGAAATGTATGGAATAACACAGTTCTTATCATTAAGCTGTACCACACAGCTTTCCTATACAGTTTTAATAATGTTTAAAAATAGTTTGGGTTTTTTTTTCTGATTTTAAATATTCAGAAAATATAGGCACATATACAAAAGAAAATTAAAATCATCCATAATCCCACAATCTAGAGGTAACTATGTGCATTACTCTTGTATATTTCCCTTACTCTTTAACTAAATTATGTACCTAGCACTGCACTGAGGCTGAGAATTCATGGTGGATCAGATGTACAAGTCATCTCTTTAGGTGAAACCTATTTGTATATATCCTGCTTCTACTTTTACCAGAAGTACCTGGATACACGAATTGGTAAATAGTGCTTGAGTGGAGAATTGTTTGACTGTGAGTGACAGAAATATGAAAAATTATTAACAAGTTAATGGCTTTCTCCTATTTATATAATACAAAGTTTGAAAAAGAACCATTCAGGACAGATTCATTCTACACTTCAATCGAGCCTCCTTCTGGCTTTCCACTGTGCCATTTCTAAGCATAGATCCACTATCCCCATGCTTACAAAACAGCCTCTCCATCTCAGGTATGCCTTCACATTCCAAACTGGAAGACAGGGGAAGGGCAAAGAGAAAAAGGCAGGGGTCACCTGAATTTGACCCCATCACCCATCTTTCCCTGAACTGAAGAAAACTTTCTTTTTGCCATCCATTTATCTCATGGGCAGGAACACTGGCACATAGACCAAGATACCAAAAGTAAAAATAGTACAAAAGTGTACAAAGTCAAAAGCAATAGAGACATCCTCCCAAAAGTAATGTTCCTTTCCCAAGTTAATCATTAGCTGTTCAGTGTTAGACTTCCAGGTGCTTGCCTATCTACATACCAAGAGAGCCACACACCTAAGCAGTAGGATCTTTCCCCCATAAAATGGTATGATAGACATTTTCATCTGCTCAACAGTATATCATTGGTCACCTTGTAGATCAATACAGTTGGATATGCCATTTAGGAATAGCAATTGTACAATAGACCTCACTGAGTGTGTCTCTTCTTATTAGAAATATAGACTCCAAATTGTTGTTATTACAAATAAAGCCATCATCTGCATCTCTGTACTGTATCCCTATGCAAATGGGTAATTTCTTCTGTAGGTACACTTTCTAGAAATAGAGTTACTGGATCAACGTGTGTGAAACATTTTTAAACAATCTAACATTTACTGTCAAATTGTCTTTCAAAAGGTCATAATCATGAATACTCCAACCAACAGTGTATGAATTTGCTTTGTTCATACCTTCATTGGCAATGGATATTATCAATCTTTTAATGTTTTCTAACTATATAGGCAATAATGTGTCTCTGGATGACTATATTTTTTTACACTTTTTCTTACAAAGGACTTCACATATACTCAAAAATAGAATAAATAATATAATAAATTTCCATTACCCATTATCCAGCTTCAACAATTATTAATACAGTGTCATACTTGTTTTGTCTTCTTCATGTTTAATCCTTTCCTTAATTTTCCTGCCATATTCTTTATTTCTTCTGGGTTGGGTTTTTTGTGGGGAGGTGGGGTTGTTCATCTTTCACTTTTCATCCTGGTACCAATTCTGATTAGTCCTATTCGATTTTAAAGCATCATATCCATGAGGCCAGCTTTCTTTCTAGAGCAGAGATAAACATGCAGCATGAGTGTTACCACTTTTCCCCTTCTTCACTGGGATAGTTGTCATTAACAGATGAGTCCATTGGTTCACTGTAATCCCAAATGTATCTTTACAACTCGTTTTGGCACAGTGCTTTAGGCCAGTGGGTCTAAAGCTTTAACATGTCTAAGCATTACCTGGAATGCTTGTTAAAACATGCAGAACTGGATCCCTCCACCATAGATCCTCATTAAGTTGGTCTGAGGTGGCACCTAAAATTCTGCATTTTTAACAACCCGCCGGATAGTGTTGATAATTCCTGTCTACTCTTCTAAGCAGTGCTTCCAAATTTTAATGTGTATATAGTCATTGGGGGTCATGTTAAAATGCAGGGGGTTTTTTATGCAGTAGGTCTGCTACAAAGCCTAAAATTCAGCTTTTCTAACAAGCTTCCGGGTAATACTTCTGGTCCTGAGAACCACTTTGAGTATCTAGGTCTTCAATGGCCATTATCAGGGATGGCTTTTGAGATGACACAATTGGCTATGCCTGACCTAAACAAAAAGGCCTCCTTGATCTTAAAGATTCCTAAATATTACTGTGCAGACCGGAACCAAACAAGCTACAAAATGCTCACCTTAGAAATGTTCTTGAAATTTAGATTGCAGGACTCTATAATGAGAAATTCTGCTTGATGGAGTTTGGAGTGGGGCCTGAGGATCTATTTTTCATTCTTTTGTCAATTTGGGGGCACAGATAAAGTATTTGAGCCACTGAGTTCCAAGCCATAGATGATGATGCACAGGTGTTCTTTCTTGGATTCATCTGATCCCTCTCCAAAACATCCATCTTATCAAGACACCTGTATTTGCATTAACCTTTTACATGACTATGCTGGATGCTGTGGGCCATGCAGAAATGAATCAGGAGTTGAATCAGAGATGTCCCTCTTTTTCTATATCTGATTATCTAGTTAAAGATACAAACATAAAAATATATACACAACACATATAAGAAATCACGGAAGAGAAAATCTTTTCTTGCTTTCCTCCTTTTTGGAATTTTATTCAGTACATTTAATAGAAAATTTCCCATTACAAAAATAAATGTCACAAAAAGCACAGCAATGTCAAGGGGATAGTTTTTCATGTGACATTAAGTCATAATATGGGGTTTACACACAAGTTGTATTCCTGATTATTACCTAGGCTTGGAAGTCTAACACATGTTGTTCATTACTAGCACATACTGCAGTGGAGAAATGAATACCACCTAGAGAACCATAACTTCCTTCATTCCTTGACTTTGGGAGAATTTCAATTTTTAGTGTTAATAATGTACGACCGTAGTTTTTGCATTTTAAGTAATATGTCAGTTGCAGTCTTGCATATCTTCTTATTTTCTCAGATTCTCTTTTTACATAGCTTTCTATACAAGGTGATAAAAATCACGAAATGCTAATAATGTAAAGTGATATGGTCACCGTCTCCTGGATGATATTCTTCACTGTCATTGAGATTGTGAGAAAACAGAATAATGGAGAGGAAAAAGACCAGTAATCAAGCATCAAAGGAGTTTTCAAAGGGGGACTGAGACATCTTTCAGCACTGACCTTTATAACACTGCTGTTGGTCTGGGACTGTAATTGTCCATCACTCTTTTCAATGGTCGATACTCCACTCGCCACAATTCATTCTTTCAATACCATTGATCCCTTTAACGGCATTGGCTGGCAATCACTCTTTGTAGGTTACAATGTTAGTGGCATTCCTTCTGCCCTGTTTTTCTCAGTGTTAGGCAGTCTAAATGCTCTGTCTGAAGGAATGCAGCCTGGTAAGAGAATTAGGAAAATTCTTCAGGTGGTATAGAGTGATGTGTAGGCAGAATATTTTTCTAGTTAAAAGGAAGCATCACTAGAAAATTCTGCCTCCACTTTTTTTTTTTTGAGTTTTTACTTTTTTTTTTTTTTTCCTACTGTACAGCATGGTGACCTAGTTACACATACATGTATACATTCTTTTTTCTCACATTATCATGTTCCATCATAAGTGACTAGATATAGTTCCCAGTGCTACACAGCAGGATAAGGAGTTGACCTAGTCTTGATCAAGTCCTTGATTTGGTTGTCTTTTCTTTGCTACACAGTCATATGGTCAGAAAGATTTTGATCTTGGTATGCACTTATTTCTTAATATTTGGAATATTCTTAAAGAATTAGAAACCCAGGGCTTTCTCATAAAACACTTTATGTTAGTATTTAAAGTTTATACATACAGTCTCCCATTTTTATGACAGCCCTATTTAATAGGCATGATAAATGTTTTAATTGAGGTTTTTACAGATGAGTAAAATTGCAGCTCAGAGAAGTTAAAGAGAAGAGTGGTACTAAACTGGCAGCCAAATACATTACAGAACAACTTAAAAATTGCACAAGAAGAAATGATGTTATGAGGCTAAAACCCTCATTTTCTGACTCAGTGCTTTTTTCACGAGACAATTTTGCCTTTGAGGTTAACTTTCCAACATACTGAGATTTTATATTTAGTGTTTTTCAAATCAGAAATCCTGAAAACATGCTGCGACATCAAGCCCTAGAATCATTTAAGATGTTTTGATTTGCTAGGCACCAATTTCCACATTAGCCATTCTAATGAAGCATACAGCTACTGTTGTGAAAGAAAGAACATGAGAATGCAATTATGATATTTAATTCTATTCTATGTATAGCACAATAGCGATAGACGTGAACTGCAATACACATTGCATTCATAGTCAGATTTTCCAATCATCTGGGCCATTGATCACAAGAATCTGTCATCAGCTCTGAAATTCAATTAAAGGCCTGGGGACCTTTTATTTAATGGGGTATCTCTGTGTAGATAAATTTGTGCTTTCATCTTCATGGTAAGTTTTTCTATTGCTCATGATACTTATAAGTGCAGATAGATGTGTGGCACCATAATTCTACTTTTTTGATTTCCATTAGAGTAAATTATTGGTATTATTTTTGATCCTTGGAAAGGAGTGAGATCACTTTTTAGCATCTCATTCTGATGCCTGATGGTGATGAACATGGACAACAGATGATGAGAACTTGCTGTGGATCAGGCACTGTTCTGACTGCTGTGTTTATATGTGTACCTAATCTTCCCAACTGCTTTCTGGGGTACAGGTATCAGAGGGGGAAACGGAGACTAAGGGGTAGTTGCTGCGTCAACTCGGAGACTTGTCCGAGTTGAATCAGCAGGTAAATGACAGTACTGTGATTCATACCCTGGTTTTCTGGCTCCAGCACCCATTCTCTTAGAGACTAGATTGTGCTGCCTCTCCTGATATAATGTAAAACAAAGCTGTGGGCCTTTTCAGTACTTAAAGAAATTCTCTTCTGATTCTGGTATCCTATGATCATATGTTTGTTTCTTGGTTTCTTTCTTATCAAAGTCATTCTAACCACCCCTTCATGCATCAGGAAAATAAAAACTGTCTTAAGGTTCTTTTCAATGTGTGGGCTGTCTCTTTAAGGCTGATAACTTAAGATGGCCAGGTTCTGTCCAATTTTTCCTTCTGCTTCTCTGTTTTTGCCATGCGCCATTTTCTTCCTCATCACTTTTAACACTTCTGTGTGCTAAGCACTCTAAGCATGTTATGTGTGTTATTTTATTTAGTCTTCACCACAGCCTTGCAATGTAGGCACGACTGTATCCTCATTTTACAGATGAGGAAACTGTGGCTTAAAAGTTGAACTGAGTCGCCAAAGGTCTAACAGCTAGTCCAAAACAGAGCTGAGATTTAATCTAATCAGTCTGACTCTGTTCTCAAAGTTAGCACAAAGTCATGAAACTCATGCCTAAGTGCAACCCAGGGAGCCATATCCTGCTCCCTGAATAGCACCAGCCATTGCAAGCCTCATAGCAGAATCAAGGCTGGGAAGAGTTGCCCCAAAGCATCTAATCAGTCCAGAGAGGTGTAGGTCCTCATTCTCTCATCAGTCAAGTGTTTGCCCAATGTGCACCATCATTCCATGTGTAAGCTCCTCTACCACCTTTTTTTTTCTGGTGAGATGGTTTGAGGTGTATCATATTCTAGGGTAATTGATTCCAGCTTTGCCTCATTCCTGGGAAGGGCCTTCAATTTGAGCTTACAGTAGATAATTGGGATCAATTTCTCACCTAGTATGTACTAAAGTTTTGGGCGCATAACTTAAATCTCCCCGATCCTCAGTTTTAATCATAATATAGTAGCAATACAAAGGAATCATATTGTGTACGTATTTTATTTCTGGGCTGATTTTGGAAGATAATCTTCTTTGCAGCTGTGATTCCACTATAGTGTAAAATTTTTAGAATAACAAATAGGTGAAATAAGTTTTGTGATTATAGAGGATAAATACTTAAACCAAATGAGTAAACCTTGCCCACAAAGAGGAATGCTGAAGACTCTTCTGCCATACCTGTTCACCGCAAAGATTTTATAAGTCCCTTAAAATAAAAAATGGCAGAGAGATTTGAAACTTCATATGATATCTTTTGATTTTTTAGTCTGCCAACTTGAGAATCAGTAAGCTAGTTAGTATGTGTTAAGTATTACTGTTTATATCTACCAAGCCACTTTGCCCTACTTTGTAGGATTTTTAAAAATACTTTATGCATAATTTTGTTAATCTCTGAATTTATTTATACTTCATCCTCCTTGTAATAAAAACCCCATGGAATTACCACATTCCTGGGTATATTCTGGCCTGAGTATGTACTTAAATACCTCTGAGCCTCAGATACTTTTTCAGTAAAATGGATTAATAAAACCCCCCTTAAATATTTTAGTGATTAGAATTAGAATCAAGATTAGATCTAAATAAAAGCTCTTGCTCAATGGCTGGCACACTGTATGTTCTTAGCAAATATTAATTCCCTTCCCAGTTTACACCCTACAATCCATTCAGTGCCACAAAGCAGGAGTCATTCCTGGGTTCAAGAGCATGTAGCTGTTTTCAGTTGCCTGTAAATTGCAACTGCATAAGTTGCAAAATACTCATTGTTTAGTTGAATCCCCTGTTGGATAAATATTTCTGTATTTTTGCACATCTTTTCAAGATAGGTAAACACTATATAAACAAAAAAAAATGGGCACAACAACTCTAACCAGAAGCCAAGACCTGAGATCTCCCCAGGAGAACACCTGCTGTTCTGTCTAATGTTTTCTACAGCTGACCAGGCTCACAGCTTTTGATACTGATTCTGCATAGAAGCCTATGTCAACCAAATAATTTTTTTTTTGGCTGCACCCATGGCATATGGAAGTTCTCTGGCCAGGGAAAGAAACCAAGCTGCAGCTGCAAGCTTTGCCTCAGCTGGGGGCAACTCCAGATCCTAACCCACTGCACCAGGCTGGGAAGCAAACCTAAGCCACCACAGAGACAATGGCAGATCATTATCCCACTGTGCCACAGCAGGAACTCCCAGCCAAAGAATTTTTAGAGAGGGAAGAATTAGATTAGATTTGAGTTTTTGTCTTTCTGGGTTTTTCAGCCCCATCAACCTTAATTGCACTTTTACTAATGCCAGAGGACATCACTTGAAAGAGTATGTTCCTACTAAAGTCTCAACACCTAAGAAATTTGTTAGGTTTTTCTTAATTTTTTATGACTTTGGAAATTAAAAGTAAATGCTAGCACTCTACGTACATTAAGCAGTGCAGATCCTTCAGAATGCACAAATTTTTCAAGAGGTGATAATATACCTGTTGGAGAAGATGTAGAATCACTGAAACTTTTGTACTTTGCTGGCAAGACTTTCAAGTGGTAAACTACTTTAGAAAACTAGCAATCTTTAACAAAACCTATCCCTCCCCTATGACCCAGAAATCCTACTACTAAGCATATGTCCACAAGATGTCAATAATATGATTTCAAAAAGAACATGCATGTTTTCATCAGCTTTATTCACAATAGCCAAAACTGGAAACTATCCGGAAGTCCACTAACAGGAGAATCATTACGGAATGATGATGTGTTTTTATGATAGAAAACTCTGCAGCAGTAAAAAAGGACAAACTACAAATGCACTCAACAACATATATGAAATTCAAAAATGTTATGTTGAAGGAAAGAAGGTACAAAAGAGTTCATGTTGAATAATCCCATTAACATTACATGAACAGGCAAAACAATCTACACTGCTGGCAGTCAGAATAATATCTGCTCTGGAGGGTAGCTAATGACTGGGAAGGGGCACAAGAGGTCTTTCTGGGGGATGAAAATGTTCTAAATATTCATCTAGATGGTACCAGTATGTAAAAATTCATAAAGATGTGCTTTAGAGATTTGTAGGTTTTACTATATCCACATTATATCTCAAAAAATTCAAATAACTTATACATTGAACTATGAGATTTGTTAACATCCGATATATCATGGGGAATTAATGACTTTATATGAAAAACCCTCTGAATACCCAGTTTCTTCAACAAATACATTGCCCCCCAAAAAAAAAGGATAAAGTACCACTATTAGAGATTAAATATTGTTTCATGAACATCAATCAAATGCAATTTATGTAGATTTTGTTTGGCTCCAAATTTTTGTTTAAACTGAAGTTACTTTTGATTCGTTGGGGAAAGTAGAACATAGACTGGTTACTAAATGATATAAAGGGTATAGAATTAATTTTGTTTGGGTGTGATAATGGTAGTGTGACTCAAGGTGAGACGGTAGCTTATCTGGGATTTGCACCAAATATTTCAACTCACCAAATGAGGGCAGAGAAATGAAACAAGAAGGGCCAAATGTTGAATTTCAGGATTAAAGCCCAGTTATATGACATGAGTGACTAAAATATGTGGCACAGAAATTATAAAGTGGTATCAAAGTGGCACAAAGGGTGAATTAGTCCATTTTTTGAGGCAGAACTTAATGTTCCCAAGAGCCATTCAAGAGGAGATTCTTGGCTATATGGACCAAGAGCTCATCACTGAGGTCTGGACTAGAGAGGAAGATGTAGGATCTCCAGTCCTTCACGGTGCAACTCTGTGAAGGAAGGAAATCAAATACGGAGAACAAATTGCAAGCAGATGCTGAAGCCCCTCAGTACTCAATGAGTAGGTAATGGGGATAGAGCCCCTCAAGGATGTTAAGAAGGATTAATGAGGAAGAACTGACAAGTGTGGGGGTGGGCAGAAGGCAGAAAGCCCAGCAAAGTGAGGAATTGCAAAAAGGCTATCTTCCAAAATTCAGCAAATATTATCTGAGCACCTACTATCTAGGCACTGGAATTAGGCTGTCGAAAGATCACCACTGACATCTTCCCAGAGCCGTCCCAGTGAGCTGTTAAGGGACAAGCATGGAGTGGCAGCAATACCGAGCTATTAAGACATGGCATATTAACTCTTATCAGAGAGAGAAAGCAGAGTGAGCTGGTGATGGAAATTTGAAAGTGGTCTCTACTCCTTGAGCTGATACAAGAAGAGCCCACATTACTGGAAGGGCTGAGCCCCTTGGCAATTGCACAGGGTCATCCTTAGTGTGCTACAGTTGGAACAGAGGCTCACTGTGTTCCAAACGGGGAAACTCATCCGAGGGCCCTGTAGTCAACACACCACATTAAAAAAAAAAAAAAAAAAGCCACAAAACAGTACTTTCTCCAGCAGAGAATTAAAAGTAACCTGCTTTCATACTTCCCTGGGCTCTGCATGCCCAAGTAGAGACCCTATTTGCTAAGCACCAGCCCACAGTTAATTTACTTTCATTTTATTTTTCCTTACTCCTGATTGAATGATCATCACCTTCCCCGAAAAGCTGCGCAGTGTAATGGAAGAGCTGACACCAGCCAAAGTGGACTGGAGCAGCCCAAATGAGGCTCCTGTTATCACTCAATTACCCGAGGAACAGGCTTCTGTTTGCCCTTCATTCATCACTTGCTAACTATGAAAACCTAATCAAGCCACTTTGTTCTAAGGACAGCTGTTCTGCCCTGACCTGTGCTGTCCCCCTCTCCTGCCCCCCAACCCCGCTTGTAAGAAAAGAGATAAGTTTCATTTGGAGCTGAAGTTATTGTGCATGAAAATCACATTTAGGGGCAAGGGGATTTTTTTCCTTGGCCTTGATTGGACAGGAAGAATTAAGCACTGCATTCTGTCCCTTAAAAGTCCAAAACAGAGCCCCTGGCTACTAGGCACCCTCTGAGACCATCTTATCACACACTCAGACCAAAGGACCTCAGCTTTGCATGGTCCCTCTTGCTGAAGGCTTTAAGGATCCCTCCTGATGTTTTCCTATGCATTTTAAGTATGTTAAAAATATAGCCAAGGAAATGATTTGCAGAGTGGGTGTTCCCCGGCCTGTGTCGCACACTATATATACTTCCAATTAGGACTATTTATCCCTCCCTCCACCGTGCCCTGAAGCAAGGCTTATTTTTGAAATCTAATTGTATCTGCTTATTCCTGGAAAATGAAGGACATTTTTAGATCTTTCACCAGGTCCATTTTTCATGTCTGGAAGATTTTTGTTTGGTGATAGTGATTTTGTTTATGTTTTTTTCCTGTAGGAAGAGGATTATTTTTCTTATTTTTCTGAGAGCCTGTAAGTGATTGATTGATTGATTTTTAGCTTTTTTTAATTTGATTTTTAATTTATATTGGCGTATAGTTGGTTGACAATGTTGCTAGTTTCAGGGGTAAGGTGAAGTGATTCAGTTAAACATATAGCCATTCTTTTTCAGATTCTTTCCCCATATAGGTTAATATAGAATATTGAGTAGAATTCACTTATTTTAACACCAGTTTTCATAGTGCACTGTAGGAGCTACTGCAGACTTCCTTTAGTGAAGCTCTTTCCTTGGGTTCTGAAAGCCCCTTTGGTCTCAGTTCCTGTTACTTTTTTCTCTGGTTATGGGTGATCTCTCCTCTCCTTGAAGGGCTGAGAGTTCGCAGCTGTTTCTAATTCGGAATTAGCAGAAATAGAAAAGTAGGCTCCTTAAGGTAATCATTTTCTGCAGTTTGAGGCTGCTCACCTGTCACAGTGCAAAAGAGAATGTGGTTCCAGGCCCACGTGTGATCCCTGACATTGCCACAGGCACAGAAAGAACATTTATTTTTCTTAAAGCAGCTTTGCAAAGATGGCGATCTCCTTGGGCCAGTGTTTGTGCTAAAGCAGTCGGCGAAAGCAGAAATGAGGCAAATAAAATGCAGATCGATTCTGGGAAACTTCCATCTTCTTGGCTCTGCTTACCAGAGTGCTGGCCCATGGAAGATTATGCTGCCATTTGCACGAAGTTAGAGCAGCTGTTTGTCAAGGGAGGGTAGAATTCTTTGTATTTGTATTCTTACCTAGCCCATGTTTTTAATGATGTCTCTACTCCATTTCTCACTCAGACATTTTTCCCTATCTGCTTTCAATGCTAATGCCTCCCTGTCCTGTTTTTCAAATTAAATATTGTACTTAAAATATTAATATCCCCTGCTCTTTGATTCTTTGTTTATTCATCTTATGCAAAACACAACACTGAGACCTCCATCTGTATTAAATGCTACTATATGGGCAGATTCAATGACTTATTAATGACTTTTCCCTCATATGGAGAGCGAGGGCTTTATATAATCATGCAATTCTTATTCAGAAATGCTCTGCTAGTACTACCCTGTAGGGAAAAAATGAAATATGTCTATCTTTTCAAAGAAAAAAATGACTTGCTTTGTGAAGACCATTGTAGAGATAACTAAGTATTGAAACTAGGCCAAGTTAGTTCAGTCTCCGAGGAAGTTAACTCATGTCTTGAAGTATATGGGTACATTATTTATTTATTTATTTATTTTTGCATTTTAGGGCCACACCTGCAGCATATGGAGGTTCCCAGGCTAGGGGTCTAATTGGAGCTACAGCTGTCGGCCTACCCCACAGCCACAGTAACACCAGATTTGTGCTGCATCTGCAACCTACACCACAGCTCATGGTAGTGCCAAATCCTTAACCCACTGAGCGAGGCCAGGGATTGAACCCGCTCCTCATGGTTCCTAGTGGGACTTGTTTCTGCTGTGCTGTGACGGGAACTCCATAAATTTTTTTTTTAAACATTTTCAAAGTAAAAACCACATACCATAAATGTATATTGCTCAGTGAATTATCATAAAGTAAATGGTCAATAAATAGCATATTTTAAGGGGCATGGTTCATGTCTCTGGCCCATATTTTATTGGCTTGTTTCTGCTTTTTGTAAGATTTATAGCTGGTGTTTTTATACATTTTTATAAGCCCTAGATATGAATCCTCTGTCTATTGTATGTGTTAATAAAACCCCACTATGTAAACCGCATTTTCGCTCTTGTAATGGTGACTTTTGATGAATAGAAATTCTTAATTTTATTGTAATTTAATTTATCAAGCTTTTCCCCTATGGTTAGTGGGTGATTTTTTTTTTGCTTGTTTTTTGTTTTCTTTGTATCCTGTATTTAAAATCTTTCCCTATGTCATAGTCATGAAGTTAGTCTTCACTATTACTTCTAGAAGATTTACTACCTGACTTCTGTAGTTAGACCTTCATTTACCCAGAAATTTATTTTGGTTTTAGTGTGAGAGGCACAGGATGACACTACAATATTCGAAGAAGAAGTTTGGCATGGCTAGTTTATAAAGACTTTTCTGCCTGCAACTTGGAAGGTGGACAAGATTTGAGGCACAGAGAACATTTTGAATATTCTGCCTCGGGAGTTCCCGTCGTGGCGCAGTGGTTAAGGAATCCGACTAGGAACCATGAGGTTGCGGGTTCGATCCCTGCCCTTGCTCAGTGGGTTAACGATCTGGCGTTGCCGTGAGCTGTGGTGTAGATCGCAGACGCGGCTCGGATCCTGCGTTGCTGTGGCTCTGGCGTAGGCTGGCAGCTACAGCTCCGATTGGACCCCTAGCCTGGGAACCTCCATATGCCGCGGGAGCGGCCCAAGAAATGGCAAAAAGACAAAAAAAAAAAAAAAAAAAAATAAATGAATATTCTGCCTCAATAGTTCAAGTGAGAAATGACTAGGGGTAGGAACTGGGTGGTAGCATTGAAAGTAGAAAGGACTGGCCTGATTCGCTGTATGGTTGACAAGTTGAACCTTCAGATTTTATAGAAGGAGGGAGAGAGAAATTGTGATTAAGAATGTGTCCTTGATTCTTGGTTTGAGTAACTGGGTAAGTGATACTATTATTGACTGTCATTGAACAGACCAAAAGAAAGGATGTGTAGAAACTGCAGAATTATATTTTGTTCAGGTAAGTTTGAGATGACTCCTCTAAATGGAAATGAAAAAATGAGTGAATGAGTGAGTGAACGGGTGGTCTCATTCATGATAAATAAGCAAGTCATTGGTAGAACTAGAGTAGCCAAGTGCTTCATTTTTATCCATTATCCCAACATAATCCAGAAACTATTACATTGAAGTCTAGTTTCAAAGTATTATAGAAAAACAAAGTAAAGTTCTTATAGTCAATTAATTTGTGATAATTAATGGACTTAATATATTAAGTCCATTGATGATTTCATATATACATTACTTAAATCTTCAAGAAATTCTGCAAGAAAAAATATTTTTTTGTCTTCATTTCACCCAATATTTCTCAGATTTTTTTCCATAAAGGCATTTTTAGAGGATGACATTTTAAAATCTCCACAAAACTAGTATTAATGTTCTACGTTCTATGGAATGACATTGAGGAAAAGTTTTGCCTCAATTTGCTACCATGATAACAGTCAAAATGCACACATACATGAGACTATGTCCTTACTGCAACACAAAAAAAAATGTGCAAGCAGTAAACATCATTTTTGTTTGAGTTTGTCTATTTCTGCAATCTCATGCAAGTGGTGAAACGTCTTTTAACTTCCCTCTCTCAAGGGCAGTTCCTCTATGTCATAATAATTGAAAATTAAGAAGTTACAGAGTTATAATTAAATTGTCCCCTTTGAACCTTTGTTGACTGAAGCTGCATATTAACCACATCCCATTCAGACAGGAGTAGCAAGAAATATTCTGAACGCCAACAGCTGCAAGATAACATAACAAGCTTTGACAGCTTCCTAATTACCTGACTACCCAGTAGTTAAGAACTCTTTAATACTGTAGCAATTCTCTTCTTTGCACATAAGTCAAAAGGTATATCTAATTTGCTATTTAATTGATATCTGTATTGCTGCTTTAAAAAGAAATTGCACTCCTCTACTATGTTTAACTATTAATTTGTAACCTTTGATCTGCCTGTGAGAAATAATTATAAAGAGAAATTACTCATATTATCAACCATGATGATGTCAATAATAGATAAATCTAAAATCTGCAACTCCAGTGCATTGAATCCTTTTTTTAAGCAAACTCCCCTTTTCCTTCAATATCTACCTCATTTTCCATTTAAGAGCTATATATTCTTACATCTTTCATTTCACCTGCTAAGTTTTATTTTTCTCATCCGTAGAATGGGAAAAATAATAATCTTAGGGTGACCATGAACATCAAGTAAAAATGATGCATGTAAAAGGGTTAGAACAGAATCTGGCCCATAACAAACATTCAAGGAATGTTAGTTTTGTCTATCTCGGTTATCAAGATTTTTGTATCTGACAGTAATGTGAGTCAATAAATATTTATTCAATGGAAATAATAGTAAACTCACCTGGAAGTTTCCCCTATTACATTAGTAAACTAAGACATACTTAGAACCAGAGTCATGGGGATGTTATCTAGCCCTAGACACAATTGGCAATGTAATCAGGAACAATTAGTGGATCTGGAAGATGCTTTTGAGAACCATGTTAAGGCTTCTGCATATAGAGTACTTTAACTTGCCTAATGCTGTGCTAAGCCCTTAACTGACATGGTCTCACTTAATATCCACAAGAGCCCTATGAGATGGACACTATCACTAATTCCATCTTACAACAAGAACAATAAACTCATACCCCCAAGTAACATACCCAAGACCAAAGAGCTAGTAAGTAGTGGAGGTAGATTTTGACCTAAGTCTCTCAGCCTGCAAAACCGTATACTCTCAACCCCTCTCCTTACTACTACTGAAAGAATCTTGTGAAAATAAGTCATTGTATAAAAGAGGAAGTGGAAGCCAAGAAGGATCTACACTTTCAAATAGTGCAAATGGAAAGACTATGTCCATTCCCCACAAAAAGAATCTGGATCATGCCTAAAGAATGTTTAAAATTTTATACACCGGAATGATATTGTTATCCATAGAACCACAAATCCCACTCAATGGGATACTTCCTTTCAAATAAATACATGTTTATTTAGAAAATTCTGGGTCAGCTGCCATACAAGGAATAACATAAATAAAATATATTTTCCTTCCTTTGAAAAGTTAATAGTCTAGTAGGGATATGTATATCATTGCTAGACACATATTATTTTCTCCATAAATATATGAATGTGGTCATTTTAGACCAACACACACAAAAAGAATATAAACACATGTAAAATATAAGGTAGAGTCTAGACTTATATTTATGTCTTTAATGTATTTTGAGTTAATCTTTGTATATGGTGTTAGATAGCATTCTAGTTTCATTCTTTTACATGTAGCTTTCCAGTTTTCCCAGCACCATTTATTGAAGAGGCTATCTTTCCTCCACCATATGTTCTGTCCTCCTTTGTCATAGATTAGTTGCCCATAGGTACTGGGGGATTTATCTGGGTTTTCTATCCTCTTCCACTGGTCTATATTTCTTTTTTTTTTTTTTTTTTTTTTGGTATTTTTAGGGCCACACCCATGGCACCTGAGTGTTCCCAGGATAGGGGTCAAATTGGAGCTGCAGCTCCCAGCCTATGCTACAGCCATGCAATGCCAGATCCAAGCCATGTCTATGAACTACATTATAGCTCCTGGCAATGCCGTATCCTTAACCCACTGAGTGAGGCCAGGCATCAAACTTGCATCCTCACAGATACTAGTCAGATTCACTTCCACTGAGCAATGATGGGAATTCCCCATTGGTCTAGATTTCTGTTTTTGTGCCAGTACATATTGTTTTGATGACTTTAGCTTTGTAGTATTGTCTAAATTCAGGAAGCTTGATTCTTCCATTTTTGTTTTTCTTTTTCAATATTGCTTTAGCTATTCGGGTTTTCTTGTGTTTCCATACAAATTTTAAAATATCCTGTTCTAGTTCTTTGAAGAATGTCTTTGGTAATTTCATAGAGATTGCATTGAATCTGAAGATTGCCTTGGGTCATATAGTCATTTTGACAATATTGATTCTTCCAATCCAAAAGCATGGTATATCTTTCCATCTGTGTCATCTTTGTTTTCTGTCATCAACGTTTTACAGTTTTCAGATTATAGATTTTTTGTCTCTTTAGATAGGTTTATTCCTGGGTATTTTATTCATTTTGACATGTTTGTAAATGGGGTGGTTTATCTGATTTCTCTTTCTGATCTTTCATTTTTTGTATGAAGAAATGGAGTTGATTTCTGTGTATTAATTTTGTATCCTGCAACTTTGCCAAATTAATTGATGAGTTCTAACAGTTTCCTGGTGCTGTCTTTAGGGTTTTGTTTTTTGTTTGTTTGTTTGTTTTGCTTTTTAGGACCACACCCACAGCATATGGAATTTCCCAGGCTACGGGTTAAATCAGAGCTGCAACTTCCAGCCTATACCACAGACACAGCAATGTGGAATTCTGAGTCTTATCTGTGACCTACACCACAGCTCATGGCAAAACCAGATCCTTAACCCACTGAGCAAGGCCAGGGATCGAAGCTGTGTCCTCATGGATGCTAGCCAAACTCGTCAACCACTGAGCCATGATGGGAACTCCAAGGGTTTTCTAAGTATAGTATCATGTCATCTGCAAACAGTGATAGTTTTACTTCTTGTTTTCCAATTTGGATTCCTTTTATTTCTTTTTCTTCTCTGATTGCTGTGGCTAGAACTTCCAAACTATGTTGAATAATAGTGGTGAAAGTAGACATCCTTGTCCTCTCCCTGATCTTAGTGAGAATGTTTTCAATTTTTTACCATTAAGAATGATATTAGCTGTGGGTTTTTCACATATATATATTATGTCTAGGTAGATTCCCTCTATGCCCCTCTCTGGAGAGTTTTTATCAGAAATGGGTATTGACTTTTGTCGAAAGCCTTTTCTGGAGTTCCCGTCGTGGCGCAGTGGTTAACGAATCTGACTAGGAACCATGAGGTTGTGGGTTCGGTCCCTGCCCTTGCTCAGTGGGTTAACGATCCGGCGTTGCCATGAGCTGTGGTGTAGGTTGCATATGCGGCCCGGATCCCGCGTTGCTGTGGCTCTGGTGTAGGCCAGAGGCTACAGCTCCGATTCGACCCCTAGCCTGGGAACCTCCATATGCCACGGGAGCGGCCCAAGAAATAGTAAATAGACAAAAAAAAAAAACAAAAACCTTTTCTGCATGTATTCAGATGATACCTTTTTTTTTAAATCTTCAGTTTGTTGATGTGGTGTATCACATTGATTTGTGGATACTGAAGTATTATTTCATCCCTGGGATAAATATAAGGCCAGACACTATGAAACTCCCAGAGGAAAATAGAGGCAGAATGCTCTTTGACATAAATCACAGCAGCATCTTGTTTGATTCACCTCCAAGAATAATGACAATAAAGGCACAAATAAACCAAAGTACCTTATCATACTCAATGGATGTTGCACAGCAAAGGAAACCATTAAAAAAAGTGGGAACAGACAACCTACAGAATGGGAGAAAATATTTGCCAATGAGGCAACAAACAAGAGCCTGATCTCCAAAATATACATGCAACTCAACAACAACAAAAATAAAAGACCCAGTTGAAAAATGGGCAGAAGACCTAAATAGACATTTCTCCAAAGAAGACATACAGATGGCCAAAAAGCCTACAAAAAAATGCTCAATATCACTAATTATTAGAGAAATGCAAATCAAAATTATGATGGGGTACCACCTCACACCAATCAGAACAGCCGTCATTAACAAGTCAACAAATACAAATACTGGAGGGAGTGTAGAGGAAAATTTGTTGGTGGGGATATAAATTTGTACAACCACTATGGAAAACAGTATGGAGGTACCTCAGGAAACTAAATATAGAGCTATCATATGACCCATCAATTCCAATGCTGGGCATATATCTGGATAAAACTTTCTTTGAAAAGATACTGCACCCCTATGTTCATAGCAGCATTATTCACAATAGCCAAGACAGATGAATGGATTAAAAAGAGGGGTACATATATACAATGGAAACTTACTCAGCCATAAAAAATACAAATTAATGCCATTTGCAGCAACATGGATGGAACTAAGAACTCTCATACTAAGTGAAGTAAACCAGAAAGAAAAAGACAAATACTGTATGATATCACTTATTTGTGGAATCTGAAATATGGAACAGATGATCCTATCTAAAAATAACAAACAAAGAACAGAAACATCATGGTCAAGAAGAATGGACTTGGGGCTTGGAGGGGTGGGGAGGGAGTGGAATGAATGAGCATTTTTGGGGTTTTGGAGATGCAAACTGCTAGTTTTGGAATGGGTGGGCAAAGGGATCCTACTGTATGGCACAGGGAAATGTGTGTGATTGGGTCACTTTGTTGTACAACAGAATTTGATGAAACATTGTAAATCAACTCTAATAATAATAAAATTTAAAAATGCAGGAATACTAAAAAAAATAATAATAATAAGGTAGAGAAACCCTTCTCTAGGTCAACATCCTCTCAGCAGAACATGAACAAGGAGAAATTGGGTATTTTCTAAAAGTGTTTTAGAATAGATGGCCCTTCATCTGAATGAAATTAGAATAGGTAAGCTAACTGGACAGTTTGGCTGTAATTGTACACAAGAATGTGTCTACAGTGTGGACTTATCATTAGTCCTGAGGAAACAAGATAATCAGCCTGCCTGGGGGTAAATCCATTAGGAGGCAAGAGCAAAAATGAAGTTTCCAAGACAGGGAGTTCATACTTCATGGAAAACCAGCTCTTCAAGTTTTTTTAAGTTGCACAATGTCCCTGACTTGTAACTTTGTAAGAATTCTAACAGATTTCAGCAATGTTCCAGAGAAATATACCCTTCAAAATTTTAGAACCTTATTTCTGCACTTGTGCAAATATGGTTTCAATTTTCATTCATGTTATATACTCTCTAATTATCATTTTCTCTGCCAGCCAAAATCAACCTAGGCATCAGTTGTGGTTTTCTTCCATACAAGTTACATCAGTTGTTGTATTTCTAAATACCCAGTTAAGCATACTTAGTTCACAGTTGACTTCTGTTTATGTAATTGTTAGTAGCTGTGTGCACTTGTTTATTCTTGCCTACCTAGAGATGGAAAGATTGACCAGGCATCATCTGTTTCCCATACCATCTTCTCTACGGCTTTTCTTTTTGGAATTCTTTTGCTCATTTACCATACATCAGTCCCAGAAATGTTTCAGAACATCTGAGGTTGTGTAGTTGATTAATTCTTTTCTGCTCCCTCATGAATTCCAAAAATCTACATATTCAGTTTTGTACTTCCCTAAACTCTTGGTATAAAAGGATGCCTTTCTTTTTTTCTAAATGCCTTGGGTTGGTACTAATGACTGAAACCTGATAGCGGAAAGAGTTGACTGGAAGATTCACTTCTCCATAGACCGATGGTACTTAATCCTCCCTAGCTGATAAGGTGCTATAATAGCATAATGAAAGTCATAGGCCCTCTCCCTAGGGAAAGATAATCATTTGCCATAAAAATATTAGACAGACAAGGACTATAGCTTCCTCCTTACTCTTTCTAGATATGTGATCATGGATACACTATCTGCTCCTATTTTTCTAGTTAATATTAGCATCTGTGTATTTGGGTTTCCATAACGATTCAGTGAGATATTGCTTATAATAGGGCATAGCTGCTGCTGGGCACAGGGGTTAATCTCTGTTTGCTATTATTCCCTTCATAAAGCATTTGTATTTGTTTAGTGTCTCAGGCTTTTCAGTAGGAATGGAAGCCAGGGCAAAGAAACTGGTCTTTGGAGACTTCTGTGGGAATCTGAAGAGTAATTTCCAGGTCAAGAACTGTGGTAGGAAAAGCCCTTTTCATTTCATTTCCAGGCCAACCACGGGGTTCTCCCTGTAGCCCTCTTATGAATAAAGTCAGGGAGAAAAACGAACCTTGTTGAAAAACGCAAAGAAGCAGAACTTGATCAAAGCACAGAGAAACTCTCTGCAATCTATCAATTAAGATTTAGAGTTTTTTTATTTTTTGCTGATTTTTCATGAAATAGGTGCAGAGGAATGTTACTAAAACATCCTCTCAGCAGTTAGAAAATTGCCTCTGATTTGATTCTGGCTTGGATCAATCTTCTCTTACTTTAGGGAGCACATTAGAATATCTATACTTAACTCGGTCACCATGCTGTGCAGTAGAACAAAAATTGTATTGGGGACATAACAATTAATAAAAAAAAGAATATCTATACTTGTCTAAGTATGCAGTAAACAAAAAAATTCAAATTTTAATACTTGATTCATAATTCTCCAAGTGGTCAAGGAATCAATAGGACAGTGTAATTCAGAATAACATTACCCAAGAGAAGTAAAATGTAAGCCAAATGTATAATTTTAATATTTGGATCACCTGCCCTCTTAACTTTTTCTTTGAGTTTTTATGACATCCATGTTTTTTGTTCACTACAGGCTTTTAAGGCATGTGACATGTCTCTCCATGTGTATATCTTCTTGAATTTCAGTTTTTGCCTCTCTGGAGAGTTATTACCTATTGAGCTGAATTGCTCCCTAAAGCCTGCTAAATGGATTTCTGTCACATGTACCTTGAAATCTCTATTTAGACCACATAATCCCAAACATTTACATTGGAATTTGATGACAATCCACCTAGGTGTTTTCATGCTAAGCAGCTACAGAAAGATAAAATCAACTTAATGTATTTAGATTATCTTTGAAAAGAATACAAGATAACAAGTGTTTTCTAAGGACGAAAATGTCTGCTTAAAAATACCCCCTGCATTGGCTTTCAGCCACTTTGCCCTTTGGTCTCTATTGAACTAACTTGTCCAGATGAAAACTCTTCCACATTTACCATACACGTTGTTCACCTGTGTTCCTTCATATTAATATACTCAAAATTGTGTGCTGCCTTGGTTTGGGCTGCTCTAAGAAAAGATCATAGAGTGGCTAGCTTAAACAACATCAGTTTACTTCCCATGATTTCAGAGGTTAGAAGTCTGAGGTCAGGGTACCACTAAGAACAGGTTCTTGGTGAGGGCCTTCCTCCTGGTGGGGAGATTGTACCCTTAAATAGTGGGAGCATGAGAGCAGTCATCCCTCTCCTGACCTCTCCTTAAAAGGGCACTGATCCCATTAGTGAAGTCTCCACCTTCATGACCTAATTACCTTCCAAAGACCCCCTACCTCCTAATGCCATCATGCTGGGGATTTAGGCTTGAACATATTAATTTTGAGGGAACATTAAGTCCTCAGCACTTAACTATGTGCAAACACTGTTCTAGGTACTCAGGACACATAGTGAACAGACAGACATGACTGCTGCCCTTAGGAAGCTTGTTATTGTTGGTGGACCTTTCCATTAAATAATCAAATGGAAAAATGAAGCTGTGATAAGTAGCGCAAAAGGTGAGGCAAACAGTGATGTTGAAAGCTTCTGTGATTATACTAAGATCCAAAGTATGAAAAACTGCTAATTAGGTCAAAGGAGAAAGGAGGAGAGTGGATCTTGGCAGGTACATGGAATAACATGCGTGGAAGCTCTGAGGTAGAATGGAGCCTGATTGCTCATTCAAAGAAGTCAAAGAAAGCCCAGATAGCTGGCATTTAGGGAGCAAGAAGAAGTATGACACAGGATGACACAGAGGGGTAGGCAGGGATGAGACTCTGCAAGATGTGGTCGTCTCTGTCTCAAATGTTGATCTTTATTCTCAGTCTTCATCTAAATCTAATCTAATTTTCATTCCAAAACCCATTCTAATAAGGCATTCCTTCTCATTGACTAATGCTGTTGGGACCACTTAAGCCATCACTTGTCTTGAAATTCCAAGCTAACTCTGTAACATTGGGTGTTTTCACTTTCTCTTTGGAAATAATTTTAGACTCATGAAATTGGAAAAAAATAGGACGTGGATTCATGTAACCATTATTAAAATCTGTCACATTGTTTTTTTAAAAAAGATGATATATTCACATGGTTAAAAAACAAAATAAAATAACATTAAAAGATATTCAGTGGAACGTTTAAATCCTCACTGGACCCCCACCCCCTTTCATCTTGTTCCCTGCCATAATGGTCAATTTTACTATTTTCTATTGTTTTCCTGCCATTCATTCTTCTTGAAAGAAAAAGCCAAATAATGTGTATTTTTATTTTTATCCTCCTTATATAATGGCTATCTCACTCATAGAAACAATCCTGCCCCTCACTATTTTCAGTTGATGTACCATGAAGATCTTTTCATATTTTTATACAGAGTTCCTTGTGTGTTTTATGGGTACACAGTATCCCATTGCATGTACACTGCACCTTGAATTTACCTAAGTAGACTTGTAGTGGCTTTTTATGCCAGAAAACCAAGATGCAGTACATCTGACAAAATAAGAGTCTCAGGAATGCTCAAGAGAAGTTGTCCAAATGTGCCTAGTAAACTAGGACAACTCTGTCAGATGGAGAGGAGCAAAGTGGCTACCTGGCTGGAACAGGAAAAGTAAAGCAGAATTAAAGGCAAGAATATATCCCTGTACTGAAAAGATGATTTTTTTTTAAAATCAAAGAGAACATCACCTGAACCATTTAAGACAATGGGATCATAACTGAGTTAAGAATTGGCATTGGGCACTCAGCCAACACTCTGAACATTTTCAGAAGTCTGGCTGATGACTGACAGTTGGTGCTTATGTGGGAAAGCAGAAAAGAATATCACTTCATTCCCTAGGCCAAGTTGAAAGAGAGATTGTGTTTCAGAAAGATAGGATGAAACAAATGTACATATTTAAGAGAGAGACTTTTTTGGTACATTTAGTCCCTTTGTGTTCTTTTTCATCTTATCCTAGTTCATTTTTCCTTAATCACTTTAATTTTGTTACTATATTTTTGTGATAAAAGGTGTTCAGGATTTATTCTAAAGCTTTTCTTGAATGTATATGCATATTTATAGTTAACATGAACTTAAATCTGCTTCAAATATCTTCAGAGAAGGACAAATACTATATGATATCACCTACATGTGGAATGTAGTAAACAGGACAAACTAGTGACTATAGCAACAACAGCAAAAAAAAGGTAGGCTCACAGATATAGAGAAAAAACAAGTAGTTACCAGTTGGGGGAGGGCCACTTTGGGTTGGGAGAGTAGAGGGTATAAACTGCTGGGATTACAGTTTCAAGGATGTATTATACAACACAGGGAATATAGTCAATATTTTGCAATAACTAAAATGGAAAGTAATATTTTAAAATTGTATAATTAAAAAAAAAATAAAACCTTTGGTGATCACTACCAAAGATCAGATGTTTTCTTTTATCTTGTTAGAAAGGAAGAGATACATATTCTTAGAGTTGGAAAGGGTAAGGTAATACTTTATTAAACCTCAACTCATTAATTAAAGACTATAGTAAGAGAGATGTTCATTCTCAGCCCAGCCCAGTGATTGTTTACAGCTGTAGAGATTCCAACACTTCCCTAGAAAGGTAGTTAACTTTAATGAATCTTTGTGAGCACCTCTTGCATTTACACATGTCCAAGGGGGAATTTCTTATTCAAAGAATCCCCAGGTCTCTTCCACCAAAATTTAGCACGACCTTTTCAAGCAGAGCTGCTATTTCCAAATAATAACTAACGACTCTGAGCAAATGAGTGGTGTTTATGTGCTGGTGGGTGACAATGGCAATGAGCTTTCCCAGCTACTTAACACATCATCTTTTAAATTTTTCTTTGTAGCCTTTTTTTTTTTTAATCTCTGTTCTCTTATTCATTTATTTACCTATCATTTATTCCCACACATGAAAATGAAAGTTCCAAGAGAACAAAGTCCATTCCAGTCTTGTTCACTATCCCATCCCGCCACATCTAGGACAAAGTCTGGCACATAAAGGCACTCAATAAGTCCCTCTGAATTAATAAGACAGAGGCAGCAGTCTATCTGAAGAAAAGACCTCCATTCCAGGCAACCTAATTCCCATCCCCTTTTTGACATTTGTGAACTATATAAACCAACAAAGAAAGTAAGCTTCAGTTTCCACATTTATAAAATGGGATCAATGACTCAAGCCCAAAATACAGGTTCTAGAACCAGAGTATCCAAGTTCTATCGCAACTCTGCTCCTTACTAGCTATGTATGAATGTAAGCAAGCTACTTAAAACTCGCTACCTCAGTTGTCTCACTCTTCAAATGGGAGAAAATATGAATAATCTGCTTCATAAGATTATTGGGAGGACCATATAGTCCCTTCACCATATGTTGCAAGGTACCTGGAATATAGTAAATGCTCCATAAATATGAGCCACTCCTATGACCAACATTATTGTGAGAATCATATGAAATGTAGTGAAAGTGTTTTCACTATGTAAGTAACTACACAGGTCTGTATTTCATTATGACTGCATTACCCCTCTCAAGGACACACATTTGTCTTCTAGTACTAGGTTTCTAGAACCATAGTGCTTTTAACAAAACTCGTAGGTGTAATGAAGACCCTTCCAAATACTGGCATACTGATTGTGTGAAATTTTAGAAAAAGGGGCTTTTGATCAGCTCTAATGTAATATTTCAAAGGTAGCCATTTACCCTGTCTAAAGAGCTACAAAAAAAAATGCCTTTTGATCCAACTCTGCTGGCTATGGAGATTCTTAAGAAAAATTCAAAATATGTTACAAAGAGGCAAAGTTCTCACAGGAAACCCCTGGTTTGCTGACATGTATTTGAAAAGCAGTTAGAAAACCATAGTCCTTCCTCTTATTAAAACATTTTTAAAGAAAAAAATATTTTTTTTAATTTCCTTGTATTATTTTGAAAATATACCTACTAGAATTTTAAACATTAGGGCTGCACCAACAATATAGTTCTTGCTTAACAAAGGTATACATTACATTAGTGAAAAATTGAGGTGTATGATAATACTTTCACCCACAAAAAATAAGGCAAAGCTATTTCCAAGTGATAGAAATCTGAAATTGGATATTTAAATATGGCCAAATGAAGGTGTCTGAAAACATGTGGCAGCATTCTTACCATGTTTTCATCCTGTCTCATGTTAAAGTAGAAAGTATTCAATAGCTACGTGATTTAAATGATATATACCTGATGTGAGCATATATAAAGAAGAAGGTTGCATTTAGAATAAACCATCTAAAATCCAAATGCTTCATGTTTTATTTGTAAAAGCCCAAGTTAACATTAGCCAATATCTAACCATAGTGAGAAAGGTTTTTGAAGTTTTCTTTATATATGAGCTGAGCTAAAAATTCTTCCTGATGACCATTTTAACTTGTATTATTGCTAGTTCTTTCAGTATGTAGCTCTTTTATAAGTAATATAAATTAGGGATGGGATTTAGATCTGCAGTATGTCTGTGCTCCCTCTAGACACTGGAATATCCATGGAGTTTGAGGATAATTGTGTACTAATAATGGAGTGATAACTGTTCCTAGGGTATCCCGGAATGAGATAAATCTTGTATAAAATTGTTATGGTTTATTCTTTTCAAACATTTAAACATCCACTGAAACATAATAGAAGAATACTTAACTACCTAAATAAGTTGAAGAGAGACATGGCAAGGTCACAATTTTAAAATAGATAACCAAGAAAATAAAATTATCTTTGATGCTAATGAATCATTTAGTCAGTACATAACAGGAAGTAAAAATGATGTTACTGGGGGAAAAGTTTGCCAAAGAAGGTGTTATTTGGTTGTTTGGCTATTTTCATTGGTTTTGTGTGTTTTGGCTGGCCAAGCAAAAAGTCACTGGAGAAGACCATATAAAATAGTAGCTAACCTCTAAGAGGATGTCTCCATTTTACCTCTCATGCAAACCAGCAAAAATAGAAAAAGACTGTACTATTTCCCTATGATTGCCAATACAAAGTACCATAAACTGGGTGACTTAGTACACCACAAATTCACTCTCCCACACTTCTGAAGGCTAGAAATAAGAAATCATTATGTTGGCTAGGACGCGTTCCCTCTGAGATTCTGGGTAGAAATTTGTTCTTGTTTCTTTGTAGCTTTTAGTGATGGCTATCAGTTGTTGGCATCCCTGAGTTTGTACCTGCATAACACTAATCTCTGCCTCTGTCATTGCATGTTGTTTTATTTGTGTCTTTTTTTGTTTGTTTGTTTATTTGTTTGTTTTTGGTTTTTAAGGCTGCACCCACAGCATATGGAGGTTCCCAGGTTAGTGGTCAAATCAGAGCTATAGCTGCCAGCCTACACCACAGCCACAGCAAGGCGGGATCCAAGCCATGTCTATTGTTCACAGCTCACTGCAACACTGGGTCCTTGACCCACTGAGTGAGGCCAGGGATTGAACCTGCAGCCTCATAGTTCCTAGTTGGATTTGTTTCCACTGCACCACTACGGGAACTTCTCAATGTGTCTCTTTTGCTGTTTTCCTCTTTTTATGAGGACACTGATCATCTTGGATTAGAGCCAACCCTAATGACCTCTTCTTAACTTGAATCTATTTGTAAAGACCCTATTTATAAGTTAAATTACATTCACAGGTGCCAGAGGTTAGGACTTCAATATACCATTTTTTTTTTTTTTTTGCAGGGGCGGGGGGGTGGTGATAGATCACAACTGAACCTGTAACAAAGGCTTAGGGAAAAGGAAAATTCTGAAAGTCTTAAGATTTTCCTGTAGAGAAAATATAAACTAGAAAACTGCAGATTTCAAGCGGAGATCCAGCTGTTGGGAGCTCACTAGAGATAGTGTAATTGTACTTGATAATTGTCTAGTCAGGGACTTCATGGCTCGTTACCTAAGTGGTTGCATTTTTTTTAAGTTGTATTACAATATACCTCATTTTTACTGAGTGGGATTTGTTTTTTCAGTGGACTTAGTGCCTAAAGGGAAATAACAAGTAACTCTGTGCGTCTGACCTTGCAAAAAATGTAATTAAATGACATTAATTATCAGGCTGCTATTAACTTTGAAACATCCAAGACTTTTGTACCTCTAAAGTTTGCCTGAGCTTAATGCTCATACTTGAAGAAACACTCTTTTTTAACTCAAACATACTATTGTGTGTGTGCATGTGTTTAAATTTACCTGCTGTCAATAATATATTTTGACCGAACATTTTAAATTTTGTCTCATACAAGTTAATTAATTGCATTGACTGGATACATCAAGATAACAGAGGAGATACAGATAGTCCCTGGAGCCATATTATGTGAAAACCTGTCCCAACAACAGCATTATTTGTCTCCAGTATTTGAACTACATTGCAGACTCCTGTGGACCAGCCTGCCCAGTGCAGCCCTGGTATTCTTGGTGCTGAATCTTCACTGTATAAGAAGGGGTCTTTCTCTAGTGGTTCCACATTCCAGCACCAGCCTCACCTCAAGCTTCCCCACAAGACCAATTATGGTTAATTTGCATATTTTCAAGTATTTTGTGCCAAATATTTGTACATTCCTTTCTTTAAATGTTTGGTGACATTTCAAGGCAGCATTTATATAGTGGTTAAGAATATAATCTTGGGAGCCAGAAAGGACTGGTCAAATGCTAGCTGTGCCATATGAGATTGGAAAGCCATTTAATTTATATGGGCTTCTGTTTCTCTATTTGTAAATTCTAATAATAATCATGTAATTGTAATAATTTATGTTAAAAGTTTAAAATATTGCCCCAGCACATAGTAATGTGCCTTTAATCATCATTAACTTTATTATTTCTCATCCCACATTTTCCAAGTCCACCTTATGATATAATGATAAAAGCATATTTCTTATAGTATTTATGTTTACATCATTATTCACAAATTGAGAATTATTTGTGTTGGTATGAGGAAGAAATTTTGCCAGATTTTGGAATGCAAAATGAGAAAGAAGATGGAGTTTGAATAATTTTCCTAGTAGCCCTTTGCCATTCTAGAGTGGTCTTGTAAATTCATCTCCAAGTATATAAATATAGAATAGCTACAAATTCTACAGTTCCACCAATATGATGTTTGGATCAGTAACATCTACTGCATTTAGTGGTAACTTCTACTGATACATCTGAATAATACAGCATTTTAATTTTCTCAAATTTACTGGATTATCATTCATCCAGTTCCCATTTGTGGGAATGTTTTGGAAATGAGACTCCACTTTGCCTTGAAAAACAATTTTGTATTTTATCTGTTTTACCTCATCATTACTTTGCTTAGCAAAACATTTGAAAGGACTGGAAATTTGAAGTACACCCCAGACTCCTTTCCTGATGTAGCATATTAGTTTCAGTCTGGATAATTTAAGCATTCATGAGAGTGGCTTCCCCAGGACTGGAAAGACATAATGAGGGCATGAACTCCATATGAGATGGTGAGCTTGAGGTCAGGGTTAGAAATATGTATGGAGGCATAAAAAATGGCTAATCATTGCACCAGAGACCCATAATTGCCCTTGTTACTTCATTGGTTTTTAATACGACTGTGTTAGTATTACTAAATGTTCCAAAATAATTATCTACTTTAAAAAGAGAGTACTAATTTTTAATATTGATGTGTTGGATAAACATGTGAAGTCATTCCCCAAAATATCAAATATAGTAATAAATTGGGTGACATGAATTGAAATTTTACTTTCTAACTTGAAATGAGCTTTAAAATAATGGAACATTTATGTACTGAAAACTTAGGATTTACAAACCATTAATATTGTGTGAATTCAGAGACCTCATGAAGATTTCATAACAAGGTAACCATCTCATATATACTGCTTGATATCTAAAATCTACTTTCTCTGTTGTACTCTATCATCATTAAAATGCCCCCACCCCTCAAGTGGTCATACTCTGAGTTACTGATCTTTTGTCTTTTTTTCTTTAAAGAGGAGCTTATGTTCATTTTGTAATAAAAAGAATATTTTTGTACTTGTGTTTTTCCCCCCATACTCCCTCATGCCTTTCCTACTGAATTTTTCTATCTCCTGTACAGACTGCATAAAATGGGTAGTGTAGTAAGTTGATGCCTTTATAACAATATAGAAAAGAAAAGCTTCTCATTTACCAGTTTTTTCATAAAACCCCATGATACACTCTACCTTCAGCAGCAATGGGACTGTTCCCATCACTTTCCACATAGGCATAGAAGCTTGTCACTCCCACATAGGAAAAAAAAAAAAGTGCTATTAGAAAGTAGTAAGTTATCTGAACCATCCTACACACACACAGACATACACCTACAATTATGAAAAATACCAAATTGTTGAGAAGCATTGGTTGTACTAAAATGGAATCAAAATTTGGTCTTTATACAGCTTTGATGATCTCCCTACAATGCTAATCTTTATCATCTTGTTTTCTCAGTGTGTTAACTGCCACACCAGTTCTTACTCTTCCTAGAAAGCCAAGCATGCTTCAGAGCCTTTGACACTGATCTGAAATACTCTCATCATAGATCTTCACTTAGCTAATTCTTGTATACCACTTATATCTAAGCTCAAAAGTCTTTGCACTTTAAAGGGCTCCTTACCCCAGACACTCTAAATATCACATAATTGTTTTATTATATTTATAATGCTTATCACTCTTTGAAGTTTTGTTAGTTTGCTTTCTTATCCATTTTTACCCACTCTATGGAAGCTCTGTGAACATGGAAAGTGTGTCTTGTCTGTTCTGTTCACCGCTATATCCTCAATCTAGAACATACCAAACATATAGTTGGGGTTCATGGAATATTTGTCAAATGCAGTAATGAACTTATAATTTAGTAGTAAAATAATCAGTCCTAGTATGTCCAAATACATTAGTATCTTGAAGAGGAAAGAAAGAAATAAACTGTAATTATTAACACTTACTGACCACTTACTAAAACCAAGGTATTATGACTAAATTATCTCATTTAATTTTTACATCATCTCAGTGCCATAGCACTAATAAATAGCTTACAGGGATTTGAACTCATGTCTGTCTTAAGACAAAACTATGTCATTAAATGTGAGAAAAAAAAGAAAAACTAGCATACGTACAATAGGAAACTCAAAAAGAAATATACCTAACAGTTTTCCCTCCAGCCACCAGAGATGGTTATTTGTGAATGAATTCTCTTTATGGAATTTGTCTCATATTTTTTTGTGAACAGTGCCAGAATTTTCCACTTAAATCTGCTTGAGCTAAAATATAAAATGAGATAAATAAATGTATCAGCCCAGAAAACTGAACAGATTGGAAGGATGGCTCTAAAGGAGGCTTGATCTAGTGCTCAAATTATATCACCAGGACCCAGTTTTTCTCTTCATTTCTACACTCCACTTCCTTGGTGTTAGCATGGCAGGTGGGTAGTTCCAGCAGCTTCAGGCATTAGATATTCCCTTTCATGACAGTGGGAAGGAGGAAGTTTGCTTCTCCAGTAGCCAAGACTGCTGCCAGCCCATATGGCACATTTGTGCAAATTAGAAAACAGGGACCCCTTTCTCAAATTTCCAAAAGTGGTGAATGATTTATCAATAATAATTATTGGAACATACATAAAACCCTCTAAAAAGCAACACAAACCATACTATTGAAAATAATACAGTAGAAGGTATAAATTTTTAATCCCCAAAATGAAAAATCCAAAGACACTACCATATATTAATTAGTATGCTCAATTACGTGTCTTTCTTTCAGAAGAACAAAACAGGATAGTTTCAGAGATTCTCTATACCAACAAACCATGATTCACCATTGTTTTAGTGATAGTAGAGACTAAGTAGTTTTCATTTTGGGAAGTCACCATCTTAACCAGTGACCAATATTGACTAAGTTAACTATATCCTAAATGTTTTAAAATAAAAGCATTTGGAACTTTTTTCTGGTGATTTATTATCATGAATATTTACTGTAACAAGATCCATTCCAAATGTTAGAGAACTATGTTTAAGTTTAGCTTTTCTTATTCTGATGTCTCCTCATTATCACATTCTTTTCTCTGTTCCTCAATTTCAAGTTTATACTTTGTGTCATTATAATGGTTCATATTCATTGCAAGTTTTCAAATTATATCAATATCAAACAGTATGATAAACTATTACACATTTGTGTTTTAAAGGTAAAATATAGTATAATGAGAAATATATTTTAAAATCTAGTTCTGAATCATAGAAATTATAATCATGATACTCATATTTGAAATGTTTCACATTTTCTATGATGAAAAAGTGAATGTTAATGCTAAAACATTTGACACATATGTACCTTCAATTGTATGTATTTTTAAAACATTACTTCATCTTTCTCCAAATAATTCATTTCTTTTAGTGATTCTATATGCTTTATATATGCTGAATTTTGGTTTCCTCATGTTGCTTATCACCTTATTTTTGTTTCAAATAACATACCGGAGTTCCTGTCGTGGCTCAGTGGTTAACGAATCCGACTAGGAACCATGAGGTTGTGGGTTCGATCCCTGGCCTTGCTCAATGGGTTAAGGATCCGGTGTTGCCATGAGCTGTGGTGTAGGTTGCAGACGCAGTTCGGATCTCACGTTGCTGTGGCTGTGAAGTAGGCCGGCAGCTACAGCTCCGTTTAGACCCCTAGCCTGAGAACCTCCATATGCTGCGGGAGGCAGCCCCAGAAAAGGCAAAAGGATAAAAAAATAAAATAATAAGATAAAATAACATACCAAGTTAATATTAAGCAAATATATTCGTAAGTGAATAATTTTGGAAGTACAGTGTTGTCTTTTTTTTTTTTTTTTTTTTTGCTTTTTAGGGCCGCACTCGTGACAGGTGGAGGTTCTCAGGCTAGGAGTTGAATCAGAGCTGCAGCTGCTGGCTACAGCTACAGCCACAGCAATGTGGGATCCAAGCCACATTTGCCACCTATGCCACAGCTCATGGCCACACCAGATCCTTAATCCACTGAGCAAGGCTATGGATTGAACCCACAATCTTATGGATCCTAGTCAGACTCATTTCCACTGTGCCACTAAGGGAACTCCAGTACGGTGTTGTCTTACATCCCCAAATCTATCTTTTTTTAAATCTATTCTTCCTTGCTTAGAATCACACATTATTTTTGCTGATGCTAGATTTGTAGTCTTTTAATTCTCATACTTGCTTATCCTTCATAAGTCAAAGCATAATGATCTATATCTACACCCTTGGAACTGTAGTCTTACTTTGATCTGTTCAAAAATTACCCTAATATGCTACTTTTCTTAGAACAAGGCATCCTAGCACCATCTGCCCTCACAAATTTTTAAAATAAATATGTAAATCACTTACGCTAAAGTTAACAAAGTTAGGATAAAATACTATCTAAAGTCAAACTAAAGAAGATGTATCAATATAAATGGTACCCCCTCAGATCTAATGTCCTTCTTCATTGTACAGCCTGGGTAAGTGTATACAACTGCACTGAAATTAGTGCATAAAAAGCCCCCCAACTCAATCTCTTTGGCCCCAGTTAGCTGATTTGGGTCAGTTGCATAAATCAATCCCTAAGGCTGGGTCATGGACTCTTGTGATATCCCTTGTCTCTACTCTGTTTGGAGTCATTGTCAGTTTTAGTAGAAGCCCAAGGCCTAGGAGTAGAGGGATGGTCTCATTTTAAGAAAGGGGCATAAATATTAGCCTGCAGAAATAATAAATGTGCCTTGCATCTTTGATTACAAAAATAAGTAGAAATGAGGAAGGAATCATTTTTCGACATGAAGTAAAACCACAATTTCCACTCTATTAGTTCTGAGTCTCCCTGCATGGGATTAAAATGATTCCAGTTCTTCTTTTTTATTTTCCTAGACTTGAGGGTTTTGTTTAGTTTGTTGTTGGAGCATTGTTTTTCCCATGATAGACTCTGAAAGATCTTTAGGAAGAAACGACCCTGTACATTGAACACCTGGTCCAATTAGACAGCAATAGTTGACATGTGGGTAAGTAGGCAAATACATGTTTCTTTATAAAATTCAAATAGGAACACCTGTTCCTGTTCACATAGGAGTTGGTCATGTGTTCAGAGCTGAGTTTTATTTGGATACTTTAATTCATAAAAGAAATCAATATCTGCCTTTTTAGAGTAGAGTTACAGCAAACTCATCCTGTCCACACCTAACCATTCCTGCAACTTCCTCCGTCCTTTGTCCTCTGATTCTCCTGCTATTAATGTTCCATAAATTAATGTCTACAAGCAAAATTATATAATATTGGGTAAGAAAATGTTGCTAAGTTTTTCTTTTGATGAGATCAATTTTTACAAGAGAAAGCATTGCAGTGCACGTAAGTAGGAGACTGTGCACACATAAAGTCGCTATTTAGGTCACTACTAGTCAATTAATGACAGTCATTTTGTCACTAATATTAGTTACTTCATTTGCCAATGTGTTTATCAAGTGCTTTTATATTCAAAATATTAACATTCTTTTTAAATGCATGATCTATAATAAAAGTCTTCAGCCTGTCTTCTTCTTCTTAATGAAACAGAAGATTTAGTACAGAAAAGACCACAAATATTATTTTTTTTACCTTGTATTTATTTTCTTTCTACTGTAAAGCGTGGTGACCCAATTACACATACATGTACACATTCTTTTTTCTCACATTATCATGATCAATCATAAGTGACTAGACATAGTTCCCTGTGCTACACAGCAGGATCTCATTGCTAATACATTCTAGAGGCCTTAGTATGCATCTATTAACACCAAGCTCCCAATCCATCCCACTCCCTCCCCCTCCCCTTTGGTAACCACAAGTCTATTCTCCAAGTCCATGATCTTCTTTTCTGTGGAAAGGTTAATTTTTGCCATATGTGAGATTCCAGATACAAGTGATATCATATTGTATTTGTCTTTCTCTTTCTGACTTACTTAACTTAGTATGAGAGTCTCTAGTTCTATCCATGTGGCTGCAAATGGCATTATGTCATTCTTTTTTATGGCTGAGTAGTATTCCATTGTGTATATACACCACAACTTCCAAATCCAATCATCTGTTAATGGACATTTGGGTTGTTTCCATGTTTTGGCTATTGTGAATAGTGCTGCAATGAACACGCAGGTGCATGTGTCTTTTTTAAGGAAAGTTTTGTCCGAATATATGCCCATGAGTGGGATTGTTGGGTCATATGGTAGTTCTCTATATAGTTTTCTAAGGTACCTCCATACTGTTCTCTATAGTGGTTGTACCAGTTTACATTCCCACCTACAGTGCAGGAGGGTTCCCTTTTCTCCGCACCCCCTCCAGCACTTGTTATTTGTGGACATATTAATGATGGCCATTCTGACTGCTGTGAGGTGGTATCGCATGGTAGTTTTGATTTGCATTTCTCTAATAATCAGAGTTGTTGAGCTTTTTTTCATGTGCTCGTTTGTCCTCTGCATATCTTTCTTGAAGAAATGTCTATTCAGGTCTTTTGCCCATTTTTTCAATTGGGTTGTGGGCTTTTTTGTTGTTGAGTTGTATAAGTTGTTTGCATATTCTAGAGAGTAAGCCCTTGTCAGTTGCATCATTTGAAATTATTTTCTCTTATTCTGTAAGTTGTTTTTTTGGTTTCTTTTTGGTTTCCTTTGCTATGCAAAAACTTATCCATTTGCTTAGGTCCCATTGGTTTATTTTCACTTTTATTTCTGTTGCTTGAAGAGACTGGCCTGAGAAAACATTTGTAAGGTTGATGTCAGAGAAAGTTTTGCCTGTGTTCTCTTCCAGGAGTTTGATGGTGTCTTGTCTTATACTTAGGCGTTTCGGCCATTTCGAGTTTATTTTCATGCATGGTGTGAAGGTGTGTTCTAGTTTCATTGATTTGCATGCAGCTGTCCAGGTTTTCCAGCAATGCTTGCTGAATAGACTTTCTTTTTCCCATTTTATGTTCTTGCCTCCCTTGTCAAAGATTAATTGACCATAGGTGTCAGGGTTTATTTCTGGGTTCTCTATTCTGTTCCATTGGTCTGTATGTTTGTTTTGGTACCACTACCACACTGTTTTGATGACTGTGGCTTTGTAATAGTGCCTGAAGTCTGGAAGAGTTATGCCTTCTGCTTGTTTTTTGTTCCTCAGGATTTCTTTGGCAATTCTGGGTCTTTTGTGGTTCCCTATAAATGTTTGGATTGTTTGTTCTAGTTCTGTGAAAAATGTCATGGGTAATTTGATAGGGATTGCATTGAATCTATAGATTGCTTTGGGTAGTATGGCCATTTTTACAATATTAATTTTTCCAATCCATGAACATGGAATATCTTTCCATTTCTTTACATCTTCTAATTAAAGAAGACCACAAATAATAAAGATATACTCAGGTCCATAGTTTGAAACAGTTGGCTAAAACTAAACTTAATCTGATTATTCTTGGGTCTCAGGATAATTAAATAAACAGTGTCAGTGATAATTATATACACCTACATATATATCAACATTTGAGTAAGAGAATAAAATATATTAAGAAAATCATCCATTAGACATAGAAAATCTTTCTTCTGTGTTAAAGAGGACTTCAGTAAGTAAGAAACCATGGAATATTCTTCCCTGAAAATGAGGAGAACCAGACTTTTCAATTACTTTTCTAAAAAAGTTAGTTCTGTTCTTCCTGGAAGAGAATGTCAACCCACATGTCTTTTATTGCTTACGGGGGGCAATTCGAGTTTATGATTTTTGATTGGAAAGTGAAGAATTAGGAGAGCTACAGAATTGTCACATTAAATCAGTTTCACACAAAACACTCAGAGAAAAATTTATGTGGTTCCCAGGTTGGTGAACACAGGCTTGCTTCTTTCAGGTTCAGTGCTTGGTTTGAAAAGCCAAAGTGTCCTTTCACCTTGAGGTAAGAGTGGAAAATTCAGCCATCCTACTCCATGAACTGTGTGTGGTAAGGGCATGAGTTTTGCTCAATGATGAGCCTGGTTTTCCCCGAAACTTCAGAATCAAGTTAATAATGAATCTTCATGCCTTAAAACTCTAATGATTTCTCCCTGAGATCCATTGCTTGGTTCATTTTATTCTTCTTATGCCAGATGTGAACAACTCTAAAAATCAAAAATTTCACTGAACTTCCTTAAAGAGTTTCACATCAAACTTCCACCTCTCCTTGAATCTGACAAATCAAATCATTTTAATGAACCACAGCAAACAGCTAGTGTTGAAACAGCTGTAAGCACAATATGCAAATTGTGTTTACTAGTAGCTTATGCTCCAGAGAAATAATCTTTATATGACTGCTTTATTATTTACAGTAGTTTCAAAATTTAATTTTTGTCAACATTGACAGATGCCATCCATGTTAATAGTTGGACTGCTCTATATGGGAAAGGCTAAACATATGCAGAAATCTCGTGTTGGTGAGCTGATAATGTGGTTGACAAATGGGTTTAACAATATCCAGTCATTTCTGAGCTGTTGACAGAATTCACCTGAGGTCTGTGGTAACAGTGAGGAGGAGGGTCAGAGGAATATGAATGAAGAAAGAAGAAAGCGATGGCTCTGGAGATTAGTGCATATAGTGAAAGCATGACAGAGAATGATTAATTATATTTCAGAGCCAGATAATTCCCAGAGAATGTGTGTGTATGATAAAAAGTCTCTAACCTTTCCAGTTGTAATTAAATGAGGGATTCACTAATCTAAGCTGAGTAAAGACTATTTTGTTCCATCACCATACTAATGCACATTTTAAGATGGTTTATTTTAAATATGCCTTGCACTGCTTGGCTTGTAAAGTTGAAAAAACTGAACAATTCCTTGGGGGTGGAGCAATTTACCCCCCATCCCCCAGAGAGAATGCTCTTCCTTAGAAAAAATCCAGATGATTAAATAAAATGACAGTGGCCTGGAAAATTCACCTGCCCTAAAATAACTCACAATTTACCCTCAGGTGGAAAGGAAACAAAACTAATTCTTTGCCACTGCTCTTTCATGTTGCTTTAGATGTAAATATTCCACTGAATAATGTGTTCATAATGTTTGGGTTTTTCATAATGCTCTGCCTTTTAGGTTACTATCTTGCAATGTTCTGGACTTTTCTCTCTCCTGTTTCTTGTTGTCTTTTTTCAGACAAGGAAAAGTAAGGTTTCTAGAGAACATCTTGAAAAACCATATTAGTTTTCATGAGGTGGTTTAATTATATACTAAAATTCATTCAGTTCTCAGTTTTTAAACAAATATTTATTGACCACTTTGTGCACACATGATGCTGCACTGGGCACTGGGTGGGGCTGGAGTGTTCAATGTGCACATCAATGCCTGGTGCATAGTAGGTCTCAGTAGATATGTATGGAATGAATCAGTGAAGTAGAACTCTGTGTCATTATTTGAATTTGACAACTTGAATCAATTATTGGTCTGCTTTTTTAAGATATAGAAAAAAGTAGAGAGAACATAGTTAATAAATAAACATTTCACAAGTATTTTGATTAATGGGAAAATAGCCTTATGCTTCCTTTATTTCCTTTGGTATTTTTTCCATTACAACATCTCAGTGGCATGTGTGTGACCCAGAGTCAAATTAACATTTGAAATAGATGGTGCTAGCTAAGAAAAAAAATAAACTAAATATATATCCACTGAGAAATCAGTAATTTGGTGACAAGGTGTGGAAAGAGATGCCTATAAAGATGACTGATGTGAAGTGATTATTTGGAAAAAAGGATTTCAATGCTCTACTCAAAAGGCTATTGTTTTCTCTACTATATTAGAGACCTGATGTGTTTAGAGGTCCCATTTTCTGTGCTAAATCTCTGGGGGTTTTATAGAGGTTCTTCTCTCTGAGTGAAATGCCATAGATGAGTGAGAGTAGGCTAGGTTATGCTGCATTAACCAATAACCCTTTTATCTCAGTTACTTGCCTTGACCAAGATTTTCTTTTCAATTAAGTTACATGTCATCTCTAGCTTTGCTCTGTGTCTCTTCCCTTTAGGACCCAGGATAAAGGACCAACACCTTTTAAGAATATTGTCGGTCACCACAGCAGAAATAAAAGAGACCTGGAGAACTATGTGCTGGCTCTTAAAGCCTGTGTCCCTAAGTGACCAACAACATTTTGCCCACATTTCATTAGTCAAAGCAAGCTGTATGGCCACTTTTAAGTTCATCAGGGAGAGGAAGTAAATTCCTGCTCCTGGGAGGGATACACAGAAATGGAAATGGAGTATTTGATAAGCTAGTAATTCAGTCTACCATAATGTATTTTTGTAATTTCTCATCAGCATGGAAGGAATGTCTTTATCAGAAATCTTGACCAGGAGTGTCAGGAGAACTCTAAGTCACTGTTTATCAGTCTCACAGTATTGACATTTCAGGGTCACATAGATATTCGTTGGCCATGAGGGCTGGCCTTCATAACACAGGATCCTTCACAGCATCCCTGGCCTCTCCCCACTAGATGACAGTAGTATTCCCCATTCAGCCATGACAACCTTGTCTCCAGACATTGCTAAATGTCCCCTGACATGAGGGTGGGAGGACTGGGGCAAAATAATCCCCAGTTGAGAATTTCTGTTCTAGGTATTTATAGTGATCTCATTCATGTTATAGTTGGCTGTTACATTAATTCAGCTTTTAGCTTGAAAAATCTTACATGTTGAACTGGATTCTACAATTACAGATGTACTATCCAAGGAAGAAATCTCTTTGTAGGATTAAATGTTTTCATAATTACCCCATATTTGTTAAAGTGGACCAAAATTTTAGTTTGAATGTGCCTAATGGTACCCAAGGTACCTCATGTAAAAAGTATGCATGTGCTGAGGATGCTTAAGTAGTAAGGGAAAAGGAAGAGAAGGAGAAATATTCAAATAAAATGCTGTCTTCTGAGATAGTTCCATTGGAGTAATTCCTCACAAAAGTGGACTTTTATCCATGTTATGTGTTTTCTTTCCTAGCTATGAGTTGCAGTGTTTGGATTCATTTCTTTTATTAGTAGGCACATTACATGATAAATGTCCACTGAGGAAGATGTAATTCAAAAGGCTTAAATTCAATTAATTCTCAGAGAAACAAGCCTATACACACCAGATTAACTTAGAATCCATTAAGCAATCATAAGGAAAAGCATATTCTTCAGATGTGCAAAGAACTAGGTTTCATGTAAAGCAAATTTCTCAAATGGCTTAAAAAATATTTATTCTCTCCTGTAACTTCTAATGGAAATTGGAAATAAAAAGAAACAAATTTAATACTCCAGTAGGAAGAAAAACAGAATAAGAAATAAAAACAGTGTAACATTAGATAGATGGTCAGGAGAACTGTATCCTTGTCAAGTCTATCCATAGCATTATAGTAGGACTGCAGATATGTTACTCTTCTGTGGATTTTGGTTCCTCAGCAGTAAGATGAAAGTCAAAGTCAAATACTGTAGGTAGGGGAACTGAGCAGTTTCTGGTTATGGATTTGGTTTCCCAGGCACATGTGCAAGTCTGTTACTTCCAGCAATAATCCCTGTGCCTGAGTAACCTTGACATTAAAAAGCAGGTAAAATCACCATGTCAGAGATTGATAAAGAGAGAGGTGGGGAGAAAGGAAATTATTTTATATTTTCATAACTCTAACAGTATTTTACCCCCCAGATTGGAAGTAAAGGGCCCTGCATTTTCATTTTGCACTAGGCAATACAAACAATTGAAAATGTAGCTGACTGTGTCATCAACAAGTATTTATGGAGCATCTGGCATGTTCCAGCTACTATGCTAGTTTTGGGGGACCTAATTGTGAACCAAGAAAGCACATTCCAGCCTCCGGGGAGTATGCAATGACTTCATTATTATTATTACTGTGAGGTTGAGAAACCCTGACCTAGAGGCTCCATCTGAGGCATCAAGGAGTAGCTTATAAAAAGGCTGTCAAAGTGTATCCAGTGACACCACCTGGATATGCATTGGTGATGTCTGTCATTATTGCCGCTGAGGGTGTGGCAAAGTTAAATCCTTCTGAGTTTTGTCCCTCAAGTAAAAACCAATTTTTCACATTCCCATCTCACAATGAATTCATCATCCTCAAAACAGAATGAGAAGTAGCTCTTCTTTTCTTTATAGTTCAAAAGAGACATTTCTATATTAGAAGGATTAAATCCTCACTCTAGTTTAGCATTCCAAAGATGGAAGGAACTAGCTAAGCCATAGTTTGGATCCAATTTATCCTACTGAGCTATTTAAACTCTTCATTATCATAAAAATAATTGGTATTTTCATAGTGACATTAGAATGGTTGCTAGCTTTGATAAAGCAAGTAATGAGAATACTGCTAAAACAGTGTTTCTTCTAAAATGATTTCACCTAAATACTTCATGTCAAATTTAAATATATATACATGTGCATATATGTGTGTGTGTGTGTGTGTGGATGTATGTGTGTGTGTGGTGTGTGTGTGTGTGTGGGTGTGTGTGTATATTTGAGCAAAATAAATCCTTCAATGCTTACAGTTTAACCATAAGTTTGGGGATGGAGAGTAATAATTAAACTCTATCTCTTCTCTCCTAAATTCCAAGTCAGTTGAGAAATAAGCTATACAAATGAAAATCATAATACTACTTTAGCTTTATTAATGGTAAAACCACATTCAGAACACGGATCTTAGGTACATGGCCACAGTCAGCCTTCTTTACATCTTTCCTTCCCCGTTAAACTTGCCCAGTGTGTGGGTCCAGGTTCTTTCTACCCTCAGCTCTGTGCATCATCCTTCCCTTGCTCTGCTCTGTGTAGTGAGGATACATTTACCTGGCTCCTGGGCCAACTGGATCCAATTGATAGGAGGTTGGAAAGTGCTGGGAAAAGAAAATCAAAGGTGTTTCTCCCTCTCTGCCTCTGTAGTATTTTCCTCAGCAGCTCTTTCCCTTCCACAGCCCTAGACCCTGCATGGTTCCACCTGCCACTGAGAGCTTTTGGAACTCAAGCCCCCATAAAAGCACTTCCTTTCACTCTCTGGACCCAAGACCAGAGGGGACTCTCTGTTGCTTCCACTTCCCATCTCTCTTGTAGCTTCACACATCTTCTCTCTCTTCTCTAACCAGTTTTCTGGTAAAAGCCATGTGCTAAAGACTGTCTCAGACCTATACTCACCTACAGCTTCTCACTTACACTCACCCAGATCTCAAGTTTGCACCCACAGAGGCAGCATCTTGAAAAGAGAAAGTGTACAACCTGAGAACAGGCTCTTTCTCATTGGGAGCCAGAAGAAATGTGCCTGCTCCTTTTCTTACCCCAGATTGGATTCTCCAATCACATAAGAACCCCTCTTCATGCATGGACAAAGAGAGAAGGTGCTACGGTGAAGCTGAAGAAGCTCTGCCCTATTGATCTCCTCCTAGAGAGTGAGCTGGAAATTTGCATGTTTCTTCTGCTTTGAGGACAACATAGACCATAGTCTATGGTCAAGACATAGACAAGAATGACCTCCAAATCTAGACTATCTGGGTTCAGACTTCTGACCTGCCTCTTACTGGCTATGTTATATAGACAAGTAAATTAATCTTTGTTTACTTCAGTCTCTTTCTATAAAATAGGGAATAATATGGCCTATTTCACAGGATTATTTCAAGATATTTAATAATCTATTACACAATGGCAATGAGATCATTGCCTGGCACATGGGAACCCCCTATAAAATAAGCTTCTAGTATCCCTCTTGGTCATACCCGTAAAATGGGGATGATAATAGTACCTATTTCATAGGTTATTTATAAGACTTAATGGGATAATGCATGTGCCTGGCATGTAATGAGTACTCAATAAATGAGCTGTTATTATTATCCCCTCATTGGGGAATGTCTTTAATCGGTATGCCTCCTGGAGTTCCTGTCATGGCTCAGAGGTTAATGAACCCAACTAGCATCCATGAGGAAGTGGGTTCCATCCCTGGCCTCTCAGTGGGTTAAGGATCCAGTGTTGCTGTGAGCTGTTGTATAAGTCACAAACACAGCTTGGATCCTGAGTTGCTGTGGCTGTGGTATAGGCTGGAGGCTACAGCTCCAATTTGACCCCTGGTCTGGGAACTTCCATATGCTGTGGGTGTGGCCCTTAAAAGACAAAAAATATTTATATATTCCTCTTGATGGTGAAGAGAAAAAATAGGAAAGTAAAAGTATGTTAATAAATAAATTAAAATTTTACAGAGTTCCTGTTATGGCTCAGCAGTTATGAACCTGACTAGTATCCATGAGGGCACGGGTTTGATCCCTGGCTCTGCTCAGCATTGCTGTGAGCTGTGGTGTAGGTTGCAGATGCAGCTTGATCTCACATTGCTATGGCTATGGTGTAGGCCAGCAGCTGCAGCTCTGATTCAATTCCAAACCTAGGAACTTCCATATGCCACACATGCAGTCCTAAAAAGCAAAAAATAATAATTAACTGATTAATTAAAATTTTAAATACATAAGAATTGAATATTTAACACTTTTCTTTTTACTCATTCACATTGGAGGTGTAAGAAAGCATCCCTGGTTTATCTCAGAATCATTAGGTAAGAATGGTCTATCATAATAAAACAAGAATAAAATAAAAAATCCTATGGATTTCCAGGGAACTGCACATTTTCTAAGCATTTGACTAACAGGAAGACATTGTGTTGCTACTATTTATTGATACTATTCTCTTTTCTTCTCTAGGTCCTTCCTTCTCTGACCCTCACCCCACAACTTCTCCCCCATTTTTAATCCATCCCCATCACCTCCTCCCACCTGTCTTCTAAGTTTATTACCTCTGTCAGCCACTCTAGTCTTTATCAGGACTTAGAGATTATGAAAACCACAAGGGGATGTCACTTGTCATTTCAAAGGAAATAACCTACAGCAAACTCCAAGATTTTCTGAAAAGCCCGAAATATGAATAATCACTTTCTCCTCCCCTTGGGTAATATCAAGCATAAAAGATATATTTCCATCTTAAAATGAGTTCCCATGCATTTCAGTTCTATCCATTATCAAAGGCAGAGAGATCTTTTTCCACAGCCACGTATACATTAAGATTGTTCCAGAACCTCACATAGTACCTTATAAACACAAATCACAAATAACGCCTAAGGGCAGAGAAGGCTACTTATCTAATTTCATGGGCCTGGGGCCATAAACCCAAGTTACCTACTAGGTATATTTATCGAAAGCATTCACATTTTGCTTCAAGCTCAATAATAATTGTTTTAGTACAAAAATAGGATTTCAACCTACCTACTAATTAAATGACCTAGAGCTCCATTTTTAAGTACAATTAATACTTCAATAAGATTCTACTGAGTTTGTACCCAGTTCTTCCTATTCTTCTCAAAACCATCATATTCCTTTAGAAAGGCACACTTCCCTCAAGAAATCCAAAGAAGCATTATATCAGTTAATTTTTTATAATCCTAAGATATCAGTGCCATTGTCTTTGTTTTATTGGCATTTGCAGATTTGGAGAAGTGAGGTGGCTTGCCCAATCAAGTTCGTATGACTTGAGACAAAGTTTGGACAAGAGTGAAGTACATTAAGTGACTTAAGTAAGTTCTAAGTTTCTCCCATTACATCACAGAGCCTCTCTGCTTCAAGGAAAATCAGAACCAGTTGGAATCCATAATCAATCATGATAATGCCTGGGAAATGATATTTATATTAAATATAATGTAAGTGGTACTCATATGAAATATCACTAGTACTGATATGAAAAGGTGTTTTGAGAAATTAATTATACATAAAATCCTAATGCAATTTTGCCAAGTTTCAGCTCACCTTGAACACTGGCTTCACTCTGACTAGAGCTGTCTGCCCTAGATCTGAGTGAACTAAACATATCCCAGTGAGAGACACTGTCTCCTCCAGATGAAATGAATCAGGATTTATGCAGCCACCTGTATAATACATCAGCTGCCACCTGCAGACCTACCCAGCTGTGTAAAATTCACTGAAATGAATAGATTCAAATGGCCAGAACTTGGAAACAGGTTGAAGAGACAGGAAATAGGAGCCAACACAAATGCAATGAAAAACTGCAGGCAGTTAGAAAACAAACAAGATAAAATCTTGTGGAATTTTACAAAGAAAAGAAGCAAAAACATCCAAGTTAGCCATGGGTCAGTGATTGACAGTTTGCGGGTCAAAATTTATTGAATTTCTTGTCCTCGTATATGAAACTAGGTAATTTGGGCTGTCAAAATTATCATTTTTCAAGACTGAAATGCCTATGGTTGTCTTAAGCTGAAAGGGAAGGGGAAAGAAAAGCCAAGTATCTGAGACTGAAAGTGAATCAAATGGTACAGATATTTGTTTATTTCTTTATCCTGTGAGATCAGTTGGAATTCATTTCTTGAAAAATAATTCTCAAAAGCAGCATGACATAAGGCAATGTTTACCAAATGCCAGTACTTGGTGGATTTGCTATGAAACAAATGAAACTTTAGCTTTGGAACCTCTGCTTGCACAGACCCCTGTATTGTGTTCCAGGTCGGGCAGGGGTTGCCACATTGCCACCAGCAGTAATTTCTATCTAAGCATCTTTGATGAAATGACTAAAGGAATATCAGGAAAAGGGCACTTCTATCTCCAAGACCCCAGGAATTCTTGTACTTATTTTCTCATTCTCAGTAAACATCACCCTTCTTATCTAATTTTGTATTTTTCTTAAAGAGTTTCCTCCACCCCCAAATTTTAGTTTTAGATTTCTGAAAACCCAGATCCCTTCCTGACAGTGCTGGTCTGTGGTAAGGATTTGGCTCTGCCAGTATGAAATGGGAAAAATAAGAATAATATAGAGACCTTGTCATCAAGCTATGCTAATAATATTAACCATAATTTTGCAGTGGTTTTTAATTGAGGCAGGCAGACAGTATTTGCTTACTATGTTTTGATGATAAATGTGCTCTATTTTAGGAATTAGGATCAGAGATAGGAAATGTAAGGTGTTTAAACCTATCTTCACCTACTAGAAAATAGGCAGTTAGCCTTCTTTATCCAGGGGTTCCACATCCATGGATTCAAATAACTATGGATGGGAAAATATTTGGGAAAAAAAAATTCCAGGAAGTTTCAAAAGGCATAACTTTGATATGTGCTGGCAGCTATTTACATAGAATTTACATTTTATTTACAAATATTTATGAAGCATTTATTTAGTATTAGATATTATAAGTAATCTAGAAGGATTTAAGAGGTAAGGGAGAATGTGCCTAAGGTATATACAAATACCATGCCATGTTATGTAAGGGATTTGAGCTTCTGGGGATTTGGGTACCCTCAGGGTATCCTAGAGCCAGTACCATCACTGATTCCAGGGGACAACTGTTATTTCAAAATTTTCTGTCAGTACAGCCAAAGAGCACCCAAGGATAGCAGGATACTATGGCAATAAAACCTGGGCTTCTTGGGAGACCACACACCTTGGGGAAAGTGCAGGGCATTGCAGCAGGATTGGGAAGAAGGGCTGGCCCTAACACTGGGTTTGTTAGGTATTTTATTTGGGGCATATTTCATGGTCTTGCTCTGGATTGGGTCCATTCAGAATGTACAAGCCATTCTATGATTGGATATCCCGAAAAGTTGCATAAGTAGATGGGAGGAACAAAGTGGGGCTAAAGTAGTAGTCAGTAAAGAAATAGCAGTCATATGGGTCAGGCAAAGGCAGGTTTGGCCATGACAATTGTTTAGATCATGTTCTTGTTTTCATCTGTGATCAGGTGTGATGAGAGGCTGGACTCTTTCTTGTTCTTCATGGTCACAGAGTACATTTACCCAATGTTGGCTGGTATTCCATGGAATTGTTTATATTCAGCAGGAAAACCATGTAGTCTAACACTTAGAGCTAGATCTATTCAAGTTGACGTGAATATGACCCAGGGTTTTCTGTTTGTCTGTTTCTCAACTCTCAATATTACAACTTTTCATGAAATCCAAGTTTGGGATACTTTGCTTTAGAGAAGTCTGATCTTAGAAGTGATGGGTTTGAGTCTCTCTCTGTCCCTTGCTAGATGTGTAATCTTAGGATAGTTATTTAATGGCACTGGATGTCATCTGTTGTAGGAGGAAGTTGAATTAAAGATATATTATTCCCTGTAAATTCCTGTAGTTAAGAGTGTGAGGAAGAGCCCTTGTTTACACTGAATCTTGACCCCCACACACTGTGTGACCTTTGAACTAGTTATTTAACCTCTTTCTCATCTCTAAACTGATGAAAACATTAGTGCCTATTCCTAAGGATTGTTTTGATGATTTAATTAGGTGATTTTAGGTGACTATGTAAAGGTTTTAGAGCAGTGCCTAGCACTAAGGGCTCAGAATACATTTGCATCTACTACTACGATGGTGATTATGTAGATGACTGTAGTTATTAATTGTGCACCTATTATGTTTCAAGTGCTGGGCTGGACAGCCTAGCAAATTCCCCTCTGGAAGCTACAATGGCAGTGAGCTTTAGGATGAACTAGTTGAGGTTTTAATATCATAGTTGTATTAATCATGTGTAATATCTGACATATTTTGCAATCATCTCTTTATGCCTTCCTCATAACTCTGTGAGCACCCCAAAGGCTCCTCTAAGCCTGCTTTCTTGAGTGAAGAAGCTAAGACTTGAAAGAAGTTAAATAATCTTTCCAATGACGTACATCTTGCAAGTGATAAACAAGTCTTGAACTCACATCCCATGCTCTCAATCATGCCTCTGTGACTATGATGCTGCTGCATTACAGGGGAATTGATATGACTTTTTTGGTCATAGCATTGAAGAAGGTCACTTGAAATAGATTTAGGACAAGTTAAAATGTCTGAGAATGCAAGAAAATGGCCATTTCAAAGAAAATATAAGTGAAAGCTTTAGCAGAATTTATCGTGCATCCAAATCCCAAATGCTGTTTTTCTGAAGCTGCTTATTTTCTTATTTTCATGTGACAAACTAGAAATTGAAATTTCCAGGCTGATAGAGAATACTGGATTTCACATTTGCTGATGCCAGTGTTGAATAAAACCAACTCGTGAAGTGCCTCTTGTATTACATGCTTGAATTTAAAAGTATTTTCCATTATTTTAAATGAGCTTTGGTTCCTGCAATGCTTGGCTTATGTCATTGACAATCACATTTGGAAAGTAAGCCTGGGAAGAGGGAGGGATTAAAACAGAATAGAAGGAATAAGAATAATTGGGACTTTGTTGGGTTCACTAATATTATCTGTACCACATAGTTATTTCCCATTCAAATTATCCTTATATTCACATCAGCCTGGGGTAAGATTACTTGAGAGTTTATGTTGCAGATACCCTTTCTGCTGCCCTGTATATCTGTTCAGTCTATGCCACCCTTTAGCTAACTGCCCCCTGTCCATGGCCAGCGAATCATCAGAATCTGATGTTTAAAAAGATACATGAACTTTTTAATCATGGAGTGGCCATGGCAGAAGGAAAGAAAATTAAAATGTAAAGAGTTTCTTATTACCAGATACACACATTATCAGATATATTTATGAATATTATCTCATTTAATCCTCACAACTCTGGGAAGCAGGTATTATCATTTCCTTTGAATCGATGAAGACATAGGGCTGAGAGACGTTATGTGACAAACCCTAAAACCTTAAAACAGAATTTGTATACCATACTTCAAATATAGGGTTCCAGGAGTTCCCATCATGGCTCAGTGGAAACAAATCTGACTAGCATCCATGAGGACGCAGGTTTGAGCCCTGGCCTTGCTCAATGGGTTAAAGATCCAGCATTGCCGTGAGCTATGGTGTAGGTTGCAGACACAGCTCAGATCTGTTTTTGCTGTGACTGTGGTATAGGCCAGCAGCTACAGTTCCTATTTAAACCCTAACCTGGGAACCTCCATATGCTATGGGTGTGACCCTCAAAAAAAAGATGAAAAAAAAATATAGAGAGAGTTCCAATTGTTAGACCAGAGGATACGTTGCCAAAATTGCCATCTTCCTCAAGAGTATTTTGATATTAAAGGGGAAACTATTTTAAGCCTTTGAGGACTACCACTTGGTCTTAGCTAGAAGTAAATTTTACAAAAGCTTTTTGTTAGACCATCCTACGTTCAAGTACTGGCTCTACCACTTATTAGCATAGTAAAACTCAGGTCAGAATACTTAACATCACCAGGCTTTAACTCTCTTGTCAGTAAGCTGAAGACATCAATACTAACTTCATAGGCTTGTTGAGAAGATTAGATGGGTTAATTCATGTAATTCCTTGGCACCATGCTGGCCACAAAATAAGTACTCAACAAAGGGTATTAACTGAAGTGTTGTTATTGCTCTGTGAAAAGTTCGATATCATTCATTTGTAATTAGCTAAAATGCATGAAAATCTCCAACCTCTCATTAATGATAGGACTTTTCATTGAAGAGTTCTTTTAAAATAGATTGTATCATTTAAAGCAATTCAGAGGCTGCCTTAGTCCACTAACAGTCTCCATCAGGAAAAATAAATGGACAAAGATAGTCTACAAACTAGACATCCTTCAAATCCTTGACAGCTATCACTTTAGCTTTTTGTAATATGAGGAAAGTTTTAAATGGCCACTTCTGGATATTGAAATAGCTGATTATAGAGTGTTAACTTTTTAAAAATATGGTGTCTTCAAGGGCATATTCACCACTTATCTCGGTTAACATAGTTTATTGACCTATGACTCTGTTGGTATGGAAAGATGCTACCCTTTGCTGCTTAAGATTTCAGTTTTCTTATCTGGGTTAACTGCAAATCTATCCTCAACTTTTTTTTTCTACATGCCTCATTTTCATGAATCAGCTGGTTGGTGATCAACTGGGGTTTTGTGCCATGGTCACAAATACATTCCCCAGTGTCAGGCCTGGGCTGTGTGGAGTGTTCAAATTACCAATTTCATAAAATTGCTTTTGATGTTGGGTAAGATGCTATTTTTATTGAATATGGCAATTGCTACCCAGTTTCAGAAGGACAGTCTCTTTTTCTTGATGATCCTATTTAGTTTCAGATTTGTATTTGGGGAAAGTAGTTATTACATAGCTTTGAAGCCCCTTGAGCTGAAATTGCTGAGGAAAGTGTCTGCTGGGTCAGGAAGCTAGTTGAAGCATTTCAGCTGTTTGCTGAGAGGTAACAAACCAGTGTGGCTGCCCTGTACACATTTCAACTTTGGTGGATTATCACAAATTGTTTAGAGCATTTTCCAGGAACTCGCAGAAACCAGCAGGCTAACATTACCTAGTTTTTATTGGGCAGCTTGCTTTGGAATTCTCTCGGCCTGAACATCAACTCACAGATAACAATGATTTCTGGGCACTTTTTATTTCTTCATTCATTTCAGAGAATAAGTTTGTTATATATAATGAAAGAGTGTATAGCCTTACAGATTCTATAAAATTGAAATAGAAATTAGAACTTAATGGTAAGAAACAAAGGTATGGTGTGGAAGCCAATAAATAAGAGAGTTAGTGGTAAACCAAAGTGGTGAGAGAATGTAATGAAATAAAAACCATGTAGGAAGGCAAAAACAAAATGGCAGGCTGGTTCCAAGCTGTGCAAAAAGGGAAAACTAGAACATTGTGATGCTGCTAGATACTATGATGCTATTCTTGGAGAAACAGAACATAATTTCACTTGTGGCCATTTTTAAGGTTTAATCTACCACATTTGATGCCTCACCTTCCAAACTCTGCCCTGTGGGTAATCTGCACCAGCACAGTCATTCAAACCAGGTCCTGTCACTGGCTAAGTCTGCACTAGGTGGCGATGGCGATAGATGCTTTAAAGACTGGCTTGAAAGAGTTCCCGTTGTGGCTCAGCGGTTAATGAATCCGACTAGAAACCATGAGGTTGTGGGTTTGATCCCTAGCCTCACTCAACAGGTTAAGAATCTGGCATCACACTGTGGTTGTGGGTTGAAGACATGGCTCAGATCCCATGTTGCTGTGGCTCTGGCAAAGGCCGGCAGGAGCAATTTCAATTTGATCCCTAGCCTGGGAACCTCCATATGCCCCAGGTGTGGCCTTGAAAAGACAAAAGACTTAAAAAAATAATAAAATAAAAGGACTGACTTGAAAGCTCAGAAGCCACAGTGACCTTCAAAATCTTTTTTTTTTTCCTTTATTTAACCAAAATTCCTGCATATTTGCTATTTTGTTTTAGTTTTAATGCCCTCATTCTCACATGATGCCATTGGCTTTCCACAAGCCTTGGGCACAAATCTTCAGTACTAGCTGCAGCTACACCCTTTACTTTGGAAGACTTTTACATTTGTAAAGCTGAAAACAGGAGAACCATAGGCTGTGGCAGTGTGTGATGATCTCTGAACTGTCAAGTTTATGATGATGCTCTGGGCAGAGAGATGGAGAGATAGCAGGTTTCTCATTCCTCATGAATTTAGAATTATGTTAACAGGCTAATTTACTGCTTCTGCATTAAATTTTCATTAGTCTTGGCTTTTTAAGTTCAAGGTAACAGAATCTCAATTCAAGCTGACTTAAACAAAATAAATAAATACATGCATACATAAACTCAAGTAAATGAGGTATCTCTTAGTGTCTAATTGCATAGCTAGTCATAGTCGGTTCCAGGACTCTGAAAAATGGCTTCTCCAACTTCATCCTTCAGTACTGCTTGTAAGTGTGTGTTGCCCTAATTCTTTCTTTCCACAACTGGCTTTGTCCATGCAGCATAGTCACATGACCCAAAGAAGTTACATGTTACATTCTTCTTCTGGTTGGAGATGCTAGAGATGCTTTTCTCTGCCAGAGTCCTTATGAAAAAAAAGGCTCATGTAAGACTCCCATTCAGCTTGGCCATTCCCTGATGTGATAGTACCTGGACTGGCCAAGCTTGTTCAGGTATTTATTCCTTTTACTGGAGTGTGAGGCCAGTCTCATCAAACTACATAAAATGTATTCCTTACTGTGCAGAGGATTTCTATAATCAAAGAAGGAAGGGACTCTGGACAGAGGAAAAAAAATACCAAACTTGTATTCCCACTAACACTGTAGGAAAGTTCCCTTTTCTCTACACCCTCTCCAGCATTTGTTATTTGTAGACTTGTTAATGATGGCCACTCTGACTGTGTGAGGTAATACCTCATTATAGTTTTGATTTGCTTTTCTCTAATAATTAGTGGTGTTGAACATTTTTTCATGTGCCTTCTGGCCATCCATGTATCTTCTTTGAAGAAATGTCTATTTAGGTCCTTTTCCCAGTTTTCAGTTGGGTGGTTGTTTGCTTTTTTTTTTTTTTTTTTTTTTGAGTTATTGTATATTTTGGAGAGTACACCCTTGTCAGTTGTATCATTTGTAACTATTTTCTCCCATTCTGTAGAGTTTTTTTTTTTTTAAAGTTTCCTTTGCTATGAAAAAGCTTGTAAGTTTGAATAGTTCCCATTTGTTTACTTTTGTTTTTATTTCTAATGCCTCAGGAGACTGACCTAAGAAAACATTTGTATAATTTATGTCAGAGAATGTTTTGCCTGTGTTCCCTTCTAGGAGCTTTATGGTGTCATGTCTTATGTTTAAGTCTTTAAGCCATTTTGAGTTTATTTCTGTGCATGGCATGATGGTGTCTTCTTAATTCTTTGATTTACATGCAGCTATCCAGTCTTCCCAGCACCATTTGCTGAAGAGACTGTCTTTTTCCCATTTTATATCCTTGCCTCCTTTGCCGAAGATTAATTGATTGTAAGTGTCTGGGTTTTATTTCTGGGCTCTCTATTCTGTTCCATTGAACCATATGTATGTTTTTGTACAAATATCACACTGTTTTTATTACTGTAGCTTTGTAATATTGTCTGAAGTTTGGGAGAGTTAGGTCCCCTGCTTTATTTTTTTCCCTCAGGTTTGCTTTGGCAATTTGAGTTCTCACCAATTTATAACTCTGATCAGTGGCATTGAATGAACAGAGACCAACTTTTCCATACTCGTGGTTAGAACACATGATCTTATAAAGAACTTTGTGTTCCTTTTAATTTTAGAATAGTTGAATTAGAATGGACTTTAGATGCTGAATTACTGAAATTTCCAGGTCATTCCAATGGTTTATGGGCATGATGGGACTAACTGTTTCTAACTGGAGGATATCCTACAAAATTTAAGACATATGGGAGTTCCCAGGTGGTCCAGTGGGTTAAGGATTTGGCATTGTCACTATTGTGGCTCAGGTTGCTGCTGTTGCACAGAGGTCAATCCCTGGCCTGGGAACTTCTGCATGCTGTGAGTGTGGCCAAAAAAGAGATAGAAAAAAAAAGAATTTAAACAAATGATTTTACACACACAGGTAAACACACATGATGGCATCAGAAGGCACATAATCATATTCCAAGCTTGGCTGGTCTTTGAGTCTACTTATTCTAAGAACTTCCATTCATTCTAAAAATTGCATGATAATAATGGATGACGTCACTACCCAGAATGAGCACCAAACTGTCTTTGACTTATTTCCTTAAACAGAAATGCTGGTAGAAGGGAAGAAAATCACATGACCGTAACAAAATTTAGTTACGGAAAATATTTCCTAGTTGCCTTTTCAAGTTTTCATTTGTGAACCTTTTTTGCAGTTCCTAAATTCCAACCTAATGCTTTCAACATTTGGTTTGCATTGATCTTCTTCCTTAATATACTGAGTTAGAGAAGCAATGGATCATTAAGAAAAGGGAGTCTTGGATCTAGGCAGACTAGCCAGCACCTTCCTTTGTCAGCTGTGTGGCCTTAGGTAAAACACTTAATCTCTCTGATGATTGAGTTTTAATATTATAATAAAGAATGTTATATCTATTTTCCAGGGCAGTCGTGAGGATTAGAAACAATGTACATAAACCCTGTAGCAGAAGGTCCAATTCATGACATGCAATCTTTAAATGTAGCTATTATTCTAGTGTCATGTGATCTGGGCTTTCAACCCTGACATCCTATAGCAGGACAGTACCTTTGGTCTCTCATTTTTACGCTTTCAGTACATTCCCAGCTGACCTCCTTGACACTATTCACCTTCAGTGTATATTTATTATGCAAAAACCTGGCTCGAGAGTTGCCATATCTCCTTATTTTTTAAAGAAAAGCCAGAAATAGGTTTTTGTAAAATTTCCTACTTTTTGGCACCCATTACAAACAAACAAACAAACAAACACCAGATCTGTAGGGCACAAAAAAACCAACTTAGGCTCATGGACCTCTAGTTTGTGACCCCCAATTAAGTTTAGTTCAGTACTCCTTGAAATACAGCCTTGAAACTATCTGCTTGACAGTTACCTGGTACATGTGGCAAGAAAAGGAAGTCCCCATCATCACTCCAGTTCACTTAACTCTGACCACTGAATCAGGATACCCAGGTGCTGGGCAGGCTGTGTATTTTAAATAAACTTTCAGGTGATCCTATGCCCTCTGTTGTTTGACAGCTTAGACTAGTTGAAGTTCTGCCCTTCAAAAGTAATCACAAAACAGGATTTGGGAGACAGGAACAGGGGACATTGCGGCTTTTAAGGAGAATCGTTACTAAATGAGGCACGCATCCACCTAAATTTACATTCTTTCCTATTTACGTATTTTCTTTCCTCCATCTGAAAAAGAGCATTAGGGCAAGTCTGAGATGTGGAGTTCCTGACCAATTTCATTAATTCACCGAAGACCACATGGTTGGGTTTTCTAATCACCTAGTGGGTTTCTGTCAAATTAGATTAGTCTATGTTCAAGTAAAAAGCTTCAAGTCCTTTGGCTTGGAGTTCATTTAATGATGTGGGTATTTGTTTTTGCTGTACCAGCTTGTGCAGAAAACTCTCTTCCCCTGGTGAGCTCTGGGCTACCTGTTATGGATCTTTAGTGCCTGTTGTTAACAATACTCAGACAAGGCCATGCCTTAATTTTTACTTATATAATGGAACTCATCCATCACATTTCACAGAGACTTTTTGATATGGTCAGTGCTTAGCAGTGTTCAAAAAATAAATTCCTGTTCCAAACCTGTGTTTAATTCCAAAGCAATTGCCTCTGGCCATGTTCTACAGTCAATACGGAATATGTTGCCTTGTAGGTGATTTTTTTATTAGTGATTTCTGACTCTAAACCAAAAATATCCTTTTTGCTTTTTCCGGATTTCAGTTATTATTGGTGCTTTTATAAATAGTAAATGTTTGATGAATGCTATTTAATAAAAATCATACTTTAGCAGCTCTCAATTTTTTCAGCTTTTATTATGTCCTATATTGTATGTTGAGCCCTTTATTAAGGATCATTTTTTGGTGAGGATTCTCCATTCATCCTTTCCAGAAACCTGTAAAATAAGTATTATTGTCCTCTTTTAATTGATGACAAAACAAAGGCTAGACGAGCTATAAATATTTGAACGAGGATCCAAAACTTTGCCCTTGCCCTCCAAAACCTGAACAGGGCTGATTTCTATAACCTGTCATTAAAAAAAATGTTCAAGTAATTTGTACTTCCACCTAGTGTCTGGTAACTATATTAATCAGCTGTTGGTATGACACTATTACATAACACTTTACTTCAAAACTCATCTGCTTAAAATAAATATTTTTGTAAATAAGTATTTATTGGACATTCAAAGCTCATGGAGTTGCCTGAAGTCTCCTTGATCTTAGCTAGTCTTGTCTAAGCTTGGATCCACGCTGTCAGTTGGATTTATGTCTATGCCATGTTTCTCACTCCGGGGCTCAGGATAAAGGATGGCTTTTTCCAAAGGCAGAGTCTTCTCATGGTCATTGGTAGGAAGAGAAGATAAATACACAATGGCTCTTGAGGACTTGGACTAAGAAGAAACACACTGTAAGCTCCACCGGGGCTCCCCCCTTCAATACGGTCAAGAACAACATCAGAGTGATGGGAAATAGGGACATGAATGTAAATACTGGGAGAGGGGCAGGTCTGAAAGAATCACAGAAATGAGGAAATATACCAGAACGACCCTTCCCTCTTTTTCCTCCCTGTTCAAGAAACGTGATTGGATTCTAACGAGCCTAGCATTACCAGAACTGTATTTGCCTATAAGGCATAATAGGATTTTTATTTTGTGATTCTTATTAAAGTTATTCCATCATAATTTTATAGCATTTTTACCACAGAAAATTTAGTTACAAAGATATAAAGAATTGTATTATTAGAAACAGAAATTCAGTATCTACCATGATTACTGTCACAAAGATGATGATGACAATATGCATGATAATGGCTAACTAAATTTGATAGGGAAAGTTAATTTATGTTTCATTCTTTTTTTGAATATATATATAAAACAAGAAAAATAGGAAATTTGAGTACTAAAAAAGGAATTTTATTAAAAGCTCTTTTGATGCTTTATTTTGTTACAGCTGACATAATCCTCTTGTTTTAAATAGAATCATACTTTTGCAGTGTGTACAGTTGTGCTTAATTAAGCATTGTCAGTATTCTTAAATATGTAATCACTGACACTGTTCTTTATGGAGATTTCTGAGAAAACAAAACATCAGTAAGAATATTTATCTACTTTGTTCTTTGCAAACTATGACTCTGCTAGCCTGTTCTCAGTGATGGAGAGATGGTAAACCAGCTCTCCAAAAAATTTTAAAAATAGACTTTTAAATGTAATGTTTGCTAATTTCTATGGTGTAAATATTCTCACTATGGCTGCTTTCAATTTGCCAATGACTTAACAACCTGCTCACAAACCTCTTCTATTATAAATAATACTACTTATTCCACTGAGAAATTTTTTTCATCTCTTTCATTTCTTTCTAATTATTCTTTCATATCTCCCGAGTTTATTCCCACACTCCATCAAAATACTGCATTGGGCTTAAGTGATTTTTGAAAATCAGTATAAAGTATTGTGCTTGAAGCCTTGCAAATAAGCCACTATGTTTTTGATATACATGCAAATTATATATTCTCTGGTAGAAGGTAATTTAGAATTATAAAATATTGTGGCATGAAATTTGGTACCTGTTCCTCATGGTGTAAGAAAGAAACTAATGTTCTCTTGGAACTTGAGTAGCCAAGGTTTCAGGAGACCAAAAGAGGATCTCTCCTTTTCTACCTGCTTTTTACATCTGAGATGGGCCATGTGAAATCCAGATCACTAATTCTGATTAAATTGAGGGATGTGGTCAGTACTATAGATATATATATCTACGCCTTCTTGCCTTTTTTTATGTGAACGGACATAGATCAGAATGGGGGAAAATAATCACTTCTTTGCCAGGTGATAAGAAAAAGAACTAAATTAGATTGTTTAACATTTAAACATTCTCCCTATGACAATTTCCTTCTACAGACACTTCCTGGTGTTGAGTTCTGGCCTCATACTCTTTGTATTCTCCTCCTATTCTCTTCCCATTAGTATTTCCTTGCACAGAAACAGGAAAGCTCACTCATTTATAGCTTGGGTATATTAGAGTCTTTGAAGGATTTCCAGGGGTAACTGCAGATCAGTTCTTTTCTGTAATTCATTAATTCACTGACCACTTATTGATAGCATACTGCATGCCCTGTCTTATCTGTTGGAAAAGATGCAAAAGTGAATTCTACCTTTGAAAAATTTATCATCCAATGGAGGAGGTGTAAATCTGACCTCTACCCATATTTCCATAATATCCAGAGGAAAGCAGTGGTCCCATTGAGATCAGGGCTCTGGGTTCAGATCAAAGAAATCAGAGACTTCATCATGGGGTTGTTGAGAGTCAGAGAAGCCTTCCTGGAAGAGGTAGCATTAATAATGGGTAAGATGTTAACATAGAGAAGCTGCAGAACTGTGATATGACTTTTGTTTCAAAGCAAATTATGCTCACAGACTGAGATTGTCTTTGCCAATGTTTTGTCTAGTACAGGTTCACTGCAGGAATTATAAAAATTTCACAAGCTAATAGCATAAATGATAATGTCTCTTAATAAGCCAATAAATAAATAATGTACTTTAAACTAATGATAGATCAATTACCCTCCTGTTCCAGGCAAGGAAATGGAAGGAATAAAGTCCAAATTTGGTTTGAGGTGTACCTTTTTATGAGTTGGTTCTCAGGAGAGATAGCTTCGCCACCCAAAAGCTGACATCCAGTTGGCAGTGCAAAAGCAAAAGCCCCTCTATTGCTAAGAGCATGTTTCTAGGGAAAAAAAGATGTGTTGATGGGCAAGATAGGATGATGTCATTTGTGGGGGCTTTTGTGTGGTTTTCACCGCTAGCTGGCAGTCATCTTTCCCAGGTAGGAGCTAGTGCCCCAAGTTGTTCAGAGAGCTATCTAGATCTGCAAAGATTGAACATTCCTAGATAGACTTCAAAACATCTGAGTATTTATAGTTTCAATGTCTTCTCACCATGGTTGCTTCTTCATGTGTTCTAATTGATAAGGCCCTAGCAGTGCCTTTCAGCAGCTTAGCTAACGAGTGCTGACCAGCAACTTTACCTGTTGGTGATGATATTCTGATAAAATAATTTCACTTTTATATCAAAACAACTTTACTTGTAAAAACAACATGGTTTTGGTCATCAACAAGGGGATTTGAAGTCATATCAAGCCACTGCACAACAACTGTCTTCCGAAAGAGAAAGTCGCAGAGGTAAAGGTCCAGAGATGGGAGACTAGCATGTAAAGACCAAGAAATTCTGTTTATTCAAGTTGGCTGTAGCCTAAAGGCAAAGGGGAGATGTGGAATTAAAGTTCTACCTTTAATGCCAAGGTGATTTGGGAACAGAGTACATTGAGGGTTGATAGTTGAGTAAGGGTGCATTTGGGAAGGGGATGTACCTTGCTAAAGAAATCACATCATGTAAGGTTACCACTTTGTCCTAAAACCAGTCACACTTACAGATGGATAGATGGAATGTTTCTATACTTTTGACCAATTCTTCTGCAAGGCGACTGGTCTTTATAAGCAATGTCAACTGACCTTGGCAAAAAAAATATTACATATGTATATGTATATATGACAAAGGGGATAAACCCAGGATGTAAGTGCTGCTCCAGCCCTCCATGGCCTCAGTAGCAATATCAGCGGCGTTGGAGACCCAATCCAATTTGGGAGTATACATGACAAGATGCTAGAAAATCTAAGTTTTGCCACCTTGATGCAGAAAAAGCAAAATAGTTAACCTTTTGGCCTTTGTTTCTCTTGTCTGATCCTCTTTAGAACTAAGAGCTTCAGCAGAATATCCTTAATCACCTCCAAAAGCCTGCGAGCCTGTTTATTCCCATATCACAGCAGCAAGATAGAGCTAGTTAAATTTAGCTAAAACATTAAGTACCACTCAAGTATTTTTTTTTCTCTTTCCTTAACTGTACAAATCCCGTAGAAAATAAGATTTTCATGTCTTAATTGTGATACCGAAAGTATCTTTTATTCTCAGCATGCTTGAGATAGCAAAGTAATTTTCAAACTGAATGTGATTGTCTCAGACAGTCATGATTCAAATATTTAATCTAAAGGGAAAATTCCCAGAGAGCTTCTCTCATCATTTCTCAGTTCTGCGGAGAATAAAAGCCTCAACTTTATATGATCTGATATTATTTCCATTATTGCTATTACGCTGTAGGCAAATATCCTTCAAGAGGCCAAGTCCCCTCCCTTGTGCTTAAAGTGTTAGGCATCACAAAGGCCCAATCTGGCTTTGACAATGGGAGCCGCTGCTACCTTGTAATCTGTGGCAAATTTAATAACAATAATTTTGCTTTATGCAGTGCAGCCTTTAAGATTTCATAGTAGATTCTTCACACACTCAAAGTGTCTTTTTTTTTTTTTTTCTTTCAAGGCCTTTTCTTATTCACGGATCAAATTTCCTATAGGTTAGTTGTTTTTACAAAGTGCTATCAGGTGAATGATGTAGAAGGGGGTGAGAATCTATAGATTGATTACCTGGGGAATGCGATGAAAGAAACTTACTTAGCAAACCCCTGGAGTCATTTTGAGCTTTCTCATTACCCATTAAGAAGAAAATGTCATCGGCTAACTCTCTTCTTTAAGTGGCTGGCATTTTCATGCATCCCAAATAAATGCGGTATCTCAACCAGTTTTTCTGCAAAGCATAGTCTTCAGACCACCTACCCAGAGATCTCCTAGTGAGAATAAAAATGCAGATTCCTGGCATCACTCCCAACCCCAGTGAGTCAGAATTTCTGGGGATAGAGCGCCAATAATTCACTTTAACAAAAAAAAAAAAAAAAAAAAAGAAGTCCTGGGATTCTTAGGCACATTAACAGCTGAGACACACTAGTTTCTGTACATGGCAGTTTCATTATTTAATTTTATCTTCACAAACACTACACACACTCACACACACACACACAAATACATGCACACATATTTGTATAGGAAGGACAATGAGGTCAAGAAGGGCTCAAGTCCATGGTTTGCAAACTGTGTACCAAGTCACCCTTGGGCACTGCACTGATCTCATAGACTCTACAGGATATTTTATTTTATTTATTTTAATTTTAGTTTTTTTATTATTTATGTATTTATTTATTGCTTTTTAGGATCTCACCCTCGGCATATGGAAGTTCTCAGGCTAGGGGTCAAATCAGAACTACAGCTGCCAGCCTATGCCACAGCCATAGCAACTGAGGATCCAAGCCTAGTCTGCTACCTACACCACAGCTCATGGCAACACCAGATCCTTAACCCACTGAGCAAGGCCAGGGATTGAACCTGCAACCTCATGGTTCCTAGTCAGATTCATTTCCACTGCGCCACAATGGGAATGCCACTGCAGGATATTTTAAGTTTTCCAGAAAGATACAGTGATACTTGACATCTCTTGAATATTGAACCAACTGCCAGCTCAAGGTAGTTCTGTTTCAAACTTCATCTTTTGTATATTTTGCTGCATATATTTGATGATCTTTGTATAGCTCTGTTTTCAGTAGTTGGTACAATCCAAAGCACATACCATGGGAAAATGAATGTGGGACAAGAAATAAAAGTGATGTGGTCTAATCTGATTCTGACATCTGAGAAATTAGGCAGCAATATTATTTTACATTTTATAATATTTACATATTTATATAATATACATTTATAATATTGCACACATACTACATATAGTGTACATATGTTATAATTTGGGTATATTTATATATGTTTACATATTAAAATATGTGAAATACTTATTTTGTTGTATATAAAATACAACACTTCATAATATTTATCTTCTGATTATGAATATTATATTTTCAAATGATTGATAAGCCATTGTGGCATAACATCTATTAGGTTGTTTGGTCTAACTACTTACAAATGGAAATGTTAAGTATTCTTTGGACCTAGCATGAATTGTCGGGAAACAATTAAGATACTGTGGCTACCACATGACCTGACAAATTTGAGAACCTCTGGTTTAAGGCATGAATTTGTGGAAAAAGATGTATGAACTTGAGCCTACCTAGTTCTACATGCTTTGTCTCTCTGCCAGTGCTTCTTAGTATCATAATCTCACCAAGGGTTTCCAGAGTAGAGGTGTGTATATGAGCTGGCTCTGAGGGGCCATTAACATAAGAATTTCCCCCATCTACCACAAATGGTCAGATTGAACTGAATTTCAAGTAACCTTGATTCTAGCCCTGACTTCGCTCTTATCTAGCTGTGTGGCTTGGGCTAAGTCACTTAGCCTCTCTGCTTTTTAGATTATAGTTGAGTCTATCCTAGTTAATAACAGAGATAGGAAAGAGAAGAGTGATAAACATTTTATGTGCCTGTACCTGGTAGGCTCTCTGCTAAATGCTTTGTGTCATTATTTCTGTTTAATCTTCAAGTATCCCTGAATTCAGTTCTTTTATTATTCCTATTTCACACACGTGCAAATAGAGATGTATAGCTAACACAAGCTCCTCCACACCAGAACATGTGCTCTTAATCCCTGACTATTAGAGTAATACATAAATTGATTTTGATTTAGCTTCCCTTATGGTTTTTAAAATGAAAAAGTAAAATCGTGTGCCGCATTAATATTTAGATCTCAGGAGACTGATAGCACATGGAGTCTAATAAAATGTTAGCTTCACTTATAGTCTGTATGTAGGGCCTGGAAGAGATCATCATTTTGGATGAGACCAAGTGATGACTTTTCTAGACAGTGCATCCTGATGCTTCCCCATGGACATGTCATCCAGGCGGGAGGCTGCAATGGATTGGAACACGGAGGGCAAGCAGGACTGGATGTCAGACAAAGAGCCGAGAAGAAGTCTGAATCCAGGACCAGGTGATCACTGCTGTTTCCCATTTGCCTATAGTTTTCATCACTGCAACATTTCCTTACATACTGAGACGGTATAGAAAGAGAGCTGTTCTTTTAAACAGGAAAAGCCTAAGACTCAAAGAAAATAGAAAAGGGATTAACAGCACTCAGAGATAAGAATTCAGAGAAGAACTGAAGGATGTAAGAAACCAGCCGTACATTGACAAGAATGGTAGAGTGACATCTACGCTTGATAAGGAGACCCAGGAGGTCATGTTCAAGCATTTCGTTAATGCAGAGAGATACCATCTCCTTCAAATTTTTGTTCTGTCCTGGAATATACTCTTACAGCTGGAATATTTTTTTAAAGAAAAAAGGAGTTCCCATTGTGGTGAAGCAGAAACAAATCCAACTAGTATCCATGAGGATGTGGGTTCAATCCCTGGCCTCGCTCAGTGGGTTGGGGATCCGGCACTGTCATGAGCTGTGTTGCAGGTCACAGACATGACTCAGATCCCACATTGCTGTGGCTGTGGTATAGGCCTGCAGCTGTAGCTCCTATTTGACCTCTAGCCTGGGAACTTCCCTATGCTGTGGGTGTGGCCCTAAAAAGCAGGGGAGGAGGGGGGAAGAAAAAGAAAAGAAGAAAAAACAGGCCTCAGTCAAAAAGTGTGTTTACTAAATGACTGTGTTGAAATTTTTTTTAATGAAGATTTGAGAAAACTAGAGGTATCCTGTTGGAAATTTGTACCTTTAGAGGTGGGGGTGGAAGAGGGTAGAAGTAAGAAAAAGTAAGTTAGAAGATAATGAAATGTACATTTTCCTTCTTTGAGACAAAGATGGGAAATATTGGCCAGAGAGAGTAGCTTGTTACATTACATATCTGGCTTTACCAGCCAACTAAAAATCTGCTTAGAATTGTTTTAGAAGGAATGGCTGGCTGCTTAGTTGCTCTTCTTTACACACAGTTTCTGGGTTCTTTAGCTACACATAGATTTGTCTAATTGAGAAGGTAAAATAATTAAAAGAACTAGAGGAATGGTTAACTCACCAAAATGGAATTAATTTTATCTATCACTCTTCAGCAGGGATGCTGTTTTACCTGACATTTTTCTTCTCTGAGCCCCAGAATCCTTACCACCATGGACACAAAGGGGCCTCTCAGCATACACATCTCCAAGCAACAGTCCTTGGCAAGTTTCTTTTAAGTCACGATTTTCTGAAGACAGTAGATGTGTTGATTGACAACAATTGCTGACATTTTTTTCAACCCTTGTTTTCTGACCATTGCTGTACTCAGCGCTTGGTACACATCATCTCATGTAAATGCCAAGCCAGCCTTCAGAGGCTCCAAGCCACAAAATAACTGCCACAGGTTTACCTTTTCTGACCAGAGTTGTTCCATTGTCTTAAATTATGAGCCGTACCTGCTTCCCAACTTCTTTCCCTGATATATTTATGTATATTGGTACAATTTATTTATTTTATTATATAAAATATATATTTACATATTTTATTTGCATTATATACTTTTATTTAGAAATATATACTTTACATTTTATTATATGTAAATTATAATATATATATTTATAATTTGTAAACATGTAATTGTATAATCTGTGTGTGTATTATATAATTTATATATGTTTTATAACAAGTTAGGGTAAAATCATTCAGTTAATAAAGGAAGCTTAAAGGGCTGATAAGGGAGTTCCCGTCGTCATGCAATGGAAGTAAATCTGACTAGGAACCATGAGGCTGCGGGTTTGATTCCTGGCCTTGCTAGTGGGTTAAGGATCCAGCGTTGCTGTGAGCTGTGGTGTAGGTTACAGACACGGCCAGGATCTGGTGTTGCTGTGGCTGTGGCGTAGGCCAGCAGCTGGAGTTCCGATTAGACCCCTAGCCTGGGAACATCCATATGCCACAGGTGCAGCCCTAAAAACACACACACACACACACACACACAAAAAAAAAAATTAAGCTGATGAAATCAGTATCATTACTAAGATCTGTGTGATGTAACTTTCCAAGTTCTCAGTTCAGGCTGGGGTGGGGAGTTGAGGGGGAAGAACAGAAAACATTTTACTTTACATACTCACCTACAAAAAGGTGAGTATGGAGTCACCTTTTAGACTATAGAGAGCATGGGAAAATATCCTGGTAAAAATCCCCAGATCTTCCAAGGGAGAACTATCATTCCTTAACTAAAGAAGATTCTTTGCAGTATTCCAGTCTATTTTCTCCACTGAGTTCTGGGATCTTACCCTTATCCCATGCCACCTGCCCTGAAATGTCCAGTTCTAAAATTACAGCCATCATTGTGTATCATATTCATCTAGAATGTTCTTGGTGCTTATACTTTAGCAGAAAGTACAATCTTTACTTTATGAGCCTTTATGAAAGGTTTTGCTTTCTTTTAACATAATCAGCAAATACTAGTTGTCTGTTTACCAATTAATAGGAATGCCTCATGCATGCTCGCTTCTGCTTTCACACTCATCCTACAAAGACGGAGTGCTTTCCATGGCTCCAGCACTAGCACATGAGGTTTTTGCTTCCATTCCTCTTTGCAGGAGACCTCACTTCTGGCTTCAATCCAAGCTGAAAACAGTTCCTGTGAAATACGGCACCATAACACTTCCTGTTTCCCTGTTGTGCAGTACCATTACACTTCCTGTGTGACACATTTAGAATTTCTCTAGGACAGGGCATGGTAGCCTTATTTTGTAATGGATCAGACAGGAAATATTTTAGGTTGTGTAGGATATATGCTCTCTGTTGCCATTGCACAACTCTGTCGTGGTAGTGTGACAGCAGCCACAGTCAATATGTAAATGAACAGCTCAATAAAACTTTATTCACAGTAGCAGATCTGAAACTTCATTTGGCCCAGGGAGATGATTTGGTTCATGGAACTACAGATTGCTGATCTCCTCTCTAGAATCACTGACTCTGGCATTATTTTGTGTGTATGTGTAAGAGTCTTACTTTTTAATCACATATATTCCAGCAACAGTACATCATGATCTGCCTTTTGAAAGGGTCTATTTTGGAATCTCCACTATTATCCTTCTCTGCAACTTTTTCACAGGTCATGTCTCTGAATAGCTAATCTTCTGTTGAAATTCTGTCTCTCTACCCCTCTCTGTTTTGAATGGCTGCCTGCAAGATTTTCAGGTGGGAAATGGGTGGTATTGTGGAAAAGGTACCAGTGTCAAAAGACGTAGGTTCTATTCCTGGTCCTGCCATTTACAAACTCCACAATGTTGACGCTTCAGAGTGTTTGCATATTTTATCTGTAAAACAGACATACTTCTTAGGATAGTGGAAAAGTAAAGGTATGAAGGGCAAGAGTTTTTTTGTTGTTGTTGTTTGTTTGTTTGTTTTATTCTGGCCTCTACCTGTTGCAAGCTCTACCTAGAGAAAGTTACTTTACCTCTCTAGACCTCAGTGTCATTGCCAATAACACAGGATAATATCTGGTAAAAATTAAATGAGATACCATATGTAGAGTGCTTATTGCAGAGCTTTATACATAGTAAGTCTAAGAGAACTTATTTTTATTTGTCATTCTATTTATAATGATGAAATGCTTCATAATTTCTAAGTCAGAGAACAGATTTTGACATGTTTCTCAGTGTTCCTCTTGTTTAGATTTTTTCTAGCTGGTATACTTTCAGCTGCTTAACTTATCTTCTACCATCAAATATATTTGACTTCTTGAATAACAGGGCTTATTTTGTCATATTCAAATGCTTTCTTGAGCTAGAAATTAAGGGAATGGAATACTTCTTTCAAGCTACCTGGGATCTTTATTCCTAATTTTAAACTTGGGTATATTTGAGAGGGACATAAGACTATAAGTCTTAAGTTAGACTTTTTTTTCCCTTAACTATTAGTTAAATTTAAGTTTGGATCCTGAAACAGGAAAGTATTATTAAGGACTTTCTTCTTGCTACAATTCAGAAATAGTTCAACCCGAGCTTCTTTATAACCCTGGTTTTCTTTCCTCTCTCCTCCACCTTTAAAACCTCTGAAAGTAATTTTTAAAACTCCACATGAAATGTAAGAATGAATTACTGCAATCCCCCACCAGCCACAGGGATCACGTTCCTTCATGAAAAGTAGCATGAGTGGAAAAACTGCAGCAGAAAAGATCAAGGACTCTTATAAAATAGAAGGTTGGAGGTAAAGCAATAGGAACAACTTTTAATCATTTTACAACATGGTTGATAAAAGTTCTAGGAGGCTTTTCTGTCTAAAACCAGACTGGATTTCTGATGTTAAACTTTACTACTGGTAATCATTTCACAAAATATATAAATCAAACCATCATGCTGTATGCCTTAAATATATACAGTGATGTATGTCAATTATTTCTCAATAAAACTGGAAAAAATATTTTAAAATCTTATTAGAAGGCTGATACCAACCTGTTCTTGTTCTTGTTCCTTTATTTATTTTTTTTTTTTTTTTACTCTCTGGAAAGTTCTCCTGAGTCATTTTTTATGTACTCAGGAAATTTTGCCAATTTTCCTAAGGCATCATAAAATTTGAGGTAAATTCTCCCACAGGCTCTGTTATCTAAATTTACCTTTTCTTTAATTTTTTTATTAAATCAGTCATTACTACCTTCAAACACAAAGTCCTTTTTACTTGATTTTTCTTTGTTTCCACATGAAAAATATTTTCTAATTGCCAAAATTTTCCACTAAATAGCATAGTACTTAAGTGCCCATTTTTCTGGATATGACACTCTCTTATGAAAAGATGTTACAGAAATATACTATCTTTGCTATACCTTATAGAGTCATATTTGAATAAATGTAAACAAGGGAAGGGTGAATAATAATTACAGTTAATTCTTTTTTTCTTTTTTTTTAATTGAAGTAGACTTGATTTACAATGTTCTATTAATTTCAGGTGTACAGCAAAGAGATTCAGTTATACATATTTATGTATATAGATTCTTTTCCCTTATAGATTATTAAAAAATATATTGAGTATTGTTCCCTGTACTATACAGTGGGTCCTTGTTGGTTATCTATTGTATATACAGTGGTGTGTAGATCTTAATCCCAAATTCCTAATTTAACACTTCTCCCTTTGATAATCTTAAATTTTTTTTCTGTGTTTGTGGGTATATTTCTGTTTTGTATATAAGTTCATTTGTATCTTTTTTTTTTTTTAGATTCCACATATAAGCAATATCACATGATATTTGTCTTGGTCTTACTTAGTATGATAATTTCTATGTCTATCCATGTTGCACAAATGGCATTATTGCATTCTTTTTATGGCTGGTTAATATTCCATTGTGTGTATGTGTGTGTGTGGTGTGTGTGATATATATCTTTATCTAGTCATCCTTCAGTGGACATTTGGGTTGCTTCCATGTCATGCCTATTGTAAATAGTGCTGCTGTGAATATTGGGGTGAATATGTCTTTTTGAATTATAGCTTTCTCTGGGTATATGCCCAGGAGTGGGATTGCAAGATCATATGGTAGCCCTGTTTTTATTTTTATTATTTTTCCACTGTACAGCATGGGGACCAAGTTACATATACATGTATACATACTTTTTCCTCCCATTGTTGTGTTGTGATGTAAGTATCTAGACATAGTTCTCAAAGCTACACAGCAGGATCTTTTTTTTTTTTTTTTTTTTTTTTTTTTTGTCTTTTTGCTATTTCTTGGGCCACTCCTGCAGCATATGGAGGTTCCCAGGCTAGGGGTCCAATCGGAGCTGTAGCCACAGGCCTACGTCAGAGCCACAGCAACGCAGGATCCGAGCCGTGTCTGCAACCTACACCACAGCTCACGGCAACGCCGGATCCTTAACCCACTGAGCAAGGGCAGGGACTGAACCCGCAACCTCATGGTTCCTAGTCGGATTCATTAACCACTGCGCCACAACGGAAACTCCCACAGCAGGATCTCATTGTTAGTCCATTCCGAGAGCAATAGTTTGCATCCATTAACCACAAAATCCCGATCCCTCCCACTGCCTCCCTCTCCCCCTGGGTAGCCACAAGTCTATTCTCCAAGTCCATGATTTTTTTTCTGTGGAAAGGTTCCTTTGTGCCATATATTAGATTCTAGATATGTGATGTCATACGGTATTTATCTTTGTCTTTCTGACTTATTTCACTCAGTATGAGAGTCTCTTGTTCCATTCATGTTGTTGCAAATGGCATTATGTCATTCTTTTTGGGGTCTGAGTAGTAGTCCATTGTGTATATACACCACAACTTCCAAATCCAATCATCTGTTGATGGATATTTGGGTTGTTTCCATGTCTTGGCTATTGTGAATAGTGCTGCAATGTACATGCGGGTGCATGTGTCTTTTTCAAGGAAAGTTTTGTCTGGATATATGCCCAAGAGTGGGACTGCTAGGTCATATGGTAGTTCTCTGTATAGATTTCTAAGGTACCTCCATACTGTTCTCCATAGTGGTTGTACCAGCTTATGTTCCCACCAACAGTACAGGAGGGTTCCCTTTTCTCCACATCCCCTCTAGCACTTGTTATTTGTGGACTTACTAATGACGGCCATTCTGACTGGTGTGAAGTGGTATCTCATGGTAGTTTTGATTTGCATTTCTCAAATAATAAGGGATGTTGGGCATTTTTTTATGTGCTTGTTGCACATCTGTATATCTTCCTCAAGGAAAGGTCTATTCAGGTCTTTTGCCCATTTTTCCATTGGGTTGTTGGCTTTTTTGCTGTTGCATTGTATAAATTGCTTGTATATTCTAGAGATTAAGCCCTTGTCCATTGCATCATTTGAGACTATTTTCTCCCATTCTGTAAGTTGTCTTTTTGTTTTCTTTTTGGTTTCCTTTCCTGTGAAAAGCTTGTCAGTTTGATTAGGTCCTATTGGTTTATTTTTGCTCTTATTTTTGTTGCCTTGAGAGAATGACCTGAGAAAATATTCAAAAGGTTGATGTCAGAGAATGTTTTGCCTATGTTCTCTTCTAGGAGTTTGATGGTGTCTTGTCTTATATTTAAGACTTTCAGTCATTTTGAGTTTATCTTTGTGCATGGTGTGAGGGTGTGTTCTAGTTTCATTGCTTTGCATGCAGCTGTCCAGTTTTTCCAGCAATGCTTGCTGAATAGGCTTTCTTTTTCCCATTTTATGTTCTTGCCTCCTTTGTCAAAGATTAGTTGACCAAAAGTGACAGTGTTTATTTCTGCGTTCTCTATTCTGTTCCATTGTTCTATCTGTCTGTTTTGGTACAGTACCACACTGTTTTGATGACTATGGCTTTGTAATAGTGCCTGAAGTCTGGAAGAGTTATGCCTTCTGCTTGGTTTTTGTTTCTCAGGATTTCTTTGGCAATTCTGGGTCTTTTGTGATTCCATATAAATTTTTGGATTGTTTATTCTAGTTCTGTGAAAAATATCATGGGTCATTTGATAGGGATTGCATTGAATCTATAGATTGCTTTGGGTAGTATGGCCATTTTTACAATATTAATTTTTCTAATCCATGAACATGGAATATCTTTCCATTTCTTTACATCTTCTTTAATTTCCTTGATTAATGTTTTATAGTTCTCAGCATATAAGACCTTTACCTCCTTGGTCAGGTGTATTCCCAGGTATTTGATTTTGTGGGGGTGCAATTTTAAAAGGTATTGTATTTTTGTATTCCTTTTCTAATATTTCATTTTTAATATACAGAAACATGACTGATTTCTGAATGTTAATCTTATATCCTGCTACTTTGCTGAATTTTTTAATCAGTTCAAGTATTTTTTAGGTTGAGTCCTTAGGGTTTTCTTTGTATAGTATCATGTCATCTGCATACAGTGATAGTTTTATCTCTTCTTTTCCTATTTAGATGCCTTTTATTTCTTTTGTTTGTCTAATTTCTGTGTGTTTTAACTTTTTTACAAAACCTCCATACTACTCTCCATAGTGGATATAACAATTTACATTCTCATGAAGAGTATTAAAGTTGACCCTTGAACAACATGGGTTTGAACTATATGAGTCCAATTATATGTGGATATTTTCCGATAGAAATATTATAGTACTATACCATCTGAGGCTGATTGAATCTTTGAATGCAGAGGAAGTGTTGATTTGAAGTGATGACTGTAAGTTATATGTAAATCAACCTCCAAATTGTTTAAGGATCACCTATATTTAGTTCTTTAGCATATCTATTTTATCTATTTTCTTTGGCCATATAGTGTTTTTAGAATTTGACCTGGCATTGAAAACTTTCACACACAAAAAAAGTCTAGGTCAGGAATCAGAAAATTTTAACTGCAAAGGGCCAGAAAGTAAACAGTTTGGGTTTTGAGGGCCATAGTTCTCAGCTACAAATATTTCTCCCTGACATTGGAGGGAGGAAACAGCCATAGGCTGTGTGACTGTGTTTCAATAAAACTTTATTCAAAAATAAAGATGGAGTATTAGATTTGGCTGTAAGACCTGAGTTTGTACACTCTTAATTTAGATTATCACTTTCTTTTGGGGGCACGAACTAAAAGATCAACACCTCTGGGTCTGTATTCCCATAGTACTATAACAGCCCTGAGCCAATGAACTCTTCATTTTAGACACAACTGAGCTGTAAATTTATCACGGTCCCCACTACTTCCTATGAAACTCCCAACCCAGTTGGCTTGATTCTTTAGCAATGCTTCTCTGGCCTCCATAGAATTTGAAGTCTCTGACTGGTTTAAGAGTTGCAAACTGAATCATGCATATGCAGAAATACTGGTATATAAATAGCAAACATTATTTTAAAATGCTGGTGAGCCAAAGTACAAATGATGGCAAAAATGCTGTTAGGGAGAAATTTACATATACTCATTCAGTGATTTAATTGGTTTTTTTTGATAAAGCATTACTTTAGAAGTTGTGGTTATATTGTCAAATCTAGAACTGCTGAGAGTTTAACATTCTGCCCAAATTTGGCAAAACAGAAAGTTGACTATTGTATGATATACAATGAGATAGATGCTCTTTTTATTTAAGTATTTTATACCAGTGTTTGAAATCAAATGACAGGAGAGACCTTCTCCAAATCTGGCCCTTGGACTATTTGCATCAGAATTAGGAAGGTTGGGAAGGTTTTGCTTATAGTTGGAGAGGAATTGTGGATTCCTAGGCCCAACACAGATTTTCTGAAAGAACTTTCCAAGATCTGCATTTTTGAAAAGTCCCAAGGTGTTTTATATATGTGGCAGGATTTAAAAAACTGCTCCTATGAAACAAATGTAGGTACCGTACTTCCTGTTTGTTTATTAAATGTAATTTAAACTGACTTTTAACAGAAAAACAGTAGAGCACTTCTCAGAACAGAGTCAATTACATATAAGAACATTTATTCCAGACACAATTAAGCATTGATGAAAAGGTTGCTTACCTGTGGCAGAAAGATCTCTGTGCTGGGTCTTTTAATAACTAGCTGTGTGGCTTTGGAACAGCCCCTTAACCTCCCTGTCCTCACTATTCTAACCTGAGGGCAGAAATGAGGGCTTTGCTAAATGACCACAGAGACCCTGTGTAGTTGGAGTACTGAATTTGAAATTCTATAAAAGAAATCCCATGTTGGAGCATATGGTGCCTGTCATATTTTGCTAGAAAGTTGGAAAAAAATGATTCCCTCTTAATAAGTATCTCACCTTTGTTCTAGCAGAACAGGGCTCTCACCCTTGGCCTCACAATGACATACACAAGATCTTTAAAATCCTGATGCCCAGGCCATGCTCCAGATCAGCTCAATCCAAATCACTGGGCAGGGGACCCAGGCAACAATATTTCTTGGTAAATATCCTCTGGTGGTTTTAATGTGCAGCCAAAGGTACTGAATGTACAGCCAAAAGGTTATTTGATGACAAGAGTTACCTGGGATGCTTTTAATACACAAACCCCTGTCCTGGACATTCTAATCCCTTGTGTGGGGGATGGGTCCTGGGAATCTGTGTTATAAACAAGTAGCTGAAGTGATTGTTATGGTCAAGTGAATGTGAGGAAGGATCATCCAGAGAATTGTCTGGTGTCAACCAAATATATATATATATATATATGTACAACCTAAAAGTTGGGAGTTTTGGTTTATTTGGTGGGCAAAACTGAAGACTCAAGGTCAGGAGGCAGCATCTCAAGCAACCCTGAAAAAACTGCTCTGAGAATGCAAGGCAGAGAGCTAGGTAAGTAGTTGGAACAAAAGGTTACTGTTAATAAAAGCAAACTAGACATCTCAAGGTAAGAAATTTAACACTTTTCTTCTACCTATGGGAAGATGCAAAAGTTTGGGCTCACTGAAATCATTCCTTTGATAGGCACCTCAGCTCTCTGGGGACAGTGTCCTGTACTTTTCACATCCTACGATCTCCCTGTAAGGAATGACTGCCATTTGATGTCTGGTAGATGGCAGATATTCTTTGTTTCCTTCCTGAATTCCCTCAGGGCTCACCAGTTCAGAGGTGGCTGGCAATTGCCAATGACTGTGACATCCCTTGTTTACTTATAGGGACAGGCAATATTTTATTTCTCACTAGTGTATCAAGCAGAGTTCAATGTGAGAGGGAGAACTGCTTTATGGATTAGAGGATAAGAGGTGTGTAATAGGAATATGGCTACACAATTGTGGGAGAAGCTGGAGAGGTCAGGGTTTGAAGGAGTTGGAAGATCTGAGAAAAGTCACTAACCAGTTCTTATGAAGCTCTTGTGAAGTTGAACAAGGAGGCACTTGCATGGGAAGATGGGAAGGCAGGTTCCCTTAGCACTGGTGAAGCCCATGGAAGAAAGACTGTGGTCCCAGAGTCTCATGGTTGAGTCACTGATGACCATCCAGGTCAGCAGGGGGGGGCAAGGACAACCAGGAGTCCACATCTGTCTTTGATGACCTCTAGCCATGATGGCTTCAGAATCTCACTCATACTTCTGTTCTGACAAACTGTGACTTAGAGTCAAAAAGCAAAGGAGAATCTGGAAAATATAGTTCCAGATTAACCAAGGTGACATGGCACTAAACCACCACACTTAGAAAATTCCTTCTTTGTCACCCTAACTTCACTCCTTTTCACAAATGAAGTTACTACCGGTTTCAGAGAGACAGCAGTGAGTGATGGCTTGGAGTGAGATCTTAATTCTCTGTTCAGGTATTGAACCTGGGCAGCCTGGTTGAAAACCAGGAATCCTAGCCACTAGACCAGCTAGAGGCTAAAAGGAGAATTGCCTGATTCTTGCCCCCTGTTGAAAGCAAGAATGTTTCAGGGAGGCAAAGGCTATGAAAACAGGAACAAAGTTTATTGTTAGAAACACAGTACCACATGTGGGAGAGCACAGAGAGAAGTAGTCTATTTATCTAAGGTAGAAGCAAAGCAGTAATACACACCCAAAGGAGGAGTAGGGGTATGTTCAACCTCTTAAATAGGGAGCACACCAGCAAGGTGATTTAAACCACTTATATGAGGCAGTTCGAGGTTTTTGTTTTCCTTTGTCCAATTATGCTGTTTTATCTTTTCACATCTGAAGAGACCCGGTGGCCTCCACGAACTGCCTGTGCATCTTTTGGCCAAGATGGATTCCAAAGCAAGGCCTTGTGGGAAGGTTGTCCAGACTTATTATGACCTGGCATCCACTCACTTTATGACACAGAGGGATCTCTCTGCACATGTAGAGTTGGGGTTTCCCTGAACATGAGGTTGGGGAGTATTTGACCTCTTGGTCTTTTGTCCAAGCAGGGCTCAGCCCCTCTTCTGATCCTTTTATTACCATTGTATAACATGTCTACAGAAGACAAATACTAATTATTTGCCTCGTGTCTGTTGTTATTTCTATTTCGAAGTATAAAATAGGTGGCTGGTTATAAATGTCTATCTTGGAGCCCACCTATCCCCTGCCTCATGACCTTCTCTGTTCTTTTTTTTTTTTTTTCACTTTAAAAAGGTCAAAATGCTGACTTTTATGATTTTTTATTTTTTATTTTTTGAAATTTTATTTTTAATTTTTTTACAGAATAAAATACATATATTTAAACACAATTACATTCATACAGATTATTGTATCATGGATCTTAAGAAACAGATTAAGTGACTCCTTCTAGAGAAGTAGAATGGAAAATATGCTGAGACAGATGGGAAATCTATTCTATACTTTATCCCATTTTGTATGGTTTTCATCCTTACTATTTAGTATTATCTATTACATTCAATTTTTCTTTAAAAATTAACATTATATTAAAATTGTGTATATTAAGCAACTAAAATATATAAAGACGAAAGCCTTATATACCATTAAATATTTTATGTACCATAATAAAAAGAATAACTTAGCTGGTAAGAATAACAAAAATAATACACCCACTGAAAATAAGTAAAATATAAAATGCATAAATTGGTTAAAAAACAGTGTAACTATATAAATATGTCCACGCAATTTGTTACATCTTATTGATTCTTCAATATAGGCATTACACCATTCTAGGTGATGTGATAAACAAAACATTATAGACCTTACATTGTACCATGGAGAGAAATGGTTATTAATAATACAATTGTAGAACTGTATTATTTAATTGTACAGTTGCATTATTTAATTATAATTATCATAAATTCTTTGATGGAGAGGAAATCAGAATCAGATCTAAGAAGACTTCAGCATTCCAAGAATGATGTCAAATGACCTCCTTCATGGTGGATTATGCACTTATTTACGATGAGATGTATTTCTTCTCCAGAGAGAGATTCCTTGTTTGTGTATCAATTGTAGATTTTTGGTTTGCAGTTATTCTGAAGTTTTGATATAAGAGTCTATATGTATATGAGATTGTTGTAAGTTGTTGTTCTCTTAATTGCAAGTTCATCTCCAGTGTCCTGCATTTGTACCCACCTGTTCTCAGGATTCCTGACTTTGGTGGTATAATTGTGCATGGATGATTTTGTATCTTTACTGTATGTATACGTTTACTGGTGAGCCTTGTCATTTGTGGAATTTTTGTTTCCTGTTGCTGTCTTGTCTTTTCTGCCTAGAGAAATTCCTTTAGTATTTGTTGTAAGGCTGGTTTAGTGTTGCTGAATTCTCTCAGCTTTTGCTTCTCTGTGAAGGTTTTGATTTCTCCTTCAAATCTGAATGAGAGCCTTGCTGGGTAGAGTAATCTTGGTTGGAGGTTTTTTCCTCTCATCATGTTAAGTATATCATGCCACTCCCTTCTGGCCTGCAGAGTTTCTGCTGAAAAATCTGCTGATTACCTTATTGGGTTCCCTTGTATGTTACTTGTTTCTTTTCCCTAGCTGCTTTCAAGATTTTCTCTTTGTCTTTAATTTTGGTCAGTTTGATTAACATGTAAATCAGTGTATTCCTCCTTGGGTTTATATTATATGGTACTCCTTGTGCTTCCTGGATTTGAGTGAGTGGCTCCTTTCCCATGTGAGGGAAGTTTTCAACTATTATCCCTGGAATATTTTTCCTGTCCCTTTCTCTCTCTCTCTTCTCATTCTGGCACCCCTATAATACGGATGTTGGTGCGTTTAACATTGTCCCAGAGTTCTCTGAGACTCTCTTCATTTGTTTTCAATCTTCTTTCTCTTTTCTGTTCTGCATCCATAATTTCCACTAATCTGTCCTCCATCCCGCTTATTAGTTCTTCTGCCTCCTGTATTCTGCTGTTAGCTGCCTCTAGCAAATTTTTTATTTCAGTTATTGTATTTTGCATCTCTTCTTGTTTAAGTTTTATATCTTGTATCTCTTCACTCAGTGTTTCCTGTGTTATCCATCTTTGCCTCCAGTTTATTTCCAATGTCTTGCATCATCCTTAGCATCAGCATTCTAAAGTCTTTTTCCTGGAGGCTGAGAATCTCATCACTTAGCTGATTTTCTGGGGTTTTTCCTTTCTCCCTCATCTGAGTTATAGTTCTCTGTCTTTTCATTTTTATAGGTTTTTGGTGTGGTGAACTTTTTACAGATAATAGGGTTGTAGCCTCTCTTACTTCTGGTGTCTGCCTCCCTTGTGGCTGAAGTCAGAATGGGGGCTTACTGTAGGCTTCCTGATGGGAGGGACTGATGCCTCCCCACTGGTAGGTGGAGCTGATTCTAATTCCTCTGGTGGGTGGGGTTTTATCTCTGGTTGGGATTAGAGGCAGCTGTGTGCTGAGGGGTCTTTAGGTAGCCCATTTACTGAGGAGGGGGGCTGTGTTCCCACCTGGGTTTTTCTTTGCCCTGGGGCTTCTCAGGGCTAACTGACAGGTGGGGCCAGATTTTCTCAAAATGGCCACCTCCAGAGAAAGGCAGCTGCTGAATATTCCTGAGAGCTTTGCCTTCAATGTCTGTCCCTCACAACAAGCCACATTCACCCCTCTTTTCCCAGGAGGTCCTCCAAGAACTGCAGTCGTGTTTGACCCACATTCCTATGGAGAAGACCTTGCTCTGCCCTGGGACCCAGTGCACATGAAAGTCTGTGTGCACCTTTTAAGAATGGGGTCTCCATTTCCCCCAGTCCTATGGAGCTCCTGCACACAAGTCCCACTGGCCTTCAATGCCAGATGCTCCAGGGGCTCTTTCTCCCAGTGCTGGATCCCTGCACGTGAGGGTTTGATGTGGGGCTCAGAACTCTCACTCCTGTAGGTGAGTCTCTGTGAACCAGTTAGTTTTCAGTGTGTGGAGATTCCTACCCGGGAGGTATGGGGTTGTTTATATCATGAAATTGCCCCTCCTACCTCTTGATGTGGGCTCCTCTTTTTCTTCTGGAGTAGGATATCTTTTTTAAGGTTTCCAGTCCATTTGGGTGGAGATTGCTCAGTCTTTAGTTGTGAGTTTTGTTGTTTTTAGGAAAGAAATTGAGTTCTAGTCCTTTTAATCTGCCATCTTAATCCTCTCATCCCTTCTCTGTTCTTGAATTGTGCCCAGTGGAGAAGAACAACTGGCTCCATAAGTTTGCTTCTCTCATCCACTGAAATCAAGCCATTTACCCCAGGCTCTGCATCTTCCCTCTCTTGTCTCCCACCTGCTTTGGGCAATTCACTAAATCCTCTGCTCCATCTTTGGATAAATGAGAAGTCTATATTCTGAAGTCCTCTCTGTTTCCTAGGAGTCACATTGTCAAGATGGAGTTGCAGGCAAGCTTCTCTATCCTAAGTGAAGTTGCATATATCTGTTAACCATTTATAGCTGATCCCGACCTTATCATTTTATACTCAGTTGCCTAGGCATATGTTGTGACTCTTGTAGCATGAGCACTCTAGTAATAATTCTTGGTGGCTTGAAAATTTCTTGATACTTTAATGGAATGAGTGTTTCTGAACTATGTTTATGGATAAGTACATCGTTTTGTATTCATAGCTACTATTTGCTGCATAATCTGGCTTTTCATGCAACAGTGGCTATAGGGAAAGAGGGAACAATAGAAGGAAAATTTTAAATATTCACAAAATTGTAGTAAAGAGAAAAATCAAGCCTGAGGCGGAGAACAGAGGAGGAAGGCCACTGGGGAAGGAAGAGGAGGAACCATCTTCAACTATAGCAAAATTGCACCACATTTCGGTCACATAATGTCTTACCTTGCATAAAGTACTTCACAAGTGAAATGCAAAAGGCTCTGTTTATACCTAGTGTAGAATAAAAAAGAGAAGGTTCTATTACAATTCCAGAATTAATCAGGCCTGGTCTGAGCAGTACGAAATAGGGTTTCTAGACAAAACACTGCAGCTAATTCATGTGTCTTTGAGTGAAGTATTTTTGGTCTCTGGACCTCAGCTTCCTCATCATTAAATGTGACACTTGGACTGGATTAGAGATGACATATTAGTGCCCGAGGGCTGCATATGTATGCAGTGACTCTCAAGTTTTGGCCACAGGGTCTTTTTGTTGTTGTTGTTTAATTATATTTAAAAACTAAACTCCAGACTTAATACAAATTCCTTTTTTTTTTTTTCTACTAGTGTCCTTTCTCTATCCCAATATCTAGTTTAGATTACCACAATGCGTTCAGTGAGAACAGGGTGGTTTTTTTAAGTGGAATTATCAGTATTTAAAAATGAAATATTTCACAGTTCCTGTTGTGGTTCAGCTGGTTAAGAACCTAGCATAGTGCCCATGAGGATATGGGTTTGATCCCTGGCCTCACTCAGTGAGTTAAAGATCCTATATTGCTGTGATATAGGTCACCAGATGTGACTCAGATCCTGAATTGCTATAGCTGTGTTGTAGGACTGCAGCTGCAACCCCAATTCAACCACTAGCCTGAAAACTTCCACATGCTTTAGGTGTGGCCCTAAAAAGGAAAAAAAAAAAAAGAAATATTTCACATAAAAGATCCAGATTTCACACGTCCCTTGAAAGCTCAGTTGATCTAATGTCAAGAGCCTGTGCAGAAGGTTTAATAAGCTTAATCATATAAATGATAAGCTAAAGTAGTATTGCCACTGCCCCTGTAGGCAGGGGATGTGCCTTCTAGTTTGCCACAGTCTACTCTACTCTCTGTTGCCTCCAGAGCAATGGGGCAATGTGACAGTAGCCATTACCATCAGTTGCCACCTCCAGTTTTAGTATAATCAAAGGCTATGGACCATTCATTGTACGCATAACTCTATGAAAAGTGAGAATTCAGAAGACAGCCTGATTCTAGAAAAAAAAAAATGACAAAAATGAAATGACAAAAATAAAGACACATTTAAATAACCAACCCACTTCCCTCATGTACTCAAGCTTCCTGGCCTCTGTAGGCATTTTGGTTTGAAATCCCTGAGCAAATGAAACTTTTCTAGTTCCTTTCATTGTGGCCATTTAAGAGAGTAGTGCTTTCAGTCAGGCCAGAGTTCTTGGGGAAATATAAGTTTCCTGCACACTGAATCTATGTTTTCTTTTTAAACCCTCTCTTACTGAACATAGGAGTTTTTGAGTTCCAAGCCCTAAATCACCACAGTGTGATTTTTGTACTCTTTTACTTCCTTTAACTTGGGTCTCAAGAAGCCAGATTGCAGTGTGGTTGAGACTATGGGTTTTGAATTCAAACTACCCAGTTTCAAATTCCGACTTCAGCATTTCCAAGGGGTATGACTTTGGTCACTTCATTTAACTTCTCTTTGCCTCACTTCCTTTCTTTAAAATTGAGCTAAGAAAAAGGACCTAGCCTCTAAGGTTGTTGTAATAGATGGAAGAGCTAAACTATGTAAAGGGATCAAAACAATGCCAGCATTTACCAAGTGCTTAGGACATGGTAATGATTATTACCTTCATTATGTCATCCTCATCCCAGGATGATGAAACCCCACAGTAACCCCATAAAAAGTCCTGATCCCAGAATGCTTTGTCATTATGAAGTTATGTACATGGTGAAGAGTATTAGGGGTTACTATTTTGCAGAGTTGATAGAGCATGCTTTATGTAGCTCCAGGGGAAAATTCAGACCAAGTAGGTAAAAGTTAGAGGGAAACAGATGTTGGTTTAACCCAACAAAAGCCTTTCTTACATTCATAGATAGACAGCACTTGAATGGGCTCTTTGTCAGGCTGATGAACAACCCATCCTTCATGCTGTTTGAGCAGACTGGATGATTGTCTGCCAGGAATGTTGTGGATCTACTCTCCAAGTTGGTAGCCAGGAGCTACATCTGCGTATTTAAATTAGTTGTTTAAAATTGAATAAAATTAAAAATTTTAACTAAATAAAATTAAACATTCAGCTCCTCAATTATAATAACTACATTTGAGTGCTAATAAAAATAGCCGTGGGTGGCTTGTTGCTACTTTATTGGGTAGAACTGACATAGAGCATTTCCGTGATCACAGAAAGCTCCATGGAACAGCACATTGCAGAGGGATGTCCTGCACTGGATTTCTGAAATTGTCAATTTGGTAAAGGTCAGTTTAGGGAGCATGGAAGAGGAATAAAGAAAGAATTGTTGCCAGAACTCAGCTTCTACTCACCAGCACCGAATAGAAACTCGGAAACAGAGTTTGGGGCCAAGGAGGAAAAAAATAGCTTTATTGCTTTGCCAGGCAAAGGAGGGTCACAACTGACTAATGTCTTGAAGACTGTGCCCCCATCCTCAGAGTGATTGGGAGGTGATCTTATAGTTTGGGGAGTGAAAAAATAGGGCCACAGATAAGATTCAGGATAAAGAGAATCTTTCATTGTTTTCAAAGCTGGTGTTCAGTGGTCTTCTTTCTGGAATAAAGAATACTTCATTAACATCTTCTATTTGTCGAGGGGGAGGGTTACTTATTTAGAAGAACTCAAAGATATTGTTATCTCTATTCCTTGAGGAGGCATCAGGACCATGCCCCAAAGCTGCACTATTGTTTCTTGACTGCTCCTCCCAAGTCTCTGCTTCCCCTCCCTTCTCTAATTAGAAACTGTTTGAACCTGCTCTTTGGAACTCAGGAAAGGTCATGAAGGCTGAAGTTTATTCCCCAGAAACAATAAATGGGGGACACAGAAAGGCTTGTGCACCCAGGAGCCCGCGGGCCCCTGCTTGGTTTAAGAATTGAGATCATGAGTGCTATGAAGCTTACTTGCTCATGGACTCCTGGATTTCATACTGGTGCATGGCTCCAGGTAAAGCACTGTTTGAGTCTCAGTTTCCCCAGCTGTATAATTAAAACTTGCCCCAGAGCGTGGTTATAAGTGTAAGTGGAGAAAAGTCAGACTCGGCGTCTGGCACAAGCAAGACACACAGATGCTCGCCTTCGTTCCTTAGCTGAAGGGAAGGAATCCTGTAGAGGCAGTGATCTCCAGTCCAGCAAAGCAGCCACTTTGTGCCAACCTCCCAGAGAGCAAGATGTTTCCAGAATCATTAGCTATCATCAGTGCATACCAGGTTCACAGCTAAATTCTTTGTTATTATTTCACTGAATTCCCCACACCACCCTGTGAGGTGGCCTATCATACCATCCTCATACTAAAGAAACTGAAGTTTAGAGAGATAATCTGATCTACCCAAGGCTGTGTGATGTGCCCAATTCTGGATACAGAATTCAAATGTGGATTTTTTTGACTCAAGGGGTTGCAATATATAACTATCAAGATATATGCATAGATTTTTACATATGACAGATTCTGTGCTAAGAATATTACTGCATCATCTTTTTTTCATTTTTTAAGGTTTTATTATAGTTTAGTTGATTTCCAATGTTGTGATAATTTCTGCTGTAAAACAAGGTGATTCAGTTATACATGTACACACATCCTTCCTCTTTCAGGTTCTTTTCCCACATAGATTCTCACAGAATATTGGGTAGAATTCTCTGTGCTATACAGCAGGTCCCTGTTGGCTAATCATTCCATATACCTCAGTGAATGTGTCATCTCACTTAGTTCCTCTAGCTATTTTATAGGCAATTTTTTTTTTCTGGAGTTGTAAATACCCTGTCTAACAATTTATATAGAGAAACTGGCACTGCTGGCATATGGACCCAAACCTCTTTAGTATCAGGGGTATAACCACTGTGCCCCTAGCCTAACCTCCTTGTTTTTAAGATAAATGAGCAAAAAAATCTTTAAGGGCAATGTCTCTCTGGACTTTGTCATGGTACTGCAAACTCTTGGTAGACTAGAATTATATAGGTAACGTTTGTTTCATCAGTGTGTCCCAGAACTTTGCAGAACATTCACAAATTGAATATTTTCCTAGTTAAATGCAGGTAAATTCTCAAAAAAAGGACAGATTTACTAAGAAATGTTTCTTATTCAGCAAAGCAGCACTCATTATGTGTATATTTGTTATCATTTTAATTGTTGATAGATGCCTATCATCGAGGTGGAAAGGTCTGTTCTCAGAAAGAAAACTAGGGCTATGTATAAGGAGGAAAACACCTAGCATTTAAAGGACCTGGTGGCACTTTTTTTGTTTTATTTTATTGCTGTTGTCTAATTCCTTAAAGAGCTCTGATGCCAGGAGTACCAGTTGTGGCTCAGCGGTAACCAACTTAACTAGCATCCATGAGGACATGGGTTCTATCCCTGGACTCGCTCAGTGGGTTATGGATCTGGCATTGCCATGAGCCATGGTATAGATCTGCCATTGCCGTGGCTGTGGTCTGGGCTAGCAGCTATAGCTCTGATTCGACCCCTAGTCCCTAGTCCCTAGCCCCTATCCTGGGAACTTCCATATGCTGTGACTGTGGCCCTAAAAAGACTTAAAAAAAAAAAAAGACTAGATGCCATTTGTTTACTTTTAGGCAATTTCTACCCCTTCTATTGTGAAAATAGATCTCTCCAAGCTAGTCAGTGCAAGTTTCTTTGCTAAATCAGCCATAAACTACACAATTGGCTAGTTAAAGAGGCGTTGCTGAGACTGAACACAAGGGAAGAAAATGGCTGCTGGCAGTTTCATTCTGTCCAAGCATTCTGATTTTTGTTTGCTGTTCAAAAGGCAGCCTGAGGGTGCGATGACCAAGCACTTTAATATCCTTGATGGAGATGCAAATGTTCTTTCAACTTGTGGATTTCCAATTATATTTGTTCTGGTTCCCAAGGAATTATGAAGAAGGTGCTCCATTTTGTTTTAGATTTTGAATCCTGTAAATTGAAGAGAGGTTTTTCTTTGAAAGATGATAAAAGGATATCAGATTCTGAAAGACTTCAAATATTCCACAAAACTTTTTAGATATACTTTACATATTGGTCTATGTGCTTTGTGACTGTTTTTACAAAAGTATTATGTGCATGTTAAACAGATTGTCTTATCTATGTTGTTTTGGTGATATTTTCAGGGAGTTAGCACTCAACAAAGCTGTTTATTCTTATATTGGTAATAAAAACATGTCTGTATCCAACACTACTTCAAGGATTATTATTAACAGGTGTGTATATTTTCAGACATTTTTCTATACATAAATGAGCTTTGTGTATACATAATTTTAAGTCGTTTTTATAAAAAATATAATTATTCTAGTTCTTTACATTAAGTTTCTTTACTTTCCTATCCTGAGTGTCTTTTCGTGTCTTCTTACTGAGCTAATAACAATATTCATAATTATAATGCCCAAAACAACCAGTAATTATTAAGGACATACCATATGTCAGATTCTGTACTGAGATAAGTACATCAAATATCTCATTAACATTTTAGTACATCTGAGGATTATCCCAGTTTTATCATCTCTCTTTTACAGTCTGGGAAACTGAAGCTTAGATAGTAGGGTAACTTGCTCAAAGACACATCTATCTAGTAACTGATGGACTCCGTCAAACAGTATAGGACATGGCTTTACTTTTTACGTGTTTGAATATTATTCCATCATATATATGGATGTCTCATTATTCACCCCATGATTTGGACTAACCCCATTCCCCACCTGATTGCCCTCATCTCCCACCCCCTAAATCTCTAGTCAACTCTATACTTCAGTCTCTGCCCACATCAGTGCAGCCACTCTGAACTGCAGTTACTGCTGATAAATGAATGCTGTTTTTCTTTTAAAATAAAATCTCATGACCTTCAAAATTACAGCCCCTGTGACATAGCTAAGTGGTATTGTTATGTTACTTAGAAATAGATGTAGAAAATGTACAGGAGCATTAATGGAGAAAATGAGAATCCTTCCACAATCATTACTTTAAGTTGTTGGTACCCATTTAGTTCTTTGAATTGATTTTTCTTCTTCTCAACTTTAGTCTTCCTTTAACCCCACCTAAGGAAGAAGTTCCTTTAACATATGGAATTAATCATGTATTCTCTTCTGTAAAAGTTATGTCTAATCCACCCCTGAAATAGATTTGGGTCTCATGCTTTAAAGAAGTCTTTTTCTTGCATGAATCCAGTTGACAACATAAATCTTGTGCCCAATGCACCACTGATGACTTTTGGACCAGATATATATCCATTACTGGACCCTTCTCCATGAAGATATCCCCTTTTTTTATTGTTCACATATGGTGCATATATGTGAAATTCTCCCTATGTATTGTGGAAAAAAACTGCATACTCATAAAATCATGCTTATCAGAAATTGTCAAAGAGATTCTGGTAATTCTTAGGTTGCCCACTGTGGTAGGTCCAATAGTGCCCTCCGCTTCAAAATGTCCACCTCCTCACCCTAGGAACCGTGAGTATGTTACCTTAAACAACAAAGGGAAACTAAGGTTGCAGGTAGAATTAAGGTTGCTCATCAAGTGGCTTGAAGATAGGGAGATTATTCTAGATTTTCTGGGTGGGACCAATGTAATCACAGATGTTCCTGAAAATAGAGAAAGGAGGCAGAAAAGAAGATGGGAGTAATAAGATATAAGAAAGACTCACTGTGTGGCTGCCAGTTTTGGTGATAGAGTAATGGGGCCTTGGGCCAAGGAATAAGGAAACATCCAACAGCTGGAAAAGATAAGGAAATAGATGCTCCCCTAGAGGCTTTGGGAAGGAACACAGCCCTGCCAACCCCTTGATTTTAGCCCAGTGAGACCCATCATGGACTTCAACTTCAGAACTGTAGAATAATGAATTCATGTTGTTTTAAACACCCAGGTTTGAAGTACTTTGTCACAATAGCAATAGGAAAGTAAGACAACCCCTTCATAGATTACCAGACCATAACAAGAGCTAAACATTATTTTACTGTCAAAGCCAAGGAATTTTTCTGTTTTTGTAATGAGCCATTTTCTGGATCCCATTAGTGGAGACCTTGATATTAGATGTACGAACAAAACATAACTTGAACAAGAAGATTCAAGTCTTCTCTCTCTTATGAAATCTTACATCAAGACTGTGAGTTTGCCATTCTTATTGGTAGCTGTGTATGTCTTTTAGACCCCAGTTTATATTTTTCAGAATTCAATCCATGCCATTGTATTATTCACAGCTATGACTGCATATTGGTACAGATTCCCTCCTTAAATGATATGAGTGGATAACCACTTCAATGACTCTTCAATTCCATGCCTCCTGATGTTAACTGACATGGTCATTTGCCAAAGAATGTTTATTCAACATATCCTCATTGAAGCCCACAACATCCAGAGAATCTTGACTGCACAACTAAAAGCAGCCCTTTTGAACAACCACTTTAGTAAATGCAAAGCTTATATGGTTAACAATCTAAATGCTTTGTGGAATATCAGGCTTATCCTTTCTCCAAGTCTGTCTTCCTAGGTACAGTCATAATTTGTAACAAGCTAGACATCATGACATCCCATGACTATTGTCGGCTCACTAATTCCAGTGTTCCTTCCAGAGTAGGATGCCAATTCCCCTTGTAACTCCACATACACTTACAGAGAAAGAAGCTGTAAGTGGAAGGAAAAGGGCAAAATTCACCTTATTAGTTTCTCATTGGCTATGTCATTTAGTGTAGATTTTTTGAATCACAAATATTGACTAGTGTTGAAAACTTCAAATGGGTACCACTAATATTGTCACAGTTAGTCATTTGAAATACTATCTGTACACATAAGTATGGCATATGCTACTATCTAAATTCACAGCTTGGCCTCATGTGAAGATACAACAATGCTCTAATCACTGACTCATGGAAATGCTTACATTTTACACTAAATCAGAAATCACTGTACCATACGTGTTGTTGCGACCCTGAAAATATTTTATAGTACTCTCATGAAAAGTGAAATTTATTCATATCAGTTTATTATTCATTGAAGAGTAGAAAGAGCCGGCGAAGGTCTTTTAAATCACTACATTGAATGTTCACAAGAAATAAGATTCCCATCTTTTCTATTGTGGTGATGGATAAAAGTGTGGTAGAATTTTATGCTAAAAAAGGAATACAGCAAAATATACTTTTCCTGGAAACTTGAATTAATACTAATATCTCTGAAGAATGATCTCCCAACAGTCTTCAAGTATATAAATAATTGTAGGAGAGTTGTCAGATCCACTGGTTGCCTCTAGTAAGTGTTGGGTCAGAATAAACATGTTTAAACTGTAACATCAGACTTGGGTAAGACATAAGAAAAAGAGCAAAAGAGCCAACATATAATGAGCATGAACAATTTGTGACCTACTATGTTGGATGATTTTTGCACATTACTTCATTTACTTGTGATATAAAGCATTTGTGAAGTATGTCTTCTTATTCTCATCTGACACATGAAATGTAGTCTCTGAGAGGATCATGAATTTTGCGCAGAGATAGTGAGCTGCAGACTTGTCTAAATCCAAAATCCAATTTGAACAAAATCTTCTGAGGTAGATAATACTGTACCAACTTAGTGGATGAGCAAACCAATCCTCAGAGAAACCAAGGGACTTTTCTAAGGTCTCATAGCTAATGCATAGAATCATGGCATTCTCTTGATCTCTAAGCTAAATTGTCTTACCCAGAGCAAGGCAAAGAAATCCTTGCCTCTTCCAATCATTTCATTAGAAAAGGCAATTTGAAGGAAACAACAAAGATTTTTTTCACCATTTTTTAAATGCCTCTGACTGATTTTCTTGAGAAGATTGCTTCCAGTTCTTATCCTGTTTCTCTTGAAAGCACTAGCTTATTTTGTTTTGTTTTGTCTTTTTTCTTGCTTAGAATAACCAATGAAATTTTCCAGTGCACCTGAACAGAAGGCAAGTGATAGCTTTTTTTCCTTATGGGTACCCAATTCGATACAGGCAAACTTGCTGGATTTGTCAAGGTTGCAATGATGCCAACATAAGACTTTTACCTATTTTTCCTCCTCTCTGAGCCTTGGGAGTCACATTGTTTCAGTCTTGTTCAACATGCCAAGAAAACTGTTTCCACCTGATGGATTTGAGGGGCTCAAAAGCATGAGCTACCAGAGGTTAAGATGCTCAGAAACGAAGATTGCACAGTGTGTTTGAGAGTAATTGCTCACAGAAAAAAGCTGAGAAATATACCCATTGGGGCTGGGATGAGTAATAACAGAGAGTGAATTGAGATTTACTCTAACTGGAGGTCTTGTCACCATTTCCCACTTCAGCTCTGTGTTAGCAGTTAACAACAGAAAGATCTAGCAATATGTATCCTCGGGTATTTGTTTATAATACAGATTCCTGGGGAGTACTTCTCATGGCTCAGTGGTAACAAATACAACTAGTATCCATGAGGATGCAGGTTTGATCCCTGGCTTTGCTCAACGGGTTAAGGATCTGGCATTGCCTTGAGCTGTGGTATAGGTCATAGATGCGCCTCGGATCCTATATTGCTATAGCTGTGGTGGAAGCTGGAAACTGTAGCTTATATTCGACTGCTAACCTGGGAACTTCCATATGCCAGGAGTGTGGCCCTAAAAAGTCACACACATACAAAAAAAATCCTGGGATCCAACATGAACTTGCTGAGGTCAGATATTCCAGGGAAAGATCAGGTAATCTGAGGACTACACAAGCATTTTTGATGATTCCTGGCAGATAATTTTAGGAAACAATGATCCATGGAAATTAATATGCATTTCATAGGCTGGATCTTGTGTGTGACACCTGGAGCACATCTCCAACATTTCAGAAAATAAGTTACCAAGTGACAGGGATGAGCACCTTAAAGAATAATTTGGAACAAAGACTTAATTAAAGTGAGTAAGGATAATAAAGAAAAGGGTGCATTTCAAGGGAAAAATATTTCTAGGGAAATTTTAAGCTTATAAATGTATAGGCATAAAAGTTTATAACCTACAAACATACAGGTTTCTAGGGAAACTTAGATATGTACCTAAGAATATCATAGACTATATGTTCTTCAATTCTCTCTTGCAGTATAAATCTGGAGTGAAAGTAACTGAAATAATAAAAATAGCTAACACTGACATATGGCTTACTATGTGCCAGGTAATATTCTAAGGACTTCACATATGTTAATTTTCTTTTTAAAAAAATTTTATTATAGTTGATTTACAATGTTCTGTCAGTTTCCGCTGTACAGTAAAGTGACCCAGTCGTACATATAAATACATTCTTTTTCTCATATTATCATCCATCGTATTCTATCACAAGTGACTAGATATAGTTCCCTGTGCTATACAGCAGGATCTCATTGCTTATCCACTCCAAATGCAATAGATTGCATCTACTAACCCCAAACACCAAGGCCATCCCACTCCCTCCCCCTTGGCAACCATGAATCTATTCTCCAAGTCCATGATTTTCTTTTCTGTGGAAATGTTCATTTGTGCCATATATTAGATTCCAGATATAAGTGATATCATATGGTATTTGTCTTTCTCTTTCTGTCTTATTTCACTTGGTATGAGAGTCTCCAGTTCCATCCATGTTGCTGCAAATGGCATTTTTTTTTTTTTTTTTTTTTTTATGGCTGAGGAGTATTCCATTGTGTATATACACCACATCTTAATCCAATCATCTGTCGTTGGACATTTGGGTTGTTTCCATGTCTTGGCTATTGTGAATAGTGCTGCAATGAACATAGGGGTGCATGTACCTTTTTCAAATGAAACTTTTGTCTGGATATATGCTCAGGAGTATGATTGCTGGATCATATGGTAGTTCTATATTTAGGTTTCTGAAGTTCCTCCACACTGTACCAATTTACCTTCCCACAACAGTGAAGAAGGGTTCCCTTTTCTCCACACCCTCTCCAGCCTTTGTTATTTGTTGACTTGTTAATTATGGCCATTCTGACTGGTGTAAGGTGGTACCTCATAGTAGTTTTGATTTGCATTTCTCTAATAATTAGTGATGTTGAGCATTTTTTCATGTGCCTTTAATCCTGTTAATTTTCATATTAGGTTTTGAATCTTTAGAACAACCCTATGATGTAAGTATTTTTATCCTCATTAAATAGATGATAAAACTAAAGTACAGAAAATTTAATTAACTTATCAAAAGTTACACAGAGAGGGAGTTTCCATCATGGCTCAGTGGTAATAAACCCAGCTAGTATCCAGGAGGACGTGGGTTTGATCCCTGGCCTCGCTCAGTGGGTTGAGAGTCTGGGCATTGCCTGTGAGCTGTGGTATAGGTCACAGATGCAATTCATATCCTGTGTTGCTGTGGGTGTGGTGGAGGCTGGCAGCTGTAGCTCCAATTTGACCCCTTGCCTGGGAACTTCTATATGCCTTGGGTGTGGCCCTAAAAAGCAAAAAAACAAAAGTCACATAGAACCAGGGCAGAGATTGAAACCCAGACATCTAGCTCTGGAGTCTGCTGCATAAAATTTTTAGTTTGGATGATCATCCTCTTGTTTATAAAGGATCTTATGCTTTTAATTTTGATCATAAAGCTAAAAGACGCATTTATTAGTGGTGGAGATGGGAGGATAATAACAATTGTAGTCATTTTTGTTTTAGCATCTAAAATATGCTAAACAATCACTATACTTAACAACTTCATATGCATTGTCTTATGAATTACCCAGTGAAGTAAGTATGCTTAGGCCTCTTTTGCGGATGGGGAAACTGAGACTTTTTTTCTAAGATCCTCAGTAAATTTTCTCAGATCACACAGGTAGTCATGATAGATCCAGGTTCTGAATATAGGTCTGTTTTATTGCAAAGTTCATGCTCTCTCAGACACTATATTGCTGCTTCTTAAAGAATTAATACTGGCACTGAAAAGATTTGAGACACAAGAGTTATGCATGACTTTTAATGCAAGGACCATGGCTACCAAGGGCATCTATATATCTGAATGAGTTTGTGGAACTTCCAAATAACAGAAGAAGGTAGGGTGTGTGGTTTTGATGCTCTATCAACAATATAGGAAACCTTTTGGCCGTGGGAGGGTTTTAGAAGGAGGGAGAGGGGACAATGACCCAGAATATCAAGGATGTAAGTTACCATGCAGGGCATTTCAAATAAAGATGGTCAGAGTCCTTTCCAGTCTCTCTCTGGCATTGGTAGCTGAGCCTCACAAAGTAGTTGCAGGACTGAACATGAAGTAAAGGCTTGAATCCTCACTTCCAGAAAAAGGTAACAAGCCCTATGACCTGGGTGTAAACCTAGAAATTAACAGCCCTCTTTTAACATCTTTACATCATTTCCCTGTTTTCAGACTATTAAACAATGTTGTGTTGATTCTTCTTAAGCAGACATTTTCAGAATGGAAATAAGGACTTCACAGGATGGAAATGTAAAGACACAGGAAATAGTGAAATATAATGGATACAGATCTATTTAGTCCCTTCCTTTATAGCAGTTTCAAAATACAAGACTGTGGCATTTTCCAAATACAAGTTTCAAGTCCAGACAGTTTAAACCCAACTGAGCAGTTTGGACAAGTAGCTTGGTTCTTCTAAACCTAAATTTTTTTCTTCAGTATATTAAGAAGAATAATGCTACTTATCTAGGATTTGTGGAGGTAAATACAATAATGAATATGAAGTGCTTAGTATGGTGCCTAAGGAATAGTACATGCTCAATCAGTAGGACCCACTGTAATTATTAGCAGCAAGATTTAGAAGGGAAAACTAGGAAGCCAGATATATTTAAGGGTGTTTATATTCTGACCTCTCTGTCAGTTATTACACCCTGAACATTGACCATGACTCAGCCAAACTTTTGGAACTTACTATGTCTTCTACTTCTTCTGAATTAACCTTGGTTTCATTGCCTCTTAAAGAGGAATTAGAACAGAGACAATCTACCTCTGGAAGTTGTTGTAAATATTGAGTTAGTTATAACATATAAAGTACTTTAGACAATGCCAGCATGTGAATGGTCATGTTGTCTGTTTTAAAGTCCTACCTGAAGTTTAAATGGGATGTTTCTGGCATAGAAGTCTCTCAGAGTCTAGTGTCTTATAGATCCCCCTTTGTAAATGGAAATTCTCATAAATGACTGGAGCCAGTCTTGAGTCATCACAATCCATTGAGCAGCCCCTTGCTTAACTGGGTACAGTTGTCTTAACAAGCATGCATGATCTCTTTTAGCTTTAATTATGTTGCAATGGTTAGATTAAAATAGGGACAAAGGAAACAAAAATTATCTCAAACAAGCTTCTAACCATCTAGTATAGTTATATCTTATAGTGTCCTTCAGTTCATATGCTATGATTTTTCTCCATGAGGAGGCAAAGGATAAACTGGTCAAGGACAACACAAGTTACCTCCAAGTGAGGAGACTAGAATGGAAGGACTGTGCTTTTCAAGGTGATGTTTCTAAAATCTGATGAAACTCAAAGTGAGATTCTGTGGTCTACTACCTCAGACACACATGAGAATCACCTGAGAAGCTTTTTAAGAAATACCATAGCCCAACCACAGCCCAAACAAAACACAGGGCTCTCTGGGGTGGGACCTACATTTGCTGGTTTGTTTATTTGTTGTAAAGCTCCCAGGTGCTTTCAGTGATTAAGAAAAAGTTACAAATTGGGACACATGAGTCCTAGTAAGGCAGATTCTACGATAGAGACAAAACAACAAAGGGAAACTGCTTGGATGGAGGGAGTGATTGTCTTGTCTGCAAAACAAATGTTCAACATTAATGGCTCACTTAGCTACTATGTCTTATAGTGAAGCAAATGAACTCAAACGCAAACAGTTTATTTACATGTACACATTCCCATACATTTATTTCAATCCCTAGTGATGCTCTAAAAGCTAATTACAATGAAAAAGAAGCCATCCCGTCTGTGAATATAGTCGTGCAATTCTGCTGGTTCACTGCTTGGAATTTTCATGTTGTCCACATTCCCAAGTGAAACAGCTCAGAGTTTTACCCCCCAAGTAACAGACAACCTGGGTAGTCTATGAAAACGTGTTCAACCTCATTATTGTCTCTTATAATTTCTTTCTCTCTTTTTTTTTTTTTTGGTCTTTTTGCCATTTCTTGAGCCGCTCCCGGGGCATGTGGAGGTTCCCAGGCTAGGGGTCTAATAGAAGCTGTAGCCGCCGGCCTGTGCCACAGCCACAGCAACTCTGGATCAGAGCCGCGTCTGAGACCTACACCACAGCTCAGGGCAACGCCGGATGGTAAACTCACTGAGCAAGGGCAGGGATCAAACCCGCAACCTAATGGTTCCTAGTCAGATTCCTTAACCACTGTGCCATGACGGGAACTCCTCTTATAATTTATTACCCCCCAAAAATGTATTAGATGAAATGAATCTAGTAGAGTAACATTAACATAGATTTTCTCTAGTTTCTTATCCTTCTGTCTAGGGAAGCACTGAATATTAACAGAATTTGGTCCAATGAAAAGAGCAGAAGTTTCTTAGTTCCTGGTGAGAAATAATATTTAGAGTCACAAGTATCAATGACCTCATTACTAGACCTTGAAATCATTTCCATTGTGCCTTAAAGCCCTTATGTTTCTGTATCCCCTAAAGAATGGCTCTTCTCTTTGTTAAACATCCTTCCTTTTTTTGATATAGTCTGAGGAAATAAAACCCCTTTATACAGAAGGTCAAAAAAAGTACTTTCTAAGGACAGTTGGAATGTCCAGCTTATGAATAATCTGAGAATATCTTGAGATTTTTAGTGTTCTTTGTAATGAAAAAATGGAACTCTAGATTGTCTTTTATACTCCTTCCTTCATTTCCTCAGAATCAGTTTTAGATCTACTTATTTGCACAGGTAAAAATGGAAGAACACAAAATAATAATCTATTCCATTTGTGCCACAAGAAGCTTCTTCAACAAACCCTTTTCCAAACCCATGGAAATGGGGGGCAACACATCAGTGGCATCAGCTGAAATTTAGAAGTCATCATTATGCATGAATGTATTCTGAATTCTTGATTTGCACCTATTCATCGCTAATATTTCCCCTGTGAGTAACTTTGTATTAGATCCAGAACACGTGTGTGGTGAACAGTTACAAACTGACTTAAGAAAAGTATCTGAGGAAAATTAATTTATTGTGTAGGAGACCTAGAGAACAGACTTGTGGTTGCCCAGGGGGTGGGGAGAGGGTGTGGTCCTGGGACCAGCTCAGCAGGTTGGGGCTGAAGAACGGGTGCTATAAAACTTAAGGAAAAAATTTAACATAAAACAAGACACAGACATTTATCTTAAGTAAAGGTGGGAACAGGGGGACTCAAGGTCTTAGGGACCAAGAGCACCGCCTCAAGAAACCACACTGCTTTTATTGTGCTCTTTAGGATTGCGTCAAGTGAGGAGGGGTCTCTAGGTGCAGGATATAGTTTTTTTAGTTATTTTATAAGTTCTGTTATTATTTTAAAAGTCACATAGCTGGTAGATGGTTAAGCTTTTACTCTGACCTTTAGTCATTTAACAATCATTAGCATTTGAGGAAGCTTGGTTAGCTATCTATGCATAGCATTCCAGAGAGTCATCACAGTGCTTCTGAAAAGGCATGCCTATCTGCAGCAACCCTGTGTGTCTAGGTTTGCACCATGGTTCTCTTTGCTAATGTATATTCTGCTAATGACCGCTCATAAACTACTTGGGGCCATGAGGTCCCTCTTTCTCTTATTCTTAAGAGGACATATCATGCTGTGCAAATGGTGTGCCAATCTGCACAGGTCCAGCGTGCCTAGACCAATGTATTATGTCCTCATCAGCTGACCCTATGAATAACTTATCCTTTAGGTCTTTGTGCTTAAGCTTAAGTCATTTACCAGCACTGCGACTATTTTTCAAGCAGGAATATGGGGTAAAGTAAAGCAGGACAAGATGGAGTTTTCACCAAAGAGGCTAAGAAAATATTGTAGAAACATGTCTCGTGACAGTGTGGGATGGACAGGAGTTTGGAGTTGGTAGATGAAAAGTATTACATTTAGAATGGGTAAACAACAAGGTCCTGCTTTTTAGCACAGGGAACTATTCCCAGCCTCTTGTGATAGACCATGATGGAAGATAATCTAAGAAAAGGAATATATATATATACATATATACATATATATATATATATATATATATATATGCTATACAGCATAAATTGGCACGAAATTGTAAACTATGCAAGTAAAAAAAAACATAAAATTCCTCACCTTAAATATATATGGTTTTTATATGCCAAATATATCTCAAAAAAGCTCTATTAAAAGCTAAAAAAAATATGGTGTAGGAGACACCAAGGCCATCATTTATACACAAATGGCTATTTTATTACTTGATATGAACTTGTGATACCATGTATAATATGTAGCTTTTATTATGGCAAATGCTTCACTTCTCTTAAAGTAGGTTTTGTAATCCTAAAACTGCATGTGTAATCTGGAGAAAGACATTCTGGGACATCAGTATAGCATGCATGTGTGCACACAACACACACAGAGACAGGCACACACACACATATATGCGCTCCCCCAAAAAAATAGAACTAAATCATCTGATATATAAATTGTTTTGTAATGGAAAGTTTTTAGATCAACAGCCATTGTAACATTTTAATGAGCTTCTGACAAATCCTTCAGTCTGAATTTCTTTCATAGTGGCTGTGAGAAAAAAGGTGATTATTGGCACACATTATATGTCAATACATTAATGGTGAAGTTCAACACAGTTGCACAATTGTGTAAAAATAAATGGAATTGTTTATTCTTTGCAAAGAAATCATGCCTTCAGTGAAGGTATTATAAGTATTTAAACAAGTTATTTAAATTGGAAAAATATTTATAAGATCCGATTTTAAAAATCAGTACCATTGACATCTTTATGCCATTGGTTATTAGCCAAACAGTAGTCACAGATCAAAGATGATATTGTCCTATCTGGTTTCTGAGTGATCTTTGTACCTTGGCTGATTCTATTTTTATAACTCTTGTTCCATTTAAATCCTCAATTTCTTAGGGATTTTCCATCACTCTCTCTCACATTGTTTTCAATCTCAGTATAAATTGGTTCTGCCTCTTGCATTGTTTCTCCAAATAGTCTTCTTGTTAAACAAGGGCTTTGGTTTCTAGAATTCTTATTGAGAACAAGTTAGGTTCCCTCTCAAAATATTTGCAAGTGCCATGCCTTCAAAAGATAAAAGAAATCCTTCCTTAAGATGATAGAAAAGAAGATAAGACCACCCACATGCTTTTAAAACACCTATGAGATTTAGTGGCTGAATACATACTTGTTTTAAATTATAGAGCCTTCTTTTTTTTTTTTTGGCTTTTTAGGGATGCACTCCTGCCAAGTGGAGGTTCCCAGGCTAGGGGTCAAATTGGAGCTGCAGCTGCCAGCCTACACCATAGCCTCAGCAACACAGGATCCAAGCTGCATCTGAAGTCTGCAACCTACACCACAGTTTATGACGAGGCCAGATCCTTAACCCACTGAGCAAGGCCAGGGATCAAACTTGCATCTTCATGGATGCTAGTCAGATTTGTTAACCACTGAACCACGACAGGAACTCCTATACCATTCATTTTTTTTTTTTTTTTTAATCTTTGTGGTATGAATTTAACCAAAGTAAAAGAAACAGCTGAACTTTACCAAAAACTCTAAATGAATTGTTGACTACTTAAAGGAAATAGATGTTATATACAAGATAGTGGAGTTCTTTTTCAAGTGTGAGAGAGAAGGGAAGTGATATCGAAAACCTTACAGGAATTAGGAATTGTGTTTACGAAACCACATGTAAGAACCACCAAAATTCTCTTAGGAAATTGGAGAATATGGCTCTTTGTTAAACCTCCTTCCTTTTTTTGTGTTTGTTTAATTGCCTGAATTTCCTGATCACTGAATAAGTTATGGAATGCTTGGGAGAAGGCTGGGAACACTTAGAACTGAGGCTAACACTATTCCTCTTATATAGTTTGCTGAAATGCCTTTCAGTCAGTTCCAATTTCTAGCCAATGAGGAAATAAATAGAGTGGTCTGACCCAGTGGAGGAAGAAAAAAAAAAAAAAAACTATTAACTTAATTGGCTCTCATCATGTGATTGACTCTTCTGGTTTGAAGAAGATATATGTGGGTATAATCTTCCAGAACTGCCCTTTTCATCTTCCCTCCTTTAGCTATTCTTAGTTATTTGTTCCTGTAACAGTAATACTAAACTAGTGTAATAATATAGAAATTGGTGAATAATACACATAAGCAGGCTAAGGAAGACAAAAACATGCTATTTTTCTTTATTGACTCTTCTGTTAAGAGAAGATTGTAATTTTTTTCCTCTCCCCATTGATAAAATATAAATAAGCATGAGTCCACTGTTCTCAGAAACAAATCCTCCCTGAGCCTAAGTTGAAATGCTTGAAATTACCTAATGCAGATATTGCCACCTCAAATGCATACAGAATGCAAAAAATTAAAAAGTAAACCCAGTGGCCAAATGGAAGACAGAAGGGAGTGGTAGAGACTATGGCAAACAAGAGAGCACATGGTAATTTTCTTTGGGAGGGGGCTGCTAGTCAGCTTCAGCACCAGCTAATGATTCCCCTGAGGGCATAATGGCCCAAGGTTGGCAAACATTCAGATATTTTTTTAGAGAAACTTGAAATCTAGATTCTTAGGTGAAATTAGATTGTGACCAAATCATTCAAAACTGTCAAAGCAAGCCAGTATCTAATGGACCAATTTATGTAGGCAGTTGGAGATCTGAGGTTGAAAACATAAAAGGTATTTAATTAAAGTTTCTCCTTATTTCTCTCACTTTTATTTGAATATCAGCTAAATATTTAAGTTATTTAAGATGTCCCTCTATGTTAAAAATAAGAGACCAGAAATACAAACAAGTTAAAGGATGTTTGTTGCTTTTGGAAATATGAGGGCAGTGTTGGAATGTTTGTGGTCTGGCCAACTCCCAATAGAAGAATATAACTTTGCAGTATTGGGGGATCCTTTAGACTCTGGTGGCAGTGTAATGGGTCAACCACAGGTGAAAATGTACATGCAAGTAAAGAGCAAGATTGTCATGGATGCTGATCTAGATACAAATGAAAAATAGTCAATCCCAGAATCTGACAGCTTGGAACCCCAAACTGTGAGCTAATGAGCACTTTGATGAAGGGGGCCAGGTGGATTTGGAGATGGACTACAAATCTTTGGTGCTCCTCTGGGCATGTGCTCAAAATGCCATTTTTACTAATTGCTAATCACATGATGAATAGCCTCATGTGGAACCAGCAGGTGATGCAAAATTGCCAGGCAGAGAGATTTGAGAGCATAACACAGGATAGCCTTGTCAGATAGAGGCAGATCAAAGCTGAACAAGAAAAACACAATCTGGGGAATAAACTGCAAAGACCTGCCCACAACAAAGGTTGAATTAAGGAAATGAAATAGCACAGCCAATCAGATGGGAAAAAAATAAAATAAACACAGCACTGAAGAAATCGGTGATTAGAAAAAAAAAAAAGTGGAAGACACAAAGGAATAACCACAATGAGAAGCTAAACCCAGGGATGCTGTTTGTATATTGGAAAATACAAAACTTATTTGAAAAACTGTCAAAGTTTATAAAAGAAGCAGAGTGTGCAAGGTCCCCAATCTGCCGGCAGGCAAATCTCCCACTAGGGATGGAAATGGATTTGTTTGGCTTCCATCGCAGTGGGAAGAAATTGGCCCCTCAATATGTAAAGTTCACAGTTAATGTATCTTTCCCATTTTAAATTGCAAGTTTCCACTACTATCTATTAAGTACCAGGGTTCTACCTACAAAGAAGATACAGATTTTTGCCTTGCAACTGTCGTCAAGAGAAAATCATCCAAATGATTAAACCCTCATGCAGGTGCTTGAAAATGAGCATGAGGGAAAAAAAGTTTGTACACATCACCTTTAAAATTATGACAAGAATGAAATAATGCCACTTGCAGGAACATGGATGAACCTAGAGACTATACTAAGTGAAGTTAGACAGTGAAAGACAAATATATATGATCTCACTTATATGTAGAATCTTTAAAAAGGATATAAAGGAACAGACCTCCAGAACAGAAACAGACTCACAGACTTTGAAAACAAACTTAAGGTTACCAAATGGGACAGGTTGTGGGGAAGGATGGACTGAGGGTTTGGAATTGGCATATGCATTGTAGTATATGAAATGACTGGCCAACAGGGACTTCCTGTGCAACACAGGGAATTCTACCCAATATTCTGTGATAATCTGTATGGAGAAAAAATCTGAATAAGAATGGATGTGTGTACATGTATCACTTTGTTGTATGGCAGAAATTATCACAACATTGGAAATCAACTATACTTCACTAAAATTAAAAAAAAAGTGACAAACAAGGAAACCACTGCCTGCTCAGACAGAATCTCATAGGGGTCCCCAAAGACCAAGCAGTTTGACTTTTCATTACATTTATCTCATGTCTCTATTGCCTCCTGGATTTTAAGTACCAAGAGGACACAGGTGTTGCTCTCACTCACTGATTCAATTCCAGCCACTCACACAGGGCCTGACACATAGAGGGTATAGAAAAACAAAAACAAACAAACAAACAAAAAACAAACTTGTGGAATGAATAAGTAAATGAATTAAAAAAATAAATCCAACAGCTCCATCTGGCCTAATAATGGTAACTACTGTGTGATGAATAACTACTACGGGCCCAAATCCCCCTGTGTTTCTTATTATGATTTTCAGAGGACAGAGGCTAAGAAAGTGTGAGGGACTGAATTCAAGTCACATGACTACTAGTAATGGTAGAAGTGCAATTCAAACCAATGACTTGCTAACTCTAAAAGCATACTTCTTTACACCATTCTGTTCAGCTTCATTCAGATAAGCTTAGGTGGGGTGGCTTAAACTATTGAAAGAGACTAAGACTTAAATCCAGGTAATCTATTCTAACCCATCTGCCCTTAAATCCTAGACCCAGTAGCTGCTTTGTTTTCCTCAAGGAAATCCCAGCAAACAGTACCTTTTTAGCATGTTGTAAATAAACATCAGCCACGAGCAAACGCTGGCTGTGTAATAAATGTTGATGTCAGAGCTACCATAAGAGACAGAAGTCATTTCATTTTACATTAAGACACGAACCACCATCTGGAAGACCAGATATGCCAATCTTAATTTGAAACTGAATTTTCAAATCTTGTTCTAGTATGAGGGAAATACTTATCAGCATTCAAACTGAAAACCTGGGTCACTCTGCCTGGCAAACATTCATTTTTTCGGGGCCCTCTTTCATGAGCAGAAACGAATGACTTCTGCAAACAGCTAGAGCCCATTTCTGTGTTAATTCAGACTCTTGTTTGATAGGAATAGAAACCCACTTGAGCAAGAATAAAACACAAGAAGGAAATTTATTATAAAGAAATAGAGTGTCTCCTCAAACCCAAGGGCAGGAAGCATCTAAGACTCAGAAATAGAATAAAGATGGGGTCACCCTCCTCTCTGTATCTCTCTACTCTATAAACTAGCTTTCTCTGCTTCTCAACCCACACCTTCTGTGATTAAATCCAGTTATTCAAGAGACCAACCATGTGGATATAAGAATTCCATCTCCCCTTTGGTCTATTTGGGTCCATTGCCCGTTCCTGGCCAATCAACTGGGGAGACAGAGGTCATATTTTATGAATATGTTTGCTTGCACTGTAACCCTATGGATAGAGTAGAAGAATAAGGGGCTTGGGGCTTGAAAGGAGGGGAGCAAGGGAGAATGGATTCTGTTGCCCTCTGTGCTGTTATCTATATGCAGTTATAAAAAGAAAAATATCTGTACAATGTCCAATCAAATACAGAATGGAACTCGGAGAGTTTCCTGATTGTAAAGATTTTTACAGATTAATATTCATTAAGATAAATTGGCTCTTTGAACACTCTAGGATTTAGTGAGCCTTGATATATAAAATAACTATTTAAAAATCCTCCACAACCATATATATAACTACCCCTCATCCATTTCTAAGAATCACCATAATGAGTCAGGATCATAGTAAGCATGCATTTTGGTTTTGTATTGATGAGAATCACTTACTTCCAGGTCTCCTAGTTGTTATGTTACTTACCATGCTTTTGTGTGAGATAAATGTCTTTAACCCTGCTAGGAATTCTAGCTCAGCCTTTTAGTGTTTTCTCTATGATCTCAGGAGTTCTGTCTCTGTATATTTGGGATGGATCTTGTTATTTTCAACATCTCCTTATCTCTCTGCCTGTAAAATCATCCCCCTTCAGTAGAAAAGCTTAGGAAAAAAACTTATCTACAACTACATTTTTATTCTCATGATGATGCAGTCGACTCCACAAGCTAATCTCGTTTCAGAATCATTGTATTTAGGGATAAATTTATATGGTGCTGATCTTATCAAAACTGAATCTTTGTGGAAGATCCTCTTTTGACATGACACTACCAACCAGATTTTTTTTTCAAAAGGTGCACCCAGCTGATCTCTAATCCTCCCAAACATACTAGGCTTCTCATCTGTTTTTCACTCTCTTTCTGATCAGCTAATATCATCTAAGCTGAGAGCTTCCTTTTGTTCCAGAAAGGACAGCTTTCCATTGTGTATGCTCCTCCAGAAACCAATGTTATTAGATGGTAATCTCTTAACAGGACTTTCTTGTACCTTGTAAATAATTTCTAAACCTATTTTGATTGATATAGTTAATTAAAATCCTAGGTTCTGGCTTCCCTACATAAAGCACATTTTGAATCAACTCAACGAGTATGTACTGTGTACTTATGCCTTACAGGTTATTGAGCAAAAAGAATGGAGTTGAATCAGATGTTGTCCCTGACCTTAAGGCAATCATAATCTACACCTTCTGTATATATAAATAAGTCCAGTCAACTCTCCTGTCTGGAAATAGTCAATATCGGGTTAACTTATAGGCAATTTCTAAGGACAACTATGAATTATTTTTCCTGGTTTAACTTGATTCATTAAAACAGATATGAGATCTTCTTCCTCATTTTTAACCTTTTTAATTAACAATATTAACTAATATTTTTTGAGCACTATGTATCAGGCTCTGTGCCAAGTACTTTACATACACAAGTGATTCAAATGTGTGGTCAAGTTTGAGACCTTTGTGGTAGCCCATTTGTATACATTAAATACATAAATCCTCCAGATGATTCCAGTGTATCATCAAGGGTGAATCTTCTGCTTTTAACTCCACCCCAGTCCAAAACAAATGAGAATCTCCGGCCACGTAGCCCAGGCATCAATATATGTTTAAAGCCTCTCAGAGACATTGCCCAGTGAGTGCTTAAGAACCACCGTCTTAATGAGGTGATGTTTTCGCATTGATCTTTTGCTCCATTTCAAACTATCTTTAATTTGTCTTCTGGTTTTAAGTGGAAGGTGGCAAATTCTCAATCTCTATCAATTAAGAAATTCTTGAACTGAAAAGAGACACTTCAGTGCGGAGTTTAAGTGCCTCAACATTTAACTTTGGAACCCAGTATCTTGGGGTTATGTCCCAGCACTGTAATTTACTATGTGAACTTGGGCAAGTTCACCTCTCTGAACTTCATGTTCCTCATCTGTGAAATGGAGATAATAAGAGAGTCTGAGTATTAAATGAGATAATGTGTGCACATAAGCTGTTATGAAAAACAAGGGGGAATTCCCTTGTGGCTCAATGAGTTAAGGATCTGGCATTGTCACTGATGCAGCTTGGGTCACTGCGTGGCGCGGGTTCCATCCCTGACCTAGGAACTTCTCCATGCTGTGGATGCAGGGAGAAAAAAAAGAAAGAACTAACTTCCACATTGTTTGCCCACAGAAGGGAGAATGTTTTGCTTTTATATTTTGTAACATTTCCAATGGCTGTAAAAGCTCTCATGTTTCTTTAGGATAAATCCTTGTCAAAGAATCAAGCACTTGGTAAATAAATGTTATTATGTGTTTTTAAATGAATTCTAAACTATTAAACATTGTTTTATTCAAGTGAAAATATTCTATAATAAATCATTTTAAAGTTCTCTTTGGCCTAATTTGGACTAGCCCTCTCCATCTTTATTAATATCATCATGAGTTCATTTTCCTTTAATTTTGCAGCATTGAGCGAAAACACAGTAACTTACAGGTAGACTGCCTTCCCATAAAAACTATGTAATGGTGGTAGAAATCAAAGATAAAGCTAATTGAAATTCATCAAAATTAGTCACCTGCCTGATCATCATAAATATGGGTGATGCACTTTTTCAAAATTGAACTACATTAGTGTTTTGCTTGAACTTCAATTACAAACTAGCTTTTCCCCTGGCATTTAATTGCATTCTATTAGAGGAGTTACTAGGTAACAGTCAATGTCACAGTGGACAGACGCCAAAGCCTGAGGATATGAGTTCATACCCAGACTTTTCAGCTTGTTACCTGTATAACTTTAAGCAGGTTCCCTAACATCTCTGGGCCTGTTTCGTCCTGTCAAATTGGAGACAGTAATAGTTTTTACCTTATGACAACTGAATTGGTCCTGGTGAAGCACTTAGCATATTAACACTTAGCATGTGGCATATTGTAATTTCAAAGATGTGATATCATCAGTTTTATTCATAATATTATTATTAATATTACAAATTAAAGCCTCTGAGCCAAATCCAGCTTACTTTCTCTTTTTGTACATAAAGTTCTATGAGAACACAGTCACACCATTCATGTATGTATTGTCTTGTTGCTTTGGAGCAGGTTGAATAGTTGGGACAGGGACCACGTGGACCCTAAAGCCTAAAATATTTACTCTCTGGCTGCTGGCTGTTTACAGAGAAAGCTTGCTGCCCTCTGCTATAAACAAGGCACTGAATAAATTTAATCTCCACAGCATAAAAAATATTTTCTGTTAATAACACTAGGTGGTTAGGATTGTTATCCCTATTTTGCATAAGAAGAAGCCAAGGCTCAGAGTTATTATGTAAAATCATAACCATTTACACAACTGATAAGTAACAAAGTTGAAACTTGCACTGATTTCAGAGACACAGCAGTGAGTGATGGCTTAGAAGCGAGATCTTATTTCTCTGCTCAGGAATTGAACCTGGGCATCCTGGTTGAAAATCAGGAATCCTAGCCACTAGACCAACTAGAGACCTAAAGCAGAATTGCCCTGATTCTTGCTGCCTTTTGAAAGCAAGAATATTTCAAGGAGGCAAAGACTGTGAAAACAGGTACAAAGTTTATTGTTGAAAACACATTGCAACATATGGGAGGCAGAAACAAAGCAGTAATACACACCCAAAGGAGGAGTGTGGGGCATGCATCCTCCTGAATGAGGAGCTCACCATATATAGGACAGTTCTTCCAGGTCTTTGGTCTTCCTTTGGCCAATTACCTGGTTTTATTTCTCACAGCAGGTGAGACCTAGGGCCCTCCCTGATATGGGTGCACATCTTTTGGTCAAGATGGATTCCAAAGCAAGGCATTGTGGGAAGGTTAACTAGATTTCTTATGGTCTGGCATTGCCTCACTTTCTGACCTAGACAGGTCTTTCTGCACATGTGGACTTGGGGCCTCCCTGATCCTGAAAATAGGAAGTTTGTGATCTCTTGATCTTTCTGCCCCTGCCATTACCATTATTTCACATGTCCACAGAAGGCAAATTCCAGTTATTTGTCTTGTGCCTGTTCTTTCTATCAGGAAGTATAGATAGGTGGCTAGTTGTAAATATCTGGCCTGGAGCCCAGCTATCTCCTGCCTCAAAATCACTTTTTTTATGACTCTTCCTTAGTTAAGGATTCCTTGACCCGGTCATTAGTAACACACATAGTTTTTGACAGTAATATAAAAAACTTAAAAAAACAAAACAAAACTATTTTTAGTGAAGGAGCTTAACAGTTGCTTTCTGAAACCACAGGCCTTGGAACATTATTGATAATACGCACCTCTTTCAGCTCTGGGTTTTCATGCAAAACAATTAGGATATTCCTTAAAGTATTACACACTCTCTGACTCCTTCATTGAAACTCATGCTTTAGAATTAAGAAAACATTTCCTCATTCCATGAAAGAAACTCGTGTTATTCTATTAATGAAGAGTAATCATTGGAAGTTCCCATTGTGGCTCAGCAGTGACAAACCTGACCAGTATCCATGAGGATGCAAGTTTGATCCCTGGCTTCGCTTAGTGGGTTAAGGATCCAGCATTGCCTTGAGCTGTGGTGTAGGTAGCAGAAGAGGCTTGGATCTGACATTGCTGTGGCAGCTGTAGCTTCAATCTGACCTATAACATGGGAAATTCCATATGCCATACCTGAGGCCCTAAACAACAAAAAAACAAAACAAAACAAAAAGAGTAAACATTAATCACAAATTAAGTATATTCAATATAATTTTCAAAGGCACAATTATTTCAAATCAAATACAATTGCTAATGTCTTAACTTGACAAAAAGTTAGGGTCAAATAAATCTTAGCTGGAAGAAATAAGCAAAAAAAAAAAATCTTTTTTAGAAGGGATTCGGGGGGTCACAGGAAATATGCCCCTGAATCAATGCATAGTAGAATCACTAGACTTAAAAAGGTAATATGAATTTAAGGGGAAAAGTGGTTGGAATCATTGGTCTAGGTCCTAAACTTTCATTAATGGAGCCCAAAAGCACACTAGCAATTTTAGTAACCATGTAACACAGAGACCTCATTCTGAATTCACTGTCAGTTTAAACCTCTCTTTCTCTCTTTTTAAGGGTGTTGCTAAGCCTCTTTCCCCTTATATGCACACCTTTTTTTCTAACACAGTCATATCTAACATTCTTCTATATCACTTCTTCTTTCTATGTTCAGCTCATCATCCCGCCTATGAGTTTCTTTTCAAATCTTACCACCAGCATCCTATTTATTTGCTTCCCTTCATAGATGGCCATCATCTTCAGATTTAGATAGTATGGCAACTGGATCTTCATCACATCAAGTCCTGGACTTCTTTGGGCCTATATCCCCAAACTGTGAAATTGACAAAAAATGCCACTAGATAAAACCATTTTTAATAAATAAAAACATGCTCCTTTTTAGAGTTTATGGCCATATGTTATCTTTTGAATGTAGATTTAAGTGGCCAAAGTGGCCTTTTGAATGGTGTTTCTAAAGCTTTATAATTAGCCAACAATGTTATCACAGTGGAATATAGATCTCCATGTGATTATCCATCGATGCTTTAGCTTTACTTAGAAAATCTGTTTTGTAGAAAATTGGGTTATTGTTTTTTTTGCATTGATAAGTGATATTTACTTATCTGGGAAACTGGCCCAGTGGGTTACTACACATTGGTAGTTTAGAAAAGGCTTTTCAATTGGGCAAGTTAATGAACTGTAATACAGGTCATTTTAATTACATTTTTACATTAATTTTTTTCTATAATGAAAATACAATGATTTCTGATCAGGAGTCAAAAGATAACAAATAATTTTTTAATTAAAAATAACATTGTGGATTCTACCAACTAGCCTGCAATCCATATTGATAAGGACAGTTCTACATTTTTAAAGTTTATACTTGTATGTATGTATGTATCCTTCAAAGTATGCCTGGACGATCTCTACTTGCATCAAGGAGACCTTGGGTATAGTTTTAAGTCTGTGTTTGGTTTTGCCTTGATTTATTAATTATTCCACCTGTGCCTAAACATAGTAGATATTTGACAGGGCTTCTTAAGCTCATATTTTTTTTTACCAGAGGAAACATAAAAAGTTTTCATCAGTCTGGCCTCGTCATAATTCTTTTCATTTTTATATTATCTTTAATCACTATTCATTTTTCTATGATGAATAAGCCTACATTGAATAACTTTGTACACAGAGCTCCGTAAACTTTTGGAAGTCTATCAGTAGAAGAGACTTTTAGAATTGATGTAATGAGGTCAAAGAGTATGTCCATTTAAATATTGGTCAATATCACCCACAAAATGTCTGTTAATAAATCTGTAGCTGTGTTTGAGAGTATGTATTTTTACATAAGTTCATATAGTCTGGATATTAGCCTTCTTTATTGTCTTTATGAAACTGATTAGGAAAAAATACTTCTATCTTTTTATGTTTCCTTGTTATAAGTGTGGATCTTTTTTAGTTATTTATTTTTGTTTATTTTAGAATAAAAACTCTGTTGAGATGGTGTGGTGTCTTATAAGTAGGAAATCTAAAAGGCTCCAGCGTTTGCTTCCTTTTAAAGAAATTTTTTAATTGAAGCATACTATACATTAAGAAAAGCATTCAAGTCACCAGTGAACAGCTCAATGAACTTTAATTAACTGAATTCATCCATGATGCCACAATATTGTCGAATTGGGCCCTGCTGCTCACTGCTTACAAAATGAATGCTCACAATGTTGGCAGAAAGTTGCCTTGAGTCAGAATGCCAGCACATATGGGGAGATGGGGACTCAGCTTCCCCCCAAAACCATCTCTAAATATTCTGCTCCACCATGAAAGCTTTATAGGGAAGGAGGGAGGTAACCTCAGTTAATCACTGAGATGAAGAGTCAGAGTCCTCGCCATCCCCCACTGCATGCAGTCGTGTGTGCAAACTTGTTAACTCCTTGTGAATCTTTCTTTAGATTCTATATTGTTCACACAGTTTGTTCGTGGGATTACTAAAGGGGAAGCCTGAAAAGCGATCTTCACGTATTCTCATTTTCTACTTTGATCTATAAAAAGAACCAACATGTTAGGCAAGATATTCTCTGATCAAAGGATTTGAAAGGTGCACTAGTGCCTGGCTTAAGGTTAGTGACAAGACTAACAAGACAAAAGGGGTTCCCCTGTAGAGAGCCTTTTCCTACCAAAAGCTGCTTACAACAATTTGCATGAAGAAACAGAACATTACCGGCAATTCCCAAACATCCCTAGTGACTCCTTCCAGTCACTTCTCCCTCTCCCAAAGTAACTACTTTCCTAATTTTAACATCAAAAGGTGCTGTCTTTAAAAAAAAAAAAAAAAAAAAAAAAAAAAAAACTTTTAATTTAAATTCATTTAATAGACTGCATTCTCTTTGCTGTCTGGCTGCTTTCATTGACTTTGTTGCATGCAGTGGTAGATGGCTTATTCTCATTTCTCTGCACTCTCCTGAAGCAGGAGATAGATGGGCTCCAGGATACATTTACAACTAGCCATCTGTTTATACTTCAAGATAGAAATAACAATAGGCACAAAGTAAATAACTGGTATTTGCCTTCTGTGGACCCTTTAAATAGTGGTAATGGCAGGGGCAGAAAGGGGCTAAGATCAAGAGGTCACATATTTCTCATCCTTGGGGTCAGGGAGACCCCCAATTACACATGTGCACATAGAGTCTTTGAGGTCAAAAATGTAGGGGGCACCAGACCATGATAGGTCCTGGTAACCTTCCCAGAGGACCTTGCTCTAGAATCCATCTTGGCCAAAAATGCACATGCATTTTAGGAAAGGTCTTGGGTTCAATAGGTGTGAGAAACAAAGCAAGATGATTGACCAAAGGAAAACAAAGACCCAGAAGAATTGCCCCTATATAAGTGACTTAAATCACCAATTTGGCATGCTTCCTACTAGCAGGAGCATCCACACTTCCTGTTTTGCTTCTAAACTGCTTCCCTGTGTACTCTCCCACACGTTGTATTATGTCTCTAGTAATAAACTTTGTACCTGTTTTTATAGTCTTTGCCTCCTTGAATCATTCTTGGTCTCAATGGGGGCAAAAATCAGGGCAACTCTGCTTCTAGCCTCTAGCCTCTGGTAGTCTAGTGGCTAGGATTCCAATTTTCACCCAGGCTGTCCAGGTTCAATTCCTGAGCAGGGAATTAAGATCTCTCTTAAAGCCATCACTCACTGCCATCTCTCTGAGATCACTTCTACTGTATAAATATATCACAATTTAATTCTACTGCTGATGAACATTAAAGTTATTTCAGTTTGAGGCTATAATGAATAAAGTTGCTATAAACATTCTTGAACAGTTCTTGGATGGATGCATTAATTATCCTTGGGTATATACTATTGGGGAAGAAGTATTTTCCTTCTGCCTTCCTAGGTTCTCTGGCTGGTCTAATAACCATACTGACTTGAGACAGATTAACAGGAGAAAAGTTGAGTTTAATTACATGTGTACCTCCTGTATACCTGGGAGAGACCCAGGAAAACTGATTAATTTTCCAAGATGGCCAAAGCCATCACATTCATAACATCTTCAGCTAAAGACAAAAGATACTGGGGTTGGGGGCAAAGATATGGGAGATTACCAGGAAAAGCACAATAAGCAAGGATAAGGGTGCTTGCCTTCTCCACTGATTCAAGTTCTTGCCTTCTCCACTGATAGTTTTTAGAGATTGAGTCATCTTCTCCTTCCTGGTGCAGCAAGGGAGACACCCCCACAAGTGGAGACTTCTCTTATAATTGTAATTATTTTTTTATGAAGTGATTTCTACTTGGTTTTCAGAACTTTTCTTTGCCTCCAGTTTCTTAAAAATACCTTCTTAAAACAATCCATATGCCAAAGAGGCATATTTTGGAGCAGCCAATTCTCTTCCCATATAATGCCTAGAAGACAGATAACAATTTTCCACAGGAGTTTAATCAATTCTGTTAAAACACTACTTCCATCAGGTCATTTTACTCACTGTCCTTAGAATAAACTAAGAACATTTTATCGAGGCTTTTAAGGATTTTATACCAAGTCAATTTTTCATCCCTTCCCTTAGTTTCATCTCTGATAGCACCTCCCTCATATTGACCTCAGCATTCTAATCTCCAGCCATACCAATTTTCTCAGGACAAAAATCCTCACTTGGTACCATTCCTAGGAAGTTCCCATCTCTTTTTTTTACCCTGTTGCCTAGAAGTTCTGGCTCTTCTTTCAGGTCTTAAGATATGTAAATGTCTTTCTCCAACCAACAGATTGGTTCCCCAATACATTCATAGCATTTAGATGACTATATTAGATTTCCTTGTCTGTATTTCCCCCTAAACTAAAAAAATACTTTGGAGATATTTATATTGTTGTATCCTCCTGCCTAGCACAGTGAGGGCAAAGAGTAGCTTATCATCAAGATAGTGGTTGAATTTTTTCCAAAGTCTAGGTTCTTGTCTTGTCACAGAAGGAATTCAGAGACATGATGGAAATTGAAAAAGAAAAGTGAGGATTTATTTAATTGAGAAATACACCTCTTAAAAAGAGGTGGGAGAGCGGCACACCAGTTATGAGGGGCATCCAATTGCATGGATGGGATATTCACTGGGAAGGTGGAGTTTGGGGATTAGATCATATTTCTTAATTTCTATCCCAGCTCCACCTTCTCAAAGAAAGGAGGGATTTTTGTACTTACTTAGCTTTTATTGGAAGTGTCATGATGCATGTTGGTGCATGATTGGTGCTTCTTATCTGCATAGCTAATTTTATTATAATTTTATTATAAGGAGGGCATAATGAGCAGCAGGTTACATTTGGACTCTGGAGATTCATGCCCTTTTCTACCTTTTTTTTTTTTTTTTTTTTTTTTTTTTTTTTTGCCTCTATGGCATTTATCACTCCAAAATATGCAGTTTCCTGTAAGTCTGGACGTTTCTGCTTTTCTTTGTCTGCCCGTGGACAGTGCAGTTTGTATGATGCACAGTTTCCTGCCACCTGGCCCCATGCCCACCTTGTCTCCTCATGCCTAACTATCTTCCTGCTATAACATACTGAGTGAATGGTTGTGTAAAGGAACAGGCAAAAATTAGTTACATGCCTCAGTGCCTAGAACTGCTGGATAAAATAAGGACCTATAACATCTTAATTCTTCTACTTGAATTTCTGAAAACATTTCCAGGGTGCCTCTTTCTATGCATTCACTTCTTCTTTTTTTCTTTCTTTTTTCTTTTTTTTTTTTTTTTTTATCTTTTGTCTTTTTAGAGCCATACCCATGACATATGGAGGTTCCCAGGCTGGGGGTAGAATCAGAGCTATAGCCACTGGCCTACACCATAGCCACAGCAATATCAGATCTGAGCTGTTTCTGCAACCTATACCACAGCTCATGGCAATGCTGGATCCTTAGCCCACTGAGCAAGGCCAGGGATCAAACTTTCATCTTCATGGATCCTAGTCAGATTTGTTTCCATTGAGCCATAACGGGAACTCCAATGTGCATTCACTTGTATTTTACTTTCCCCTCCAGCATTGCTTACTCACTATGCTCTGTAGCTCCCAACCCTCTCTCACTAAACTGAATGTAATAATATACCCCATGCAAAGTAAGTGCTAAAAATCTTAGACCACTGTGAAGAGATAATTTTGTACCACTTCACTACTGTTTACGGCTGTAGATGGAAGAACTGGGTTAAAATCCCAGTTTTAATCTTGACTGTGTCCTTGAGTCGGTCTTGCTGAGTCACAGTCTCCCCATTTACAAAACACATAATAACAGTAACTAAGTCTACAGGTTGTTGTAGTATTAAAAGAATTAGAGTCTGAATAGTTAAACCACCCTCATCTACCAGTGTTAATGGTCACCATTGCTCTCCTAGCTTCAGGCACACACCCTGAAATGAGGAAGAATAGGGCAGATCAGTGGTTTTTTCCACAGCAAAAATGATAATTTCCCTCTGTCTATACTCCAGTTATCCAATGCCTAAGGAAAAGTCTTGAGTTTGAATTCACCTAGAACAGGAAACAGCAAAATTTTGTTTGTAATGGGTAAAAAGGATTAGATTTGGCTACTCCCAAATATATCACCTTTGCATAAGGATTATTTTGAGCTAAGGCAATCAAAACTCAGCAGATTCAGGAACAGCTCATTACCTCCTCAACATTAACTGCCTAAATTTACATTGAAAGGGGTCCTTACCAGGGAGAGAGCAGTCACCAGGGAGACCTGTTCACCTAGACAATTTACCTGCTGGAGCTTTGTCTTCAAAACAACTTCTCTCTCTTCAAAATAACTTCTCTCTTTGTCCTGTGACTGGCCCTTTGTAGCTTCCTTTTGTAACTCCAGATCCCTACCCTTTTCCTTAGCTCAGGATGTTTTGTAAACCTTAATTACCCTGTTGCCCTTTGAGTCTCACATTTCTATGAGCTCCTGTACACATGAAATTAAACTTGTTTTTCTCCTCTTAATCTTCCTATGCCAATTTAATTGTTAGACTAGCCCAAAAACCTATAAGGAGAGAAGGAGAAAGTTTTTGTCTCCTACAAAGGCAAGATAAAAATAGTTTAGGCTTTATGGGCCAAAAGCAAAAGTGAGGATAGTTAAGTAGATGTTTAAGTAATGTGGTAAAGAGAAACCACAGTTCCACAAAACCTTTATTGGAGAAATGTAAAATACAATGAAAGAGTAAAACTGATTCTCTCTGTAATTTTCCTACACAAATAGCCTCACTGCCTCTCTACATGCACTGAACTTAACTCAGTTCAACCGCATCTGGTCAAGAAAAAGAACTTGAGCCAACAGAAATGAATAACAATTTATGTAGTGCTCACTCTTAGAATTATTTTCAGGAATGAATGTCCTTGAGTGGTCAAGGGATGGTAGGCCTGAGTCTACTCTTCTCCACTTATTCTTTTAATTTTCATTAAAGTATAATTGGTTTACAGTGTTGTGTCAAATTTTGCTGTATAGCATAGTGACCAGGCATACATACATATAGATAGATATAGATATAGATGCATTCTTTTTCTCATACTATCTTTCACCATGTTCTACCTTGAAAGATTGGATAGAGTTCCCTATGCTGTACTGTAGGACCTCATTACTTATCCATTCTAAATGTAGAACTTTGCATCTACTAACCCCAAACTCCAAGTCCATCCCACTCTCTCTACCATGCCCCTCCACCACCCTTGGCAACCACAAGTCTGTTCTCTGTGTCTGGGAGTCTGTTCCTGTTTTGTAGATAGGTTTATTTGTGCCTTATTTTAGATTTCCTGTATAAGTGATATCATATGGCATTTGTCTTTCTCTTTCTGACTTACTCTACTTAGTCTGAGAATCTCTAGTTGCATTCATGTTGCTAAAAATGGCAATATTTCATTCTTTTTTAAGGCTGAGTAATATTCCATTATATATATATATATATATATATATATAAATATATATATATATACACACATGGTATATATATATACCATGTCTTCTTTATCCATTCATATGTCAGTGGACATTTAGGTTGTTTTTATGCCTTGGCTATTGTGAATACTGCTGTGGTGAACATAGAGGTGCATGTATCTTTTTCAATAAAGATGTCAGGATATATGTCCAGGAATGGGATTGCTAGATCATATGGTGGTTCTATATTTGGTTTTCTGAGGAACCTTCATACTGTTTTCCATAGTGGTTGTATCAATTTACCTTCCCACCACCAGTGTAGGATGGTCCCCTTTTCTCCACACCTTCTCCAGCATTTGTTATTTGTAGACTTGTTGATGATGGCTACTCTGACTGGTATGAGGTGGGTACCCCATTGTAGTTCTGATTTGCATTGCTCTAATAATTAGTGATGTTGAGCATTTTTTTCTTATGCCTGGTGGTTATCTGTATGTCTTCTCCATAGAAATCTATTTAATCTTCTGCCCATTTTCCAATTGGGTTGTTGTTGAGTTGTATGAGTTTTTTGTATACTAGGGGATTATTTCTTAGTTCTTTTTGCCTCCTACTCTGTTAGCATCTCTCCAGTTTAATGATTTTCTAAGGTAATTTTGACCTAATATTCTTTTTGGCTATTCTTCTGTGTGCTTTTAAAATTAACTTTTTTCTTAACAGTTCAGGAAACTAACCATTAGAGTAGTTTATCAAGGATTCCTTAGCTAAATTAATCCCCAGACTGAGGAGAACACAACACCTCAAATAGTCAGAATCTCTTCTCTTGGCTACCATTTTAGAATGCTTCTCTAAGCATCCAAAGACAAAGGATTGAACAGAGGACCAAGTGAAGTGGAGAGCTTGCGGGAGGGAGATTACAAGGTAAGAAGTAATTGAACAGGAAGACAGTCTAGGCTAAGACAAAGGTCTAAGCAAATCTATGGAGGGAAAAAGGAGAAAGACATTCCTCTGTAAGTCTCTTCTCTGAAGACTTTGCATTTTCACACATGCACCATCTGGAAAGCATCTCCTTCCAAATGTCTTTCATGCATTGTTGAATGCAGCAGAAATTCAGTATGTGCTGTTGAGGCCTCCTCAATAGCTTCAATTCCCATGTTGACCCCATTAAACTGAATATAATTTGCTGTGAAGAAGAAAACTTTAGCCTTAGGTTGAAATTTATGTACTTTTTGGCCAGCTTTTCCCTAATTTCATTATGATCCTTACCTTACATGGCTATTTCTTCAGGGAGCTCCAAACTTCGATAACCATATTCTGCTGTTCAGATTATCACTTATAAAATGTTTGCTGACAAATTGACATCTAACCAAAGAAAAATGGTGATTTTTTTACAGGTTTCTCACTGCAAGGTCACTAATTCTTTATGTACGACTTCTCTAGAGACCTAAGTCAAGACTCTAAAAGATGGCATTCTTTTACATTTGGTGGGAAATTTTCTCTCTCATTTAATCTAAATAACTTAAAGTCTAAATTAATCTATTTCTACATGGTCCTTCTACATTGCTCAAATGACAGTTAATCAATATTGTTTGCTTATAAAAATGTTAAGGTCTCATTTACATCACTTTAGAGTTGCACTAGTGTGTTCTTGTCAGTCAATATAATTAAAACATCAAAAAGTGATGATTATGAAGTTTTATAATTTGAATCAGACTGTACTGAGCTGTTCATATGTATTACTCCTTTTATTCTTCCCAATTATCTTATGAAGTTGCTCTGAAAGCCCATTTTACAAAGCTTAGAAAATTTAAGAAATGCATCCATTAAAAGACCTGTAAGTTTAGAGCTGGGACTGGGACTTGTGTTTGGCAGGTTCTTGAGCCCGGGAGTCCTCACTCTAGTATTTTGCCTTTCATGGCTCGGCTATTTGGAATTTATTTTTTTTTAATTAAAGTTGATTTACAATGTTGTGTCAATTTCTCCATTACAGCATATTGACCCAGTTCTAAATGTTTTATGTATGTTTTTAAAAATTCTGTTTTACATGGATTCTATAAATTAAAATGTTAGAACCCTAAAACGTAATTCCTGGGTTATTATAGAAAAATGTTTTACCTTTGTACTTGGTTCCTGGCACATAACTGCTAAAGCCCTTGGATTCGCTGAAGTAAGTCATGTCTTTTCTGTACTTATGAGATGACTGGTGATTGGGGACCCCTAGATAGTACAGAACAGTAGCTGATCACCAGAAAGATCAAGGCTTAAGTATAGTGTTGGAGAAAAGTAGTGCTAGAGATTGAGTTTATCACCAATTGCCAGGTATTGAAATTAATCATGTCCACGTAATAAAGACTCTATAAAATGAGGTGGGAATTCCCATTGTGTCTCAGTGGAAATGAACCCAACTAATATCCATGAAGATGCTGGTTTAATCCCTGGCCTTGTTTAGTCGGTTAAGGATCCAGTGTTGCTGTGAGCTGTGGTGTAGTTTGCAAATGTGGCTCACATTCCATGTAGCTATGGCTGTGGTGCTGGCCAGCAGCTGCAGTTGTGATTCTACCCCCAGCCTGGGGACCTCTATATGCAGAGGGTATAGCCCTAAAATGACCAAAAAAAAAAAAAAAAAAATGAAGTGTTGAGAGCTTGTTGGTTGGTAAATCCATTGATGCTGGGAGGGAGTAGCACCTGGAACAGGTATAGAAACTCCACTTACCACCTCCCCCTTGCCCTGGACCATACCTTATCCTATGCATGTCTTCCATTTGGTTCTTCCTGAGTTGAATCCTTTATAATAAACCAGAAAGCATAAGTAAACTGTCTTCTTGAGCTTTGTGAACTGTTCTGGCAAGTTATTGAATCTGGCAGGTCCTAGTAACTCCTGAGTTTATCACAAAGTCAGGCACAAGTGCAGGTGATTTGGACACCCCACTTGCATCTCTTGTCTCAAGTGAGGTCAGTGTTGTAGGACTGATCCCTTCAACCTATGGGGTCTGCTCTAACTCCAGGCAGTTCATGACAGAATTGAATTCTCACTCCCTCACTCTGGGGAGGGGATTAGACAGAGCATGAACAGAGGACCACTCTAGAGTCTGTCACAGGCTCAATCCTTGGGCATTTGATCAAAGTTTTCTCTATACCCAAAGAGTCCATATCCCATCACCTCAAGAACAAATCGTCTTTGAAAGACAGAGTACCTGAATCAAATTCTTTTACCCCAACAAGTCTTAGTTAACCTATTAGGATAAAGGTAGTATCTTCTAATTCTGCAGAAATCTCCAATAACGGAGAGAGTCTATACTCTCATAACATTTATTTATTTCTTTCTACGTTGAATTATTGAGTTTTATTTTCTCTCTGTCTTAAATCTCTGATTAGATCTTTGTTCTTTGTCTTAACTCTCTGTCTAGATATTTGAAGCCCAGGACTCTTCCTTCCTTTTATTTACTCATATATTTTAAAGGTATTTACCAAAATCCTAACATGTACCCATATATCAGGACTACATTTGGTTGCAAGTAATAGAAACCTGAACTGAATGGTGAATTAAGCAAATTGGCAGATATTTATTTTTTCTCATGAAATAGACAGTTTGGAGGTATTTTGGCTCAGTTGCCCCAAACTCTAAAATGCTAGAGGCCTTTTTCTTTGACCTTCCTTTTCTCATTGGCACGAAGTGGCTACTGAGTGTTCCAGCCATCAGCCTGCATTTCAGGTAGGAAGAAGCAAAAAATGGCAAATAGGAAGGAACAGTTATTATGTAAAGAAAACAAAGTGTTCCTAGATAGTCTCAGTATATTTTCATTTATATCCCATTGATAAGAACTGTGCCTTGTGTCCATCATATCTATAAGGGGAAGAAAAGGATATTTTTGAATGTATAGGTATTTGGTCATTCTGATCAAAATTGTTATTCTCAGAGTTCCTGTTGTAGCTCGGTGGTTTAAGAACCTGACTAGTATTCATGAGGATGTGGGTTCCCTGCTCAGCCTTGCTCAGTGGGTTAAGGATCTGGCATTGCTATAAACTGTGGTGAAGGTGGCAGACGAGGCTCGGATCCATTTGCTGTGGCTGTGGTGTAGACCTGGATATTTCCATATGCCTCAGGTGAAGTTCTAAAAAAATTAAAAAGCAAAAAAAAAAAAAATTTTGTTATTCTCACTCTATGAAAAAGAGGAGAATAAGAATTGAATGTACCACATCGATTTCCCAGTTAGGTATTGTTCTGGGAATTTAGGGTAACATGATCAATGACAGTACATATGATCTTTGCCTCAGAAAACATTTTACTTAGAGGATATAGACAATAATAAAAAGTATTTAATAAACACATGTAAAATTTCAATTGTGAATGTGCTGAAGTGGGAAAGGACACAGTGCTCTGAGAATCTAGGATGGGAAGTATGGTATGTGAGTGACATAATAAGGGAAGTAAAGGGATGTTTCTCTCAGGAAGTAGCACTCAGATGGGGTGATATCTAGTTCAATTTTGGTGCCTTCCATAATGTTCTGCATATAATAAAATTTGTAGAATAGAGGAAAGGATAATTGCAGAAAAATTTTTAATGCCTTTAGTATAACTACTTCATGGCTATTTCAAGTGGTAGAAAAATAATTCAAACTCAAAAAAAGTTTTATTTTATTTATTTATTTGGCTAAAGTTCATTTCCCAGCTTCAGGAATAGCTATATCAAGTAGCACTAATTATAGTGGCAGTAAGCTCTCCACTTTTCAACTTGGCTTCCTTCTGTTGATTTCATTCACTTGCACACTTTTCTGTCATGGTACTAAGCTAGTGGCAAGCTCCATATTTATATCTTTTCATCAGAAACACTTGTAGAAAATAATTTTGTTTTCCCAAGAACAAATGTTTTACAATTGGATCTCACTATGTACAGCTTGAATTCGGTACTGGGTCCATATAGCAATCACTTGGTCACTAGAGAGCACATAATTCACTTAACTAGTCTTGAGTCTTGTGCCCTCTCCTGGATCAGGGGTAGAATGAACAACTTTAAAACTCCATGAGCTGAGAATAGGAAGAAGGCCCTTGCTCCCTGAGGAAAACAAAGAAGCAGTCAGCAACAGAGGTGGGAGTGTTTGCTGGGCAGAAGAAAAGAACAGGGACCTACAACAGAGTAAAAACAACTAATGGCATTAATGACTGCCACAGTTAATAGCAATAATAACAATAACACTAAGAACAAATACTTATGTGTTTTTTTATTATAAATAAAATATTTTATGTGTTTTTTTATTACTTACCCATAGAAACTCACTCTACATTCTTAGCATGCTGATAATTTATGGAGCCTACTTTATCCAACCCAGAAAATAAAACTGGCTCTATGGTTCCATATTAGTGAGTATGAGATTCCCGGAAAGCAAGGTTTTAGTAGGACAAATACCCTTCCCTTGCCCCCAGGTCCACACTGAATGCCCCAGTGCTCCTTCATGCATGCATGCAAATATACCTCCCTTGGTGCTGACCTGATGGAGCAGGTCCATTAAGTGAAGCTCATTTCAAGTGTAGATGGCCCCAAGTAGTTCAGCTGTGATTTCGGATGCCCTTAGACTTCTGATCACATCCATGCAGCCAGGGAAGAAATGAAACCTTGTTTATCATCTTGATAAACAGTCCCTTTCAGTGCCTCCGGACGCTTTATGTAACTCAGTAGAGTCAAAACTATTAAATTGTCATCACTGTCAAAAAAGAGAAGTAATATGTTTTTCTACCTGAGTCATAGTTAATGACTTCTACAATGTGTAACACAAATCAGCATTTCTGTTTGCCTTCTTTTCCCCTAAATATGTGTTTTCTGGTCTCCCTGACTGTGGATAAGAGGCACAATCTCATGATATAAATAAATATATACTTTCATGATTACCTCTCAGCTAAACCAATAAAATACCAAGACGACAAGGCCCAGATCCTTGGTTTGGATGAGGTATGTGCACAGAGGAGGGAGCTGATCAGCTATATCTCATTCCACTTCTTCATGGAAGGCATCGATTTGAAAGATTGTATTTCACAGGTAAAAGTCTTGGAATAGTTCCACTCTCGTTATCATTAAACATATTTACAGAAGTTATTTAACCACTCTTAAAGGTGTAATAGACATCTTTTATTCCCATCACCTTAAAGAATAATATGTTAGTCTGATGAGACTGTAATAAGCTCTAACGACACACCACTCCCAACTCTTATTGGCTTAAAACAATGAAGGTTTATTTCTTCATCAAGCAGCATTCCCACTGTGGTTCATCAGTGGGTTTCTGTTTGGAGAAGATACCCAGGAATTAGAACTGCTGAAGCAGCCGATATCCAAAATAGGGATGAGCAAATGATGGTCCATAGGCCATATCTGTTTCACTGTTTGTTTATAGCTTATAAACTAAGAATGATCTTGATCTTTTTCATTGCCTGGAAAAAAATCAGTAGAATATTTCGTGATACCTAAAAATTACATGAAATTCAACATTCAGTTTCCATACATAAAAGTTTACTGGCACATAGTCACACTTTGTGTCTATATGTATTTATGGTTATATTCCAACAGCAGAGTTTGGTAGTTGCCACAGAGATGAGTTGGCCAACAAAGCCAAAAATATTTTCTACCTGGACCTTTATAGAAAAAGCTTGCTGATCCCTGATTGAAAATACTTCTAGTTGCCACACTGGCAGGAAGAGAGCCCTTGAGAGTCTTCCACAAGGAATTAAAAGCTTGGTATTAAGGTGACACATCACTTCCTTTACCAAAGTAATAGTCACATATCCCCCACCCCAAAGGGACTAAGAACTACCATAAGCCAGGAGGAAGGAAATCAGAGATAATCATTGAGAAGCCCTCAGGTTACAAAAGATAGAGTCTGTAATAACATATTTAATAGCAAATACTTGAATTGTTGTTAGAATTCAGACCCTGTCCTAAGTGTATTGTAAGTTTTCACTCATTGACACTCAGAGGAACCTCATTATAAAAGGACTGTTATTTTCCCCATGTTACAGATGAGGAAATTTAGAAAGCTCAAATAATTTTCCTGAGATAACACAGCTCATAAAGGGCGGAGGCAGTACTTAAATCCATTCACTATGACTCCAAAATCCAATCTCAGATGTTAAACTCTTTTTTTTTTTTTTTTGGCTTTTTTTGTCTTTATAGGGCCACATCCATGGCATATGGAGGTTCCCAGGCTAGGGGTCTAGTTGGAGCTGTTGCTGCCAGCCTGTGCCAGAGCCACAGCAATGCCAGATCCGAGCCATGTCTGCTCACAGCAATGCCAGATCTTTAATCCACTGAGGGAGGCCAGGGATTGAACCCACAACCTCATGGTTCCTAGTTGGATGGGTTAACCACTGTGCCATGACGGAACTCCGCAATCTCAGATGTTAAGCTCTTAACCTTCCTCCCACACATGAACCCTCTTGGACCTACAAAAGTCCAAGCCATTGACCTCTGTGGAGACCATTTCTTCATAAAACCCTTAATTATAGAATTTAGTAGACACAAACAAAATACTTATTTTAGTGTTTGTATAACAGATTTCCATAACACTTAATAATTCACTTAGGAGTTTGGGAGTAATTAGACCATAGACAGAAGTAAAAGTTGCTATCAGTGGATTTTCATGCAGTTCTCCTATGGGTATCCAAGAAGGGAGTTAGAATTTAAGATCAGTTGAAGACTCAGCAAGCGAACACACCAGGGCACCTCAGACCCTGAAGTGAAAATGTTTCTTTCAGGGAATAGTACTTTACAGCCATTTCTCCCTTGATGATCTCAAATTGTACCTTGATCTTTTCGTCTTTGCTTCCTTCGAAGCCAACTCAGGAAATCTATTCCATGGGTGTATATTTTGGTTTAGCTCAAGGGGAAAATGTCATACAATAGTTATGGTTTAGAGATGATGGATTTCAAGTTATCACATTGCCTGCTGTTCTTTTAGGTTTTAATAATGGAGTTTGTGTATTAACATCATCCATGTTCCTTTTAACATCCACGACACTTACCCATGAAGGACAGTAGGAGAATCTCATTTCAAGAGAATTTTTTAAAGTTTATAGTTATTATTACACTCCCTCCACAGAATGTATTCCTGTTTGTATGCCATTAAGTAAACATCATAGAGAAACATAGAATAAAAATGAAAAAAGACATAAGAACAGATGAGGAAAAGATGCAAAGTGGAAAGCATGTTAGACCACCCACCATTGCACAAAGAGTTCAGACATTTGACAGAAGGGTTCTGGAGCTTGAAAGGTAAATGCCTCTATTTTCCAGCCTTTCAGAATTCTAGCCTTCCATCAAAACTCATGTCACATGTAATTGCCTCTGGTATTTTCTTTAAAACTGGGTTTCATTTTTTATGTTAACAGTAAGAAGAATGTTAGCTCTTATATATACTGTGTTCTCCTCAGTGTATTAGTTAATATTAATACACCATCTCTAATCCTCACAACATTCCTTAAATTAGGCATTTTAGTCATAAACTACCATGGCTTAGAGATTACATCGTGTTCCAAATTACCCAGCTAGTAACTCGGGTGATGTTGATTATTGGAAATATCACTTAAATATGATTATAATCAACCTTTCATGTTAGTGTTTCAGGTAATTTGAAATTAACATAGGCAGGGCTATGTCTCCTAGAAAAGAGAGTTTCCTGTTTCTTTCCAATAAATTGTTTGCCTATTGTTTTTAGTCTTGAAGGCTAGCAATGGAGAAGGAAAACCTGATAAACTATCACCCAGCTGGATCAATGATGTCAGCTGAAGGATAATGTTGGGAGAAATCCAAGCAGGATTTAGATTGAGTATGTTTTACTTTAGAGGGGAATAGTGGACATAGCTATCTTTCTGAGCCTTATCTCATTCCAACTCTTTCCCTAATCATAATAATAGAACTTGATGATTCTTTTAAATCATGGCCCAGGGAAGCTGAAGGGCACTAATACTGTGATTTAGTTTCCATAAACTTACATCATCATCTGGGGTGAATGCCTGAATTTGAGGTAGAAACTTCCCCTTCACTCATTTCAGCAGCCACCCAGCCTTTCAATGGCTTTCCCTACTGGGCAGCAATTCATTCCCATGATTGCATTAATTTGCAATGGATTAAAGGCAAATCCAGATCAGGCAAGCAAATTTGGGACCAGAAAGTAGACAGGAGATATTACATTTTCACGCTGATTTTAATAAAAAATCTCAGGTAGACCTGAGACTAGCACATCGACAGTCAGATGCTCAAATCATTACTTGGGTTCCCCTCCTTACTACCCAAGGCATCCTTCCTGAAAAAAAGTAAAAGTTCTGTAGTACACCAAGAACAGTAATGATTCAGAAATGTTCTTGTAACTTCATCAATATATCTTTGAGCAAAATATACTTCCATGTTGTTAGAGCAGTTATTAAAAATAATTTCTACAGTAGAGTTAACATAGTCAATGCTTGAACCATTTTCTTTTTCAAAAACCATAAAGGAGAAATCTAGGGGATATGTGTTCAGTTTATTGCAGTATACATTACTTTTAGCAATCTTATCTCTGGGGAATAGTAAGGTTAAATGTTGTTTCCCCCGACTGGCCTGGGGTAAGAGTAAGGTGTAGGATATAGGAAATGGTCCACATTGGTCAAAAGAAGGGGAAAATTAGAACAGTCCAATTTTTTTTTTCCTACAAATAATCCTGGTCTAGTCAAATATAATGATCCCAATTATATAACGAACAACAGAATATGTTTTAGTACTACTCTGAACCAAGTATTTTTATAGTTAATTCGCCTGTGCTCACTTAATTCTCAGACCCATTTAGTCCTCAAAGCAACTTTAATAAGTTAATGCTATTACTTTCCACACCTCACAGAGGAGAACCCTGGAACATCAGATGGAAAATAAGAGGAAGCAGATGATTTAGGACTTGAAACTTGGGGGCCCAAATCTACATTATATATATATAAAATTCATTTTGCTATATAGCCTCAAACATGGCTCACCAGCCTAGAATTCGTTGCTTTTTCCAACATTTGTTTATCCTCTGTATACCCCAGATGTTTAGGACAGAGGAGATGATAATTTGTTTAATCTCAAGCATAAACAAATCAAGAAGACATTTTGCCCTCCTCCACCAAGGCATGCTTAAAGATCCATTAGTGTCTCTCTTGTCAATGATTTACAAAGACACTTGGAGCTTCCTTCCAGTCCATCGGGTCAATAAAGCATTTTTAACACAGTCTTAAATATGCATTTCTGACATCCGCTACAATAGATTCCAAGAGAGCTTTTTATAAGGCCTTGATCAAGAAGTCCTATAAAAGTGAATCTCAAAAGCACCTGTGCTTTTTCTTACACTTAACAGCTTTTACAGAAAACAACCATTTGCAATAAAGTGAAAATGCAAGGATCCAAATAATCATGTCAGTCTTAACAATCTGTAATCACATTTTATTCATTTCCTCCAAAAGTTGGCCTTGGCTATAAGCAGATATATAGGCTTAACTATTAATGAGGGCTGAAGTTTCCTTATGGTTACTCTTAATTGCTATTTCATTTTTCCAGTCATTTCACTTAGAATAAAAAGCTTTTCCTTTGTTCATTTTGGCTCTCCCCCAAACCAAAGTTCCAAGTTGATTTTTTGAGGTGTATTAGAAGGTCACTTCTTTGCAAAAGCTACATTTATCATTCGAGTTCTTTTTCTGAAAAGACCACATAATGGATACTCAGGAAAATTTCCCCAGAGAGGACTAATTTATTCTTAATCTTTCTTCTCTTCTTTTCCCTTTTCTTTTTTTTTTTTTTGCTCTTTCTCTCATCTCATTCCTTTCCTTCCTTCTTTCTTATTCTGCTTCTTCCCTTTCTTCTATCCATCATTCAGTCATATAACTTTTCAGTAATTTAGCAAGTGTGTGAATGTATGCCAGACACTAGTGATAAAAAAGTAAATAATATGTGCTCCCTGCCATCATGGAGTATCCAGCCCAACAAGATGGAAAGGTAGTGAACCAATCATTCCAATTAGGAGACATGCTGAAACAGAAAATTTCTAGCTCACTTAAGAGAGAATATGGGGTGCGGGAGCGGGGGGGGGGGGGGCAAAAGCTATCCTTTAGGGAAAAAGTTCGTTCAACAAATATTTATAGGGCAAATGTAGACTCAATATTGGGGAACAGAACACTTTCTTTTCTTACCCTCTACAAGAAAACTGACACATTCTTTTAAAAATGTCAAAATAAGGCATGGTGAATATTACTATGCAATAATTATTTTAGATCGTAGGATTACATAGCAGGGGGAATCTAACTTACAGTCTAATTCAAGGAGACCACCAAAGCAAGACCCGAGTACAGGGACCAACAAAAGAAGACCTGAATAGTGAATACAGGGACCACCCCCCCCAAAAAAAAATACAGAGTTTGGACTCATGTTAACTTTAAAAAAAGAGATAATTCTCTTCCATTTCAACTTTACATTCTACCCTAGCATCTTCTTTCCTAGAAGACCTGATTTTGTGATAATTTTGAATTGCTTGGCTATGTTTGGTCATGGACATGAAACTATCAACACCAAAAGATACTACCAAATGCCAAATTCCATGGCAGATATGAGCAATCTCCCACAAATGTCCATTTTCAAATGGTTGACCCAGTTTGCAGCTCAGAGCAAGCACATTGGCTGGGATAAACTATTTCTATGAGATGTTCATTTGTGGGCCAAACTGTTTTACGATGCCAGCCTTCAAGTTTTTAGCCATCTGCCTGCCAGTCAATCCCCATCTCATCTTTCTTTTCCATCATGACATATAATTGTCATCCATGGGGACTCTTTTTTAAAAGAAATATTATCCTTAGTAATTCATCTTCTTTGTATTTCCTCACTTGCACAGGGCAAGACAGTGATTCATTGAAGTGGGAAGGGGGGATCAGGGCTGGGAGCATACTGGGCTTGGCATTTTTTTAACTTCAACTCAGAGAGTTGCTGCTGCCAGAAATAATCTTGAAATGCTGTCTTTTTTTTAATATTAGAAACTTTCTCTTTCTGTTAAAAATAAGTTTTGATAATATACTCTGAGCTCTGACAAATCCAAGAGAAAGAGCAAAAAGGGGAAGTGGAAAGTTTCCTTCCCTGCAGGGCACTCTCCTGTCACCACCTGGGGACACAGGCAAAGGGAGTGGGAAGCAAGGTTACCATTTAAAAAATTTGTGATGGAGGGACAACTGTCAAATTGATATCAAACACATCTGACTTTTTAGACTGGCTCTTATTGACAGATAATTACCTTCAAATCTATATTTACCTTGTAATCTGTATTTACCTTCTAATCTGAAAGAATACTGGGTCCCCTTATACGGTGAGATTTAGGATATTATATATAACTATAGGGTAAAATGAATAGATTTAGTGTCTAATATACAGATTTAGGGTATAAGGGTAATTTCTTATATTTTACCTTAAGTGTGTTTTCTATAGACAAAGAAAAGTGAAGATATAAACAACCGTCTGGAAAACTTAATAGTAGACAAATTCTATACTGACTTGTATTTATGACACATTCTCTGCCATTAGCTAATACGTTACTTCTTGTCATCTTTGCCATATCTACAGATGCTGGGTGAAATCCAGAAAAGATGTGAGTTTCCAGGTAATCCATATGCAGGAGAGGAAAGCTCAGTTTTCTGAGCACTTAACTGACTTTGCTTTGAGAGGTCATAGATCACTTTGAAATGATTTTGACTTGGATGAGATAAAATTTAGGAATGGACAGGCATTGGTACCAAAGAAAAGACTGAAAGGCATTTACGTGACAAATATTATCATTCTGATTTTGCAATAACCTTGACAGTCAGGTTTGAAAGAACAGTTCACTAGGTAATTCTGAAAATGCAAATAAAATAGATTTATAGGAACACTTTCTTGGTTCCCAGAAAGAGTGGCAAAACTTTTGTTTGTGACCAACCTAACTCCTGTCTTTTGTGGGGGACAAAACTGAGATTATTCTGATTTCTAGTCCCCTTTTCAAGCAGCCAGCTAACTGAGGACAATAGGTAAGTAAGATTATAGGCAGTACCAGAGGGTCTTGAAAAGTTGTATCCCTGTGTTATTACAGAAGTCCAGTGTCTTGTGTGGACAAAAGTAAACATATGCTTCTGATATAACCAAGAAGTAAAAACAAAAACAAAACAAAACAAAACAAAAAAACACATGGAAATTGCAAAGGAAGTGTGTATCTTACCAGCTTACTATATACTACTATACTAGATATCTAAGCATCTCAAGAAACAGTGTGTTCATTGTTATTTGATTATGCAATAATCTACGACAAGTTTGTAATTCCTTCTCCATCTTGATCAATCATCCATCCATCCATCCAACAAGTACTTTCATTTGATATTAGCTTTAGAGCTGATCATTAGCTAAGTATAGTTGCTTTCACTTTTCCTTAGGCGAGGAATCCCTTTGAAGGATAATACTGAATGTTAAAAAGAAAATAGAGAAAGGAGTATACTGAATATTAAATAAATATTTAAACAAAATGTTGAAGTCCTATACTGAATCTCAAAAATAAATTATCTCGAGTTGCTTTCTCCTTTCCTCCAGTGGGTGTAACTAAGCCCTCCCTGTCATAGATTATCTCTCTGTGAAGCCCCACTAGGGACTTGAAAATTTCTAATCAAAGGACTACATATATGAGATTCTTCCTATCAAAGTTCTAATTCATTTTATTTTTTTCTTTGTCATTATAAGTCAGTGGACTAGGGTTTTGTAGTTAGAATAAATTGAAAGATTCAATTTCTCTGATTGACTATGGCTAGGTCAGTCACAAGTATAAAGCATGGGAATCAGGAGATTTGGGTATGACAGGGCCAATCAGACTTTCTAAATGGCAGGGTCCTGTGGTCCTCTAAGACTAGGCTCTGGGCTTCACACTGGTGTACCTGAGAGGAAGATGTAATTGAAGCCATAGTTCAACTTGTCAAGACCAGATGAGCTTGTTATTTAGAGCACCACCTCTCTGGCTTCCAGTGTGCAAATCCATCATCCATGAGCCTGAGGAAGATGTGGTCTGGGGTCATTGACTTTATATACAAGGTTTTAATGAAAATGGAGCACTCGTAAATTCCCAGTCACTGGGCTCCCTTTCAGGGAAATGGCAGTATGGATGCCAGGGTGGAACTGCAGAAGGAACACTTATATGGGGTCAGAGGATATGGGTTCTGGTCCCGACAATGCCAGGTACTTGCTAAGTAAAATGGGGGAAAGTGTTTTCGCTGCTCTTGATCTCAGTTGCCTTCTCTGTAAAATGAAGGTAATTACAATCTCATTGGGCTTTTGTGAGCATAAAATAAATGAAGGTTTATATAGTATCTACCATGATGTTAAGTACTTGGTAAATATTCAACAAATGGTTAAGTCCTATAATACTATTATTAGCACCATTAGTTTTATGGCTTTGTCATTTGGCTGCTTTAAATCCTCATCCTCACTAAAAAGTACAGATAATAGTGGTCCTCTTTTTTTTTGTCCTCAAATAATTTTACAGTTTAAATGAAATATGTATTAAAAGTACTTCAGAAATCATTATAATATGCCAGGCAATGTTAATGGAAAACAATAGGAATCCCTACCTTTGGGGAAATTACATTTCAGTGAGGAAGACACAGTAAGTATAATAAATAAATAAATAAATAAATAAATAAATAAATTTGAAAGTTAACGGTACTGTGGGGGTGGGGTTATGGGGGCAGCACAAAGTGAAATCATGGCTGCTGACTAAGGGAATTATGATTTCAGTAGGGTGGTCAAATGTGCCTGTGATAAAATGACATTTGGGAAAAGATGTGGAAGAGTTGAGAATGAGCCAGAGACCCACTAGAAGGGTACCCTAGGTGGTACATGGTTCAACTTATTGAAACCAGATGAGTCTGTTATTTAGAGCAACCTGGTTTAGAGCAACCCTCAAGGGGGATCCTGCCTGCCATGTTCAGGCAATAGCCTGCACGACCATTGTCCCTGGAGCAGAGAAATGGAGAGAAAGGTGGAAGAACACAGTCAAAGGCACAGTTAGGGAAGAAGGGGCAGGTTAGATACTTAACCTTGATATCTATCCTAAGAAAAGTATGAGACTTCCTTTTGGAAATTCAGCATCAACAAAGAATGACTGCTTATGACAAGGTGTAAAAAATGTATGAGTTTGGAGTCCAGCAGATGTGGGTCACATGTGTATGATTCTGGGCAGGTTATTCAACTTCCCTTTCATCTGTAAAGCGGGGAAATGCCTTGTACAATTTCTAGGAGGTTTACAGCTAATATAGGCAAAGTGCCCACATACAACATGCAAATCAGAACTCAGAAAATGGCAGTGAGGGCTGAGATGACTCAGAACTGTTCATGGTCATCTGCAATAGTGCAGTGAGGAACTGACTCTGGGCCACCAGTGGCCACCTCATATTCCAAATTATTTAACTCAGTCAGTAATTCAGATGATCTGGCATATCTGTCTCTGCGTCAGCTGGCTTGACTATAAATCAAATGAGATTCAAGTTACATCCAGGGAGATTTCTTATGCCTCATGCCATTTTCAATCAGAAATGTTGCTCTTGTCTTGTATTAAAGCCAAGTGGTGACTTTAAAATTGGAGGGATTTTCATGAAGTATAGAACCAGCTATTACTGACTTGATTGGGGATACTTGTAGCTGATAATTACAAGCTAAGGTGACCTGTTTGTGGATGTCTGGATTACAGAGTGAAATATGCAGTTAGCCCTGTCATTCCATAACTGTCATCCCAGTGATGGGCAAGTGGTGAGAGGGAGATACTCTGCCCATGATCCAAGTTCAAGCCTGCTTACCCTCTGCTCAGAATTTTGCTGCAGCCTCTTGTTTCTTCTGCTTTGCCCTCTCTGAACCCTCCTGAATGCAGTGGACACAGTCATCACTCGAGAGCAATATCCATATAACAGTGCTTAGCTTCACAATCCCTATTTATGCTTGTGAATCACACTGCAGCCTCACCCTTGAGAGTGAAACCCTCTTCTGTTCAATCCTATGTCAGGTCCTCACTTCTGTCTATTCCAATGTGTTCTTTCAAATGCCCTGGCTTGGCTCCTCAGAGAAATAGCTGATTTTAGGACTGGGGCAGGAAATAGACAAGATGAATCAGGAGCCTCTTAAAGGACCAGAAAGTAAGGAAGTGCTTTAAAAAAAAAAAGACAAAGAAACCAACTGAAAGAGCTCATAATGGCCAAAGCTGTACCTTTTTGAGCAACAAAATAAACAACACAGTATAGGATTATAACCCAAAGTATAAATAAATATCAGTGAGTCATGGGCCCTATTGATATAAATGACTGAATGAGTAAATAATTAGGAGAGTAGAGACCAATCTTCTATGCAGAAGAATTCCCAAAGGTTTTAGCAGATACTGCTTCCTCACAGAGATGGAGATGAAACATAACTCTCTGTTCTCTAAGGGTGTGACTTCCTTCCAAAGAGGACAGTATGGAGAATGAGGAAGGAGAGTAACTTTATGGTGGAGAAATATGAGAAGTACTATCTCAGCCTTGAAATCAAGTCAAAATCAAGAGTGATAACTCATGTTGATAGTATGTACCCTTGATAAGATATGATGAGAATGGCACTTGACTTCCATGGTCTTCCTCCAAAAGCATAACCTCAGTCTAATCATGAGAAAAGCATCAGATAAACCCCAATTGAGGGACATTTTCTAAAATACCTGATGAACACTGCTCAAAACTGTCAAAGTTATCAAAAAGGAAGGAATGGCTGAGAGACTGTCATAGCCGAGAGGAGCCTAAGGAGATAAAATAACTAAAATTAATGTGGGATCCTGAAATGGGGTCCTGGCACAGAAAAGGACATTAAGCAAAAGCTGAGAAAATCTGAATAAAGCCTAGACTTTATTTAATAATAATATTTCAACATATGTTCACTAATTGTAACAAATGTAGCATATGATGTTAGCATTAAGGGAATAAAAATAGGAACTATATAATAGGGTGTGGCATATATGTAAATTCCTAGAGTTATCCTCACAAATTTTCTATAAATCTAAAACTGTTCCATGTTTAAAATGTTGTTTTAGGAGTTCCCATTGTGGCGCAGTGGTTAACGAATCCGACTAGGAACCATGAGGTTGCAGGTTCGGTCCCTGCCCTTGCTCAGTGGGTTAAGGATCTGGCGTTGCCGTGAGCTGTGAAGGTTGCAGACGTGGCTCAGATCCTGCATTGTTGTGGCTCTGGCGTAGGCCGGTGGCTACAGCTCCGATTCGACCCCTAGCCTGGGAACCTTCAAATGCCGCAAGAGGGGCACGAGAAATGGCAAAAAGACAAAAAAAAAAAAAAAAAAAAAATGTTGTTTTAAAATAATGCCCACACTCTCACATGAATGAAATGCTTCCCCTTCCTCACTCCCTGTGGAAGCCCTACCTTTCATCTCATAACTTAAGAAACCTTCATAATTCTTCGAAAATGAATGGATCTCTCCTTTCCTCTGTGTCTGAAGAACTTGATCTTTATGGTACGGTGTTAATTTTCATTAATGTACTGATTCTTTCATTCATTTAACCAGCAGTTCTGGACTACCTATACCAGTTATTGACAATAGGGCTGTGAGGAGATGAGCAACAACCTTGACCCTGACCAAGCTTACAGATTGCCTAGGGTCATAGACACATGTTTACAACTGTGCAAGGAAATGTGTAGTGTGCTAAGAGAATGAACTATGGTGGAAGTTAGGGGATATTTTCTAAGGAACAAACTTGCTGTCAGTTCAAAGAAGAACTAAGTATACATGTTTGAGTTGGGGATAGTTGGTTGGAAGGAAAGAGAGAGCATTCCAGAAAAAATCCTATTTGCCCATTTCTGAGGCAGAAAGAAGGATGCACCCTCAGAGAAATATAACATCAGCGTGACTGGGTATTATCATCAGAGGTAGCATTGTGGACTCTCCCTGTGTGTCAAGCTCAATTCTAATCCCTATACTTGTATTATCTTGGTCTTCACTCACTCAACCCAAGGAGGCAGTGTTATTTTTTTTTTCCATTTTACAGATAAGGAAACTGAGGAACTTAAATAGTGACAGAGCTGAGATTCAGACTAGAACAGGCTGGTGTGAAAGCCCAAGCTCTTTCCTCCTGTTTAGGGATGCACAGTTAATCTGCCTTCAGTCAGAGATTCTTATGAGTGTTCCCTTCATATTAAACCAGGGTTATTGGCACTATTGACATATGGATCCAGAAAATTCTTTATTGTGGAGCCTGTCCTGTGTATTGTGGGATGTTGGAGCATACCTGGTGAAGTACCCTCTGATACCGGAATCCAGGTTCTTGTTCATGAACACACAGGCAGCAAGCAAGCAAAGTCTTTATTAAAGAATAGCAAATAGCTCCCAGGGCTGCTGGGATGGAGAGAAGAGCCCCCTTCTCTATTGTCCTATAGGGATTTTTATCTCTTAAAGGTGGGGAGGGGCAACAACATGGGCCTGGAAAGATGTAATTTTCTCCCATTGGCCTTGCTCAATTACCTGTATCAGTCCTGGTCCAACAGAGGCTTTTAGGGTTGGAAATGTCCTGTAAGTGTTATGGTTTCTTTGTCCTTTTCTTTCCTTAGATTAAGTCACCATTCCTCTCATTTCTTTTAATCAGTTGAGGAGTGGGCTAGAGATTAAAATTTCCTATAGTAAACAAAGCCTGTGGGGAATGCGCATTTCCTATAATAAAACAAGGCCTGTGGAGGTGTTACTCCCTCAAGCCCTGAAGTCACAAATGCTAATCAAGATCCATATCAAAGAATGTATTCGAGCCATGCTTCTACAATACCTACCTAAGTTAATATTCTGCCTCACTTCGACCCTACAGGATGCCCTTAGCTCCCACCCTTTACCAGTTATGACAATTAGAAATATCTTCCAACTTTGTCGCATGTGAAGGGCAACAAAATCACCCCATCCAGTACCCCGCATTGAGAACCACTGAGTTAACACGCTTAAGTTCTCAGGATGGAATGGAGTTATATTTAAATTCTTCCCTCTTTCCTGTCTTCCACCCCTCTTCTTTTTTTTTTCAATGTTTAATAAGTGCCTTCGATATACAAGCTGGATACATATCCCTTACAGTTTATAACACAATCCCTTGCAGACAGTGGTTGCCTGACAAATGCTTGAGGAATTGCTGCCAACTGACTCTTGGATGACATGAATCATAAGCGTTATGACCCATTCTTGTCAAATTATACATATCCTTCCTGAATGCAAAATTTGATGTTGGGAAAGTTAATTCCTGGTTTCTGACCACTTGGAACATCTCTTGTGTCCCTGGAGAACTGGCTTAGCTGGTGTCCCGCAGGCCAGAAAGACCTGCCTGGCTCTTACCAGCCTTTGGACAGAGTCAGCAGAGTACCTGTTAAGAACCTAGCAGAAAGTGGCATACATTCAGTTGTCACTAAATGCTGATGAATGCATGGCTGACCTCTAACAATTAAGTGATGCTCAGTGCCTCTGTCTGTCATTTGAGATTCCACTGGAAGCACATAGGAATTTCTCCAGTGATTCCTTCTATCACTTTTGCATGAAATCTGGCTTTGGGAAATGATTCCCCAACTAGATTTTCTTTTCAATCCCCTTGAGATTGAGCAGGTGCTGGGAGGGAGAGCTCATTTCTGGGCATTTTCCTTGCCACTGCAGGTTTTGTATCATTTGAGTGTCAGTTGCTTGTCATGAACAGGAGCGCAGAGAATTCCAAATGCAAAGATAACACAGGGGTGAGCTCCCCAAATATAGTGCATTTAAATCTGGTAGCATCTTTATTCTGTATTAACCCCAGGCATTGACTGCTCTGCTGTCTCTCAGTACTTATAGCCCAAAAGTATTGCCTCTTGAGGGCTCTTCCTTGGGGTTCTTTGTTATATTTAAAGTTTTGTGCTGTGATGCCTATCTTCGAGATTACACATCCATTGTATGTAATCTTACATACATGTATATATACCTGCTGTAGGAGAGAATCCCATAGCAATTGCAACTCCCTTTCCCCAAGCCCTCCACACATACCCCTACAGGCCTGAACAGCCACTGAATTATTTCTAAACAGCATCCTGTTTTTTTCTCTCTTGCCAGAAGGAGGGACATGTGAAGTGATTGCCGCACACAGATGTTGTAATAAGAATCGCATTGAGGAGCGGTCACAAACAGTCAAGTGTTCCTGTCTACCTGGGAAAGTGGCTGGAACAACAAGAAACCGACCTTCCTGTGTTGATGGTAAGTAGCTGGTCTCACACCTCTTTTTGGGGATTCATCTTCATCTTCACCATGCATAATATGCATGCTTTGTTTCATCTAAATGTTGTTCAAGATAATGAAGAAGGTGCATCGAAAGTGCTGGAAAGTTAGACAAATATCAGCCCTCTGCATAGGGTTTGAATTCTTGTTCTTCTGGCTTTGGTGTTTTCTAATAGCTGTATGTGAAATTTTGTGTGTTTTTTTTTTTTTTTTTTTTTTTTTTTTTTAGAAAACATAAGGTAAAGGAATTTTTTCAAGTCAATAAATTTGAGAGGCCATTTCATTTGGGAATTGATTTTGAATTGATTTTGTATATAATGCTGATGATCTGGTATCTAATATTCATCCCACAGATGCTTATGAGCATTTACTATGTGCCAGGCACTGCTCCAGGGCTTCACATATATTCATGAACAGATAGAAGTGCTCTGAGAGTTCACCATGTGCCAAGCCCTGTCCTAAACTTTTCTCATACATTATTTTATGCATTCATCCCAACCCCGTCTTTGTTATTTTTTGTTGTGTAACAATACCAATTGACGCTCTGCCCCCAAAATTAGCTACTTTAAGCAGCAAATATTGTCTCATAAATTCCATAGGTCAGGACTTCAGCTTATCCGAATGGTTGTGGCTTAGGGTCCCTTCTGTGGTACAGTCAAGATCTGAAGGCTTGAGTGCTGCTGGAGGATGGTTTTGAGATGGCTTAAGCACATAGCTATTGGCAGGTGGCATCAGTGCCCTGCCACATGGACCTCTTCAAAGGAGATTTGTGTCCTCGCAACATGGCGCCTGGCTTCCCCCAGAGTGAGTGGTTCAGTAGAACAATGTAGACACCACAGTGACTTTTTCTTTTGTGATACCACCTCAGGAGTTATCCTTCATTGTTTCTACAATGTCTTATTGGTTATTTAAGTCAGCCCTATCAGTCAGCATGGGAGTTGAAGGTAAATGACTCTAATACCATGGCTTGACTACTACCTTTAAACAATTTTATATGCCCTGTCAAACAGAGAGTCCAAAGTTCAAAGGGAAAACAAATATCTCTCCCCAAATTCATCTTTCATAACTTCAGATCCAGATATGAGCTGACTTTCAAATTCTTTGGTAAGAAAATGAGGACGCAGAGAATTGAGTCACTTGATCAGTCAGTCACACAGAAGGAATTAGAATCTAAATCTCTTGACTGAGGGTCCATGGTTCTACTTCTAGATATAGAAAGAGAAGGATATCTTCTAGATTGGCTTGTGTTATGTATTTTTATTATAAATCATTAGGTGGTTAGAAAAGAAACACATTCAAGCTAGACCAAGGAAGGAGGAAGTTATTTTTTAAAAAAACAAAGAAGATTCCTAGGGAACCCATTTACAGGAAATTCAGTCAAACCTCGTTGAATTCATAAACTATTCTGGCAGCTTCCGTCTTGTTTTCTGTTTCTGATCTTTCTTGCCCTCATTCTCCTCCATGTAGATGGGTTCCCTCTTTAAGCATTTTAGCTTTTGCTCTCACATAACTTAGGAATTGGTGTGTGAAGCTTTTGTTTTGTAGTATCAACTTGGAATTCACTCAGCAGTACGGTATAGCCCAAATAGACCTGACTCACTCCCTGTATCTCCAATGCCTTCTCCTGAAAGACTAAATAGGATTGACCCAGTTTGGGTCACATTGGTTCACTTTTGCTCAATCAGCTGCAGCCAGAGGGACAAACCGATTAGGGTATTCTATACCATTGGAAGGTCAAGCTTTTTTAAAAAAGATGTAAATGCAGTTCCAGTGCCCCAATCGGTTAGTGCATGTTACTTATACATACTTATACACCTGAAAAATGTGGAAAAGCCAGGTTTAGGAATACGCTGTGATCAGTAGTTCTTAATCAGGGCAATTCTCAGGGATCATTTGGCGATGTCTGGAGTCAGTTTCGGCCTAGACATTTGCTACAACTAAGCGGGGTGCTCTTGGCATCTGGTGTGTAAAATCCAGAAAAGCTACTAAATGTCCTACAATGTGCAGGGCAGCCCTGCAGAAAAGTATTATCCTGCCTCCAATGTCAGTGGAGCTGATGTTGAGAAACTTGCACTACAATTATTTACTTATTCTAGGTCACAGTTGGTGCCATAAAGCACTTCCACTGTGGGGAAGGCAGGCTAGACTAGAAAAGCCATTTCACCATCTTTTAGGAGGAAACTCTTGGCCCTAGAAGCGAATAAACATTATAAAACCATGATTATTTCTCCTATTCTCTGCCAAAGAAAGCACTGAGTCTGTTAGCTATAAATCTCCATTTTATTTCCAGTTCATTTTTATCACTAATGATCTAGAAATAGAATTGCCTTCAGGATTTGGATGCAAGGCACAGAGAATGATGCATTGTCTATGCTGGCAGAGGGGGAAAATGGTGTCTGGCTCTATGTTCCTGTGAGAAGTTAAGCCACCTAATGATAACGTTTTGTCTCTCAGAACAAGTTTGACTTTGCAAACTCGGAGCTGCTTAGTGTGGCAGGTGTATGCATGAGAGCTATTAGTGTCAATCTTCCAGGCAAAAGTCAATAAAGTGTAGAGTATTCTGTAGTCTCAAGTGGATTGTTTATAATTTCCATAGCATTCTACTCCTCCAAAATCTTGGAAATCCATTGGCACATGTGGGAAAAGTCTATGTGTTGCTTTGATCAAAACTGTTTTTAATGGCCTAGATCTCTACATGCAAATTAAATATGAAGTAGGTATATAAATGAACAATTCCAGCATAGTTATTAAGACCACAAACTGTGAAATTAGACAGATATGAGTGGAATCCCAGCTGTACCAGTTACTAATAAAATGACCTTGGGCAAGTCACATTTGCTTACTAACCTGTTTCCTCATCTGTAAAATGGGGATAACGATTGTTTCTGCTTCATGAGGTTGTAGTGAGGATGGAGGAAACCTTGTGTATAATGTGTTTTTGCATAGTATCTAGTTCTCCTCAAGTGCTTAATAAATGATGGTAACAGTTTTTTATCTCACTAATATAATAAGTATGTGTAATGCTTAGACATTATTTTTTGAAGTTGTTTCTCCTATGAATTCAATACAGTAGCATTTTATCCACCATCTTTTCTTGGAACTGCTTCTAACTAATTAGCCTGGGAATCAGTAATGATGGTAATCTTCTTCAAGAATGTGCATTCATTATAGGGACTTTGAATAATACAGAAATACATCCATGCATTAAAATCACCATGCTCAGATTATCATTGCTTCGTAAAAAAATATATGTCCTTTGACGTTTAACCCATCGTTGAAAAGAAATTCTCATAGTAGGTATTTTACTGAACCAAAATATTATGGTACTATTTTATAGACAGCTTGTTTCCTTTAATACATGGTGAACATTTTCCAACTTAATACATACCCTTAAAGAACATTATTGTTAATTGCTACATAGGATTTCATTTATCTAATTATCCTCTCCAGTTTGACACATTTATGATGTTTCATGCGTTTTCCTATTTATCTTAAGAACAGATAGAAACCAGTTTCTCTCCATGATGGCAGTTGACAATCCATATACCACATTTGTCCTAAATATATTCGGTTCTATATACTGCATTTGCCATAGTAAGTTTTCCAATTACTGTTATTTGCTTTCCTCTGAAATTGCAGGCCAGTTGCCTTTTATAGTGATTCCAAAAACAGAAGAACAGCTTGATTTTTTAAAAAAGCTTGTATTGACTTGTTTTAAGATTCAAAATCTGAGACTAGATTATTTCAGATGGGACATATATTTTGAAGTATAATCTTAGAAACTTATAGTACATGATATTTGGAGAAATGCATAAGTAGTGGATGTTTAGTTTAAAAGTGATATTCTGTTACCTAATAACAGAAAATACCAAAAAATTCACAACAACTTAATTTTTGGTGTAGTCATCTACAAATATTTTAAAAAGGTTTTTGCCCTTGGAGGTGTGCCTGGCAGTATTCTGAGGGAATATAGGTTGTCATACTTGAATTCTTATTAAGTTGTGTTTTGTTATTTATTCTATAACTCAAAATAGAAGGGAGACTATCTTACTCAATATCTTTGATACCAACTAAGAATATCATGTACAGTCTTTCCATAATTTCTGATTATTCCAGGGTCCACATTTAAAATAAACTACAAATAAGAAGATGATGATTCAGACATAATTATTTATTTAAGGGAAGAGTTTTTCAAAGCCAGATGATGTAAAACAAATAAATAAAAAATTTCTAGGGTTAGTGATGTTTTATTGTTCTAACTGATCTTTGATAGCATCAAAAGAGTATCCATCTCAGCTTTAAAAATAATGGAATATAATTAGTAACATAATGATAACAGTAATAAAAGTAATGACTAACATTTTCTTAAAGGCTTACCTTAAACCACTTTTATAAGTCCTTCAAGTCTGTTTATTCACTTAATTCTAAGACCAACCCCATAAAATGTAGCATTCTCTTATTTCCATTTTAACTCTCCAAGAAACTGAGGCATAGAGATGGGATAACTTCCTTAAAATCTTATAGCAGAGCTGGAAGATTCACCTGGGTGGACTCCAAGCCTCCATTTATCAAGCATAGGCAAACCAAGTTCTAACATAAATGCATGCTGTGGTCCAAAAGATTTTTTTTTTTAATTTTAATTTTTATTTTTTGGTTTTCAGGGCCACACAATGGCATATGGAGGTTCTAAGCCTAGGGGTCAAATAGGAGCTACAGCTGCTGGCCACAGCCACAACCACAGCAACCGATCTGGATCTGCAAACTACACCATAGCTCACAGTGACACCAGATCCTTAACCCACTGAGCAGGGCCAGGGATTGAACCCCCCTCCTCATGGATCCTAGTCAGGTTCATTAACCACTGAGCCATGGTGGGAACTCCCAGTCCAAAGGCTTTCTTGCAAGATGCCAATATATTAGGTGAGAAGAGAAAGGAAGTCCACCCATGTGTCTACTTACAGAAACATTCTGTACTTTGGACAATACCTGCCTGTTCCCTTTCTGTGTCTTAGAGTATGTTGATTGGTTCCCCTTCCTAAAGTCATTGTCATTGAGTAATTGGAATCATTTTTATAAATAATGATTTCAGTTTTGTAGAATGACAGTAGTATCATTGTTTAAGGCATTCGGGGATAAAATGACAGTTTGCTGGAGAAATTTTCATGCAGTTTTATCTATTTAGGATTTCATTCTCATATAATTTATGTATAGGCCTAACTTAGACAAATATGTGAAAAAAAATCATTACCACTACTGCTGAGTAGAGGAGGTCTTTTAATTCACTGTAGATTTTCAACATTTGTCTAATTAAGAAAAATATCCATAATAAGCTGATAGGCCTTCCCTTCTCATTCAGTAGAATTTAATGTCCATCTCAATGACTTTGATTCCTAGCAAATTTTACCTGATATTCTTGTGTTCTTATGCTGGATTAACAGCCAGAGAGGGCAGCAAGAAGAGATCAGCTTACATCACAAAAACCTTCTAACTTCCACAGCTGTAGAAACCCTAGATTTTTTGTTTTTAACCATAAATAAACAGTTAACATAATGAAAAAGCCATCATACTCCTGGATATTTATGTGAACATAAACCCCTGCAATACACCAGGATATTTTGCTCCTGGCTTATCCTACTTTGTCTCCAAGACAGGAACAAAAGCAACAAAAGGAAAGATACAGAAAGAGACCCAGGAAGACAGACAGAATTACAGGGAAGGAGACCCACAGTCAGTGAGACAAAGGGACATACAAAGAAGGGCATGAGAAAGAGAAACTAGAGAGAAAGGGATAAAAGAGAGCAAGAAAACAATGGATCCTTAGCAGGAATATTAAAGCATTTGCCCATAAAATGACTTTATTCATTTTTCCAGATAACTTGTCTACATTCAGTCTCATAGCATATAATTAATTTTAGCAAAATAAAATGTATTTGGTAGATTGATACTGGAACTTTTTTTTCAAGTTGCACTGTATGACATTCTAGCACCAGAGTCTTTACAACAATTGTTTCTGAAGATTGCTGCTTTGGAAAATACATAATAAAATTTTCTTGACTGCATACCATTGTATTCCCTAGAGATGGCCACGGTGGACAAAAAGTTCTGAGAATTGAAATAAATTTGAAATCAGTAACAGTTTTCTATAGAATATCATGTATGAGAAATATTGCATGTAATAACTCTCTCTTAGCCTTCAAATCATGATAGCATATTTTAGGCTCTGAGAAGTTCTGCGGTTTCTCTGAGAAGAAACTTGTAGAACTTTAGTCCAATATTTTCCAAACATTTTTGACAATAGAACCTTTTCTTATGTAACATATATTCACATCCTGCAGAACCACTGTTCCATGAAATGGACTTCGCTATGCTAATAGTAGACTATATGGACTCTGTTTTGGTTTTATTTTTGTTTCCAGTGGTCTTCTGAGACCTACTGGTAATTCCTGTGCCCAGAGCTCAGTGTTCTTCCTAAGACTAGCTGACCAAACATTACCCAATGGGTCCCAGTACTAATGTGATTTATAATATCTTAGTGCAAGGTCAGGTGCAACTGCAGTTTGCAAATCATCCAGAGATCTTCCAGAGGAATGTAGTATGAAAAAGCTTATGCCTTTTTATTCACAAATATTAAATGTTTTAGGGGACTGGGAAGATGACCTGTTTTGGTTCTACCATTTATTACTAGTCATCCACATATAGTAAAATACCAAGATAATGAATTGCTATGGTGAGTCAGGGCCATATGCCACAATAACTGCCTGTGGCCCCTTTATTACCATCTCTATTTGAAACTTACCTTGTTCTTTCAAGGCAAACTCTACCTTGTTTAATAGATGGAATGCTGAGCTCAACAGCTCCATCACAAGGCATCGCTAAGAGTCCATTGTTCTTATTAGATGAAGATCTTCTATGGCACCATTAGTAAAATTGTGGAATTTCAGGCATCTTTTCTGAAGTATATATAAATTTTCTTTTGCTTCCCTACTTGGCACCTGTTCTTACCCAGGTACATAAGACATCCAAGTCTGCATTAGTAAGAGGAAGAAGGATTTGTAAGAACTGGAAAAGCTTTTTAGACTGTCTAATAAAAGGCTGTCTCTCTTTGTTCCTTGTCATGATGAAAAGAATGGGAGTTCAGTCTTCATATATTCCCATACATCTAAGAGGAGATGTAATTTTTTTTTCTTTTCAGTTTAAAGCAGTAGGCTACAACTGACAGCCCACTGGCAGAAACTACAGTCAGTCCTGTTCTTTAGATTGGAGAGTAATGGAAAAACTGACTTTGCATGCTCTTAAGATGGAACAGTCCGGTTTCCCGCAGGCCTCACCACTCCCTTACACACCTGGCTCTGGAACATCAATGTCACTTACCTGATTCCTAGAGACAGTGTCATGTGTGTTTCTTGGTTCACACAGTCATTTTTCTACTCTTCTCAAGTTAATAAGCAAATTAATTTGTTGAAAAAGAATTTCTCTTCAAAAAAGTTATAACCCCTTGTAAATGGAAATACATGAATGCCAAAATAGCAAAGAAAGGATGAGAATAAGGCCAACCCTCCTTCTCCTCTCCTTTCCTACTAATCCTCACATCTTGATTGCCAGAGGGAACCATCATTACCAGCTTTCTGTGCAGCCATACAGAGAATATCTACACATGCAGGCCTATGGACATACACACACAACTCAACAAGCCAAAATGATGTCAGCTTATTAAAAAATGCTCTGAACCTATATTTTTTTTCAGCATAAGGCAGTATCTTATATACTTCACTCTTTTCATGAAAGAATGGCTGGTAAACACAGAAAAAAAAATTGCTCATCATCACTCAAGTGAAGAAATGTAAATTAAACCCTGAAATGTAATGTTTCATCAGTCAAATATATGCAGAGATGAAAAGTTTGGTAATACCCAGTACTAAGGAGGGTGGAGAAGAAAATTACATATAAATCATACTTGATGATAAACGGCTTACAAACTCAATTAGTTAGCCACTTTTCTTTATTTGGTTCACCGAAAGGGAAGAAGATAAATTGGAGATTTTGTAATGAGACTGGATGTTTGGGGAGCATAAAACAAATCACATGCATTACAACTCCTTACAGTGACTTTATTTAGCCACATTTCCTAGGCATATAATTCCCTGTGTTCCCTCAGTAGGATTGGGTTTGTGAATCTGGATATTATCTAAGAAATCTTCTAAGGGTTTCAATGTCCTTTTCAGAGAGGAAAGTAAATATAAAAGTATATTTAGTGCATATACTTGCATCTAAATATATTAAGCCCCATTCTAAAACCTGTCTATGTAGCTACTTGAGCATACAAAACTCTGTGCACAAACATTTATCATGGTGTATATAGTGTAAGTGAGTGTGTGTGTGTGTGTGTGTGTCTAATTATGGTGCATCTCATCCCAAATCCTTGGCACTGATCTTGACTTGGTCACACAGAACTCCAAATTCATCAACAAGAAAATTTCCCTAACACAGCTTCAGAGTTATTGGTTTCCATTTATCTCCAAAGAGCTCAGGTGTTTTCAAAGACCTGTTCTTGTCTGATATGAGAGCACTTTTAATCATTTTTTTTTTCAGAAAGGGGGAAAAATGTTGTTCTAAATCTAAGGAGTCAGCTCCTCATCCCTTTAGCTGGGCTCTAGCCTAGATAAGGCAAGATCTCGGGGCCCTGTGTTATTAATGTGCTGTCCATATGAATAACGAGCAAGGCTTGTGAATTACTTCACACTTCTAGGAAAATCTATAGCCTTGTCCTTCTGCAACAGCCCTTAGAAGCTGCTGAGGATATTGGCCCATTTTGATGTGGAAGATTTTGATAACTTCATCTAAGGAAGTGGTAAAACTTATGTCCCCTTCTGAGTCCTGTGTAGAAATGTATGCAGATGAATAATATTTGAAAAATGCAATAATGCATTCTTCTATCCTCTCAAGCTCCTTGAATTTTTGAGGGCCTATTCCCAACCAAACAACAAGACAGGAATTACCCACTAATCAGAGAATATAAGGCCCAAATATTTAGTGTGTCAGTTCAAAATCTATCTAGACACTGAGGTAGAAAATGGAAGGATTAGGATTTTTTTCCCCCAAACTCATATGGATGCCATGAGCCTGGAGAAGGAGAAAGGAAGGACCATAGGGGTGGGAAAAAATATGGTCCACTTGAGCAAAGGCTATCTGCCGTTTCTACCACAGACATGTGTTACCACTTCTGGACCCACCTCTCCTGCTTCCAGCCAGGAAGAGAGCCCTGTACACAATAGATCAACATGTTTTTTATATCCTTTTGGTTGTCTTCCAGTGAAGACTGTCTAGGAATAGAAGCTAGCATATTGCACAGTGATTGTCCACCAGGAGTCCTAACCACCATTATCCTAAAGCCTCCTTACCTTTCCATCCTGCGTAGATGACCTCTAAGATCCTTAAGAAGTCCAGGAAGTAAGAAGAGGAATCTGGGCTCCTTAATGGGGTCATGGACATAGAAAGGAAATTCTATGTACCAAATAAACAAGACCAGATGGAGTCAAGATCTCTACTTGAGCTAGGACATTGGAAGAACATTCTCACCTTCCCCTTACTGACGCTGCTTAGTACTTTCATGATTGCATCATTTAAAAAATTTAATGGCAAAATTCAGTGGACTCAAATTCAGTGTCAATTAATATTACTTATTCTGGTTAAATAATTGGGTGGTCAATTCAAAGGACAATCGCATGTCTTCAAATTGAGAGTGGCATACTTGCACCAACTCAGAAAGGATAATTTATGATCTCCTTTAGTGCCTACATACTAACTGCACTTTATACTAGGTACCTATTCTCATCTACCCTCTCAATAGTGGCTCCAGTGAAAAGAGAAGTTGTCATGATAATACACAGGGGTCACGGTATCCAAGAGTGGAGGGTGCACAATAAAAGACCTATAAGCTGCTAAAATTGACCTAAAGTGTTCATTATTGTAGTAGTCATGGATGATATTTACCCTTCTGCTTGGGTGCTTTCTTGATATCTGCCTCATTCTTCTATCTGAAAATGAGGGAGATTAAGTCTGCCCATGTCAGCTGACAGTGGTCTTTTCAAGTACATGGGATACTACTTATAGCACTAGTTTAAAAGTAATCATTGTACTGGTTTATAATTGAATCCTTTCTATGTGCCAGACCTGGTGCATTACATGTATTCCTCTACGTAATTTTAACAACAGCAGCCTTATAAGATAGATACTATTCTTATCTCCATTTTATGGAAGAACTTCATGCCTTAGAGAAGTTAAATCATCTAATCAGGATATATAAGACCTCAAATGAAGAACTGCTAGAAATGATGGGTACAAGGTAGCATTAGAAACACTGGTAGCAAATGTTCAGAGTACATGTGCCACTTCTTGTATTTCCCTTCCTTGGAGAATGACACTACCATGCAGGTATGCTTAACTCTTACTTAAGGATCCTCTGCAACATATCCTCATTCACATTCCATATATTTCAGATCCATCATTTTCTCACCATTTCCTAATTTTAATGCTGCTGCAATGCAGACTCTTCTCTTGCCCCTAATTAATCCCTCTGATTCACATGCACCCTCAACCCTGCTTCCCTGCTCCATCTGACTCCCACTTCATTCACCAAGTTTCATCACCCACTCCAGAGGTCCTCCTTCAAACCTCTGTACTCAAAATGAACAGATGCTCCCTCCCCCCACCTCCCTGGCACAGCCTGTATAATATTTATAATAATTTACCCTAATGTAGTGTAATCTTCTGTTGACTTGTGATCTTCGCTACTAGAGAGACTCACCCATTCATTCAGCAGGTATTTTCAGAGAATTGACCATGTGCCAGGAATTCTGCCAAACATTTGGTCACATAATGATGAACAAAATTAGATCTTCTCTCTCTTGGAGCCGACAGTTCAGCCAGGGAGACAGACCGTACTCTAATCATACGTGAAACTGTTTAAGTAGAAACCACATGTTCTGAAGCAAAGGAATTCAGTCCTTGGAAAGGATGTAATAACAAAGACTCTAAAGGAGGCCGGGAAGCTGAGACTTCTGGGGAGAAGTGCCAAGAGGTCTAAGATGTGAGGTATGACTTAAGCTACTTGGGTGAAGTGTTCCAGGTAGAGATCAGCATAGGCAAAAGCCTTGGGTTTTGATCAATAGTTTGAGAAAACTGTGGTGGCTGAAACTCAAAGAACAATGAAATAATCTACCAGAAGAGGCTAAAAACATAGGCAGGGAGCAAACAATAGTGTTGGAACTGAGCTGTGCATCTCCAGTTCCTAGTAGAGTTCTTGCAAGTGAGATGTGCTAATCAAGTCCTTAGAGGAGGTAGCAATGTGGGAATCTGCTGTGGGAAATGGGATGGTCAACTTGGAATTTTGTGAGTGAGGCTAGAGCATTGAGAGCCCTCTACACAGACAAAAATCTCCCTGTGTAGTGTCTCACAACAGATTTCAAAACCCCTATTCTAGCACTTCAGTCAATGCCAAGGCAAAGCACATCAAAATGCCTTTTTGATATCACCACCTTCCACACACACTGTTAGCCATCCACATGGTTGCTGTCACCTAAATGTCCCATGCTATCTCTAAGCTCAGCCACTCACACTGCTGCAAAGGAATGCTCACACCCACCCCCAAATCAAACAAGCCAAACTCTTTGACAGAAATTTTCAGTCACTGCTTCTCAATTCTGCTGCCTGACCTTAGATAACATTTCAACTACTAGGTTCATTATAGAGTGAAGGGCATCAGGGTAAAGGACTGATAACTTGAGATGTATTTAAACATGGTTGATAACTACATGTTCATGTCAGTTTGTTTTCTTCCTGATAAACATGTATCTTCTTTGACTCCCAATTCATTTCCTTATTAACTGACAATATCGCGTTCTATGCAGGGGGAAAAAAACAAACAAACAAACAAACAAAAAAACTTCCATAACGTCTGTTCCTAAGGATGCTTGACAAACCCATTCCTGAAATCCAGGGTACTGTGTAAAATTCAGATGAGTATGCAGCTTTATATGAGTCTATTTTGTGAAGGAAATAATGGAAAAATGGTTATTTTTCACATTGCCAAGCCCTGCTCCCTTCAGACTCCTCAAGCACATGTGGCTAAGAAACAATGTAATGGAGTTCCTGTTGTGACTCAGTGGTAATGAACCCAACTAGTATACATGAGCATGCAGGTTTGATCCCTGGCCCCACTCAGGAGGTTAAGGATCCAGTTTTGCCATGAGCTGCATTGTAGGTCACAGGAGTCGCTTGTTGCTGTGGCTGTGGTATAGACCCTAAAAAAAAAAAAAAAAAAAAAAAGAAGAAAGAAAAGAAAGAAACAATGTAATAAAGCCATGCTATAAAAATTCTCTACTGGACTAACATCTCTTATAGAAAAATGATAATGACTACAGGAACTCAAAGTTGTGGAGCACTGTGTCTCAAGCACCCCACTGAGAATGTTACCAGCCTTTTCACATCTAATCTTTACAACAACACATGAGATGGATTCTGTGAGTATTAGCACCATGTTACTGATAAGGAAATTGAATGAGAAGGAGCTTGCTGATGGTCGCAAAGCTCCAGAACATAGCACCAGGGTTCAAACTAGGACATCTGTTAGAAGCATCCATGGAAGATGTTAAGATGGCATTTGTTCCCAAATAGACAGATGGAAATTTCTACAGCAATATGGAGTCACTGTACCCTGGAACACACAGAGTGGGATTTCAACCCTGGTTTTGCCACTCATTAGTCCTTCAGGAAGTTATTCCCCTGGAACTATAGTTTCCTCACCTATAAAAAGGAAATGAAAAGAGTGTGAGGTCAAAGAGTCTATGGGAATATTAAATAATTCATAAAAACTACAAATCTGTCATTCAATCTCCAGGCATATAGTGAGTCCCTAATTAGCCATAATGAAATCATGATTATTTTAAGAAAATAATATTAAATTGATGTCTTCATTAATGCATGCACATCTAGATTTGGAGCTAAGAAACCACGAGTCAGAATGGCAGTTTTTGTTGTAACACTTTTACTTACTTATCTCTTCCTCATTTGAATACTGCAACCATAAGCAAGGCTTTCAAACATCTAAAAATGTGTGCGGGGATACAAAAACATGTTGGATCATAATATATTACATTGTCTCCATTGAAGCATGACGAGAGAAGACAAGCTGTGTCATATGCTTGTTTTCCATTCAAAAGTGAAGATATTGGGAGTTCCCACTGTGGTACAATGGGATTGGCAGCATTTTAGGAGCTCTGGGGCAAGGTTTCGATCTCCAGGCCCAGCAGAGTGGGTTAAGGATCCAGTATTGCCACAGCTGTGGTTCAGATCTGATTCCTGACAGCCAAAAAAAAGGGAGGGAAAATATTTGAATATTTGAATTCTTCTTATGGCTCATCAGGTTAAGGACCTGATGTTGTCACTGTGAGGATGCAAGTAAAATCCCTGGCCTCACTCAGTGGAGTGCCATAAACCGCCTTAGGTCTCAGATGCAGCTTAGATCTAGTATTGATGTGGCTGTGATGCAGGCTTGCAGCTGCAGCTCAGATTCACCTCCTGGCCCAGGAACTTCCATTTGCCACAGGTGCAGCCATAAAAAGAAAAAAGAAGTTAATATATTGAGGACATCTTTTTCTAATCCCAATCCAAGTGAAAGAAGACACTCATTTTTCCAAGTGCCTATTGATACACCCAAGCATTTCTGACATCAAAAAATCTCATATACATGATGGATTTCAGAAAGGGACAGGAGGGTGCATTTCATCGAGACGAGGTTCATTTGGTATAGACTGGCTTGCCCTTGCCTTTGGTTTTCTCTCAGCCCTCACAGGACAGCTGTCTTTTCTCTTCTCACTATAGACACTGTCCCTAGGTGACTTGATCCATTCATTTTTCATGGCTTCAGAGACCCAAACAGCTCCCATCTAATCTAATCCATTTTTCCAACTCCAGGTCCTTTGTACAGGCAATTATTAGACATATCCATTTGGATGTCACAAAGACACCCATATTCAGGATATTCAAAATAGAGCACATATTTTTATCAACCTGGTAACCTACTCATCATTCTCACATTAGCACCTGCATTTCAATGGACTGAATGTTTTTGTCCTCTCACCAAAATTCATATGTTGAAATCCTCAGCTCCAAGGTGATGGTATTAGGAGGCAGGGTCTTTTGTGGGCAATTAGGTCATGACAGCAGAACCCTCATGAATGGAATTAGGTTCCTTATAAAAGAGGCTCCAAAGGGAGCTTCACCCCTTCTGCCACATGAGATAAAAGGACAAGTCAGCAGAATGCATCCTGGAGGAAGACCTTCACAAGAACCTGACCATGCTTCTACCCTGGACTTGGACTTCAAGCCTCTAGAACTGTGGGAGATAAATTTTTGCTATTATAAGATGCCCAATCTATGATATTTTTTATAGCAGCCTGAAAGGGCTAAGATCACCAGATCCTTGCTCAAGTGATCTTCATGAGAAACGTCTTTGCCTTTTCTTACTTCCTTATAGCACACCTCCATTCTATCAGACTTCCTTGATTCCATGGCTAAACATCTATCCAGTCTTTTCTCTTTTTTTCCATCCCCATTTCCAACAACCAAGCTCACGCCATTGTCATCCCTCGCTGTGATTACTGAGAGATTTTCCTTCTTATTGCCTGAAACTTTTTATTGTATGTGACCTCTAGAAAGGAATCTAATTCCTCCTGATGTATGAAGTGTTGTCCTTTTTGTCACATAATTCCTACTTTAAATTACATTTCAATGCTATCTTCACTGCTGTACAATGGACGCTATGCGAATGTCTTTTTCATGGCTATACTCCAGTGCCTAACACAATGCCTGGCATAAATCCTCCAATAATTCATGCCTTTTTGCACCTAGGTAGTAAAATCAGACAGATTTCTGTCCCAATCTCGGCTCTACTATGATCTGAAACCTGTTTCTATATCTGAAAACAGGATTCAAAAGAATATAACTTCATGGTATGATCATGGGGGTTATTTGAGGAAATACATGGAGAACACACTTAAGATAGAATTAGTTCTCTTTCTGATTTACTTCACTTAGTATGAGAGTCTCTAGTTTCATCCATGGTGCTGAAAATGGCATTATGTCATTCTTTTTCTGGCCCAGTAGTATTCCATTGTATATATACCACATCTTCTTAATGCAGTCACCTGTTGATGGACATTTAGATTATTTCCATGTTCTGGCTATTTTGAATAGTGCTGCAATGAACATTTGGGTGCGTGTGTCTTTTTCAAGTAAAATTTTGTCCAGATATATGCCCAAGAGTGGGATTGCTGGGTCATATGGTAGTTCTATGTATAAGTTTTATAAGGTACCTCCATACTATTTTCCATAGTGGTTGTACCAATTTACATTCCCACCAACAGTGCAGGAGGGTTCTCTTTTCTCCACACCCTCTCCAGCATTTGGTATTTGTGGATTTATCAATGCTGGCCATTCTGACAGTTGTAAGTTGGTACCTCATACTAGTTTTGATTTACATTTCTCTAGTAATCAGTTGAGCATTTTTTCATGTGCCTATTGGCCACCAGTATATCTTCTTTGGAGAAATGTCTAGTCAGTCAGGAAGAGAAAGACAAATACCTTATGATATCACTTATGTCTGGAATCTAATATACGGCACAATTTGAACATTTCCACAGAAAAGAAAATCATGGAGAACAGACTTGTGGTTGCCAAGAGGGAAGGGGGGGGAGTGGGATGGATTGGGAATTTGGGGTTAATAAATGCAGACTATTGCCTTTGGAATGGATAAGCAATGAGATCCTGCTTTATAGCACTGAGAACTATGTCTAGTCATTTATGATGGAGCATGATAATGTGAGAAATAAGAATGTATACATGTATGTGTAACTGGGTCACCTTGCTGTGCAGTAGGGGAAAAAATATATACATAAAGAAAATTGACAGAACACTATAAACCAGCTCTAATAGAAAAAATAAAAATCATTATAAATGAAAAAAACTAGTTCTCAATAAATAGTAGCTCTAAGAATTGAGAGGATTGGTTGGTAGAAATTTAGGGGTCAACCTCTGGGGCACTCTACTCTTAGTATGGAAAGATAAAACAACACAGCAACTCCCAGACTTATAGCTGAGGATATGCTCTTTATGCAATATAGGACATTCTTTTGGCCTGAATAGTGTACATATTCAAATGAATTCTTCCACTCCTTTAATTTTTCTCCCTTGTGAAAGCAGAGGAAACACCAAGTCTTTGTACTGGGTGAAGCCAAGGTGTTTTTTTTTAACTTTGTAGAGATGATAATAATCACTATCAATAAAACTAAATTGACCCTTACTTAAACTCTTTTAAATATTTGTATAATATAAAATGAAACTTGAGTTTATATGTTGTGTTACTTTGAAGTTGCTAGTGTTGTGTGCTGTGGTAATTTGGGTAAGTGTGGACTAGTTTTGCAGCAATTTTAGAGGATTTTTTCTGTGGAAGGTTTGTCTATCCCTTGCTTCTGCATTTGTCTAAATGCAGCCTCTTCTAGATATGAGATTATTATAAGCTCATTAGAAGATGGTGTAAATATTCTCTTGGCCACTACTTAAAAGAAACTGTGTATTAAAGATTCATCCATAGAACCTCATCAGATCCTGAACTTCACATGGCTGTTTTAAAGGACATTATGGAATGTTACATTATTTACTGCTTTTCTTGTATTCCTATGCTGAAAATTTTTATTACATTTTAATGCAAATTTAAAAAAAAAAGATCTCAAGCAGAAGTATATTCCATCATTGACTGTTCTTGATGTTCTGGGTGGAGACAAAACAAATACAAAGATAAAACTTAGGCAGAAATTTTGATCAAAGGTGGAATTATTCAATATCCTCAACAATTGTTCAGATGGGTAAACCCTACAAATGGCCTTGCAGCCTGCTGACTGACAGGCAGAATTTTGGATTGTCTTTCAGAGTTAACAGCATTTGTCAAAATCTTGTCACTTTTGAGGATGTCATCTTGCAGGATCTGTAGAATTCAATAGCAAAATATCTAATACTACTTCCTGTCTAAACCAAAAATAAAAGAGAAAAGGGCCTAAGAAAACTCCCAAATCAGAAGAATCATTCCACAAATACTGACTTATCTTCTTTGATGCTGAGCCTCAGAGACAGAGTGACCAACAAGATATTGTCCTTGCTTTAATGATGATGAGATTCAGGGGAGAGGACAATTAAATTTGTGATCTTAAAACCATAGTATTAGCCCAGGATGATCTGACCACAGCTGTGAGGGTGTTAATTCATCACAGGGGAAGACTCTGGCTGGCTTCCCAGCGGAATTAGCATCCAAACAGAGACCCTAAGTATCCAGGTAAGATGATGCAGTAGAGAAATTCCCATTGTGGTTCAGTGGGTTAAGAACCTGAAATAGTATCCATGAAGATGTGGCTTTGATCCCTGGCCTCATTCTTTGGCTTAAGGATCTGGCATTGCTGCAACTTGCAGTGTAGATTGAGGATGCAACTTGATTGCAGCATTGCTGTGGGTGTGGTATATACCAGCAGTTGCAGCTCCAATTCGACCCCTAGCCTGGGAATTTCCATATGCCACAGGTACAGCCATACAAAGGAAAAAAAAATGATATGGTAGATCGTTTAAGGCAGAAGGAGTAGTGTATATAAAAGTCTGGAGTCAACAAGGAGCCTGATGAGTCCAAGGAACTGAAAGATGTTCAATGAGCCTGGGGAGAGAAGAGCATTTGATAGATCTGGAAGAGGTAAAACCAGAAAAGTCTTTAGGGTGAGCTCATGCAGCACCCTGGTAGCCACTTTGAGATGTTGGAAAACTGTCCAAAAGCAATAGACTTAGGCACTAAAACACTTTGTGTGGATAAATAACATAACTAGAAAATAACATAATTAGAGCTTATCATTGCCTAACAAAGGAATTAAAGAAATTGGTTCTGCTATAACTGGTATTCATTGTACTTAGGCTTATATTTCTAAGCAACAGAGATAATAAACCCAAGAAATGCCCAAAAAAGGCAGGTCAATTCTGACATTTAAGTCAGCGCTCAGTCAGCAAACTACATCAGATCTGCAGGCAAAAACTCAGACTGAAGATTATGTAAGAGGATGTGCCTCCCAGAAGAAACTCTTAGCATCAAATTAGTCGCAGGACTGGAAAGCCCTACCTTGTGCATATTCAGAAGGTCTAGTAAAAGATTCCAAAATTCTTCAGGAAAACTTTTGATAATGCAGCAGAATCACTATGTCAAGGAGAGAGTTGATTCCACTTAGGAAATGTGAGAAGGACTAAAATGAAGATGTCTTAACCATGGGAAAGGGAGACTCTTCATGCTTCAAGGATGAAGAGTGCAATAAATTCACTCAGCTGCACATTCCAATCACCCAGAGAAGGTCTTAAAAATATCAGTGTCTTGACCACATCCTTGGATATTTTTATTTAATTGAGCTCAAGTGGGTCCCTTGTATTTTTCTAAAGCTCTGTGAGGGATATAACCAGAGTTGAGAATCAAAGATGTAGTGGCCAAGAACATGGGCTGGGAAGGCAGGCAGTGTGAGTTGGAATTCCAGCTCTTTCTGGAAATGCAAATTTTTTTGCTCTTCTAATTTTAATTTGCTTAATTTGTAAACATTCCATAAAACGTTAAAAGTAGCTTATATAAATATCCAACACAACATATTATAAAATGCAATAGAGACATGCAAGGAATTGAGCTCTTCCCCCTCTGCCCTTTCTTTCCTCATCTGTAAAAATGGGTAAAACAGTAGCATCTACCTGAGAGAGTCAAGGCAAGGATTAAATGAGTTAACAAGTAAAGTAATTTACAGTATCTGGCAGACAAGTACTCAATAAATGTAAGCTATTGTTCTTAACCCAGATGCAGTTAATAGGAGAAACAAGGACAGAGAGATGGATATCATAAGGCATGTTCCAAGGACACCAATTAGTTTGGCTGGTGCCTCAGGGAGTAATAGGAAAAAAACATTTGGAATGGCAAGTTGGGGCCAAATTGCTTTCTTGAGTTCCAGGCTAAGGTTTAAATTTGAGCAAGTGTTCATAAATTGATCATCTAATAACATAGTCCCCAAATAGGAGGCAAGTAGGTGTATCTGCTACCAGATAGAATAAATTAAAGGACTCTTCAGAGTCCATTCCAAAACTTGGGCTCTGGTATGACCATAATGCAAATGCAGAACCAACAGATATCTCTGAAAAGTTGACATTAAGTCAACAAAGAGCTTCCAAACTGAATAGCTAGTCACTGGGCATTCACAATCCCTGGTGCCCAGGAAGGCAGATGCTAATCTTCATGACACCTCAGCTCTCATTCACAGACAGAGCCTACTCCACTTCTGTTGTCCAGACTCAGCCCACTTCATTGGCAACTCTAAATGGTGCTGAAAATTGCTACTGTTCTCCTTTTTCATTTATAAACTTTCTGGGGGGAAAATAAGAGTAAAGGGGATGCACCCAGCACAGCAGGGAGAGATAAAATGTAATACAAATGTGAAAGCAGTCAGGGTGCAGGGAATCTGAGGGTAGGAGATGTAAGAGGAGGCCTTGAGGGAAGTGAATGTGCTGAAGAGTAGGCCATAGGGACCTATCAATCTGCCAGCAGTGGGCCACAAATTGGCACGAAGACTTCTAACAGGCAGTGCAAAGAGGGAAACAAGATTGCTTACAAGATTTAGAAGGTTCCCAGCTTAATCCGGGCAATTGCTGAAGAGAGAAACAGCTATTTCTGGAACAATGCAGGAGAGAACTCACTCCGGGTTTAAATCAAGAGGATACTGTGTAAAATAGTAATACCTCCATCACATCCCAACACCACCCGCAACACCCGCAAAGTAAAGTGCATGATACGTGGAAGCTGCCAGTACACTTTTAGTGAATAAAAGGAAGACGAAAGAGAAGTGGGGAGGGAACCTATTCTATATATCACAACATTCAAGGATGTTTTGCCAACATTCCTCAGTGTGGGCTGATGGCCCCCCACAGGTCAATAAGAATATTTCTCGACAGGTTGTGTGCACAAAAGGACCCGGTGCAGGCATCAGAAGTCAGCTAGGCTGACTGAAACCAGAGAGAGACTTGAATGCCTAGAAGAGGAAATAGATTAAGTCTCCCACAAACTTCCCTCAAGACTTTCTGCCAGGCAGCCAGTAAGGGTTGAGGGGCAGTAATTAGATGTTGTACTCCTGTGCAACTCCAGGTGCCTAATTCATGGGCTTAACGTGATAGCAGTTTGCTTCTCACTCACATCACCCCTGCTTCATGTGTATTTTTTAATGTAGTGTTTTGTTTTGTTTTGTTTTGTTTTGTTTTTGAGGGCCATACCCATGGCATGTGAAATTTCCCATTAATGTATTTTTTATTTAAAGTATAGTTGTTTACAGTATTGTGCCAATTTCTGCTGTACAGCATAGTGACCCAGTAATACATACATCTATATTTATTTTTTTCTCATGCTATCTTCCATCAAGTTCTAATCCAAGAGATTGGATATAGTTCCCTGTGCTGTGTAGTAGGACCTCATTGCTTACCATTCTAAACAACGTTGTTTGCATCTACCAACCCTTAACTCCCCATCTATCCCTTTCCCACCCCCACCCCCTTGGCAACCACAAGTCTGTTGTCTATGTTTCATGTGTACTTGAACGACAGGTGATTCTCGGCCACGTGGAGATTCGGAAGCCTCCATCTTTCCCCATTGTGGTTTTATCATATGTGGCTGCTGGGGCATCCATATTAAGTGACAACCAAGGAAGAAGGCCCACCAACTTCTAAGCCACCTTGGCCCAGAAATGACCCACCTCATTTCTCTTCACATTGCCTTGGTGAATAATCCCACAAGGCAGCTGGAAAATAGAGACCCCAGCAAGGCAGTCTCTTTCAGTCACATCCCTCCACTATGGAATAAGAACAAGGGCTCTGGGAGGCAGCTGTCTGTGTTTTTCACAATATTTATCTCCAGCCACCCAGTGTCTCCCCATATACTTAGCACACCCTTCTTCTCACTGAGAGAGACAGCCCAAAGTTCAGAGTCTCCAAGTCATGAGTAGCTTCTTCATCAGGTCTAAATGAGATGCCTTTTATTGGCTGGCCTCCTAGAAACCCTAACATCAGGGACCTGCTCCTTACCCCACCCCACCACGCATCCAACTATATAGATGTTGGAGCAGGAGCAGAATTAGTTTAAAAGCTCCCTTTCAGAGGAGAAAATAAAGGAGAAAAAAGGTAATCATTATTGCCTAATAATCTAAAATCTTGCCCAGTGGGCACTGTTGGGATGCCTGCCTTGGGAGTGTGGGAAAACCTCCTGGTCCCTTTCCTCCATGGCCCTGCCCCTGCCCTCTGGCAGGTTTTCCTTCTCCATCATCCTCCATGGCTTTATCTGAAGGGAGTGGCAGGCCACATGTTCTCCTTGGGGCTCTGCAGCTTTTATAGCATACGTCTTATTCACACTAATGTGGGAGCCCAAGAATTGTTTTAAATTCAAACAATTAAATTTATTTTTTAGTCTGAGCTTGCTCTTGTTGGGGGCAATACTTTCCCCTCAAACACTCAGTAATATCTACCTACCAGTGATTACTTCCAATGCTAGTTCCCAGAAATAGTTCTTAAGTCTTCTTTATTTCTTTGCTCTCTCACCCTCCTGTGACACACGCTGTTTTTACTCACATGCCATTGGCCAAGAGCAGTCACATGACCCTTCGTAAATGAAGGGAACCTGGGAAATGTAGTCCTTGCCTGGGCTTTATTGTAACAGTGCTACACCATGGAGGGGAGTACAAATCTTCAGTGAAGAGCCTACCAATGAACCATATCTAAGAATATTTGCAGGAATAAGAATACTCTGTGATGTACATGTAATAGAAGATGCTACTATTGCTAGCTCATCTTTCAATTAGATGAATCTGGGTTCAAGTTCCATATTTGCCATTTGTAAGCCCTAAAAGCTTAAGCTTTACTCTATCCCTTCTGAATATCACATATTTTAAAAAGTTGTTTTATTGAGTAATGTATTAAAATGATCTCTTTATCTAACAAGTAACTTCCAGTAATTTTAAGTGAATGTGACATTATTTTGATAACTATAGTCACTATCTGTGTTTAGTTTTTGTAGTAACCCAATGATAACTAGACAAGACTTTGATGTGCTGTTTACATCTTTAAGGTATTTCATGTTTCATAAACTTTTCATTTTGAGTATTTTATTTCCTTTACTGCAAAACTAACTGATTTACTAAGACCTGTTCAGCAGACTATGTATGATATATGGTCTATTTCTGCCATTTTTAATTTTGCATTTTATGAAAGTGGTATGAACAACTCCAAGCCAGTTAGAAGAAAATCTTTTGTCTGCACACCAGTGAATAATTTGGTCCAAATTTGTGTGGTGGTAAGATGTGTACCTTTGTAAAATTTAGCACTGAAGGATTATCTGCTTTACAAGATTATTGTTGTAATCAGTCAACAAATGAACAAATGATCTATGCAATGAAGTGTGGGCAAATTAATTTTCCCTGAGGAATTCTCCATGGATAATTTATATTGAACAAATATAAAAACACTGATGCAGTTACAGACATTAAAATTATCATTCAGCATGAACATTTTTTGAAATGAATTCTCACTATAAACTGGATAAGAGGCAATTCAATCTGGATCAGATCTATGGTTCTCTAGGTTAAGCAGTAATTCTTGTGCATCAGGATTACCTAGGAGGCTTCTTAAAACACAGGGTGCTGGACCTCACCTTCAGGTTTTCTGATTCTAAATATCTAGACTCAGAAATGCACATTTCTAAAAAATTCTTCAAGTGATGTTACTTCTGCTGCTCTGGAGATCTCTCTAGACTAGTCTGAAGCCAAGGTCAGCAAACTACATCTCACACCCACAGTGTGACCCACCATTTGTTTTTGTAAATAAAGTTTTATTGGAATACAGCCACTCCTGTTTGTTTACACACTGTCCAGGGCTGTTTTCACACTACAATGGCAGAGATGAATAGTCACAACAGAGAGCATACAGTCTGCAAATCCAAAACTGTTTAATATCACTTCCTTTGCAGAATGTTGGCTGGGCCCTGGCTAAAGAATAGAGGAGCGGGTGTAGAAGAAGATGGCGAGAGACCTGGCCCCTTTATTTCCAGTTCATTTAAGTTCCCTTTATTGCCTTGACTTAGGGAATATCTATGAGCTCTCTGGCAGCACAGTCAATTATAAGGACAAATCATTTATATATGCCTGTCATTAAGGAGGGAAAATTAAAGGGAATTGAATTACACACTTCAGTACCCAATTTCTACTAGATGGATTGAAAACTGATATCTAAAAAGAATCACAAAGTCAACCTTCATTTCAATCCTTTCTCTCATGGAAAAGACACAGTGGTTGAATTTCCCTCCTGAAATGACAAGGGGGCTCCAACAAGATGACAAATGGTTCATTGCCATGTCCAGTTAATTAGACACACATGCTCATTTCTAGCTGAAGCACAAGAAGTAAAACAAGGTGTCCATTGGACAGAATAGGTAATCTGACAATCTCTACTTTATGAGGTTATCTTCGGTGGTGTGGGTAATAAAAAGGGAGGTATTTTTTCCTTGTGGTGACTTCTTGGCTTTTGATTGCCATACCTATAGACATCAAATATCTGTCCATTGCATTTTTGATATTGTCTATCAGTAAACATTGAGGAATCAGATTCTTCTTGGTGGTATTAATTCATCTGCTCTTGCCATTTGAATTTAAAAAAAAATTGAGGATTTTATGATGTGGAATTATGTCCATGCTTTGAAGTGAGGAGTAGGAATGGAAACAAGCATTGGTTGAAAAACCCTAAATATGCCATGTCCTCTTCTTGTACTTGGGATATCAAATCCAACACACATCATGGCAGCCTCATGATGCATTTGTTGTAGAATTATTATTGTAGTCTATAGAAAGGAAAACTGAGATTTAGATTGCTCAATGGACTTCCTGAAGTTCACCCACAAGTGAATGCCAGAGCCAGATTGAACCACAAACTGACAACAACAAAACAATTGGCTGTGTTGCCAAAACTCAGCCTCTGTCCTCCAGTGCCGAATGGAAATGAGGAGACAGATTTTAGGGTGAAGGAGAAAAAGATGGTTTTTATTATTTTGCCAGGCTAAGGAGGCAGTTAATGCCTTAAAGACTGTGCCCTCTTTGGAAGGGAATAAGAAGTGGTTTCATAGTTTGGAAGTAGAAAATTGGTCTGCAGATAAGGATCAGGGTAGATGCAGGCTTTTATTATTTTTCGAAGATGGTGTTTAGTGGCTCCAGGATTGGTTCTGATGGTCCTCCTTCTTTCTGGAATGAAGAATGCTTCATCAAGTAGTTAAATCTTCCATTTGTTAGGGGTTGTAGTTCTACAGAAGAGTGCAAAGATATTGTTATGTATATTCCTTGATGAGGTACCCGGACCCTGCCCTAAGTCTGCACTATTTTTTCTTGACTGCTCCTCCCTGGTCTCTGCATCTCCTTCCTTCCCTGATCAGCAACTCTTTGAACCTGCTCTTGAACTCAAGGAAGGTCATGGAGGCAGGATAAGGCCTATTTCCTCAAAAGAAATGGGAGAAACAGAATGACTTTTGTGCCCAGGAGCCCCACAGGGTCCTGCTTGTTTACAGCTGTTCTGCTCTATCCACTGAAAATTTCCAACCCTGTATATTCTGGATGTGATAGCTAGATTCACCCACAATGCATTATTTTCTCTAGTTCTCCTTGTTGTACTAGTGAGCCTCTTATCTACTCTACAGGAATATCTGGCCCCAGACCCCTGTGACCTTTGCCCCTAAACTCTCTAGTTTCTGGACCGATCATTAACAAGCCAACAGTTCATTTCAAAGATGGAGGTAGTATGTAGATGAGTGTAGATGGTAGTTGAAAACTATAAAAGTGTGTGTTTTCATAGACTGAAAATATGAACTCAAAAATGTGGAGAAGTATAGCCAGGCCTACCAACAGAGTAACTCCAAGGCTGACAAGTAATTTCTACTTCTCCAGTCACCTCTGATCAATTGTTCATGGCTGATGCAATGCTGTACTGAGAAGGATTCTGAAGCTATGGTCTGGCTTGGAAGGAAAGAGCAGGATAACTAGTAATCAGAAGAATCAAACATAAAACACAACTTGCCAGGTATGGGACTAAACACTTTAAACATATTCACTTGGTTAATCGTTAAACAATCCTATAAAATAGGTACAAATGAGAGAATTGAAGCACCAAGTTTAAATGATTTGCCCAGTTCACAAATTCAGTCGTATTAAGTAGCAGAGCTGGGCTGTGAGCCCAGAAACTCTGCTGCAGTCTCTGGAGTGTGTGATCATTTCTGCCAGAGGGAGTGGGGAGTGGGGGGATATGCATCCCTGCTGTACCCTGATAATGAAGAGGGAACAAAAGAAGGAAGTCTCAGGCTTTCCTAATCAGCTTTGTGCCATGGAGCCCTGAATGATCTTGGAAGACCCACAGTTCACTTTCTCAGAATAATGTTTTAAATGCATAAAACAAAACACAGGGAGCAGCTAAGAAAGTCGCACATATTAAAATACAGGTGTTGAATTATGTCTTGAGAAATAAATTTGTGAAAGAGTAACAAACATTACATCTAACTCAATAAATTTTATTATATTTATAGTTGTATAATGATCATCACAACCCAGTTTTACAAAATTGCCATCCCAAACCCCAAGCCCATCCCCATCCCTTCAAACTGTCTCCTTTGATAACCACAAGTTTTTCAAAGTCCGTGAGTCATTACTGTTCTGCAAAAAAGTTCATTGCATCCTTTTCTTTAGATTCCACATGTAAGTGATGGCATAAGATGTTTTTGTCTCACTGTCTGACTAACATCACTTAGCATGGTAATTTTCAGGTCCATCCATGTTGCTACAAATGCCATTATTTCATTCCATACATTTTATCTTAAGAAGTAAATTTGTGAAAGAGTCATTAATGCATTTAGTTCCGGACCCATCAGTGAATCTAATAGCAGCCATAATTGGAATAATGAAGAGCATAAAACAGTATCTCAAAGAATCTGAAACAACTGTACTATATGAAAGTCTTTGTGATTTTTCCATTTGCAACAAAGTCATAGGCTGCTGAGTCTAGTTTGATTTGTTTCCTGCTTAGATAATTTAAGGAGGTGCTAAATTTCAGTTAAAGTTTAATGAAAGTGAAGATACCATTTTTTCCCACTTAGGGTCACAGACTCTAAATTTTATCCATTGAAACTTTGAACTACATTAAGAGTAGCTCTGATGCTATAAAAGGAAAACCAAATATGAAGAGCAAAAGAAGTAGAATTTAATAACTTCTTTGTAATTGTATCACCTGAATAAGTCTCCTAACCTCTCTGGGTTTTCATTTTCTCACTGTAAAATGGGAATAAACCTCTCTCACAGGACTGTGGTAAAGAAAAAAACATAGCTGAAAATGAGTCTATCAGGTATAAATCCCTTTATTAATTCTAAGATATCTTGATGATTACTCGAGAAGCAACTACAAGGTAGTATAAGAATTTGAGTTACCTATTATGCAGTTTTCATTCTTACAATTTAAAAAAGTTTTAATTGGATGGCTACTGTGTGTCCACACTGGGTTAAGTTTCATGCTCAAGTACAAATGAATGAAACAGATTGTTTCCCTCGGTGTCTACTGAGGGAAATATAGACACATCTCTATTAAATAGTGAAGAAAGTGCAGTGAGGAGGAAATGCACAGAGAAAAGGCAGAGAAGGCTTCCTGTAGGAGGAATGCACCAAGACTTAGATTGAATAGAAATTAGGGGAACAAAAAGAGATATTGGCATAACTGTTAGAGGGAGAGCATAAAAAGTAGCACAGAAGTAAGATATGCGCTTATGAATTCAGAAAGTTAGACTCATTTTGCTGTTGCAAGAGCATAAAGTTCTAGTGAGAGATTCTTGAGAAATAAGAGGTTAGAGGTTGAGATCAGAATATGGAAGTTTTTACCTGATGTGCTGAGGATCATAGACCATGTCTTCTGAATAAATGAAATACATAGTCAAATTTACATTTTAGAAAGAGATTGTAAATTGGTAACCCTCTGGAAAAATCTAGTTTACATATGAATTTAGTATATTGAATTTTTCAAATTTATTATTATTATTATTATTATTATTATTATTTTAGGCTTTTTAGGGTCACATGTGCAGCATATGGAATTTCCCAGACTAGGTGTTGAATTGGATCTGCAGTTGCTGGCCTATTCCACAGCCACAGCAATGCAGGATCTGAACCACATCTGTGACCTACACTGCACCTCACAGCAACACCAGATCCTTAACCCACAGACAGAGTCCAGAGATGGAACCCACATCCTCATGAATACTAGTCAGGTGCATTACCACTGAGCCATAATGGGAACTGCCTCAAATTCTTCTTATACTTAAAAACCAGAAGGCTACCCTCCCTCCAAAAAATAGAAAGATCCAACATCCCTGAATTCCTATTCCATACAGCATCTATTGACCTTAGGTAACTAGTAACTGTCACAGTTAGACTGGACATGGGCTCTCCAGGTGGCGTTGCTCCCACCAGTCTTTGTATCCTTGCCAACACTGAGCCCATACAAGTAAGGCCATTTGTCAACAGGCTTACAGCATGCTTTTCTTATAGTGAAGAAATATTTTTCCGTACTCGTGTCTGTGTCAACAGGAGGAAAGTGAAAGATAGATCAAGAGGAACATAAGTTTCAAGAAATATGGGAGATACAGTATTTCCTTTCTTATCCTAGTGTGCTTCACTCACTCACAGTACCTGCCTTTGAGCTTGACACTTGAGTTTGCAGCCCCTAAGACAGAGTGGACTGATGGATTCAAAGATGGATTTCATTAAACAAAACTGGAGACAGGAGAACAGTTGTCTGATTGCTATGATGCAGGCAAGGAATGATAAGAGAGTTAAAACTATGGTGCTGAGCCTGGAAAGGAGGTGCGGCTTAACAAAATCCACAGGTGATGTAATCACAGGATTCATCATCCATCGGCTTTGAATGTAAGAGAAGAAATGGATGATTTCTCTAGTTTCTACTTTGTACACTGAGGTTGTTGGTGGTTCAGTTAACTCAGGGAATAAGAAAGGAAAGGGAGATTTAGGGTGAAGAAGATGAGATCCATTTTGGACAGATAGAGTTGGAGGTAAATTGGGTCACACAGTACTGATATTGAGTAGAAAGTTAGATATATGAGTATGAAATAAGCAGAGGGTTCAGGTTAAAGGTTGGATTTAACTAGTCAGCAACATATTATGGGTAGGTGAAGCTCTAAGAGTGATTTCTGTCTGCCAGGGAGAGCCTGAGATTCAAGAATGGCTCGTGGGCCCATACCCAGGAAACTTCATATTTAAGGACCCACAAAATAAACCCAGAGGATAAAAAAAAAAAAGGAACGAAAAGAATCAAGACATGAGGATATTGAGGAGGCCAAGGAAGTAGATTTTTAAGAAGTGTCAAATGCCAAAAGAAGTGAAAATGATTCATTCATTTTGGAAATTTGGAGTTCTTTGCTAATCTTAGCAAAAGCAATTTCATTGGCATTACAATGACAATGCCAGATAACAATAACTACATAGCACTTAATACATGGCAGGCAGAATCCTAAGTGTTTTACATTTTAACCCAGTTAAAACAGTAAGCTTATGAGGTGCTATGGTTATCCCCATGTTACAGCAAGGAAACTGAGGGACAGAGATGTTTATGTAATTTTTCTAAGGAAACAACAACTAAGTGAAGTTTCAGACTCAGGTAGTATAACTCCAGAGTCCAGGTTCTTTTGAAACTGACAGCACTTATGACTTGAACCCAGCCTAAACCCAAATTGGAAATTGAACCCACAATTTTTAAATTAGAATCACTCCACCGGCTTACTGAGGTTCAGGTTCTTTGTACCTCATCATAGAAGGACTTTAGCAACAAACTGATAGGCAGGAAATAAATTTATTAAGATAAGACACTTGTGAGAGATGCAAGCAGGCAGGCAGGGAGGCTCTGCCCCAAGGATTAGGTGGGCTACAGTTTTATCATCCAAGGGGAGTTGGCGATGGGGAAAGACTGCCTCTTCCTCTTAGCTCCTCCTTGGTATCTGGTAGGAGAGTATTTGACCTATAAGTTCAAGTTAGAACTGACATGGTGCTTATTCAAATCAGCAGAAAGGTGGTCCTTAAACTCCTGCCCTTGGTCTGAACCTGAATGCAGGTCTCACCCCATCCTCCATCCAATGACCTGAGGCACATCTTGTGCCTTCACTGATCAAGCAAGCCTGCCTCATTCTGATGGCCTCTTGAGCAGTTATTAACTTACAGTGATCTCCCCAAGTTCCCTAGTTTTCCCTCTCTATCTTATGGCCCCTTATTGGGACTTCTACAACTACCTGTGTAACTATCTTACTCCATCCCTATCACTAAACCATCTTTTCATACCACAGTGGGTAATAAATAGGGCGACTCAGTTTATGGCTGCTGTCCATCTAAGAAGCAGCACTCTCCAAATTGAGATGATAAATTACATCTGGTCACATCACTCATGAAATGAATGGGCAGTCAGGAAATAAGTGTTGTGAGCCTTGATGGCTCTTTAAACCATGCTGCGTCGCAGTTCATCAGCTCTCGAGAAACATTTGTTAAAGCAATGTGTGAGAAATGTCAATTACAAGAGAAGAGAAATTGGTACCTAGAATGATAAAGTCTTGACCATATTAAGATTTAAAGGAAATTGTCAGTAGAGGAGAAACTAGTGAGAATACACCAGAGAGTGACTGATTCATGATTTCTCAAAGGGAGAAAGAGTTGGTGACAAAGGCTGTCTTACATCACAAAGAAAATAAAGGCTATTAGACCTTTATCTCTGAACTTTTCTCTCTTCATGTGTACATTCGTCTATAAATTCAAAACATATTTATTGAGTACTTATAATATTCTAAGCATAGAGAGGTTGGATTTAACATCAAAAAGAAGTAAAACTCAACTTCTGCAACAGGTAAAACAGGGAAAGACATATGAAGACACAGGAAAGAAAGCTGAAGAAAACCATACTGATAAATTACATTTTTTTTTTCCATGAGAAAGGGGTTAGAGCCATTTGCCAAGAGAGAGTCATATGTGCTTGAGGAGAGAGAGGGGTTGTTAAGAATAGTCAGTGACCACTGCAAAATGAAATGGAGATTTGACTGATGAAGGGCAGTTCTGATGGCCTGGGGAGGGAAACCAAATATTTTAGGGTAAGAAGATGAGTTGAATGCTTTTTCTGCATCAAGGTTTTTCATGTGATGGTAGATTAGAACTGCAAAGGAATCCAGATGGCTTATGATAGGGTGGCTTATATGACCACCCAAGAAAGATTAAGAAGCCAGAGGAGGAGTTCCCGTCGTGGCGCAGTGGTTAACGAATTCGACTAGGAACCATGAGGTTGCGGGTTCGGTCCCTGCCCTTGTTCAGTGGGTTAACAATCTGGCGTTGCCGCGAGCTGTGGTGTAGGTTGCAGACGCGGCTCAGATCCAGCGTTGCTGTGGCTCTGGCGTAGGCCAGTGGCTACAGCTCCGATTCAACCCCTAGCCTGGGAACCTGCATATGCCGCGGGAGCGGCCCAAGAAATAGAAAAAAAAGAAGAAGCCAGAAGAAAGGATGATGGACTTGGAAAACACAAAAGGACCAAGTACCCAAGTGTCTTGAGGATGGTGAATAGGAGGAATGGTGAGAGGAAGAGCCTGAGAAAGCCCTAAGGAGAAGGTTCTATGGTCAGAGAATAGGAATTTAACTCCAAGGGGGCAAGTGACTTTCTCTCACACCCTACTTCAGTGGAATGTATCTACTACTATTCTTACTTAGCTGTGGAGGGTGCACTGAAGCTCGAATTTTATTCAGTTCCAAAGCATAAATCTTACTCTCCAGATAATGCCCCCTGTTGTGTATTGAGTAGCCATTCCTGGGCAAGTGTGAAATTGTAAATCACTTGCGTTTTTCCTAGATATTGAACTTGCCCATTCAACATATTTAATGTGTTTCTAACATTTGCAAAGTGTCCAGCAAGCTTTGGGAAGTCATTATTTAAAGTATTTTACTGAGAGTACCCCTGAGTAGTTCCTAAACATTACGTCCTTCCCAATTGATTCTGAATATCCCTGAAGAGAGAAATGTAAATGTTGAATACTGTAGTTGTCAATCATGGGCTCATCTACTTACCTCTGAATGATAATATAAATTCATTTGAAATACTCTGGTAGCCAGATACTCATTTTTTTCCCCTCCTTGCTATGGCTTTGCTTTATTTCACCAAGATTGGAGAAATGAATTAATCTCTAGAGAGACCTAAGTGCTTGCTAACCCTGAGAGTTACCCAACTCAAGATTTTCAAATTCTTTCTAATAGTGATGGGGTTTGACTGGGTCGGATGTAGTGCCCCAAATCCTCTGTCTTGACAAGAAAGCCATTGCAGACTGCTTTGCCCTTGTGTAATTTGTGCTGGGGAGTGACAGCTCCTATGTGAGGATCTGAAAACATCTCCAATCAGAAAGTACAGCATGTTTCAAAAATGACAGAAATTGTGCACGTTATAAACACACCTCTTCTTCAAGCCACTTTTCACTCCAATTCTGATCAAACATGCACACTATGGCCCTATAACACTGACTGGTACATTCTGGATGCCCCAAATGAGAAGAAGATGGGCTGTGTGCTGGAACACCCAGGTGAGTACAGGGGTAGAGTGACAACAGGCATTGTCAGTATCAAATACAAATACAAATCTCTTTGTCCTCAATTATATTTTGATAAATTCTCCACATAGGCGATCAATGCTATCTAATGAGAAAATGTGCAGCTAGGCCATTTGGCAACAGGCAACAGATTTTGTGTAAGCATCTGGCACAGGAATAATTTGACAAACAGCAATATGCCAAAACCGTGTTAGATAATTTTTAAAGAACTGTTTGTCAAGCTGAATCCTCATTATTCTGGGGATGTTATTCATCAACCCCATGATTTAAATGACAATTAGCCACCGGGTTTACATTGCAATTGAGTACTGCACATTTCCCATGGTCCTCTGCTTGCTTTTTTTTTTTTTTTTTCATAAAGATGCCATAATTTCTATAGTTTCTCACCTTGGCACTCTGCTGGAAATCTGAACCCATCTCTCAGGTGCATCTGAATAAATGAAGCTTAGGGAGAAGGACTGAAATGAAAAATTAATTCTTCGCACATCCCATGGAAGTAGAAGCAGGTTAACAGATGTTCATTACAACGGGGAACCAGTAGCAATTTGGAAATTTATAATGGTGGCTGCAATCATGTTTTAAATTGAGAATTCTGCAACCTCAAAATGTGAGATCTACTTAACCCAGGAACTGCAACAAAAGAGTGGGAGCTTTTCCAGTCTTCTAGCATCATGTGTATAAGAAGTAGTGTTTGCCATATGTATTTCGACTCTTAGATATTCTCCTCTGGCTTTAAATTTCTGTTCCTTTCATCTCCTTTGTCACTCCTACTGTACTTGATTTTACCACTCCTGAGGCCCTTTGGCCCCTCTGGATTTCCCCAATCTATCAGCTCCCAATTGGTCAGTCTTAATCTCAGCATCAGCTATTTTCATCAGCCTTGCACCAGAACTATGAGTGTGGCAGCCCATATTTAAGTTCTATCACTGTATCCTATTGATATAGTAACCCATTGGACACTATGTAAAAGGATTTCATCTATCCTCACTTCTGCTCTCAGTGGCAAGTCTTTGCTATTTTTGTAGCTAATCCTTAATAGTTGTTTCTGACCTTCTTTCCCTCCTTAAGCCAGGACACCTTCGCCTGTTCTGTAAATTTTCAGGTTGCCTAAGAGTCATCAAGAATGTTTACTTAAAATGCTATTTCCCTAGCACAACCACCAAGAAATTGTGATCCAGTAGGCTCACAATCTAAGAATATGCATATTAAACAAACACGCTGAAAGATTATGATCAAGTTTTCCTGTGGACTATGCTTTGAAATAGTTTACCCTATCACCCTTATGGCTTCTTACCCATGAAACATTTTAGTCATCTGTTCTTATTCTACAATAGCAGCATATTATATGAATTAGTAAATGGATATTTGATAAGCTAGAATAGTTTTGTTTTTCCCAAGGATAACATACATTTTTGCTGTTTTATCATTTCTAAGAAAGCTCAGGAAAGTTAAATAGTCTTTAATATTCTCTCCAAAGGCATCAACTCAATTCAATACTAGGAGACAGAACTTTGGTTTTTTAAATTTTTTTTTAATTTTTTGTTGAAATAGAGTTGATTCATAATATTCTGTTAATTTCTGCTATACAACAAAGTGATTCAGTTATACATAAATATACATTTTTATATGCTTTTCTATTATGGTTTATTACAGAATATTGAATATAGTTCCCTGTGCTATACTGTAGGACTTTGTGCCTATCCCTTCTATGTAAAATAGTTGACATCTGCTGACCTCAAACTCCCACTGCAGCCTTCTCCCTCCCTCCTCCCCCATGGCAACCATAAGTCTATCCTCTATGTCTCTGAGTACCAGAACCCAGAACTTTGCTTCTAAGTTTATCATTCACACCAGTCTTCCTAAGAGGCTCTATAGATTCTCAACTGGGAATTATTGACATAATGATAACAAATGTTGTGCCATTTCCAGATGTTTTATATGCAAACTGAGAGATGTAGGTCACTTAGAGCTGCAGGTCACTTAGAGCTTCTTAGGTAAGAATTGTATATGGTTGCAGTAGAGACATATTTGAATAGTGTTTTTCACTGTTTCAAAATGCTATCCCTACCCCTCTAAGAAAGGGTAAATCATGTTATATTTAGTAATAATTTAGGTAGGGTCCCTGGGAAACAGACTTTAAGACACAATTGCTTGCAAGAGGTGTTTGAAGTAATGTCTTCAGGATCAACATCTGTGGGAGAGGTGGGGTAAAGAAGCAGGACTGGCAGAAGGAGCACTTAGGTGGCAAGACAGCCATAGTAAAGCCTTAGCCAACCCACAGGGACAGCACTTCGGAAGTGTACTTTCTTAGGCAAGGAATCAGGCAGGCCCTTTTATTTGCCAGGCATTGAATGTAGGTTGCCTCCTGGGAGGAAGTATGAATTTGGGTAAGGAAGCTCTCTTCAGCCAAGGGCAATTCTCAGTCATCTCAGGAGCCAAGTGAATGAACCTCTTGGTCTGGAGGGGGGGAAGCTGAGGCCCAGTATCCACCCCAAGTAAGAGGTCCCTAATCTTTAAACAGTAAGTATTAACCACATTTAAATAGAAAAATAATAGATAAGTTTTAGAGTATTGAGCCCTTGAAATTACTGAAAAATTTGTATGCTATACTTTGATCTTGAGTTCAGAATCTACATCTTAGAGACAAATAAATACATATTTTAAAGCAGGGACTAATTTCAAAGGCATGAGTTTTTGTGTGTTTGTTTTTCTCTTTGTCTTTTAACGCACTAGGAGAAGTAAGCAATGGTTCAGCTTTGAATGTTCATTTTTGCCAAATACAAGTTCTGAGAATTGAATAAATATATCTAAATCCTAGTTCTGAGGACAAAATAAATGGAACTAATACTAGTTTTATGGGAGCTAAATGAAAGTGTTTGCAGTTGATAGAAAGTATTATCTCATCTTTGAAATGAGTGATAAGATCAATACGAAGAAATCTCACTGCTGCTTTTTCCCTAATTCCCTATTTGCCGATATAAGACTTTGATTTGAAGATGCCCCAGTCAAATGCTCACGAAGTAATATCATCCCCGGTGAAATAAAAGAAAATGATAAATAAAGTTGAACTTCTCATGTGTAATCAGAAATACCTAAAGCTCTGGAAAACATAATGAAGCTATGATAGACTCATTATCTTTAAACCTGCTCTGTGTTTTCAGAATTAGTTTGTTCAGATTCACACAGTAATTAACCCCTGCTTTGTTATTTATGTAAACAAATGCACTTAAGGCCCTTTATTGGCATTTGAGAAATGAACAATTTTTCCATAACCTCTGAAAGGATTACTTCAGAGCCTTTCTCCAAATCTCAAAGTGGGTTTAAGAAATAACTTTCTTAAAATTAAAGTATAGTTGATTTACACTGTTGTGCCAGTTTAGAATTTTTGTTTTTCCTTTTATGGCTGTACTTGTGACACATGGAAGTTCCTGAGCCAGGGGTTGAATAGGAGATGCAGATGAGGTCTACACGAAAGCTATGCCAGTACTGGATCCTAGCTGCTATTTGAAACCTATGCCACAACTTGCAGCAATGCAGGATCTTTAACCCACTGAGTGAGGCCAGGAATTGTACCCATATCCTCATCAAGACATCAGATCCTTAACCCACTGAGCCATAGTGAGAACTCCTAGAAATAACTTTTTTAGGTCTCAGAGGAAAGGGAAATGAATCTTATTTTTCATGCCTTTTCTACCTACAGCAAAAATTTAGTTGGAAGCGTAAATGTTGGAGACAGTATGGAGAAAAGGGAATCCTCCTTCACTTTTGGTAGAAAGGTAAACTGGTACAATCTGTGTGGAAAATGGTATGGAGGTTCCTCAGAAAAGTAAATATAGAACTATCATATGATCCAGGAATCCCACTCCTGGGCATATATCCACACAAAATTTTCATTAAAAAAAATATATGCACCCCTATATTCATTGCAGCACTTCTCACAATAGACAAGACATGAAAACAGTCTAAATGTCCATCAACAGATGAATGGATTAAGAAGATGTGGTACATATATACAATGGAATACTACTCAGCCATAAAAAGAATGAAATAATGCCATTTGTAGCAACATGGATGAAACTAGAGATTCTCATGCTATGTGAAGTCAGTCAGAAAGAGAAAGACAAATATATGATATCACTTATATGTGGTATGTAAAATATGACATAGGGAGTTCCCACTGTGGCTCAGCAGATTAAGAACCCAAGTAGTATTCATGAGGATATGGGTTTGATCCCTGGCCTTACTCAGTGGTTAGGGATCCAGTGTTGCAATGAGCTACAGCATAGGTCTCAGATGTGGCTTGGGTCCAGGGTTGCTATGGCTGTGCTATAGGCCAGCAGCTGCAGCTCTGATTTGACCCCTCGCCTGGGAACTTCCATATGCCACAGGTGTGGCCATAAAAAGTAAATAAGTAAATAAGTAAATAAATAAATAAATAAATAAATAAAATACGACACAGATGAACCTACCTACAAAACAGACTCACAGACATAGAGAAGGTACTTGTGGTTGCCAATGGGGAGGGGAGAGGAAGTGGGATGGACTGGGAGTTTGATATTAGTAGATGCAAACTATTTCCTTTAGAATGGATGGGCAATGTGGTCCTACTCTATAGCACAGGAAACTATATCCAGTCTCTTGGGATGAAACATGATGGATGATAGTATGGGAAAAAGAATATGTATGTATGACTGAGTCACTGTGTGTACAGCAGAAATTGATGCAACACTGTAAATCAACGATAGTCTAATAAAAATGTTTTAAAAAATAATTTAGATGGTAAATGGTTAGTGGTAGATTTGATGAAGTTAAATAAGGAAAGAAACAAAATGTCCATTTTCAAATCTCAGAATTTCCGATTTGGAAGGAAACCTTGGAGCCCATCTGATGCATTAGGCTTCTCCCTCATAACTTCACAGAAGAAATCACTGTAAGGATTGCAGGATGATTTTTTTTTCCCCTCATGATTCACTTTCTGGGGTCTAGTTCTTCCAGAAATAAGGGATTTTTATTTTTCAACATTGTCACAGGGAAGAGGCTGACTTTTTCACATAATAAGGTACAAGGTAGATGCCAGTGGGAGCATAACAATTACAGTAAAAGGAGTTGAATTATATTTTTAGATGCTCCATTCAGAGGCGAGATCTCTGTGTGAATGTCTTCCTCTCCTCTATGCTCTGGACTCAAAGCATCCCAAGCTCTTTCCTAAGAGTCTAAGAGTGGTGCCCAGAAACACACAGAGATGCCAGGGACAAGGGAAGACACGACTTTGAGGGGCTTGTTAACAGGCAAGTTGCTGAGACCCATTGCCAGAGTTTCTGTTTCCCCCAAAAGCTGGAATTTGCATTTCCAACAAGGATTTGCATTTCCAAAGAGTTCCCAGGCAATGCTGATGCTTCCAGCCTGAGACCACACAGAACCAGTGTATTAGAAATTCTCCAAATAATTTAAAGATAGATTTAAAAATAAAAAGATATCTTAAAGGGAAATCTTTCTCCAAAACCCGAAGTATAAAACAGATATAGATCTACTTTCAGGGTCCAAGACAGGAGGGGAAAAATGAGTATGGGAGTTCTCACTGTGGCTCAGTGGTAACGAACCAGACTAGTGTCCATTAGAATGCAAGTTTGATCCCTGGCCTCACTCAGTAGGCTAAGGATCTGGCATTGCCGTGAGCTGTGGTGTAGATGCTTGGATTCCAACCATGTTGCTGTGGTTGTGGTGTGGGCAGGCAGCTACAGCTCTGATTCCTAGCCTGGAAACATCCATATCCCACAGATGTAGCCTTGGAAAGACAAAAAAAAAAAAAAAAGAATTAAAAATAACCTGGCAAGGATGTCCTCAAGGCTCTACACTAATTTCACCACTTATATGTACACATCCATGTAAAGATTTTTAGCTAGTGTTGTGAGACCTAGTTTTTATGTCTGTTTATTTTTTTTTTCCCCCCACTGGAGTCTAACCAACTGTCAGCTTCCCTGGTTGTCCTTGCTGAATCCCAAATCTCAATGGGGTGACAGTTTGAAGAGGGATTGAAGCCTTGAACCATCTACCTCCCTCACTTTATTTCTATGTCCCTTCAGTAACAATAGCCTCTAAGGTTTTTGTGGAAACTCTGGTGCTAGACAGAGCACAAACCTATGGCAACATATCAGCATGAGGTCATAAAGAATGAAAACTCTCTTGGTTGTTATGTTCATCTGTTCTCAAGCAGGAGGCAGCTGCCCTTACAGTCCTGTTTGCCTTCTTCCAATGGAATCATGGATAGTTCCAGTGGTGCTGTCCTGTGACTCAGAGCAGAACAGTAGATATATCCATCTCTGTTGGTTGTCTGCCTGCTCTTCCTTTGACAGTCAGAGGTTTGGGGGCACATTTGTCTATTAATGCATAACGGGTTAATTCCTTTGGAGAAAAGAAACAGTTGTTCCTAGAGCCATTTTCTGGGTTGCAATAAGGAAGTTCCTGGTAAGAAAAAATGGGAAAAACCACACTGTGCAGCAGTAGAAAAGTTAGTGATTATGAGGCATTGAAAAGATAGAATAAATTTTGGCTCATGGAAGGTAAAATTTTAAAGACTTTAGGAAAAATTCTCAATGCAGTGGTAGGTAAAAAGGGGAGCTTAGGAGACTAGATGATTTTTTTCTTTTTTCTGTATATTTTTGAATATTCATGAATATATACACATAGAAACATAAACTTGATTTTTAATAAAATATAATTAAGTAGAAAATAAAACTTAGGTAAACCTAATAGATAATAGATTCACATTGTAGAAAGTAAGATATTCTAGTTATTTATAATTACCAATAGTTTTGTCTTAAATTTCATCATGAGGAAAGTTAATTTCACAAAATGAATTGTTTAAGCTTTGGGCTTATCTAATATGCTAATATCTTTTCATAAATAGAATAATCTCCTTTGAGAGTAACCATGCATTACCAGATTAAATCATGACATACACCCAGGACTCTTTTTTGTTACTTGACAAGCAAATTGAAACTTCATGGCACATATATATTTCAACTCTCCTTGGTAGAGAAAATTTACCTTTTGTTATGAGTGTAGCTGAGGTACTGTTTCATGAATTCCAAAGTGGCAGGTACTTAAGTAAACAAAACCACTCAAAGGTTTGTTATTTTGAAGTTAACTGGCCTCTTTAAAACTATGGATTAAACTATTGTAAGCAAATGTAGTCACTCTCTCACCTCTTTATGTGGTACCTGCTTCTTGGTTATTTGATTTCTTGTGATTATTATAATTTTAGCTGAAAGGGCATCATAGAGTTTTCCAGTACATGGAGGGGGCATAGATTTCTATCCAGGGTGACGCATTGATTGAGTCAGCCAGTAAATTAACAGCAGCAGAACACCATTAAATTTTAAACTTAATTGCCTTCTCTTCTTAATTTCTATGGATGTAATCAATAAATGCCAGAGAAAAGTTAAAGGAGTTATTTACCAAGCATCTATTTCCTGGAGCATAATGGAAAAACCACTGTTTCATCTCAGAGTTGATGCAAACAACTTGCATTTCAAATTCAGTGACTTACCAGGTTCTTATCAAAAAGTTTCATTTTAGTTGTTGTTTTTTTAATTCATCTCCTTTCTTGACAAGCAAATGGAAATTCTAGTTGTATAATCAGTTTTCTCCTCAGAGCTGCCCCCAGCTATGCTTGCCTGCTGGACTGTACCACTTAATCTTCTCTATCTTTGTCCCAAGTAGTCTCTTTTTCCATCTCCACATTGAATCTGTGTCCTGTGTTCCATATTGACACAGAAAAGGACAGCTCAATATAAAATACTGAGCATGTCCATATACCCAAGAATATACTCTGCCACTTGGTATTTGGTGGTATCTGGTAAAGTTAAAATCTTATTTCATTTTTTTTTCTTTTGTCTTTTTGTTGTTATTGTTGTTGTTGTTATTGTTGCTATTTCTTGGGCCGCTCCCGCAGCATATGGAGGTTCCCAGGCTAGGGGTTGAATCGGAGCTGTAGCCACTGGCCTACGCCAGAGCCACAGCAACGCGGGATCCGAGCCGCGTCTGCAACCTACATCACAGCTCACGGCAACACCGGATCGTTAACCCACTGAGCAAGGGCAGGGACCGAACCCACAACCTCATGGTTCCTAGTTGGATTCGTTAACCACTGCGCCACGACGGGAACTCGCCTTATTTCATTTTTATTTGTGGAATTGGCATTCAGGTTTCCTTTCCCTGAGCCATTCCTGCTGAATTATGGGGTATAGCTTAATAAGTAATCTCATAGTCTCTTGAATGGCCATCATAAATAAGATATCTGCTATTAAAAATAAGTAATTAAAAGATTATTGGGCTGAAAACAAATTCAGTGAGATACCTGTATTAAAAATATTCTTAAGTGAATGGATAGGCTTATGATTTTCACTTTACTTCAAAAATAGCTATGCTTGAGTATCCCCTGGTGGCACAGCAGGTTGAGGATCTGGTGTTGTTACTGCTGTGGCTCAGGTCACTGCTGTGGCACGGGTTCAATCCCTGGCCCGGGAACTTCCACATGCTGCAGGCACTGCCATAAACCAAACCAAAACAATAACAACAAAAAACAAAACAAAACAAAAAAAACACTGTGCTTCACCTAACCCTTTATAGATTTGAGTCAGCACACTTTTGATAAGGGTGTGTCAATTCATTTGTGTAAGCAAAGGAAACTCTGTTGCACACAATTTTCTTTAGCCAGATAGGGATGATCTATGAAAACCATCATTAGCAGCCAAATTGTTATTCCTTTGTTCATTTTGTTGAGGACCTACCACATACAAGGGAATGGTCTACGTGCTTGAGTTATGTAAGTAAAGAAAACTGAACACACCCTGGCTTTCTCTTAGCTTGCAGTCTGGTGGGGATAGAACAATAAGTAAGAATGCAAAACAATTTATAAGTGAATAATTAATATTATTTCCAATCCTGAAATTACCATGAAGAAAACACTACCTCTATGTTGTGGCATAGAGAATTTACCTTGAATGACCAGAGAAGATCTCTTGGAGAAGTTAATTTGAAGTGAGAGGTGAATTCACAAGAAGTCAGTAAAAAGTTTGTGGGGAGGCATGATAGCAGGCTTGTAGTCTCCAGGGTTGGAATGAGTTCATAACTTTTGAAGTACAATCACAAGTTCTTGCTGTTTGGAGCACAGTGGGAGAAGGAGAGAGCAACATAAGATGTAGGATTGAGGGAAGCCAGGGTCACATGGTATAGGACCTTGGAGGACACAGAGGTGAGGCTGTTCTCATCCAGGAAATGGGAAGTTTTAGGTAGATTTTAAGCAAGGGCAGTAAGATAATATGATTTAAAAACAAAACCAAAAAAACCCCAATGTAACTAATGCCTGCTGTTTGAGAATAAGTTAAAGGGAGGAGGATGGGTGAAAGGCACTAATGAGGTAGTCTAACTTAAGTCTCTGTCTTCTCTTGTCATTCTCTGTATTTGGAAAAAATAAAAACAATAGATATATGACTTGTTAAGTGTAGGAGAGGAGAATCAAAGAGCTTCTCTAACTGCTGAGGCAGCAGTTTCCCCCCCTGCCTTAGTTTAGAGAATCCTTATTTCATTTGAACATCTGTCTGCTCAGGGAGCTGCATCCATTCTCCAGCCTGGGAGATGAGTCATGATGCCCTAAGCCATATAGAGGAGTTCCAGTCCCCTTTGCTAATAATTGTTTTAGAGGAAGCCAAGTAGCTTCATTCTAAATATGAAAGCAGATTCCTGTGAGGTGGAAAGGAGAGGAGCAGAGAGCAGTAACAAACTCCTGTAAAGGATACTGCTTCCTGGAAAATATGTATAACAAGAGGTCCCCTTCCTCTTTATGCCTTGAGTACTATTAAAAAATAACTGCCATTGCAGCAACCATCTTATAACCATACAGTGACCAAATCTCAAATGTTGAGGCTCATAGATCAGAAAGAAAGAATTGGCATCCATGGAGCATCAAAACTGTGAAATTGTCCACATCCAGACTCTTCTAATTGTCTTTCTTATATAAGTCATTTTTGATTTGAGTGTTGCATTACTTGCAACAAAATGCATTCATACATTCACTCATTGTATTGAATAAATTTGACATGTAACATTGTAGAGGCTTAAAATGTATACCATGTTACTTTGATACATGTATATATTATAATATGATTGCCATTTTAGCAATATTTTATTATATTACTAAAAGTACACTATTATTAGCTATATAATTACCCTATGCATTAGATTTCTACATCTTATTTACTATTTGTTACCAGTTTGTGCCCGTAAACACTCTTTTTCTCCCTTCCCTGGTAACCACAATTTTGCTTTCTGTTTTCTACAGATTTAACTTTTTTTAATTCCATATATAAGTGATATACAGCCCTGTCTTTCTCTTTCTAGTTTCACTTAAAATAATATACTCAAGGTCCATATATGTTATTTCAAATGGAAGGATAGCCTCCTTTCTCTTGGCTGAGTAGTTTTCTTAAAAAGTACATCTTTTTTATCCATCTGTTGATGAACATTTGGGTTTTTTCTCTTTCTTGGCTGTTGGACATAACATTAAGATAAATATGGGAATGCATATATCTCATAAAAGTCCTGTTTTCACTTCTTTTCAGTATATACCTAGAAGTATAATTGCTGGATCTTATAGTAAATCTATTTTTAATATTTTGAGGAAATCCCATACTGTTTTTCATCATGGTTGGACCAATTTGCATTCCCATCAACAAAATATAAGAATTCCCTTTCACCACAACCTTGCCAGCATCTATTGTCTTTTGCCTTCTTGGTGATATCCACTCTAACAGGTTTGAGGTGATAGGTCATTGTGATTTTGATTTGCATTGCCTTGATGGTTAGCGATAGTGATCATCCTTTCTTGTGTCTATAAGCCACTCTGAGGTCCTCTTAGGAAAAATGTGTTTAGTTCTTTTGTCCATTTTTAAATAAGATTGGTGTGTGTGTTTTTTGTTAACTGAGTTGTCTATGTATTTTAGATATTAACCCCTTATTAATATATGATTTTCTCCCATTCTGTACGTTATCTTTTCATTTTGTTGTTTCTTTTGCTGTAGAAAAACTTTTGAGTTTGATGTATTCCTATTTGTTGATTTTTGCTTTTGTTATTTGTACTTTTGTCATCATGTTCAAAAAAATCATTGCCAAAATTAATATTGATGAGATTTCTTCCTACATTTTCTTCTAGGAATTCACGGTATCAGGTCTTATGTTTAATCGAATCTTTGATCCATTTCAAGATAATTTTTGTGCAATGATGTGAAATATGGATCCAGTTTTATCATTCTGCTTCTCCAATTTTCCCACCACCATTTCTGAAAAGACTATCATTTCCCCATGAGACATTCTTGGTTCTCTTGTTAAATGTTACTTGACTCTAAATACTGGGATTTAATTCTCAAGTTTTTCTCCTGTTCCACTGAGTGATGTACTTTTGTGCCAGTACCATATTGTTTTTATTGATAAGGCTTTGTAATATTTTTTGAAATCTAGAAGCATAACACCTCCAACTTTGTTCTTTGTTCTCAATATAGCTTTGGTTATTTGGGATCTTTTGTGGTTTGACACAAATTTTAGGATTGTTTATTCTATTTCTCTGAAGAATGTCTTTGATATTTCAATGGGGGATTGAGTTGAATCTGTAGGCGGCTTTGGGTAATGTGGCCATTTTAACAGTATTAATTCTTCCAACATACAAACATGGAATGTCTAGCCGTTTGTTTGTGTCTTCTTCATTTCCTTTTAGCAAAGTCTTATAGTTTTCATTGTATAGATTTTTCACTTCTTGGTAAAATTTATTTCTAAATATTTTACTGCTTTTTGTTCTATTGTGAATGAGATAGTTTTATTTATTTTTCAGATGTTTCATCATTAGTGTAAAGGAATGCAGTTTATTTTTGCATATTGATTTTGTATCCTACCACTCTAATAAATTGTTACTTTCAGCAGTTTTTTGACTGATTCATTAGAATAGTCTGTATTTAAGATAATATCTTCAGCAAATAGTGGCAATTTTACTTCTTTCTTTCTCTAATTTTGGTACCTTTATTTCTTTTTCTTACCTAATTACTCCAATGAGGACTTTCAGTACTATAATGAATAATGAGATGAGAGTGGGTTTTTTTTTCCTTACTCTTAGAGAAAATTTTTTCAATTGATCTTCCTTGGGTGTAATGTTAGCTGTGGGTTGGTCATGTATAGCATTTATTATGTTGAGGTATATTCCTTCTATACCCAATCCATTAAGGCTTTTTTAATCATGAAATGATGTATTTTGTCAACTACTTTTCTGCACCTGTTGAGATTTCCAGTTTTTCATTTTATCAATGTGATGTATTACCTTTATTGATTTGTGTATGTTGGACTTTCCTTGCATCCCAGGGATAAATATTACTTGGTCATGGTGTATAATCCTTTTAATGTATTCTTGAACTGAGTTTGCCAATATTTTGTTAAGAAATTTGGCATCTGTTTTCAGGGATATTGGTCTATATTTTTCTTTCAGTATCTATCTTTATTTAGTTTTGTTATCAAAGTAATGCTATCTTTGTAGAATAAGTTTTGAAGTGTTACCTACTTTTCCATAATTTGGAAGGGTTTGAGGAGGATGTTAATTCTGCAAACATTGATGTTAAAATGTTTGATATAATTCTCCAGTGAAGCTGTCTAATCCTGGGGTTTTCTGTGTTGGGAATTTTTTTTTTTATTACTCATTCAATCTTTTTACTCATTAGCAAGCTGTTCAAATTCTCTGTTTCTTCCTGCTTCAATCTTACTAGGTCATGTGTTTCTAAAAATGCACACATTTCTTCTAGTCCATGTACTTTATTGCATATAACTGCTCATGGTAATTTCTAATGGCTCCATGTACTTCTGTAGTATCAGTTGTAATGTTACCTCTTTCATTTCTAGTTTTATTTATTTGAGTCTTCTTTCTTCTTTTCTTAGTCTACCTAAAGGTTTGTCAATTTTGTTTATATTTTTGAATAATTAGCCCTTAGTCTTATTGATCTTTTCTATCATTTTCTGGTCTCTATTTCATTTATTTTTTTTTCTTATTTTAAAATTTTCTTTCCTTTCACTAAACTTGAACTTAATCTGTTCTTTTTCTAGTTCTTTGAAGTATAAAGTTGTTTATTTAATATTTTTTCTTATTTCTTAATATTAATTTCCATAAATTTTTCTCTCAGAAGTGTTTTTTCCTTCATCCCACAGTATTTAATATGTTGTATTTCCATTTTAAATTGTTTTAAGATAATCTTTTTCCCTTTTGATTTCTTATTTGACCCAGTGGTCATTTAGAAATATGTTTTTTAGTTTCCACATATTTGTAGATCCTCTCACTTTCCAATTTTTTTTTTATTTTTAGTTTCACACTGTTGTAGTCAGAGAGGATAGTTGGTATGATTTCAGTCTTTTTAAATTTGTTAAGATTTCTTTTGTAGCCTATCATGTGATTCTACCTGGAGAATGTTCCATGTTCATTTGAGAAGAATGTGTAACCTGCTGTTTTAGAGGAAATGTTTATTTCTATGAAGTCTCTTTGTTCTAAACTGTGGTTCAATTCCAACATTTCCTTGTTGATTTTCTGTCTGGATGATATATCCATTGCTAATAGTGGTGTATTGAAGTCCTCTCCTATTACTGTGTTGTCTATTTTTCCCTTAAAATCTGTTATTAATTGCTTAATATATTTTGATGCTCAGTTTGGAGGACATATATATTTTCTTGATGACCCCTTTATCACTATATCCAAACCTTCTTTGTCTTTTGTTACCCTTTTTGGATTGAAACCTATTTTGTCTGATAAGTATGGCTACACAGCATTCTTTGGGATATTCTCTGAATATTATCTTTCACCCTTTCACTTTGAGCTTATGTATATATTTAGAGCTGAGATGAGTTTTCTGTAGGTAGCATAGGTTTGGATCTTGCTTTTAAAAAAAAAAAAAAAAAGCCAGCCATTCTATATCTTTGATTAGTGAGTTTAATCCACTTACATTTAGGGTAGTTATTGATATGTAAGGATTTACTACTGCCATTTTACCTTTTGCCTTCTGGTTATTTTTCCTCTTCGTTGTTTCTTCTGTTTCTGTCCTCCTTTGTAAGTTGGTGGTTTTCCATGGTGATTTGCTCAATCTGCCCCTTTTTTCAGGGTTGTATGTCTCTTTCTAAATTTTTTTCTTTGTGGTTACCATGAGGTTTACCAAAAGAAAAAAACTAGAAAAAAGGAAAAAGAAAATTTATAGGTAGACTAGTCCTTTGTCTGCTGATAGCAATTTACCTTTGTTTATGTGTAAAGCTGCCATTCTTTTACTCATTACCCTTTATATTTTTGTTTTCTAAAATTCTCTTTTTAAACCGTGATTTTATTAACAAGTTATAGTAGCTATAGTTATTTTAATGCTGTTTTCTTTTAATGTTTATGCTATAGTTAAGAGTTTAATATACTATTCTAAAAAATAGTTGCAGTTTTCTAATTCCGACCATATCACTTTAATAAGAGTTTTGTGTATTTTCATCTTTTTATCTCAGCTAAAGAACTCCTTTCAATATTTCTTATAAGGCAAGTCTAGTGGTGGTAAATCCCTTAGATTTTTTTGTTCAGAACAGACTTTCCTTCATATCTGAAAGATAATTTCATAGGTAAGATTATTCTTGGCTGGCATTTTTTAAAATAAATTTTCAGCATTTTGAATATGCCATTCCACTTTCTCCTGGTCTATAGAGTTTCTGCTGAGAAATCTGCTGGTAGCCCAATGTGGGTCCCTTTATAGGTTACTGTCTTTTTTTCCTGAGCTTCCATTATAAATAAGTCTTTTATTATTGATTTTGGACAATTTTAATATAAGGTGTCTTGGAGTAGGTCTTTTTGCATTGAGATAATACATTCTATTAGCTTCAGGGATGTGTATATTTTGTTCCTTCCCCAGATTTGGGGAGTTCTCAGCTACTATTTCTTTTTTTTTATTATTCGTTTATTTATTTTTCTTTATTACTCAAATGAATTTATCACATCTGTAGTTGTATAATGATCATAACAATGTGATTTCACAGGATTTCCATCCCACAACCCAAGCACATCCCCCCACCCCCCAAACTGTCTCCTCCGGAGACCATAAGTTTTTCAATGTCTGTGAGTCAGCATCTCTTCTGCAAAGAAGTTTGGTCTGTCCTTTTTTCAGATTCCACATGTCAGTGAAAGCGTTTGATGTTGGTGTCTCATTGTATGCCTGACTTCACTTAGCATGATAATTTCTAGGTCCATCCATGTTGCTAAAAATGCTGGTATTTCGTTCGTTTGAATGGCTGAGTAATATTCCATTGTGTATATATACCACTTCTTCTTAATCCACTCCTCTGGACATTTAGGTTGTTTCCATGTCTTGGCTATTGAAAAGAGTGCCACAATGAACATCGGAGTACATGTGTCTTTGTGAGTCCTGGTTTTCTCTGGATAGATGCCCAGGAGTGGGATTTCTAGATCAAATGCTTCTATTTTTAGTTTTCTGAGGAATCTCCATACTGTTTTCCACAGTGGCTGCACCAGTTTACAATCCCACCAAGAGTGTAATAGGGTTCCTTTTTCTCCACACCCTCTCCAGCACTTATCGTTTGTAGATTTTTGGATGATGGCCATTCTGGCCAGTGTAATGTGGTACCTCATAGTGGTTTTGATGTGCATTTCGCTAATAATGAGTAATGTTGAACATCTTTTCATGTGTTTTTTGGCCATCCGTATGTCTTCTTTGGAGAACTGTCTGTTTAGATCTTCTGCCCATTTTTGGATGGGGTTGTTTGTTTTTTTTTGGTATGGAGCTGCAGAAGGTGTTTGTAAATTTTGGAGATGAATCCCTTGTCAGTTGATTCACTTGCAAAGATTTTCTCCCATTCTGTGGGTTGCCTTTTCATTTTGTTTAGGGTTTCCTTTGCTGTGCAGAAACTTTGAAGTTTGATTAGGTCCCATTTGTTTATTTTTGTTTTTATTGTCAGTACCACAAGAGGTGGATCTGAGGAGATGTTGCTGTCGTTTATGTCAAGAAAGTGTTTGGCCTATGTTTTCCTCTAAGAGTTTGATAGTGTCTGGTCTTATATGTAGGCCTTTAATCCATTTGGAGTTTATTTTTGTGTATGGTGTTAGGGAGTGTTCTCCTTCCATTCTTTTCCATGTGGCTGTCCAGTTTTCCCAGTACCACTTATTGAACAAGCTGTCCTTTCTCCAATGTATATCCTTGCCTCCTTTGTCATAGATGAGTTGGCTGTAGGTGTGTGGGTTTCATTCTGGGCTTTCTATCCTGTTCCACTGATCTGTATTGCTGTCTTTGTGCCAGTACCATAGGGTTTTGATGATTGTTGCTTTGTAGTATAGTCTGAAGTCCAGGAGCCTGATTCTTCCAGCTCCATTTTTCTTTTTCACGATGTCTTTGGCTATTCTGGGTCTTTTGTGCTTCCAATGAAACTTTAAAATATTTTGTTTTGAGTTCTATGAAAAATGCCCTTGGTAATTTGATAGGGATTGCATTGACTCTGTAGATTGCCTTGGGTAGTATAGTCATTTTGAGAATATTAACTCTTCCAATCCATGAGCATGGTATATCTTTCCATCTATTTGTGTCACCTTTGATTTCTCTCATGAGTGTCTTATAGTTTTCAGAGTACAGGTCTTTTGTCTCTTTAGGTAGGTTTACTCCTAGGTATTTTATTCTTTTGGATGCGATGGTAAATGGGATTGCTTCCCTAATTTCTTTTTCTGCTCTTTCATTGTTAGTGTATAGGAATGCTATTTCTTAAAATAAACTCTCTGACCTCTTCTCTCTCTCTTCTCCTCCTGGAATACTCATTATTCTTGTATTGACTTTTCTAATGGAGTCTGTTTGTTCCTGAGGGGTTTTTTTGCTATTTTAAAATCCCCACATCTTTCTCCTCTGCCTCATGAAGCATTTCTATATTTCTATTCTCCAGTTTGCTGATCCTCTCTTGCATGTTATCTGCTCTATCTCCAATGCATTCTGTTGCATTCTTCTCATTTATTGAGTTTGTCAGCTCCAGAATTTCTGATTGATTCTTTTTTAGAATTTCTATCTCCTCCTATTAATTAATTTTATTCCTGAGGTCATTGCATTGCTTTTCTGACTTTTCTTATAATTATCTTTTTTCTTAATAACAGACATTTTAAATTCTTTATTAGTAATATTGCAGTACTCCATCTTTTAGGGCTCAATTGCTAGAAAATTATTTTTGTGATATTTTATTGTAATTTTTTTCATGTTATTTGATGAAAAGTATCTCTTTGTTTTTGAAGTAATAAACACTTTTCATATTTAGGCAAAGTTTTGTTTATTTTGATTCTTACAGTTGGACGGATTGCTGATGAATTATCATTATATTATATTATTTTATAGGAGATGGTGCTATGGCACATTTTGGGGTTTTTCTTACCAGAGCTGACCTACCGCTGAAGTTGGGAGCGGGAGTGCACTTTTAAAATAAAGAGTGGTGGCACAGTGAGAAAGGTGTTATTTAGCACCTGGAGGCTTGTCCAGTCAGGGAATCCTCTGATGGGGAGAACCCAGAAGTCCATTGGCCCAAATGCTGGGGCAGACAGCAAGAGACATTTTACTTTAGATCTCTTTGTCTCTTTCTCTTTTTTTTCCTCCCCCTAGTTACTGCAGAAATAGCAATAGGTCCCTCCAGCTGCAAAGCATATGACTACATAGACCCCATTCACTGCCTTCACATTCCACCTCCTCTGTCAGAAAGATTGTACTTTCCTGCTGCTGGACCTGCCACTGTTAACTTTGCTACCTCCAGCTATGCCACCACTCCCCCTGTTCCACTGCCTCCTTCATGGTCCACTTTTAGGTTCATAGATGTATGGATCTCTTGAATGACCTGATATGCTGTACCAGGTTTTTTGTTGTTGTCGTGTTTTGTTTGTTTTTTGGTTATGCATGTGCAGTTGTAAATCAAAGGGGAGAGAAAAAAAGGAAAAACTCACACTGCTATAATGCTTACATCACTCTGCCAAATACTTTCTAGTTGGTATATCTGTGAGTAAATTTTCTAAACCCTGTCCAGTTCTTTATAATTGACAGTGAATGGAACAGTGAAGCCCCAGAGAGTAGTGATTTAAAAAATATAGCAGTTTACTTGTGATTTAAAGTCTAGATGTAAATATTCCAAAGCTAAAATGGTGGGTTTTCTATCTTGTTCTCCTACCATTGCTGAACTCTCTTCCAAAGTTACCTGTGGAACAAGGTATCTGCTCCAGCAGCAGAAACCAGGTCCATATTTCAACTCTCAGAAAAGAGGGAAGACAGAGAAAGAAAAGATATGGCCTTTACCTTTAAGAGAAATCATTTCCATTTCCATCCCATTTGCCTTTAGTCACATGAAGCTGCAAAGGCTGGAAAATGTTGTCTTTTAGCTAGGAAGCTATGTATTGAAGTAATATTTGGAGAATTGATTTTAAAAGGAAGGATAAGATAGCATATTGAGGGAATAGGGGGCTAGCAGGCAGTCTTTCTGCCACAGACACCTGTATCAAATGCTAGCAATTATCAATATGTTGAGAACTGCTTATATTGGGGAACTGTTATGGTAATAGCTACCATAGATGAATCTGTCTGTACTTGAACTGGCTGCCAATTATTTGACTTCTCTCTCTATTTCTGGGCATATGGTAGACTTATGAACTTCCTCACACTTCTGAGGTTGAGAAAGGTATGTCTGAAGTGACATGCTTCACTTCTTAAGAAGGCACCATTTACTGATGTAAGATTATACAGAGAGCATATTCCTCTGCCATGGTAGTTATCCTAGAGGATGGCTGCTCTGTTTGGTCTGATGATTAGAGTATGAACAACAATGAGTTGGAACAGACACTTCAACCAACATGTAGTTGGCACATGTTTTATAAATCTTACATTAATTATAGTAAGATATAATGGGTAGCCTCCATCTTTGGAAAAGCAAAGATAACTATATACCTTCCAGTGATGCCAAGAAATAATTATTTCAGTTACTCTTAAATTCTCTTAAATTTTCTTCTAGTGTCACAAGCCACTTTTATCTTATGATTGTTATGACACATGAAAAAATAGATACTAAGAAAGAGTTTCAGAATTTCTAGAATACCCTAAAGACTTTTATTTAATGATCTAAACTTTAAATGCAAAATGAAAGTAATTCAATATAATTGTATTCTTCACACCATAATAATGGGAAATATAAAAAGCATTAATTCATGGTACTTAGACTAGGGAGGTGGTGGTCTGGAAAGGGCATATTAGTTTAAATATGTACAAAAAAACCTACTTCTTCTTACAATCCTACATTGTGACTATGTGTACAAAAATTTATTCAGAGATGTTTTCAAAAGTTGATATTAAGGTTCTTGATACTTTTGTACTTGTAGGATAGGAGCCAAATTATGCTCCCAGTCCCTCAACACTAGACCCTTCTTCCTGCTTTTTGCATTTTTTTTCAGCTAAGTACTTCCTCTGCTAGGTTATGCCAAGACAAGAAGAAGAAGATGAAACTCAAATCGGTCACTCTGACTACTTATTATCCATTCCTGTCAAGAGTTTGGCCCAAGAGGGCACTGAAACTATTGAATAAAATGAAGTTTTTAGATTATCACTGAATTTCAATTACAGTATTTGTGCTCTCCTAGACCCCTATTACCATCAGTAGTTGAAAGTTGGCAATATTGTTGAGATTTATGATGCTTCCTCACTGGTTAGCTACACCCAGGCTGGGCCCCATATTACCAGCACAGTTCTATTGTCCTCAAATCCGATTTCTAAGAAAGACATATGTGTGCTGCCTGCATGACTTTGAAAACTGCCAACTCATCAAGAGCTACATCATTTTTAGTAAAAAATGAATTCCACAAAGTGTCAAATTATTCCTTGTTGAAGTGATTGGTTCATTGGAAAGTTACAGAAAGAAAAGAAGAAGATGAAATAAGTAATACACTGCAACAGCTCAAGATGAAATGCTTTCCCAAGCAGTTGTTAAGATCAAAGCTGGAAAAGGCTTAAGAAGTCAGAGAAAAAAGTATATTGGGGTTATTTTTATGTTTCATTTTGATTTGATTGGGTAGTAAAGGATGTTGAAAGGAAATCTTTGTTAAAGAACAGTCAGGAGACTTAATTGCTCTCCAAATAGAAAAGATGAATGTTAACCATGAAGCCTTATTCACCCATCGCTTGTTGCTCACTTTCAAGTCTGTTCTCTTGTTTTCTTTTTTGAGAAGTCAGATGTTCAGGGAGGTATTAGGAGCTTCACTGGCTGTCTTAGAGGGGCAGTTCCACTCTCCTATTGGATCTGATGTTCACTTGGATTCAAATTCCAGTTCTAATACTTTTTATTTATATAATCTTAGACCATTGACTTACAGTATCTAAGTTTCAGTTTTCTTACCTGAAAAATGGAGATAATAAGAGCATCTATAGGTACACAATAAGGATTGAACTTTGAAAGTACATAACAAGTCCTCATAGTGATGGAAATAATGGTTTGTTATCCTGACTCTAGTGGCGGATATCCAAGCCTAGAGCATATGCTGAAATTGCTTAGAGTAAATGCACAAGTGTATGCACATGCATACAAGTAAAAACTAGGAATTTCTGAATAGGATCTATGGATTGTATCAGCATCAATATCTTGGTTGTGAAATTGTACTGTAGTTTGTTATTAGAGGAAATTGCATAGTGGATACATGGGATCTCTTTCAATTATTTTTTTACAAAGTGCATGTAAATATACAATTATATAATTTAAAAAGTAATAAAAATCATATAAAGTAACTAGCTTAATGCCTGAAACCTCCCAAGTCCTCAGTTAATGTTAGCTACTTTTAAGCCAAGTGTCTGCTTGTCAAATGAATTACTTTCACTAAGATTACTTCATATATGGGATACAACACAAATAATGAGGAAGGATCTATCTAGCAGTCAGGCTTTGAATAAAAAATAGGGCATTCCCATCATGGCTCAGTGGGAATGAATCTGACTAGCATTCATGAGAAAATGGGTTCGATCCCTGGCCTCGCTCAGTAGGTTAAGGATCCAGCATTGCCTTGACCTGTGTGGTGTAGGTCACAGACGTGGTGCGGATCCTGCATTGCTGTGGCTGTGGCATAGGCTGGTAGCTACAGCGCCCATTCTACCTCTAGCCTAGGAATTTCCATATGCCGTGGGTGTGGTCCTAAAAAGACAAAAAAAAAAAAAAAGAAAGAAAGAAAAAAATAGAAGCCACTCTAGGTACTTTGACTAGCTAGACATTTAATAACAGGAATTTTAGGCTTACCCAAGTGATGTGAGGGACATGTGGCAGGGATTGAGGGAATGATTAGGAGACCACTTGCAAGAAATCATGAAATATTTGCAACAAATTGAAGCCAATAATCACATCTGCTTTCAAGATAAAGTGGTTGATTTTCAGAAGAACCCACAGCTGATAAAGCAGGCCAAAAATCACATCTGCTTTCAAGATAAAGTAGTTGATTTTCAGAAGAACCCATAGTTGATAAAGCAAACCTCAGCTACATGGGAATCCTCAGCAGCCTAGGAAAGCTGTTGATCTGAACTGTCTGTCTGAAACTTCCACCAGACAATGATGGCTTCTCTTTCTCTTCCACCTTCATAAATGCATTCAAATGCCTCTCACTGAGTGTAACTAATTAGAACACATATAGGAAGTGAACTTCTAAAACATAGTGTTCTAAATTTCTTCCCAGTGACAAATAGGAAATGTAGAAAGGGATGATGATAATTGATGGTGATGACAATAAAGGCAAGGACAACAATGATGATGATGATAGTGATGATGATTGTGATGTCAATAAATGACAGGAAGTCTAGGACAGATAGAAAATGAAGACTTTTCTGCCATGTCTCTAATGGCATAACTTGGTAAGTGGATTGTTTACTTTCCAATCTCTTCTCATATTTAGAATTTATCACCAGATACCAAGGATCTAGTGGTCTTATTAGTGGATGGCATTGTTTCCATAATGAGATTTGTCATCACATAGCAATAGCCTTACCTGTTTGGCTAGCCTCCTTCCCAAGTGGAATTGGTCAAAAGTAGAATGATCATCTGAATTAAGGAACCTCGGGTTATAATCTACCTGCCATGGTAAACTGGGCAAGCAAAGAGCCTCAGGCAAAGAAAATGTTTTTCCAAGTCTCAATTACCTGGCTTTCAATTTGCTACAGGCACAGAGAAGACTCCCTATTTAAGTTCCCCAACACAGTTACTCTATCAAATACAATAGTTTTTTTGTTTTAATTTTTATTTTTGTTTATTCCCTTCCTTGAGCTTATCACAATCTGTAATCATTTTATTTACTTATGTGTGTGTTGAGTTTTCAGGTCCTCCCTTATATATAATTTCCATGAATGGTGTAACCTTTTCTAAATTTTTCTAATCTAAATCTCCAGTGATTAGAACACCTGAAACATAGGAGATACAAGATAAATATTTGTTGCATAAAGAAAAGTCACCATAGACAAGGTGGATTGGCTGACGGCCTAATATGAAGTGGTACACTGGCAAGAAAATGTACCACCCAAATAAATAATATGTAAAGCTATGATTATAAGTCTTAACTGCAATGTAAGTGCTTAACCATTTCCTAGGTACTTTACACAGGTGTTTTCTAATATCATAGTACCACTATGTAGGTATTATTGATCCCATATGTAGATAACAAAGGTTAAGGAGATTAAATAAATCAAGGTTACTAAAATTACTCACCATATGAGTCTGTATGTTTCCAAAACCTGTATTTTCACCATTTTTCCAAGCTGCATCACTTCTTGGAAGGGGCTAGAAATAGGGATTGCATTAAGAATGAAATATTTGTCCAGCCATCCATTTGGAATAGGAGGTTTGGTCTAAGTTTTTATTTCTACACTTGTGTCCTAAAACTGAAGCAGTGGTTGTCTGTACCATCCATAGGCAGACCTCAGAGCTAACCAGATATCAGAAGTTTATCCTCATTCAGAAGCTTTAGACATTGATAGGCACTACCAGGGTCAAGCTGAGTAAGATATGAACTCACTGTGCAAAGTTGGTCTTCATTAATCAGAAATAGTTAAATGCAGCTTCCAGGGAGCAGTGGTTGTCCAGAGAACCAAGTTTACATGGACATAATGCAGGTTGAGCATCTTAGTTTCATAAATCCTTAAAGATTCTTTCCCTAACTATATTTCAAACCATTTATATTATATCCACATGGAAAACCAATTTAGACAGGGGTCATTCATAGAATGGCACACAAAATATTAAGACAAAGGAGCCAAATAAATCATCTTTAAGATAGGGTCTCTGGGGGGGGGGGGAAATAGCACAAGAGAGAGAAGCGATATAAGTAGCAAAAATAACTGACTCCTAGGACAAAGATCTTGTTTATCACATTAGTGTGGCTGTGGGGTTTTGTTTGTTTGTTTGCATGACTGTGTTTTGGTTTTTTTTCCTGTTGAATATTGGAAATGTGGAGAGTTTCTCATAGCCAGGATGTGATCTGATGAACCATGTACCCAAGGTTCTACTTTCATATCATAAAGGTACATATCTGTGCCTTTGACTTACTATTTATGTTGAAATTGAAATATCTCTCTTGCTCAGGGTCAAATGTGAAAAGGTTCTGGTACCACCTGCTAGAGCCACTTTTTCAATGTTGGTTTCTCATTTGAAAAGGCTAACCTTAAGCTTGTAAGTCTGAGATAACTGCTGTCTTCACAAACATGCAGCCATTCAACAGAGTAAGAAAGTGCTTAGAACCTGTCCTATTTGGCACAGAGGTTATAAAAGAGAAGCATGGAACTCAACTAGTCTTTTTCCCCAACTTCACTGAGTATAACTGACAAATAAAATTGTAAGAAATTTAAGGTGAATGTTGTGGCAATTTGATATACATAAATATCTCTTTTTTGGTGGTATGAATATTTAAGTTCCATTCACTTAGCGAATTTTAATTATATAATACAATGTTATTAACTGTAGTCACCATGTTTTACATTGATTGGACCTTCAGAATTTATTCATCTTATAACTGAAAGTTTGTACCCTTTGACCACTTTCCCCTCTTCCTCCCCCTCCCCAGGCCATATAACCACTTTTCTCCTTTCTGTTTCTATGTCTTTTTTTTGTTTCCAGATTCCACATATAAGTGATACTATACAGTATTTGTCTTTCTCTATCTGACTTATTTCCCTAACATAATACCCTTAAGGTCCATCCACATTGTTGCAAATGGCAACTGGCCTTTTAAAATAGAGACCAGGCACCAGAGAATTGGAGATGAAATGCAAATATGCCAAGTATTCAAGTTTAACCATCTCAAAATTTATACCTATTTCCCATTCACTACATATCTGAAAGTATACAGTAAGAATAAATATATTCACATGATTGAGAAAACCCAATAAATCCCATTTTTCTGAATTAGCTTAGGATGGCTTCATAGTTAGATACCTGACTCTTGTTCAGAATTCAGGCTAGAATATGTGATATGACCTGTGCTTCACCTAAATTAACCCGGAGTAGATTGTTTCCTAATATCTGTCCTTTAAAGTTCATAGAAAGTTTTTTTTTGGGGGGGGGGTCAGGATTTAAAAAAAATGTTTGCTATAGATATAAAACATGTTTGTAACCTGAAAAATGTTATACCAATGTTATTAACGGTTATTAGAAATGAGTACATTTTGTGTTATCTTAATTAATAACATACATACTAAAAAGCGGCTATAATTTACATGAAGTGAACACAACCATATTTCCAGAGTGAAGAACAGAACATTATCAGCCTCCTGTGTCTCCTTTCAACTTCTCCTTCCCCCAGACTATCTACTCTCCCGATTTCTAACATCATACTTTACTTTTAACTCTTTTTAAAATTTTATATGAATGAAGTTATGTATTCTTTTATGTCTTTTTTTAACTTTGTGAGATCCATCCATGTTACGGAGAGTAATTGTGTCTTAATTCTTGTTGCTCTGTAGTATTATTCCAGAAAATGAGCACACCATGTTTTAACGACTTATTCTACTTTTGTTTGGACATTCAAGGAATTTCCACTTTGAGACTATTATGAATAGCACGTTGAGAGACAATCATGCCTTTTTGCAAACATATGTAAATATTTATTTTGGATATAAACCCAAGAGTGAAATTTATGGGTAAAAAAACACACTTTTTTTTTTTTTTCAACTTGGAAAGATACTACCTGGAGTTCCTGCTATAGTGCAGTGAGTTAAGAATCAAACTTCAGCAGCTCAGGTTGCTGTAGAGGTACAGAGGTGCTGGTTTGATTCCACCCCAGCACAGTGAGTTAAAGGATCTGTATTCAATGTATGGCCCAGGAACTTCCATATGCCAAGGGTACAGTCATAAAAAAAATTTAAAAATAAAAGACACTGCCAGACAATTTTCTGAAGAGCTTTTGCCAACTTGTAGTCCTACCAGCAGTAAACGAGAGTTCGAATTACCACACATACTTGCCAATACTTGGTTTTAACCACTTTGGTTGGGAGGAATTATTCATATTGGTCATGTATAACAGTATCCAATTGTCATTTTAATTTGAGTTTTAGAATTGGAGTTTAGAATGATGTGCATGGACCATCAGTAATGCAAAAGCCATTCTACTAAATGGCTTAGGAAACATTCGTCTGTTAGAGATTTGGATCTTGTGCTTGAGTCACCAGAAAAGGGAGGGAATTTTTCAATCATAAAATGAAATTTTAGAGCTAGAAGGAACCTCAGAGATGAAGATTGAAGTTGGTACTTGGAGGTCTGAGTAAACCCACTCCCTGTGATTCCTGGATTCTCACAGGTGACTGGGGGAACTTTCTCATTAGGTATTCCCAACTTTGCCACTTTCTTTGTTTAACAAATTAGAACATGGCACGTTCACAGTAATGTTCAGGAGAATTCTCAGTGATGCTTATTATATGCTCAGGACACCTGTGCATATTTATTTGGTCTGCTAATGCTCCTCAGAAAGAAAGTCAGCAGGCCCTTCCTAAATGAGAGATCTGGAAGACTTTCAGCAATCTTTTTGAGGAAAAAAAAAAAAATCTAGCAACTTCTAGGACATGAAGGAGAAGTGAGAAAAAAAGACAAGTGAAAATTATTTTCAGTTAGGCTTAGAATCTGCAAAGCACGGAACTCTTCTCAATGTATATTTATTCACCTCCCATAAGATGCCAAAAGCTGAAATAATCATTCGTCCCTCAAATTCTGGAATCATCTCTGTGCTATGGTAGTTTATAAGCTATACGAAATAATGAATAAATATGCGTTTATGTAGATTGAACCTAGGAATTCTAAGGCATTATTACAAGTGGTCCTCAAATTCTGTTCCGCTTTGAAGCAACCAGTACATTTTTTTCACTAATGGAAGGACACCCTGAACTCTAACATGTTAGCATACAAAAGCTTAAAAATACTATATATATGAGTGAATAATTAAATGAAAAATGCATGCAAATGTCATTTATGCAAATACCAAACTCTGTACTTCTGTAAGAGATTCCAGAAATAAAATTAACTCACGAAATACATTGTCACATGAATCACAAATATTATGTTATGTAAGTATGTGTGTATGTGTGTGTGTATATATACATACACATACATATACATATAAAAATGCTTATAAGAATATGGGAGTTCCCATTGTGGCTCAGCGGTAACGAACCCAACTATTAACGATGAGGATGTGATTTAATTCTTGACCTCACTCAGTGGGTTAACAATCCAGTGTTGCCATGAGCTGTTGTGTATGCCACATATTCAGTTTGGATCCCATGTTGTTGTGACTATGATGTAGGGTTGGCAGCTGCAGCTCCAATTCAAGCCCTAGCCTGAGAACTTCCATGTGCCATGAGTGCAGCCCTAAAAAGACAAAAAGAAAAAAGAAAAAACAGAATATGTATGCTCTACCCTACAAAATTGTAGCTCCATACATACATATACACTTAGATGTTATTTATGTATTTATGTGAATACATGTATTTCTATACCCTGTATAAATGATAGCTCTATGCACTGTTATATCTTGCTTTTTCTCACCTCTTAGATCTTATAGCTCTTTTAATGCCCTAAATAAGAGTTCTGTAAGACTTTTAGAAATCAGGGTCAGTACATGTCTCATTTTTTAAGTGGCTGCATAAGATTCCATTGCAGGCATCTGTCATAATCCATCTGAACACTATTCTTGATGGACCTATTGGTTCTTTATTGTTTTTTTCCTATTAAAACAATGCTCTGATGAACTTCTATACTTGATATCTTTATATAGGATGACACTATTTTCAGAATAGATTTTGAAAAACTTGCATGCTCTATCAGAAGTTACATGAACTTTAGAGATATTTCCAGGCTTTCTTCACATGCTTGTCCATGCTGATGGGCATAATATCAGCTCCACTCAAATTGTAGGAATAAAGAGAATGAGAGGCATTGTTTTGACCAAAAGGAGTAATGGGTATTTCATAGGCCAAAAAATAATAAGCACATGCATATATACATGTGTACATTGATATTCAAACTGTCACACACACACACACAAACTCATATACACACATCTCCATGTTAGAGAGAAGCACACATTTTCATTGGCTTCATTTTCATCTGTGACATTAGCTAATATAGTTTGGGACAAGTCTTAGACTTCTTAGGGCTTGGATTATTGCATTTGCAAAATGAGAAATTTAGCTTAAATCAGTGGCTCTCAAAGAGTGGTCTGCATACCAGTAACATTAGCATCACTTGGAATCTTGTTAGCAGTATAAATTTGGAGGGTCTGCTCAGGACCACCTGAGTCAGAAACTCAGGGGCCCAGTCTGTGTTTCATCAAAATCCTGAGGTCATTCTTAAGAACATTGATGTCTGAGAATCACTGGCCTAAATGATCTGGAAAATACTTTCCAGCTCTTCTGTTCTATAAACTTCTCAAATCTTCAAGACCCTAAATGTCTCTTTCCTTCCTTTTAGATTAAAAGTTTTATGAGAATAAGAAGTGGGCCAGAAATCCCATTAATTGTTAGTAACTATTGCCCTTACATAGCAAATAATGAAGGCAAATATAATATAAAAACTTGGATACCTCATAAAAAAATTATGTTTTTGAACTTGTGTAATTGACTTCCAGAGTCTCTTTGATTGCTGGATCTGATACTCAGTCTCAGATTCTGTGACAACAAAGCCATGAGCTCTTTAATAAGCTCATAATCAGAATTCCTGTCATGGCTCAGTGGAAATGAATATTACTAGCATCCATGAGGATGCAGGTTCGATCCCTGGACTTGCTCAGTGGATTAAGGATCCAGCATTGCTATGAGCTGTGGTGTAGGTCGCAGATGCAACTCAGATCCTGTATTGCTGTGGCTGTGATGTAGGCTAGCAGCTACAGCTCCAATTCGACCCCTAGCCTAGGAACCTCCATGAGCCGCAGGTGCAGCCCTACAAAGCCAAAAAAAAAAAAAAAGAATGGATAAGCTTACCACCAGTCTTTGAATTCTGACTTTATCAAGGAAATCTACTGAGGTCTTATTATACCAACAATTATTGGGGAGGCTATAAGCAGTGGATGTTCTGATCAATCTTCCAAAGAACATTACCACAAACAAGTTATGTATTGTTCAAATTATTGAAACTAGTGTGGACTATCAATCCCAGAGTCACTCAATTTGGAACTTAGATTTTTAGAAGAATTGCATACCTCTTTTGGCCTTATCAACAATGCAATCTTTGGAGGCAGATTTTCATTCAGATCTAGATTTTACCCCACTTCACTTTGGACAGTTACTAAAACTCTCTATCTCTAAAATTAGAATATTACTTTTTCTTTTTTTCTTTTTGCCTTTTCTAGGGCTGCTCCCGTGGCATATGGAAGTTCCCAGGCTAGGGGTCTAATCAGAGCTGTAGCCACCAGCCTATGCCAGAGCCACACCAACACGGGATCAGAGCTGCATCTGTGACCTACACCACAGCTCACGGAGACGCCAGATCATTAACCCACTAAGCAAGGCCGAGGATTGAACCTGCAACCTCATGGTTCCTAGTCGTATTCGTTAACCACTGAACCATGACAGAAACTCCCTAAAACTCCTTAGCCCATGGAGGTTTCAAGAGACTTTAAATTATTTGCTTACATAAAGCAAATACATGTGTCAAACACATAGGCAAATACCAATGAACAGCAGCTTTTTTCATTGGTCTAAGTTTTAGATCAAGAATTTAGAAAATTTGTTTCTATATGAGTGATAAATAAAGAGAATTTCTAGACATCAAGTTCCTTCAGCTCCTTTCCTACTGTCATGGCCCAGCTTCTCGCATCCCTTTTTCATCTCACTCCATAATTTATTAGTGGTCTTATAGCTACAATCTTGCCAAATTTACTGTGCAAGTCACTGCTAGAGTGATTCTCCTAAAATACAATCTTTGCACATATATGCCATAAGAAAAGAGTGGTTAAAGTACATATTTATAAATATCTTATCAGCATGTATTGGGCTCCTTCTGTATACTAAGCACTGTGTTTGGAAACTCTGGATACAAAGAGCAAAGTCCTGTTTCAAGAAGCTGGAAGCCCTTGCAGGAAACAGGCCAGTTAACTACTTATTACCATGAAGGGTGAGCAGTGCTGACACAGAGGAAAGCCCAGGGCCATAGGAGACTGGACTGGGTTTAGGAGTCAGCTGGAACAGTGGTTAAAGACTTCATGAAAACACTCAAAAGAAGGTGATAGCATTTCCACTAAGACTTCAAAAACAACGTTCTTGATTATTGCCGCACAGTTTTCATTTCCTGCTTCCCCTGATTACACCATCCTGATATTTCCTCAGGAAGATCATCTCCCTACTCTCCCCCTTCAGGTAGAATGGGCCACAGACCTCAGTCAGCAGGCTGACAATTAACCTAGATTTGAGCCAATTAAAGAAATGCATTCTTTGTCCAGGAATGGGCACCAGGTCCAGGCGTGGGCATATGGCTCAATTAGAACCAATTCAGAACACAGTCCCTGGGACTTCTAGAACCTTATAGCTGTGGGAGCTCTCTGAAGCCTTTCTGCAACCACAAGAGGAAAACCTGCCTGAGATGAGAACCAACACACAGGAAGAAAAACACAGCAATTGAGAGAAAGAAACCAGCTCCTGTTGACATAGTTTAAACTCCTGGACCAGTTGGTGCCTCAAGTTACTCTTATTCCCAAACTGGTTAATGGAACCACTGAGTTCAACCTGCTTCTTAAACCAGTCAGAATCATTTCTGCTGCCTCTTGCAGCTAACATAGGACTTTACCAGATGTAGGGAAGAAAAATATTTCAGAAATGATTGGAAAGTTACACCTGGGGAGAGGATGGAACATGTAGCCTCTGTGAGTGGTCTAGGTTGGATGCAGCATAGGATGGAAGAGAGGAAGTGACTTGAGAAGACACAGATGAGACAGAGCCAGCTCATAAAGGATCTTGTATTACATTTAAAAATAGGTATTAGCAGTCAACATACATTATCTGAGCTAAATATAAAACTTCCATATGATCCAGCAATGCCACTCCTAGGCATCTACACAGAGAAAACCATAATTCAAAACCATACATGCACCCCAATATTCATTGCAGCTCTATTTATAATAGCCAAGACAAGGAAGCCACCTAAATGACCACCAGCAGAGGAATGGATAAAGAAGATGTGGTACATATAAACAATGGAATACTACTCAATCATAGAAAAAAAATGAAATAATGCCATTTGCAGCAACATGGATGGACCTAGAAATTATGATAAGTGAAGTAAGTCAGACCTAGAAAGACAAATATCATATAAAATCACTAATATGTGGACTTCGGCAAAACCTTATAAGAACTTACAAAACAGAGACAGGCTCAAATATTGTGAAACCAAATTTATGGTTACCAAAGGGGAAATGTGTGTGTGTGGGGGGGGGTGATAAATTGGGGGTTGGAACTGACATGTACACAATACTGTGTATACAGTAGATGGGTAACAAGAACCTACTGCCTAGCACAGGGTAATCTACTCTATACTGTGTAATAATCTATATGGGAAAAGAATCTGAAAAGGAATTGATGTATGTATATGTGAAACTGACAGCACTAATAACCTGAACCTAGCCAGAACCTGGAATGGGACTTGAACCCACAAGCTGGGTCTTGAACACAGCCTAAACCCAGATTGGGGCTTGAATCCACAGTTTTTAAACTAGAATCACTCACCTGGTTTCTGACTTAACTGTGGTTCGGGTTCTTTGTGCCTCAGCACTGAAGGAATTCAGCAAGAGACAATGTGATAGGCAAGAAATAGATTTATTAAGACAGGATGCTTGTGAGACATGCAAGCTGGCAGGAAGGAAGGCTCTGCCCCGAGGATCCGGTGGGCTACAGTTTTATCATCCAACGGGAGTGGGAGTGGGAAAAGACCATCTCTTCCTCTTTCTTTTAGTAGTAGCTCCTCCTTCATATCTTGGAAGAGAGTATTTGACCCTATGAGGTCAGACTAGGACTGTCACAGTGCTTATTCAAATCAATAGAAGGACAACGGTCCTTAAACTCCTGCCCTTGATCTGAATCTGAATGCAGGCCTCACTCCATCCCCGACCCAATGACCTAAGGTATATCTCACACCTTCACTAGTCAAGCAAGCCTGCCTTGTTCTGATGGCCCTCTTGAGCAGTTATTAACTTACAGTGATCTCCCAAAGTTCTCTCGGTTTCCCTCCCTATCTTATGGTCCCTTATTGGGACTTCTACAACTACCTGTGCCTACCCCATCCCTATCATATGTATAACTGATTTACTTTGCTGTATAGCTGAAACTAACACAACTTTCTAAGTCAACCATACTCTGGTAAAATTTATTTAAAAGTATATTTTGTAAAGTGCTAGATAGTGAATATTTTCAGTCCAAGAGGCCATACGTGGTCTTTTTCACAAGTAATAAACTCCCCTTGGCAGCAGGTGAGAATCCATTAAAGAATATGTAAACAGATGAGCTTGGCTAGAGGGGAACATGACAAGGTAGAGTTCACCTGTGAGTCATAATTTATCAACCCCTGATCTTCATAACACTTCATGGGGCACAAAGCACATTTACAAATGGTCCATTAATCCATTAAACGAATGTATTGTTGGAACACTTGCTATACAACAGATTCTGTGTAGCCCTTAGCTGTGAAGGTACATTTATCACACACAATGTCCTGCTTTTTGTCCCAGTTTCCATGGGTTGTGGATGGGCTGGGCTCTGGTTCATTTGACAGCAAACAAATGACCAACAAAATAGTTTGAGATAATGCTGATTGTTGTGAAGAAGGGCAAGCAGGGTGATATGATTGGAAGAGTCAAGGGCTTACTTTAGCTGAAATGGTTTGGAAAATTAACTCTCTGAAAAAAAGTTCTTTAGGGTTCAGACTGGTGAATGCCTGGGAGAGAAACCTTAAAAGTAGAGAGAATGGCAAGAAAACTTTAAGAGAATATCTTTCACACATTTAAAAAGGAGGCAAGGATTTCCTGTCATGGCACAGTGGTTCACGAATCCAACTAGGAACCATGAGGTTGTGGGTTCGATCCCTGGCCTTGATCAGTGGGTTAAGGATCTGGCGTTGCTGTGAGCTGTGGTGTAGGTCACAGACTCGGCTCGGATCCTGTGTTGCTGTGGCCATGGTGTAGGCTGGCGGTTACAGCTCCAATTAAACCCCTAGCCTGGGAACCTCCATATGCTTTGGGAAGCGGCCCTAGAAAAGGCAAAAAGACCAAAAAAAGTAGTAAGAATAATAGTAAATAAAATAAAAAGGAGGAAAAAGGCCAGTGTAACTAGGGCTGAGAGTTCATAGAGGAACAAAAGAGAAAGTCAACAGTCTGGTCACTTAGTGCTTTATAGATTGTGATATGGCTTGGAATTTTGAGCCATGGGAAGGCATTATAAGAACATGATCTATTTTTTTTTTTCTTTTTTAAGGCTGCACCTGCAATATATGGAGGTTCCCAAGCTAGGGGTCAAATCAGCTACAGCTGCCGGCCTACACTACAGCCACAGCAATGCCAGATCTGAGCTGTGTGTTGAACCTACACCACACTCAGGGTAATGCTGGATCCTTAACCCACTGAGCGAGGCCAGGGATTGAACTCACAACCTCATGGTTCCTAGTCAGATTCATTTCTACTGCACCTCAGTGGGAACTCCTGATCTATTTTATTATGGTGTTATCCAATAGAAATATATGATTTTAAATTTTCTACTAGCCACAGGAAAAAGTAAAAAGAAACATATGAAATTAACTTGAATAATATAGTTTTATTGGTCCAAACATATCTGGAATATTAGAATTTCAACACGTAATCAATATAAAAATCATTGAGATATTTTCCATTTTTTTTTTCCCTTTGTACATATTCTCCAAAATCCAGTATATTTCACACCTACAGCACATCCCATGTGGAACTAGCCACATTTCTGGGGCTTGATGGCCACTTCTATACATGGGTTACCATGTTGAATAGTACAGTTTTAGACCACTCTGACTGCTGGGCAGGGAATGGATTCTCAAGAGTCATAGGGGAAGGGCTCAGTTAGAAAGCTGTTACTCTGGTCCAGATGAAAGGGGAAAAGGGATGGTCCAGGGTTATAGCAGCAGAGAGATTAATTTGGGATGTGTTGTAGAGATAAGTTCTAAGGAACTGGATTTGGGGAGTGGGGTGAAGAGAGGAATCAAAAATGCTCTCTAGGGGTTGGTATAAACCACTAGGTTGTTGGGTCCATTTTCTTGAGTAAGCACAGCCAAGGAGAGAAAGAAGCTGGGCAGAAGTAGAATGAAGAATTTAGGCTTAGCTATATTAAGTTCCAGATGCCTATTAGGCTTCCAGGACAGCAGTTAAACAGAGTGGTTCTGTCCCAAAGATCCATCATTAATTTTAGAGGCAGAGGTGGTTTCTCATATTTCAAAAATCTCTGAGAAAGCAAGTTTTAATCTAGATATACTTGGCTCACCTTCTCCCCTTTTCCCTTTTCCTCCTCTTGTTCCTAAAGTGGCTGATTTCACTTTGCATGAGATTCTACAGTATTTTCCATTTAAATAGAAACCTCAAATAAATTGGATTTAAAAATCTTCTCAGAGGGAAAAAGGAAGCAATTTGTTTGCCGGCAAGACTCATACCAGGTCTATTTTCACCCATCCCTTGATTGCCTTCCTTGGCAACTCATGCCCTCTCTAAAGTAGAGGGATTATTGAAATTTCCAGGAGAAAGATGCAGTTGGATCTACCCACTGGAAGAAACCGTAAAAGGCCTCTTTGGTTACAGTTCCCAGTCTCTAGGGCTTCTAATCCACCCAGAACAGATAACTGTCTTTTCTTTTCTTAATGATTTCCACAGCTTCAGGCTACAAAATCTCTCTTGATAGTCAAGTCCACTATCTTATCACACAGAAGCCAGCTAGGGGAGAAGGGTAAAAGCTGTCAACCCACCAGCTGGTTTAACCAGATGTTTAACTGATCCCAGCCAGTTGTTTTCAAAATAACCACTTTTTAAAATTAAGTCACTCTAGCCCCAGACACACTGCCACTGCGTTTGTAACCATGGCCTAAATAAATCTCAACATGTTTTGTTTTGTTTTGTTTTCTGCTTGGCTACAGGGCTTCTGCTTGGCTAGAGAATTAGAAAAAGTCAATCCTTTTTCCCCCTACTGACAAAGCCAGGATTTAGATATTAAGACTGATGTACCTGATGGAAATGTACTGAACTAGTCTTGATATTACATTTGAAACCCAGTCTATACTTACCATATTTATCAGGGAATATCTAAGATGTTTTCATTCTTTTCTGACACTCCAAATAATGCAGGCAAACTAGAATTATTGTAAAAGGATTTGTATCTCCCAGATAGAGAATTCATTATCAAATCCATTAAATTAGAATGCCCAGTTATTCATTCATTAGTTGATTCAGGCCCCCTCATTGGTCGCTTGCCTGAGGGCAGTTCACCACTGATTAACACCTTGAACTCTAATTTCCCCGGAAACTTTAAATACAGAAAGAGGCTTTTTGCTACAGTAAAAAAAAAAATTAGTGCAAGGGTTTAAGAAGAGAGCTCATTATCACTGACTCCACTCCTGGCACTGCTTTAAAAAGTTTAACCTACATTTCATTCAAATGTGGTGCAAGAAAACCTTTTATTCATTGCTAAATTCTTATTAAAATGGATTTCAGTTGCCTAAACAACTAGGTTAGGCTAAGTGAAAATTGCTAAATAAAAAAAGCAGCTCATATTTATGAGATTGTTTTGGCTTTGTTTTATCTACTTCAGAGCAACAAACTAAAGAACTGGGAAGATTAGGTTTTATTTTGCCTACAGAGTGATTTTACGAAATTTGGATTTGAAAGCTATTAGTCAATGTATGAAATCTCCAGTTCCTTAAAGTTCTGGCCATTCTCTGTAGTTTGAAACATGACCATGTTCCCAACCAAGTTCAGGCCATCTGTTTGAACCATGAGAGCATTTCCATTGGCCGCCCTTGAGTCACACCATGCATTGACCCTAAGCAAATGCTGGGCGTTGAAATTGAATAGACACAGGTTCAAATCTAAGCCTTACCATTTACTAGCTCAGTGGTTTCTGCAAACTTTATTCATCTTTCTAAGCCTTAGTTTTCTCATCTATCAAGTGGGGATCATAACTACCTTTTTTTAGCAGGAAGGTCATTGTTATAAGAGAGAGTACATTGTTTTTACCCAATACGGGGCACATAGCAAAGCGCCTAACAATGATGACCTCTCAAATCTGTGAAACAGATTCATGTTTAAGGCTGTCAATACAGCAATAATACTTAGTGAATTAAGCGTTCACTAAACATTTAGTGAATTACTCAGATGTCTTGACATCTGGGCATTTGGACAATTGAACTACCTATTTCTCATTTGGCTACTTGGCATTTTGTCATCATAACCAGGGCTTTTTACAAGGTTTTTCAGAAGCTGTTTGGTCTTACCCTATGTGTTATTGGTATGCTTCTGAAAGCATTTACAACTAAATATGACTTTATCATAATGCTTTATTTCCAGTAAGTTTTGACAAGCGACCAAGGACAAAATGAAATAAAATACCAAAAAATTACAACCCTTTGGGATCCAATTAACCCAAGCAAAGTTATTGTTAAATTTATGAAAAGATGGAAATGTTATGATGGGTCAGAGAATATTTGCAAACTTCAGAATTTAATTGCAAATAAGAGAGAATGTCAGTTGCCCAGGAATGTGACCTAAATCCAAAATATTACAATGTCAGGAAAGGTTTTGGGAAATTTGATAGTACGTGACAACAAAGTTCAGGTGATTGTAATTACAGATAGATCTTTTTAACATACTGTGAATTCCCTCCATTATTTATTTCACAAAAGCATCTTCATGGTTTTAATTTCTCACAGCCAATTAATTATGCATTGTTATATGATTCACAAACTGGCATATTTGTGAAGGTGGAAGTGTGTGTGTTTATTTCTATAAATGTTGAAACTTCTGTCAGTGTCAAACTGTTCTCTCTACCAAAAAAGATGATGCGATAAATTATAAATCTATCTTACTGGAACATGTAGAGTCTTTCAGATGTTTCTGCTTGTTCTTTTCATTGGTGTGTGTTGGAGAATATCTATAGGAAGAAAAATCTCTGCGGATTGACTTCCACAAGCCTGCAGTAATTAGCACAGATTTCTTCCTTATAAGCACCCACAACATTGATCATCAGTGACCAGTAGAGATGGATGCACACTGGATAGATGGATATATATTCAACACCTACCAGTGTAGAGCTCTTAAAAACAAAAACTTCAGAGCCCTGAGTTAACAACCAGGCTCTACTGTTGTTCTTGAGCAGATTCCTTAAATTCTCTGAGCCTCATTTTTTTTCCATCTGTATAACGGCAATAAAATACCTCTATCACAGGGTATTGTAAAGATTAGCTGAAGAGTGCCCATTGTGGTTCAATGGGTTAAGACCCCAACATAGTGTCCTTGAGGACACAGGTTCCATTCCTGGCCTTGCTCAGTGGGTTAAGAATGTGACGTTGCTGCAAGCTGTGATGTAGGTCACAGATGTGGCTCAGAACCAGCATGGTGGCTATGGCGTAGGCTGGCTGGTGCAGCTGAGATTCGAACCCTAGCCCAGGAACAGCCATATGCTGCAGGTATGGCCTTAAAAAAAGATTAGCTGAGATGATGGATATAATATAATTAGCATAATACCTGCTATATTGTTAGTGCTCACTTCTTGGCATTTATTCTCATCTGGTTTTTATGTCAGGAGTATTAGAGAGGTTACTGGTTATTGACTGCCTTTCTGTGCCTTATCTTCCTCATCTCTAAAATGAGATCACATACCTTATAGGGTTCCTGTGAAGACTGAGTACATGGCTCTGTCATAATTGGTGCCACCAATAGAACTAAATTAAATTATGTGCTTATGGATTTGACAGACTCTGACCAAAATTCTTTACTTTCATAATTTCATTTATTCTCACAACTTTCACAGGATTATCCCCATTTGGAAGATAAAAAAAAACTGAGACAAGAAAGACTGAGTTAACCTCACCAGTCACATAGCTAGTCCATAGAAAAACTGGGATTTTTAACTCTTGCATACACAACTTCGAAGCTTTTGGTTTTTACCATTTTATCATAATACCTGGATTTATAGGCTCAAACTGCTTTGTCACTCGGAAGGTAAATGTAATGAATGAAGTAAGTTGAGTGGGGATTATTGCAAATGGGAAGGAGCCTGCTACATGTAAAGTGGTAACCAATTCATTATCACCATGAAGGAATGAGGATCTAGTGCTATCAGGTCTGTGATCCTTCAAGAAAAGCCTTGAGCTCAAGTTTTGATATGAAATCTCCTGATTATTAAATGCTTACAGACTATTTCTATTATTTTTAAATATCATGATGGCCAAAGAAAATACATCTGCAGGCAAAATTCAATTTGCTATGTTGGCACTATATTACTTTCTAGAATGGTGATTCTCAAAGTATGATCTGCGAAGCTCCACTGATGGTCCCCTAGATCGTATTAGGGTGACTGCATGTTCCAAACTTCTTTCACAGTATCAGTAAAATATTTTTTCTATTGCATTTACATTTGCATTAATAGTACAAAAGAAATCATGGGTAAAATTGGTGTTGCCTTAGCATGAATTAAAACAATTTCACCAGAACATATGAGTAACCATTGTTTTATTCACCAACATGCTCACAGTAAAATTTTTTAAATGCCAGTTTTGCTTAAGAATACCACTAGTAAAGTTGCAAAAACTATTTATTTATTTAATCTAAACCCTTGAGCACATATCTTTTAAATAGTCCATGTGAGAGTTCCTGTTGTGGCACAGTGGAAACAAACCTGACTAGGAACCATGAGATTGCATGTTCGATCCCTGGCCTCGCTCAATGGGTTGAGGATCTGGCATTGCGGTGAGCTGTGGTGTAGGTCACAGACTCAGCTTGGATCTGACATTGCTGTGGCTGTGGTGTAGGCGGGCAGCTACAGCTCATTAGACCCCTAGCCTGGGAACAGCTACAGGTGCAGCCCTAAAAAGACAATAAATAAATAAATAAATAAATATTCCATGTGATAAAATGGTAAGTTTATATAAAATTATTTAGGAAAAGTACTAAAGTAATTGATCAGATAGGAAGCTGAACTAATCACCTTTTTTATGGAACAATATTTTTACTCAAAATGTTGACAAATTATGATCATTCAGATTTGATATTTGGTAGATATTTTCTCAAAAAAAAAAAAATGAGCCTGTCACTTTCAAGGAAAACAACTGACAATATTTGTTGCCAATGCTAAAGCTCAAGTTTTCAAGTGAAAAATTAAAATTTTGGAAAAGTTAAGCTTGGCAGATTCCCAATACTTAAAGACTTTACTGGTGGGATTGCTGGTTTTATTAAGAAATGCAATTTTTAAAATATAGCATAATGACATACAGGAACATTTGGAAAATCTTCTCAACTCAGTAAATGAATATATTCCCGTAAACAATTCATGTTGCTACTGAATCTTGCATGGGGGTAAGATCATTCAAAGTGAAAGATAGATGAAGGAGCCTGTTCATGAGTATGGGAAGTTCAATGACACAGTTCCAGAGCTATAGTGAAATTTAACTTTAAGAAATAACTGCTTTCTGAGTTTTGATTATCCAAAGATATCCAAAACTATCTTTAAAGGCTCTGATGTTACGATAGTATTATATAATATCCTGTCTCACCCTTTCCTATTACATATCTATGGGAAGCCAGATTTTCTTTTTCTGCTTCAAGCAGAACAACATTTCACAACAGATTGAGTATGGAAGCAGATAGGAAATTACAACTTTCTTCTGCTAAGCCAGACATTAAAAAGATTCGCAAACTGGAGTTCTTGTTGTGGCTTGGTGAGTTAAAAAACCAATGTAGTGTCTGTAATGATGCAGGTTCAATCCATGGCCTGGCTCAGCGGGTTAAGGCTCCCACATTGCCACAAGCCGTAGCATATTTGGCAGATGTGGCTGAGATCTGGTATGGCTATGACTGTGGCGTAGGCTTGCCCCTGCAGCTCTGATTCAACCCCTAGCCTGGGAACTTCCATATGCCACAGGTGCATCCCTAAAAAAAAAAAAAAAAAAAAAAAAAAAAAAAAAAAAATGTAGGCAAACAAGCCACTCTTCTTGCTAATTATTTTGTGTTGAAAAATGTGATTTTTCATTAAAATAAATTTTAACATGAAATTTATTATTATTATGTTTAAATGAATTAAGAAATTAATATATTTGAAAATTCCTCAGTTTTCATTTCTATTTCATTAAGTAGGAATAAATAGCAGTAGATAAAATTATTTGGGATTCCCAACCATTTATAAGAATATGAAAATATCCTGAGACCAAATCATATAACTGCCACTTTAGAATAGTGTTATTCAAAATGTTTATGGACGAGCAGCATCTGAACCATCTAGGAAATTGTTAAAAATTTAATTTCATAGGCCCTATCCTAGACCTAGTAAATTAGAATCTCTGGATGTGAGTTCCAGAAATTTGCATTTTAACAAGACTTTCAGGTGATGCTGAAGCTCATTTTGGATGAAGCATTGTTATGCATCAAACCATGTTGGTCACCTACTTGATTAGTAAAAAAAAAGTTTGAGGACATTCTGTCAATTTATGTATACTTATGTATATATTTATCTAGTCTATAGAATAGCACTTCTGTACTAATATTTTATGAATGCCAGATAGAAACTGAAACATTCACACACAAAAATAGAAATCAGAGAATGAGATATTTTCTGTTCTGTATTTTGCAGCTCTATATAGAGATTGATCCATGTGGGTGCCCAGTTATAATTGCATTGCTCCATAAATGAATTTGTAAAAACTCCCTTTCCTCTTGAGTCTTGATAAATTAAGAAGCTGTGCCCCTTTCTGACCCTGTTCTTTTTCAACCAATGCCCTTTTTTGCATCAAGCCTTTTCGAAAACAGTCAGAGGAGGTTTCTCTGTCACTGAGAATCTGTTTTATAAAAAGTTAAGGCAACAAAGCAAAGAGAAGCCAGACTACACAGAGAATTTCAGAGTAAGGTGCTTTTCTGATAGTCTGTATTCCCTCCTTTCTCCCTGAATTCATCTGATCTCTCCATGAATGAAAGAAGAAACCCATGAATGAATCAGAAAGGAGTGTTTTCTCAAGTTCTCTTTTGTTTCCCTCTAGTCTCTCATTCTTGACTTTATTCATGAATGACTTTTTAATCCTGAAGTTTCAAGATAAGCGGACTTTGGAGTTTCAGTGACAGTTTGCTTATGATGTTTCCATATTTATTTTTATTTTGTAGAGAAAACAGAGGATCAAGAAGAAACAACATTTTGTTGCTATTTTCTTTTTGTTGGAAGGAAAGCCTTAAAAAAAAAAATCTATTCTGGGAAGACATTTTCACCTTCAAGCTCCTGAGATATAGCAGTAAAAGAGAAAGCATTTGATTAAACCATGTAAAAGTTCTATTTCCCACATTAGCCTGATCGTATGGATGAGCTGGGGCATTTTTTGAATATAGATTTCTTGGCTGTATCCCAGATCTACTGACTATATTTCTACGGAAAAAGAACTGGGAATTAATATTTTGAAAAAATACTTCAGGTGATTTTTTTGATCAGAGAAATTTGGACATTGAGTGATTGGAAAGTTTGAAAACAGATTTAAGGATAATGAACCAGATTGCTAATTGCATGTTGTAAATGCACAATATTTTCCTGCACTGAGCAACATGCTCGGGGCAGGGGTGCTTCATGCACATAGGGATGAGATGGTATCAGGTATTTTTGTTCACTCTTCCCCAAAGCACCCAATGGTATTAGTATAATATAATGGTTTAGCGTTCCACTTTGGAATCTGATCCTCCAGGATTCTGTTTTCATCTCTGATCTTATTTGGCATGTAATTGTGGACTTAACCTCTTTAAGGCTAGGTTTCCTGAAAATTAGAGGTGATACTATCAAACGCACAAAGTTGGTAAGGATTAAATATAATACCACGCCAGGTATAAATCCAGGCTTTCGCTTAACTGCCTTGGTGATCAAGATCTAAATTGATAAGCCTCAGTTCCCTTCTCTGTACAACAGAGATAGTAGATAACTCTTAGATAGTTCTCCCAAAGGACTGTCCTCTCTTCTACCATTTTCTGCCAGAAAACAGATAGTAAGATACCAATTTTCATCTTGATTCATGCAATAATCTTGAAAATGGAAGTCATCCATGATGAATGAATTCCTAATTCCAAGCCCTGTGTTGTTTACCTTTTAAGTTACTTTCCTTACAAGACAACCAAACTTCTTTTTCAGCCCCTGTTATTCCTGCACTAGGAGTTTAATGCAGGGCTTTTGTAAGGATAAAATTATATAAAGCATGTGAAACACTTAGAACAGTAGCATATAGGACATGCTTTTTTTTTTTTTTTTTTTTTTTTTTTAAGGGCCATGTCCAAGGTATATGGATATTCCCAGGCTAGGGATCAAATCAGAGCCACAGCCACAGCAATGCCAGATCCAACTGAGTCTTTGACCTATACCACAGTTCACAGCAATGCCGGATCCTTAACCCATTGAACAAGGCCAGGGATCAAACCCAAGTCCTCATGGATGCAATCAGATTTTCTACCACTGAGCCAAAATGGGACTTCTAGGACATGCTTTAGAAACTGAAAATTTTTTCTTAAACTAGGCCTTGATTCCACAGTGATAAACAGAAGAACACTGCAGAAGCTCTCTTTACTGACTTCTAACCCAAACACCAAGTGAATGGAGACTCTCCATTCCCTCTCTGAAAATCCCAACAGACACCAGCAACACAGTGAGACTTCTGACTAGCAGGTCCCTTTCTAGCTCATCTGAGCACTGCTTTTGTCACCAAATGAGTTATTTACTTAGCAAGATTCAGTGTTTCCAAATCTGTTCATGCCTGTTGCATTTGCTACTGAAATACATAATTGAATTTTATATAAAATACATAATTTTTGGAAAAGTGACATTGAAGAGAAACATTATCCTTTTGCACATGGGAAACTTTTAAAAACTTGGAAGTATCTTGTGTTCTGCCTTAAGTTGTCATGTTAAAACAAAAATGGCATCAAGGATGATGCAAAATAAATGTAATTTATGCAAGAATGACTCCTTGGAACCTTGAAATCTGGACTCTTAATCCCAGAAAATCCTTGGCTTTACATTTTGAAGTTGGTAAATAAGTTCCAAATTTGTTGAGTTACACAGAGATGTATATGATGTGTGTGTATCAACTTGCCATTTATAGCTTTCACTGAATTTTTCATCCCACTTACTAACTGCCATTCTCCATCATGTTGAATGGGGGCACATTTTTTCAGTCCCATCCAGAGTCCACACTGCTGTAGGCATTGCCCGAGGACAGATATCTAAAGCAACTCACAGTTGACGAGGGTTCAGAAAGACACATGCTCCCTGAGCTCCCTTGTGGATCAAGAAATAAAGGAAACTGAGAAAGGAATTTACATCAAAGCAAGTTAGGCAATGCCAAACTTTCTTCACAGGCTTAAAGGAAAAAGAGATCTCCATGAACAGTGGTTTAAGAGGCATCCTTTGAAGGGCTCCTGTTTGTTCTGCAGGATTTTCCCACTTGCCTCTTGAAATAGAATGATCATGAAACTTCTTTCCCTCAAGCAAAAAAAAAAAAAAAAAAAAAAAAGACAACAGACCTTCTCAAATCAAATACCACTGTGTCTATGGCTCATCTAAAGGATGCCTGAAATTGTTCTCCTGTGAAACCTGGAAGAAGGGTAGAAAGGCTTGCCTTCTTATCCAACAGGTTCGGTATTTAAGATTATCAGCACTAAGTGTAAATAAATTAGGAAAAACCATAGCATGTTAAGGTAGATAGTTGCCAAGACAGTCTTCATCACTTTCTTCCCTCTTTGGGCACTTATGCTGCTCCTCATCTTCTGAGGTTGAGTTTAATTCTTCTCCCCTTCAACCTAGGGTTTCCTTAGTGTGTGCTTAGCCAATGGAACATGAAAGTAGTCATGTTCTGAACTTGCAGGGCCAGGTCATAAGAAACCTTGCAGCTTTCCCTGCTGTCATGGAATACCCCCACTGGGATGATCCCTGTCTGAGTCCAGCTTCAGTGTTGTGAGTAGCCAAAGCCACATGAAGAGGCCTTGTGTAAGTCTTCCAGCCAACTGTCTCAAGGACAACTCCCAACCAACAGTAGCATCAGCGGCTGGTCCTCCCAATAAGCCATCCTGTATGTCCAGTCAAGACCTTTAGATGACTGAAGACCCCACTTGACTATAGCCTCATGACAGACACTAAGCCAGAGCCATGCAGCTGGGCCCAGTCAACCCACAAAATGGAAATACCACATCATTGCTTTCAGCTACTAAGTGAATGTTGGGTTTATGGGAATCCTGTGTTGATGTGAATCTTGACTCTGCCCATATTATCTATGTAAATACAGTTATTTAACCTTGCTGTGTCTCAGTTTCCTCATCTCAATGGTGTGGATAATAATACTATCTATATCAAAGTGACCCTTAGGACTACATATGATTATGCTGCATATAAAGAACATAGCATATCATATTGGAAGATGCCAACAATAACACAATCATTATCACCACCATCATCATCATCTTTACTATTAACAACATACCACTACTGTTGATATCGTTGTCATTTCTTACCAGCTTTTAGGGGGAAAAAGAGATCTCTGACGTGGTCTGCAGGAAAAAGCCAGTGAGAACATAAACCAAAATGGCAATTTTCTTCAATTTTTGGAACAGTAACTTTTACATAGTAAATGCTTGGTATATGTAGCCATTATTATAATACCACTCTTTTCTAATTGTCAATGTTCCTGGGTAAACCAATCCAGGACTCTACCAAATATTCACATTTTCAACATGTATTTAAACCTTTTATCATTTCTAAGGCAATGATTCTTAGAAGTGGCACAGTTTAATTATTTAATATATGTTCATTAATTCATTTAACAACTACCATGAATCAGCAAGATGGTAGACCTTAGGGTAGATACTGAAGATATGGAAAGGAAAGGGGGCAGATAATCAACAAGTAACTATAAGGGTATAATGATAGGTTTTTTTTTTTTTAAATAGAAGTAAGACAAATCTGTGCTTTTATAAATTAGAGGACTCTAATATGACCTGAGGTTGGAATGCATCAAAAGATTGGTCCTTTCTGGCCAAGCTGAGACCAAAAGGAAGGATGAAAAGACATATGAGAGCAGGTCAAGGTGACAGAGTTGGGCAGACAGAAGCATCAAGTGGTAGTGTGCCTGGCAGAAGAAGCAGCCTGAGTATCATCCTCAGCTAGGAAAGAGCGTGTTTCCTCCAGGAAATGAAAGTAGAGTGTGACTGAATACAGGAAAAGAAGCTTGAGAGGAACCTGGAGAAGTAAACAGCATCATTCAACATAGGACTTCTTACACTCAGATGAAGATTTTGACTTTTTCCTAAGGGTATGTCCATTGTAATGAATTTTTTAGAGTAGGAAAGTGATCTAGAATGGTGTGTTGTTTGTGTGTTTTAATGGCTCTGGTTCCTGTATATAGAAAGGACTGGAGGGGAAAATACTAGAGGAAATAGCTGAAGCCCAGGAGGATGAGGATAAGAGCTTGGACTAGTAAGCGTCGGCATGGGCAGAGAGAAATACTTAGGAGTCTCCTGCCAGTGGACAATTATCCCCAATTGGTAGCTGACTAATGTAATTTTTCCAAAGGATCCACTTGGATATGATGCTACTCAAGACAACATCACCTATTAGTGATTCTGATTACTAGTCCCTTGCTTGGTACTAAGCACACTCATCACTAATGATGGCTGAAATTCAGTCCTTGGTATTATGAAACGTTTGAAAGATTTTGAGTCAGCATTAAATCCTGGCTCAGCAATTACTGGTTGTTATATGACCTTGGAAAAATCACTTCAGTGCCTGTTTCCTCCTCTGTAAAGAAATAAGAATTGTGTCTACCTAGTGGGGTTTCAGTGAAGATTAGACGTATGGAAAATATTTGTAATAGCACCTGGAATGGAGAGAATCTTCAATGATAAGTATTATTATTTTATTATCATTCATTCTACTTCTATATCTTGAGCCAGGCACTGGGATTCAAAGATGAATTAGTTCATGTCTTCACTCTCAAAGATGCTGACAGTCTACAAATGTGGGGTAATAAATCACAGGGAGGCATGGTGCTGGGAGCCGAGTATACTGCTTCAGCTTTGCCAGAAATACCAAGTTTGAAAAGCACGTTGTAACTATGTAGGTCCAAGAGGCTGCATCTCTCTAAGGCAGAGTTTATCATTTTAAGAAAACGTGGTAGTTGCAAAGCCCAAGATGTCACTGGAAATGCGAGATGATGTCAAGACATGAAGATGGTTTTCTTTCAAAAGCTGCTTCAAGAGGAGGATTTTTTAAAAGGCTATTTTGGATTATAAAATGCCTCCGAAAGTTTTTTGGTAGCTTTTTTTTTTTTTTAAGAGAAAATTATTTTAGTGGCCACCATAGAGAAGGAAACATTTGAAGTTGAGCCTGAGTCTAGTAGGTCAGCTGCCAGGGTGATTGACTTTGAAATGGTCTTTAGGGAATTTCATGAGTACAGGAGATATTTTTTAACATTTCTTGGGAACTGGGGCCTTGAAAGCCTGTCTCCAGCAAATGGGATTTTTGACATATATTAGCTGGAGCCTAGAAGTAAATTTCTCTCCCCTGCTTTTGCCACAATCTTTCCCCTTTATCCAGGTAGAAGCCAAATCGTCAATGTCGTATCATTAAAATGGAACTGGAGAAATTATCCAGGAGATACATTTTTCTTCCAACTCTCATAAAGCAGCCTGGATATTAAAATATTTTTTAAGATCCATGAAGAATTTTCACTTATACTAAGAAATTCATTTTACTTGTTAGGGCTAAACTGAGAGAAATAACAAATATCTGGAGCAGTATTTTCTCTGGAAACTCTTTGTATGTTAATTTTTAAGCCTATTGTTTATTGAAGAATTCAAATCCTTCTTAATATATTTTGGAAATTACATGACTAAACTGAAACTTAAATTCTCCAGAAAGAGGTTATTTTTATTTTTGTCTTGTTTACTGTTTTGAGGTCCTTCCTTCCCTCCCTCCCTCCTTCCTTCCTTTCTACCTTCCTCCTTCCTTGTTTTTCCTTAGAATACACACTACAAACCAAAATTCTTAAGTTCACATCTTAAATTTTGGCCATAAATACTTTAACCATAAAAATGTAAATGTGATAATATATCTTAGAGTTCTCATAGAACTAACTTGGTAAAATGCCATTATTTTTATAGTTGGGGAAACAAAAAATGAATAAGGGAGGTGACTCTCCCAATAGCTCATAGTTCATGGAAATGAAAGGTAAGCAAACTTACATTTGTCAGGATTTTCTTGGTAGCAAGCGACCAAAACCCCTATGAAAACTGCTATTTTTTTTTTTTAAGGAGGTGGAGGGATGTACCGGCTTATATACAAGTAATGTTCAGTGGTAAAACTTATTAGGAAAACAGACAAAGCACAAGTAAACAGTAACAAACTGCAGTTTTTATCAAAGTTTCAAATGATGTCATCATGGTCAACTTCTGGATAGAAAATTATTTGTGTCTCCCAATATCTTGCCCTCCTTGCTTGGCTCTTTGAAGTGGCCCTGGACAGCTCTAGGCTCACATTTTCTGGGTTTAAGTGCCAAGGGGGAAAATTAGTCTCTTCATCTAAGTCTTGGGATGAGCTTGGTTCAGGCTGATGAGTTTGGCTTAAGCTATGTTGGGTTCTAAGCCAGTACTTCTTAAACTTGCCATCATGAGGACCTTTTTATTATGTTTTTTTATAACAGTCAATATGTCATAGACCAATAATTTTATAAAATATAATTAAAAATGAATTAGCATGAAAAGAGAAGGAACATAAATAGACATAAAATATAAGCCCAAATTATTGTTAGATTTCACAAACATAGAATTACTCTGCCAGAGTTACATAAAATTTTCTAAACATTTACTTTCGATTTTGGCACTTATTTTCTTGTAGACTTGAAACATACCATCACACTTTAGGGACCAGTGCTCTCAGCCAGGAGCCAGCAAACTGCAATCCACAGACTAAATCTGGTCCCCTACCAGTTGTTAATAAAGTTTTATTAGAATACAGCCATACCCTTTTTTTTACATATTGTCCATGTTGCTTTTACGATACAATGACAGAGTTGAAAATGGACAAAGACTGTGTAGATTGCAAGGGGAAAATATTTACCATCCAGCCCTTTACAGAAAAAAAAAAAAGTTTGCCAAGTCCTACTTTATTTACTTTTTTATTTGTTTAATTTTTTTAAATTACTCAAATGAATTTATCACATCTGTAGTTGTATAATGATCATAACAATGTGATTTCACAGGATTTCCATCCCACAACCCAAGCACATCCCCCCACCCCCCAAACTGTCTCCTCCAGAGACCATAAGTTTTTCAATGTCTGTGAGTCAGTTCAGTCTGTCCTTTTTTCAGATTCCACATGTCAGTGAAAGCGTTTGATGTTGGTGTCTCATTGTATGGCTGACTTCACTTAGCATGATAATTTCTAGGTCCATCCATGTTGCTAAAAATGCTGGTATTTCATTCTTTTGAATGGCTGAGTAATATTCCATTGTGTATATGTACCAGTTCTTCTTGATCCACTCCTCTGTCGATGGACATTTAGGTTGTTTCCATGTTTTAGCTATTGAAAATAGTGCCACAATGAACATCAGAGTACATGTGTCTTTGCGAGTCTTGGTTGGTTTTCTCTGGATAGATGCCCAGGAGTGGGACTGCTGGATGAAATGGTAGTTCTATGTGTAGTTTTCTGAGGAATCTCCATACTGTTTTCCACAGGGGTTGCACCAATTTACAATCCCACCAAGAGTGTACTAGGGTTCCTTTTTCTCCACACCCTCTCCAGCATTTATTGTTTGTAGACTTTTTGATGATGGCCATTCTGGCCAGTGTAATGTGGTACCTCATAGTGGTTTTGATGTGCATTTCGCTAATAATGAGTGATGCTGAACATCTTTTCATGTGTTTTTTGGCCATCCGTATGTCTTCTTTGGAGAACTGTCTGTTTAGATCTTCTGCCCATTTTTGGATGGGGTTGTTTGTTTTTTTGGTATGGAGCTGCAGAAGGTGTTTGTAAGTTTTGGAGATGAATCCCTTGTCAGTTGATGCACTTGCAAAGATTTTCTCCCATTCTGTGGGTTGTCTTTTCATTTTGTTTAGGGTTTCCTTTGCTGTGCAGAAACATTGAAGTTTGATTAGGTCCCATTTGGTTTTTTTTGTTTTTATTGTCAGTACTCTAAGAGGTGGATCTCAGAAGATGTTGCTGTCGTTTATGTCAAGAAAGTGTTTGGCCTATGTTTTCCTCTAGGAGTTTTATAGTGTCTGGTCTTATATCTAGGCCTTGAATCCATTTGGAGTTTATTTTTGTGTATGGTGTTAGGGAGTGTTCTCCTTCCATTCTTTTCCATGTGGCTGTCCAGTTTTCCCAGCACCACTTATCGAACAAGCTGTCCTTTCTCCAATGTATATCCTTGCCTCCTTTGTCATAGATGAGTTGGCTGTGGGTGTGTGGGTTTCATTCTGGGCTTTCTATCCTGTTCTACTGATCTGTATTGCTGTCTTTGTGCCAGTACCATAGGGTTTTGATGATTGTTGCTTTGTAGTATAGTCTGAAGTCTGGGGCCTGATTCTTCCAGCTCCATTTTTCTTTTTCAGGATGTCTTTGGCTCGTCTGGGTCTTTTATGCTTCCAATGAAACTTTAAAATATTTTGTTTTGAGTTCTATGAAAAATGTCCTTGGTAATTTGATAGGGATTGCATTGACTCTGTAGATTGCCTTAGGTAGTATAGTCATTTTGATAATATTAACTCTTCCAATCCACGAGCATGGTATATCTTTCCATCTATTTGTGTCACCTTTGATTTCTTTCATGAGTGTCATAGTTTTCAGAGTACAGGTTTTTGTCTCTTTAGGTAGGTTTACTCCTAGGTATTTTATTCTTTTGGGTGCGTTGGTAAATGGGATTGCTTCCCTAATTCCTCTTTCTGACTTTAAACAGTCACTGTGACTACAGGACCATGATTAATGATCAGCCAAGAAAAAGTTACATGCCCATGCCTGAAGCATGTGGCTGGGGAATAGCAATGGGATGATTCTTCAAAGAAAATTCTCCCAGAAAAAAAGGGAATATTGGACTTCCCTTGTGGCTCAATAAATTAAGGATCTATTATCACTGCAGCAGCTTGGGTCACTGCCATAGTGTAGGTTCAGTCCCTGGCCTGGAAACTTTTGTATGCTGTGGACATGGCCAAAATGAAGAATGGGAATATTATTCTAGGAAGCTAAGTGCCTTCAAATATCTGTTACAGAAATTCATATCTTTTTACCCTGAATTTCTTCTTTTTTTTATTCTACTTAAAAGTGAATACTATAAAGTCAAAACATGCCTTAAGTAAATTGTGTTGTCATCTTGGAGCTCCTGTTGTGACTCAACAGGTTATGGAACTGACATAGTCTTTCTGAGGAAGCAGGTTCAATCTCTAGCCTTGCTAAGTGGGTTAAAGATCTGGAGTTGCTGCAAGCTGCAGCATAGGTCACAGATGTGGTTTGAATTCAGTATTGCTGTGGTTAGGCTCAGCTGTAGCTGGGATTCAACCCCTAGCCTGGGAACTTACATGTGCCACAGATATGGAAAAAAAGAGAGAGAAAGAGAGGAAGGAAGGAAGGAAGGGGGGAAAGAGAGATGGGAGGAAGGAATTGTCATCTCAAATCCGATGAGGGTTGAAAAAGAATAAAATATGCCAAGGAATAAATAAATAATATTATCATAATAAAAGAAGGGATGAGACCCACCATGTGTAAAGTAATTATACTTAGAAAGTACTTATTTAACTCTAATTTTCAGAAACAGAAATAAAAACTATTTGGAGATTTTATTTATTTAGAAATTAAGTAATAAATATATGAGACTGGATGCATGTATAACTGAATAACTTGTACAGCAGAAATTATCACAATATTGTAAATCAACTCTAATTCAATAAAACCTTTAAAAATGAAAAAAAATGTAATAAATATAGACCATGAATATCTAAACACTGTGATAGATATTAATCCTTTCAAGAGTTTTGGAAGGACAAACAAAAAGTGTAGTCAGTGGGTAATTAAGTAAAATAATTACAGGTTATAATTCAGCTATCATTTGATGATAGGAAAAGGAAGAAGAAATGGGGATTAACAATGGAGGATCTCCTTTAGCAAAAGACATCTTTGAGAAAATGGCATTGAGGCAAAGTCCCATGGAAAAAGGAACAACTAGCCAAGAGATGAGTAGAGTACAAATATTCCCAGCAGAGGAAGAGGCAGGCGCCAAGTTCCCATGGTGGGGAAATCTTGATCTGTTCTAGGAAATAAAGCCAGTGTGGTTGGAGCAGAGTAAGCAAGAAGAAAAGTACTCCAAAAACATTTCAGAAGTTAGAAGCCAAATCATTCAGGCAGTTCTTTAGTACATGCAAATTCTTTACTCAGTCAGTAAACTGGAAATGCATTGAAGGGTTTTAAGCCAATGGATGACATGCTTTGATTTACTTTAAAAATATCACTTTTATTGCTGTGTATTGAATGAGTAATAATAATGATAATAATGGTTGATTCATTAAAGACAATGTCTCTTAAGTGAAAAGTATTAAGTTACTTAATCCTCACACTAACCCTATTATAAACTCCACTTACAAATAAGTATTATAATTACACTTTTTATTGCCTGCTAGGAAAAATCAGCATGGGTCTTCTTATGCTTTAGAACACATACAACCAAGAATGCCATCAAACAGAAAATCATTGTTAATGGAACATAGGCTACCGTGCCTAAAATCCTAATTTGTGATTATTAATTCTAATTATCTCAGACTGCTGGTGGATTACTAAATACTGAGTAACTGGATAAAAATAGAACACATTCCTGGAAACACAAATGAATATAGACAGTCAAACTAATTCTCGTAGGCAAGTAGATACTACCTCAAATACTACAACTATGGCAGATTATGAGAAATTATATTTATTCATAAAGGTCCCAGACTCCTTTTTCTGCATGCTTCTCCCTCCTTTCCTGACTCCTCTGCATGCAGTTTCACCTGCTACCTTCAATCTGCCAAATCAAATGCTTCTTTAGCTCCTTTTTTTTCTCTATTACCTATTTTTTTTTTAATTTTCCGTTATGGTTTATAACAGGATACTGAATATATTTCTCTGTGCTGTACAGTAAGACCTTGTTGTTTATCCACTTTATATATAATAATTTGTATCCCCAGCCTCCAGCAACCACAAGTCCATTCTTTATGTCCAAAGAGCATTTCTTGATCCTTTTAGAAATGTAACATGTGAAGTTCCCATTGTGGCCCAATGAGTTAAGAACTCAGCATAGTCTCTGAGAGGATGTGGGTTTGATTCCTGGTCTCCTTCGGTGGGATAAGGACCTGGCATTGCTGCAAGTTGTGGTGTAGGTTGCAGATGTGGCTCAGATCCATTGTTGCCATGACTGCGGCATAGGCCTGCAGCTACAGCTCAGATTCAACCCCTAGCCTGGGAACTTTCGTATGCCACAGGTGTGGCCATAAAAAGAAAAAATAAATAAATAAAATTTAAAAATAGAAATAAAAAAAGAAATAAACATGCAAAAAATGTCAGTGTTCCCAAAACTGGTGTTGACTATATACAAATACTCAAAATCAAACCATGAAATCATTCTAAGACCCAAAAGAGCTGAAGATATATATTCAAATCAAATTCCTTACACAAGTGCTCCTAGTAGAATTAGTCATAATAGCCTGAAGGTAGAAATAACCCAAATGTCCATCAATGGATGAACAGATAAACAAATGTGATATAACCTAGAATAGAATATAATTCAGCCACAAAAGGGAATAAGGTACTGATTCATGCTACAACATGGATTACCTTTGAGAGCATGGATGAACTTTGAAAGTTTTTTGAAAGATCCACACATAAAAGGCCATATATTGTATTACTCTGTTTATCTTCCAGAATAGGCAATCCCTAGTGACAGAAAAAAGTCTAGGGGTTGTCCTGGGCTGTGGTAAGAGGGGCATAGGAAATGATGCTTAATAGGTACAGGGTTTCCTTTGGGAATCCTGAATATGTTCTTGAACTAGGTAGTGGTGTTAAGTACATTATCAGTGCACTAAAATCCACTGTAAAATGGTGTGTTTTAGTTAAGTGAATTTTACTCTAAGAATTAAAAAAAATCATTCCTGCTAGGGAGGTCCTTCTAGCAAGAAACTAATATGTGTCTATTTTCCCAGAAAGAGACATCATTTTCTAATATGGAAAGGATGTCAGTAAAACTGCCCTAATGGATTTGTTTTTGTGTTTGAACTAAAAGCTCCGTGTAGAAAGAGTGATGAAGTAAATAGTTGATGATGATGTTGACCACCATGACAGCGAAGGCAGTGGTCATAATCATCATCTTTATAACATCATCACCATCATCATAGAATCTGGATAAACTTGAAATCACACAACAAAGTAATCCACTTCCCAGCAAACTGAATTTTAGTGCATACTTAATTGACTCCTTTCTTTTTGAGTGTTCTATATTTAAAACATAAATTTGTGGTGAAGGGACAAGGAAAATAAGAATAATCATATTTAGGTCTCATTTATGTATAACCAAATAAAAGGCAAAGGGTAAATCTTTCTAGTCCTGGAGTTTGTATATCCTCTTAGTCAGCCATAGGCAACTTCCCATAAGGATTTTTTCTTATACATCCAAGCTTTCCTTGCCCAGCTCTCTACATTGAGCCGAAGAGAAAATGCATACTACGTCTTTGTTCTGAAAACCAGCAGAGCTCCCTTGCTGCCCTCCTAAGCTGGGTTGCTCTAAGCACAGATTGTTCATAGAGCAGGCCATACGTGCTTGTCTGCCACCACAATGCGAAGGACCTCTCTGCACTCAGGTTGTGTTCCTGGAACATCTTAGCTAGGATTGTAACCAGGATTCTAAGCATGGAAGCCACATTGTCTTGCAGTGTCTGCAACTGGGACTTTCAACTGACTTGATTAGTTTTATCCAATCCGTTTAAGTGCACAGTCACAAGAGACCTACCACTCTCCTTGCCATGTTACTGTGTATCAGTGTCTTCAGATTGACTCAATCTCTTTAAAAGGATGAACCTAGAGACTCTCATATTAAGGGAAGCAAGTCAGAAAGAGAAAGACAAATACCATATCATATCACTTATATGAGGAATCTAAAATGTAGCACAAATGAACCTATCTGTAAAACAGAAACAGACTCAAAGACATAGAGAACACACTTGTGGTTGCCAAGGGGGAGGAAGGAATGAGGGGATGGAGTAGAGTTTGGGGTTGGTAGATGGAAACTGTTGCATTTGCATTGGATAAGCATTGAGTTCCTAGTGTATAGCACAGGGAACTATATCCAATCTCTTGTGATAGAACATAATGGAGGCATGGTAGAAGATAATATGAGGGAAAAAATGTATGTTTGTGTATAACTGTGTCACCTAGCTGTCCAGCAGAAATTGACAGAACATTGTAAATCAACAGAATGTTGTAAATCAATCATATTTTAATAAAAAAATTTTTTGATTCAAATCCTCCCCCCCAAAAAAGCAAAAGGAAATCCTCTACCAAATCTGATTGGTGGCTACCAATTCTTTTTTTATTACATAGTTATCTTACAATTTCTTAATGTTTAAGTTAATGAACTTTAAAATGTTTCCCATCTTCATCAACAAAAATACAAAAGGCCAGTAAAAGTAAAAGTCTCTCCAAAGGTAGAAGGGGCAAGGGATGCTAGTTTGAACCCTGTGCTGTGGTACACAGGTATCACAGTCCCTTCAAAATTGACGTACAATCAAGATACAAATGTTATTCCTGCTAAAACTGAGGATATATACTCAAAAACACAGATGACAATGAGAAGGGCTGTCATATTGCATAATGTGTGGGTTGTATGGAATGGTAAGAACAGAGTGTATCTTGCTGCAAGAGAAAAATAAGTGTGGCATTCTGTTAGGCATACACCAAAGGTCAGAGTGTGTTTCCTGAAACATGGGAGATCCACCTCCTTTGGATGTAAGAGAGGGGAGTGAGGGCAGCAAGTGGCTTTACCCAAACACTGACAAGATTTTGGAGGATGCCCAAGAGGAAAATGAGAAAACTGCAGAGGCAGAGTCAGTTTAATCCTTTCAAGTGTTTAACCAAAATGTCTAGTGTTTAAAAGTGTTTAGCAAACACAAAAAGTTAAGAACCTATGCCCAGAAGTTAGTTACACATGATGCAAGTTTATTCTTCCAGAGTCTTTTACTTTTTAACAGGTTCTCTCATGTTCCCTGACATTTTGATTCAACCTTAACCCATTACCTTATAATCACATTTTTCAAGTTCAAGAACTGCATTTCATTATGTATTTTTCACTTTTTAGGGCCACATGTGCTACATATGGAAGTTCCCAGGCTATGAGCTACAGCTGCTGGCCTACACCACAGCCACATCTCTGACCTACACCACGGCTTACAGCAACTCCAGATCCTTAACCCACTGAGCAAGGCCAGGGATGGAACCTGCATCCTCATGGATATTAGTTGGGTTCATTTCCACTGAGCCATGACAGGAACGCCAAGAGCTGAATTTTATTTTTTATTATTTATTTAATTTTATTTTATTTTGCTTTTTGGTGGCCGCACCCGTGGCATATGGAGGTTCCTAGGCTAGGGGTCCAATCGGAGCTACAGCTGCTGGCTTATACCACAGCCACAGCAATGCCAGATCCAAGCTGCGTCTGTGACCTACACAACAGTTCACAGCAACGCCGGATCCTTAATCTGCTGAGCAAGGCCAGGGAACAAACCCGAAACCTCATGGTTCCTAGTCAGATTCATTTCTGCTGTACCACAAAGTGAACTACAAGAACTACATTTTAAATTTACCTCGATTACCTTATGTTATTGTCTATTTCTGCCTAACAATCTAGCAACTTAACATGCATTTATTAACTCAAAATTTCTTTATGTCAGGAGTTCAGGCATGGTTTAGCTGGATCTTCTGCTCAGTGTCTAATCAGGGTCAATCAAAGTGCTAATTGGCCTTTGTTCTCATTAGGAGGTTCAACTAAGGAAGAATCCATTTCCAAGATTATTCAGGCTGTTGCGAGAATTTATTTCCTTACAGCTGTCTGACAGGGAACCCTACCTAGCCTCTTTTTTTTTTTTTTTTTTTTTTTTTTTAATGTATTTTTAGGGCCTCACCTGAGGCATATGTAGGTTCCCAGGCTAGAGGTCTAATCGGAGCTGTAGCCGCCAGCCTATGCTAGAGCCACAGCAACACCACAGCTCACGGCAAAGCTGGATCCTTAAAAGCTCACGGCAACGGTGTATCCTTAACCCACCGAGCGAGGCCAGGGATTGACCTGGCAACCTCATTGTTCCTAGTCATATTCGTTTCCGCTGCGCCACTATGGGAACTCCACCTACCTATCCTCTTGATGGATACCACATGGAAGTGACTCTTGCATATTAAAAGTTAATTGCAGTTCCCTACCATGTGGCAAATCCATAGGCAGGTCAGGATTGAATTTCTCTCTCCAGTTGGCCAAAATAGTGTCCTTTGAATTTAAGTACTGTTATAGAAGTGGCATACAAATCCTTTTTTTTTTTGCCACGATATTCTATTTCTTAAAACCAAGTCTCAGGTCGGGCCCACACTCAAGCAAAAGGGATTACACAAAGACATGAATCATTAGCGGTCACCTTAAGGTGTGTCCCCTACACACCACACATATAGCAAATATGCTGTATCTGCTTACACTCCATGGTAGTTTCCACCAGCTGATAAGTGGTGTAAACCCTCTGTGGACATAATAAGGGCAACACTGAGCTCCATTGCTCTGTATCTGGCTATGATCTGATTGATTGGATAATGCCCAGTAATTTGGGATAAAATAATTCCTCTTGGATTGAGAAAATGTTGTATGTTTTCAAATATTGTTCATAAAAGTTAGTTTTGTAGGTTGTTCTTAGTGCCTGATGATGACCATTTTTGTGAATTTTCCAGATGAAATGTTCCTGAAAATGTCCTTTATAAGTGACTGAAATATGCCTGTTCCTTTCATTTGAGTTGTTCTCAAAATCAGCTGTTCTGCAAATGAATTAGAAATATATATTCCTGTGGCAGTAAAATACTCTACCTTATTTTTATGAGCTGGAAGGGTGTTTATTAAGGCCTCACATAAGACCTGTGATCCAGGAAGGGTCTCAGATATTTGACATTGTAGAACATGCGTGGCAATCCAGAGCTATGAATTTGCTTCCTTTCTGCCCTTCTCACCATGGCAGACACTGATAATCACAGGACTCTTTCTCCTCAAGTCTAGACTCCCCTTTGGGGTCTTAAATTGTGGCCCCAGCAGCCACTAGCAATGACCGGATTAAAACTTGAGTTTAAGCCTCTTGGACACCTGTTGACTAGACAACCACCTAACCCTTATTACTATAGAGCCACCTCTGGGCCTTATGTTAAATTAAAGATAACTTAAATTTGCTCTGAAGCAAATAGCCTGATGGAAAACAGTGATGCTATGGGGTGGAGGCAGAAATACCCCTCTACTGATTTCAAGGTTCTGATTTCTGTTGAGGCCTCTCTCCTTGGCTTGTGGATGGCCACCTTCTTGTTATATCTGTACATGACCTTTCTCCATGCATGCCCAGGTAGAGAGAGAGAGTGAGCTCTCTGGTGTCTCTTCTTATAAGGATCCTAGACTATTATATCATGGCTCTATTCTATGACCATGATTTAATGAGCACCTAATATGTGTCAGATACTGTGCTAAGTATTCTATATACTCTTTCATATTTTTCACAAACAAGTCTCCAGGAGAGCCTGGAGGAAAGTGTGTTATATAGTCCTGGGGAAAGAAAAAAACACAAGTTAATCAGTGAGATGTCATCAGTATATGTAGCCTTACTAAATCTCATGTCATGTCCATTCTACCCTTTTCCAAGGTCGTGGGAAAAGCAGTTGTAAATTTCACCAAAGGCCACTGGACAGATTTCCCTCACGGTCCTATCCAGGTGTACCTCCCTGGAATCTCACATTTCACTCTCCACTAGGTTAAGCCATTAGTGAGACAATATTAGAACATTCCTAAATTTAGGTAAACAGGAAAAGATTTATGGAATTATCTGAATTTCAATTTAAGTCATGTGAAAATTAGATACACTTAAGGACAAAGACTAATAGATACTATGAAAAATAGGGGACATTTAAAAAAAATCATCACTGATGTTATCCTCATTGCTTTATTTTTTCATTGATTTTAAAGTTGTATTGAAGTATAGTTGTTTTCTAGTGTTGTGATAAGTTCTGCTGTACCACAAAGTGATTCAGTTATACATGTACACACATCCATTCTTCTTGATTCTTTTCCCATATAGATCATCACAGAATACTGGATAGAGTTCCCTGTGTTATATAGCAGGTCCCCCTTGGCAAGTCATTCCATATACCACAGTGTGCATATGTCAATTCCAAACTCCCAGTCCATCCCTCCACCCAACCCACCTGTCCCCTTTAGTAACTATAAGTTTGCTTTCAAATTCTGTGAATGTGTTTCTCTCCTACAAATAACTTCATTTGTATCCTTTTTTTAGATTCCAAATGTAAGTGATAATCATGTGATGTTTGTCATTTGCTATCTTAACTTCCGTTAGTATGATAATCTCTAGGTCCATCCATGTTGCTGCAAATGGCAATGTTTCTTTTTTAGGACTGTGTAATATTCCATTGCACATATATCACATCTTCTTTATCCATTCCTCTTCCTTTTTTAAGGTTGTGTAATATTCCATTATATATACCACTTCTTCTTTATCTGTTCCTCTCTCAATTGATACTTAGGTTGCTTCCATGTCTTGGCTGTTGTAAATAGTACTGCAATGGAACATTGGGGTGCATGTATCTTTTAAAAACCCAAAGCACCTTGTAAATATGACTTATCTAGACGTATCAGCCATTATCACGAGAGTATTTTCTTGGTTCATTCCCTTTCAGAAAGTGACAGATAACTATAAAAAGAAAAGCAAAGAAAGGTCCCCAGAATGGGAGATAAACCACAAGGAAATAGGGTCTTGAAAGGGAGAATAAAATGAAACAGAAAGGAAGTAGAGCCATTTTGCCAAGGCACTTGGCTTCTGAGGGCTATTACAATTAGTTTATGTTCTTTCTGGACTCAAGGTGGGAAAGACATATATTATCTTAGGATAAAGTCCAATGCCATATCCTGCCTTTTCATATCCTTAATGATATGTACTCACCTCCTTGCTCCATGCTTCTTCTCACATGCAAACATATGTGAAAGTGGTCCCTCTGCCTCTAGTTCTCCTTCCTTTCCTCCTTTGCATAACTATCTCCTAGTGGAAATCTTCCATAATCACCCTCCAAGGCTGAGTTTGGTGCCCTTCATCTGTCCTGATTACTCTGCTGTAGAACTTACTGCACTAAACCACAATTGTCCATTAACTTGACTGTCCCCCATTAGACTTTGAGGAACTCAAAGAGAGAAAACAGTGTTTTGACCAACACTGTATTCCCAGTGCTTAATAATTTTCCTGGTACTAGTAGGCTTTCAGGTGATCAGTTGACCACATACATACTAATACAGTGACACACATGTACATAGCCCTTTTTGTTATTTTTCCTTCCATTCGGAAAGTGGAGACTTCTCAAGAGAAAATTCTGGCCAAGCCATGCCACCTTGAGCTATAGGAAGCACAATTTAATCCTCCTGTCTCCTAATAAGTAGCTTGCTTTCTTGTTAACCCAGAGAGCCACACATGGTTGACTTTCCGCACAATTGCATGTTCCACTTCTGTGTTTCAGAGCATCTGTGCACCCAACTATCCATATGAAGCTACCGAATTTTATACTACATCTAAAATTTCACATTCACCCACTTCTAGGATAAAGGAATGGAGACTTTGCAAAGTTGAGTAAGTCAACAAGGTGACAGAGTTAATTAACAACAGCGTATAGACTTACACTGGGGAATTTTGACTCCCAAGTCAATATTCTTTCCACTATATCATTTTGCCTTATAAAGAGAAAATATTAATAAAACAAAAATAAAAATGTAGGGAAGTGACAGATTTATTGAGCTCTACAAGAGAGTAAAGGGAAGAAAAAGGCAAGTTATTATTCTTCTTTGGCTGTCAGGTAAATATACATTAGAAACTTGCTCTCTGATGTAAATCAGCTCATTGCAGTCCTTAAGCTATTATACCTTTTGATGTCATTGTGTTCTTGTTTACTCAGAATAAGAGGAAGGTCAGGTATCTATCGTATTGATTTTCCAGAACATATATTAAGAAGACTCAAATGCAAATGCTTTTCTCTACCCTGCCAGCTATTTCCTGGCCCTGAAAGGGGAAAAAACTCATTAGATCTTTTGTAATCATATCTCATTTGCTTTGCACATTCAAGATTACACCCATTGCTGTTTTTTAAATAAACATATAGTATAAATATCTGAATGGCAATAAATATGGAAATAAGGCTCAGCCTCTTGCAATGACAAATTTAAACATGAATAGGTATGAAAACAAATGCAGAAATAATACTATTAGCAAATGCAGCTGCCATAAATGTTATTAGTATAATTATCTTTATAGCTTCACTAAGTTTCTAACCATATATTTCTACTAGTAGACAAGTTGAAATTACTTATTTCTTCTGGAACTTGCTTAGAAATACTCGAAAAAAGGTAACCATTTTTCTTTTATCAGAACAATAAAATCTAAATCAATTTAACAGAGGCAATGGTGTGTGGTCTGGGTAAATATGCATTTTCATCCTGCAGAACGGTTCACAGGACTCTCTTAATTACCCTAAGAAAATAGATGTTAAGAATTTTACGCTAAAATATACATAGTTTCAAATTTTAAAAGAATATTATTAGTTAAATATAGATTAATATTTCCTAAATATACAGTCTTTTAAATTTTTCCTGGTCATTTTAGTTACCACAGAAAAACTTAACTTGCTGAAATCATTTTTCTATGTTTATTACAACTCTCAATATGGTTTATTCAAATTAAAACCAAATATATTATTGTAAAATTATGATAGATAATTGGAAGTGATATCCACTGTTTAATTGGGCACATGTTATACACCAGGAATGATTCTAGGAAATATAAGTCATTATGGTGGTCATTATAATTAATAACATATATTGCACTTACTTATGACAGGGCTCCTTCTAAATTCTTTTATATTAACTGTTTAATATGTAATCATTCAAATAATTCTATGAGGTAAGAATACTGAGAGTATCTCCATTTAATGAAAGAGGACACCAAGGTTTATAGAAGTCATATAACTTAACCTAGGTTATGTAAACCTAGACCTCACTGACTCCACATTAAAGTTTCAACCACTTCACATGCTGCCACAGAGCGTGTGACCTGTATCAATTTGTTTTAAAAGTTCATCCCGTTCTTTTTGTTATATAGTGGACTTCTTAGAGAATAGAACTGAGGGACTTCAAAAAACTTACTTTTTAAAAAACATCATTCATTAACTTTTAAAAGTAGAGATTTTTATCAACATGAAACATAATCAGCAAGCAGCTTAAGAAAATGTACTTCATAAAAAAGTAGATACTCATTTCATTAGCTGTCTGTAATTTTCTTTACCCACCATCTGAAGTCCCGTTACAGCCTTTAACCATCCTGCCTGAGTAGATCATCCAAGTAACTTGCCTACTGAGACATAGGCTAATGGCTTTCACCATCCTACTATCGCACTTGTTTATTTTTCCTCCAATAACTTTTGATCAAACATTGCATCTATACTTTTCTGTTTAGGAGTACAATTGCAAAGATCAAAATGACCTCTGAACTGGGAGCCCTCCTATGTAGGCCTGGCAAAATGACTCCCCCTCTGACACTCTGACCTCACACTAATTTTTTTAGGGCCACACCCATGGCACATGGAAGTTCCCAGGCTAGGGGTCAAATCAGAGCTGCAGCTGATGACTTACAGCATAGCCACAGCAACACTGGATCCAAGCCATGTCTGAGACCTACACTACAGGTCACGGCAATGCTGGATACTTTATCCACTGAGCGAGGCCAGGGATCAAACCCACATACTCATGGATATTAATCAGCTTTGTTTCTGCTGAGCCGCAATGAGAATGCCCCCTTCCTATAAATTTTAAAATATGTGAACCAATATACACACAGAGGTCCTTCATTTCTTTGTTGGCAACCTTTCCTTTTCATTTGCCTGTATCCCACTTTCATTCGCCTGTATCCCAGTACAGCTTTTCTTGGTTGAAACTTCTTCAGTGGCAAGAAATGAAATTCAACTGAGTTAAACCAAAAGTTTATTTTGCTGTGAAATAATAGGTCCAGACTGTGACTCTCTTCAGACATCAGTCTCTCTCCATACCATTTTCTTCTATATTGGCCTCAGTCTCAAATAAGTGGTGCTCCAATAGTAATAAAAATCCTGCCAGAAGCCCCATTTTCATATCTTACCAGATCACCACCTCACAATGAAAAGAGAATATCTTTATCCCCAATAGAATTAACAAAACTCCTGGAATTAATGTCATTGGTTGACTTAGGTCACAGCTCATCTCCAAACCAATCATTGTGGCCAAAGACACTGTTTCTAATCATGCATCATGACCCCCAAAATGAGTGGCTTAAGACAATCAGAGTTTTATTACCTCTTATGATTTTAATAGTTGATAATTTAGATGTGCCAGTAGGTAGATTCTTCTGTTTCACATGGCATGACAGAGGTCACTCCATGGCATTTAGCTGGTGACAAGACTAGACTGGTCTGCTCCAAAATGGCTCATTTACTGTGGCTTGAAGTGGATGACTGGAAGGATGGTTCAGCTGGGATTAGCAACATGATGTCTATGCCCTTTCCAACATAGGGTATAGGCGAACTTCTAAGAGGATAGTTCAGGACATGAGACGCAAGATTCAAGAAATACAGATAGAATGTAAAAGGTTTTTGATGACCACTTTATAAGATCCTAGAATGTCACTTCCACTGCATTTGGTTAGTCAAGCAAGTTACTAAGGCCATCCTAGATTCAGCAGAAGGGAAATGATACTTTACTTCCCAATAAAAGAAGTAGCTAATTTTTTTGCAGCAATCTTTAACCTCCAATGAGGTGGAGTGACGTGATTGGACAAACTTGGTCAAGGGCCGTCTCTGTTTCCAAAGGGTGGGGCCAGCTCCATCTGAAACAGAAGACTAATATTGTGAGGAGACTAGTTCCATAAGGAAAATCAGGCTATTTTTGCCAGAATTCAGAGAAGCAAATGCTATGTTTGTAGAAACACAAGCTCTATCACATATTGATGTTGGAACCACCAAATCTGTGATTTCAATAGATATTCTAGAATTTAAAAATTACATCAAATGTTGGGACACATAAAAGACTGAATTTATGTCATAACTTGGCCAGTCATTAACTTGGGATAATTGCCTAAAATCTGAATCTTACCTTGTTCATCTGTAAAATGTGGGTCATAACAACTTCCCCATAGTTGCTACCAGCATTAGATGAAATGTTGTGTAAAAAGTACTTAATATTTACTCAACAAATGTTATCCCTTCTTTTTCTTTTCTGATGAAACCTTTTCAACTGCAGGACATGAGCTTCTATTGAAATTTGTACCCCCTTTGAGAGTAGCGTAGATTACAGTAGCCTAAGGAGTTTCAAATGTGTAGAAACAAAGCATTGTTTACAGGCTACACCAGCCATTACTTTCCAAAATCTAATTCACATTGTTCATTTTGATCAATAAAAGCAGATACAGGTTGGTCTCTGTTCATGTGAGAGAGTAACTCTATGCATCTTTGCAGTGACATACTATTTCCTATTTCATCCTCAAAATCCATCCTGTCAGAATCCTAAGCATCCAAGGTCATCAGTCTTTTAAGGAATATTGGAGGCCACTCAACCCATTGTAATATTGAAATTTTAAGGCTGAATTTAGTTTTTTTCTTTTATTTGTCATCACTAATAAAACTTGATTGATTAATATTTTTTCCTAGACATTCAGGTAGTAGAAGCTATCTTCAAAATTCAGCGATTAAATGTGTCTTAAAATACCATTCCAATGACTTCTCAGTCTGGTACTTTTCATCATGGAGACAGGGCTGAAACTGAGCTGTCCTTCAAGAAATGTTAGCCTTGGTTAATCCATTTTTTAATGTGAATGCCAGCTGAAAAACTTAAGCTATTTATGTTGCAGCTCTTTCATGGTTTACAATTTCATTTATTTCTCTCTCTAATTAATGTGTCTAGTTCTTGAATGTGATCTAAATAAAAGTTGTCTTGTACTGAAAGAAAGCAGGATATTGTAAGGTATTTTAGAATAGGAGGAGTTCTTTCTCCTTCCTACTACTGAAAGAGGCAATAAAAGGGGAGAGACTGAAATAGAGAGACAGATTATTTCATTGTGTTCAGTGTACAAGGGTCACACCACTGATGATAAATGATATCATTTTAGGTAACAACAGATTCAGCACTAAATAGAAATGAAGAAAGTGTAATTAATACTCATTTTTCAGTTTCTTTCTGTTGCTCCAATATCTCGAAGGAGAAGAGCTCAGTTTGGTAGTAATGTGCCTTTAACACCTCTCCAAAATTGACTCATCACGAATTTTTCAAAAGCAGACTGAAGCCTTCAGTTTAGTGTGGACTTTAAGGCCCCTTCAAGGAGGTAGAACTCAAAGCCTCTGGCCAAGACAAGAATTACCATACCCTTGTCGTTGCCTCACCCATCTCTTTGTAATCCCCTCTCCCCAACCTTGAGCAACCTGGCCTATTCCTTTCTGCCCTTTACTAGAAAAGATATGTGGCCCACTCCTCACCCTGCCCCACAGGGGCTTTATACACCCCAACCAACCAGCAAGTGTATCAGAAGACCCCATCTTTCCCCAGCAAGTGGAGAAGTTTAGTAGGTGTATTGCAAGACCTCTTCTTGTCCCAGGGCTATACAAACACACAACCAGGAGCCCCAGGTTGGATCTCCCTGATTATAAGGAAATCATAAGACTGCACAAGCAGCATCTCTTATCTCATTAAACTTCCTTCTCTTTACCCAGCCATGCTGGAAAATTCTTTTTCCAACCTACATGCACGAACCATGACACTTAGGTCAGCAGTAGTATCTAACTGGATGCAGTAAACTTCTTTGGCAGTCGTGGGGCGGGGGGGAGAAGGGAGTCTATATTTTAACCTTAAAAGAAATGATACCAGTTTACCACTTATAGAAAGTAAATAAACTTACCTTTTTATATAGATTCAAATAAAAGGAGTAATTCCTAAAAGTGACACCCTATGATTTAAAACTCAGATAGAGCTCTTTACTTGGTCATGGCCTCCTGCACTTTTTTTCCTGGTTCCTTGTTTATAATCCAAGGATATCCAGTTTGTTTTGCATCCTGGGTACAGGGGAAGCCATGGAAACCTGGGGTCATGTGACTTCAAATGGGCGGCCTGATACAGATGCTGAACAGACATCCTCCAGGCTACTCCTGATGGAGATCTGAACTGAAGGAAATATTTGGTGAGGGCAGGCTGCTTGTTTCTGCCAAAGGAATTAATTCATCCCCAGGGCCATCTACTAAATTGTACTTTCCAAATGCAGAACCATGACCCAGGAGAAGAAATTCATCTGACAGTGAAAAAATATCACCTAAAATGAGAGAGAGCTTGCTCTGGATAAAAGTGATCGATCCTTTCCGTTATCCTCATGACATCCTACAGTTGCATTTTTGAAAAGCCAACTTAATTAAGAAGACCTTAATCAAATCCTGCACTATCTAAAACAAACCCAGCCTCACTTTCCCTCCCTCACTCACAAACATACATGCATTTTCACCCAAGAAGTGCTAGATCACCAATAGTCCCTGGAATTCAGCATTCTAGCTCACACTTCTGGGTTGCACACAGCTTTGCCTCCACTTAGATTACCCATCTCGCCTTTGCTTACTTTGAAAATTAGTGTTCACCCTTCAGTACCTATCTCAGACATCACTTTCCCAAACCCTTAATCAGCTCTGGGAAAGTTGCTTCATTTGATTCAGAATTCTACCCCTTACTGTGTGAGCATAGGCGAATTATGTCAGTTTTCCTTGATTTAATTTTCTCCTCTCTAGAATGGAATAATAACATTGTTCACATCCCAGAAATTAAATTATAGAATCCAAACAATTCAATGTGCACAGCACCTGGCCCACAGTAAATTCTCCATAAATGTTGTGATTTCAAAATATGTATTTTGTCACTGTACTGACTACATTGATTGCAATTAAGTTATACTATCTTTTATCAAACTGAGAACTCCTTAGCAGCATGAACTGAGATATATTCATTTTGTCCTCAGCCCCAGTATATTACCAGGAATCCAAAATATTTATGTTTAAATACTGAGCACTTACTTTTTATCAGCATTGATTTGTGACTTTATGTGTACCCTCGGCCCTTCATGTCCATGGGTTCCATATCCATGGATTCCACATCCATGGATTGAACCAACCACAGATGAAAAATATTCCAGAAAAATAATTCCAGAAAGTTTCAAGATGTAAGAATTGAATTTATATAGTATTTACATTGTATTTACAACTATTTGTGTGGCATTTACACTGTATTAGGATAAGTAATCTAGGCAGGATTTAAAGTATACAGGAGGATATGTGTAGGTTACATGAATATACATTTTATATAAGGGACTTGAGCATCTATAAATTTGTTATCTCTGGGGATTCCTAGAACAAATCTTCCAAGGATACTGGGGGACACCTTATTAAACCCTTCAACTGTACCACCCTTTAAGCTAGATTCTATTTTTATCCCCATCCTAGAGATTTAAAAACCTGAGGCAGAAAGAAGTTAATGTTTTTCCCAAGATTACACAGTAGAGCCAGGATCTGAAGCAAGAGAATCTAATTCCAGAGATTTCACTCTAAACAACTAGGATTTAACGATTTACTACTGAGGAAATTCAAAGAATACATAGATGTCTATGTGAGTATATGTAACAGATTGTTGTCAACTTTTCAGATGATAAACTTTTAAATGAGGCTCACAGTGATACAACTATTTGCATCAAAAGCATGTCCTAATTATATTCGTCTGGATTCTTTCCAATTTGTCAGTTACAGAGATACCAGACAGTCTTAAGCAAAATAGGAAATTCAGTGCCTTCCTACTAAAAAGCCCAAATGTCAAGATATCTTCAGGTATATTTGCACTCAGGCCATCAAGCAGAGCTCAATACTTGGTTTCACAGTCACCATTTCTTGGCTGTGATTTCCTGTATGTTTTTATTCTCAAGTAGCACCATTCTAAGTGGGGGTCCAGTACACTTTGGATTTATGACTTATTAGCTTAGCAACCTTATGGGAAAGTGAGCTTCTTTTGCCCAAAAGGGCCAGTCAAAGTCCCAGAATCACTTCATTGACTAACTTCATTCACATCTGAACCAGCTGCTGAGGCAAAAGAGAAGGGAATATGCGAAGAGGTTGGAACTAGGTCACATGACCACATGAACTGAAAAAGCAAGAGAACATTGCTTCCCCTACGGTAAACCCAAGCATCATTATCAGGGGGGAAAATGTTGAATTATTGCTGAGGAGGCCAAATAACAGAAACAACACTGGTTTCAGATGAATTTTTGTTCTTCCATAAAGCCTGCTTCTTGGCTCTTTACATGGTAACAGCTTTAGTAATACATATAAATGATGAGACTAAATTTAATTTCTGAATATCAATAATTCTTCTCAACTAGCAAATAATAGTTCATACATGTCTATATGTTTCAAGATGTTGAGCTTCTTGGTCTAAATTACAAAATGGGAAAAGGCTAATTAGAAGATTAGTGATTGCCTCATTGTTTTGTATCATTCCTTTGCATAGCCTGATGCATTTGAAAAATGAATTGATATCAGCTTGCCTGTACTCTATGTGCTTTACTTTTCTGAATTGAGGGGAGAAATCATTCAAGAAAGTTTGCATAATAAAGATTCATAATTGAAAGGAGATAATTTTGGTATATTCCTTCCTGTGAAAAAGGGCTCTTATGACCCAAAAAAAATCCTGTAATACAAAGCAATACGCCTTTACTCAAAATTTCATGTTAAGCTATGTTGTTCCAGTGATTGGTTTTTTCTTTGAGAAAACTTGTCATCTCAGAGAGTGGAACAAAAATAGTTTTTGAGCTTGGGTCTTGGGCTAGAACTAACTTAAAAACTCAGAGCGTAAGAAAAAAAATTTCTTGAGGTCTTTCTTTTCCCAAAATCATATCAATTCAAAAAGATTTTCAGACTCTGACCCAATGGATCAGACTTAGGTAGAGATATATTTCAGGCTGCTGCAGGTAGAACAGAGATGATTTTAAATCAACAAAAAATAAATATGAAAAGCCTTTGCTTTAGTTACTCTGTTCCCCTTTCTCTTTTGATGGCTGATTTTCAGGCCTCTCCCAATTTCTTTCATTGCTACAGCAAGCTTCAGAAAATGCTTCACCATGAGAGCAATTTCTATATGCTGTCCTATTCTTGCCCAAACAGTACTTCCAAATGAATCTTAATAGTTTAGTAAAATTGAATTTAGCTTCTCTAGACCATAACAGTTAGTATGACTCCATTGTGAGCATATCTGGATTGTAATTAAGAAAACTCGGCATTACCACTGACACTGAAATGCTCTGGGAAAATGCCTAATTTACATACAGCTATGACAGTTCTGTATCTTCCACATCTGGTGCAGTGTGATTATGCATGCAAATTGGAGAGACACATAATGAGGACAGAAGCCACTCTCAGGATTGTCTATAGGTCAGTTGAATTTCTGGACTTGAATGCCAAAAAAAAAAAAAAAAAAAAAAAAAAAAAAAAAATTCCTCTTTAACCTTCTTGAGTATTTAGTATTAACTGGATAGAAATGGCAGTGATCTGGCCTTGGTACGAATATGTAGATTCATTCCTTCATTCATTTAGTCCACAAATATTTGTTGAGTATCTTCAGTCTTACTTTGGGTTGTATTAGGTGGCAAGTAATAGAATGCCCAAGTGTAATAGCTTAAGTAATAGAAATTGATTTTTCTTGGATAACAGGAAGTCCAGAGGTATGGGTTGTTGACATTGATTTAACAACCTAAGTGCAGGATTGCAGGCATTTTCCTGAACTTCCCTTCATGATAGCCATTCACACTGCAGCTATCATATAAATATTCAAGACAGGAAGTGGGAACATTGAGCAGGCTAGCATGAATTTTGTAGAGCTGGAGTCTAGGATGGCCTCAGCTCTGTGTGTAATGGTTGGCAGGCTAATTAGTCCAGGAGGGCATCAGATGGGCTAACTACTCTCTATTCCATGTGAACTTTCTTCATGATCAGCTCATGGTTCCAAGGAGAAGCAATCTCAAGCAAACATACTGTCTAACCTCTTTTTGTGTCATGTCTGCTGACTTCTAATTAGTCAAACAAAGCACATGGCCGAACCCAGATAGAAGGACTGGGGAAATAGACTTCACTTCCTAATGAAGACAAAGTCACTTTACAAGGTATGGACAGAGAGGGAGAGGATGAATGTATGACCATTTCCATATTGGAAAATGAAAATTTAATATCACTTGACATAAAGAGAAGGAAAATACAAAAATAAAACTAAATCAGAATCACAAAGGGACTATTGCCATTTAAGAAAGCTTTTAAAACTACCATGGAAACCATAATCCTCCCCTCCTTCTTCAGAGATAATTAGCCCTCAGATGGGGAAGTTCTAGTTTCTAGGTTTTGCTGTTGAACTTTGGGAATGCATTACACCCTGCTTCTGATTTAGCTAAACTTAAGAGTTTTTCTAAATTGAAAGAAACTAAATTTCTTGCTAAATTGCAAGAGTAGGGAATATGTGTCTTGAGGCAGTAGAACTCTGACTGAACTATTTATTTATTTTGTCTTTCTGCCATTTCTTGGGCTGCTCCCGCGGCATATGGAGGTTCCCAGGCTAGGGGTCTAATCGGAACTGTAGCTGCCAGCCTACGCCAGAGCCACAGCAACGCGGGATCCGAGCCGCGTCTGCAACCTACACCACAGCTCACGGCAACGCCGGATCCTTAACCCACTGAGCAAGGGCAGGGATCGAACCCGCAACCTCATGATTCCTAGTTGGATTCGTTAACCACTGCGCCATGACGGGAACTCCGACTGAACTTTTTAAAATTAGATGCATTGAAAACATTGTTACGTTTATGTTCCTGGCTTTCTTTGATTTTCTTACTTTCCCTGATCCCATCATTGACATGAACAAGATAGTTTGCAAAGTGCCAATAATGTGAATTTTCCCATGTATATTGGCAGCTTCTCAAGGCTCAATCTGGCTGTTTAAATAAAGTTGTCTGATGTAGAAATTAAGTGTTAAAACTTAAGGACTTTATATCATCTTTCATTTGCTCATCTACTTTAAAACTCATGTGAAAGCTTTGACATGCTTTTATGTCACTTAGACTGCCTATATTAAGTGGTGCTAAGCCTGGAGCAGATAATATTTATAATATTTTCTAATAAGTAAAGTTGAACTCTTCCAAACCATCCAGACAGTTTCACCGAAATAACCATGCTAGTTGTATGACATTGTGTAAGAGAAAATAAAGGAAGCACTTAATTATTATTTTCCATTTCTCAAGAAATTAGTGAGTGAAGGCATAAGCCAGAAAGATCCTGGATAGTTCTTGCCAAATTATGCAAGTAACCAATTATCTAATTATTTTTCCATTTCAAACACATACACCCAAATAAAATTAGAGTCAAGCATGCTTTGTGATCAAGGTTTACACATTTCCTCCTCATATAAAAGTTGGGTTATGTTTTCTAAAGCTAAAATTAATTGTAATTAACCAGAAGGCATCAAATCTTCCTAGAAGATTTTGTGAGCATAGTAGCATGGTAGAGTGTTTTTGTCTTATTTTTATCAAACATCTGTGAGACAGGCATATAAGGCACTGAGAACCACAGGATTTTCATCTAAACCTCACTCCTTCCAAATTTTCCATGTTCTCAGTTGTAATTTGATCAACCTTGCATGACATCCCAATAAAATAAAAGAAACAGTGTTTCCATTCAATTCCACAGGATTTGGCTTCTAAGGCAGTAGGTGAATTCAGGGTTAGAGACACTTCTCTTCTACTTGCCATCCATTTTTATAGATCTTAAGAGGCCCAAGAGGTTCCATGTGCCCTGTTCTCTCTGCCTTGTCTAGTTTTCATCAGCACCAAGAGCATCTCACTGGGAGTTTGAACTTTCCTTTAATCTAATCCATTTAGAAAATGACTCACAATTTATGGAATAAAATCAAGAGAAATGATACCTTTTCATTAGGCTGACAAGGTCTTTTTCACTGCTGGCATCTGAAATGTGTTTTCTATTTAAATTTTATTTATATCAATCTTCTCTAGTGGAAGCAAGATTAAAATGAAAGACCTCAAAATCAGTGTACAACTTTCCCATTACTGCCAAGATTGCGAGCATTGGTTTCACAAAGGCACTTGATGCCAAGAATTTCCTGGAAATAATTTAATACTTGGGATTGGTTGCAAAATGAATCAACCACAAGTGATATTATATATAAGTAACTATAAAAGTGATTACCTGTTACATGAAAAGAAAAACAGGTACTTAACTAATATTATTTGATTCTGGTAAATCTATAGCCATTATAGGGAAAAAAAAACTGTATAGTAGAATCTAATAATAACCTTATAAGGTGCTTATTCAAATTAAGAAAATACTTGGATATAAACACATACCTCAAAGGAGCCATTTCTGAAGTTGTAAGAACATGGAGCGCTAGCACCCAAAATGTATATAGATGGATTGATACGTGGCTTAAAAGTTGCTTGTAAATATCATTTTAAAATTTGATTTTTCCTTTGTTTTAAATTGTACAGTTAGGATGCAACTAGAGATTCTCATACTAAGTGAAGTAAGTCAGAAAGAGAAAGACAAATGCCAATGATATCACGTATATGTGGAATCCAAAATATGGCACAAATGAACCTTTCTACAAAACAAAAACAGACTCCCAGACATAGAGAACAGATAAGTGCTTGCCAAAGGGGAGGGGGAAAGGGAGTGGGATGGACTGGCAGTTTGGGGTTGTAGACACAAACCGTTAACACGCAGAATGGATAACCATTGAGGTACCACTGTGTAGCACAGGGAACTACATCCATTCTCTTGGGATAGCACATGATGGAAGATAACATAAAAAGGGAACATACATATGTATGACTGGGTCACTTTGCTGTACTGTAGAAATTGGCTCAATGTTATAAATCAACTAAACTAATAATATAATATAACATATACAGTCATTTTAGAGTTCTTCTTTATACTCACATCAAGGTTAACCCCCTCCCCATTTTATTGCCATGAATGCAAATGGACAGAAGAGAATTACATCCACAGGGATACAGAATTCCAGAAGCACATAAATGCCTTTATTCTGAAATAGCAAGATTCTCCACACTGAGTTGACTAAACCTGAGAGATCCATGTATATATCAGGTACATCCCATTCATTAGGGACCTCCAAGAAATATCAATACAGCTAAGGAATACCACATAGTGTTTTGTCTTAGAGCCTTCACTTCACCTGCCCTCTTTATTCTCTTTATTCTGTGACAGCTCTCTAAGTTGGATTTCTTTGAGGAGGGATTATTCAAAAAGAAACTGAGGCCTTTTCACTATATTAGGTCTCTATTTTGATAGGCAAATTGGAATATGAAAGCTGTTGTTTAGCTGGGCTCACTAGCCAAGTAACATGTTTCTGCACCTCGGAAAGACAAGCCAAATTCATGTATCACTGAAATCATTAAGAATTCTGGGGTTCCCTGGTGGCCTAGCAGTTAAGAACTTGGCATTGTAACTGCTGTGGTGTGGGTTCAATTCCCTAGCCTGGGAAGTTCTATAGGCACAGCCAAAAAAATAAAAAATTAAAAAATAACTTAGTCTATGGAATAAAATAGAAAGATGGAAATGGTTGGAGAGTTTTAAGCAAATGAGTGCTATGAAATTATTTGCAATTTTAAAGACCATTCTATAAGCTGTGTCAGGAATAATCAGAAAATCTGGGAAAAACATACCCAAATATAGCAGTTTACCTCTACCTAATGCAATTGTTTATTTTTATTTCACTAATTATCCACATACTTTGAATTTTGGAAAATAATATATATTACTTTTAAATTATGGGAGGAAAAATGTTAAGTTTTCTATGGTTGGCAAAAATAAGAACATCAAAATATTTTTGTCTCAACAATATTACACTTATTTTCTACTGTAAACTTTAGGGTTACTCTTTAACATAGAATGTTAAATTTGAAAATACAAGGGATGGACAGTAGGAAATTTGTCTAATAGCTGTGATTATTTGCATCCCTTCTTAAACAGATATTTTAATTAGGTATGTACACAAATGCAAAAAAAAAAACCCTGAATTTAATTCTAAAATAAAACCATCAATTTAGTAAAAGCAAGACCAATATCCAGTGTTTGAATTATGAGTGGACACATGAATAGAATTAACACGTATTAAATGTGCAAATTAAGCCAGGGACTCCAGCCCTAGTATCCAGCACACAAAGAGGAATTTTGTTGTTGGCAAGAATAAAGAGTGCTCCCTTAAGTTGGCAAAAAGTCTGGAAATTCTGCCTCACCCAGCACACAGCTTTTATCAAAGCAGTAGGAACTGTAACCCTGCCTTCTATTAAGATAACCCAGGACAAGTAAAATATTATTTTATGTTTTGGGTTTTATCTTAAAATTCATGTGAAGTTACCCTTTACCTCATAATATTAATATATATGCTTATTTGTTTTAACATGAAAATAATTTGGCTGATTACTTGGTGGTTAAATTACTTCCTCACTGAGGACTTCTTTACTGACATCATCCTGACACTCTAAATCAGATCCACTTACTTTCCCTTAAAGCACATCCTACATTTTACAAATCACACTTTGTCAATACACATTATCCCATCATTGCATATAATGTTTATCTCCCACCAAAGATTGTATGCTACTTTCATGTAGGAACTGTGCCTCTTTTATGTCCTGCACAGTAGTTAATGAATAGCTTTTGAATGAATAAAAGAGAACAGTTGTTTCAAATATCTTCAAGGAGAACTATCACTCAGGAAAATTGTACCACACTTATCTTGGGGCTTTAAGTACTACCCATTTCACAATCCACATCCCCACCTACACCCTCAATTACAACTAAGATATAATTGCCCCAGTTTGAAAAGCACTAGAATAGAATTTGTACAAGAGAATCAACACTAATCAACCTTATCCTCATCTATTGATTCCTTAAATTAATATATTGTGTATATATACTGAAATATATTGTAAACCCTACAAAGGTTTACAATATATTTAATCAGCTAAAAAATATATTTATACATCCCAGAACTAGGATATACATCTATTAAAAATAAGGCACGTACTCCCTCTGAAGGAATAATTGTCATGTGCTGACTATAAAGTTTATCAGGTATTATGCTAGTGCCCTTATTTCATCTAAAATTTGCAAAAACCACTTGTGATTTTTATTAACTCCATTTATAACTCAGAATCCCAAGACTTGAACCAAAGAATTTTCTGAAGCCATTCTACCAGTGAGAGGTAGAGTTAAGCTTCAAACCTAGCTCCCTCTATCACATCCCCAAGAGCTCAGGGTCTTAACTGTTTCACAATGACTCCAAACTAGATCCTATCCTTAAATGTGTGCTCACAGGAACAGGGGAGTTTGGAATTTCTACAGGCAATGTTATTCAATGCCTTTAATTTTCTGTTTGTTTTGATAAAAATAATCACACACAAGGAGTCGCTGCAGGTCTTTTGAAGAAGAACATGGAAACAGCTGTTCCAAAAACCTATGCAAAAAGGGAGGCTGGAGAGCTGTCCCATTCCTCTGTGGAAATCCAGCCATTGCTTTAAATTGCATGACAAGTTGCACAAAAATGAGCCTGGAAATTTGTCTTGATTGATGTACTTATAATCTACTTCTGGGAATATGAATGCAATCATATGTTCAATCATTTAATTTATGCTCGAACTCATAAGTCATAGAAGTGAGCTGAGAGTTTGTTATAATATCAAAGAAAAATGGTGTACTCACAAACATTGTGAAGAATGGCCTTTTCTCTTTGGGAATGACTTTACCTTTAGAATAATAAAAGTGATGATGCTGATGATGACAATAATAGCTAATGTTTATTAACTATTAAACATTTGCTGAATGCCAGACACTCTACTAAGTGATGAGATGGATTTTCTCGTGTGATCCTCACAATACTTTGATAGAGGCACTATTTTTTCTTTGTCTTTTTGTTTCTTATGTTTGTTTCTTCTTTATTATTTTTTTTATTTTTTTGGCTGTGTCCACATCATACAAGAGTTTCAGGGCCAGGGATAGAATTCTTGCCATAGCAACAACCCAAGCCAGCCACTTTGGTGACAATGTTGGATCCATAACCCACTGAGCCACCTGGGAACTCCTTGTCTCTTTTTATTATTCATTCATTTACCAAAAGCAAACCTGTCTTGAGCTACTCTATGTCATTCAAAGATGAATGCAATATGATCTATGCCCTGGATGAGGTCACTACTTAGTGAGAAGGCAGGCACCTGGCTAATGAGCTAATAATTTGAGTTCAGTGTGGTTAGAGTTACAGTGAATATGGTTGAGGAGCTGGCAACAATGTTTCCTCCATTGTTTTTCATATTGCTTTCAGCTCTGCCCTTCTTCACAATTCTAGAACAGGCATCCAAAATTCAAGACCTACCCATTGTCTTTTCTTTTTTTTTTTTTTGTCTTTTGTCTTTTTGTTGTTGTTGTTGTTGTTGTTGTTGCTATTTCTTGGGCCACTCCCGCGGCATATGGAGGTTCCCAGGCTAGGGGTCTAATCGGAACTGTAGCCACCGGCCTACGCCAGAGCCACAGCAACGCAGGATCCCAGCCGCGTCTGCAACCTACACCACAGCTCACGGCAACGCTGGATCGTTAACCCACTGAGCAGGGGCAGGGACCGAACCCGCAACCTCATGGTTCCTAGTCGGATTCGTTAACCACTGCGCCACGACGGGAACTCCCCCATTGTCTTTTCGAATGCAGTGGTGCTTATGTGGCATTTCAGGTGTTTGCTTCTTCCTTCTTCTGTTTGGTACATCACTGCCAAATTCATCTTCCCCAGCTACCTCTGTCATCATATCCTCCCTTTGCCCAGAATACAGAATCTTCAATAAATTACTTTCCTTTTTAAAAAAATTAATTAACAGTAAATTTGTGAAGCTCAAGGTCCATGCTTTTAGGAATTTCTACAGTCTTATTAAGGGTTTCTCTTCTTAATCTCTGTTGTTAGCCTGCTCTTCTAGCACAGTAATGTACTTACTACTAGATGAGCACGTTTTGTTCATTGAGATCTCTTTACTATAATTCATGCCAAAATGCCAATAGTACATATTGAGAAACCCTGAGCTAAATTGTAAGCTCTGAGTGCAAGAACTAATGTCATGGTCATTATTTTATTCCTCTCAGTAATCAGGTTGTGCTTTGACTATGCAAAGCATTTAATAACTACTTGCTGAACTGCATCTCAGATGTTATCTACTAAAATGATAAAAAAAGGACCACAAGTTCTTAGATAATATGATATTTATTTCTACGTTTATTAAGCCCATTGCTTATTATATCTTGTTCTCTTTCCATGGGAAACTTCTTCAAAGTGAACAACAGCCAAAAAAAAAAAAAAAAGGATTTCTGCTCAATTTAGGGTTTATCACTGGAAGATGGATTGACTCTCCTTTTACAGTCTCTCTTCTGCTCAACAGCAATGCCCTGGTATAAGCGCGAAATCAAGACTCATGATTAAAGTGGTCCTCATGATTTTAAGAATCTCTCAAGAAAGATGAACATTCTTGATAAAGTTGAAGATCAGATATTTTCCTGAACACGGTACATTCATAGAGTGAATCCCAGAACCCAGGGTTAAAAGGAACTTTTAAGACCCTCTTTCATAATCACTACAGATAAGAGAGAGTTGAGTTTTGCAGCTGACATTTAATTAACTCATCTTTTTCTAAGGTATAAAATTCTTTGAGCTGTTATACATCTACCTCAAAAATATCTCATGGATTCAGAAAGTGTTCACTGGTGAGAATTTTAAAATGCTACAATGAATACTCAGACTAGAAAGAAATGAGTGTGATCAATTGTCTCTTGCACAAATTATTTTTTAAAATTAATTTTATAAGAAACTAAATGTTTATATTTTCACTGAATGTTTGTGTTGACATGAAATTTATCTTTAAAAACAATAGAGCAGATAGAATTTGTCCACTCAGCAGTAAATAGTTGTTTAAAAGAGACCTGTGAATTTTGAACACAAAGCTAGAATTAGAACTATCATGTTGGAAAACATGGATTTTTTGATTAAGCAATCTGTTTTTGTGTTAATTGCCAAGCTTCCTACCTGTGTAAGCTTAAGAAAGTTATTTAACTGTTTTGGGCTTTAGATTTTTCATCTAAAAAAAAAAGGCTCATAATATCAACTTTATAGTGTTGCTTTGAAGACTGAGATAACACACTTAAAAATACCTAATACAGAAATACATGAGAAGCATTTTCAGAAATGTCAGTTACCATTTTCAGAATTGAACTGACCATTATAATTCCAATTATTTTAGAATTATTTGTATTTACAGTTTTCTTATTATAATTATCCATGTAAGAAAAAAATATTTTACAAAACAACTAAATAGCATTAATATTAGCTCTTTTTTATTAAATCCAATTGATCAATCCTTGTTCAATAATCAGAAAGTTTTCAGTAGCTTCCAATTTGGAAAAATAGGGAACAATTTTTAAATCCACTTTCCATGAATTTTTAAAGAAGATATTGCATGAAATAGGAGCACAAGAAAAAAAAATAGGATAAGAGACTCTAGTTTTACAGGTCATAAAATAATGTATATGAAGATGGCTGTGTAATGCCCAAATCAGAAACAAAGTAGGTCTAATAGCATCTTTGAAAAACCAACGTTAGAAAAATGAACTAGAGGCTAATAAGTCAGAGGGTAGTACCAAGTCCTCAAACTCTGTTGAGGAAAGACAACAGTGATATGAATTTTTAGAGACTCAAGGCAGGTCTGGGACACTTTCAATTCTTAGAAGGCATTTTCTCTTTCCCCCTAAACCAGTGGGTCTTTATAAATGTGAATTAAAGGTTATAGCAGGCTTTGAGATGTTTTTTTGCTTTACAGGGCTGCACCTGAAGCATATGGAAGTTCCCAGGCTAGAGGTCCAATTGGAGCTGCAACTGCCAGCCTATGCCACAGCCACAGCAATGTCAGATCCCAGCTGTATATGGGACCTACACCATAGCTCATGGCAATGCTGGATCCTTAACCCAATGATCAAGGCCAGGGATTGAACCCACATCATTATGGATACTAGTAGGGCTCATTACTCCTGAGCCACAATGGGAAATGCCCAACTGTTTATGTTTTCATTTAGGAGACATTAATGCTGGAGAGAAAGAAGAGGAACTGCTTTGTTGGCTTACAGCAAAGCAGGTCAGCTGTGAGAGGGCAGAAAGCAGCCTAAAGAGTAGGGAATGGAGTCCTTTAGAAAGAGATACTAACACGTGACCTTACCAGCAGTTGTTCATTGCTTGTGTGTCTCTCTGAAAAAAAAAAAAAAAAAAAAAAAAAAGAGAGAGAGAGAGAGAGGAACAAATGCTAAATGCAAGACCTTGGAAAAGGCAGTTTCCCCTCAGAGCTAAGATCAGAGGGTTTCCATTCTGGATGGTCTAAATTCAGGACAGCAATATCAAAATATCAAATGAGCTTTAAGGAGACAAGTGTGGCAAATGCGATGGGTTTGTTTGTAACTGAGCTCTAGCTGGAAGGGAACTTCAAACTGGAGGTTCTCAGTAAACACTGCCAAACACTGACTGTACCTTACATTACTGGAAGCTTTGCCATTTACCTTTGTTCCCCTTTGGTGTTACATATGTTTTTCTTGCTGTCCAAATATATGCTTCTCTATTTAGTATCGTCACCTTTTCATTTACACAAATAAAGCCTCTTGACTCAAGACTAGAATCTTCTCTACTCCACGTCCTGATCCTGAGCCCTGCTATTACAAAGAAAATCATTCAAAACATTCCTACTCAGAGTTCTCATTGTGGTGCAGTGGGTTAAAGATCTGGTGTGGCATAGGTCCTAGGTCATAGCTGTGGCTCAGATTCAGTCCCTGGCCTAGGAACTTCCATACGCAAGAGTGCAACAATAAAAAAATAAACAGTTCATACTCATGCCCTGTGGAGGATTTGTGTTTTTTGTTATTAGTCTGTGTTTTACCAAAATATGACATTGTCTTGCATATGGATAGGATTATTTGCAAGATTTTACTTCCTGTGTTTGTCCTATCCAATGGAGTTGCATTTTATGTGATTTGGTGTGGTCCACATAAAAGGTGGACATCAGCTACAGGTAAAGTTACCCTTTAAAATTTCCTTAAATTGACCATGTAATAGAGTGGACATGGTTTTGCATATATAGTCCTGCAGAGTAATTTTTATTCAAAAGAAAGTTTAAGGAAGACTGGATTCTAAAGAGGAGTTCCTGCCATGGCACAGTGGATTAAGAAGCCTACTGCAGTGGCTTGAGTCACTGCAGAGGTGTGGATTCTACCCCGACCCAGTGCAGTAAGTTAAAGGATCCAGCATTGCCGCAGCTGTGCCATAGCTTGGATACAATCCCTGGACCAGACACTTCATATGCTGAGGGGGAAGCCATTAAAAAATAATAATAATAATAAATAAAATAGGGAAAGACAAATAAGAAAATTGTAAAAGAAGAAACCTGAATACAGATACCTGGATGTTTAAACCATCTTGCTTTTAAGGTAGCAATCTAATTCCTCTAGTGAATGCCAAGTAGATAGAGAATTTTATTGCACTCCTTCTTCGCCACAACGTGGACTCCATTTCATTTTAATATCAAGCCTCAGTGATGGTAAGAGAGGTCATTTGAGTCCTTTGTTGTTGTGAGAATTAAACATCATGGAAGAGACTCATCTTTGAGATGGGAGGGCTTGGAATGTGACAATCTAAAGAACTAGGTTTCCAGTCCCGTGTAATGACCGCCATTTGGAAGATATCACAGAAGAAAACACTCACAGACATGTTGAAGATTTTGCCAAAAAAGCCAGGGTGGATTTGTGAAAAACAAATGCCTTAGGTAGCTTCAGAAGTGACCAGTGCTTATGTAGAAATAATGTCCATGCAAGGCATTAAGGAAGAAGTGGAACTGCTTTATCTGTATTGGGTTAATCTAGTCAATAGTTTTATAAAATCTCAATATCAAAAACAGCATGCTATAAATACATCCACTCAATTCATTGACAGTTTGTAATGGGGTCACCCTTTATATCACCCTAAAAAGCAGGGCTGTTTTATCAGAGGGTCAAATTTTGAAAGTTCCATTCATATCACATCAAACATATTAAAAGGAAATCACAGCTCATATCTAATATACTTTTGACTATAAACAAATAGTTTCATTTATTATGACTATTGGGTTGTTTTGCAGACTTTCTTTTGTCCTTGCAGTCAACTCATTTTTTCTTTTGGTAGACCTTTGAAATTCTCAAAGGCCCTAAACTGGGAGATAAACCCTAATGCTGGGTGGATAAACTACCTTTTTGAAAAGAATAGCTTAGTCAGTGGTTCTGAAGAACATTTAGCACTTGTGTCCTTTTCACTGAAGTACCAGGTCCTTTATCTATAAAATGAGCTCAGAGGTTTCTCAAAAAGTAAGTGTCCCCATTCAGTATGTTTTTGTCATACAAAGGGACTTGGGATAAAATCAAACAGCATAATTAGATTTGCACTGTAGATGTGTAAGTTAAAAATCTTCTTCTTTTTTTTTAACTTTCTTTTTTTTTCATTACTCAATGAATTTATTACATTGAGTGTACTTAGCCAATCATAAAAGGTTAAAAAGGACCTAAAGTATTTCAAGGAACGTGAACATCTCCAGGGGGAAAGAGCCTTGTGCCCAGGTGTTTTGGATGAATCGTAAACACAGCTGTTTCCTGTTTTGACACAGCCTCCATAGTGATTGGGAAATGGTGGTGTGAGATGGAGCCTTGTCTAGAAGGAGAAGAATGCAAAACACTCCCTGATAATTCTGGATGGATGTGTGCTACAGGCAATAAAATTAAGACCACAAGAGTAAGTCCATTTTTTTCAAATGTCTCATGCATGTTACAAACTGTACTGTTTGCCTTTGTGTTGTACAAATAGCACCCAGAAACAGAAGAAAAGGAAGCCTTTATCCCAACAGAAACTATTCTTAATAATTTAGATCAGCATCTATCCTTCAAAGAGAAGTTAAAGATTGAACCTGACTTTTCTACACTGAAGGGTTTAGTGTTTCTGTTACTGACTCATGAATAAGCTAGGTTGCCAAAGCCAAATAGAAGAGGAGCAGTGAGGAGTAATTTGGATAATTCATCCAACATCTATGGTGCTCAGAATAGATATTAAATAAGGGTCTTGCCTGTTCATCCAGATGGTCTGCTGAAAAGTTCTGCATTTAAGTACAGTCATCTTCTAAAGATTCTTTTTTTTTCTCATCTTTTTTTTTTTTTTAAAAGATTCTTTAAAGTAATACTTTCATGTTCCTTTAGGGAAGTGAAAGATTTTTCTCAAGTGAATAGTCATCCCTTGCTTTCTGTGGTTAAACTGAGAGTTGGCTTCAAAATATATAACAAAATATATATAGGAGTCTACCCAACCTGTTAGAATTGGTGTCATGAGGCTGGAACAAGTTGGCAAAGCCCAGCTAGGCCAGCCATTGACCCTATGGATACTGAACCATAGGAAAGTCTGGAAGCTCTAATGGGGACATGCAGGGAGGTTACTCAGGGCCCTTCAGAGAGAACTCTTTATTCACTAATACAAAAATACATCAATATTTTAACAACTAGTATGATGATATGTACATGTACCATGTGAATATCAGCCCTGTTATGTCTATGTGTTTTAAGTATTGGGTATTTTTTAAAGCAAGATCCACTGGTTAAAATTCCAATATGTTGAACTTAGAGGCTTCTAAAAGGGTGAGCCAAATTTAAAAGGGCATTTCTGTTTCTAGTCCCTGTGTTATGAGTCTTAACTTGATCATTCTTCTCACCATTGGCTTTTCAAAAAATAGCACTGGTTCTTGCATTTTTGTGATGCAGAAAACATAACAATAAACATTTTTTTCACATATAAGTGGAGACTCTGTGTGTCAAATGTAGTTGCCTGCATTGATCACATTAGCCAGTAAATGGCCATACCCCACTGGCTTGGAGCCAGGAGAGGCGCTTGAACCACTCTAGCTTGTTAACATGTAAATTGTTTGTGCCTAGTGGCTCAGCCTGGATTATTGTATGTCAGTGAAACACCTACAGAAGAGAGTATTCAAAAATGTGCCCAGTTTGAGCTTTTTACCCCCCGAAATCACCTTAATTAGCTGGTGGAATATGGATTTTAGATTTCCCTTTGGTAATATTTTGCCTGAAGATGATTTTACCAAATAATTGGAAGATATCCTCACAAGTTAGTTTTAAGCTACTCTGAATTCTGGCCATTATCATTGGAATCCAGTCACCACTGTTTTAAAGACATTGCTGACATATCCACTGCAAACCTCTATTCCCTATTCCAAATGATAACTGACCACCTTTTATAGATGGTCAGCCCTGCAAAAACGGTGCCTCCAGACTTGAAACTCCATAAAGAGCAATAATGCTGGTCAAAATATTGCAGGATTTAGATACAGAAAATTCCAAAGACTCTGTGGTAGATAGAAAGTAAACACACGAAACACAGAAATTGTCAATGCTCCTTTTTTTGTGACCCCTGTCACTTTATTTATTTGGCCTTTGTCGAGTATGTTTTCAAACCATCAGGTGTGTTGTGAATATATCCTGGACATTCTCCAGCATCATAGAAGTATGGTGAGGAATCTGATTAGGGTAACAGAGGCCAATACACACTGTTTGCTACAGCCCTGGGTGGGCTGAACACAATCAAGACAGTTAAGTGAGCAAAAGTAAATCTTGCAGCCAGTTTAAATGCAGAGGATGCACCTGTTCTGACATATGCATATATTTCAGGCAAGGAAATAAGAGAGGACTCTACAGCTATGTGAGTGGCACATCAGTCAATTAAGAATTCTCGCCTCTCTATAGAGAAGGAAAAATCTGTATTTTTTTAAGCCTCGAGGAAAACCCAAATGCTACCACTGACTCACATTCTCTCCCCACTTCCTTACAAAGAAATTCACAATGAAATAAACATTTTTAAATACAAAAGGCACTAATTGAGTCCCTATGATACACTCAGGAGGTCCATTCTGTATAAATGGCCAACACCAGCCTTTAGGTCATATGATCTAAAAATAGGTTTTATATGAATGTTTCTAGTATGCCCTGTGTATTTTTCCCTGTCAGAGTAAAAATATGCCCACACACTTCGGATATGGACTCTAGCAATTTAATTTTTAAAACAGTTTAGTTCACAGAGTACTTTAATTATAAATTATATGTTTTCATTATTCTTTAAGAGGTGGACTTTAGGGTAAAAAACTTAAGATCTTATTAAAGTAAAAGGAAGAATAAAGAAAATCACCTCTTTTCTTCTTATGTGTAAGACTGAGTCAAAGAGTTTTCTCAGGGAAAAAAAAAAAAAAAAAAAAAACAGAAACCAAAACAAAAACTGAAGAAACACGCCCAGATTGCTAATGTTGACTGGGAGTTTCCTTCACACTGCTATTTTTTAAAAATAACTCCAATGTCAAGAAATGTGCTAGAAAATTTCCTAAGATGTCATTCTCTCTCCCTAGGTCGTTTTTTCTAAAATCTTCCTGTTATAATGGGTTACTTTCCAACTAATCACCCTAAGCCAAAATTCTCAGCAGTCTTTGAAACTGGATAAACCAAAGATGGTTCAAAATGTGGCCTAATTTAAATTGTTATGATGCTCATTTTTTTAAGAAAGGAGGAGAGTAGAAATTCAGTGTTTCATTTAAATAACCAGAGGCTCTGCAAGGTGAACTGGCAGGCTCTCTGGCTACAATCCGAAGGAGAAAGCCTTGGGGGAATTGGACCTGAGTGATGGTATAACTCAGAAGGAAGGAGAAAAGATAATTGGAATTAAGCAAGGGCTTCCTTTTCAGAAGATACAGAAGAATAAATAATAGGGAAAAGGGAAGCTTTCTGAATGCCATCCTTCAGAGATAAAATAGACAGGCTTGAGAGGTTTCCCAAAAACCCAACCTGGGGTATAATTAAGCTTGTTACATATACATTCCAGGGAGAAGCCTGGTACATTTGGGTGAAGTTTCTTGACTACATTTTAACCCTGTCCTACCTGACCATGGCTTTAATTATTTCATTAAATTGCTTTGTCGGTAGTTTGTAGCAAGACTAACTAACCTAAATACTGACTAGAGATTTTTTCCTATACCTTTAGTTACCCATTGGTTTATATGTTTTTTTTTTTAAACTTATATATCAAAAATAAGGTAGGGAGGCTATATTCCCTCCAAAGGTAGGGAGGTTATATTCCATGCATTCTGGAACAATTCTATACCCTGTATAGGTAGGAACAATGACTTAATTTAGAAAGATAGACTTCCCTGTAGAGGAAGTAAGTTATTTCGCAATGCTGTAATAATTTACAAGTAAAAAGTGAACATGGGTTATTTGAGAACAGGAAGAGGAGGGAAATAAAATGAGGAGAAAACCAAAGTTACTTGGAAAGAAAAATTAGCAGGTTAAGAGACCAGAACATAATCTATTCCAAAACCTGGCGAAGCAGCAAGCATTTTGGGATTTCCTTCAACCCAATATGTTTTTACCTTTCAGACTAATGAGGAAAATCAACAGTTAGTGCACAGAGTCAAGTTTCATTCTCTAAAAGAGTAAATTATAGACCTCAGATTACATGCCTAACCACAATAGCCATCTTGTGAAATTTGGTGTTCTGTGTGGTTAGCCTAACACAATTCACCATAATCATTTGTCCACAGCTCCCTGGGCCATCTTCTTAATGGCAACTCTGACATTATATATATCTGCCCATTCTAATCACTGCTATGCTTTTTATGTTTTATATTTCTAAAGGGTAAATTACCAGCTTTGACACATTCCAGCTTCTTCACTCAAAATTCCACCAGGTCTGAGAGCCTTTATGATATTGATTTCTAGTCCATTCATTTTATACAAAATGCCTTTGAGAGTGAGAGAGAGAGAGAGATCTAGGGGTTATTTAGAGATTGAGATTGCAGGAAGGAAAAGTAAACTATCTTAAAGAATAAACTATGCTCTCACAGTTGCCCCTGGATCTAAGTGTGCTCATTCATTTCTTTAGTTAATAAATAATAATAAAACTCTACTATTAGAGTTAAAGTCTTGGGAATGTGGTGGTGGACTGGACATAGCCCCTGGTCTTTCTTGGAGGCTAGGGTCTAAGGTTGGGTGGGACAGGGGATGTGGAGGGTCAATACAGATAAAAGATAGTTAATTTCCAGCTCAGTTTTGGAAATGTCACTTTTTCCTCCTTTTGGTGAAAATGAAGACAATGAAAACAAAATGCAATAAACACCATCGGAATATAGGAAACCAAGATTTGGAAGGATCTGTTATTTATACAGAGAGAATAAAAAAATAAATGTGTGAAGATTTCTCATACATTCTTGGCCCAACGAAATTTTCAATGCAAAATTTGAATGTATTTCTGTTCCTACCTAACCCTGAAAGCTATAAAATGGACTTCACTCCTGGGCTCAGAAAACTCAATTTCTAATAAGATTATAAAGAATTGAGATGATGAAGAAAAATGCCTTATGTCCTAGAACTCTAAAGTAGAACCTTCAACTCTATAGAACCATCATTCATGCTCTAAACCAGTGATTGTGCATGCATCCTTCTGAATATGACTCTTTGGCACCATATTTGAATGGGTTAAATAACATCAATAGTTATAGGAATATACCCTTGATTGCCCTTCAACACTGTGTCATCGTCTGAGTGGAACAGTTTCTCACTTTACAAATGTCTCATGTTCCTCAACAAATGTGGTCTTACCTTGATATTGACTTCACCTTATGCTGCCCCCTACATCTTCCAAGAGACCAACATGACAAGGCCATGGAATTTTCTACTCATGAAATTCTCATCAGACAAACATAGGAAAGACTATATAATTTACAGGGAGAGCCCAGTGAAAAATTAAAACACAGCGCCCCTGGTTCAAAAATTACTAATAATTTCAAGATGACAACCACAGATCATTGAACCAAATGTGGGACCCTTTTTAGCACAGGGTTCCCTGCAACTATGTAGGTCACATGCCCATGACCTCAGTCCTGGTTAGACATTCTCCAAGAGTCTGTCTCCTCAACTGTGGAAAAATTAATTTAACAAATTGATAAAAATATATGTTGGCCTGTCTATGTGCTTTGATTACCATTTGAGAACTCATGCTGTAGACTTAAATATTTTTTACTTCAGTTCACTTGAAAGAAGCAACCTCCTAAAAATTCAAGGCGTCCTCTTTTTCTGCCTAATCACCTTTCTCTCTGCCTTCATTTTGTTCTTTTCTCCCTGAAATTTCTTTCTTTCTTTGGTTTCAGATTCACCCAAGAACCTAACAGAAGCATTTGTTATAGTAACAAAGGAAAACCAACTCTGCGGAAAATACATTTTAAGAATTTAAAACATCTTATACATTAGAAGCCAAATGGATTTCTTATTTGCACTTTGACTGATTACCAGATAATCACAGTGCTTTTACTGTGTGTCACGAAGTATCCTATAGTGAGAAGACCCAGAGTTTGGGGCAACACCATGGAAAGTAGGTTAAAAAAAAAAAAGGATTTTCTCAATGCAAATTTTTGGGATTATGAAGAATGATCAACTATCTTCTAATTTGGATCTATAGTTACTTTATACCATTTGAAATATATGTATATATATAATATTTTGAAATATTATATATTCTCTTCAAAAAATGAACAGTACCACAGTTTGAGGCGGCTGGTGTACCTCTTTGAGTTTAGGGATGTTTTGTTTTGTTTTCTTGTCATTTCTTTTTCTATCAGCAAGGAAAACATGTGCCCTTTTGAGAGGTCAACTTGGCACTCACACGGGAAGGCCAGCTACAGGTGGACTCCTGGAATCTGAGGCGTCATAACAATATGAATCAAGAGCGTCCTTCTGTTTCTACCAGATGGCTCAAGGAAGTACATCATCCTGTTTTATTGCTTTCTACCCTGTGCAATATCCGCATGCAAGCTTGGCTTACATAACCATCCTTTATATTCAATTGATCTATAATAACCATTCTAACCTCTTCCAGGAAAATATTTTTAGAACTACTAGTTTTTCCACAGATAAGAAAAAAATGAGGATTTTTGAGGGAGCCGCTCGATGCTATAGAGACTCTGGCAGAGTTATGGTAGAATATGGATCCCTGCATTAAGTTTTGTAAATACAATGTCTTAAGGCTTTGTATAGCTGTCCTAGACTGCAGAAACGTCCTCTGATTAAATCCAAAGTCTGGCATCATTAAGTACATAGTGCTGTAGCAACAAGTCTTTTCATGGCACCTCTTTCTATGTTTGATTCGCTTTTTCTAAGACTATTTCCGATCTCTTCTGGTAAGATGGGAAGACCATTAAAGCAATTAGGTTTCAGAATGATCTCTGTGACCAAATGTTGGACAGCCCTATTAAAGTGGTAAATAACTTCTTTATAAATCTACTTGTCCTCTTTATTTGCCATTTGTTTTTCCTGAATCAACTTTAGCCAGATCCAGAGAACACCCACCTAGGAACACGCTGTCTGCCACAATATTTTGCATGAGGTCACTGCTACTATTACAAGCAGTGTTTGCAATTCTAATAATTTGAAAACTAGAAGTGCATTACTATAAGTTCAGTGTCTCCAGCCAGCAAGATGAAATGTCAACTCCTATTATCAGGCTTCTGTAGTGATCACTTAGATGATATACACTAGGCTCACCTTCCAAAAAATAAATGTGTCCATCTTCTTTTTATGAGCACTACTCAGCTGATGCTTATAAGAAGGAACTATCTACTTAAAAGTGTTCTAGTTGACCTGGTAAAGTGTGATAGTACTAAACATTCCTGTTGTTTACCCTATCATATTGCAAGTGTATGTGATTTGTTCTCCAAATATTTTTCTCCAGAATACATGTTATTATGGGCTGTTATTAGATCAAGCAGCTCAGTGGGTCCCTTAGGATGGATTTTTTTAACTTAAACTTTCAGGTAAATCCAGAAGCTCCTTCATCTCTATCAATATACCTTGAAGTCTGATTGAATGTATAAACATTCTCACAAAGTAGATTTATTCTGCATCTGGAATGCCTACAAAAGTAACCAAAAATGGAAATGGAATCCTCATTGCAAAATCTGAGCTTCACAAATACTTTTACAGATATTTGCCAAAAGGCCAGTAAAATTCTTATCAACAAACCAGAATTCATTAAATATTATGGTCTTTATCCATGTATCAAGTAATACTTTAAATATTGATTTTCATCTGTAAATTTGAGAATAAAAATTGAAATCATTTTTTTTTTCTTTTTTTGGCCTCCCTGTGGCATATGGTGTTGTCCAGGCCAGGGATCAGATCCAAGCTGCAGTTGTGACCTATGATGCAGTTATGGCAATGCAGGATCCTTGTGGGCCAGGGATCAAACCTGCATCCTGGTGGCAGAGACACTGCTGATCCCATTGTGCCACAGCAGGAACTCCAAAAGTGAAATATTAAACCCAAAGTCTTATCTAAAACCATACATCCTAAAATGTAGAAGAAAAAAATTTACAATCAAATATATTAGGAGGCAAAATAGTAATATTTACTGAGGGATTCTCAGAGCCTTTAATATATCAAAATATCCTGTGTGTCTTCAAGAAAGACTAAATCAGGGGAAGCCTAGTAAAAAACTTCCAGAATCCAGGCATGTTGGATGGTTTCTTGAGTAATAGAAAATTCATTGCCTGCCTAATGGGAAGCTGCAAGAAATTATTTTTGGGAGTTTCCTGGTCGCCTAGCAGTTAAGGACTCAGCATTGTCACTGCTGTGGCTTGGATTATTGCTTTGGCTTGGGGATCCCTGGCTCAAGAACTTCCATATGCCACAGGAATAGTCAAAAGAAAAAGGTATTATTTCTGTATGAGGATCTATTCACTGCATTGTCATGCCTTGACTTTTTCAAGAGAATCAGAAATCTTGATTTTTACATTTAACATCCTAACATCCTTAAGATTAACCAAAATGAGATTATTTCCATTAAAAAAAAAAAAAAACCCTCTGCAAGCGCTATTATTGCCCAAGATGTCCGGACTATGTGGCCTTTTCTATGAGATGAGTGTTTTCCAGAATACCCTTTGAAAAGTGTTGATCCTGAATAAAAATCCAATGACAAGAAAAAAGGATATTCTCTTTTCTATGGCCTCAACATATAGGCTATTCTTATAATTTACCATATGTGGGGCTTACAGATTTTTCTTTTCTGCAAGCAAAGCCTGTAAGTCAATGGAGGAGCTAGTCTAGAAATCCAGGTCTGTTGGTTCATTTCCTTTTGGTCACATGATGCAATAGCTTTCCTGGAAAGACCCAAAAGAAGAGAGAAGAGGAAAAAAGCCCACATGAGAATCAAGCAGCCATCCAATAAAACTGTGCAAATATTTGTAAATGTCATCAAATTCAGTTTCAAGTTATCCGAGTCACTTAACACAAATGTGTGAACCATCAACTTGTGTTTAAATTGAATGTGCACCAGTTTAGGAAATTTTCAGTAGCTACCATCTGCCTATTGAATCTGAACATTTATGGTTTAAAAACTTGTATTACGTATTTCTAGTTAATAAAGAGCTCAGTGTGGTATGACTAATACTGATTTCGAGCTTTCGCGTCAAGCACGGTGAATAATATTATAACATAATTACAGCACATGCCAAGGGTTTCATCCAGAGCCTTTCTCTTGGTTAAAAAGATAAATATGGCTTATTTCTTAAGACAAAGATTTTTATGTAAGGGAAAGCTTATTTGTTGACTTTTTGTATGTAATTACATGTATCCAGTAATGGACTTGGAAAGCACATTGCAAAGTTTACTATCGTTTTTTTCCATCATAGAATGATGAAGAATGGTTTCACCAACCCACAGTTCACATCTTTTACTGATCAAATCTAGTGTAACGTTCACCAAGCAATACCGTGATTTTATAGTGTAGTATGTTATTGCCATCCTGCCATTGTCACTGGTAAAATAAGTTATGGAGGGTATAAAAGCTGTTTATATGAGGAGATCCACACCTTCCTCACCTACAGGGCATGTGCACTTCTTCCTAGAAGGTTCTGTATTGTGTCATAATATGAGGTTCTCTTTTAATTAAATTTGACAGTCCCATTTCAAATTCTATCCGGGTTTGCTTGACAAAGAAGTGTGTCATGTTTGTTTTCATGAGCTATCTACCTTCTAAATAAAAGATTTATTGTCTAGAAAATTCTAGGGCTCAAGCCACTTCCGTCTAGTTTATAAATATAAGAAAACAAGATAAAAGGCATCCTAAGGAATGTGGGGACTCAGGATCCATGCAGCAGTGGCAAAGTTCAGTTTCCTAGACATTTTTCTTATGGATTTGCATCCTCATGTGCTTCCTCTGTTGGCCAGAATAAAACAAAAGAGGTAGAGCTGGTTTTTAATCCATTGCATATAATCTGCAATCTCTCCTACTTTGGGCCACTGAGAACACTGCATGCAGCAGTTGATAGCAGTAATGCTTGATTGGGTCACACCAATGTCACAAAAACAGGTCAGCCACTTTGCTAGAATAGAGTAAGTGGGTTCATCTTCCATAGATTCTACACTTGGGGTCACCAATCCAGTGTGGGAGCCAATTCTAGGGACTGGAAGGAAGAAGTGTTTAAGGCCAGCTGCTACTAAAAGACTTGAGGAACTGGTACATCTAGTTAAAAAAAAAAAAAAATACTTGATACTTGTTGCACATTTCAAATGACCTTCCTCATTCTACATACCCTCCCACACCCGTTCATGTGAATTCCTGATTTCTTGTCCCCTGATCTGGATCTTCCTCAGGAGGGCTCATTGTCAATGCTCCCCAGGCCTCTCTTCCTTCCCTCTCACCTGTGTCATTCAGCTTACCCCTTGTCCCATTTCCTCTTCTCCCTCTCACATGGCAGGCCTGAAAAGCACTATGCCTATTGAAAAGAGTTCTAGAATTGTAACCCAACTACCCCACTCAAAGATTCATGTCTTTGCCTTCCACTTACAACATAGAAAAGCTTATAACCACTCTCTCTTAGTTTTCATGTTTGTAAAATGCAGATCAGGAGTTCCCATCGTGGCACAGTGGTTAGCGAATCCGACTAGGAACCATGAGGTTACAGGTTCGATCCCTGGCCTTGCTCAGTGGGTTAACAATCTGGAGTTGCCGTGAGCTGTGGTGTAGGTCACAGTTGCGGTTCAGATCCCATGTTGCTGTGGCTCTGGTGTAGGCTGGTGACTACAGCTCTGATTAGACCCCTAGCCTGGGAACCTCCATATGCCGCAGGTGTGACCCTAAAAAGACAAAAGACAAAAAAAAAAAAAAAAAGCAGATCATTGTACATAGTATAAACATTATGGGAAGACTAGGAAAATAGAGAAAATAGAAATGTTCAATAAACATAAAGCAATAGGTAAGTTGATTGTTATTATTATTATTGTTATTATTATTATTATTATTATTATTATTCTCAGAATACCCCTGCTATGTGTCACCTAAAAGTTCCCTTTGTCAGTGCTAGCTTCACCTGGGGCAAGCAAAACAAGAAAAAAGAAAAAAAAGAAAGAAAAACTTAGAAGAAACTGCACAAATATTATTTTACACTCTCTTTCTAGAAAGCTCAAAAACTAGACAGATCCTTGCTCTGGTTTATAGAATTTTCCATTTGCTGTTACTATTGCTGATGTTTTTCAACCACTAGAAAATGACAACATAACCCATATTTGAGCATTTCCACTGACACAGGCAAGTAGTTGCATGTTGGAGAAGACACCCTGCTTGTGTCCAGAATGTTTATTCAGAACTCAAATTGCTAATGGCCTGAGCCATCTGGCATGTAGGACAATGTTCGGCAATTATACACAATGTCGTCACCAGGCCTCTCTTTTCCCGCTCCCAGTCCTTTTGTCATTCAGGCTAAATATCCATGCAAATTCACCTTATCAGGACAGAGGTATGACTTTTTATGCCAGATCTTACACCCACCTTACTGGTAAAGATGATTTTCATTCATTCACCTGCTCATTCATTCCATAACCAAACACTGCTGACCACCTACTATGTGTCAGGCACAGTACTAGATATTGGGGAATGATTTCGGACTTTATCCCAGGAGAATAAAGCAAAAATGCAAGGGAACAAATAATCATAAATCATGATAAGAGGAATGCAAAGGGATCCAGGAAAGTAAATACTGTGAGGGAGACATGAATCTTATGTAGGATAGTCAGGGAACATCTCTTGGAGTGGCATTTAGTCTGAAAACAAGAGAACAGTAGGAAATAGCCATGCAGAGAGTAAAGAGGGCATGGGGAGTGATGAAGTGAGCATGTTGCCAGACCACAGTTTAGTATGTGCCAAGACCCTAGCCAATGAAGACTGCAGTGTATTTTCCAGACTGAGAGAAAGTCTCTTTTAGTTTACTGTCAAAGCAGTGTGATTAGAGCAGTGTGGCCTGAGATTGGAGAAATAACCTTGGAGTCATGGAACAACATAGAGCATGATAAACTTGTGTGAGTTTTGTCTGAATTGTAGCAGAAAGCTCTAAACAGGGCATTTGTTTGTTTTTTGGTTGGTTGGGTTTTTTTGGTTTTGGGGGTTTTGTTTTGTTTTTGTTTTTGTTGTTTGCCTTTTAGGACCACACCTGAGGCATGTGGAAGTTTCTAGGCTAGGGGCTAAAGTGGAGCTGCAGCTGCCAGCCTAAGTTGAAGCACAGCAATGTCAGATCTGAACCACCTTTGTGACCTACACTGCTATTCACAGCAACACTGGATCCTCAACCCAGTGAGCGAAGCCAGAGATCAAACCCGCATCCTTATGGATAGTAGTCAGGTTTGTTACCACTGAACCACAACAGGAACTCCCTAAACAGGGTTTTTAAACAAGGAGAGACACAATCTGATTTATACCTATAGCAAACACTGTTAGTGTCCACCCATAGTCACTCCTTGGTCCCATATACATGTAGGCCCATACACTAGATACAGCAGGGAATTAGAAGAGCCGCCAGCAACCATTGTCAGATCAGACTTGATGTATACATTGCCCAGCTTCCATGCTCCCAAGTGGGACAACTCCCACTGCTAGGCATGGTCTATACCCTGGCTGTCCAGTAGAACTTTTCGTGGAGTGAAAATGTTCTATAGCTGAGCTGTCCAACATGGTAGCCACTAGATACATGCAGCTACTGAGCACTTGGAATGTGTCAACTGTGACATAAGTGATTTTTCTTTTTATTTAGTTTTATTAACTTAATAGCCAGATGCATCTAGGTGGCTTTCTTATTGGACAACACAGTTCTATTTTGTCTTGTAGAGGGACCAAGTGAGACCGAGCCCTACTTGCCCTAAACCATCATTTGCCCATAATCACACTAGATGTAGCAGGGAATTAGAAGAGTCATCAGCAACCATTGGCAGATAGGACTTGATGTATTGGCTTCCTTTTATTTCCTGTTTCACTTCCTCGCCACCTTACCAGTGCTGCCTGGATTCACCTCTCAAATGCACCACTTACATTGAAATCTCTGTCTCAAGGCCTTCCTGGGAAGAGACTCACATAACATAATCATTTAACATGACCACTCTATTTCCAGAATGGAGAAAAATGGGCAGGACACATACATGGAGCTGAGAGGGCCATTAAGGAGGTTTTTATAGTATTTAGTACACAAATATGAAGGACTTCCTTGTCAGAACCCAAAGACAAAGCCCTGAATCATGCTTTTCCTCTCATGAAGGAGCTGATAGCTTAGACTCAGGTCTCAGCTACATCAGTCAATTGCCATTTCATCGACCCAGTCCTCCAAGGCCATCGGGATGAAATAAGAGTAAGGCTGTACTGCATCTCTTAGAAGTAAGTGATAGTGGGAAAGCTTTAGTCCTTTCTGATTCTGCTTCTTTCCACATACCTAGCATCACTGCCAATGAAAAAATTTCAAATTGAATTATTAAGGAGAAAATTTCATTTGTCTCTAATCCTAGTATTTTCTAAAAACCACATTCTAAAACACATGTGGCATCCTAGAAAATGCATTGTGTTAAAAGAACCCTGATCTCTAGCCATGAATTAGGAAATTACTTAAACACTTTGAACTGGTTCTCAGAAATAGCATTGTGTGCTGGCAACTGCAAATTCTCACAACAGGGGGAAAGGTGAACTAGTTAAACCAGTTTGAAATTTTAAAGGACATAGGCAAAGGATTTTACAAAGGCAGTAATCAGAAAAGACTATGGGTAAGAGTGACAGAGGGAGTTCACATCATGGCTCAGTGGTTAACGAACCCGACTAGTATCCATGAGGACGCAGGTTCAATCCCTGGCCTTGTTCAGTGGGTTAAGGATCTGGCATTGCCATGAACTGCAGTTTAGGTTGCAGACGTGGCTCAGATCTGGCGTTGCTGTAGCTGTGATGTAGGTTGGTAGCTACAGCTCCAGTTCAACCCCTAGCCTGAGAACCTCCATATGCCATAGGTGTGGGCCTCAAAAGACCAAAAAAAAAAAGTGACAGACCTCTAAGAATATAGTAGTTAGACAGTTACATTGACTTATGACTTAAATTGACTATCAGAAATGTTAACGTAAGCATAAAAATCTTTTTGTAGCTATTTTCAAAGTAAGGAGGACACATGTATTGCGTGAAGCTGATAATGTATAGGTTATAGAGAATTCAGATTTTTCTCAAGCAAGTATGTTGTTTTGTTTTCTATGTCAGTAAAATGTATCTTCTGGCTAAAATATCTGAAAGGGATAGAGTTAAGAGGGAAACAGGAATTCCCTGGTGGCCTAGCTATTAAGAATTTAGCGTTGGCACTACCGTGGCTCAGGTTTGATCCCTGGCCCAGAAACTTCCACATGCTCTGGGCACAGCCAAAAAGAGAGAAAAATAAACTCGTGCTGGGGAAGAGATTTGTGATTTTTAAGACAGCATCTAATTCTCCTAGTGATGCCAGTATCCTGGGTGCAGTGACAGGAAAAGGAATAAAGCCCAGATTTGTACACTTTAGGATTTCTGAGCTGTAAATACTCCCACTATGACTGATTTAAAGCTACCAACTTTCGATCACGTAATTGGCCATCACAAGCTAGTGAGGGCCAGCTTCAGCATATCACTGTCTGCCTAAAGGAAATCACATCCTCAGGACCAAAAAGAAAAATCACCACAATAGTGCTAGGGAACTGAGAACTATCTGGGTGAGGCATACCAGAAATCTAGCATGGGTTAGTATAGTTACAATAGTGAAAAAGAGAAAGTGGATTCTGAACACTGTAGACCAGGAAGCCTGAAGTCAACCTTAGGGCAAAAAGATCCCAGAGCAGATCATTTAAGGAAAGGCTGGCGAGGTTGGGGAGTTCGGATAATTAGAAAAACAACGATCACCAGGAGCCAACTTGGATTCACTGAGAAAAACTATCAGGCCAGACAACTTTTTCATTAACCTCACTGTTTTCTTTAACTAGCCTAAACTTTTTTTTTTTAGTTTTTTTTTAAGCTTTATTGAAGTATAGTTAATTTACAAGGTTGTGATCATTTCTGCTATACAACAAAGTGACCCAGTCGTACACACATCCATTCTCTCTCAGATTCTTTACCCCCATAGATTATCACGGAATACTGGGCAGAGTTCTCCGTACTACACAGCAGGTTCCCATTGGCCAATTGTTCCATATACCTCAGTGCGCATATGCCAATCCCAAACCCCCAGGGCATCCTTCCCACACCCACCTGTCTGCTTTGGTAAATATATGTTTTTCAAAGTCTCTGAGTCTGTTTATTTCTTTTCTGCAAATAAGGTGATATCATATGATGTTTGTCTTTCACTGTCTGACTTCATTTAATATGATATTTCTAGGTACATCCATGTTGCTGCAAATGGCATTATTTCATTCTTTTTATGGCTGAGTAATATTCCATTGAATATACGTAGCACATTTTCTTTATCCATTCCTTTGTCACTGGATATTTAGGTTGCTTCCATGTCTTGGCTATTGTAAACAGTGCTGCAATGAACATCTGGTTGCATGTATCTTTTTGAATTATGGTTTTCTCTGGATAGATGCCCAGGACTGGGACTGCTGGATTGTATGGTAGTTCTATTTTCAGTTTTTTTTGGAAATTCCATGCTGTTTTCCATAGTGGTTACACTAATGTACATTCCCACAAACAGTCTAAGAAGGTTTCCTTTTCTCCATACCATCTCCAGCATTTATTATTTTAAAAAATTAATAGATGTATGATGGCTAGACATTAGCAAGGTGTGATTCTAGGCTAAAGTCCAATAAACTATGGCCCTTACACTAAGTCTAGTAGGCTGTCTGATTTGTAAATGAAGTTTTATTTGTAATACAGTCACTTGTTTACATAATGGCTATAGCTGTTTTTGCGCTACAAGCATTTGATTGGCTGCAACAGAGATCTTATGCTCAGAAAGTCTAAAATATTTATATTTGGTTCTTTATATTTTGCTTGTGTATTCTGGAGAAGGCTGGATGATAGTAAAAATTGTGTGAGCTCATAACCATAATGAATAGTCATACTTACATGTTCTTAATTTATAGAATAATTGTATCTTAGAGAAAGATTTCTAGTCACAGAATCCTAGGTTCTGTCCTGGCTGTGTTCTGTGCATTGTATTATTATCAACTGTGTAAAAGAGAGTATTGACATATTAGGTAGACTAGTTTTGCAGATGATCCACAGTTGAACTGGTCATTGACGACCTAGCATGGTTAAATCAAGTTTAAGCAAGTAGACAGAGAAAAGCATTTGTGGTGATTAGAAGCAGTTGAAGGAAGTTGATGCTTACATTCATGGGAAAAGAATAATGGATCAAAAATGAGAAGTTGTATTTAAATACTAAAAGTCTTTCATTTAGAAGAGGGAATAAATTAGTTTCTAGAGAATGTGTGGAATTTATAACTAAACATATCAGTTTAAGAACAATTTGCCCAGTTGACTTTCTTTAGTAAGTAATGCATTTCCTGTTAGGAATGGTATTCAAATACAGACCAGGAGAACTTGTAGGGTACTGGGGAAGGATTCATGCCTAAGGAATCTTGTACTTCTCAGGATTTGTGATTATCTGAGTCTGATTTCTTATCAATAGAGTGAAAATAGAATTAGCAATATTCTGTAATGTCAGATACATATGATGTAACAAATTCTTAAGTTTTGAAGAGTAGCTCAAACTGCCTACATGCATATTGCTTGGTTTAGATGTTCAGATGTCCCTTAACTGCCTCAGAAGCATGGCTAACCAGCAAAAAAAAAAAAAAAAAAATGTCCACCTTCCCACTTTCAGTGGCATCTGTTTCTTCAAAGCAAGCTGGCCACACATAGAATAAGCCAGCTTCGACATGAATCAGTCAGAGCAATAATGGGGTGCTGATGGAAATGAGTTGAAGTCATAGGAATTTTATAATAAATCAGCAGTCCTTGTTATGGAGACTGGCCAGAAGACTCCAGGGATGTTGTCAGGTAAAACTTACAACTGCAAGGAGGAACCAGCTGGAAGGTTAAGAACAGAAGCAAACCAAAACCAAATAGGTTAAAAACAAAATGGTTACAGGCAGGAATTGATTTAAAAATGTCAAACTGAGAAAGTCACTGAATATTTTAGCCCAGACTGTCTCTACTACCTTTTATAGTGTTTTATCAGAATATAGAGATCATCTAATTACATACTAGATTTTAAAAGGCAATAAGATGTATGGATAGTGGGAAATGCAAAATGATGTAATGCACAAACATAATAGAAATGAAATAAAATCGATTTATAATAAAGTATTTCTTTTAATGGGTAAATGCTCTAACATATAATATCAGAAGACATAATGAAATGCTTAAAGATTTGAGCATAGTAAGTTTAGACTCAAGAGAAGTAAAATTTATCCAGACACTGTCAACATACTACATTTCAAATACAGGCTAAGTGAAAGCAGATGTGTACATCTACTTTTAAATACAGACTAAATAAAAGAAAAGGTCTGCATACCTTAAACTAAGACTACAACATCTAGAAATATAAATTGAAACAGATAGTGTTATTACCAACTCAAATCTATAATCCAGGTTCCTATTGGTAATGTGATTTTTCTAAAATGGTGACTAATTCTTAGTAAAATTCAGAGCGAAACAGAACAGTCTTTCCCTCACTTACAGGGTAGTCACACTTCTGAGTAATTTTAGTATATATCAAGATCATGCCAGCAAAAATGTCCGTCACTTCATGAAGAGATGTAACAAAGTGTAGCTTATCATACAGTAGAATACAGTTCATCTGTAAAAAGAAATGAACTACTGTGCTACAACATGGATGAACTTGGAAATCATGTTGAGTGAAAGAAACCAGACACATAAGGTCACATACTATATGATTCTATTTTTATGAAATGCCCAGAAGAGGCAAATCTGTAGACAGAAAGTGGATTGGTTTCCAGGGGATGGAGAGAAGGGAGGATGGGAGAGTGACTGCTAACTGATGGTATGAGGTTGATGAAAGCGGTCTGGAATTAAATAGCGGTGATAGTTGAACAATATTGTACATATACTAAAAACCGATTGATTTGTACACTGCTTTAAAAGAGTGAATTTTATAGAATGCTAATTATGCCTTGATTTTCTTTAATATGCAAAAATATTCCTTTTTGCATCTGAGTCCAGTTCTGGGCTCAGATCATTATAAACAGGTTTTTCACTGATAGTAATCTTCAGTGCAACACTAATAATTCATTGGGGCAGTAATTCTATCGTGAACAGAAGTATCTCTTCCACTTCAGGGCACATAGCATTTCTCCCTGACCACCTCTTATCAGTGGCAGCCTACAACCCTTGTGACACCCAAAAAAATCACTGCACAAATGTCCACTTGTCCCTTGAGGGTAAGGTACTGTCCTGGATGAGAACTACAGTCATAATAGCAGGCAAAATAATCAAACCATATAATTTGAAGTATGACTTTCTGGGTTTCCAAACTGACAGTCATCATTCACCATCACTTAGAAATCACTTCAAGGACTATTCAAGCTGTATTAGTTGGTGCTTTCACCTGCCTCTCCTTCCCATTACATCTGACTTTTTTTTTCCTTTTATAGCTGTGCCCAAAGCATATGGAAATTCCTGGGCCAGGGATGGAATCCGAACTACAGTCACAACCTCTGCCACAGCTGCAGCAATGCTGGATCCTTTAATCCACTGAACCAGATGGGGATGTAACCCACACCTCTGCAGTGACCAAGCTGCTGCAGTTGGATTCTTAACCCTCTGTGCCACAGCAGGAACTCTCCCTCTGACTTTTAAGGCAGCAGTCCCAAATATACCCCAGCCAGGTGATCCATGAAATAATTTGCAAGATTCTGTATGGTTTTTTTTTCTAAATTAATATTATGTGTGGTATTTCTCAGAACTTGCAACATTCTTTATAGTTCAGTGATGCTGTGTTTCTCAAGAAGGTGCTCAGCAACTTTATAGTTCAAAGGTGCTTTGAGGTAGAAGGATAAAAAAACAAAGCTTCCCAGGTATTTAGGGTGTTTTTTTTTGTTTCTCTAAGATTTTTTATTCTTACTTGATTTTGCATTTAAACCAGCAGTTAAGAGAGCCTCAAGGCATGGGAAGGGCTTTAATTGTGAAACTGAATTTATATCTATTTGCAGAGATGAAGAAGCACCAGAGGCTTCTGCTCTCTCTCTCTCTCTCTCTCTCTCTCTCTCTCTCTCTCTCTCTCTCTCTCTCTCCCCCTCTCCCTCTCTCTCTCTCTCTCTCTCTCTCTCTCTCTCTCTCTCTCTCCCCCTCTCCCTCTCTCTCTCTCTCTCTCTCTCTCTCTTACACACACACACACAAAGAAAAGAATTTTTCAGGTTTTTGTTTCATGAATTGGCCCCTTCCAACTGCTGAAGGCTTAAAATCAGGATTGAAGTCAGATTCTTTCAACTTCAATTCCCAACCAAGTTTTGAGACACATAAGGAGATCTCCAATGGTTTCAAGGAGAGTCTAAAATTCTCAAAATATTTTGGAGTTCCCATCGTGGCTTAGTGATAACAAACTGACTAGTATCCATGAGGATGTGTGTTTGATCCCTAACCTTGCTTGGTAAGTCAGGGACCCAGTATTGCAGAGAGCTGTGGTGTAGGTCATGGACACAGCTCAGATCTGGTGTTGCTGTTGCTGTGGCTGTGGCTTAGGCTGGCTCCAATTTGACCCCTAGCCTGGGAACTTCCATATGCCATGGGTGCAGCTCTTTAAAAAAAAAAAAAAAAAAAAAAAAGGCAAAATAAAATAAATTTCTCAAAATATTTCATTTTCATTTGCAATCATTTTCAAAATAAAATATGCCCCAGAGAAACTTAGAAGAGGTGGGCAATGCAATGCATCCCAGATTTTCTCAAAAGCAATATCCCAGCCTGCTGGCCACTGACTGAAATCACTGTGAGAATGCAGCTTCCTGTGAACAATTTCCACTTGAGGGATGGGATTTTGATGAAACTCTTATTCAGCTTACACATTGATTATAGTTCCAAAGAGGGAAAAAAGAAGGCATTGCATTAAAAAATGTCATTCTCTTTCTAAACATATATTGGATTTTTAAATTCCATAGTAGGATTAGAAACCAGACTGGTATTTTTCAATGCTAATTCCATTTGGGTGCCTAACCTAAGCACTATGAATTCTACACCTGGAAATAAGAACTATTTTTGTTAAGTATTTTAATCTGACCATGTAATTCATTACCTCCTTGAATAAGGTGACATCTAGCTTTCAAATTGCTCATTCAGCATTTCACATTTGTTCAAGATAACTGCTTTTTTTAAAAAAATTTTATTATGGTTAATTTTTTCGTTCAATTTCTGCTACACAGCAAAGTGACCCAGTCATATATATATATACATTCTTTTTTTTTCATACTTTCATCCAACATGTTCTAACCCAAGAGATTGGACATAGTTCCCTATGCTGTACAGTAGGACCCCACTGCATATCCATTCTAAATGTTATAGTTTGCATCTACCAAACCCAAACTCCCTGTTCATCCCACTTCCTTCCCCATGTTTCTGAAATAGTAAAGATTTGGGTCAGATCAAACCCATTCTTAGAGAATTTCAAAATAGGCTGAAGGTCTCTTGGGAGAGTCTTTCAATTTGTAAGAAAACAGTGATCATTATGTGGATTTTATAACTTCTGAGATAGTTAACAGATTTCAGTGACATTTGAAATATGTGTACATGGATTTTACAGAGGAGATTTGGAAACTCCATGTGTTTTGGATTTGGCAACTGAAAATCTAAATCAAGCATTTGATTAAAAATTGAGTCTCTCCAGAGTTCCCATCATGGCACAGTGAAAACGAATCTGACTAGCATCTATGAGGATGGGCTGTTTCAGTCCTCAGTGGATTGGGGATCCGGTGTTGCTGTGAGCTGTGGTGTAAATCACAGATGCTGCTCAGATCCTACGTTGCTGTGGCTGTGGTGTAGGCTGGCAGCTGTAGATTTCACCCCTAGCTTGGGTACTTCTATACGCCATGGGTGTGGCCTAAAAAGCAAAAAAAAAAAAAAAAAAAAAAAAAAGAAAAAGAAAAAAGTGAGTCTTTCAAGTCCTTACCTTACCCTGTATGGTCTTAAAACTACCATCTCTAAGACCAAAGCCCCTGAATATGGTGAAGGATATCTAGTTCCATTTTGTTCCCTGCTGAAACTCTTTTTCTGTCTTTAAAAAAAAAATTTATTGGAGTATAGTTGATTTACAATGCTGTATTAGTTTCAGGTGTACAGCAAAGTGAATCAATCGTACATATAAATATATCTATTCTTTATGCCCATATAGATTATTACAAACTATTGAGTAGATTTTCTTTTGCTACACAGTAAGCTCTCATTAATCATCTATTTTATAGAGCAGAGTGTATATGTTATTCCCACCCAATTCCTCCCTCTCCCCAATGGTTGCAGTTATGATAACCAAACAGATTTCAAAATCAATTTAGAGCTCTTTTTCTATATTAACTTTTTATTACAGAAAATTTTAAGCATAAGCAAAGGAAGATTGAATAATATAATGAGCACTTGTTTACCTACCATCCAGCTTTAACAAGGCCTGCTTCATGGCCTATCTTGTTTCAGCCATATCCCCACCAACTCCTCCTCCCAGATTATTGTGAAGCAAATCATATCATCTCATTTGTAATTATATCAGACTCTATATAAGGCATTTATTTTAAAAAAACAATCACAAGGTTATCAAAACTAATAAACAATTAATGCTATTAATATCATCATACAGCAGAAATTGGCACAACATTGTAAATCAACTATATACTTTAGTTTAAAAAATAAGTTAAAAATATAATCAAAAAAAGGAAAATAAAATTGCAAGCCTTCCTCAAAAAATAAATTAAAAAATAATGGAATATCATCAATATTTGTCCTTTACTGATTGTCTTCTAATTTTTCACTAAATTGCTTGAGTCTAGATTCAAAGAATTACAACCATGACAATTGATTGAAGGTGTGATTTGCTTCAAACTAATTGGTGTGGGGGGTTGGTGTGAATGAACATGGTAGATTATAGCCTGTTATACTTTCTTTTAATTAGAACCGCAGACCATGAAGTTCATCAAAAAGCCCATTCCCTAGGATGGAAGAAGATTGAGAATGTGTTACTGAGTCAGCACTTATAGGGAACAAATAATTTTTTCGCAAGCCCTTTTTGGTTGAGCAGAGGTAGAGAGAAGATGGAGATGATAAAAAAAAAAATACTTTAATTTTTTTAGGTCAGACTAGCTGTTTCTGGGAGAGGATTAAGCCCTGTGATAGGTCTCATACCAGTGTCAAGCATTTTGCTCTAACCCAATAAACAGAATTTTTCCCTGCTGACTGGAGATATAAAGTAAGCACAATATCTTAACTGTGTTTCAAGTAGATCAGCCGCTGTCCTAGTGTTTAAAATGGTCTAATGCTCTTCAACCATTAGCTCTTTTCCTCCATCACAGTTCCTATTACACAGTATGGTTAGACGAGTTTGGAAGTAAGTGGGAATTTGTTGTCAAGTCAAGCAATGATTTTGTTCCTCTAGCAAAGTAACATTTACATAATAAGATGAAATCAAATGTTTCTTTTAATGACTCTTTGAAGGAACAAATGACTGAAGAAAATAACTGTGACAAATGAATATGAAGGCAAAAATGTAGTTCAGGAAAAGAATGACAACAAATGCTACTAATGTCTCTCCACATTCATTCCCTATTACTAAAACCATCTCCTAATAAATGGGAGAGTGAGGCTGGCATCTCCTACCAGGGACCTCTGGGTTGCTTAATGTGCTACATGGAAAAAAGTGGATATCACACAATATGAAATAGAAAAGGCTAAAAATGAAACCAACCAGGTTTTAGCAGATGTTTAGATAAACAAAATGTTCACACCAAATAGCTTGATCATGGGTCAGCACACTTTTTTGTGTAAAGAGCCAAAAAGTAATCATTTTAGATTACTTTGCAGGCAGTTACTGAATTGTCTGAGCAGGAAAGGAGGCAGAGACAATGCATAAACAAAAGGACTGGGCTGTATCCCAATATTATTGATTTCCAAAATTATTTACAAAAGCAAGCGACAGGTTAGGTTTGATGTGCAAGCTATAGTTGGCAGACTTCTGATATAGATGATGACAGAAATCTTGCTTTCATGTGGGAATTTGGCAGTTCATTGAGTGAGAAGGTGCAGATTATAGAAATTTTTTAAAATGGCTCAGGTAGGAGGTCACAGCTCAAACTTCCACAAGGTGAAAACTTTCAGCTATACGAAGAGACATAGATAGGTATGTATAAAATCTTTGGAAGTGGTGAGTATGTGACTAAGGAGAAAGACTCTTTCTCTCAATAGAAAGGGACCCTGTCATTCAGCTGTACCTGACTGTCACCATGTGGAAATTTCTATCGTCTCCATCTCCTCTAATGGTTCAGTGGAATTTCCCTATTTTTAAATGTTGGAAAAATAAACATTTTTAAGACAATGCAATGGCAAACCCAAACAAACCTCAGGGCATCCAGAAAAGTATCTCTTAGACACAGAATAGATTCTAAATAAATACATCTTTAAAGGGCAGGAAGTAGAGGAAACCAACAAGGAAAGAGGAATCGAGGCAGAGAGGCTGAGAGTAGGGGAGGGGGGAGAAAGGGGAAAATGCAGAAAAAGATGAAAAGGAGACAAGTGAACACCACCATTCCTTAAACCACCAGTTTTCAAACTTTGAGCTACAGCCCAGTCATTCATATTTGGCAATTGCACTGGCCTGATGACAAGGTATGTGTTGGAAAAGAGATGTCTTGATGTGTTCTGTTTTCAACTTCCTAGAAATGAAATAAAGTGAAGACCAAGGCCCTGGGGGGAGATTTTTTCCATTTTTGTGTATGCCCGCCATGGTGGACATTAACATCGAAATTCAGCCTCAGTGCATGTATAATAGTATTCTCTCCCTTGCCATGTATGACTCATCTGGGAGTTTTGTAAGAACCTCACTGTGCAGTCAGAGCTCAGAGATTCAGATATAATGGGTCCAGTGTGAGTCTCAGACCTCTAGATTTCATTAATGCCCTCCATGTTATTCAAAAGCACAACCAAGGTAGAGAATACTAATCTAAACATTAGGGGCAAATGTTCTATTAAGAGAATATTTAGGTTTACAAAGAGCAGGCAATGCAGAATTGTTTCAGATTGCCATTCAGGGATGTCTCCAATAATAAGATGTTGTTTAGAGGCATCATTCAGCAAGTTCAGTGCTTAACACAATTACACTCCCTAATCCTTCCCAAAATTGCCATCTGACCCATGTCTTAAATCAGGGGTAAGCAAACTACAGTCCACTGTCTGCTTTTGTATGGCCTGGGATCTAGGAATGGTTTCTTAAATGGCTGAAAAAAATTTTAAAAATGATATTAGTAACATAATCTGGACAAAACTACAATTCAAAAAGATATGAGCACCTGTATATTCATAGCATCACTATTTACAATAGCCAAGACATGGAAACAACCTAAATGTCCATCAATAGATAAATGAATTAAGAATATGTGGTACATATACACAATGGAATACTACTCAGCCATTAAAATGAATGAAATAATGCCATTTACTTCACCATGGGTGGAACTAGAGATTTTCATACTAAGTGAAGTAAGTCAGAAAGAGAAAGACAAATACTATATGATATCACTTACATTTGGGATCTAAAATATGGCACAAATGAACATATCTACAAACGGAAGCAGACTCACAGACATAGAGGCCAGATTTATAGTTGCCAAGAGGGAGGGAGGAGGGCCTGGGATGGAACATGAGTTTGGGGTTAGTAGATGCAAACTATTCCATTTATAATGGGTAAGCAATGAAGTCCCACTGTACAGCATAAGGAACTATATCTAGTCTCTTAGGATAGAACATAATGGAAGATAATATGAAAAAAAAGAATGTATATATAAATATGTACGACTGGGTCACTTTGATGTATAGCAAAAATTGGCAGAAGATTGCAAATCAACTATATTCTAAAAAAATATTAGCCACATATCAAAATCACAAGAACTTCAAATTTCACTGTCTACAAATAAAATTTTTTTGAAAATAGCCATGCCTGTTCATTTATATAGTGCCTGTGATTGCCTTTATACTGAGAGGGCAGAGTTGAATCATTGTAACAGGAACTGTGTGGACTGCCCAGAATATTTACTATCTGACCCTTTACAGAAAACCTTTGCCAACCCTCATCTTGGAGGGTGCAGGCTATTATGTGAAAAGACTAACAAATGTAATAAACTACTTCAAAGTCTCGTTGGGTTAACCCAAATGTTTACCACTCTCTAATGTTACAGGTTCCTTCCATGTGGCATTAAGATTCTTAAACTTTTTGTGCTTCAGACCCTTTGAGCAGTCTGATGGAGTCTGTCAACCCTTTTTCAAGATAATAGTTTTTAAATACATAAAACAAAATACACAGGATTTAAGAAAATTATCCCATAATCCAATAATCTAAATATTTTTGAAATGTGCCAATTATATATGTTCTTCTCTACTAAAGAATTAAGTAACAAAATCTATCCACAGGTTTAATAACTATCATAATTTTAAAACAGTAATAAGTGTAAAAAAATTTGAAATGTCTGTAGCAACTGCAACATGAGATGAAAAATCTGTGCTTTCTTGAGATGACCAAGTCATGGACAGTGTTTAAATCATTAGGGTTATTTATCAACATTCATAATAGGAAATAATGCTAAATTTAAATTAAGAGTTTCATGAAAACAGAGATGTAATGTTTTTCTAGCCAAGCTCATGTATTCTTGAACTTTGTCTATAAATCAGACATCCATGTACTCAAGGTTAAAAATTCTTGAGAGAATTTCTGGGCCCACAGAAACTCCCATTTGAGCTTCTGCTTCCCACCAGTTGTCAGGAAGAGAGAGTAAGCACAGGACAGTCCTGGAAGTGATAGAAAATGCAACAGCCCACATTCCATGAAGCAGAGCTCTTGTTTATGGATCACCTACCTGCAAAGAAGGCTGGGAAATGCAGTCCCATTCTGGCAAGAAGAAACTCATTAGGTGAACCCTCAGCTGTTCTGTACCACAGCATCTTGTCCAAGCACTAAATAGAAGACCTTAGGAAGCTGTATTAGTCAGTTTGTGCTTCCATAATAAAATGTCACAGAATGAGTGACTTAAATAATATAAATTTATTTTCTCACAGTTCTGGAGTCTGGAAGTCCAAGATCATGATGCTACCTATTCAACTTCTGGTAAGAACCCGCCTTCTAGCTTGTAGAAGACCACCTTCTCACTGCCCTCATATGGACAATAGAGAGAATGAGATTCCTGGTATCTCTTCTGAGAAGGACGCTAATCCTACGGGTTCAGGGCCCCATTCTTAGGACCTCAGATAAACTTAATTACTCTGCAGAGGCCCCATCTCCATATGCAGTCACAATGGGTGTTAGTCTTTTAACAAATGAATTTTGGGAAAACATTTCAGTCCGTAGCAGAAGCCGTGCTAAGTTCTTCTTTAAGACTAAGAGAAAAGAGGATGTTTTGTTCAAAATCTTTCTGGGGGCTTGATCTCAATATGGTAAATAGTTCCACATTTTTCCATTTTCATGTTTTATCCAGAAGCAGCAGAGTATTACATTAATTGACTTGTCTTATTAATTCAGTAAGCGGCTTCCAGGATGAAATGCTTAGCTATGCTTGCTTGTTTGGGTCCTTTTTTGGTTGTTGGGAGAAAGCTTCAAGGCTCAAACCATTCTGCTTTTTCACAGTCACTGAAAATGTTTATGCACTGGTGAAGATTTGCCACATTTGGAATTACAACAAATTGTTAGTTTTTCATTATATTATAATTTAATTCATACTTTTTAGTATGATAAGAAAATTTTGAGTAGTTCACATATTGTAGTAGGATATTTTTTCATAGATAGTTAATACTGTGTTTTAGCATTTATCTTGAGGGAAATTCAGTGCATCAAATTTGGCAGTTTCAGTTAAAGCCACAGGAAACTCTCATAAGACAATGCTAACTTTCTAGCCTAAAACAGTGGAATGTGGACTTTAATCAAACACTTTTTCGAAAATGAAATTAGGAACTCAACTGAACAGAAAGTGAAAACTCTGTACAAATATAGGAAAGAAAATCTAGGTATTTAATTTTCAAATCATGACATCATATACCTTAGATTTATGCAATGTAATATGTCGATTATATCTCAGTAGAGCTGGGGGGATCTAAATATATTTAAAAGACTAAAATCCTTCAGAAATTAAAATAAATCTTGAGGAGTTCCCATCGTGGCTCAGTGGTTAGCGAATCCGACTAGAAACCATGAGGTTGTGGGTTCAATCCCTGGCCTTGCTCAGTGAGTTGAGGATCTGTTTTTGCCATGAGCTGTGGTGTAGGTTGCTGATGTGGCTCGGATCCCACGTTGCTGTGGCTCTGGCATAAGCCAGTGGCTACAGCTCCAATTAGACCCCTAGCCTGGGAACCTCCATATGCTGTGGGAGTGGCCCTAGAAAAAGGCAAAAAGACAATAAATAAATAAATCAATTAATTAATTAAAATAAATCTTGATAGTGACTTTTTTAAAGGCCTCCCCAGACTTATTATTGGTTTTCTTTTGCCCCAAATCCTTGGGTACAGTACTGGAACAGTGCAGATGGGTGCCTAATGTGTGTTTTTAATTAGATTTATATTGACAATGATAAATATGCTATTTTGTGAAACCATGTGGAATAGATACTAAAGCATGGTAAAGGGATGTTTTATACAGTTATGAGCAATTTAGACACTAATCTCAAGGACAATTTTAAATTTATATTATTATTAAAATCTAAACAGCATTTTAAAGTGAAAATGAAGATAAACTCCTCTCTCCACAAGGACACAGATGTGTATGTGATTTGCTTTGCTTCTTTGCAAAAGGCTGTTGAACAACAGGTTCTTGCAAAAATCTAAGGTTTAAATGTTTATTTTACACTGTATTTGATATATTGAGCCTATAAAGCAGCTCATACCTAGACAAGTGGGTTTAATATGAATAAATATTCATGGACCAATACCCACTTAAGCCTGGAACAAAATGTGAAAGTAACCAAATATTATTTATTATAAGATTTTCTCTGGTGTCTTTTACCAAAACTTGATGCAAATCAAAGGTTAATGCAATGCATTAGGTAAAAGGGTTTTTATTGCACAGAATTGACTTAACAGGTTTTCCAATATTAATAGTAGAAGAACTGATAGTGATGAAAAATGTAAAGTTGGTAGCTTGGACTTGTAAATCTTGTGTGATTTTTCTTAAGGCCTGCTCTTTTAGTCCAAGACATTCACATACCACTTCCTTGCTTCCACACAGAGAATAGCAAAGGAACCAGAAACACACGAATCTATGAATTCATTTATTCCTGTGAACATTTAGTTATTCATTCATTCAAAATTCATTCACTTTTTTTGCAAATATTATTTGAATACTTGCTACACACCAAGCGTTTCCCCATTCATTTATTTCATCGCACATAAGATTTGCCCATGCATTTCAGTAATATATTCCTTGAAAAAAAATAATTGAAACAATAGAAAGCATATGATGGAAAAAACTCTAAAATCTCCCTTCATGTTCCATCATTGTATACATGTATGTATAACTGGGTCACCATGCTGTACGGTAGTAAAAAAAAAAAGATAATTAGATTGTGATGCTGGTTGTACAACTATAACCATAATAAAATTCATTAAAAAAGAAAAAAAAATAGAATCTCCATTCACTTTTTTCAATGCCACTGCCCTCATCATAACTAACTAAACCTAGATTGGAAGTCAACAACCAGTGAATCCATAGTATTTTATTTTTATATATTACTTGAACTAAGAACTTTTCTTACATGTTTAAAGAGTTGTTTAAAAACAAAAACATAAAAATATGCAAAAGAAACTGTTAGATGGCTTGAAAAGCCTAAAGTAGTTATCTGTTCCTTAACAGAAAATATATTTGCTTACTGATACAGACTTCCAGACCTTTCTCTAGGTGTGTATCTGTGTGTGGACATATAAAGACACAAATGGACACACAGTTTCATTTATATTTATATATTTATATTTATAGAAATGAGGTTGTATTTGTTCATTGCTCTGCAACTTTCTTTTTTAAAACTTAATAGTATATCTTAAAGACTGTTCTAAGTCAGTATATTTTCTCAACTTCTTTTTTGACTCCTAGTAGTATTTCATATATATTTTCTATCCCTCGTATCTACAAAGTCATTGCCTTCTCTTCAGTTTAGAGCAACACCTTCTCTGAAGACTCTCCCACACATGTCCTTAGTTTAGCTTTCAACCGTCTGTCTTTGTCTTCTATTTTCAACATCCATCCATTTGTTTATCCACTCTACAAATTCTTTTTGACACATGCTATACATTGAGTACTCTTCTAAATCCTGAGGATTCAAGAGTGAATCCAAAATTCCTGCTTCATAAAGCTTACATTCTAGTAGAAGAAACAGAACCAACAAGTGAAATATAATATGAAGCAAGGAAGGAAATGTCAAATAGTAGGGCTTGAAATTGAGATCATCTGGTGGTAGATGGCTTCAGTGAGACAGTGACTCTTGAAGAAAGAGCCTTGAGGAAAGACCTGTGGGAAATAAGGGTGCTGGACTTGAGAACATCTGAAGGGAGACTTGCTGGAATAGAGAGAGTACAAAGTGAAAAGGCCCTGAGGTGGCTGTATACTTGGTAAGTCTAAGCAAGATCAAAGGTAGCAGGAAAATCTATGTAGCAGAAGCAAAGTGAACGAGGAAAAGAGCAGCACAGATGCATTTAGAAGTTAAAGAGGATCTGGAGTTCCCTGGTGGCTCAGAGGATTAAGGATCTGCTTGTGCCACTGCAGTGACAGTGGCTCAGTTTCGATCCCTGGCCCAGGAACTTCCACACACCGCAAGTATAGCCAAAAAAAGAAAAAGGAAAAAAAGAGCAAGAAGGCCAAGAGGACCTTCTTTATATGTGAACTGTGGGTTATAATGAGGACTTGGGTTTTTACTCCAAGTGAGAGGGAGGCTGTGGAAAGGTCGTGAGCAGAAGTGTGATGTTGCCTGAGTTTCTTGAAGACAAAATCACTCTAGTCTCACTGTTGAAAAGAGATTATAGGGGGAGAAGAATAAGGATAGAAGCAGTTAGACCAGTTAGGAGATTAAGATCCAATCCAGGTGAGATAGAATGTTGGCCCAGAATAGAGGGGTAGGTGTGGGGGTGTGTTATGGAGTAAATGTTTATATCCCCAACCCCACATTCATATGTTGAAATCTTAGCCCTTAGAGTGATGATATTTGGAGGTAGGGGCTTTAGGAGGTAATTAGGGTTAGATTAGGTCATAAGGATGGAGACCTTATGATGGCATGATTAACCTTATAAAAAGATGAGGAAATGTAAGATTTCTCTCCCTGCTCTCTACCATGGGAGATCCAATTAGAAGACAGCCATCTTCAAACTAAGAAGAGGGCCCTCACCAAGCACCAGATCTGTCAGCATTTTAATCTTAGACTTCTCAGCCTCCAAAACTGAGAGAAATAAATGTTTGTTGTTAGAGCCACCCAGTCTATGTTAATTTTCTACAGCAGTCTAAACTGATTAATACAGGGTAGTAAGAAACAGAGGCTATAAAAAGCCAGAGGAGGATAAAACCAGTTTTGAAACTCCTCCAATATACCGATCCATATGAAACATCATCTTATTCCAAAAATGATGAAAATGTGTTAAAAGAAGAATCTACAGATCTCAAAGAAAGGCCAAGGTCAGAAAATAAATGTTAATATCTGAAATCACATTCTATATAGGTAAACCCCTTAAGATAAGGATTTATGAATTATTTTAAGATCAAAACCATGTTCTCATGAACTGCCATCTTAGATATTTATTTGTAGGCTCTGTTGCGAAAACAGTCAAACTGTGAGAAAGAAATAAGTTTTTCTTTGCAATTATTTTTGCAATTATTCTAAGAAATAATCCAATAATATGTGCAATTTTTAAATAGAAAAATTAAGGGGTTAATGTAGGCCAAAGAACAAAGGGATTTCCAAGAAATTAGGGATTTTTGGAGCAGACATGAGTAGGTGAGGGAAGAGCCTAAGGAAACAGCCAGCTGTTGTCATGAAGGCTCTTAGTCAGATCCTAAGGGTTGATTTTTCCACACATTGGGATATCTTTGCTGATCATTCATGCATCTTCTCCTCTTAGGGGCTTGACTCCCTCATGCTGTCAGTGGAGGCCACTTATACGCATTCTTCTCTTTCTCCAACTGAAGGGTATTCCTTTCTCTTTCTCCCTACAAATTCAGAAAGATGAGGTAAGTTCTACTGAGTTGAATGGCTTCTGAGAGGCATGGTCTCAGAGGCAAGTTCTAAGTCAAAAGTCTCAAAAATATTTCATGGAATCTGAAATTCAAAGGCTCTGTGCTTTTGTTAGGGTTTTATCCAGCTTTAAACAATAATGATGCTGGGGTATGGAAACTGGACTTAGTTTATGCTAATATATTTAAGATCACTCTCCTTTCAATGTGAGGCACAATGAGATTAGATGATATGGGGGCAATTATTATTTAATTTTTATTTCCAAGGAAAAGTAGAGGCCCGAGATATATTTCAAACTTTGGGGGGATAAAGCTAATAAGTTTATGTACAGTAACACTCCTGATACCAGTATATTGATTGGATTCTTTTGGTTAAAACTGATGAAATAAATGACTCTAATTCAGAGAAAGAGTGTATTAACTCATTTAAGTTTTGAAGTCAAGGAGAGGACATAGGCATAGAGTATATTAACATGTTAGGGAGTCGATTCCAGGGGCTCAGATTATGTGCACTTGCCTTTGTCTCTCCATCTCTAGTTCTACCTCCAATGTGAATTGGCCTCATTTTTATTCTCCTATCACATAATTGGATAGATGACACCCAGCATTCCTAGGTGTAGATCATTCATTTCTACAATGTGTGATCCCTGCATAAGAGGATGCATCTTCTTCAAAGTTCAGCAAAGATGTCCAAGGAGAAATGTTATTGGCCTACTTAAGTTGTATATTTATCTCCACACCAGTCACTGCAGTCAGAGGGAGAAGTTGTGCTGTCCAGAACTAGATAATATGGTCATCCTTGGGCACAGAACACAGAGGAAGCCACACACAAAATTGCATAGAAAAAGAGAGGGATGGTCCCACAAGAAAGTGGAACTAAGAAGACAAAAACATAAGGGTCCACTATAACTGTCTTTCTTTTTTTAAATTGAAGTGTAGTTGATTTACAATAGTATATTAGTTTCAAGTGTACAGCATAGAGATTCAATATTTTATAGATTACATTTCATTTAAAGTTATTAAAAATAATTGTGCTAGTTCTCTGTGCTATATAATATATTCTTGTTTCCTACCTATTTTACACATAGTAGTATCTATCTCTTAATTCTGTGACTCTCTCTTGCTCCTCCCCCTTCCCTCTCCCAAGTGGGAACCACTAGTTTATTTTCTATATCTGTGAGTCTACTTCTATTTTGCTGTCTTTCTCTGTCTGAATTATTTCACTAAGCATAATATCTTCCAGGTCCAACCATGATGTTATAAATGGAAAATTTTTATTATATTTTATGCCTGAGTAATATTCCATCATAAGTACATATACCGTTTCCTCTTTATCCATTCATAAGTTGATGGACACTTGAGTTGCTTCCATATTTTGACTATTGTAAGTAATGCTTCTATGAACCTTGGGGTGAATGTTTCTTTTTGAATTATTGTTTTCATTTTTTTAAGATATATAATCAGAACAGGAATTGCTGGATGATGCAGTGGTTCTATTTTTAGGTTTTTCATAAACAACCATACTTTTTTTTCTTTTTTCTTTTTTATTAAGTATAGTTGATTTATAGTGTTGTGCCAATCAATTTCTGCTCTACAGCATAGTGACCCAGTCGTACATATATATACATTCTTTGTCTTGTACTATCTTCCATCGTGTTCTATCCCAGACATTAGATATAGTTCCCTGTGCTGTACAGTAGGACCTCATTGTTTACCCATTCTAAATGTAATAGTTTGCATCTAGCAACCCAAAACTCACCATACTGTTTTTCGTGGTGGCTGTATAAATTTACATTCCCACCAACTTTGTACACAGGTTCTCTTTTCTTCACATCCTCACCAACTTTTGTTATTTATAGACATTTTGATGATAATTATTCTTATAGGTGTTAGGTGATACTCATTGTGGTTTTGATTTGCATTTCTTTAATAATTAATGATGTTGAACATCTTTTCATGTGACTATTAGCCATCTGTATGTCTTCTTCAGAAAATTGTCTATTCAGATCTTCTGCCCATTTTCTAATTGAGTTGTTTGGGTTTTTTTATACTGAGTTGTTGCCACAAAGAAAACCCTATTAGAACTAATAAATGCATATAGTGTGGTTCTAGGATACAAGATTAATATAAAAATATGTTATAATCTGTTACAATTCTATATACAAATGATGAGCTATAAGAAAGAAAAAGGCAAAAAACAATCCCCTTTAAAATCACATCAAAAAAAAACTAAGAATAAACTTAACCAGAAATTAATATTGTTAAAATGTCCATAGTACCCAAAGCAATCTCAGACTTAATGCAATCCCAGTCAAATATCCATTTTTCACAGAACTAGAAAAATTAATCCTAAAATTTAAATGGAACTAAAAAAGACCCCAAATTGCCAAAGCAATCTTGAGAAAAAGGAACAAAGCTGGAACTATCGTGCTCCCTGATTTCAAACTATACTACAAAGCTACAGTAATCTAAATAGCATGGTACTGACACAAAAACAGACACATAGATTAATGGAACAGAATAGAAAACCAAGAAATATACATCTGTGGTCAATTAATCTTCAACAAAGGAGGCAAGAATAAGTGGTGCTGAGAAAACTGAACAGTTATGTGCAAAAGAATGAGATTAGAACATTTCCACATACTATATACAATACTAAAATCAAAATTGTTTAAAGATCTAAATGTAAAATCTGAAACCACAAAATCTGAGGAGAACATGGGCAGAATGCTCTTCAGCATAAATTCTAGCAATATTTTTTTATCTGTTCTAAGGCAAAAGAAATAAGAGCAAAAATAAATCAATGGGACTGAATTAAAAGGCTTTTGCACAACAAAGAAAATCATCAATGAAATGAAAAGACATTTTTACTAATTTTACAGATTGGGAAAATATATTTGCAAATAATATGACCAATGAGTAGTTAATATCCATATTTCTTGATTCTAACAGATGTATATCCTGTTAGATAACCCACATTAAAATACCCACATTTAAGGTTTAGAACAATGTGTACATACATTTTATGTGGAAGCATCACTTTTTTCAAGTTAATATTTTAAAATTTTTATTGAGGCAGAATATGTATACATATGCATCCATGTACACATTTCACAAATGCATAGTTGTAAATTATATGGTAGGGTTTCATTTCTTCCCATAAGTTTAAGAAGTGCTTTCTATGTTCAAAAACAGCTACACAGCTTAGCCTGAAGAAGACAATAGTTTGGTAGAAATGTATTGAGGAAATTTTCAAGAGGTAGAGCTAAGGGGAGATGGAAACAGGGACTAAATGTCTGTAGCTCTTGAATTATCAACTCTTCAAGGCAAGCAGGCTCTGTAACTTATTTAGCATGGGTCAGACTTTGGGTCTATTTCATGAATAACAGTAAAATCTTGGTCACCAATTATTTATTAAGATGAATGTCTTAAAAGAGAGGCACCATAGTACTACATGCTTCTCTACAAGGGGAGGGAGATGTTACCAAAATGCTGACTATCCATCCTAGTGTGACCAGCTTACATAACTGAGATACACAGGTCATCAGAGGGCTTCACACAGCCCTTTCACTATACTAGGGGCTCAAGAATCTATCCTAATTATTAGAGTAGAGATTAATTTCCCACTACAGTATTGTAGATATCCCACTTTTGCCTGTCTACTTTTTACCACATCTCTGCCTCAAGGCTGACCTGTACATTTACCTAATTTCTGGCAGTCATTTGGCTCAGCCAACAGCATGAACAGGAAAGTGGAAGGAGAAAAATGAGGTTAGAGTATTAATCCCCAGATCCCTCCCTGCAGAGTTGCATTGGATGGACCAAATGTCCTCTATTTGCTAATCCTGGACTGGATTAGCTCAAACTTCCTAATTCTAAAGTCCATGACTCCATATTTCACTCTCTTTTCTTCTATTTCTCTTTTTTCAATGCATTCTACCTGTTTTGGTATTAGGAACCACAAGTGTCTTCCCTTGTTTTTGAAGTCACTCTTCAATATTTAGGCCTTAAGTTTGTTACCTCAGATTCCCTACTGTCATTTCTTCCTCTGATTATCTGGGGGTTGGTACATTTACTGTTTAAGGCCATATGATGGAAGTTGGGTAGGTTATCTTTAATAACCCCTAATAAATGGCATCTTATATGATCCCTATAACCCAAGGGCCTTCCATTCATCTCCTGTCTTACACATTCTACCAAAGGAAAGATCCCAAGTTACTGTCACAGCATCTTCTGCACCCAGAAGGGCAGATGCTATCTTTGATGCACTTTTATAATACAAAATTGATTATGTTTATTTCCTACACTAAGACAAACAGCAGTCTCTGTCACCATCAACTGTTATGATAGCATTCATTTATACCCAATGAATTTAATTGGCTATATTTCTAGAATGCCACCATCAGCAGTGCTTTGCTGGTTCATCAATGGCTGTTATTTCATCTGCCGAATGCAGAGGAGGGCATAAATCCACAGCAATAAAGGTGTGCAGTGGTTAAATATTCTCCAGAATGTATGACTGCTCGATTGAAGGATGAGCTCATAGAGAAACTATTACACTGAAACCTGGCTCTTATGTTGTTCTCAGAAGAATGGGATTCAATATAAGGAATGAGGGTCCTTCATGGAGCCTTGATCTACTGTTTAAGGACCCAAGGACTTCATCAAAAGATGGTTCCATTTAGGAGAGTGAAATTTTACAGCAGGCAAAATAATAACCCTTGGCATCAGAAAACTTGGACTTGAATTCTCTCTCCATTCCTTGCTACTTGGGTGACCTCAGGCAAATCACTTAATCTATTTATTTATTTATTTATTTATTTTATCTTTTTGCCATTTCTTGGGCCGCTCCCGCGGCATATGGAGGTTCCCAGGCTAGGGGTCCAATTGGCGCTGTAGCCGCCAGCCTACACCAGAGCCACAGCAGCACAGGGTCCAAGCCTCATCTGTGACCTACACCACAGCTCACGGCAACGCCAGATCCTTAACCCACTGAGCAAGGCCAGGGATCAAACCTGCAACCTCATGGTTCCTAGTCAGATTCATTAACCACTGAGCCACGAAAGGAACTCCTTAATCTTTTTAAATATACATTTCTCCTTCTGTATATTGAGGGTAATAATGTACCAAATTTTAGGATTGCTGGGAATCTTTAAATGAGATAACCTTTGGAAAGGAATTAGTACAGTGACTGGCACAGAGGAAGCCCTCAGGAAATACTTGCATATTGATGATGATGGTGACACAAACCATCATCAGATCATCATTACCATCACCATTTTTTGTAAAACTGTAAGGTATTTTACATTCTTATTTCCCTCAGACAAATCTCTTCCATACCTACACCCTTTGTGGACAAAAGAGCCATCTCTCCAAATACATACCCAAGTTCATCATGGCTTTCCCTCTCTAAAAATCACTCCTAGCTTCCTAGTCAACCCAGTAAAGTTGAAATTCCTTAAGCTGCCATACAATGCATTACAGTCTGTTCCTCTCCCACCTCTTCAGCTGCATATCTGTATTCTTCCCACCCTGAGTGTTTTACTGCAGCCATAGAAAATTTTTCACTGTACCCCACTTGCTCATCAAGCCCTCTATATTCTCTTCTCTTTGCCGAGAATGTTCCTGCAGAGGGTTCAAAGATTTGGTCAAGGGTCACCTTATTAGCTCATATTTGTTAAGTGCTGCTGTGTGCCCAGCACTAAGATGATCAACAACTCTATGATGTAGTACAATTATCAGGTGTAAGAAGGTGTCTGAGGTTTGGCAATATGGAACCCAACAAAGTGATTCACATCCAGGATACAGATGTTCAGGAAGGGGCAGTGAAAATTCAAATCAGGGATTCTGACTCCAGAGTAGCTGTATTAGTTTCCTATTGCTGCTGTAAGAAGTACCTCAAACTTAGGTAGCTTAAAAAAACATGTACTTGTTATCTTACAGTTCTGCAGAGCAGAAGTTCAAAGGGAGTTTTACTGTGTTAAGATGATTTTACTGATCATCTTAGTGCTAGGCACACAGCATCACTTAACATTCCTTCTGGAACTCTAAGGGAGAAACCTTTTCCCTGGCATTTCTAGATTCTAGACTGCCTGTGGTTCTGTGGCTCATGAAATCACGATATCCTCCTCCATCTTCAAAGCCAGCATACCCCTCTCTCTCTCTTTCTCTCCCTCTCTCCCTGATGCTGCTTCCATGGTCACATCCCTTTTTGTGACTTCTACATTCTTGCCTCTCTCTTAAAAGGACCCTTGTTATTACATTGGGTGCAACTGGATAATCCAGGATACTCTCCCCACTTCATCTCTTAAATTATCACACCTGCAAAATCCCTTTTACCACATAAGGAAACATATTCACGTGTTCTGAAGAATAGAAATGGACATCTTTGGGAAGCCCACTTCAGTACTTCTCCTAACTTCTGTATTATTTTGTCAACTTTCTACAGGAAATTTGCCTTCTTTAATTTTCCTATGAATATTTTCATGAACAAGAAGCTGCTCCTTTCTTGGGTTCCCATAACCCTCAATTTATACTTCTCCTTTGCCCTTATCATATTGCATTTAAATTTCTCTTTACTTTCTAGCTCCACAAATCAAATGAGAGCTTCTAAAGGGCAAGGTTTATATTCTCAGCACCCAGCCCAGAACCATGTAAATAGTAGGCATTTGCTGAAGGTTGTGTGGGTGGAGTAAAAGATCACATATTTGAAAACTATTGCTATCCCAATTCAAAGATGATAGTGTCCATAGCCATTTTAAACAAATGCATTAATGTGACTAAAAGGATGTTTGCACAGTTTGAATACACCAAGAGTAAACACTGTTCTGCAAGAAGTAAGAATGATTGCAGGTCATAGAGCCTTTTTCCTACCAGTGCTTGATTTTCTCAGTCATGCAACACTCTAATGTTATCTACCTACTGTGTGTCAGGTCCAAGGGCCATAAAGAGAAATTACATTTTTGCCACTCAGGAGCTGTCTGTTTTAAGGGCAGACATATATGAACTCAGCAAATGATCAAAAGTAATAGGTGCTGTTCTCATAAATGAAAGAACCATTTTTCATGCCTTTCTGGAATCCATGAAGGCTCTTTGAAAAGCCATGCTTCTATAAAGAAGGGAGGAACTATAGGTTGTTAGTGTCTCTGAGGAGGTAGTGCCATGTAGTGGTTAAGTACACCTGTTAGAAAGCCAGAGCTTTGGGATTAAGCCCTATCTCTGCCACATAGGAGTCATGCTGTCTTGTTTAAATGATCTAATTTAATGTTCTCAAAATCCTCCTCATTTATCCAAAGGAAATGAAATTATTATCTCAAAAAGATATCTGCACATCCATGTTCACGTGAGCATTATTCACAGTAGCTAAGATACGGAAACAACTTAAATGTTCATCAACAGATGAATGTATTCAAACCTCTCTCTCTCTCTCTCTCTCTCTCTCTCTCTCTCTCTCTCTCTCTCTCTCACACACACACACACACACACACACACAGAGGAATATTATTCACCCTTTAAAAATAAGGATATCCTGACATCTGTGCCATGGGTAGACCTAGAAGACATTATGCTAAATAAAATACACCAAAAGCAGATAGTCAAATATTGCATGTGTGGAATCTAAACTGGTCAAACTCATAGAAGCAAAGGGTAGAAAGATGGTTCCAAGGTATAGCAGGGGGAATGAAGACATATTGGTCAAGGGCACACAATTTCACTTGCAGAGAATGAATAAGTTCGGGAGACCTAACCTATAGCAGTGTGACTCTAGCTGACAACAATATACCCCATACATGAAATTTGCTAACAGTGTCATAGGTAGATCTTAAGTGCTGTCACCACAAAAAAAGAAAAAAAAAGAAAATGACAACTATGTGAAGAGATTGATATGTCAAATAGCTTGATTGCAGTGATTATTTCCCAATGCACATGAGTATCAAGACGTCAGGTTATACACCTTAAATACATAAAATTTTTGTTTGCCAATTATGCCTTAGTCAACTTGGAAAATAAATTTTTAAACACTGAGTTCCCATCATGGCTCAGCGGAGACAAATCTGACTAGGAACCATGAAGTTGCAGGTTTGATCCCTGGCCTCGCTCAGTGCGTTGAGGATCCATTGTCGCCATGAGCTATGGTGTGAGTCGCAGATGAGGCTCAGATCTGGCATTGCTGTGGCTCTGGCGTAGGCTGACAGCAACAGCTCCGATTTGACCCCTAGCTTGGGAGCCTCCATGTGCTGTGGGTGCAGCCCTAAAAGGACAGAAGACAAAAAAAGAAAAATATATATATTTTTAAACTTTATAAGCATATACTAACTACTTCTGTAATGGGGAAGAAAACAAAAATCATATCAATTCGGATTGTTTTATTCTGCATCGTATCTGCCTGTGAATAATCTATGTTTACTATTTATCAAGTGATACATGTATTTTTATAAATCTGGTTGACATTTTGGTATTTTATTAAACAAAACAAGTGCCAGAGGAAGTTGAATTTTAAAAAACCCTCCCCTCTGAAAATGGGAATTAAGAGCACACCTATCCCACAGGGATTGATGAAAATTAGATGAGATTTATGAAGAGCTTAGCTTAAGATCTAGCATATTCTTTGCATCAAAGAAATGCTAATTATAATTATCATTTAGGATAATCCTTTGCTTTTTTCAGATGTTAAAAATAAGTCATTACTCAATATAAGAGAATAAAATTTCAAAGTATTTACCAAAGCACTACTTACTACTTTCCAGTATAGTTGCTGACCATCCATGTTAGGAGCCCAACAGATGAACACCAGTGATAGAAGACACACAGTCCACTACTTAAGCCTCCAAAGGGAGGAAGGAGCAGAAAAAATGTTTTCTTCCTCCCCCCATTCTTTAAAAGATCCTCCTGTAAGCTGCAGTTAGAGAAGAAAATTTGGATGAGAAGAGAGATGAGACATTGCAGATGCCATTTACTCTGTCTCTCCTCACTGGAACAAATCCTGAGGATGGAGGGGGGGGAACCGACCTCACAATGTGTTTTAATCTGGGATCTGGGATGGAGAGGATTGGCAACCTACCAATTCTGTTCTAAACTCAGGTCATTAATTGTCTCAAATACTTGAAAATGGAAGTTAGGGAAAGAGTAATTCCCATCTCCTGGGAACCTCCAAAAGATAAAGGACAACCGTTAAACCTTTAGGAGAGATTCCAAAAGACAGAGGTTAGGCTGAAAAATATGAATGACTCTGGAGTCATGGACATGAAGAATGGAGAGTGACCTGAAAGGGTAAGGATCAGAGCTAGGGCAAACTTTGACCATCTCAAGGGATAGAACTGCTAGAAACCAATGACCATAAGCTATGGAGGTCATCATACACTGGCTAGCACACCCAGGACTCAAATTTTTGCATATTTAAAAACTCTTAACAAAGTACCAAGATAGAATATGTCTAAGATCTGGCATCTTACAACAATTGTCTTAGCCCTGGGATATTTAAGATCAGTACTGCGAATTCCCATTATGGTTCAGCAGGTTAAGGACCCAACGTTGTCTCTGAGGGTGTGGGTTTTATCCCTGGCCTCGTTCAGTGGTTTAAGGATCCAGTGTCACCTCAAGCTGTAGCATGGGTCACAGATTTGGGTTGGGTCATGCTTGCTATGGCTGTGGCGTAGACCTCAGCTGCAGCTCCAATTTGACCCCTAGCCTGTGAACTTCCATATTCCAGAGGTGCAACTGTGAAAAGGAAGGGAAAAAAGATATCAGTATTGAATGAAGGAGAATGAGAGAACCTCAAGATGATTGTGTGGGATTTTCTGAATGATCCTGAGTTTTAACCCTGAGGTAATGTAAATAAAAATCTGTGGACTGGCCTGAGAAAACCCTGGGAAGGGTTAGTTTAATTTTTCTCACTGGGGAATTCTTGAATCATAAAATGAGAAATTTTTGTCTAAATAAAGTTCATTTTTACACACCTGAGATCATGACCTCAGGTGAATAACCCACCAACATTTGCCTTTCTGCAACTCATTTTCTCCGGCTAAAAATGGGGGACTTCACTGAATTAATTGTACTTGTGACAGCTGTGTTTAGAAGCATTCAGGTTTCATTTTAGATTCAGTATATTCCATTAGAAGTACATAGGTACTGGGTTATTGAAAAGACTCACTAGGGCTTGTTAACTTAAGGCATAGTTTTTGCTTGGAGAAATATGACAAGTGGAATCTGGAAAATTAATCACCTCTTGTTCAAGTGTTCCTCCTCAGGTGGAGGCCAGTCTGAAGGAACTGAAAAGGAAAACAAAGGGCAAGAATAACAATTGTCCATGTGCTTGCTCTGGAACCTAGGAGACAACTCCTAGAAATCAAAGTGGTTACTATGTACCTCAAAGATTGGCAATTTTTTTTTTGTTTTTTGTTTTTTGTTTTGCAAAGGGGCATGTCTTTGTCAGTTTGAGATTCTGTAATAAAATATCCCAGATGGGTGGCTTGTCAGCAACAGACATTTATTTCTAATGGTTCAGGAGGCTTGAAGTACAAGATCAGGTGCCAGCACCGTGGTGGTTGTGTAAGGACTTTCTTCTGGGTAGCGGTTAACTTCTTATATCCTCATATGGCAAAAGAGGCTGGGGAGCTCTGAGGAGCCTCTTTCATAAGGGGGTTGGAATTTCAACATATGGATTTGGATGGGGTGGGGTGAGGGGAGACACAAATGTTCAGACCATAGTAGGCCAGGTAGTAAATATTTTAGGCTTTGTGAGTCATAAGACCTCTGTTGCGACTACTCAACATGAAAATTTCCATAGACAGTATAAACAAAGGAGCATGGCTGTGTTCCAATAATAAGTTATTTACCAAAAATACAGGAAAAAAAAGCAAAATATAAACAATCAGTAGCTGGATTTGGCTCACAAGTCAGTTTGCTGACCTCTGACCTCTAGACTTGTTTACCTGCACCGAAGTATATTGGTCTGGCCTAGATAACAGTGTGGACAGAAGCATGTACTTGACTGATAGGTGAATATAGCAGACATAGGTAACAGTGGCAGTGTTGGTTTTGTTTCACTGCCTCCTTAGGATCTATTTTCCTTACTGCCCTTTGGGAACCATGATTACACCATTCTCAGCCCTCATGCTTTTGCTTGGATTGGACTCTTGGCCTCATGGGTAGAGAATATGATCCAAATCTAACCAAGGAACACAACTATCCCCCTCACCACAGTGACTATTACAGAGATGGGGAAGTGGTCCCAACTTGTCCAATCAGAGTGAGGGATGTGATGTGTTCAACCAGGAGGAATTCTCCAAAGCAGACCCAGAGACAAAGGTTTGAGTGTAAGTTATTTGGGTTTTTTTTGTTGTTGTTGTTGAGAAGTACTCCTAGGAAATGCAGGTTGATGTCAGCAAGGCACCACTGAAGGGACTGGTGCTTCATTCTGCTGGGGACCCTGAGAGCCAGTGTAGAACAGGAGCCTCAGAGATAACCCACTGCAGGTGCACATACAAACCCCAGGAGTCACTGGTTGAGGGCTACTCCTCAGGGGTTCATCCCTACATCTTCTGACCTGCCCTGAGCACTAACAGAGTGGATATTTCAGCCACAAAGGGATGAATGCAAGCAAAGAGATACAGATGCTGGAATGTGGAAGTCAGGGCTTATTGCACTGATGTAAGATCCATAGGGAACTGGGTGGAGTATCTACATTTTTCCTACCATAGAATTTCATTAGTCTCCGTCTTAGGTTTCTGAAGAAACCAGGGCCTTATTTGACTCAGTTTGCCCCTCTGAATCACACTGTACCTGAAGTCATTTCATGGACATTTTAGCAACATAAGCCAACAAATTTCCTAACTGCTTAAATCAACATGAGCCAAGCTTCTTATTGTATAAATCAAGGACTAAAGAAAACACATGGGAAGTTGTCATTTATTTTCTACTGCTATTGATTCATCACATAGTCTGATAAATATTTGGGGGTATATAATATTCCCTAGAGTATATATAGATATAGATATACAAATATAGATCACATGTATCATCAGTATTACATATAGATACAGCCTATATAGCATCTCTATCTGCTTTTATATCTATATGGAGGGGGTCAGCGCTGCATCCAGGAAAGAGATACATAAATATGTTGGTTTTTAATGGTACACAAAGAGTTAAATAATAATTAATGAGGGAGCTCAGAGAAAAGTCACACATCTCCGCAATCCTTCCATCTATACACAACCGAAAGCCCATCAATGCCTGCTTCCATGAAAAGAAGGAACTGTGCAAAGTTGCCCCACAGACTCTCAGAAACTGTTTAATAAAAGAGATAAATATCTATTCCTCATGAGCACTTATTTTTGTCCACAACCTCTGTGCTTGGGGTTTATCTTTCTCATTTTTCCATTCCTATTTGCCGAATGGAATTAAAGGATTAGAGTTGAGATGGTCTGGACAAATAGAAGAGGATCAGAAGATAATAAGACCAGGAAAACCAAATGTAGTCATTTCAGGGAAAGTCAGAGAGTCAAGGGAATAAGCAAAAGATGACACACAATTATGAGAGTGGTAACGGGGTCAAAAAAAAAAGACAAAAGAAAAATTTTTATAATGCCTTGAGCACACACTTCCCCTTTTGTGTGTTCTCTCAGGAAATTGAGTACATTTCTTTTATATTTTTATTTGAACTGCCATTTCATTCAATGTGATTCTGTGCTTATCCATGCTTACTTAGGCTAAGTGTATGAAACCCTTTATAACCTGTGACCCGTGTGGTTTAATCTATGGTGTCTTATTCAGCAGTCACAGTTCATCAGTGTAGAAATAGATTAAGATGGATTCCATTCATGCAGCCACATTTCTCTTGAACATCTTCTATGAAGGCCACTGCTCATGGCACTAGTGATTCAACTGTAAACAAACTAAATAAAAATCATATCCTCAGGGAGTTTTCATTGACTGTGGAAAGACAGGTGATAGTCAAAATAAATAAAATGTGTAATAAATTAGATGATGGTAAGTGATATGTAGAAAAATACAGCAAGAAAAATGACTCAGGAGTTCTGGGAGGGGAGGGCCTCTTTGAGATGATGATTTTTCAGCAAAAGCCCAAAGGAGGTGAGGGGTGAGTCTAGTCGTGTAGATACCTGGCAAGTGCAAAGGCCATGAGGTGGGAGAGTGCTGGACCTTTCTTGGAACTGCAAGGAGGCTAATACACAACTAGAGCAGGGATCAGCAAACTTTTTTATAAAGAACCAGATGGTAAAAGATTTTCAGCTTTGAGGGCAATATAGTCCCCATAATAATCCCTCAACCCAAGCACTGTGGTATGAAAGCTGCCAAAGACAACAGACCTTAGTCTAAAGTTATAGGTAGGTGGTAATGAGGTTTGAATGTGCAGGGCCATATACATCATGGTAATAACTTTGGATTTTACTTTGTATGTTAGTTTCTCCAGAGAAATTTACCAACAGAACCAATAGGATCTGTGTGTGTGTGTGTGTGTGTGTGTGTGTGTGAATATAACAAGTACCCATATCTACAGTTGACAAGTCAAAGATCCAGGAGAGCTGATGGTATCACCCCAAACCAAATCCAAAGGCCTGAAACTCAGGAAAGCAAGGGATATATTTCCAGTCTGAAGACCAGCAGCCTTGAACTGAAGAAAGACTCAATGTTTCAATGTTAGTCTAAAGGCAGGAGAAAGCCTGATGTCTCACCCAGTTTGAAGGCTGTCATACAGGAGGAATTCCCTCCATTCAGGGGAGATCAGCCCTTCCATTCTACTCTGGCCATCAACTGATTGGATAAGGCCCACCCACATTTAGGACAATGATCTGCTTTACTCAGTCTACCAATGTAAATGTGAAACCCACCCAAAAATACCATCACCAAACAGCCAGAATTATGTTTGACCAAATATCTAAGCACCATGTGAATCAGTCAAATTGACACATCAAATAAACCACATTTTACATTGGATAAAGAGCTATTAAAGGGTTTTGAACAGTGAAATGACAAAATTTGCTTTATGTGTTAACCACATCATTCTAACTGGTAAGCCAACATAGACATAAGGAGACCAGCTATGAAGCTATTTCTGTTTTCCAGGAAATAGGTAATGGTGGTGTGGACAAAGTTGGTAACTGTGGAGGTGGTGATAAATTACCAGATTCTTATTACTCTGAGCAATAATTAAGTTGGTTTTTGATAGTAGCACTGAGTAAATTTCCTGATTACCTGTGACTGTGGAAGAATGATTACAGTAGGATGGACTCTAAGACTTTGTCCTAAGTTGCCCCCAACTGAGAAAAGAAACTGGTTCAGGGGAAAGAATAGGGGCTGTTTTGGACAGATGATATTAAAAGGTTTATTAGACACCCAAGTGGCAAAGTAGAGGCAAAGGTCCAAAAGTTTGGAAAAAAGGGACCCCTCTTGCACTGTTGGTGTGAATGTAAGCTGATACAGCCACTATGGAGAACAGTATGAAGGTACCTTAGAAATCTATACAGAGAACTACCATATGACCCAGCAATCCCACTCTTAGGCATATATCTGGACAAAACTCTCCTTAAAAAAGACACATGCACCCGCATGTTCATTGCAGCACTATTCACAATAGCCAAGACATGGAATCAACCCAAATGTCCACTGATAGATGATTGGATTAGGAAGATGTGGTATATATACACAATGGAATACTACTTGGCCATAAAAAAGAACAAAATAATGCCATTTGTAGCAACATCAGTGAAACTAGGGACTCTCATCCTGAATGAAGTAAGTCAGAAAGAGAAAGATAAATACCATAAGATATCACTTATATCTGGAATCTAATATATGGCACAAAGGAACCTTTCCACAGAAAAGAAAATCATGGACTTGGAGGATAGACTTGTGGTTGCCAAGGGTGAAGGTGGGGGGACTGGGAGGGACTGGAAGCTTGGGGTAAATAGATGCAGAATGTTGCCTTCAGGAGGGATTAGCAATGGGATCTTGCTGTGTAGCACTGGGAACTCTGTCTAGTCAATTATGATGGAACATGTCATGTGAGAACAAAGAATGTATACATGTATGTGTAAATGGGTCACCTTGCTGTGCAGTAGAAAAAATATATATACAATGAAATAAAAAATTAAAAAATAAAATAACTACAAAAAAAATTTGTGCTTCTTCCTCCCCCAAATTCCTATGGTGAAATTTCAATGCCTATTGTCATGATGTTGGGAGCTAGAGCCTTAAGGATTAGATCATGAAGGTGCAGCCCTTATGAATGGGATTAGTTTTTTTGTGGGTTTTTTTTTCCGCTTTTTGGGGGATTAGCATTCTTATAAAAGAAACCCCACAGAGATCCTTTTCCCCTTGCACTGAATAAGGATATGGCCAGAATGTGCAGCAATGAACCAGGAGGAGGGCCCTGACCAGAATGCTATCATATCTGCACCTTGATGGACCTTCAGCCTCTGGAATTGTAAGAACTAAATTTCTGCTGTTTATAAACTACCCAGTCTGTTATATTTTGGTATAGCAGCACAAATGAATTAAGACAGTAGAACAAACCGTCATATATTCTTCTTCTTTTGTTTTGTTTTCCTCGCTCTCTTTCTCTCTCCCTCTCTCTCCCTCCCTCCCTCTCTCTCCTTTTTGGCCACCCTATTGCAAATGGAGTTCCTGGGCCAGGGAGGAATCACATCCAGGTTGCAGTTGCAACCTAGACCACAGCTGCAGCACCCCTGGATGCTTCACTCACTGTATGCTGGTCAGGGATCAAACCTGCATCCCATTGCTCCAGAAACACCACTGATCCTATTGCACCACAGAATGAGCTCCTAAATATACTATTTGAAGTTCAAAGTGAGAGGCCTTGCCCATACCTAAATCCATAAGACTCAAGAGATCCAATCCAAAACTTTCAACATTTTCTATATCCCATGTTTTCTTTTCTCCCCACACCTGAGATTCCTTGGAGTTCTCGTTTGTTTACTGTCTACCCTCTTCCCACCCTCTGCAAACCCAGGCTTCCCTCTCCCCCATGATTTCACTGAACCTCTCACCAAGTTCTGCTTCTCCCTTCAAACCCCTCTGGGTCTTTCCTCCTCTGCCCTTTGCTGAATCTCTATCCCCAGGTCTCCCAGCTGAAAGGCAAGGAGTGGATCACAAGTGGAGAAGGGGGGGGGGTGGTAAAGAGAAAATATGAGCTGGAATTATGCATTCTTTTGGTGCAGCTATAAGGATGGGTAAGATCTATGGATATCCCTATGATAAATAATAGAAATAATAATTATATATGTATGTTTATATATCAGTCATAAGTAGCTAATGTTCATTACTTCAGTGCATATTTAATAGAATCATAGGATTAGAAATGTGTCTATATTCAGGACCTTTCCCTCCAAATAGACAGCTTCTAATCACGAGTCATCACATGTGTTGGAGTAAGGGTGAAGGGTAAGGATTATCCACATTAGATGGTAATTTGTTCTCTCTGAATCTGTTTCAATCTGCTATAGACACGTGTGGAAGTCCCTGTGATGGAACTTCATGAGCTTTCTCTGAATGACCCAGCTTTGTCTTCATTTGTAGTTTTGTTTTCTGTCCTTTTCTTTGCAAGAATTTTCATGTTCTATAAGTAGAAGTAGTGGTAGGAGAAAGATGGAGAAAGAGATGGAGCACCCATCCTTTACTATAGAGAGAGAGAGAACGCACACAAAGGAGAGAACTCATAAGCTCTATCAGCCAAAAGTAAGGACCTGAAAATCAATTACAAAGACAAATTTGACATGAACAAGTGTTAGGAACTTGTGACAAGCAAACCTAAAGAGGTTATCATTGCTCACTCTATACTAATGGTACTTCATCAAGAGAAGGCACAGAAAAGCAATGTGTCCGTTCCTCTTACCATGAACTGGGTTGTATTTTCCAAGCCATCTGATTTCCCCAGAGTAAATTCTAAAATATCCTCCTCTGTAGGAGGAGGAGTCTTACTTCTTCATACTAGAGAGAATTTTTTAGAAGGAAAGAGGGACAGGCAGTTAGAGCTGCCCAGGGACACAGCTTTATTTCTAATTTAGCAGATGCTAAATCCACGTTTCCATTCATTGTGCTTTCTTTTTTTTTTTTTTTTTTTTGTCTTTTGCCATTTGTTGGGCCGCTCCCGCGACATATGGAGGTTCCCAGGCTAGGGGTCTAATCGGAGCTGTTGACACCAGCCTACGCCAGAGCCACAGCAACGCGGGATGCGAGCCGCATCTGCGACCTACACCACAGCTCAAGGCAACGCGGATTGTTAAACCACTGAGCAAGGGCAGGGATCTAACCTGCAACCTCATGGTTCCTAATCGGATTCGTTAACCACTGCGCCACGATGGGAACTCCTCATTGTGCTTTCTTTGAAAACCCTTTCTCCTTTTGTCAGATACATTCTCACTCTTCAAGACAAGCCAAAATGCAAGGAAAATCCATGCAAATGCAAAAGAATCTTTGAATCAGCCTGATGTTTTCCTTTTCATTGGAACAGTGTGTGGTGTCCATGGATTACAAGCACACCTTTCCTGCCTTTTCACTTAGAAGGACTGTATAGAGTAGGTAGTAATTGTCAATGCAATACATTTTGATTTCTGGAAGTAGACTGGGGCTACTCAGTTTGACACTCTTGACATGTTCACCAGATCACTCTTTAACTGTGGGGGCTGTCCTGTGTATCACAAGACACACAGGCTTCCACCCACCCCTGACTTCCACCCACAAGATGCCAACAGCACCCTCCTCTCAGTCATGACCATCAAAAATGCCTCTGCAGAAATGGGTGATTCTATGGCCAGGAAAGGAATATACATGTTGAGTCCAGTGCATCTCATAGCATCAGGGGGAAAAATGATAGTTATCAAAACACACACATGGAGTTCCCTGGTGGTGCAGCAAGTTGAGGATCTAGCATTGTCACTTCTCAAATTCAATCCCTGGCCTGGGAGCCTCCACATGCTGTGGACACAGACAAAAAAAAAAAAAGGAAAAAAACAAAAAACAAAACCAAAAAATAATACACACACACATACAAACACACACACACACCCACACGCACACACAAAATCAGTGATAGGGTATGTCATAGGGACACAGCAGAGCTCTCAGGGGCCAAAGCTGGAACAATATAAGCAACAAAGTAAAGTAGTATGGGGTTATAACCCAGATTATAAAATAAATATTCCTAAACCCATATTGACATAAATAAATGATTGAACAATTACACAAATGGAGATAATGGATAAGTCTCCTCTGCAGAAGAATTTTAAGTAATTTATGTTGACACTCATTTTCATGAGTATATATATAAAATAAGTTAGGTCATCCTCAAGTCCTCAAGAAGATGGTGTGTGTAACTCCCACCCTCATTAAGTATGGGCTGTGCTTAGTGACTTCCTTCCAAAGAGCACAATAAAGAAAGGAAGGATAAAATGAGTAACTTTGCAGTGAAGAAATCTGACAGGCACCTCTCAGCCAGGGAATCAAGGTCAACATCAACAGTGATAAGTCGTGGTGACTGTATGCACTTTTGATAGGATATGATGAGAATGGAATGTTACCTCTGTCGTCTTCCTTCTGAAGTCCATCCCACATCTAATCATGAGAAAACACACAGACAAATCCATATTGAGGGATAGCCTACAAACTGTTTCTCTAGTACTCCTCAAATCTGTCCAAGTTCATCACAAACAAGGACAATCTCTGTGGGATGATTAAACCTAATATTGGATCCTGGAATGAAAAGGGACATCAGATAAAAGCAAAGAGAATCTGAATAAAGTATAGAATTTATTTAATAATAATGTATTGATATTGACTCATTAACTGTTACAAATGTACCATACTTGTTATTAAAATGAAAGATGTTGTTAACAGGAGGAACTGGGCATGAGATATATGGGAAATTTCTTACTATTTCTGAAACTTTTCTACAAATTTGAAACAATTACAAAATACAAAAAAAAACTAATTAAAAAAATGTCTCCAGATATTGCCAAATGTTGCAATGGGAAGCAGAGGAGTCCCAAGCTGAGAACCATGGCTATAGCATATTTCACATCAAGTTTCACATCTACCACTGTGTGACCTTGAGAAAATTCCTTAGCATCTCTGAGCTTCTGAAAAGTGGGGACAATAATACCTACCTCAGAAGATCAGTTTGAGAATGAATAAAGTAATGTAATGTGCAGTCTGGCATTTAATAAACATTTGATAAACGTCAGCACTGGTAACACTAATCACAATCATTATTATTATCAATTCACCTTGTATGACTAAAGCGCTACGGACACAGTCCTATTTGTTCCTAGACCATCAGGCTCCAGGAAAATAAAACTATCTTGAGGGGAAACCAGATTTAGAAAAACCTGCCTTCTTTCCTTGAAGAACAGAATGTGCCTTTTAGAAAATGATAAAACTCTCCCCCGAACCTGCAGCCTTTCTCAAGAAAAGCCCAAACGATGATCGACGGTGGCATTTGCTTCTCTAATACTGAGTCAACCCAGCCATCCTGCATCAAATTTCTTTGGATTAGACTCATTTATTGAATCCCAGGGTGAGAAAGGCAGCATGGTAACACAAGTGGAAGATGAGGCCATCCATCTGGCTGAGGAGTCAGGATGGGGAAGTGAGAAGATCAGGCTCCACTGCATGAAGGGCAGCCCTGATGTGGGATCTGTTAGGTCACTCAGCCCCTGGAAAATGTCTCCCATCTACCCTCTGACTACTCAGTGTTGGAACATTTAGTCATCTAACCACCCACTTTTCAGCATCCTGGACTCAACACTAGTTATATGTAATGACTTCTACTGTTAGGGAGCTTAGGGCTAAGGAAAACACAGAAAGCCATTCAATTTACATTTCCAAAAAGGATATAGAACAAAGCAGGATGAAGTCTACCAGACTTTTGAAGCAACTGGGACTAAGTGGAAAGGTCAGCACTGGGCAGCCTTTTTCTTTTAACTATAGATATATTATATACTTTACATATTTTAAATATATATATGTACAAATACATATATACACACATACATATATATATAACATACTTTTTTCAAAGTGTCTATTTTATGCATTTTTTGTTTTATACAGCCCCCATCCCATTGTCTGTTTTCAGGTTTATTGTTTTGTTTTTATTTTTTTAAGTTTTATTGAATTATGGTTAATTTACAATGTGATGATCATTTCTGCTATATGACAAGCTGATTTAGGTTATACATACACACACATCCACTCTTTTTCAGATTCTTTTCCCACATAGATTATCACAGAATTGGGCAGCCTTTAATCTACAGGTTGATGTAGAAAAATATGATTCTTAAAGTTAGATTAACTTGGTTTCAAACTCCTCCCGGTGACTGTAAGCCAGGCTCTGCTCCCTCTCTGAGTCTCCATTTCTCCCTGTATAAAATGGGGGTTATTGTGGGGAATAAAAAAAGGGATTTTTATAAAGAGAAAACAAAAATACCAAAATGGCAACAATGGTCAGAGATGATGATTCTAGATGAACCCATCCTGGTGATACCTCCTGAAGTTCAGGAACGCAAAAACAGCAGTCTGCTAAGAGAGCTTTAGTTCTCTCCAGCCAGGGACCAGTGGGAGACCTTATCCCTTTTGGACTGACGTAGGAAGATGCTGATGTCATGGGGTGAAATCTGTTCTCACATCCCTGTGTTCAGTTACTGAGGAATAATTGGAAAGGCTCTGATGGAAATGGTTTAGGCCAAGCAGTCTTGGTGGGAAGGAGGTGCTGGAGAGCAGGTCAGCTCCAAAAGAGGGTGTGAGATGGAGCGTAGGTCCCCCAGCTCCCAGAGAGATTGCTGTATAGGGCTTTGAAGGCATTAACTAATCTTTTTTTTTTTTTTCTTTTTAGGGCCACACCTGCAGCATATGCAAGTTCCCAGGTTAGGAGTCGAATCGGAGCTATGGCTGCCAGCCACAGTCACAGCCACAGCAATGCCATATCTCAGCCACATCTGCAACCTACACTACAGCTCACAGCAACACCAGATCCCTAACCCACTGAGTGAGGCCACGGATCAAACCTGCATCCTCATGGATAGTAGTCGTGTTTGTTACTGCTGAGCCCCGACAGGAACTCCAGCATTAGCTAATCTTCAGTGTCTTGGAAATGAACACTTCTCTTGGACCTCTGAAATTCATATTTGAGCCCATTTCCCAGAATTTGGCTTCATTCATTCAAGAAATAATTATTAATTTCCTACTGTGTGCCTAGGCCCTGGAGATAAAGTAATAAAAACAAGCACTATGGTAGCTGGTCTTCTTAAGGTAGGAAAACAATAGTCAAGGAAAGACACCTGGTGATGAGCTTTCTAAAGCAAGTGAATCAGGCAGGGTACATCAAGCAACTAAATTTGAGGTAACATGGAGACAGAGTTGAGGAAAGGAACTCTGAGGAGATGGCATTAGAGATACATTCTAAAGGGAGAGAACGAGACAAATATGCAAAGTTTGGAGTTCCCGTTGTGGCTCAGCAGATTAAGAACCCAACGTAGTGTCCATGAGGATACCTGTTCAATCCTTGGCCCCGCTCAGTGGGTTAAGGATCCAGCATTGCTGTGAGCTGCAGTGTAGGTCACAGATGTGACTCAGATCTCATTTAGCTTTGCTGTGGCATAGGGCAGCAGCTGCAGCTCCAATTCAACCCCTGGCCCAGGAGCTTCCATATGCTGCAGGTGCAGCCATAAACAATAAAAATAAAAAACAAAAGTAAAGATATGCAAAGTTTTGTACAATTATCTGGGTAGAGCCAATAGCCTGATCTAAGGATATGCTTGATTTCTTCTCATTTTCAACTTTGAGTGCCCCTTACCCAGATCTGATCATGTAACTTCTTCCTACTTAGGGAGGTATTTTAGACTCTGCTTGTGTGGACCATTTGTTTATTCATTCCTTTGTTTACTCATGCACACAATTATTTAGTGCTTATTTAGTAAGCACTTCCTATGTGGCAGACACGAGGAATATATAGTGGGTAAAACAGATGTGAGTTCCATTTGAATGGAAATTAAGAGTATACAGAGACTATTCTCGAAATATTTCAGTGCCTAATGCACCTGACAGTAGTACCTGGGAAAGAAATTTCAGACCCCCTCCTAAGAAACAGCTTATCTTTTTAGGGATTCAGATCATGGTTAGTAGATAGAACTCCAAAACTCAATTGCAGATAGATATTGGGAAAATGTTGGACTTTAGCGTCAGAAAGAACTTGGCTTTAAATCCTAGTGTTACCAGGGACTAGCTATGAGACTGTGGCAGTCATTTAACCTTTCCCAGCCTTAGACTTCTCCCCTGTCATATCCAACATAGTTTAGCCCAAAACAGTTTCTCCCTAAATGATTAGGGTGACCTTTTAACCCATTTTTGCTGTCTTTTTGAGTAAGTAGATTACAGCTTTTCCCTGAGAGAGTAAACCTTTGTAATGTATATCAGAAAGAAAAGTGGTTTTTTTGTTTTTCTGTTTTTTTGGGGTTTTTTAATGTATACAGTTTAATTTTTACAAAGAGACTAGCACATCCCCCTTAAAGTCCCAAGAGGGAATTTTGGCCAAAGTTACTCATTCCACTTTCTAGATTAAGACATTCATTCTTGGAGTTCCCATCATGGCTTAGTGGTTAATGAATCCGACCAGTATCCATGAGGACGTGGCCTCACTCAGTGGGTTACGGATCCGGCATTGCCATGAGCTATGGTGTAGGTTGGAAACACGGCTCAGATCCCATGTTGCTTTGGCTGTGGTGCAGGCCGGCCCCTACAACTCTGATTTGACCCCTATCCTGGGAACCTCCATACGTCACAGGTTCGGCCCTAAAAAGACAAAAGACAAAAGACAAAAAAAAAAAAAAAAAAAAAAAAAAAAAAAAAAAAAAAAAAGACATTTGTTCTCAACAAAACTCATATAAGCAGCCTCTTTCTTAAGACCTGAATTCTCCAGTTGGCCTATGCAGTAAGATTAGTTAAAAAATTCTTTAATAATTACAGGGATGGGAGGTAGAAAAAAGCTATCATTCCCACACTTTGGATGGAGTCTGTCCTGTAGAATGCATGCAAATATCCTGAAAAAGTAAATGCTGTGTCTTAGCCTTTGGCAGTAACCAGCTCATCTAGGAAAATGAAATTGATCCGTGTTAAATTATACCTTATTCTCTATGCTCTACCAAATACGGAAAGCAGACACTACTGTGTAATGTTACCCCACAGCTTTAAACCCCTTCTCCAAGCAGTTTAGCTCTAATTATAAAAGGAAACAGATGTTGCCCGTTCCTATCTCCCACACATCTTACATCTGCTAAGGCCCTCCACGGGCTGGTGGGGGGAGACCCTTGAGGGAAAATTCTCTCTTGGGTTTTTCAATCACCTCCTGGAATTAGGATCTGAGACAGAAATAGAGAGGTATTGTATGAAGGTCAATTTCTAGCTACATCATGCACCAGCCTCTGGCAGCAGGGAGCAACACTGCTGATTTGTACCAAGGCCCCAGGAGTTGCTCAGCTGTATTAAACTATTAAGAGGAAGAATAAAAATCGAAACAGATCGCATCCATTTGAGGTGGGCTGTTCAAAATGTGTTCATTGGGAGTGTTAAATTCAATAGAGATGACAAGGTCGGATGAGACCCACTGCCTTATTCCAAGCAGATTAACGTTCAGGTGCTCACCGCAGGATATTACTGCACACTTCATTAGATTATACCTCTAACCTGAAACAATAACTGTTAAATTCCAACTCTATCTGAGTCTTGGACATCGTGCCTCAGAGATCCCTTAACCTTGGGATGGGTAGCTGAATGGGAATTGATTTGTCATCTTTTAAAACTTATAAATGCTAAGAGTTCACAAACTGACACTCATACGGCATATTCTACATTCTGCAGTTGTTTCAACTGAACTAGAGATGTATAGTTCTGTCCGGCCAAAATTGCTGCACCTCCTTAAAATATTACATTGGCATCACACTCACAAATAGGACACTGCACTCTCTGAGGAAGGTTGTTTACATTAAAATGATGTCTGCCTTGTGAACCTGTGGCCAAATTTGTCATCAGCTAACTTTGGTCAAAATTCATTTTTACTTGCACCATTTTGAGGTCATGAAGTTTAACCTGACAGGTGAGAATATAACCACACATTTTCAACCCTTTTCAATTCGGTGTTTCAACTTCATCTTTTGGCTGCCTTGTTCTTACAGGCTGGGGAGTTATGTTCCTTGATCAATCTTGTGCTTTCATAAAGTGACAGTGTTTTACCCAGACGTTATTTTTCACCTCCCTAAGCTTACAAGGTATTATCTATCTTCTAGACAATAGAAATGTCTTTAGGACTAGAACCAGTATTCAGTCTTTGCTTGAGAGGATGAATTCATTATTCATTTAATGCATACCATTAGTTGAGTACCTACTATATGTCAGGTGTTATTTTAGACCCTACAGTTGCAGCGATAATACTGAGGGAATCTTTGGAAATCACTTACCACTAAAAGTGAAAGACAATAAACAAGCAAATTAAAACACCTAATTTCATACAGTGAAAAAGAAATATAGTGTACAATTAGGGTAACCATAGAATGCCTTTCTAAGAGGTGACATTTGTACAGTGATCTGAAAAGATTTGGGGGAAGAATATTCTAGACAGACAGGACAACAAAGGCAACCCTCTGAGGGTGGGAACAAGCTTGATTGGTTAGAAAAACAAAAAGCATCCAATGCCGAGAAAAAAAAAAAATTAGGACTCAGAGGTGGATGACCTTCACGGCCACAATCAGGTTTTGGGTTTTATTCTCCAAATGATGGAAAATCATCACAGGCATTTAGTGGGAGAAGGATATGATCCAGTTTAATCTTTTTAATAAGTTGTAACTGATCTGTAGTAAACAGATCTCTGGCTTATGCCGAATGTGTAATAGCTTGATAGAATAGGCTTTGGTGATTAAGCAGTTCTGAGTTCAGATCCAAGTTCTACCATTTACTAGCTCACCTTAGACAAGTTACATAATTTCTTGTCTTACATTCTTAATGACAGCAGAGAGAACATAATAATACCTCCCTCCTGAAGTAAGATCATACACATGTAAGGTACATAGGAAATACACAATACATGGTAAAGCTTATTTATTCACTGACACACTCACTAATTTCTTTGCATATTATACCATTGGTATTCTGCCCCTTCAAAGTCCTGCATGGAGAAATTTTTATTAGTTATGTATTATTTTCTATTGTTTTTGAGCAGTTGATTTCCTGTCATACTTTCCCAACTTTTTAATACAAGGAATTTCCAAACTTGCCATTCCTCAGTACTTCTGCATTTCCTCAAACCCTAAACCCTCCTAAGAATCTGGAATATTCCATACATAAGCACCAAAATCATACATCCCCAATTCACTGGGTAAATACTGAGCTACTCTCTACAGTTTTTGAAGAAAAAGGTTTTGTGGTAGTGAGTTAGTGATTCTCAACCTTTAAAATCCCAGAAATTCTGGCCACATATTAAAGCAATTAAGAGATTGAAGACAGGAGAGTTCCTGTCATGGCTTAGTGGTTAATGAATCCGAAAAGGAACCATGAGGTTGTGGGTTCGATCCCTGGCCTCACTCAGTGGGTTAAAGATCCGGCATTGCCATGAGTGTGGTGTAGGTCTCAGACACGGCTCGGATCTGGCATTGCTGTGGTTGTGGCATAGGCCAGCAGCTATAGCTCTGATTAGATTCCTAGCCTGGAAACCTCCATATGCTGTGGGTGCAGCCCTAGAAAAGACAAAAAAAAAAAAAGATGAAAAAGAGAGAGAGAGAGATTGAGGACAACAATAAGTCTGTAATAATTACAGTGTGGTTCTATTAGATATTATTTCAATGTATACCAAAATAACCATTGCTTTTTCCTCTTTGTTGATTGTTCTTCCACCTCATGCAGACTGTTTACTTACCTGACTTAGGTCCCTAATAGACCCAGAAGGCAAATTCTTGAGTAGTCTAAGAAACCCAAGCTCTTCTCTTCATGCTGACTTGATATCATGATTAGCCTCTTCTGACTGTCAGCATGTTTTCTCTACTTACAAGCTTCCTAAGTGTTTTACTCATCACAACCTTATATCTGACAGAAATCGCTATATGCACGTGAGCCATCACTTGTACCCAAAATTAATTGTACATACAATTTGGGGAGTTCACATTGTGGCCCAATGGAGAGGAATCTGACTAGGAACCATGAGCTTGCAGGTTCGATCTCTGGCCTCGCTCATTGGGTTAAGGATCTGGCATTGCTGTGAGCTTCAGTGTAGGTCACAGATGAGGCTCATATCATGCATTGCTGTGGCTGTGGCATAGGCAGGCAACTGTAGCTCCAATTTGACCCTGGCCTGGGAATTTCCATATGCTGTGGATGTGGCCCTAAAAAGAAAAAAAAATTGAAGGCAAACAGGTGAAGGAGTCAGGCACACTGGTAATCTTATGACATCGCTTTGATATCTTCTAAACTGAAGACTGTCACCAGACTCCTGATTTTGATTTCAAACAGCAATTATTGCTTCTGGGATTAGACCACATAGACTGTAATATTGGTGCACAAAACTCCCAACCTAGCATTTGATCACAATTTTACAAAGTCAAAGAGAGCTGATATTTTCTGAGAGCTGTCTAGGTCCTAAGCCATTGTGTCTAGACAGGTTTGTGAATTATGAATAAAATTCTTGGAATGACACTTTTTAGAAATCCAAACTAATGAACACATCCAAAATTGTAATGCTCAAAGCATGGCAAAATCAAGTAGGAAAGTGAGAGTGCTTCCAGATGCCATATCTGGATGTTAAGAACATTAGATGACACACTCTAATTATATACTTATTAAAATCCAAGAACCCCTGATGGAAGAAACAAAAGGTTCTGTGTAGATCCCTGGACATTCAAACCCTTCAGCATTTAATACTACTAGAAAAAATCCTTAGCAGAAGGTGAGATATGTAGGGGAAAAAACCTCTAAAATGCCCATAATTGTTGAAAGTTTGAGCCAATTTCCCACTAAAACTACCTAACATTAACCTATTTGAAGAGATTATAGAATAGAATCTGGTTATGGTGGGGGAGGGGAGGTAGAGCTGGGAAAAAGATCAAAATTCAGCTTGTAGATTAAATACATGCATGTTCCATCTTTCCATAACTCCTATCTTACCTGCTAAACACAGAAAAACTTAAAAAATAAATAAAATAATTTCAATTCATGTTCCCTATGCCCCTGCATTGTTTTCAGTGCTCCATTTCATGTGCAGTGCCAGAGTCTAAAGATTTACTCACATTAAAAAAATACTTTCAGGAGTTCCCATCGTGGCTCAGTGGTTAACGAATCCAACTAGGAACCATGAGGTTGTGGGTTCGATCCCTGGCCTTGCTCAGTGGGTTAAGGATCCGGCATTGTTGTGAGCTGTGGTGTAGGTTGCAGACGTGGCTCAGATCCCGTATTGCTGCAGCTGTTGCTGTGGCTGTGCCACGCGAGTGGCCCAAGAAGTGGCAAACACGCGCGTACACACACACACACACACACACACACAAAATACTTTCAGCGGGATTTTTTTTTTTTTTTTTTTTTGCTTTTTAGGGCCAAACCCGCGGCCTATTGGAGGTTCCCAGGCTAGGGTAGAATCAGAGCTGTAGCCACCAGCCTATGCCACAGCCATAGCAACGATGGATCCAAGGTGCATCTGTGACTTACACTGCAGCTCACACTAATTTGGTATCCTGCTGGTATTCAACTTCACTGAATTCATTTATTGGTTCTAATAGTTTATTGGTGGAGTCTTTAGCATTTTCTAAATATTGTACCATGTTATCTGCAAATAGTGATAGATTTACTTCTTCCTTTCCAACTTGGATTCCTTTTATTTCTTTTACTCATTTGAAAACTATGGCTAGGATTTCAAGTACTTTGTGGAATAAAAGTAGTGAGAGTGGGCATCTTCATCTTATTCCTGATCTTAGAGGAAAAGCTTTCAGCTTTTCACTGTCGAGTATGATGTTAGCTGTGAATTTGTCACATGTATGCTTTGTTTTGTTGAGGTACATGCCTTATGTCCATTTTGTTAAGAGTTTTTTTTTTTTTTATCAGAAACGGATATTGAATTTTGTCAAATGCTTTTTTTGAGATGATCATATGATTTTTATCTTTTGTTGTGGTGGTATATCATGTTGATTAACTTGCAGATGTTAAATCTTTGCATCCTTGAATTAATCCTACTCGATCATGGTTCTGATCATTTTGATGTACTGTTGAATTTGACTTTCTTAAATTTTGTTGAGGAATTTGGCATCTGTGTTCATCAGGGATATTGCCCTGTAATTTTATTTTTTTGTTGCTTTTTGGGAGGGGGGCAGGGGGGGTCATTTTATTTGCAACACATGGAGTTCCTTAACCTGGCTATTTGTTTATCTTCCCAGAATAGGGATCTCTTCAGCCATTATTTCTTCAAATGGTTTTTCTGGCCTCTTCTCTGTCTTTTTCTGGGATCCCTATAATGTGAATATTATTCCACTTGATAATGTTCCAGAGATCCCTTAAGGTACCCTCATTCTTTTATTTTTTTTTTTTAATTTTGCTGCTCTGAGTGATTTCCTTTGCTTTGTCTTCCAGCTTGCTAATTCATGCTTCTATTTCTTCTATTCTTCTATTGAACACCTCTAGAGTATTTTTAAGTTCAATTATACTTCTGTGTGCTACTTTCTTATATTTTATCTTTATTGAAGTTCTCTCTGTATTCATTCATTCTTCTTCTGATACCAGTGAGCATTTCTTGTGTAAGAGTTATTCCATGTGGCCTAGAAGCACAGTTTCCCTGGCCACCAGGGCTAGGCACTCATGTGCATTGTGTGTGCCCACCAGCTTAAAGGGCTGTAGCTGCTGCACAAGGCAGATGGGGCTCAGGGCGCTGATCTGTTCTGGCTATAGCTCAGCCACTACAGGGAGAGGGCAGGGTTTGAGTTGCTTGCCCATCCCACTAATGGCTTGCCAGCTGCAAAGAAGGAGCAAGGCTGGAGGCACCTGCCCAGCCTGGTTGTGAATTAGTTGCTGCCTAAGGATGGTAAGTTTCTGGGTGCTCACCTGGCCCAGATGCAGCTCAGCTGCTGTGCAAGGAGTGTGAGCTCAGGGTGCTGAGGACTACCTTTTTGTTGAGAAAAAAAAATTGCTTTAATGATATGAGTTTCTCTTACCTAAAATCACTCTGTTGTTTGGAATGCAATTAAGAGTCCCATTATTAGATTTGGGGAATACATCCATTTCTGCCTCCCAGAATTCGGCCTCCCATTAAAAGAACACTTCAAATAATACCTCCTCCATGAAGCTCTTTGAGAGTTCATAACTTTCTTTTATTTATTTATTTTATTTATTTATTTATTTATTTATTTTCCACTGTACAGCATGGGGATCAAGTTACACTTAAATGTATACATTTTTTCCCCACCCTTTGTTCTGTTGCAACATGAGTATCTAGACATAGTTCTCAATGCTATTCAGCAGGATCACATTGTAAATCCATTCGAAGTTGTATCTGATAACCCCAAGCTCTCCATCCCTCCACTCCCTCCCTCTCCCATCAGGCAGCCACAAGTCTATTTTCCAAGTCCATGATTTTCTTTTCTGTGGAGATATTCATTTGTGCTGTACATTAGATTCCAGTTATAAGTGATATCATATGGAATTTGTCTTTGTCTTTCTGGCTCATTTCACTCAGTGTGAGATTCTCTAGTTCTAACCATGTTGCTATAAATGGCATCATGTCATTATTTTTTTATAACTGAGTAGTATTCCATTGTGTATATATATATCACATCTTCCTAATCCAATCACCTGTCCATGGACATTTGGGTTATTTCCATGTCTTAGCTATTGTGAATAGTGCTGCAATGAACATGTGGGTGCACGTGTCTCTTTTAAGTAGAGCTTTGTCCAGATAGATGCCCAAGAGTGGGATTGCAGGGTCATATGGAAGTTCTATGTATAGATTTCTAAGGTATCTCCAAACTGTTCTCCATACTGGCTGTACCAGTTTACATTCCCACCAACAGTGCAGGAGGGTTCCCTTTTCTCCACAGCCCCTCCAGCACTTGTTATTTGTGAACTTATTAATGACGGCCATTCTGACTGGTGTGAGGTGGTATCTCATGGTAGTTTTGATTTGCATTTCTCTTATAATCAGCGAGGTTGAGCATTTTTTCATGTGTGTGTTGGCCATCTGAGTATCTTCCTTGGAGAACAGTCTATTCATGTCTTTTGCCCATTTTTCCATTGGTTGATTGGCTTTTTTGCTGTTGAGTTGTATAAGTTGCTTATATATTCTAGAGATTAAGCCCTTGTCCGTTGCATCATTTGAAACTATTTTCCCCCATTCTGTAAGCTGTCTTTTTGTTTTCTTTTTGGCTTCCTTTGCTGTGCAAAAGCTTTTCAGTTTGATTAGGTCCCATGGGTTTATTTTTGCTCTTATTTCTATTGCTTTGGGAGACTGACTGGAGAAACTATTCATGAGGTTGATGTCAGAGAGTGTTTTGCCTATGTTCTCTTCTAGGAGTTTGATTGTGTCCTGTCTTATATTTAAGTCTTTCAGCCATTTTGAGTTTATTTTTGTGCATGGTGTGAGGGTGTGTTCTAATTTCATTGCTTTGCATGCAGCTGTCCAGGTTTCCCAGCAATGCTTGCTGAATAGACTTTCTTTTTCCCATTTTATGTTCTTGCCTCCCTTGTCAAAGATTAATTGACCATAGGTGTCAGGGTTTATTTCCGGGTTCTCTATTCTGTTCCATTGGTCTGTCTGTCTGTCTGTTTTGATACCAGTACTACACTGTTTTGATGACTGTGGCTTTGTGATATTGCTTTAAGTCTGGGAAAGTTATGCCCCCTGCTTGGCTTTTGTTTCTCAGGATTGCTTTGGCAATTCTGGGTCTTTTGTGGTTCCATATAAATGTTTGGATTATTTGTTCTAGTTCTGTGAAAAATGTCGTAGGTGATTTGATAGGGATTGCATTGAATCTGTAGATTGCTTTGGGTAGGATGGCCATTTTCACAATATTGATTTTTCCAATCCAGGAACGTGGAATATCTTTCCATTTCTTTACATCTTCTTTGATTTCTTTGATTAAAGTTTTATAGTTCTAGGCATATAAGTCCTTGACCTCCTTGGTCAGGTGTATTCCAAGGTATTTGATTTTTGGGGGGAGCAATTTTAAAAGGTATTGTATTTTTTGATTCCTTTTCAAGCATTTCATTGTTGGTATACAGAAATGTGACTGATTTCTGAATGTTAGTCTTATAGCCTGCTACTTTGCTGAACTTATTAATCAGTTCAAGTAGTTTTGGGGTTGAGTCCTTAGGGTCTTCTATGTATAGTATCATGTCGTCTGCATATAGTGACAGTTTTATCTCTTCTCTTCCTATACGGATGCCTTTTATTTCTTTTGTTTGTCTAATTGCTATGGCTAGGACTTGCAAAACTATGTTGAAGAGCAGTGGTGAGAGTGGGCATCCCTGTCTTGTTCCAGATTTGAGTGAGAAGGCTTTCAGTCTTTCTCCATTGAGGATTACATTTGCTGTGGGTTTGTCATAAATGACTTTGATTATGTTCAGGAATGTTCCCTCTATACCCACTTTGGCAAGAGTTTTGATCATGAATGGATGTTGGACTTTGTCAAATGCTTTTTCTGCATCTATTGAGATGATCATATGATTTTTGACTTTTGTTAATGTGGTGTATGATGTTGATTGATTTGCGTATGTTGAACCATCCTTGTGAAACTGGGATGAACCCTACCTGGTCATGGTGTGTGATCTTTTTGATATGTTGTTATATTCGGTTGGCTAAAATTTTGTTGAGACTTTTTGTGTCTATATTCATCAAAGATATTGGCCGATAGTTTTCTTTTTTGGTGGTATCTTTATCTGGTTTTGGAATGAGGGTGATGGTGGCATCATAGAATGTCTTTGGGAGTGTTCCTTCTTCTTCAACCTTTTGAAAAAGTTTAAGGAGGGTGGGAACCAGATCCTCTTTATATGTTTGGTAGAATTCACCTGTGAAGCCATCTGGTCCTGGACTTTTATTTGTAGGGAGTGTTTTTATGACCTCTTCAATTTCATTTCTAGTGATCGGTCTGTTCAGTTGGTCTGTTTCTTCTTGATTCAGTTTTGGCAGGCTGTAAGATTCTAGAAAATTGTCCATTTCTTCCAGATTTTCAAACTTGTTGCCATATAGTTGTTCATAGTATTCTCTTAAAGTTTTTTTTTTTTTTTGTATTTCTGCAGTATCCGTTGTGATTTCTCCTTTTTCATTTCTACTTTTGTTTATTTGAGTTCTTTCTCTCCTCTTTTTAGTGAGTCTGGCCAGGTGTTTGTCAATTTTGTTTGCCTTTTCAAAGAACCAGCTCTTGGTTTTATTGATTTTATCTATTGTTTTTTGAATCTCTCTTTTATTGATTTCCTCTTTGATCTTTTTAATTTTCTTCCTTCTGCTGACTTTAGGTCTTTTTTGTTCTTCTTTTTCTAATTCGTTTAGATGGAGGGTTAAGTTGTCAATTTGAGATCTTTCTTCTTTTTTGAGGAAGGCCTGTATCGCTATGAATTTCCCTCTGAGCACAGTTTTTGTGGCATCCCATAGATTTTGAAAGGTTTTGTATTCATTATCATTTGTCTCAAGGTATTTTTTAATTTCCTTCTTGTTTTCCTCATTGACCCATTGGTTTTTTAGTAGCATGTTGTTTAGTCTCCACGTACTAGGTTTTTTCTCATTTATTTTCCCATGCTTGATTTCTAATTTCATGGTGTTGTTGTCAGAGAAGATACTTAAAATAATTTCTGTGCTCCTAAATTTGTTGAGGTTCGCTTTGTGTCCCAATATGTGGTCGATTCTTGAGAATGTTCCATGAGCATTTGAGAAGAATGTGTATTCTGATTTTTTTGGATGTAGTGTCCTGAAGATGTCAATTAAGTCTAACTTTTCTATTGTTTCCTTTAGGATCTCTGTTGCTTTATTGGTTTTCTGTCTAGAGGCTCTGTCCATTGATGTGAGTGGGGTATTAAAGTCTCCTACTATGATTGTATTCCCATCATTTTCTCCCTTTATGTTTGTTAATATTTGTTGTATGTATCTGGGTGCTCCTGTATTTGGGGCATATATGTTGATGATAGTAATATCCTCTCCCTGGATGGATCCCTTAATCATTAAGTAGTGTCCTTCTTTGTCTTTCTTTATGTCTTTTGTTTTAAAGTCTATTTTGTCTGATATGAGTATTGCAACTCCTGCTTTCCTATCATGTCTACTGGAATGAAATATTTTTCCCCACCCCTTCACTTTCAATCTATATGTGTCCTTTGTCCTAAGGTGAGTTTCTTGTAGGCAGCAGATTGCAGGTTTTTGCTTTTTTATCCACTCAGCCACTCTGTGTCTTTTGATTGGAGCATTCAGTCCATTGCATTTAAGGTGATAATTGATAGGTGATTATTACTGCCATTTTAAACCTCGTGTTCCAGTTGATTCTATGGTTCTCCATTCTTCCTTTCATTTCTTGATTGGATGGTCTCTGATTATTTTCTGCTTCACTGTTTTTCTCTTCTTTTTGCAAATGTAATGTTTGTTGTTGATTTGTGCTTGCCCTGTTTTTCAAGTATGCTAACCCCTTCCTATAATTGTGTGTTTTAGAGTGATGGTCCTGTAGGTTCAAACACTTCATTACTATACTAAAATTAAGAAGAGAAACCAAAAAAAAAAAGGAAAGAAAAAGAAAGGAAAAAAGAGAGAGAGAGAGGAAAAAAAAAGAAAAGAAAATTTTTTTTAAAAAAAGAGTCTATTTACTTCCTTACTTCCTTTGCCATTTTATGATTTTGATGACTCTTTTTTCTTTTTAATTTTATTTTGTTTGAAACATGTTCATAATTGAATCTATATGCTGCCTTATTTGAGTGACTGCTCTCTGATTGTGGTTTCCTCAATCCTAGTTCTTCCTCTTCTTTTTTTTTTCTTTTTTCCCCCCTTTCTTTCTTTTCTTTGTTTTTGGTTTAGAGAAGCCCTTTCAATATGTCTTTTAGCCTGGGTTTGTATTGCTGTATTTTTTAGCTTTTGTTGGAAAAAATTTTTATTTCCCCTTCTATTTTAAATGATATTCTTGCTGGATAGAGTATTCTAGGTTGCATATTTTTTCCTTTTAGCACTTTAAATATCTCTTGTCTTTCCCTCCTGGCCTGTAGTGTTTCTGTAGAGAGATCAGCTGATAACCCTATGGGGGTTCCCTTATAGGTAACAATCTGCTTTTCTCTTGCTGCCTTTAGGATCCTCTCTTTATCACTAACTTTTGCCATTTTTATTATCATGTGTCTTGCTGTGGGTCTATTTGGGTTCAACTTGTTTGGGGCCCTCTGTGCTTCCCGTATCTTGAACTCAGTATCCTTTAGATTTGGGAAGTTCCCAGTGATAATTTCTTCAAATATATTTTCCATCCCCTTATCTTTTTCTACTCCTTCTGGAATTCCTATTGTGTGTAGATTGGCCCACTTTATCTTCTCCCATAGGTCTCTTATATTGCTTTCATGTTTTTTGATTTGGTTTTCTGTCTGCTGTCCTAACTGGGTGATTTCCATTATTCTATCTTCCATATCACTGAGTCATTCTTCTGCATTATTCATTCTGGTTTTTACTGCCCTTAGCTCAGTTTGCATCTCTGCAAATGAATTTTCTAGTTTTTCTTGGCTCCTCCTTATATTTTCTAGTTCCTTTCTGAGGGTGTCTGCATTACTGTTCATATCTTCTCTTAATTCCTTCAGTATTTTCACTATTTCCCTTTTGAACTCCAGGTCTGTCAGACTGCCGAGATCTGTTTCATTGTTGACTGCTTTAGGTGAGTTCTCCTGTTGGTTTAACTGGGGGTGGTTTCTCAGCTTCTTCATCTTGCTTGTTGTTTTTTCTTGGTGGAGTTGTTCTCCCCATGGCCAGTGAGGGTTTGCCTTGGCACTGCTATGGAATGTTTCCCGAGGGCTGGCATTGTTGGTCGGTCTTCTTTGAGGCAGCATGGCTTTTCCTGAGGGTGGGCAGGGCTGACAGAGTCCCTCTGAAACACAGGAGGACTTCCTAAGGGCAGACAGGACTGGGAGGTCTGCACCAAGATGGAAGCTAATTTTACGTGGCCAGGAAGAGCTAGCTCTGGTGTTTCTGAGCTGTGAGGCTCTTCCAGGGGGCTAGAGGTACCTGGCTGGTGTTCTACGGGAGTGCTGCACCCCCCAAGAGCTTTAGCAGCTAGCTGGGCCACTGAGAACCTAAGGGGCTCCCCCCTAGGGCAGCCAGAATTGGCAGGACTGCTCTGAAATGGAGGCAGATTTTGCATGGCCAGGTTGAGCTTGTTCTAGCTTTCCTGGGCTGCATTCCTTTTCCAGGGGGCTGGCAGTGCTTGGCAGCTGTTCCATGGGAGTGCAGCAACCCCCAGTGTGGGAGCAGCTAGCTGGTCCACTGAGAACTCAAGGGGCTCTTCCCCAGGGCTTCTGAACTTGGCAGGACTGCCCCGAAATGGAGGCAGATTTTGAACAGCTGGGCTGAGCTTGTTCTAGCTTTTATGAGCTGCGTTCCTTTTCCAGGGGTTTGGTGGTGCTGTACAGCTGTTCCATGGGAGTGACGTACCCCCCCAAAGGTGGAAGCAGCTAGCTGGGCCACTGAGATCCCAAGGGGCTCTTCCCCAGGGCAGGCAGATTTGGCAGGACCGCCTTGCAATGAGGGCATATTTTGCATGGCTGGGACGAGCTTGTTCTAGCTTTTCTGGGCTGCAGTCCTTTTCCAGGGGGCTGGCGGTGCTGGGTGCTGCTCCGCAGAAGTGTAGCCCCTCCAGAGGGCAGGAAGGCCAGGGCAGGGAAAGCCCCTACAGTGGTCGGCTTCCCGCAAATGGTGAGGCTAGCCCTCAGGGATGGCAGGCAGTCTCAGGTCCAGGGCATGCACAGGGTAGAGGAAGGGGGATGCACTGGGAAGCACAGCTTTCTGATAGCTGGTGGGTAAGTGAGCTCGCTGTGCTGTGGAGAGTATTCTATGGTGGCCCACCCCTCCTCCTCTCCCCTCCCCAACACTGACGCCTTGTCTCTCCTGCAGTTCCAGCTCTTCTCCCAGGTTCCCTCTGATGTGGCTTTCCACTCCCCAGCCCTTAGGGTATTGCTCCCTCCACCCATGACACTCAACTTTCTAGTCTCCCAGGCAGTCTCTGCCCGGCCGACCCAACAGACTGCTTCCTAGTCCCCTGGGGATCTCTCTGCCCTGCCAACCCAACCTGACCAATTGGTTCCTAGTCCCCCAAGTAGTCTCCACACCGCCCACCCCAGCATGCTCCCAGGGACTAACCTCCAGAGCTGAGGTCTCAGTGCCCAGCCCCCACCCAAGCATCTTCGTTTTTGGTGACTGTGCCAGTAGTTTGGATGATCTGTTCGATTCTCACTCTGCTCTTCAGATCTCAGACTTATTGCTGCACTCTTCTCTGCATCTGGAGATCCCTCCAATTCAGTTGATCTTTTGGTCGAGTAGGTGATTTCCAGGGTGTGGGATCCCTTTCTCCTCCACAGTTCCCTTTCCGCAGCACCCATCCAGCCCTGATTCCCCTTCTCTCACTCTCCTTTTTTCTCTTGTTTTACCCATTTATCATGAGATTCTTGCTGTTATTGGAGTTTAGGGTTTTCTGCCAGCAATTAATTGCTGTTCTGTGTGAGTCATTTAACCTGTAGATGTGTTTTTTGTTGTTTTGTTTGTGGGAGAGGATGAGAGTGTCCCCCTACTCTTCTGCCATCTTGCCTTCCTCTGGTAGTTCATAACTTTCACTTAACCAGATATAATTTATCTCTGTGCTTTTAATGCTCCCACGGGCTTTGTGTCTCCCCTTTAAGCATATGTACACTTGGTATATTAGCACTTGCTGCTATATTGCAAACATCATCAAGATGCTCTCTACTTTTACTACCACTTCTCTTTCCTTTTGCTAAAATCTGATCTTTTAGATTAGTTTCAGCTGTAAACAAGAAAAAAATATATAAGCTCTCTTATTCTGTCAGCAAAAAGGCAACTCCTTCCTCTCTCACATAAGCCCTGAAAATCAAAGGCGTGAGAAAGATAAGGCCACTGTACAAGTTTTAGAGACCCTTCTTCATACTTTATAACATGATTAAATGGAAAGACCCTGGGCTATATAGACTGAGATGGACTTTGGCTTGAGGTCTAATTCTATATTATTCTAGTTACATAATTTGGAGCAAATCACTTAACCTCTTTTTACCTCCATTTCCTCATCTGTGAAAATATCTCATGTTTTTTTATTTTTCTTGAATAAGCAAACCAATGTATATAATCAATCTTGTTATAGTACCTGACTGATAGTAGGCCCTCAGTTAAATGGTAGCTGCTTTGTTGTTACTGGGGTAGCTTCTATTTTTGCTGCTGTTCTTACCAGTGAAATATCTAGCCCATACTACCCCCTGAGGAAACATTAGCTCTTATCTCTTATGCCCTTTTTACTCACAGCCATCTTTGCCTTCTCTCCTTTCCAGCCCACCCCATGAGGCCCCCAGCTGGTTTCCTGGTACAATATATAAATAGTGAATATTGGAACCAGTGTTTATTTAGCCTAACTTTTGTTCCAGCCTTCCCACTGGCCTGCCTTTCTAGATAGATGAACTGGAGCAGAAATAAGGAGGTAATGTTCTTTCTTTATGACACATACCTAAGGGAATTTTTTTTTTTTAGTCTTTTGAGACCATTCAACTCTCCCTCAAGCTCAAAGCAACCCTCGATGAGAGAAATCATTCATGGAAAACATGGGAAGTCTACTGAACATTAAAGCCAGACCAAACTACAGCTGGTTCCCCCTATAAACCTTTCAAGAAGACGAAAGCAGCAGTTGAAACACTAGAGTGATGGGATAGGGGGTGGGGACCAGGGTATAAAACTACCCCAGCATTAAACTAACACTGACAGACTGAACTCAAACCATCATTTCAGAAAAATTCCATTCAGACAAAGTCTCTGCAATAGAAACGACTGTTCATACCTTAAACTTCTTGTCATTCTCATATGAGACCTGCAAGTTCATATTAAGAAACCGTTACCTGGAAATTGGAAGAGTTAAAGGTGATGAATACAGTTACCTCACAGGGAGTTCTCTGAGTCAAAGCTGGCTTTTTTTTTCCTGTTTAATTTATCTTGTAAACATGTTAAGAATGGATTGCTGGCTTTTAAATATAGTTTATTATTTGGCTAGTTATGCAGAAGTTGCTATTTTGGACTCCCTCTGAGTTTCTGGCTTTCTGATGGGAAGTTTAGCAGCTCATTAAATGGCAAAGCCTGTCATTTTTTTCCTACCCTTACTTTTTGCTCTTTCAATGTGTGTTGTGGAATTTGGAGATGCACCCTCATTTTAGCAAATAATGCTGTATAAAGAGCCATGCTCAGCTCAGAACACAGAGAGGTTTTTTTAAAAAATAAATAATGTAAATTGAGTTAATAATAAGTATATGGCCATTATTGAAACAGTGCTAGAATGTTTCCAAACTTCTTTCACTTTCATGATCTCATTTAATTTCCACAAGCTGGAAAAGCGACCATCTGTTGAAAAGAAAAGAGCTTTGTAGTTCTTAGTGCCAGGCATTGTGCAAAAACGCTGAGTCTGCAATTCTAGATAGAGTCATTCTCTCTTCATTTTTAGATGAGAAGCCTGGTTTCAGGAACCTCAGGTCACTTTGCCAAGGTCACAGGCTAGTGAGCAGAAGTATCAGGTTCTCTGATTCCAAACCCCTTGCTGACTTCCACAGAAAAAACTCATAGCTGAGTAGGGCCTTGGAGATTACCTATTTCAATATTTTTCCTTTTTACATGAGAAAAAGAAGTATTCTGCCCAAGGTTACAATGAACAAATGGTTGAATGAGAATGGGAACTCAAGTTCCCCAACACTTAGTGCATTGTTCTTACCCAAAAGGATAGCTTAAAATGTATTGTGTATTTAAGTCATTTCCAAAACCCACACTCTTTACTGGAGGACATGCTCTAAAACTCTTTCTTCAACTCACATTTCCTCAGAGGACCTGATCTCAGAATATAAAGGAAAATAAGGGACATGATGATAATTAATGTGTCCTGGCACATGGTAGTGGCTTAATAAACATCTATTAGATGAATACAATCATGTCCAACTAAATCCTTTAAAAACTCATGTTATTAATATGTTAGTTCTGGCCCACATGTAGATCTCTCGAAACCAGGTACTTGTCTTATTTATATTTTTCACTCCCATAATACTTCATGGTCCTGACACAAAGCAAATCTCAGTAATGTTTATGAAAAGAACCACCCCATAAAGAAATAGCATTCATTATTATTACTGGTACCAAGGAAAATGCATTTGATGGAGGTTGCTAACATTCTCAGTCCAACGAGAATAATTTTCTAACTCCCCACCTGCCTCGTTAAACAGGTTAATGTGCCTCTACAGCTTTGCTGAGTTTCCATTTTTGTTTAAAGCTGTTTGTGAATGTTATTTTCATTCAGGTGCCATTAATTTGAAAAAGGCTTTACTAGCCCTTGCATAGGATTCTCCAAAAATATCAGCAACTTAACTGATGATAGCTTCCATGGAGACTGGATGTCTTAAGAAACAAATGTAAATCAAGCGAAAAAGAATAAAAGTAACAATGACATCCTTCTGGCCATTGGCCATCATCCTCTGGATAGTAAGTACTTCACTACTGCTATTTTATATCTGTATTTTTAATGTAATAGTGAAGTACAAGAAGAGTAGTAACATCCTGAAAGTACAGTATAGTACTTAGAACAGGAGGCCCTACCTACCTTCCCAATAACAAAAAGAGCTTGAGCAAGTTGTACATACAAGGAATAGAAGCAGAAGAAAGAAGCATACAAACTGCCTGGTCAGTGAATTTGTGCCTGCTACCCTAGCAGAGAGCTGCACTTCCTGGCAAGCTCAGCTGAAGCTTTGGGCTGTTCTTGTGTGTAGTCCACAGATGAGTAGCATCTGCATCACATGAGAGGCTGTTAGAAATACAGAATCCTTCTCCTCCCCACAAAACTCCTGAATCAGTACCTATATTTTAACAAGATCCCTGCAGTGATTGTATACATATTTATTTCAGGAGTAAGATATAGAAGAGAGAAAAGTAGGAGTTCCCTTTGTGGCTCAGCAGGTTAAGGACACAATGTTGTCTCTGTGAGGATATGGGTTTGATCCCTGGCCTCACTCATTGAGTTAAGTATCCAGCATTGCTGCAAGTTGTGGCATAGTTTGCAGATGCAGCTCAGGTCTGGTGTGGCTGTGGCTGTGCCGTAGGCCATAGCTGTAGCTCTCATTTGTCAGAACTTCCATATGCTGCAGGTGAGGCCATTCAAAGATAAAAGAAGGAGGAGGAGGAGAAGGAGGAACAGAAGGAGGAGAGGGAGGAGGAGGAGAGAGAGAAAAACAGAGAGAGTGCTGCAAGCACTTGTCATGTCTAAGGAAACACATGTACCACCCTTTCCCCTCCAGTCGACGTCCCTAAGAAAGAGACCACGAGTTTAGCAGGAGTTGGACTTTGCTCTTCCTAGTGGCATATCCTGCATCATAAGTGTCAAGAAAATTACCAATCCCAGGCTGACTCTGAAATAAAGATTTTCACAAGAATTTTATAAACTCTGCATTGATAGCAAGTAACATACTTGTTCCCACTAATTCCTTCAGCCAAAGACTGTAAATGCCCACATCTCTAAGACAGAATGAGAAGAGGAAGCCTGAGATAGCTTATCACTTAATATTTCAAAGATAGAAGAGTAAACTCCTTGGAATCCAATAATAAAACTTCAAAAATATAAAATTTTCTGAGTTCTGGTTGGGGCACAGAGGAAACGAATCTGACTAATATCCATGAAGATGTAGGTTCAATCCTTGGCCTCACTCAGTGGGTTAAGGATCCAGCATTGTTGTGAGCTCTGGTGTAGGTTGCAGATGCAGCTTGGATCTTGTGTTGCTGTGGCTGTGGTGTAGGCTGGCAGCTGTAGGTCTGATTCAACCCCTAGCCCAGGAACTTCCATATACTATAGGTATGGCCCTAAAAAAAAAGCAAATAAAATAAAATAATAAAAATAAATTCCTCAAGCAGGAAAACTTACTTATATTCACATTTAACACCTAAACCCTTGTTTACAGTGGCCTGTAATTAAGTCTCAGGACTGAAAATAAGAATAACGGAGAAAATCAAACTCAGTTATCTGGGAAGGAAAGGAAAACAAGAAAACTGATTTTGCCATCGTCTGGCTGCTATAAGGGATCCACTTTTGTAGACGTGTGAGAAATAGTATGGGAGGAATTCGAGATTTAGAATCTGCCTTAGTTCATTCAAAGTCTATTTTAACATTGAACTTTCATAATTTTTTTTATTTTTAAGGTTTTATTGAAGTACAATTGATTTACAATATTGTGCTAATTTCTGCTACACAACTAAGTGATTCAGCTGTACATATACACACATCTATTCTTTTTCAGATTGTTTTCCCATACGGATTATCAGAATATTGAGTAGAGTTCCCTGTGCTATAAAGCAGGTACCCATTTTGATAGAATTTTGTTACTTTTCCTCAGTATCATATGTGTAACCTCTTATTTTGCAGTAGCTCCATCTGCTGATAAATTTCCTTAACATAATCTAGAATCTGACCAATAAAATGAATATTCCATTTTGGAGTTCCCATCATGGCACTGAGGAAACGTGTCCTACTAGGAACCATGAGGTTTTGGGTTTGATCCTTGGCCTCGCTCAGTGGGTTAATGATCCAGTGTTGCCGTGAGCTGTGGTGTAGGTCACAAACAAGGCTTGGATCATGCATTTCTGTGTCTGTGGTGCCGGCCAGCAGCTACAGCTCCAATCAGACCCCTAGCCTGGGAACCTCCATATGCCATGTATGCGGCCCTAGTAAAACAAAAGACAAAAAAAAATGAGTATTTCATTTTCTTGGGAGGAGCAACAAAAAGGGTGATAAAGAAGGTTGATGAGTTCTGTATGACATGCAGGGCTATCCTCATGCACACAGGCTTAATGGAGAAAATGAGATCAAAGGCGTTGCAGAGGGACATCTGTGTCTGTCTGTCTGTGTCTGTGTGTGTATAAGGGAAGAGTTACACAGCAGATTGAGGGATAGGGGACTATCAATTGATTTCAGACCCCTGAGAAATCCTTCAGAGTCTTGGTCACAACTTTAAATCTTCCTCAAGCAGAAGGGGAAATAGTGCCTTCTAAATATAGCTTCATAAGGCAGTAAAACTTTATTACTTTCCCAATGTATTTTTTTCCACTCCCACTTGAGTGAAGAGCTTCCCAAGGAAGCATCTCCCTTTCCTGAAAAGATCCTTACATTTATATAACTAAATTCCCTACATCCTAGTTAGCAAAGTTTCACCTTCCATTGAAATATTTGAGACAAGGTCTTAAATGCTGGCTTGGAAACTACATTAAACATGGAGTTGTTTTTCCTTTTAATTCACCTGTGAGATATGTAAAACTTACAAAAAGAAAAAGAGTAACTCTTTGAATTTTAATGCTGTAGTATTACTAGCAATAGACAATTTTGGGAATAAGACAGTGCTTCATTTGAAAGAAGTCTGATTTGTGATTTAATTATTCTCTTCCCACCCACACAATCCCAACTGTCTAATGGACTGGCTTGTCAATCCATGTCGGCGTTTACAGGATCATGATTGTCTTAACAAGAGTTATGGCGTTTTACTACTTGGCAAAAAAACAAACTACGCTTATACAGAGCATAACAAACATGATAAGTTTTTATAAGCTTCCTGGAATCATCCTCTAAAGTAGGCAGGAAAAAATTATGATTAATTTTGTTTACAAATGAGGAAATTGAGTTTAGTAAGATTAAATGATTGCTCAAACTTGCATATCTGCAGTTATAACTCCTGACTACTACACCTGTGTTATTTCCCTTCTACAAAATTTCTTCACATTCTTCTAGGAGAAGAGCATTTCTCTGAATTCTGATTCATGTGTTGATGTAAACCAAACCATGGCAACAAAAACACTGATCAATAGATGCAATGTTTTGCAGTGGGGAAAAAAAACTTTGTAAATTATAGTCAATATTTTATGTGTACCTCCTTAATAACAAATGAGAATTTTTAGAAGGGCACGCACAGATGTAAATAGAGATGAAGCCAGTGGTCCACACAAACATTCTGGCTGCTCTCCAAGGTGCTGATCAGGGGGAATGTCCACGAAAACAGCTGTGGTTCATCTCTCTTTGCAGCATAGTATTGCATCTGTTTTCATACATTCATATTATAACCATGTTCTTGGTGTCTACTATGCACAACAATAAATCAGGGGAAGAAATCTGGGTCTCAATCAGGTATATCAACAGGCAAGTATCTAAGTTCCTGAGTAAATATAGGACAGCTTCAAAGACAGACATTTTATCTGGGTTTTGGAAAATATGTAGCCTTTGGATTGAAGGTTGAGCCATCCTGTGTGAAAGAATAATTTCCATACAGTGACATAGAGATGGTAAGTCCTGTGGGAACAGTATTCAGCTAGAGATTTAAATAAGATACGACACATGGTCAAAGATGTAGATAAATGTTGAATTTATTCAGAACACTTTTTGAGACTTTGAACTTTCCAATAATGTTGTTTTTAAAAGATGAGTTTCATAATGGACAATTTTCTATGTAATGGTTTTTTTTGTTGTTGTTGTTTTTAATTTCTGTCAAGTTAGTCCTCTTACGTTGCCATGAAATGATGGGGTATAGTGACAAGAAGGTGAGGAGAGAAAGACCCAGGTTTATATCATGGCTCTGCCACTTCCAACTGTTTGACTTTTAACAAATTACCTAGCTTCACTACAAATGCTTACTAATTGGTAAAAAAATAAGATTATAATAACTTAGCCAAGTTATAATTAACCTATGTTGTTTATCAATAAATTAAGATGATATTATCTCCTTAATGAGGTTGTAATAAGGAGAATTATGCTAGATAAAGTGCTGAATGCACCTGGCCCATACATTGCCAATATTCAATAAATGTAAGTGCTGATACTTCCCCTGAATTCTTGAGAAATCTCCTGTCTATGATCCAGGATTTGATAGATTGGAATTTTCTCTTTGCATACTACATCACTGTTCATTTTATACTGTATCATTTGGCTTATTTCAAAATTACTTTACAGTGTCTTTGAGTTTTCTTTAGCCCATTAAGCATTTTCTAATCCTAATATTCAAGAAAGCTAATTCAAGGAATGTGTGGATATATATGCAACAGAAAAAGATAAAGATGAAACTGATAGAAGACACTGATGGTAAACAAGGCTCTGTGGTCCCTTCCCCTCAGGTTTGGTTTGACTTGGAGAAATCTACATTAATGCATTTTCTGAACCATTTACCTGAGTCTCCATCTTTTCCATTCAGAGAGATCCAGCAAAGTAACATCAGTTCTTAGAGCCTTATTATAAAACTTCTTATAACAGCAAAGATACAACCACAATCTCTTACAGAGCTCAGAATTTCTAGGGTGTCTCTAACTACTTTTTCCATCTGAAAAGAATCAGCTTTTCAAAAGTCTCTATCTTAGGATAATTCATTAAATCTGGAGCAGGGATGTGGTTATTTCTCACTGGATTTCTTCTTCCTAAAACTCAGGTAGCAGAGAGGGAAAATACTAATGCATTAACTATTTCATTTAATAAGTCACAACATTCACCTGGCTGTTTCCCATTGACTGGTGAAAAGTTGTAGACTGATCTGTAATTTGAGCTAAAACACACTTGCTGCCACTACGCTGCACATTAGCACCAAGTTGGTTTATTATTCCAGCTGTCAGGGTTCAATAATCACAAACAATTTGAATAACTACCTCTTACACACCTTCCACCTGTCTTAAAACTAGCATTCCTTTTGGAGTTCCCTCATGGCTCAGTGGGTTAAGGATCCGGCCTTGTCACTGGTGTGGCTTAGGTCACTACTTTGGCATGGGTTCAATCCCTAGCCCTAGAACTTCCACATGCTGTGGCAAAAACAAACAAACAAAAAAAACAAAATGGCCAGCATTCCTTTCACATTGAGTTCTGCAGAAACAGTCTTGTTCCTCAGCTAAGGCAATAGAATTCACTGCCAAAATGCATTATTTGCTCACAGAATCACCTCCAGCTTGTGGCATAAACTGCTACTTTATCACTCATTTAACAAATATGTATTGTATGACTGTTCCAGGTCAAGGACTGTTTTAGGATCTAACAATAAACCAAAAAATAGAAATATTTCTTCATTTAGGTAATCTTACAACTTAGCTAGAAAGAAAGATAAATATCAGTATCTATTATATTGGGTAAGAAAAAAGGAAAAACAGCAAATCAGTCAATGGGAGCAGGAAGTATTGGAAAGTGAGGCCAGGAGTTGCAATTTTATACATGGTGGCCATGGAAGATCAAATGGAAGACAAAGATGTCAGGGTGGTAGCAAAGTGAGCCATGCACATATTTAAGGAAAGAGCAATTCCAGTAGAAGAGGTAGCAAGGACCAAGTTCCTGCAGCAGAAATAAGCCTGGTGAGTTTGAGAAACAAGGGTAGGAATGTGTGTCTGGGGAAGAATGAATGAGTTTATGAACCTAGAATAGGAGTTCAAGGTCATACCACACAGGGCTTTGAAAGTCCCCATGGATGAGATGAAAGGCACTAAAAGGTTTTGAGCAGAAAAGAGACAGATTAGGTCTTATATTTTAAGAAGTTCATTCGATTCCTATGTGTTTATTTGAAAAATGCTTAGTGAGCAAACATTTAGTATCGGGCTCAAGGCCATGTATTAGGGACAAATTTAAAAAAAAAAAACTGTTTTCTTTTTTCAATTCATGGACTCTGCAGCAGCTATTTATACAAGTTGCTATGAAAATGAGTAAATATCTTATTCAATTCAGTCCATGGGAAGAACATGGATTGTGAATAAGTGAGGCTATAATTTTAGTCCACTGCTGAGTGCCCCCACTATTCCTATATATTGTCTTCTGCTTGCTTGCTGGCAAACACATTTTTCACAGTCTCATCCATTACTTTCCCTAATCTGACTAATAACTCCTTTCTTATGGCTGAACGAGGACTGGTATATATTCAGCTAAAAGCAAAACATATTTAATCAGATTTCAAAGGCAAGTTTCTCTCTCTGTAAAGAATTATCCAAAGGGACTTTATCACTATTTGTACCTAAGTGTAGCTTTTTGCCAAAGCAAGCAAGAGTGCTAAAATAACTTTTTCCACCACCCCCACCAAATTGGCAGTTATATCATCTTACATGAATATTCAGGCAGAATAAATGTTCTCAGGCCACCTTGGGGGCAAATTATCTGGCAAAAAAAAAATTATTGGTGCCCAAAACCAGGCTCCCTAATAACATCCATGACACAAAGTCACTTTGTACTGCTGCTATGTCGTGGCATATTTATAAATTCTGGGTTGGCAAGAGAGAAAGAAGTGGCTATATTTTTCATGCCTCCTGTATTAGTCAGCTTTTGCTGCATAACAAGTTACCATAGTGTCTCAGTGGCACACAAGAATTAGCAATTATCTCTTGTTTCAGTTTCAGCAGATCTGATGTGCTTTGTTTTTGTTTGGTTTTTGTTTATTTGTTTGTTTGTTTTTAGGGTCATTCTCAGGGCATATGGAAGTTCCCAGGCTAGGGGTCAAATTAGAGTTAAAGCTGCTGGCCACAGCCACAGCCACAGCAACACAGGATCCAAGCCACATCTGTGATCTCCACCACAGCTCGCAGCAATGCTGGATCCCACTAAGCAAGGCCAGGGATTGAACCTGCATCCTCATGGATTCCAGTTGGATTCATTTCTGCTGAGCCACAGTAAGAACTCCTAGATCTGGTGTGCTTTGACTCCAACTATAGGTTAAGTTAAAGTCCCCTGAAGCCTAGACAGGAGAACTGAGTCATATTCTCATAGTCATCATAGAAATAAGAAGCTCCCAGCATATAGTGAATTGAATGTGGCCCCCAAAACAACAAGTCCATGTCCTAACCTTTCATAAGACACAAGAAAAGAGAAGACACAGGCACAAAAGAGAAGACTAAGTGAAGATGAGAGAAACTGGAGTGATGCAGCCACAAGTCAATGAACGCCTGGGGCCCCAAGAAAGAGGCACGGAAGTCTTCTCCCTTAGTAACCTGAGAAGGAGCTATCCCTTCTGATGCCTTGATTTCAGACTTCTGACCTCCAAAATAGTGAAAGGAAAAAAAAAAACCAAAAACCTTTTGTTTCAAGACACTCAGTTTGTGGTTATTTATTACTGCAACCAGAGAAAACTAATACATACAGAAATGAGTAGAAACATACCAAATATTAGAGCATATCTTTGGTATTCACACACATCACATCTACCTACCTTGTCTTAGCCAAATCAAGTCCCTGAGTCAAACCCAGCATTAATAGGTCTGAGAGTTCTCTGGTGGCCTAGCAGTTTAGGATTCAGCATTGTCACTGCTGTGGCTCAGGTTCGATCCCTGGCCCAGGAACTTCTTCCTGCCTCAAGCATGGTCCAAAACAAAACAAAACAGGGCTGGGAAATATACTGCTCTCATGGATGTCAGGGAAGAGTAAAAACAAGTGATTTCTGTTGAATAATAACCTTATCTACCACACTTTGTTTTGTTTCCTTGGTAGCGTTTGCATGCTAGAATTCAGAATTAGAATCCTAAATCCAGGATTCTGGGAAATAATTCAGACCTTACTTGTGGATTACTACACAGAGCAAAAGGTATTCTGGAAAAAAAGGACTACAAATGAATTGTAGAAATGCAGTGGATATGAGCTAGGTCCCCACTGAGGAGAGGGTAAAGATCTCCTAGCCTCTCATTACTGCAGATTTCCAACACTGTAGAGACGAAAGATACTCCATGCAAATGCATCTCTTTACTGTTACCTATGGATTTTGCCCTAAATTCTTTTGTGTCTGTTTCTGGTAAGCTGAGATATGCTGAGACTCCTGCTTTATAAACTCTTTCCTTCCAGCTCATCTTTATTAGAGTGGACCTTGGACCACCTGTATCAGAATTCTTTAGTGTGCTTATTACAAATGCAGATTCTTGGGTCTAACCTCTCACCCACTGATTTGGAATGTCTGGATATCACAGAAAATTTTGATGCATAATAAAATGCAAAGCACCCTTGTTACTTCTCCCACTCTTATATTCAGTTGCACCCATCGTCACCACCCCTTAGCAACCATGAGGGGTGCTCTACTCTCTGAGGAAATAGGCACATCATTCTAAAGCTCTACAAAAGGAAGTTTCTTTGACTTCTAGTGTTTTCTCTATGGAGTGAGTATTTTTTTTTTTTTTTTGTCTTTTGTCTTTTGTCTTTTGTCTGTTGTTGTTGTTGCTATTTCTTGGGCCACTCCTGCAGCACATGGAGGTTCCCAGGCTAGGGGTTGAATGGGAGCTGTAGCCACCGGCCTACGCCAGAGCCACAGCAACGCGGGATCCGAGCCGCGTCTGCAACCTACACCACAGCTCACGGCAACGCCGGATCGTTAACCCACTGAGCAAGGGCAGGGACCGAACCCGCAACCTCATGGTTCCTAGTCAGATTCGTTAACCACTGCACCACGACGGGAACTCCTGGAGTGAGTATTTTTAGCCTTCTATTCCACAATATATTTGATACATCAAAGACAAGTATTTTCTCTTAGTCTTTTAGTTAAATTGATGATCATCTGCTACGTTGAGTCAGTAGCTTTTTTTTTTTTCTTTTCTTTCTTTTTTTTTTTCTTTTTCTTTTTGGCTGCTGTGTGTAACAGCTTGATGTGGGATCTCAGTTCCCAGACCAGGGATGGAATTCAGCCCACAGCAGTGAAAGCTCCAAAACCTAACCACTAGACCACCAGACTACCAAGGAACTCTCTGAGTCAGCAGTTTTGTGCATCACTTACTGTGCCATTCCTGACAGTCCCTCTATGCCTTCATCTTGATTCTGGACCTTTCTAGTGGTCAGGAAAGGACAGAAAAGGTAAGAGGTTGATTATACTCTCTTTTCTAGGTAAATCTATTTTTTTGGTCTAAAAAAAAGAGGTGTGGGCAGCACCTGTGGCATATGGAAGTTCCCAGGCTAGGAGTCAAATTGATTCTGCAACTGCCTGTCCATGACACAGCCACAGCAACATGGGATCTGAGATGTGTCCATGACCTACACCACATCTCCAGCAACACCAGATCCTTAACCCACTGAGCAAGGCCAGGGATCAAACCCCTAGTCCTCATGGATTCTAGCTGGGTATGTTACCGCTAAGCCACAACAGGAACTCCATCTATATAAATCTAGACATGCTCATGCCATAAGTATGCGACCTTCTATGAAGCCTGTTGCAGGTTCCTGGGTGAAGAATACTTGGTTTAAAGCTTACAGTGGAGTAGACAGACTATTCATTTCCTTCATAAAAACAACAATAAAATTCCAACTAAACTTTTTCTGAGCACCTGCCACATGCTAGACACCAGGCTAAACGTCTTACCTGCCTTATCTCCCTTTTGGACTCCCTAGAGGATTAGGTAGTGTTATTATCCCCATTTTTCAACTGAGAGAAAGGGCCTTTGAAAGGTTTTATAACTTCACCCCCAGTCAATATTTTTAAGCCTTGTTCTTCCCCAGGCCACATGCTCATCCAGCCCAGACTTTTCAGAATTCCCCATACCAAGGACCGAGGTAAAATGGTCTGTCGTAGAACCATCATATCACCTGAATTTCCTCCTGGGCAGGAGGACACTCTACAGAAATAGTGAGACTGTTTTTCTTGGCCCTTGAGCATCCCATTGCTGTGTCTGACCTGTACATTACTGACCTGTTTATTTTCCCTACATTATTTACCATTTCATTTTTTTTTTTGACATAAAGTTGAGTTCCTGGCATCCAGCGGATGAGACTAAGAATACATAATATGTTGGGGGTGATAAAACAATGAAGAAAATTAGGAAGGATGAGGAAAGATAGTGATGGGGTGGGAAGGGCTATTTTAAATAAGGTTGTGATTTTTCAGAGACAAGATGGTGGAAGAGTAGGGGGACACGCTCGCCCTCTCCCACAAACACAACAACAAAAATAAAACACATCTACAGGATAAATGACTCACACAGAACAGCAACCAATCGCTGGCAGAAGAACCTTAAATAAGGTTGTCAGGAGCGGTCCCTCTGATAAAGAGATATTTGAGCAGAGATCTAAAGGAAATAGAGAGGGAGCCATGAGGATATCCAGGAGACAAGGTTTCCAGCTGGAGGCAAGAACAAAGGAAAAGTTAAGGGGTCAGTGCGGGGATCTCAGGTGGAGTGGCTATTGTGGGCAAAAGACACAGTAGATGGAGTCTGAGAAGATGGGAAGGTGGAGGTAGGTCACATAGGGTCCCATGTAGAACATGGCCAGGATTCGAGCTTTCATTCTCTGGTGGGAAGCCATTAGAAGACAGAAGCAATGGAAAGATATGATGTAGCTCACTTTTTACAATAATTCACCAAGATTGCAGCATGGAGCATAAACAACAAAGAAGGGAGATGACAACAGGGAAACCATTAAGAACAAGGGTCTGAACTTTATGTGTCCCTTTGACATCTGAGCTCTCAGAAAAATGTTTTTACTTGTTTGTAAATATATAGGCTCAGGAGTCTCTGTCTTGCCTTGGCAATAACAAACTCAACTAGTATCCATGGAAACATGAGTTCAACCCCTGGCCCTTCTCAGTGGGTTAAGTATCCTGCATTGCTGTGGCTGTGGTGTAGGCTGACAACTGCAGCTCTGATTCAGCCCCTAGATGGGAACTTCCATATGCCACAGGTGCAGTTCTAAAAAGACCAAACACACACACACACACACACACACACACACACACACACAGAACAAAACATAGGCTCCCAAAGGAAACTGTTCTACAAAATGAAGTTAGCAAAATATTAAAAGAAAACTGCCATTGAGAAATATATATGTCTCTTCATGAAGACATTAAATAACTGAATATGGTGGTGAGTCTACCACACCTTCAGAGACATGATATACATAAAGATTATTTCATGGGATCTTCAACATCTGTAACATATGAAAATTTCTGTGTTTTTCATTGATAGCGAATCACAGATTCTACCTGTAGTACTGTGGTTTGCCATCTAGAGACATGATAGAAGGGTTACTCAGTTTCATTTAGAAATTAGTAACAATGAAGATGTGTTTTTTTTCCATTAAAGTTCAAGGGCTCCCTTATGAATTCTCTGCATAAACCTAGGTTAAAAATCCATGAGTTAGACAAAGAACAAATACTGGCAAAGATGTGGACACTGTTGGCGAGAATATAAATTGGTGCCACTACTGTGGAAAACAGTGTGGATGTTTCTCAAAAAGCTCAAAATAAAACTACCATATGACACCACAGTTCCACTCCTGAGAATATATCCAAAAGAAATGAAAACACTAATTTGAAAAGATACATGCACCCCAATTTTCATAGCAGTGCTATATATAATTGCCAAGATATGGAAGCAAGCTAAGTGTCCATCAGCAGATGAATGGATAAAAAACATGTGATATACATATGCAATTCAAATACTACTCAGCCATAAAAGAAAGGAAATTTTTCCATTTATACAACCTACATGGACTTGGAGGGCATTATGTTAAGTAAAATAAGTCAAATAAAGGAAGACAAATACTATATTCTACCACTTATATGTGGGATCTAAAAGATACAACAAACGAATGAATGTAACAAAAAAAGAAGCAGATTCATTGATATAGAGAACAAACTAGTAGTTGCCACCAGGGAGAAGGAAAAGGAGAGGTACAATGTAAGAGTGAGAAATTAAGAGTTACAAACTATTTGGTATAAAATAACTTACAAGGGCCTACTCTACAACACAGGAAATATAGCTCATATTTTACAATAATTATCCATAGATTATTACCTTAAAAATTAAAAAAATACTGTATCATGTATTTGAAAGTTGTTAAGAGATTAGATCTTAAAAGTTCTTATTATAAGAAATGGAGTTCTCTTGTGTACAGCAGCTTAAGGATCCAGTATTCTCACTGCAGTGGTTTGAGTCACAGCTGTGGCATGAGTTTGATCCCTGGCCCAGAAACTTTCATAGGCTATGGCCATGGCCAAAAAAAATTCTCATTACAAGAAAAACCTTCTATAATTATGAGTGATTGATGTTACCTCAGTTTATTGTGGTTGTCATTGCCCAATGCAGACATACATCAATTACTTATGCTGTGTACCTTGGACAAGAGTAATTTTATATATCAATTATATCTCAATGAAACAGGAAAATAAAAAAGAAACCACAGGTCATCTTGTTAAAATAGTAATAATAATAATAAAATATCAATATATCATTTTTAAAAAGACCTTGAATTACACACAACTCTACTGGGACTAGCTAATAAATAGATGAGAAGGTGAAAATAAATAAAATTTTAAAAATTAAATTGTTTGACTGAAAAGAAAAAGAATTCATGAGTTATAATACTATTGCATTATTCCAGGTAGGAGATGATGATGGCCTAGATTATGGTTGGTTTGGTAGAATTCGGGGAGCAATGAAGGAAACTCAGTTCATTTTAATATACCTGGCTACTCTTTTTTGAAACCAGACTCCCAAGGGCCTGGCCTTTATGTCCAAATCCTATTTATTCCTATTATTATTTGAGCATCCGAGATTTTAAGGTCAGGAATTAGGTGCTTTACTCTAAAAAGGTAAGATGGATAGCTACATACATACATATATACACACATACATACAAGCATAAACAATAGATCTATATATGTATCCATATCTATATAGGTAGAGATTCAGATATAGACAATAATGTAGTGCTAATGAGCACTGGGATAATATCTTGTTCTTCTCCCATAATCCCCACAGTGCCTATCTTCACAGTGTCTAGGGTAGTTGTTAAATTGACTTAAAGTAGGATTTAGACATTGCTTCCAGTCCTGGCTGTAAAACTTTTAAATTTTTGTTTGCCCTTCTTATAAAATGGAAGTAGTGGAGTGCATCTTCAGTGAATACCAGTGCATAGACAACTGACAAAGCTTAATTACCTTCTGGCCAAGCCATGTTCAGCAGCAAAGGTGGTAATAGTGCTGCAGTTGATAAGTAATGTCTGTCATGGCCATGGGCATCTCATTTTCCTCCTCCTAAAGAAGAGCAGTTCAAGGTGTTCACAAAAGGGGCTGTTAGGGAATACTGCCTTGAGAGAATTTAGGATGTAGGTCTGACTCTCTGTTAGGGGACAATGATCCCTATAAATGTGGAAAGAGTAGCATGAGAATGAGTTTGCCTAGAATTTTATTTGAATATTCACCTTACCTTAAATTTTATATAAAAACATATTGCATCATTATCCTTGATAATAAACCAACTTGGTTTTATTTTAAGGAAAACATGTGCTTATTCCAACTCCTTTACCTAAAAACATTGTGTGCCTGGGAATTTAAATGTGATGGGGGGGGGCAATTTTTCTTTGCTATCTCTTGAGCCATTGGTGATTTTTGTTATAAAATATCATTCTCTCCACCAAGATTCCCCTTGTTACAATTTAAAATGGGCAAGTGATCCCCACTCTAGGAGAAAAATAAAATAAAATAAAGCCAAGCTCTTTTGGAAAGCCTGAGAGACCCTTAACAATAGCATTGCTATCAGACGTTAGTACTGTCATTTATAAATAATTCATTGATCACATGGCTTTGAATAGTTCTATCAAACTCCACTTGAAATGGCAAATCATTCTTCAACACAATCATTTGTTTTCATCCATGAAAAATAGTATGTGTTCACACTATGGCAAATAAGAATTGAAATTCCATCCAGGCAACATTTTGCAGATGAAAATCTGTGGCATACTTTGTGACACTGCCTTTCTTGTGCCACCACTGCATGTAGTCACTGTCCTTGTTAATTTTATTAATTTGTGGGCTCGGCAGTCATCCTCACAAGTGGTTCTGAAATTCTGCATCGTGCTTAGTGAAATGTTCCAGCAAAAGCCTAGCAAAAACATAGGAGAATCAGAGTGTGTAGAAAGCCAACTATTAATTCTATGAGACAACCAATTTTCGTTTAATCATACTTGGTCTTGTATATGAATCTGTTTTCTCATCTGGCCATCACAGAAATATAAATATAATTACACACAGATAGGTTAGGAAATATATCAGTAGATGGGTGGATGGATGGATAGATAGATAGATATTGGATGGACACGATATGAAGCTTGGAGGGAGAAAACACTTTATATAACCTTGGAAAATTAGCATTAAGATGCAGCATATAAAATATATCAAAAATTCATTTTAGTGACTCCACTTATCTCACTTTCTGAACAAGCACAATGAATGAAGTTGGAGCAAAACCATAAGGGATGAGATGAGCAAAAGGAATTTCCTCCTAGTTGTCCCCAAACATCCACAGTTAGGATACTAAATCAGTGAGAGCACTTTATATAGGCATCACCACAGGGTACCATTTTACCATTTCACAATGGGAATGAACTAAAAGAAGCTTAACATTCACTAGAACTGAATAGTCACTACTTTCTCTCCTAAGTGTCTGCCTGTACTTAACTCTATGACAATTCCAAGTCATTTTTTTTCTTTGAGTCGCAAGCCAGTGTGAGCCATGAGTCCCTTATTTCAGAATCCTAACCATGCTGGAGGCAGCATCATATGGTATCTCGATCACTGGACTTAAAAAAGATAAAGGCTATGGTCTGAATTCACTATTATGTAACCAGAAATGAGACATTCTATCCCTCTGGGATTCCATTTTGTTGTCCTGAAAATGAGGCAACTAGAATAGATGATTTGCTGGGTGCCTTTTTGTTCTAAGCACAGGGCAATAAGCAGAAGAGCATGGATTTTGGCAGATAGGCCAAGCCTTCCAACTTAAATAGCTTTGTCTTGAAGTTTCTTAACTTCTTTAAGACTTTGTTTTCTTACTGGTAAATGGGCTTAATAATTGCATCCATTTCACAAGGAAATAGTTTACCTAAAGCCCCCTGAGACATAATATATAGTCAATAAATAACAGCTGATATTCTTTCAGTCCTTCTGTAAAAATGACTGATTTCTGTTTTTAGAACCAGTGATGCGATGGAAGAGAAATAAAATAGGAGACAATTCATATGAAAAGGATGCTGGGCAGTGGTGAGCTCCCAGTCAGGCGTCATGGTGGTCCATGTGACCTCAGGCCATCCTGGGAAATCATGTGGTAAATTACGTCATATAACCCATTCTTATTTGTGGTGTTACTTTTTAAATTTTTAGTAACAGCAGGCAGAGTGAAGTCGGGGTAAGTCCAGGAATGACACTTAAAAACATTATTTCTTTTGGGAGAAAGCTTTAAAAAGCAGAGAATGGCTTAAAAGTTCTTAATGTGTTAACTTTTTAAAAATAAAACTTACTAATCAGGAACATATATACTCTACATGTTCATCTCTCAATTCTATATTCATCCCTTTCTGAGGTCTTGACAAGTTGTGAGATGGCAGAGTATGGTGGCAAAAATATTCATAACTTCCCTGGGAAACCAAGTGTACTGTGTGTGGGCTTCAGAGACCTGTGCTAAAGCCAGGAGTTCCCCCCTGCCCAGGCATTCTCATTATTATATCTTGACTTCAGAAGACAACCTGAATGTCCTAGATGAGGAGACCAACCCCAGAAGAGAAGGGACAGACAAAGTTTTCTAAAAGCAGGTTATAAAATATGAAATTGATTTCTTGGGCCCATGTGTTACGGGAATAGTAAATCTGGGCCTTGAATTAAGGGCCTGTCACTGGTTCCCTGAGATGCCTGTGTTTTCAAGAGAGGCTTTCTGTGGCAAATGAAATAGAGGTGAAACAGGAATGAAGGATTTTCTTCAGATGTACTGCTTTGAAGAAAAGTGATTTTGTTATTTGGGTCTGTGGAATCAACTTCAGTATATAAAGTTTACTTCATCTACTATGACAGATCTATCTATCTGGTTTTTATGTAACCTTAAATAACATATGTGCCTGAATATAAGGCAAGGTATTTTCTTCAAAATTCACCATTCAGAAAATAGGGAATCACCCTACAATACAAGTTCATACAATGTTTCTAAATAGCTTTAAAAAAAAAAAGCAACCAAGTATAACTTGGTGAAAACCTATCCTGAAAGACACTCAGTTGTTTCTAGTTTAAGAATCTTATAGAGGTCCCTAGGCAAGGTTACTTTCTTACATTTAATTTCTGATTGTCTTTATACCCATATTGAGTATTTCTGGAGGTATGTCCCTCATGATTACAAAGTTTCAGTGTCATAAATATATGTTTTAAAAAATCTCTTTAAAATAAAGTAGAGTAGTGGTATTGAGGAAATCCCAAGTGTAGTCAGTGCAGTGACCTAAGTATGCAAAGACTTCTTATAGCTTGGGATAAAATATCCAAAATTAGCAAAGTATCTGGATTGTCCATGGGCTGCCTGTTAAACTAAGCTACAAAGGTGATATATTCTAGAAAAGTGTTAGGTGGCCCAAAATGTTTCTAGTGATGACAGAGACAGTGAGTGAGAGATACAAAGTAGCAGCTGTCATCATCTTCATGCTTTGCTCACCTGCAGAGAGATGCCCCATCCAAAGGGACAGGCAGCTGAGGGCAGCTGACCTTCAGTGATGGATGTAGTGGGAGAATAAAGGCCTGGCCCAGCCTGGCACAATGCCTCTGGGTCTCAGGCATTCCAAAGCTCCATACCAGATGGGCTGAGACTTTGTTGGGCCTGCCTCACAGCATAACTTCTCCATTGTTTCAGTCATGCTTCTCTCACCCTCTTTCCCTTCCCACCCACAGACATGGATCCCTCATAAGTACCCTGCTCACCAAACTCCATCTCAACATCACAGAGAATGCAACCTGTATGAGCTGGTTTGAGGGCAGAGAGGGAGGAAAACGAAGAGTTCTGTTTTAGGTGGGATATGTGCAAAGTATCTATTAGACAGCTGGAGGGTGGGGGGAGGCCAAGGAGGCAATTCTATATATGAGCCTGGTGCTCAAGGGAAAGGTCAAGGCTGGAGAAACAAATTTGGAAAACAACAACTTAATAGATGGTATTTAAAGCCATGGGACTAGATGAGAACTCTTACGGAGTAAGTATAGATAGCAAAGAAAAGAGTTCTAAGGATTGAGCCCTACCATTTAGAGGTCAGAAGGAAGGGAATCCAACTAAGGAGATTGAAAAAGAAGCAACATATACTCCAATAAAATTTTTTAAAAGAAACAAAAAGATGCAACCAATGAATTAGAAGAAAAACTGGTTGCATTTGGTATTTTAGAAATCCAAGAAAGAAATAGTTTCAAAGAAGTGATCAGCCATTTAGGTATGCTGAGAGTTTGAGTACAATGAGAACAAGAGGTAATTCTTAGATTTGGCAATACAGAATCATGGCTAACCTGACAAGAATGATTCAGGGGGATGGTTTGGATAGAAAACCTAGTCTAAGTGTTTTCAAGATAGACTGGAAATAAAGAAGTGGGAAAGGGGAGTAGGAAGAATTCTTTTCCTTTGCTATAAAGAGGAAGGGAGAGGAGTGGGGTTGTGGCTGGAAGGAGAAGTAAAGTTAAGGGAAAGCATTTTTTTTTCTTTTTATGGCCACACCCATAGCATATGGAAGTTCCCAGGCTAGGGATCAAATCGGAGCTGCAGCTGCCAGCCTATGCCACAGCCATGGGAACGCCAGATCCAAGCTGCATCTGCAACATACATCACAGCTTGCAGCAATGCCAGATCCTTAACCCACTGAGAAAGGCCGGGGATTGAACCTGCATCCTCACAGACACTATGTTGGGTTCTCAACCCACTGATCCTCAATGGGAACTCCATTAAGGGAAAGCATTTGAAGGAAGGAAATAATTTCAGTGTGATTATAAATTGATAGGTATGATCCTGCAGGCAGTGGGAAAATAATGACACAAAAGGAAAAGAGAAAGATCATGGGAGGAAAGTCCTAGGGTGGGCGAAAAGCAACCACAGCTAGTGCATAGATAGAAGGACTGAATGTGAGAAGGGACAGTTTACCCCATGTATCAGGAGAGAAAGAAAGGAAACAGGTACAGATGCAGGTGGGTGGTAGACTTGGTGGTGGAAACATGAGGGGTTTGTTTTCTGGTTTCTCTGCTATGCTTAATGAATTAAGTAGCAAGGTCATCATCTGAGACTGGGGAAAAGATCTTGACCTTCTAATGCCAAGAGTATCATCCTTTTCTCCTTTGTAGTCATCCCCCCAACTTCACTCCTCAGTGAACAGGTAGATTTTGAAATGTTTGAGACTGGCCACATCTCACTTTACTTCCCTTTTGCAGTAGTTGTATCCTCCTGGTCAGGCATCAAGGTCTCCCTGTTTTCTTTTGCCTCATTCATGTTTTCTTAGGAGCTCACCTACTGACAATGTGGCATGACTCATACCCATGCTGTTTCTTCACACCAGAGTCACTTTCCTCCAGTTCTCATGGCCCATTGCTTTAGCTCCTTCTTCCATTTGTTAGAGCAGGTTTTTCTTCTTATGCTGTTGTCATGATGTACTTGTTGCTAACCAACGTGTGCCTCCCTGTTCGATTCCCAAATCCTGCAGACAAAAAAAAAAGTGCTAATTCCAAACAGGAATATTTAGATATAAAAATAAATTGTTCAGCTCTTTTAATATGTCTGCACCACTGGAGGCCATTGATGATCATCTCACTTAATCTCCCAGAGATACTAAACTGCTTGATCCCTGGAATGCTTTCAGCAGTAGAGCATTTATCCAGTAACAGGGCTGCATTTATTTCCCACTGAACATTCAGCCTATGAATCTTCTGCACACACACATAAAAAGATTCTGCCACCACCATAGGAAACCCAATGCCACTTACATGCCAGGATAGCCCAGACTCTGGACTCAGACTTGCTGGCTTTGAATCTTGGCTCCACTGTCCCTCAGTGGTTAAGTAAGTCATCTTCCCATTCTGTGCCTCACTTTCCTCATCTCTAAAATGGGGAGATTCATATTCCACAACCTCAGAGGGTCAATCAGATGAGTTAACATGCGTAGCATTTGTGACACACCTTCTGAGAAGAGAGAATTTAGTCAACAGAAGCTGCTAATGTTATGCTAAAAAGCCCTGAAATGGGGAGCTTGGGCTTATCAGACACAACTTAGAATAGATTTACAAGGAGATCCTGCTGAGTAGCATTGAGAACTTTGTCTAGATACTCATGTTGCAACAGAACAAAGGGTGGGGAAAAAAATGTAATTGTAATGTATACATGTAAGGATAACTTGATCCCCTTGCTGTACAGTGGGAAAATAAAAAATAAATTTAAAAAAAGCCCTGAAATGTTATGGAGATTAAATCTTTAATTTTTTACTTAAACTCTTTTGGCCATAAAAAGCTGACCTGGTGTTCCTGGAGATGCTGTTACATCAGTTCATTCTTTGCCTCTGCCTTCACCTGGCTTTCGTCCTTGTGTTTCCTTTTGTCTTCTCATCTCTCTGATTTTAAGGACACCCATCATTGGATATAGGGCCCACCTCAATTCGTTATGACCTCATCTTAACTTGATTATAGCTACAAAGACCCTATTTCCAAATTGTCTTATTCACTGGTACTGGAAGTAAGGACTTGACTGTATCTTTTCAGGGCAAGCAATTTAACCTACAAGAGTTTATAGAAGACAAACACAACACATCCAACCATAAGTTGTTTGGGCCAAATCACCCCTCAGCCATTTAACCGTGAGTTAGCTCACTTTTACGTAGTGTCTGGCCTGGTGACAGATGCCTTTTATGAATTGTCTGATTAGGTCTTGGACATGATAAGTATAGAAATAGACTAAGCTTTTAGAAACTTCCACAGCATCTAGACATTTCCATTTCCATTGCCTTGGAGGAGGTAGTCAGTGGACTTTGTTTTAAAGGCAATAGGCTGGTTTGGATGTTGTTGAACTGATCTGGTGTGTCAATTGTGGCCCTGGTCATACCATGGATTGGAAAGTTTTAAAACACTTTGACTTCAGAGGTCATCTGAGATGACTGACATGACTAACAGGCTGTGAATTGTCACAGATGGAAAAAAAAAAAGTTTGCCATCTCAGAATTTTCCCTAGTTATTTACATAACCCAGCCCTTGGGTCCTAAACAAAGAATTGATATTCTTTCTGCAAACTAAGTATTATGCATAATTCCAAGATCTCCCTTTTTCTTTTGAAACCTATACCACCACTCACCGCAAAATGAGTGAGGCCAGGGATCAAGCCTGAATCCTCATGGATCCTAGTCAGGTTCATTAACCACTGAGCCATGAAGGGAACTCCCAGGTATTACTCTTTTAATGTACATTCCTTGCTACTCTAAGTCCAACTCCAGAGGTGACCTCTGTTATTAATTTATTAGATGTCTTTTCAGAGAGATTTTTAGACACGTGTGTGTACAGGTATGTATGTATGTGTATCCATAAAATTAGGACGAATGACAACATATTCTGCCTACCATTCATTCCCACTTGCTGAAAGCTTATCTTGTAGGTAGTTTCATACTATGTGGTGACACTCTTCTAAGATGACCTCCAGTGACCCTGCTGTGTAGTCCCTTCCCACAGAGAATTGGGCCCACCTATGTGCCAGTGGATACTGCGGAAAGAATGAAGTATGATTTCCGAGACTAGACCAGAAAAAGCATCGTGGTTTCTGTCTTGCTCTTTCTCGGCTCACTCACCCTAGGGGAAGCCAACTGCCATATTGGAAGGGAACTCAAGCAGCCCTATGGACAGGCAAGGAAGTGAGACCTCCTGCTGATAACCATGTGAGTGAGTCATTTGAGAAATGAATCTTCCATTCACTACAAGGCTTTCAGATTACTGCAGCACAGGTCATTACGTTATCTGCAGCTAAGCTGCTCCCACATTCCTGACCAACAGATACTATGTGATAATGAACATATGTTTCTTTAGGCTACTAATTTTGTGACAAGAACTTTTAAGATCTAGTCTCTTAGCATCTTTCAAATATAAAATACAGTATTATTAACTAGGGTCACCATGTGGTACATTACATTCCCAGGATTTATCTTATACCTAGAAATTTGTACCTTTTGGCCAGAAAATCTCTTTCTATTTTCTAGTACTCTGGACCTTTGTTATAAGGAAAAGAGAAAGTTTATTTTGAGCCAGTGATACCCAGTTAATAAGTGAGAAAAATGCAGCAGAATCTTACCTGAGCACAGCTAGTGTTCTAAGAAGAGTCAGATGTGTTCCCTGATGGAATTCCTGCATGGCAAGGACTAGCTCTGACTTTGTCAAGGGATCTCATCATGTTATAAAACTGTGGGAATATGTTGTTTGTCTCTCCACTCTCCGTTCTTACTTTACTCCACAAAAAATCAAGTCTCTGATTTTTCTTTGGGGATTTTATCCCTCAGCCATTCTCAGTCACTTATTTTAGGTGGGCTTCACCTCACACCTCACACCTTTCTAATCAGAGTCTCTGGTTGGCCTAGATCAACTCCCCAACCCCCAAGGGATTGGCTCAAGTTTGAGCACCTGACCAGATCAGAGCCAACAAGATATAGGAAAGTATTTTGGAGGGAGAGAGGGTATTTCTGGGAATGAACAACCCTGGCTTTCTCAGTCCCTATAAAATAAGGTGTGAGCAGGTAGAATCAAGCTCTGCTATAGAAACCCTGCTGGGGTTAGGGTTAGCACGAAAAGGTGCTAAAGGCAAATGCGGAGTCCAAAGGTGAAGAAATTTCTGCGAAGTGCCAGACCAAGGAGAGACATTTGGGTGGTGGTGACATTGTCTCTGCCTTTGCATGAAACCTCATTTGGAATATACTACAGTCTCTCAATGAGTGCTTTCCCATATGCGGTCCTTGGACCAGCAAAGTCAGCCTTCTCTGAGAACTTGTCTAACAGTGCAAACTATTTGATACCCACTTCTGGCTTCCTGACTCTGAACTCTGTGTGGATTTATAATCTACATTTTAATTAGCTTTCTGGGGATCGGATGCATACTAAAGTTGGAGAAGCACTGCTGTTGGCCAATAGAGCATGCTAATGGGAAGTCAGCTGTTTCAACTCAAGTACAATTATTCCAAGGTCCTCAGTGTACAAACCCACCTATGCCTTTCTTAGTAAAGATGGTCCAAATTTGGTTCTTATTTTTCTCATTCTAACTTTAATCATTTTGTTCTAATAGTTGGAAAATTAGTTAAGTTGCCTTAATTAGAATTCTGCAACTAGAGATTCTCATACTAAGTAAGTCAGAAAAAGAAAGAAAAATACCATACAATATCACTTCTATGTGGAATCTAAATATATGGCACAGATGAACCTATCTACAGAACAGAAAAAGACTCCCAGACATAGATAATAGACTTATGTTTACCAAGGAGGAGGGGAGAAGGGGAGGGAGTGGGATCACTGGGAAGTTTGGAGTTAGTAGATGCAAACTATTATACTTAGAATGGATAAGCAATGAGGTCCTGCTGTATAGTACAGGGAACTATATCCAATCACTTGTGATAGAACATGATGGAAAATAATGAGAAAAAAATACACGTATATATACTTATGACTGGATCACTTTGCTGTACAGCAGAAATTGACAAAATATTATAAATCAACCGTAATTAAATTAAAAAAGAATCCTCCTTTATATTTCCATAACATACTGACTTATATGGTGATTTCTGTTCCCCAGAACAGCTCTCTAAAGAACAGACAGACTGAGAAAAGATGTTCATGACAGAAACTCCTTCTTGTAGGGATGAGAAAACCAAAGCACCATCCCATAAACCTCCTGGCAGGCTAAAATTCTGATATCTTTCTGCCATATTTTGCCTCCTGTGCAGCTGAGTAATAATTAGACCTGCAGGTGATGGTGTCGGGCACACCTAGGTTTGTATCCTGACTCTGCTACATGGGAGTGTTCTAGCTTTTGTGGCTCCATTTCTTCCTCTGTGGGATGGTAAAAACAGTCCTACTCTCTTCAAGTCCCTAGTATGAGGGCTCAGTGAGAATTAGTACAGAAAGGGCCAAGCACTTGGTAAATACTCTTTAAATGATGTCCATTACAAATAATATTGTGAAATCAATCATTGCTACTGCACTGTAAAATGCAGAGGGAATTCCTGTCATGGTTCAGTGGAAACAAAGCTGACTAGTATCCTTGAGGACATAGGTTTGATCCCTGGTCTCACTCAGTGGGTTAAGGATCTGGCATTGCTGCAGCTCCGATTTGACCCCCAGCCTGGGAGCCTCCATACGCTGCAGGTGTGGCCTTAAAAGGCAAAAATAAAATAAAATGCAGGGTCTGTGCCCACAGAAGATTACACCAAGCCAAGAAGTGTTCTGGGAGAAGCAGCATCTCCATCCTGCAGAGTTACCCAGCCTGTTGATTTTCAGGAGCCCTCTGAATTCTCCCAGCCAATCACTCTCACTAAGATGTCTCCAATCAGCATCATGATGTCATCTCTCCCCTCAGCTTCAATCAAAAGCTGTGTTCCTAAACTTCACGTGCCTCTTTAAGGACATTTTTCTTCTAAAGGCAGTGAGGCTGCTATTGTTTGAGTTTTTAAAATTGCCATCAAAACAATTAAAAGATGATGGGAGTTCCTGCTGTGGCACAGAGGAGGCAAATCCAACTAGTATCCATGAGGATGCAGGTTCAACCCCTAGCCTCACTCAGTGGGTTAAGGATCCAGCATTGCCATGAGCTGTGGTACAGGTCGTAGACATGGCTCGGATGTGGTGTGGCTGTGGCTGTGGTTGTGGCGTGTGCTGGCAGCCACAGCTCAGAATCGACCTTAGCCTGGGAACTTCCAGGTGCCATAGGTGCGGCCCTAGAAAGAAAAAAAAAATGAAAAGGTGAGTCATTCTTACTAAAGAACTGGTCTGTTTGACTCATTTCCATGGATGCTTAACTCATGGCTGTTCCACACTGAGGGTGCCAGCTTTTTAAGGATGATGACATCCTATCTTCTCTAGGCCATCTGTACAGTGTGCTTCCCTGGAAGGAGAGGGACCACATTAAGTCCAGTAATATTTTTATGGTCAATTTCTCTTGCCTGGCCCGAGATAATTGAACTGGCCCTTCAGCATAGCTCAACTTAAGTGAGACACCAGGGGCATTTTCCTAATAGATCTTGTTTTTTCTTAATTGTATTGAAGTATAGTTGACTTACAATGTTGTGTTAATTTCCACTGTGCAACAGAGTGACATTTATATATTCTTTTTCATATTCTTTTCCATTATATTTCTCACAGGATTTGAATATATTTCCTTATGCTACACAGTAGGACCTTGTTATTTATCCATCCTATAAATACTAGTTTGCTTCCGCTAATCCCAAACTCACAATCATTCCCACCCCCTCACCCCCCTGGCCAACCACAAGTCTGTTCTCTACGTCTGTGAGTCTGCTTCTGTTTTGTCTTTGTGTCATATTTTCAATTGCACATATAAATAATATCATATAGTATCTGTCTTTCTCTTCCTGAGTTACTTCACTTAGTATGATAAACTCTAGTTCCATCCATGTTGCTGTAAATGGCATTGTTTCATTCTTTTTGTGGCTGGTAATATTTCATAGTATATGTGTACCACATTTTCTTTATCCATTCATTTGTCAGTGGACATTTAAGTTGCTTCCATATCTTGCCTATTGCAAACAGTGCCTCTATGAACATAGGGATGCATGTATCTTTTCAAACTATAGTTTTGTCTGGGTATATGCCTAGGAGTGGGATTGCTGGATATGCAACTATATTTTTAGTTTTTTGAGGAACCTCCATACTGTTTTCCATAGTGATTATACCAATTTACATTTCTACCAACAGTATAGGAAGGTTCCCTTTTCTCTACACCTCTCCAACACTTATCACTTATAAATGTTTTAATAATAATCATTCTGACCAGTGTGAGGAGTTAGCTCATTGTAGTTCTGATTTGTATTTCTCTAATAATTAGTGATGATGAGCAGAGAGATCTTATTTGGAGCAGAATATTGCAGCCATGTGAATAAAATGGATCTCTGTTTAATAACCACCTGAGTTCAAATCCTAACTTTGTCACTTAATACCTGTGTGACTCTGAGGAAAATATTTAGCCATTCTATGCCTAAGTTTATCCATCTTTGAAATGGGGATAATGGAACATACACATAGGGTAATGATTATACAAGTTAATGTTTATTATAGTGTTCAATGAGTAAGTATGAATAGTAATAAATAATTATAATATGTGCCTTTTAGTAAGAATTTACTTTGTGCCAGACTTTATATTAAGCACTTTGCACTTAACAGATAATTTTATCCCAAACATAAACAGTAGTGTGATAGTAATAATAAACAATAATGACAAAAGTATTAATAATAATGGCCAAAATAATAACAATAATTTGTGCACTTAACACTACAGTAATATGTCTAATCTGACAAAACCTTATTAGTGAGTTCTGTTATAATCTCTATCCTGCAAATGTGTAAACTGAGATACATAAAGGGTAAACATTATGCCTAAAGTCACACAACTAGCAAGTGGCAGAGTTAGAGTTCAAATTCCATCCTCCCCAACTCCAGACCCCAAGCTTTCAATTGCCCAACAACTGAAAACCACACAAATATTGCACCATAAAATGAAGACGTCGGTGCTGAAATTTTCTAGAAACATAGGATGGATCCAAAATGCCAATACCATTTTTTCTCAAAACAAAATAATCCCACATGAAGCACTGCATAAATGAAATGAGAATCATAAATGTTCCCAGGTGGCCATAAGGCCAACCCTATGTGCTCCATGAAAATGAGAGCTCATATTCAAAGTGAAAAATTACTCTATTAGTAATAGGCTTTAAAAATTGCAGAGTCAGCACTTTCAGAAAACACTCAGTTGGTAATAAAAAAAAAATAGTGGAGGCCCTTATAGGGTCCGGTTACATGACAAGTGAGTTACGTTTAAAAGGTATTGAAAATAGTGATTTCAAATGTGAAATGAGGAGTGTGAGTAGTTGTTACTATTCCTCATATTAAGCTCTTCCCAAGCCTATGGGGAGGTGAAGAAGCCATGAAGGATAAGCAAGCCACCTGACTTAAACTCGCTAAGTCTGCATGTAAGTAAGCAGTGTGTCTGGTGACCAGAGATGGTTAGTCACTACTCATCCGCTACCCACTGTGTGCCTAGTTCTGTGTAAAGTCCTTCCCAACATCTTTTCTGGTTCTTCCTAAATTGCTTTAGTTCCGTTATGGACCCCATTTTACAAATGAGGAAACTAGTATTGAGAGATAGTAAGTGATCCCGCCAAGGTCCTATTTCCTGGTAAGAGGCCAAAGTGGGGTTCATACTGGGGTCTGTGTATGTGAGAGCCAGCACACTGCGCACCACATCATGCTGCCTTTCTAAAAAGAGACAACAAGAGAAAGTCTAGGATATGAAGCCCCGATTATGGGGAAATGGCTTTTGATTTTCTTTGCACAACGTCACATTTAGGTAGTGATGTAATTTTTTTAGAGATAGGGACACACCGAAGCCTTGCTATTATGGAAATATCTAAGAAAAGAGGACCCAATGATAAAGATTAGGGAAAATCCCTTTGGGGACTAAATTCAAGAGAAGCATCAGTGTATTTATCTTTACATTCTAGTGTTTTATGCTAAGCTGGTATAAAGTACATGCTCCATAAACTTTCACTCAGTTGGCTTGAATTCTTGGCAATTTTGATGAAGCAGGATTGAGAGGATAAAGACTAGAGACTGAAACTTCAAAAACAAAACTCTGTTTACTGCAAATCCATATACAGAAATTAGAAATGGTGGAAGCTCAAAAGAATGGTTTAATTCTCCCATCATCTTAAAATCTTGAAATTATAATCATTGTTCTAGTCACCCTTATGTGGAATTGGCTTAGCAGCTTGGACCAGTGGCCAGAAACTTCTATAAGAGAATTATCCTTTTTGTGGTTAGGAGTGTGGTCGTTTTGATTTTGTCTTTCTAGAACTTCTTTTCATTTTTCTGTTATCAAAGGATTCTAGTAACATAGGAGAGTTTGGGGTAGAGGTGTCTGAAAAATCAGGGGTTGTTTATAGATTCTTTCAGTGGAGAAAAGTAAGCAAATTAATTGTTCCTCAGAGATATGTATGTCTTAATCCCCTAAGCCTGTGAATATGTTACCTTTACACGGCAAACAGGATTTTGCAGATGTTTAAGGATTTAAGATGATTAAGTTAACAGTCTTGAAATGGGAATATCTTCCTGGATTATCCAGATGGGCTCAGTCACAAGGATCCTTCTAAGACAGAGGCAAAATTTTAGGGAAGGTGATGTGAGCAGAGGTCAGAGAGATGAGATTGGAGGATAGGAGAGTCACAAGCCAAGGGATGCTAGCAGCATGGAGAAGCCCTGAAAAGCAAGAGGTGGTTTCTCCTCTGAAACCTCCAGGTGGAATATAGTGGGACTTATGACCCCCACAAGTATAACATAATGCATGTATTCTTTAATCTGCCTGATTTATAGTAATTTGTTACGACAAGCAAAAAGGAACAAAACAAGGCCATTTGCAGCAAAGTGGATGCAACTAGGGATTCACCTACTAAGTGAAGTAAGTCAGAAAGAAAAAAAAATACCATATGATATCACTTACATGTATAATCTGAAATTTGGCACAAATGAACCTATCTACAAAAAACAGAAACAGATTCACGGACATAGAGAAGAGACTTGTGATTGCTAAGGGGTAGGGAGGAGTGGGATGGATGGGGAGCTTGGGGTTAGTAGACACAAAATATTACATTTAGAATGGAAAAGCAATGAGGTCCTACTGTACAGCAGGGAACTATTTCCAATCTCGTGGGATAGAACACGATGGAAGGTAGTATGAGAAAAAGATGTATATATGTGTATGACTGGTCCCTATGCTGTACAGAAAAAAATTGACACAACATTGCAAATAAACTATGCACTAATAATTTTTTTTTAAATTCTCCCCCCCCCCAAAAAAAAAACAAAGAAGTTTGTATTGTGGCTCAGGGGAAACAAATGTGACTAGTATCCATGAGGACACGAGTTCAATCCCTGGCCTCACTCAGTGGGTTAAGGATCCAGCATTGCTGTGAGCTATGCTATAGGTCACAGACATGGCGGGGATCTGGCACTGCAGTGGCTGTGGTGTAGACTGGCAGCTACAGCTCTGATTCAACCCCTAGCCTGGGAACCTCCATATGCCATGGGTACGGCCCTAAAAAGACAGAACAAAGAAAGGAGGGAAGGAAGGAAGAAAAGAAAGAAAAAGAAAGGAAGGAAGGAAGGAAAGAAAACTAATAACTAATTAATATAAAAACTAACTAACATAAAAAGCTAAGACCCTCATCAGCAGCCTCTGATAAAATACCCCAAGGGCGGGAAGGGGGCAGGAGGAGGGTATTTTCTGATATAAGCTTCAGAAAATATTCTATCTGATTGGAAGCCTGAATATTATCCTGGGTTATTTATGATTTAAGGTTCTCAAGCACCTCAACCTCAATACTATTAACATTCTGGCTGGATAATTCCTTGAGGGACTGTCCTGTGTGTTGTAGGATGCTTAGCAATATCCCTGCTTCTACCCAGTAGATGACAATAGTACCTCTTCCTGTCAATCATGGCAATCAGACATTTCCAAAGCCCCCCTGGGGAGAGGAAGAGCAGCAAAATTGCCCTCAGGCTGAGAACCACTGCTCTAGCTTGGTCCTATAGTTCTTGATTGTAAAATTTCCAATGAAAGTGAACAAGCCATCATTCTCTCATGATCCTAATTTATAAATTAGCAAAACTCTAAAACACACAAAATATGCTTTAATCAGTCATTTTGCTGCTCTATTACAAGGGAAAAAAATCCTTGCCTCTAGACTATATAGAATAATTTCATGGCTTGTACCAAGAGATCAGACAGGATTTCTAGGTGGATAAAACTCCACTGATAACCCAAGGTCAGTTATTAATCTACTCAGTCCAGCCAGCTAACACTTTAAGCCTGTTACTCTCAGTAAATGCCAAACAGAAGCATTTTATCAAATTGAATGAAGTGGCTTTGTGTCCCTCATCATTATTCCTGGCAGTTAATCAGAAATCCAATTCATAACTATTATTGGTTCAAAAATCCCAAAATATATTGGGAGGAAACATGATAAAGTCTGAGTAAAGGAGAGGTTGGGGTCTGTGCATCCCCTGCTTCCAAGGTATATGTGGGCCTTATTGGATGGGGAAGGAAGCAGCCTCTAGAAAGCCAGTTCTCCCTTATCTGGGTTCACATATCTGCCAAAGAATGCCTGAATATAGGAAAGAGAGAAGGAGAAATAATTCATTTTCCAAAAGAAATGCATATTGTGCCATGGATAGGTTTGGTAGAGATAAGTCAGTCAGGAGTGGGGAAAGGATAAGAGAATAAATGACTCTGAGTTAAGATCAGCTAGGATGGGAGCATAGAATGATGTTATAGATGAATATTTGCATCCCCTCAAAAATGCTCCTGTTGAAGACCTAACCCCCAAGGTGATGGTATGTGGCAATGTGGCCCTTGGGCGATATTAGCTTTTCAGGAGGTCATGAGAGTGGAACCCCCATGATGGGGTTAGTGTCCTTATAAGAGACCAGAGCTCACTCTCTCACTCCCCAACAAGCAAAGACACCACAAAAAGTTGACCACCTACAAGCTCAGGAAGACAGCCCTCACCAAGAAACAAACTATGTTGGCACCCTGGTTGCCAACATAGTTTCCAGCCTCCATAACAGTGGTAAATAGATGTTATTGTTTAAGCCACCCATTCTCTGTTATTTGTTACAGTAGCCTGAGCAGACTAAGATGAGCAACCGAACCACAGAAATTTTATCAAGCACTAGAAAGATACCAACCCACTGGAGTCTCTTGGCAGGACCCATACCATCACTCCCAAACATAAGACCTCTGGCTTTTTCTTGCATTCTTTGAATTATGTAAGCATGAGAAGAATGTGCTAGGTTGTGGACTAAATTCTCACTAGCTGTGTGAACATGGGCAGGTCACTTTGTTGTTTTCCCTTTTTGTTTTCCATATTAAAATGGAAATAATAACACCTGTCTTGAAAGAGCATCATAAGAAGAGAATGACATCATATGTATGAAAGTGATGGGCATGTGATAGACAGCCAGTAAAGATAAGACTGCTGCCCTTCCATCTAGCCTCATCCTGGTCCATTTAAAACACGTCAAACCTAAATGAGGCAGGTTTAGCTACCATGTGAATGTGAATGAGCATATGTATGAAAATTTATGCCTCATTTGGATAGTTATCAACTCTACTGTACTCAGGTATGAAGGGTAGTTCTTGTAAGGGTCTTCTTGTGGTTAATATCTGAAAACACTGCTTCTATAAATCCATTTTCTAGCCCCCATTCTCCTGGTAATTTTACCTTGATTCTCCATTGAAAAGAGTCCTTTTACTCATTCTCTGTCTATGGGCTTCAGTGAAGGTGACATCCATCTCTCTCTCTCTCTCTCTCTCTCTCTCTCTCTCACACACACACACACACACACACACACACACACACACACACACACCCCTAACTCCAGGAAAGAACACTTTCGTGAGTCTGGCCAGTGAGTTTATTTATCATTACCCAAACCAGACCAGAATGAACCAATCTCAAGAATACTGTTAGAATTTATTTATTTATTTATTTATTTATTTATTTATTTATTTATTTATCTATTATTAGAGGTGCTTTACACTGTTGTGCCAATTTCTGCCGTTTGCAGATGACATGATAACACACCTAGAAAATCCTTAAGACACTACCAAAAAACCTTTAGAACTCTTAAAAGAGGTGGAGATCTCTCTCTGCTGGGATTTCTCATTATAATTGCAGCATGAGCCTGGAGTTGTTGGGGCCACCATGATGAGACGACTAGTATAAAACTTAAAAGTCATGGTAGAAGAAAGCAGAACTGAGAGATGGGGAGAAACTAATAGAAACTATTCCCCTGGATCCAGCTGTTCCTGAAGCCTTGATGGTCCCTTGATCTCCCAGGGGTTTGAACCAATTTAGGCTTAAGCCAGAATGAATTCGCTATCTCTCACTCCCTACAGAAAGCCTCCTGATAAATATACTGCCCCACAAGTGTTTCAGGATTTCATCTTGGGGCAAGATTACCTGTGTTCGGAAATTTGTTTTCCCAGCCAAAAGTAGACTCTATAGCTCCTGTTGAAATGCACTTAGAACCACCCCAGGGCTAATTTGTAGAGAGTGTGTACTAATGACTGAGCTCCTACTACCACCTTAATATGGCTGGGAAACCACCCACAGCCACTGTCTCAGTGCTAGTTGTAAAGTTTCACTGTCAGACAAACAATGCCCTGACCCTCTCAAAACTATTAAGGCTAAGGCATTCTTTCTAATAAACAAGGAAAAGTCTCCTTGCTTCCATGTGACACTGAGTAGAGGATGGAGAGATAGCATAATTTTATTTATCTACAAAGATTCCAGCTATTATTTGCTGCCTGAAGTCCCTCAAACATGAAACGGTAGGGGTTACTACTTTTCTCCCTTCTACTCAACCATCGTCTCTTTCAGAAGGCCCAGCCAGCACTTTTTCTATTTTAGTATTTGAAAGTTTTTCTAATAATAGAGGTTAAACAATGGACAGAAAAGATGACACAAACAGATAACACAATGGTCAGAAAAGCAAGCAAGGGAAGCAGAAGTATGAGCATAGGGTCTACAGGATGTGCTGCTGTGATTTGTGATAAATGTGGCAACATAGCCTTTAGAGAGTTGCTAAGAAGAGGTTTCATTTTATTCATGTACTTTTCCTGAAGTGAAAAGTGTAACTGCATCTTGTTACTCAACTACCAGATAAACTTTGAGAAACATGTTCATAGGAATAATGAATCACTTGGATACTGACCCAGCCCAAGACATCAGGGTAAGTGCAGGTATTTAGGAATCAGCAATATTTGGGTCCAGGATTGACTACCAAGCCATAAATATCTACCTTTCTGTGACTGGATACCCTTCTCTGTGAATTATGTAATGAATTATGTCAGATGAATTCTGCTGTTCTATTCTGGCAATATTTCTTACTTAGGTACAACTTTGGTTAATTTATCTACATTTTAAGCAAATGTGTGTGTGTGTGTGTGTGTGTGTGTGTGTGTGTGTGTGTATGTGTGTCCTGAGTGAGTAACTATCCTTTCAAAAAGTTTAGATAAGAAGGAAAGATGGGTAAGATGTAGATGCCTCCATAATTCTTTGCTTAAGTAACTCCAAACACTCTATCATTTTTATGCCAATAGGAATGCAAAGAAAGAATTTGGGGAGCTCCTTCTGTGGCACCGTGGATTAAGAATCTGATTACAGTGGCTTGGGTTGCTGCAGAGGCATAGGTTCTATCTCTGTCCGGCACAGCGGGTTAAAGGATCTGGCGTTGCAGCAGCTGCAGCATAGGTAACAGCTGTGGCTGGAACTTCCATATGCCTCAGGTGTGGCCATAAAAAGAAAAAAAGAATTTGGAAGGGTGCTTTTTGAAGTGAAAATATAAAATGTGTTTGATCATTAGACAGGCTCTTTTTCCTCAACACTGACTAGTTTCAAAATCGCTAACCTAGTAAGTAATCTGCTATGTGTCTAGAAACCAGAGACTATGGTTTCTAAGGGTAACTGGAACCTTCTCTCTTTAGAACCCTTTCTACTTTTTCCAGGGCTTCCTGCAAAGGCTCCAAAGCTAATTCTGTTTCTTCCTCCAAGCTAAATGGAATTGCAGGACTGAAGCCAACATCAGCCCATGTCTCTTGAAATGTGTATGTCTCAAGTTCAAGAAACGATAACCTTAAACAGATCAGCATGCCTTGGGTCTCATTTCCAAATCCTGAGAGAATCTGATGCCCCAAACTGGGCTAGATATTCACCTCTGATCTAGTCAACTCATCAAGATGGGCGACACCTGGAAATACAAACATCATAATTGATAACCACAGGGTAATTTTGGAAGTAATTCAGAATCACAGATGGCAGCTTTTCAAAATCCATGTCTATAATTCCAAATTCAAACCAAAACCCCTATTCCTTTCCACACTCCGTTCCCTGGCCATCATTAGCTCATTAGAGCTGTGGAGCTTGCCCTCTGAACCCTAGACTGGAAAAATCTTGTTTCCATTTAAGTGGAGTTCAGCCCAAATTTGCTTTTTTTTTTTTTCCAATACAGATTCATACAAACAGACCCTGAAATTTAAAAGGAGTCTTTAAACCCCATTAAATAACACAGTTCCTTAGCAGGAATATCTCCTGGGACGGGATGTCTTCTTTTCAAACGCAGTGTTATGACAAGCATGACAGACATGATGAGGATATGTTCTGACTCATGACATTGCTTAAATTAGGTTAGGTAGAATGTGTGCAGGCATTCTAAGAAAATCTTCTCTGGGGCCCAGCCCTATTTTTCTTGTTAATAGCTCTGAGTTATGACTGTCTTCTCTCTGGGCCAATAAACCATCTTTCCACACTGGCTCCATCATGGAAGGTATGTAATACATGATTCCTTACCAGTACCACCAGTTGGCCTACCACACATTAAATAATAACTGACTCTTGTATTTCTTCTCCTCCTTCCTTTATTCTTCTCACAGGCCAGAGTTGGCTTTCCTCACCACCTGAACTTTAATTTTTGTGTATATTACAAGAGCCCCTTCTGTTTCCAATTTAACCATCACCAAAGGGTAGAATCCTGGGATGTCTTTGAATCCCCACCTTATGCCTCAAAATTGATCCCCGGTCATCATTTCTTCAGGACCAAAGCTCAACTTGCCTGTGATCCTATTAGTTCTACTGGCTCTTCAATCCAGTTTAATGCATCCTATCAGTTTTGAGGTGCAGTATAAATCTACCTCTTTATATTTTATAATCAAGGAAATTAGAGGCAGGACTTAACTGGTTACAAGTCATCAGGATTAAGTTTGTCTCTCAGTTCTGCTTCCCTATCTGGCGGATATGTGAAGACACCTGACAGCCACAGTGTCACATGGTCCCAGCTTCATCAGCAATAGGCAAGATTCAGTATTCCAATAGCATCAGCAAAAATTCCAAGATTTCTATTGGCTTAGTTTCAGTCACTGTGGTCAGCAGAATAAGATGCTCATTGGTCAAGCCTTATTCATAGGTCTGCCCTTAGACTTTCTACTGACTAGAGGCCAGTAGTCTTCCTCTCCCACCTCCCCCATTTTTAGCTGGACAACTAAAATTGTCTCTAGATATTGACAAATGTCTCCTAGGGGGCAAAATTGCCCCTGATTCAGAATCATTGGCCTAGTCAAGCCATTTGAGTGGCCTTCATCTCCTTGGTTAACTACCAAATAGCCATTCAGAATCCTGTAGCTCTGGATCGGATCTTTAATCTTCTTAGAAGCATCACTATAAGGAATCATGATGCATAAGAATCAATTAGATTCTCAGGGTCCACCTCCAGAGACCATAATTCAGTAGTCATGTGTGAATTTGCCTTTTTTGTAAGCACTTTGAGACCAAGTTCTATAGAGCACTATTGGGCATTTTGCCACTAGTTCCTCCAATCAAGATATATTTACTGAGCATGTACTGTGCCAAGAATTGTTCTGAAAAAATACCCATATCACTTCCTTCAGCGAGCTTTCATTCCAGTGGAGGAGACAGGCAATAAACCTAATAAACACATATATTATGTAGTATAATAAAATATGGTAAGTGATATGGAGAAACATTAAACCTAATGGGGGGCAGGAGTGATGGTAGAGAGGAATCCCAGGAGTAGAGATAATGGAGTAGACGGGTGACCTCAACAGGAGAGTAACATGAGAACAGGCACCTGGAGGATTTGAGGAAGTATTCCATGCACCATAGGAAAGAGCAGATCAGACAGAAAAGAGCCAGTGCAAAGGCCCTGCAGTGAGTGTGTGCCTGACGTACTCAAGGAGTATCAAGGTGATGTAATGGCTGAGGCAGAGTGAGCAAGAGGGAGAAGAGGAGGGGATGAGGGCTGAGAGTTACTGGTGGGGCAGGAAGAATATCACATAGAACCTTGTATAAAATTAAATGGACAACACACAATGAGAAGCCTGCAGCATGTTTTGAGCAGCGGTGTGACATGATATGACTTAACGTCTTGTTGCTAAGTTTAAAATACTGTAAGGGAGGCAAGAGTGGGAAAAGCCAGACGAGTTAGGAGGTTATGAGAAGCAGTTACAAGAAATTCATGGGTGACTTCACTGAGAGTGCTCTCAGTGTCTGATCTGGGCAAAAGCCTGGCAAAACTGTTTGAATAAGTTGAGAGGGAAAGTAAAGACCATAAGCAGAAACAGTTCTTAGAGGAAGCTTGCTAAAGGGAAATGAAAAGTGAAGGGGGAAGGAGAAATGGTGTCGAGCGAGACTGTTTTAAGGTGGGAAAGAGGTCCACATGTTTTCACAGCTGGGAACAATCTAGTAAAAAGGGACGCACTGATGACGTATAAGGGAGGGAGGAGGGAGTCGCAGGAGCGGCATTTTCAAGCAGGAGAGAGGGTCGGGGCTCCTGTGCAGGAGGAAATGTGTTGTTTTTGGAGAGGAGCATGGGACATTTACCTGCAAGGACAAGAAGAAAGACACTGAAGGTGAGTGCCTGTGGCCCTGGGAGTTTGTGCAAGTTCTATTCTTATTGTGTTAATTTTCTCAAAGGAGGAAACAGCCAGGTCATCTGCTAAGAATGATGAGCAGACAGAGATGTTAGCATTTTGAGAAGGGAGGAGATGTTAGGAGGCAACTGGGAGTGATAATGATGTGGTACTAATGCCAGGAGTATGGCTTAACACCAGAAGGTGGGTCAAAGAATAAGAATGTGATGGAGTCACTTCCTTCTGTGTTGTGTTGGGAATAAGGCAGGGACAGGGTAAAGGCTTTGGTACTGGGCTTTGGTTTGAGGAATGTGTTCCAGACACACTAAGGAATTCATTGAGTTTTGGCAAAGTATGGTGGGGAGAGCAAACACTGGCAGGCAAAATTAGAATTGGAGGCCCCTGAAAAAAAAAAAATATATATATATACATATCCTGCTCTGCTCTGCTCTATGGGCTAAGTTTGCTCTTGGTCTTGGGCTACTTCTTAATCCTCTGGGATATAAGGTTTTCCTCCTTGCCCTCACAACGCCAAAATTTTCTTGAGGGGTATCTGTGGGAAGGGATGTGAATGCCATTGACTCTCTTTAGAGAACAACTGCTGTACATCACCAAGGGCTGTTCCAGCATTAATACCAACAGGATTGGGGCAACTTGTCTTTTAAAGTGGGAGATGCTTGTAATCGAGTGGTCAATATGTGTTGAATAACAGATGACTCTCCCTTCAGCAAAGAAAATGACATGGAAATGCATTTTTCCAAAGTTATCATTTTCAGAGCAGGTCTAAGCCAGCAGCTTCTCAGCATCCTTGCATAAAGGAAGGCCCAACAGGATCAATTAAGCTCACTTGTTGACTCATCCTATTAAAATGCCTCCAGGCCTCTAAGAGCTAAGCCCCAAACACGCTGTAGTCAGAGAGAAAATTGATGGATGAAAATAGATCTGCAAACCAAATCGGGTCTGAGAGGCAAGACTAGAGATTGAAAATCATATAAAACTTAGGCTGAAAAAGCTGACTATCTTTTTGTGTATTCCTTATGTCCTTTAAAAGAATGCTTTTCTTACCTCACCCCTTGTAATATATGTATCCAAATAAGCTGTTTCCTTCAAAGTAGTCGCCTTTGAAGTTGAGCAATTACTTGAGTGATGGTCATGTAAGATGTTGTCATAACATAGGTTACTAGGTTACATCATTTTGTACCTCTCAGCTTCACAGTATGTTTCCTTTTTTGAGGGATTTGACGTCAGTGAGAAGCTGCCACTTGTTCAGAGTCAAAGCTAGCAAATAACATGGCTGATCAGTTAGGAGATTTGAAATTTTGAAAAGAGGGTTTCTTTTTTATTTTTTTAAGGGTATGGGAATAATTTTACTAATATCTTCTTTTTTATTTAAGTATTCTTAATTTACATTGTTGTGCCAATTTCTGCTATACAGCAAAGTAACCCAGTCATACATATGTATATATTCCCTTTCTTATATTATCTTCCACCGTGGTCTATCCCAACAGACTGGATATAGTTCCCTGTGCTATCCAGCAGGACCTCATTGCTTATCCATTCTAAATGTAATAGTTTTCATCTACTAACCCCAAACTCCCAGTCCATCCCACTCTCTCACCCTGGCCAACCACAAGTCTGTTCTCTATGAAGGCTTAAATCTACAACAATTGAGATATGATGGAAAATCATCACTGAAATGTAATTGTAATCTTTGACATCTAGATCTCCCCCTAGTTAGAGATAGTTTTATATCTTTTCTTTTTTCTGCTTACTTAAAATTTATACAGAAAACATAAAAATCCAATGTTTTCCCACTGCAAAGAGGGATCTCTGATTTATATTCGGGTGTATATCTTTACAAATTATTACTTATTCATACCCCTTATGAAATGAGGACTTTTCCTTTGTAAATGGAATTATTACGATAATTGCTCTTGTCGTTTGTGTAAAATGAGTACCATTCTGTGTCAAATGTAAAACTAGACATCATTTTTAATGGCTGTGCAATATTGAGAGGATTCATAATTTAACCATTCCCCTTACGATGGGCACTTAAGTGGTATCCTTTTTTTCTTTTTTTTTTTTTTTTTTTTGCTATTATAAACAACCCTACCAGGAATATTGCTGTCATTCCCAATTCTGTTATTTACAAACAGGCCTTCACTTTCTCTTCCAACTATCCAATCCTCCTTTAGGCTTTCTTCTCAAGACAACATGTTTTTGAAGGGTGTCTATGATGTTTCCATAGTCATCATTACTTACTCTCAAAGTTGAAATAAAAACGGTCTACAGACAGCCTTGGTGTGGACACAGGGGACTCTGATCAACCTGGGGGACACAGCAAAACATGCAGTTTTGTGTCACTGTGTAATGCCATGTGCTCTGAGCTCACATGATGTGATGCAGTTAACCTGAGAGAAAAGAGGAAACTACTAACACATCATCTCATCCATCCTTTGCATTTTATAAACAAGATGACCACATTCCAGGAAATTGCAGTCATCCTGCCCCAGTCTGCAGCAGCACCTCTGTGAACTGAAGATCCAAGATCACCTCTTGATTGGACTCCCCAGGACACTGGTTAACTGAGTTCTGTGAGCTCAGTAGTCAAATTCTTAAGACTCAGTCTTGGAAAATGGAGTTACAGTATTTAACGCAGTATTATTTAACAGCCATGAATGGAATATAATGCCTTCTCAATAGGTTTTTTTCCCCAGCAGTAGTCAAAAAGTAGTAGCAATTTTAGAGGAGTGGTTATTGTTGTCATTGCAACTGCTGCTTTTGCAGCTCTACAGTCATGATAGTGCATGTTGTGATTGTGTTAGTAACAGCAGTTGTAGTGGAGAAATTTATAGTGCTGGGGTAGCTCTTGTAAGAGAAATAGGCATTGTTGGTGGTGGTTGTTGATGTCACAGTTGCTGTTGATATCATTGGGATATCATTGTAGTTCTAGCAGTCACTCCTCTTGGGGTAGAGTTTGGGCAGAACTCAGGCTCAATTCTCTGTTGAGGGTTTCTTGCATTTTACCTGTCTTACTGGAGTTGCAAATTCATTATTTTGAACTCTTAAGTTTTAAGGCAGAATTCTCTCTGAGATCCATGTCCGTGTGTGCTTCTACAAGGATCCTAATCACCATTGTTCTCCTGTGATGGACAAGAACAAAGCCACACCTCCTTGAAGCTCACATCACACCCTCAGCTGTCAGTTGCCCTGACCCCAGGGAAACTTGTATGTTTGGTTGAAACTCTTGGAGTGGCCATATGTTTTAAGAATGAAGTGAAAATATTTATGACACTAATCTCTTCTACTTCAATTTTGTGTTTCTTAACCAAGTGAATTCCTTTGGCAAAACATGTATGGCTTTAAATTTTTAAAGGGGAAGGTGGAGAAACAGGTGTCCATATGCAGGCAATCAGTTATAATTCTGATGAATATAACAAGTGGATCACATCTGAGGTTACATTTTCAAGTCTTGTGTATGGATTTATTCATTGACTCCCCACTGACTTAATAAGAATCACACTGGTAAATTACAACATAATATTTTTTTTAAATAAAGGACTAGACATCCACTAGGGATGCTCAAAATAAAATTATTTTTTTTCTTATGACCATACTCAGATAACCAGTCTGAAGGAGAAAATTATTATATAACCTTATAAGAAGGCTTGCAGAACTACCATGCAGAATACCACATAGCAATTTCCATTTGGAATGTTCAAGTCTGAGCTTCCTCCAATTCATCAGTAATTCAACATCCCAAATAGTTTTGAGCAATGGTGCCAGTGTTTGCTTAATGTTTATTAGGTGACACACATTGTGCTAGGGGTTTTTCCCTTTTGCTGTGCATCAGTCTAGGACAGTGGTCTTAAGCTCAGCATGTTTTCACCCCCAGGAGATACATGGGAATATTTTTGGTTATCAAACTGGAGGGGGTGCTACTGGCATATAGTGGCAGAGGTCAGAGATGCTGCTAAATATTTTATCAACAAGAAATTGAACTTGCTTTTTCCTACTTTAAATTTTTTTTAATTATTGAAAACGGAACACATCTATTGCATGCCATATAAACATTTTTAATAATACAATGAAATAAAAAGCATTGATATAGGCTATTTGAAAATTTTAAAATGAACTAAATAAACAAAGTAAATATAATTGACTTTCATTCCACCAAGCTTCCTAGATGCTACATTATTTCATGGGCACAACAAGACTTTTGAGGAAATGTTGCTCATATTAATACTAATTTCAGAGAAGCAGCATGGAAATCCAGTTTTTGAAGGAACTACCTTCCAGAAAAGCTCAGGAGCTTGCACAGGGTCGCATGGCTAGGATGCAGCAGTCTGTATTCACATAGAGAGTTGAGTTTTGACACTTCCCAATAAAAATGTGTCCCACCAAATTCCCTTAGGCCCTTCCTTTCCCCTCTCTGATCCATCTATTCACAGTTGGCACATCTCCTCTGCCTCTCAGCAATAACCCACCCAGAGAGCCCTGCTCAGCCTTGAACCAGCTACGCAAGATGAGCAACCCAGAGTCAGGATCTTTATCTGAATACTAGATTTCCAATCCATTGGAAATACATTAATATTTTTGTATTTCTGTTAAGAGGAGAAATTTTTACTTTATATTTCGTGTCTTCTTAAGAGAGTATAACTCAAGAAGAGGCTCAGAGATGCTTCTGAATATGAGAAGGCACATCAATATCAGAGTACCCCATACTGTACTTCTAACCCATTCCTCAGATGACCCTAACACTCAAAGTTTGAGGGTCACTTTTCTAGGAGTGAGAAACATGTAACTTGGTAAATTACTGTGTTACCAGGTAAATTACAGTAGAGCCAGCCAGATGTTAAAATAGAGCAATAAAATGCCTACCTAAATTCTATTTAGTTTTCAAAGCTCAATTCCCAACAGTCTATGAAATATTTTTTGACTGCCCCAGAATGCAGTTATCTCTGGAAATACCCATAAATCATAATTATTATTCTCTAATTCATTGTTTCCTGAGTATCAAGTTTTTCTTTATTCATCTATGCATCCCTTTGAGCATCATGATCTTGTATTCTCTGGAGTAAATAGGCTAATCCACTGAAAGCTCTGTCATGTAGTACTTGTGGGCTCATTGGATATGGAATGGAATAAATTTTATTCCTCTGTCAAGGAGGGAAAAAGCAAGACAGAATTAAATTGAAATGGAAAAAAATACTTTCTAAACATTGAGATAGATTGGTGTCCATCCAAAACATGAGTCCACCCGGCCCAACCCCCTTAGGGTGATTAGCTCGATACTAATATTTTAGAAGTCTTTTCACTAGGGTAGATTTTTCTCCTTTTGAGGATTTACCAAAGCAAAAATAGCGGAACCAATCACCAGTTTCTTCAATGGGAAATTTATTACCAACTTATCCATCTTGTTCTCATCTGCTATGAAGTTCTCAGCTGCTCAGAGCTCCCTATCTCTGTCACCATCACTTATGGTCCAACACTGAACCTTCCTGAGCTGCCCTAACACACAAAGGAGGCATCTAGGGGACACATGAGTGCCTGCCCCGCATAACTCTAGTAACTACTTTTTGTGGCTCTCAGGCTCCTGAACCCCCAGAGCCACCTGTCCCCATCCTTCTACAGTAAGTTGGTCAGTAAGTTGGCAATGCAGTGTCTTCTTCACTCACCCTTAAGTGAGGGGAATGAGGTTACCCCCAGCTTAGTACAAGTACAAGTTAAGTTTTGGTGATTGGCAACAGCTTAGATTGATTACAACTCTTGCAACTTTGCTGATGGGACAAACAATATGATGAAGGGCCACAAGTCTGCAAGCAAAGAACAGAAACCATGGGAGAACACATCCATGTCCTGAGACCTTCCATAATCACTTGGAATTTATCAGAGATGGTATAGTAATACAGGCCTACTCACCAGAACATAAGTCAGGGTAATCACCCCACCTTGGGCCTTTTGGAAAGCTAATGCCAAAGCTTATATTTGGATATAGGTGTGTGTATCATTTTATTTTATTTTTTTTTCTGTTAGAGGTAGGAATTTTTTTTAATAATTTTTTTTTTATTTTCCCACTGTACAGCAAGGGGGTCAGGTTATCCTTACATGTATACATTGCAATTACATTTATCCCCCACCCTTTCTTCTGTTGCAACATGAGTATCTAGACAAAGTTCTCAATGCTATTCAGCAGGATCTCCTTGTAAATCTATTCTAAGTTGTGTCTGATAAGCCCAAGCTCCCAATCCCTCCCACTCCCTCCCCCTCCCATCAGGCAGCCACAAGTCTCTTCTCCAAGTCCATGATTTTCTTTTCTAAGGAGATGTTCATTTGTGCTGGATATTAGATTCCAGTTATAAGTGATATCATATGGTATTTGTCTTTGTCTTTCTGGCTCATTTCACTCAGGATGAGATTCTCTAGTTCCATCCATGTTGCTGCAAATGGCATTATGTCATTCTTTTTTATGGCTGAGTAGTATTCCATTGTGTATATATACCACCTCTACCAAACCCAATCATCTGTCGATGGACATTTGGGTTGTTTCCATGTCCTGGCTATTGTGAATAGTGCTGCAATGAACATGTGGGTGCACGTGTCTCTTTTAAGTAGAGTTTTGTCCGGATAGATGCCCAAGAGTGGGATTGCAGGGTCATATGGAAGGTCTATGTATAGATTTCTAAGGTATCTCCAAACTGTTCTCCATAGTGGCTGTACCAGTTGACATTCCCACCAGCAGTGCAGGAGGGTTCCCTTTTCTCCACAGCCCCTCCAGCACTTGTTATTTGTGGATTTATTAATGATGGCCATTCTGACTGGTGTGAGGTGGTATCTCATGGTAGTTTTGATTTGCATTTCTCTTATAATCAGCGATGTTGAGCATTTTTTCATGTGTGTGTTGGCCATCTGTATATCTTCTTTGTATAAATGTCTATTCATGTCTTTTGCCCATTTTTCCATTGGTTGATTGGCTTTTTTGCTGTTGGGTTGTATAAGTTGTTTATATATTCTAGAGATTAAGCCCTTGTCGGTTGCATCATTTGAAACTGTTTTCTCCCATTCTGTAAGTAGACGCAGAAAAAGCATTTGACAAAGTCCAACATCCATTCATGATCAAGACCCTCACCAAAGTGGGTATAGAGGGAACATTCCTGAATATAATCAAAGCCATTTATGATAAACCCACAGCAAATATAATCCTCAATGGGGAAAAACTGAAAGCCTTCTCACTCAAATCTGGAACAAGACAGGGATGCCCACTCTCACCACTGCTCTTCAACATAGTTTTGGAAGTCTTAGCCACAGCAATTAGACAAACAAAAGAAATAAAAGGCATCCATATAGGAAGAGAAGAGATAAAACTGTCACTGTATGCAGATGATATGATACTATACATAGAAAACCCTAAGGACTCAACCCCAAAACTACTTGAACTGATTAATAAATTCAGCAAAGTAGCAGGATATAAGATTAACATTCAGAAGTCAGTTGCATTTCTGCATACCAGCAATGAAATATTAGAAAAGGAATACAAAGATATAATACCTTTTAAAATTGCATCTCACAAAATCAAATACCTCGGAATACACCTGACCAAGGAGGTAAAGGACCTATATGCCGAGAACTATAAAACTTTAATCAAAGAAATCAAAGAAGATGTAAAGAAATGTGTGTATCATTTTAGCAGTCTGCAAAGCCTGTCCCATGTAGGAGGTAGTAAAGATACCACAGTGACTGTCTGCCATCCTATAGAAAAATCTTTGCTGAGAAAAGAACATACCTTGTGTTATAAGAGTTGTGAAAGTTCCCATTGTGGCTCAGTGGGTTAAGAACCCAACATAGTGTCGGTGAGGATGCAGGTTAGATCCCTGGCCTTGCTCATCTTTGGTGTAAGATGTGGTGCAGGTTGCAGATGCGCCTCAGATCTGGTATTGCCATGGCTGTAGCATAGGCCTGCAGCTACAGCTCTGATTCGACCCCAGCCCAGGAACTTCCATATGCCACAGGTGCAGCCCTAAGAAAAAAAAAAAAAAGAGAGAGAGAGAGAAAGAGAGAGAATTGTGAAGGTCTTTGTGGCCCTACCTGTCTGGTTAGAGCTCTGACACAGAAGCAAAAAACTGAGTTGTTTAGAGTTGCCTCCATGATTTATGCAGAGCAATCTGACCATGATAAATTTTTTTTCTACCCTAACACTTCAAGTAGGCAATTAGGCAACAGTTCCCTTATCTGATCCACTCAGGGGAATAATCCACTCAATGCAGCCTTAAAATGAATTGGGGAAGTTAAAATATAATTACCAGTGATAAAAGAAGAGGACACATAAGATATTACTTTAGAATAGTAGGATATTTTGTATGTTTTGGTTATTTGCCTATTGTATATGCAACACCAAATCAACTCTCAAACTATATGTTAAAATACCCCAGAGTTCCCATTGTAGTTTAGTGGTAACAAACCCAACCAGTATCCACGAGGACATGGGTTTGATACCTTGCCTCACTCAGTGGTTTAAGAATCCAGCGTTGCCATGAGCTGTGGTGTAGGTTGCAGACACAACTCGGATCTGGCATTGCTGTAGCTGTGGTGTAGGCTAGCAGCTGCAGCTCCAATTCAACACCTAGGTTGGGACCTTCCATGTGCCGGGGCTGTGGCCTTTAAAAAAAAAAAAAGGAAAAAAAAAAAACCCTCCTTCCATCAACTCCAACCAATCCCATCCCTGCAGCCTGGTACATATGTATAAGATTTGAGCACAAAGTGTGCAAATTCAATGCAAATTATATACTCGGTGTGGTACACATGCAAATAAGGAATCCAACCAGTTACCAGTTTCCATTTTATGAACTGCCTGCAGCTACATTTCCCAGAACTGATGAGAGTTCAGACACTAAGACACTTTTTCTCATAATAATGAGGTGAAAAAATACAAAAGGCAAGCTTTTATTACAGATTTCTTTGCAGCAGTTTGGTCAGGTTTAGAAATGTTACATTAAAGGGCAGGCAAACAGTCTGTAATTGGGAAAATGGTGGATAATTTTTCCAAGGCAAATATATGCTACTTTTTCCCCTTCTTGTCCATTGTTGCCACCAAATATCAACACTTCTGTAAGCATGTGGCTGGTAAGTCCAACTGGAATGACAAACTGAGAAAATTATTCCATTTGGTATTTTGTTATTGGCAGTGATCCTTAGGATCAAATACATAAAGGATGTTCAGAGTAATTCTTGAAATGGCTAAAATAATTGTTCACACGGGGTGAACAGTGAGGAGAGAGCATGATGCAAAGAGACAAAGAAAAATTGACTTGAACTTGTCTAGGGCCCCTAAACATAATCTCAAAACAGAGATTTTTCTAGAAATGAGATAAGCCAAGAAAAATGTAGTCCTTTAAGGCACACTTTGGGCTTTGTTGACAAAATGTTCATTTCAATTTCCAAGCACTGCCCAGATGTCTTGCTGGTGTATTGGGGGAAATTTTGTTTGAAACTCTCAAGCAGACATATATGTCCTCTTGAACTTCCTTTAGGCCAATGAGAGTTCAGGCTGACACAAGCAGACCACAGGAGAAGGATTTGGGAATGGCTCCTGGTCTTCCCATGCAAAAAGGAGATTGCACTATTTCTCTCATGCTTATTGAGAAAAAACCCCTGACTTCATCTTTGACCTCCTGATATTTCTCAGATGTACCACATTTCCTTACTGGCTGTTTATACTCTTGAGATTCCAAGCGATTGCTGAAGAGCTGTCAAATGAGAGGAGATGAACCTTAGAGATTACCATCTAGGGCTAAAATATAAGAATGGTATTTGTGAGCAAAATGTGCAAAACTTGCCTACAGATGGAACATTATTTTTCAGGCATGGAAACGTCAAGCAAATCAGGATCAAGTGAAAGGAAATGTCTTTGAAATAACAGTATCTGAGATTTATTCTCATCTCCTATATTTCAAGCTAATTATCTTTGAGGTGAAAAACCAAAGAGACTTAATCTGTTTTTGAAGTTCAGCCCCATCAAATTAGGCAGAATAGATATGTAGCTGCTTGCTGATGGAACTAGGACCCAGCAATTATTTAAAAATTAATAGCAACTGCCTTTGTAAAATTTTACTTTTTGGCAAATTTAATTTACTGATTCCTTAGAGGCTTGTAATTGTCCTAACTCTCTAAGGAACCAGCTTTGCATACCACTGAACTAGCAGCCTCAATTTAAGATCAGGAAAGGAAAATTGAGCCTTTATTTCAGCAATGTCATTTTAGGTAAAAATGTGTAATGTATGCAGAAATCTTACATACGTAATTATTAAGACATTAAATAGTAGTAACTGAAAGTTGAACTCTGGAATAAGTTAGCCATGGAGTAGATTAGAAACTCTGTGCCTCTGTTTACTGTTTGAGAAAGTTTCTTATCCCCTCCAGTCTGTTTTGTGATAAGTAAAATGGAAATGATAAGAAATTTCTAATGGGTTTTTTTTTTTTTTAGGTAATAATTAAGTGCCTGGCCTACACATAAGAAAGAATTTATGAGTGATTTTCTCTTATTTCAAGAATATTTTCCTTCTGATAGAGACTAAATTATTAAACAGCTAACTTTCAATCTATATAATGTGTAATATTTGTCTTTTTTCCATATGTAATGATAATATTGGGGTGATGGCTGTCTTTGCAAATAAGAGCAATGAAGTGCAAAGAGATCAATTATATGACTGCTCTTGGCTCACAGCTACCCTGTGGTCAAATGGGATTTGAACTAAACTTGTTGAACAAAATTCTTGATCTCTTATCCAGTACCATGTACTGATGGGTGCTCATTGGTCCTTTTGGGAGTTTTTGGAAAGCAGACAATAACAGGGATTTAGGAACCAAGGTGTTGAAAGGCGACTTAATTTTCTCATGTCCACCCAATGACGGCCCCAAAACTGAGGCCAGCCTTCGAACTCCTACCCCTGGGACTTTCAAATCTCCCAGGCTAGGGCTTGGAGCTTGCAATTCCAAAATACAAAAAAATTTAGATCCTTAAAATCAGTGCCCTTTTTCATTTATATAAGACACTAATGTATTTAATTGGCATTCTGATAATTAGGAATGATCTTTATTCTTTAAGTATAAGCCTTGCTTTTCTAAGTGATGCTCCCATTTGTGTGAATTCAATATAATAGTTCTCTGCATTTAAAAAAAATATCTGTGGGAAGTTCACTTCTGTAGAGATAGAAACTACTTACCCTTAAACAACTGTGGCATTGAAAAGGTTTGGAATTTGAGAAGAGTTGTCTGAAATTTTATCCCTGGATTTTTTACTTAGCCATTTCAGAAACACCTGCTCTTTGGCCTCAAGAGACTGAAATAGAAAACTTGATACAGACATCCTCTTGATTTATTGTTGTTTTAAATGTATAATTCTCTATGTCATTCTTTCGTGATTATGCTCTAGACACAACTTTAATTTGGGTCGACCTTGGAAGAAAAACTGGTCAGCTAAGCAAATCACCCAATTTTGTCTTCTACTTTTTTTGTGTTTCCCCATTGGATGTTTCACTGTTAATAAACCATGATGGAGTGTGTAAGATCATTTCCATCATTTGTGGTCGGTGGAAAATCCCTATATTCTCAACTCGCTTAATAAATCTGATGGAAAAACTATAGTCCACTCTAATTACAAGTGGGAGGAAAAGTATAAATATTCATCCATTTGGTTGGATTAAATCTATTGTGTAGTTACAGGTGTTTAGAAAACTTCTGGGAAATGACTGACTTATTGATTTAAATATAATTGATGTACAGTATTATGTTAGTTTCATATGTATAACATTTAAATATGTTATAAAATGATCACCATGGTAAGTCTCATAACCACCCGTCCCCATGCAGAGTTACTATAGTTTGACTACATTCCTTATGCTGTATATTACATCCCCTTGACTTATTTACTTTATACCTGGAAGCTTGTGCCTCTGAATTCTCTTCACCTATTTCACCCATCCTCATCCCTCTCCCCTCTGGCAACCACCCATTTGTCTTCTGTATCCATGAGTCTGTTTTTATTTTTTTGTTGTTGTTGTTTTTAGTTCATCTGTTTTTTAGATACCACATATAAGTGAGATCATATAGTATTTGTCTTTCTCTGAATTATTTCACTTAGCATAGTACCCTTTAGATCCATCCATGTTGTTGCAAATGACAAGATTTCATTCTTCTTTGGCTAATGTTCCATTGTGTGTATACACTGTATCCATTAATCCATCATTCAATACTTAGGTTGCTTCCATATCAAGGCTATTGTAAATAAAGCTGCAGCAAACATTTTCTTTATGGCCTAATGTAAATTCCTCATTCTCTGCCCTGCCCTCTGACTAATTATTACTTTTAACATTAAAAAAATTTTAAGTTGTTACTATGAATTTTTCAGTATTGGAAATGAAAAAAAGCCCTGGCTCTATGGAAATGAATCGCTAAGCATACTTTTATATCTTCTCTTTATCTACTACCTACTAAACTGATTTTTAAAATACTATACATCTTCTCTTTCAAGATTTATATTTAATACTCCATTGTTTTGTGACCACATTAAGGTTAGTTATGTAGCATTCCTGCTTTATTTCAGTGCTAATTGTTTCTATACCATAAGTAATTCATTTCAAGTTTTCATCTATATGTGTAAATTTTACATATACATCTAAATTTAAGTGTGTGTGTGTGTATATATATATACAGTGTGTGTGTGTGTGTATATATATATATATATATATATATATATATGTATATGTAATTGTTTTAAATGAAGATGTATGTGTGGGTATACTTCCTGAGCCCATAAATATCTAAGACCATCTTGCTATTGTCTTCAGAGATGAAAAATAATTTAAGCAGAAGTAGATTTCTTGAATTGTTTATTTCAAATGCAGGTGATTCACCTATTGTCTAATGTTAGTATTATGGAGTCTGTATACAGCTACCATTTCATTCCTTTGTAACTGACATTTTTTCCTGGTTATTTATAAGATGCTTTATTAAATCTATAAAATTCAAAAGATGTCACAGGTTAAGCCTAGACATTCTGCTCTTTTCATTAATTTTTCTTCAAGCCTTTCTTAAAGACAGGAAAATTACATACTGTTGTCTTTGTTACTCATTCTGCCTCAGCAATTCTCTTGTTTTCAGGGAATCCTCATATGTCTTGCTCCATGTTTCTAACCTTTTCTCCCATTTTTATCTGTTTATTTTGCCTGAATTCTGAGTATATTTAACAAGGTTGCTATATTCTGAGATAACTGATTTCCTAGCATATTTCATCATTTTTTGCTGCCTTTCTTACTGTTAAAACAGATTTTTATATAAAATAATTTCTATAAACTTTATTAAATAATAATCAGAAAATACAAGAAAAAAGGAAACAGTACAGTGCCATAGAAATAATTGCTGTATTGATATTTTTCCTAACTCCAAACACTTCTTATATGTGAGAAATATCTCCTTTTAGACTTGGTATGCAGATGTAATGTATGTTTCATAAATAAGTTGATAATACTTGTTAACCTGTTTTTTTTTAACTTGGAAGAACAATTAATTTCCCTGATGATGTCTGTAGAATTAGTTCAACATTGTTAATAGCTTCATATCAATTTAATTAAGGAATATTCTATAATTTAATTATCCATTATGTAATAGAAATTTAGGAATTTTATAGGCTTCTTTATTGAAGTACAGTTGCTATATAATGTTATATGTTACACATGTACAATATAGTGATTCACAATTTTTAAAAGTCATTTTTAGTTATTATAAAATATTGGCTATATTCCTTCTGTTGTACAATATATCCTTGTAGCTTATTTTATACCTAATAATCTGTACCTCTTAATCCACTACCCTTATATTGCCCTTAACCCTTCCCTTTTTCCCACTGGTAACCATTAATTTGTTCTCTTTATCTGTAAGTCTGTTTTTTTTAATGTATTTATTAATTTGCTGTATTTTTACATTACATATATATAGTGATATCATAGAGTATTTGTATTTCTCTTATTTCAATTTCACTTAGCATAATGCTCTTCAAATCCATCTATAATGCAGCAAATGGCAAAAATGTCATTCTTTTTATGGCTAGATAGTATTTCGTCATCTCTATATATATCTCACATTTTATTCATCCATTCATCTGCTGATCCATGATAATTAGTCATGTTGAGCATCTTTTCATGTGCCTCTTGACCATCTGCAATTCCTCTTTGGAAAAATGTCTATTCAGTTCTGTCCATTTTTTAATCAAGTTGTTGGATTTCTTTGATGTTAACTTGTTTGAGCATTTGGTGTATTTTGGAAATTAATCCCCTGTTGGTAGCACCATCTGCAAATATTTTCTCCCATTTAGTAGGTTGTCCTTTTGTTTTGTCAGCAGTTTCCTTTGCTGTGCAAAAGCTTTTAGATAGATTCCATTTATTTTCTCTTTTATTTTCTTTACTTTTAGAGGCGGATCTAAAAAAATTGCTATGATTTATGTCAAAGAGTATTCTATGTTTTCTTCTAGGAGTTTCATTGTAACTGGTCTTAAATTTAGATCTGTAATCATTTTGAGTTTTAAAAAATGTTATTAGTGTATAGTTGACTTAAAATGTTATGTTAGAGCAAAGTCTATCAGTTATACCTATACATATTATAATTATTATAATTTATTATATATAATGATTATTATTATAATAAGTTATACATACATATACATAGAGAGTATTGATTGGGTTTCCCTGTGCTTTACAAAAGCAGTATCAGTTTTGTATATAGCACTATATACATGCCAATCTCAAACTTCCAATTTGTTTCTTTCCCCAAAAGTTTCCCCTTTAGTAGCCATAGGTTTGGTTTCAAAATCTTTGAGTCTGTTTCTATTTTGTAAATAGTTCTTTTGTATCATTTTTTCTTGTATTCCACACGTAAGCAATATCACATGGTATTCGTCTTTTTCTCTCAGATTTACTTTACTTAGAATGACAATCTCTAGATCCATCCGTGTGGCTGTAAATAGTATTGTTTCATCCTTTATATGGCCAAGTAATATTTCATCATACATGTGGAACACATCTTCTCTATCCTTTCTTCTGTCAATGGACATTTAGTTTGCTTCCACGCCGTGGCTATTGTAAATACTGCTACAATGAACATTTGTGTATGTTATTGAATTACGGTTTTTTCTGGATATATGCTACGAGTGTAATTCCTTGATCATATAGTAGTTCTATATTTAGTATTTTACAGAACCTCTGCACTATTCTCCATAGTGACTGCACAAAATTACATTCCCACTAACAGTGAAGGAGGGTTCCCTTTTCTCCACACCCTCTCCAGCATTTTTGGTCTGTAGACCTTTTAATGATGGCCATTCTGACTGGTGTGAGGCGATAACCTCATCATAGTTTTATTTTTCATTTCTCTAATAATTGGTGATGTCAAGCCTTTTTTCATGAGTTTTTAGGCCACTTGTCTGTCTCCTTTAGAGAAATGTCTTTTTAGACCTTTTAATATTTTTTGATTGGGCTTTTTTTTAAATATAAAGCTATATGAGATACTTGTATATTTTGGAGATAATCCCTTGGTCACTTCATTGGCAGAGGTTCTCTCCCATTCTTTGGGTTGTCTTTTTGGTTTTATTTTCTGTACAAACCTTTCTAAGTTTAATTGGGTCCCATTTGTTTTTTTCTTTGTTTGTTTTCAGGGGTTTTTTTTGTGGATAGCCTTCCTTTTTTATTTTATTTATTTATTTATTTTAAGTTGTTATTTCCCCAATACAATTTTTTTTCCTCCTGTACAACATGGTGACCCAGTTGCACAACAAGTACACATTCTATTTTCTCACATTATCATGCTCCATCATAAGTGACTAGACATAGTTCCCAGTACTACACAGCAGGATCTCATTGCTAACCCATTCCAAAGGCAATAGTTTGCATCTATTAACCCCAAGCTCCCAATCCACCCCACTCCCTCCCCATCCCCCTTGGCAACCACAAGTCTATTCTCCAAGTTCACAATTTTCTTTTCTGTGGAAAGGTGCATTTGTGCCATATATTAGATTCCAGATATAAGTGATATCTTACGGTATTTATCTTTCTCTTTCTGACTTACTTCATTCAGGATAAGAGTCTCTAGTTCCATCCATGTTGATATAAATAGCATTATTTTGTTCTTTTTTGTGGCTAAGTAGTATTCCATTGTGTATATATACCACATCTTCCGAATCCAATCATCTGTCAATGGATATTTGGGTTGTTTTCATGTCCTGGCTATTGTGAATAGTGCTGCAATGAATATGCGGGAGCATGTGTCTCTTTTAAGTAGAGTTTTGTCCAGATATATGCCTAAGAGTGGGATTGCTGGGTCATATGGTAGTTCTCTGTATAGATTTCTAAGGCACCTCCATACTGTTCTCTATAGTGGCTGTACCAGCTTACATTCCCACCAACAGTGCAGGAGGGTTCCCTTTTCTCCACACCCCCTCCAGCACTTGTTATTTGTGGACTTATTAATGGATGGCCATTCTGACTGGTGTGAGGTGGTATCTCATGGTAGTTTTGATTTGCATTTCTCTAACAATCAGTGATGCTGAACATTTTCTCATGTGCTTGTTGGCCATCTGTACATCTTCCTTGGAGAAATGTCAATTCAGGTCTTTTGCCCATTTTTCCATTGGTTGATTGGCTTTTTTGCTTTTGAGTTGTATAAGTTTCTTTATTTTCATTATTCTGAGAGGTGAATCTGAAAGATACTTGCTGCAATTTATGTCAAGGAGTATTCTGCCTAAATTTTCCTCCAAGTTTTAGACTATCCAGTCTTACATTTAAGTCTTCAGTCCATTTTGAAATTTTTTGTTCATTTAAGAGAATGTTCTAATTTCATTTTTTACATGTAGCTGCTCAGTTTTACCAGTAATGCTTATTGAAGAGACTGTCTTTTGTCCATTTATAATCTTGCCTTCCTTGATTTAGATTAATTGACCATAGGTACTTGGGTTAATCTCTGAGTTTTCTATCCTCTTCAATTGTTCTATATTTCTGTTTTGTGGCCAGTGCCATACTGTTTTGATGACTGCAGCTCTGCAGTATAGTATAAAATCAGGGAGCCTGATTCTTCCAGCTCCATTTTTCTTTCTCAGGATTGCTTGGGCTATTTGGGGTATATTGTGTTTCCATAGAATTTTAATTTTTAGTTCTTTGATTTTTTAAATTTTTATTATAGTTGATTTACAATTATTCCTTCAGTTTCTGCCATACAGCATAGTGACCTAATCACACACATATATATACATTCTTTTTTTCATATAATATTCCATCATTTTCTAACCCAAGAGATAGGACATAGTTCCCTGTGCTATGCAGTAATATCCCATTGCTTATTCATTCTAAATGTAATAGTTTGCATCTACTAACCCCAAACTCCCCATCTATCCCACTCCTTCCCCACTTATTCCTTGACAACCACAAGTCTGCTCTCCCTGTCTGTGATCTGATTCTGTTTTGTGGGTAGGATCATTTGTGCCATATTTTAGATTACACATGTAAATAATATCATATGGTATTTGCCTTTCTGTTTCTGACTTCATTTAGTATGAGAATCTCTAATTGCATCCATATTGCTGAAAATGGCATTGTTTTGTCTTTTTTATGGCTGAGTAGTATTCCATTATATATATGTACCACATCTTCTTAATCCATTCATCTGTCAAAGGACATTTAGGCTGTTTCAATGTCTTGGCTGCTGTGATTATTGTTGCAATGAACATGGGGTTCATGTATCTTTTTGAATAAAAGTTTTGTCCAGAAAATATGCCCAGGAATTGGATTGCTATATCATATGGTAGTTCTATATTTAGTTTTCTTAGGTACCTCCATACTGTTTTCCACAGTAGTTGTGCCAGTCTACATTCTTATCAACAGTGAAGGAGGGTTCCCTTTTTTCCACACCCTTTCCAGCATTTGTTATTTGTTGACTTTTTAATGATGGTCATTCATACTGGTGTGTGGTGGTACCTCATTGTAGTTTTGAGTTGCATTTCTCTAATAATTAGTGATGTTGAGCATTTTTGCATGTGCCTGCTGGCTAACCACATGTTTTCTTTGGGGAAATGTCTTATTTAGGTCTACTGCCCATTTTTTTATTGGGTTGTCATTGTTATTCTTGTTGTTGTTGAGTTGTATAAGCTATTTGCATATTTTGGATATTAGGCCCTTGCCTGTGGCATAATTTGCAAAGATTTTCTCTCATTCTGTGAGTTGTCTTTTCATTTTTTAATGGTTTCCTTTGCTGTATTGAATCAGAACGGCAGCTGCCAGCCTATGCCAAGCCACAGCAACATGGGATCTGAGCTGCTTCTGTGACATATACCACAGCTCATGGAGATGCCAGATCCTTAACACTGGGTGAGCCCAGGGATTGAACCCACATCCTTATGGATACTAGTCAGAGTCATTACCACCGAGTCACAGTGAGAACTCCTCTTTAGGTAGGTTTATTCCTAGGTTCTTTATTCTTTTTGATGTGAAGGTAAATGGATGGCTTTCCTAATTTCTCTTTCTGATCTTTCATTGTTAGTATATAGAAATGCAATCAATTTCTATGTATTAATTTTGTGTCCTACAACTTTACCAAATTCATTGATGAGTTCTAACAATTTTCTTCTTAGTGTCTTTAGGATTTTCTAAATATAGTATCATGTCATCTGCAAAAAGTAATAGTTTTACTTCTTTTTTTCCAATTTGGACTCCTTTTATCTATTTTTCTTCTCTGATTTTTGTTGCTAGGACTTCCAAAACTATTTTGAATAATAGTGGTGAAAGTGAACATCCTTGTCATATTCCTGATCTTAACAGAAATGCTTTCAGTTTTTCACCACTGAAAATTATGCTAACTGTGAATTTGTCATATACAGCTTTTATTATATTGATGCAGGTTCCCTCTATGCCCACTTTCTGGAGAGTTTTTATCAGAAACAGGTGTTGAATTTTGTCAAAAAGCTTTTTCTGCATCTACTTAGATGCTCATATGGTTTTTATTTTTCAGTTTGATGTGTGTATCACATTGATCGACTTTTGAATATTAAAGTATTGTTGGATCCCCAGGATAAATCCCACTGGATCATGGTGTATGACCCTTTTAATATATGTTTGTATTTTGTTTGATAATATTTTGTTGAGTATGACCCTTTTAATATACGTTTGTATTTTGTTTGCTAATATTTTGTTGAGTATTTATGCATATATGTTCTTGAATTATATTGGTCTGTAATTTCTTTTTTTTTTCAGGGTCTTTTGTGTTTCCTTACAATTTTTTTTTAAATGATTGCCAAGAGATAGGGGGAGGGAGTGGGATGGACTGGGAGTCTAGGGTTAATAAATGCAAACTATTGCATTTGGAGTAGATAAGTAATAAGATCCTACTGTATAGCACAGGGAACTATATCTAGTCACTTTTGATGGAAGATAATGTGAAAAAAAGAATGTATATATATGTGTGACTGGCTCACTTTGCTGTCCCATAGAAATTGAAAGAACACTGTAAACCAACTACAATGGAAAAAATAACAATTATTTTTAAAATAAAAAATAAAATTTTTAGTTATTTGTTTTTGTTATGGCCACACCCACAGCATATGGATATTCCCAGGCCACGGATCAAACCATGCTTCAAGTCACTGCAGTTGGATTCTTAACCCATTGTGCCACAATGAGAACCTCTAATTTCTTAACTGGATTTTTTATAGGAAACTATAGCTGATTTACAATGTAGTACCAATTTATGCTCTATAGCAACACTACTCAGTTACGCATTTATATACCAGGAGATTAGATATAGTCCTCTGTGATATATAGTAGAACCTTGTTTATCCATTCCAAATGTAATAGTTTGCATTTACTAACCCCCAACTCCCAATCCATCCCACTCCCTCACCCCTCTGGCTTGACAGCCACAAGTCTGTTCTCCATACAAATTTTAAAATTTTTTGCTCTAGTTCTGTGACAAATGTCATTGGTAATTTGACAGTAGTTGCACTGAACTTGTAGATTGCCTTGGATAGTGTAGTCATTTTGACAAAATTGATTCTTCCAATCCAACAGCATGGTAATTCTTTGCATATTTTTGTGTCACCTTCAGTTTCCTTCATAATTTCCTTATAGGTTTTGGAGTACAGGTCTTTTGCTTTTTTAGGTAGATTTATTCCTAAGTATTTTATTCTCTTTGATGAGATAGTAAATGAGATTGTTTCCTTAATGTCTCTCTCACTGATCTTTCATTCTTAGCGTATAGGAAAAGCAAGAGATTTCTGTGTAATAATTTTGTGTCCTGTGACTTTACTGAATTCATTGATGAGCTCCAGTAGTTTTTTAATAGCATATTTATGATTTTCTATGTATAATGTCATGTTGTCTACAAACGATGACAATTTTACTTCTTTTCCAATTTGGCTTCTTTTCTTTCTTTTTCTGCTCTTATTGCCATGTCTAGGACTTCTAAAACTGTGTTGCATAAAGGTGGTGAGAGTGGACATCCTTGTCTTTTTTCTGATCTTAGCAGAAATTCTTTCAGATTTTCACCATTGAGAATGATGTTAGCTGTCACATATGGCCTTTATTATTTGGAGGTTTGTTCCCTCTATGCTCACTTTCTGGAGAATTTTATCAAAAATGGGAGTTGAATTTTGTCTAAAGCTTTTATTACATATAGAAACTATATTTAGAAAAATATTTGGTTTTTTTGAATTCTTCAGTTTGTTAGAATCCTCTCTTTAACTTTTGCAGTTTTAATGTTGGTGTGGGCATGTTTGGGTTCAACTTGTTTGGGGCCCTCTGTGCTTCCTGTATCTTGATATTTGTTTTCTTTAGATTTGGAAAGTTTTTGGAAATTATTTCTTCAAATATATTTTATTTTAATTTTCAGTTTCCTTTATTATTCAATGAACTTATTACATTTATATTTATACAGTGATCATCAATATCCAATTTTATACTATTTCCATCCCAGACCTTCAGCACATCCTGCCACCCCCCAAACAGTCTCCTTCAGAAACCACAAGTTTTTCAAAATCTGTGATCACTGTCTGTTCTGCAAAGAAGTTCAGTCTGTCCTTTCTTTATATTCCATATGTAAGTGATAGCAATGGCTGTTGGTGTCTCATTTTCTGACTGATTTCACTCAGCATGATAATTTCTAGGTCCATTGATGTTGCTAAAAATGCCGGTATTTCATTCCTGTTAATGACTGAGTAATATTCCATTGTGCATATGTACCACTTCTGCTTAATCCACTCCTCTGTCAATGGACATTCAGGTTGTTTCCATGTCATGGCTATTGAAAAGAGTGCTGCAATGAACATCGGAGTACATGTGTCTCGTCGAGTCATGGTTTTCTCTGAATAGATGCCCAGGAGTGGAATTGCTGGATCAAATGGTAGCTCTATGTTTAGTTTTCTAAGGAATCTCCATACATACATACATACATACATTCTGGTAGAGTCCTTAGGATTCTCTAGGTATAGTACCATGTCATCTGCAAATAGTGATAGTTTTACTTCTTCCTTTCCAATTTGGATTCCTTCTATCTCTTTTTCTTCTCTGATTGCTGTGGCTAGGACTTCCAAAACTTTGTTGAAGAGTAGCAGCAAGAGCAGACATCCTTGTCTTGTTCCTGATCTCAGTGGGAATTCTTTCAGCTTTTCACCATTGAGAATGATGTTAGCTCTGGGTTTGTCATATACGGCCTTTATCATGTTGAGGTAGGTTACCTCTATGCCCACTTTGTGAAGGGTTTTTATCAGAAATGGGTGTTGGATTTGGTCAAAGGATTTTTCCGTGTGTGTTGAGAGAATCATATGGTTTTTATTCTTCAGTTTGTTAATGTGTTGTATCACACTGATGGATTTGTGGATACTGAAGAGCCCTTGCATCCCTGGGATAAATCCCACTTGATCATGATGTACAATCCTTTGAGTGTATTGTTGGATGAGGTTTGCTAGTATTTTTGCATCAATGTTCATCAGTAAACTTGGCCTGTAGTTTTCTTTTTTTGTGGTATCTTTATCTGATTTTGGTATCAGGGTGATTGTGGCTTCATAGAATGAGTTTGGGAGTGTCCTTTCCTCTGCAATTTTTGAAATAGTTTCAGAAGGATGGGTGTTAGCTCTTTAAATGTTTGATAGACTTCGCCTGTGAAGCCATCTGGTCATGGACTTGTGTTTGTTGAAAGTTTTTTAATGGCATTTTCAATTTCAGTACTTGTGATTGGTCCATTCATATTTTCTATTTCATCTTGGTTTATTCTTGGAAGACTGTGCTTTTCTAAGAACTTGTCCATTTCTTCTAGGTTTTCTGTTTTACTGGCATATAGTTGCATATAGGAGTCTCTTACGATCCTTTGTATTTCTGTGATGTCTGTTGTTACTTCTCCTTTTTCATTTCTAATTTTATTGATTTGAATCCTCTCTCTTTTTTTCTTGATAAGTCATACTAAGGGTTTATCAATTTTGTTGATCTTTTGAAAGAACCAGCTTTTCATTTCATTGATCTTTTCTATGGTTTTCTTCATTTCTATTTAATTGATTTCTGCTCTGATCTTTATGATTTCTTTCCTTCTATTAACTTTAGGTCTTGTCTGTTCTTCTCTCTCTAGCTGCTCTAGATGTAAAGTTAGCTTGTTTATTTGAGCTTTTTCTTGTTTCCTGAGGTAGGCTTGTATTGCTATATACTGCTCTCTTAGAACTGCTTTTGCCTCATCCACTATGTTTTGGAGTGTCATATCTTTGTTGTCATTTCCTTCTAAGTAGTTTTTAACTTCCTCTTTGATTTCTTCAGTGATCCATTGGTTGTTTCGCAGCATGTTTAGTCTCCACGTGTTTGTGTTTGTTGTAGTTTTTTCCTTGTTGTTGATGTCCAGTTGTATAGTGTTGTTGTAGCAAAGATGCTTGATATGATTTCAATTTTCATAAAGTTGCCAAGGCTTGATTTGTAGCCCAGGATGTGGTCAATCTTAGAAAATGTTCTGTGTGCACTTGAGAAGAATGTATATTCTGCTGCTTTTGAATGGAATGTCGTATAGATATCTATTAAGTCCATCTGGTTTAATGCATCATTCAGTGCCTATGTTTCCTTATTGATTTTCTGTCTAGATGATCTGTCCATTGCTGTAAGCAGGGATTGTTATTTGTCCTTTTAAGGTTGTTAGCAGATGCCTTATATATTGTGGTGATCCTATGTTGGGAAGTCGATATTTAAAATTGTTTTATCTCCTTCTTGGATTAATCCTTTGATCATTAATGTAGTGTCTTTCCTTGTCTCTTAAAATATTCTTCATTTTAAACTCTATTTTGTTTGATATGAGTATTGCTACTCCGGCTGTCTTTTGATTCCCATTTGCATGGAATATTTTCTTCCATCCTCTCACTTTCAATTTGTATGTGTCCCTAGAAGTAAAGTGGGTCTCTTGAAGACAGCATAAATATGGATCTTGTTTTTGGTTGGGGCATTTAGTCCATTAACATTCAAGGTGTAAGTATTGAGATGTATGTTATTATTGCCATTTTATTGACTATTTATTAATTTGTTTTGCTTTTGTTGCTCTTTTTTCATCCCTTCTTCTCTTGTTCTCCCCACTTTTGGTTTGATGACTATCTTTAGTGTTGTATTTCAGTTGATTTTTCTTGCTTGTTTGTGTATCAGTTGTAGATATTTGGATTGCAGTTGCTCTTTAGTTTTGATATAGGAGGCTATATATATTCAAGATTGTGTTTAGTTGTTCTCTTAATTGCAAATGCATCTCCAGTGTCCTGGATTTGTACCCTCCTCTTCTCATGATTTCTGATTTTTTAAAATTTTATTTTCCCACTATACAGCAAGGGGATCAAGTTATCCTTACATGTATACATTTTTTACCCACCCTTTGTTCTGTTGCAACATGAGTATCTAGACATAGTTCTCAATGCTACTCAGCAGGATCACATTGTAAATCCATTCCAAGTTGTATCTGATACCCCCAAGATCTCCATCCCTCCTACTCCCTCCCTCTCCCATCAGGCAGCCACAAGTCTATTTTCCAAGTCCATGATTTTCTTTTATGTGGAGATATTCATTTGTGCTGTACATTAGATTCCAGTTATAAGTGATATCACATGGTATTTGTCTTTGTCTTTCTGGCTCATTTCACTCAGGATGAGATTCTCTAGTTCCATCAACGTTGCTGCAAATGGCATTATGTCATTCTATTTAGGGCTGAGAAGTATTCCATTGTGTATATATATCACATCTTCCAAATCCAGTCATCTGTCCATGGACATTTGGGTTGTTTCCATGTCCTGGCTATTGTGAATAGTGCTGCAATGTACATGCGGGTGCATGTGTCTCTTTTAAGTAGAGTTTTGTCCGGATAGATGCCCAAGAGTGGGATTGCAGGGTCATATGGAAGTTCTACGTATAGATTTCTAAGGTATCTCCAAACTATTCTCCGTAGTGGCTGTACCAGCTTACATTCCCACCAACAGTGCAGGAGGGTTCCCTTTTCTCCACACCCCCTCCAGCACTTGTTATTTGTGAACTTATTAATGACGGCCATTCTGACTGGTGTGAGGTGGTATCTCATGGTAGTTTTGATTTGCATTTCTCTTATAATCAGCGATGTTGAGCATTTTCTCATGTGATGCTGGCCATCTGTATGTCGTCCTTGTAGAAATGTCTATTCAGGTCTTTTGCCCATTTTTCCATTGATTGATTGGCTTTTTTGCTGTTGGGTTGTATAAGTTTCTTGTACATTCTGGAGATTAAATCCTTGTCCATTGCATCATTTGAAATTATTTTCTCCCATTCTGTAAGCTGTCTTTTTGTTTTCTTTTTGGTTTCCTTTGCTGTGCAAAAGCTTTTCAGTTTGATGAGGTCCCATGGGTTTATTTTTGCTCTTATTTCTGTTGCTTTGGGAGACTGACTGGAGAAACTATTCATGAGGTTGATGTCAGAGAGTGTTTTGCCTATGTTCTCTTCTAGGAGTTTGATGGTGTCCTGTCTTATATTTAAGTCTTTCAGCCATTTGGAGTTTATTTTTGTGCATGGTGTGAGGGTGTGTTCTGATTTCATTGCTTTGCATGCAGCTGTCCAGGTTTCCCAGCAATGCTTGCTGAATAGACTTTCTTTTTCCCATTTTATGTTCTTGCCTCCCTTGTCAAAGATTAATTGACCATAGGTGTCAGGGTTTATTTCCGGGTTCTCTATTCGGTTCCATTGGTCTGTCTGTCTGTCTGTTTTGATACCAGTACTACACTGTTTTGATGACTGTGGTTTTGTGATATTGCTTTAAGTCTGGGAAAGTTATGCCCCCTGCTTGGTTTTTGTTTCTCAGGATTGCTTTGGCAATTCTGGGTCTTTTGTGGTTCCATACAAATGTTTGGATTGTTTGTTCTAGTTCTGTGAAAAATGTCGTGGGTCATTTGATGGGGATTGCATTGAATCTGTAGATTGCTTTGGGTAGCATGGCCATTTTCACAATATTGATTTTTCCAATCCAGGAACGTGGAATATCTTTCCATTTCTTTACATCTTCTTTGATTTCTTTGATTAAAGTTTTATAGTTCTAGGCATATAAGTCCTTGACCTCCTTGGTCAGGTGTATTCCAAGGTATTTGATTTTTTGGGGGAGCAATTTTAAAAGGTATTGTATTTTTTGATTCCTTTTCAAGCATTTCATTGTTGGTATACAGAAATGTGACTGATTTCTGAATGTTAGTCTTATAGCCTGCTACTTTGCTGAACTTATTAATCAGTTCAAGTAGTTTTTTGGGTTGAGTCCTTAGGGTCTTCTATGTATAGTATCATGTCATCTGCATATAGTGACAGTTTTATCTCTTCTCTTCCTATACGGATGCCTTTTATTTCTTTTGTTTGTCTAATTGCTATGGCCAGGACTTCCAAAACTATGTTGAAGAGCAGTGGTGAGAGTGGGCATCCCTCTCTTGTTCCAGATTTGAGTGAGAAGGCTTTCAGTTTTTCTCCATTGAGTATTATATTTGCTGTGGGTTTGTCATAAATGGGTTTGATTATGTTCAGGAATGTTCCCTCTATACCCACTTTGGCAAGAGTTTTGATAATGAATGGATGTTGGACTTTGTCAAATGCTTTTTCTGCATCTATTGAGATGATCATATGGTTTTTGACTTTTGTTAATGTGGTGTATGATGCTGATTGATTTGCGTATGTTGAACCATCCTTGTGAACCTGGGATGAACCCAACCTGGTCATGGTGTACGATCTTTTTGATATGTTGTTATATTCGGTTGGCTAAAATTTTGTTGAGAATTTTTGCATCTATATTCATCAAAGATATTGGCCAATAGTTTTCTTTTTTTGGTGGTATCTTTGTCTGGTTTTGGAATGAGGGTGATGGTGGCATCATAGAATGTCTTTGGGAGTATTCCTTCTTCAACCTTTTGAAAAAGTTTAAGGAGAATGGGCACCAGATCCTCTTTGTGTGTTTGGTAGAATTCACCTGTGAAGCCATCTGGTCCTGGGCTTTTATTTGTAGGGAGTGTTTTTATGACCTCTTCAATTTCATTTCTAGTGATCGGTCTGTTCAGTTGGTCTGTTTCTTCTTGATTCAGTTTTGGCAGGCTGTAAGATTCTAGAAAATTGTCCATTTCTTCCAGGTGGTCAAATTTGTTGGCATGTAGTTGTTCATAGTATTCTCTTACAGTTTTGTTTTTTTTTTTGTATTTCTGCAGTATCCGTTGTAATTTCTCCTTTTTCATTTCTAATTTTGTTTATTTGGGTTCTTTCTCTCCTCTTTTTAGTGAGTCTGCCCAGGGATTTGTCAATTTTGTTTGCCTTATCAAAGAACCAGCTCTTGGTTTTATTAATTTTCTCTATTGTTTTTTGAATCTCTCTTTTATTGATTTCTTCTTTGATCTTTTTAATTTCCTTCCTTCTGCTGACTTTAGGTCTTTTTTGTTCTTTTTCTAATTCATTTAGATGGAGGGTTAAGTTGTCAGTTTGGGGTCTTTCTTCTTTTTTGAGGAAGGCCTGTGTCACTCTAAATTTCCCTCTGAGCACTGATTTTGTGGCATCCCATAGATTTTGAGAGGTTTTGTATTCATTATCATTTGTCTCAAGGTATTTTTTAATTTCCTTCTTGATTTCCTCATTGACCCATTGGTTTTTTAGTAGCATGTTGTTTAGTCTCCATGTAGTAGGTTTTTTCTCATTTATTTTCCCATGCTTGGTTTCTAATTTCATGGCATTGTAGTCAGAGAAGATACTTGAGATAATTTCTATGCTCCTAAATTTATTGAGGTTAGCTTTGTGTCCCAATATGTGGTCGATTCTTGAGAATGTTCCATGCACACTTGAGAAGAATGTGTATTCTGATTTTTTTGGATGTAGTGTCCTGAAGATGTCAATTAAGTCTAACTTTTCTATTGTTTCCTTTAGGATCTCTGTTGCTTTATTGGTTTTCTGTCTAGAGGATCTGTCCATTGGGGTGTGTGGGGTATTAAAGTCTCCTAGTATGATTGTATTGCCATCAATTTCTCCCTTTATGGCTATAATAATATTGTATGTATCTGGTGCTCCTGTATTTGGGGCATATATGTTGATGATAGTAATATCCTCTCCTCGGATGGATCTCTTAATCATTAAATAGTGTCCTTCTTTGTCTTTCTTTATTTCTTTTGTTTTAAAGTCTATTTTGTCTGATATGAGTATTGCAACTCCTGCTTTCCTATCATGTCTATTGGCATGAAATATTTTTACCCACCCTTTCACATTCAATCTATATGTGTCCTTTGTCTTAAGACGAGTTTCTTGTAGGCAGCAGATTACAGGTTTTTGCCTTTTTATCCACTCAGCCAGTCTGTGTCTTTTGATTGGAGCAATCAGTCCATTGACATTTAAGGTGATAATTGATAGATGATTATTTATTTCCATTTTAAACCTTGTGTTCCAGTTGATTCTATGGTTCTCCATTCTTCCTTTCTTTTTTTGGTTGGATGGTGTCTGGTTATTATTTGCTTGAGTGGGTTTTTTTTTTTTTTTCATTTTTTGCAAATGTAATGTTTGGTTTTGGCTTGAGATTGCCCTGTTTTTCAAGTATCCTAACTCCTTCCTATAATTGTGTATTTTAATGTGATGGTCCTGTAGGTTCAAACATTTCATTACTATACTAAAATTAAGAAGAGAAACAAATGAAACAAACAAAACAAACAAAAAGGGTTATTTATTTCCTAACATCCCTTGCCCACATTTTATGATTTTGATGACTCTTATTTTTTTCTTTTTAAATTTATTTTGTTTGAAACATGTTCATAATTAAATCTGTATGCTGGCTTATTTGAGTGACTGCTCTCTGATTGTGCTTTCCTCAATCCTAGATCTTCCTCTTCTTTTTTTTTTTCTTTTTTTTTTCTTTTTTCCTCCCTTTCTTTCTTTTCTTTGTTTTTGGTTTAGAGAAGCCCTTTCAATATGTCTTTTAGCCTGGGTTTGTATTGCTGTATTTTTTTAGCTTTTGTTGGAAAAAAATTTTTATTTCCCCTTCTATTTTAAATGATATTCTTGCTGGATAGAATATTCTAGGTTGCATATTTTTTCCTTTTAGCACTTTAAATATCTCTTGCCTTTCCCTCCTGGCCTGTAGTGTTTCTGTAGAGAGATCAGCTGATAACCCTATGGGGGTTCCCTTATAGGTAACATTCTGCTTTTCTCTTGCTGCCTTTAGGATCCTCTCTTTATCACTAACTTTTGCCATTTTTATTATGATGTGTCTTGCTGTGGGTCTATTTGGGTTCAACTTGTTTGGGGCCCTCTGTGCTTCCCGTATCTTGAACTCAGTATCCTTTAGATTTGGGAAGTTCCCAGTGATAATTTCTTCAAATATATTTTCCATCCCCTTATCTTTTTCTACTCCTTCTGGAATTCCTATTGTGTGTAGATTGGCCCACTTTATCTTATCCCATAGGTCTCTTATATTGCTTTCATGTTTTTTGATTTGGTTTTCTGTCTGCTGTCCTAACTGGGTGATTTCCATTATTCTATCTTCCATATCACTGAGTCATTCTTCTGCATTATTCATTCTGGTTTTTACTGCCCTTAGCTCAGTTTGCATCTCTGCAAATGAATTTTCTAGTTTTTCTTGGCTCCTCCTTATATTTTCTAGTTCCTTTCTGAGGGCGTCTGCATTACTGTTCATATCTTCTCTTAATTCCTTCAGTATTTTCACTATTTCCCTTTTGAACTCCAGGTCTGTCAGACTGCAGAGGTCTGTTTCATTGTTGACTGCTTTAGGTGAGTTCTCCTGTTGGTTTGACTGGGGGTGATTTCTCAGCTTCTTCATCTTGCTTGTTGTTTTCTTTTTCCTGGTAGAGTTGTCCACTCTGTGGCTGGGCAGGGTTTGCCTTGTCACTGCTGTGGAATGTTTCTGAGGGCTGGCGTTGTTGGTCAATCTTTTTTGAGGCAGTGTGGCTTTTCTGGAGTGTTGGTGGGGCTAACAGGGTCTCTTTGAAGCAAAGAAGGACTTCCTGAGGGCAGACAGGACTGGGAGGTCCACACCATGATGGGAGCAGATTTCACTCGGCCGGGCAGAGCTCGCTCTGGCATTTTTGGTGTGTGGGACTCTTGCAGGGTGCTGGTGGTGCTGGGCAGCTGTTCCACAGGAGTGCAGCACCCTCCAAGGGCTGGAGCAGCTATCTTGGTCACTGAGAACCCAAGAGGCTCTTCCTCAGGGCATCCAGACTGGGAAGGACTTTCCGAGAATTAGGCAGATCTTTTCATGGCCTGGTCAAGCTTGTTCTAGTTTTTCTGGGCTGCAGGCCTTTTCCTGCAGGCTGGCGGTGTTTGGTGCTGCTCTGCGGGGGTGTAGCCCCTCCAAAGGGCAAGCAGGCCAGGGCAGGGACAGCCCCTGCAGTGGTAGTCTTCTAGAAATTTTTGAGGCCAGCCCTCCTGGATGGCAGGCAGACCCAGGTCGGTTGTGTGTGTAAGGGGTGGCGGGGGCGGGGGGAGCGGATGCACTGGGAAGCATAGCTTTCTAATAGCTAGTGGGCCAGTAAGCTTGCTGTGGCATGGGGAGTATTCTATGGGGACCCACCCTTTCTTCTCTCCCCTCCCCAACCTTGGTGCAGACTCAGCTCTTCTCCCAGGTTCCCTCTGATGTGGTTTTCCACTTCCCCGCCCTTAGCATATTGTTCCCTCCCGCTGTGATGCTCTGTTTTCTAGTCTCCCAGGCAGTCTCTGCCCAGTCAAACTTGACAGACCAGTTTATAGACCTCCCAAGCAGTCTCCTCTCCACTCCGTACCCCCAGCCCTTTCCTGGGGACTAACCTCCGGAGGTGAGGTCTCGGTGCCCAGCCCCCACCCAGGTGTCTCAATTTTTGTTGACTGTGCCAGTAGTTCAGATGATCTGTTCAATTCTCACTGTGCTTTTCAGATCTCAGACTTATTGCTGCACTCTTCTCTGTATCTGGAGATTCCTCTGGTTTTGGTTGATCTTTCCATTGAGTAGGTGACTTTCCAGGGTGTGGGATCCCTTTCTCCTCCACAGTTCCCTTTCAGGAGCACCCGTCGAGCTCAGATTCATCTTCTCTCACTCTCCTCTTTTCTCTTGTTTTACCTAGTAATGTCACAGAATCTTGCCATTGTTGGAGTTTAGGTTCTTCTGCCAACAATTGGTTGTTGTTCTGTGTGAGTCGTTTATCCTGTAGATGTGGTTTTTTGTGTGTGTGTTTGTGGGAAAGGGCGAGCATGTCCCCCTACTCTTCCGCCATCTTGCCTCTCTTGATTTCTGATTTTGGTAGCATAATTTTGCATGGATGATTTCATATCTTTACTGTATATATGACTTTACAGTTGAGCCTTGTCATTTGTGGTATTTTTGTTTCTGGTTGTGGCCTTTTCTTTCCTGCCTAGAAAGTTCCTTTAGTATTTGTTGTAAAGATGGTTTAGTGTTGCTGAATTCTCTTAGCTTTTGCTTATCTGTGAAGCTTTCAATTTCTCCTTCAAATCTGAATGAGACCCTTGCTAGGCAAAGTGATCTTGGAGTTTTTTTCCTTTCATCACATTAAGTATATCATGCCACTCCCTTCTGGCCTGCAGAGTTTCTGCTGTACAATCTGCTGATAACCTTATTGGGGGCCCCTTGTATGTTGTTTCTTTTCCCTAGCTGCTTTCAAGATTTTCTCTTTGTCTTTAATATTGGTCAGTTTGATTAATATGTGTCTCAGTGTATTCCTCCTTGGGTTTATTTCTTATGGTACTTGTTGCGCTTCATGGATTTGAGTCAGTGGTTCCTTTCCCATGTTAGGGAAATTTTCAGCTATTATCTCTTGAATATTTCTGTCCCTTTCTCTCTCTCTTCTCCTTCTGGCACCTCTATAAAATGAATGTTGGTGCATTTAACATTGTCCCAGAATTCTCTGAGACTGTCTTCATTTGTTTTCAATCTTCTTTCTCTTTTCTGTTCTGCATTTTGATTTCCACTAATCTGTCCTCCACCTCACTTATTTGTTCTTCTGCTTCCTGTATTCTGCTGTTGGCTGCTTCCAATGATTTTTTTATTTAAGTTATTATATTTTGCATCTCTTCTTCAAGTTTTATATCTTGTATCTCTTTGCTCAGTGTTTCCTATAAATTATCCGTCTTTGCCTCCAGTTTATTTCCAATGTCTTGCATCATCTTCAACAGCCTAAAGTCTTTTTCTTGGAGGCTGAGAATCTCCTGATCACTTAACTGTTTTGCTGGGTTTTTTTCTTTCTCCCTCATCTGAGTTATAGTTCTCTGTCTTTTCATTTTTATAGATTTTTGGTATGGTGACCTTTTTATAGATAATAGAGTTGTAGCCTCTCTTACTTCTGGTGTCTTCCCCCTTGTGGCTGAAGTCAGTATGGGGGCTTGCTGTAGGCTTCCTGATGGGAGGGACTGGTGACTGCCCACTGTTAGGTGAGGCTGATTCCTATCCTTCTTGTGGGTGGGGCTTTGTCTCTGGGTGAGAGTAGAGGCAGCTATGTGTGTGTGGGGGGGTCTTTAGGCAGCCTTTTTACTTATGTGTAGGACTGTGATTCCACCTAGTTGGTTGTTTGCCCTGGGGCTTCTCAGTGCTGATGGGTGGGGCCAGATTTTCCCAAAATGGCCACCTCCAGAGTAATGTACACTGATGAATATTCCCAAAAGCTTTGTCTCCAATGCCCTTCCCCCAGAACAAGCCACAGTCACCCCCTGTTTTCCCAGGATATCATCTAAGAACTGAAGTCAGGTCCCACCCACATTCCCATGGAGCCTTTTCTTTGCCCTGGGACCCAGTGCACATGAAAGTCTGTGTGCACCTTTCAAAAACAAGATCTCCATTTCCCCCAGTCCCATCGAGCTCCTGTGCACAAGCCCCACTTGCCTTCAATGCCAATTTCTCTGGGGGCTCTTTCTTCCAATGCCAGATCCCCAGGCATGGGGATTTGATGTGGGACTCTTTTCTCTCACTTCTGTAGGTGAATCTCTGTGATACAGTTAGTTTCCAGTCTGTGGGGCTTCCCACCCGGGAGGTATGGGTTGCTTATATCACATAATCGCCTCTCCTACCTCCTGATGTGGCCTCCTCTTTGTCTTCTGGAGTAGGATATCTTTTTGAAAGTTTCCAGGCCATTTGGTTGAAGGTTGCTCAACTTTTGGTTGTAATTTTGTTGATTTTAGGAGAGATGTTGAGCTCCAGTCCTTCTATTCTGCCATTGTAATCCTGTCCCAAAATTATGTTGAATAAGAAAGTGGTGAGAGTGGGCATCCTTGTCTTATTTCTGGTCTTAGAGGAAATGCTTTCAGCTTTTCAGCATTGAGTATGGTATTAGCTGTGGTTTTTTCATGTATGATTTTTATTATGTTGAGGTATGTTCCCTCTATGCCTACTTTCTGGAGGGTTTTTATCATAAATGGGTATTGAATTTTATCACAAGTCTTTTCTGCATATATTGAGATGATCATGTGATCATTTATTCTTGAATTTGTTAATGTGGTGTATCACATTCATTTGTAGATATTGAGAAATCTTTGCATCCTTGAGATAAATGCTACTTGATGATGTTGTAAGATCTTTTTAATGTATGTAAACCAAGATTTAATAACTACCTGTTTCCTATTCACTTTCTCCTTTCTTTATTTCTTCATTTTCTTTCTTTCTTTTTGTTTCTTGTATTCATTTCCCAAGTATTGTTGAGGACCCTGGTATGTAGCATAATGCAATGATTATGCACAGTTTCCTCTGAAGCCAGAGTGCTTGGGTTCAAGTCCTAGCCCTGTCACTTAGCAGCTGCACTACCTTAAGCAAGTCAATTAATTACTTGGGTCCAGATTTTTTAATAATAACACAAAGATTATAGTATTTATCTCATATGTTGTATTACATATAATATAATTAAATGTATCAACATATTTTAGCAATGCCTAGCACATTTTAAGTACCATGTAAGTGTAAGTTATTATTTTCAGCATCTGCCATCTTGTGATAGTGCAGCAGAGAAGAGGGGCACTAGACAAGTTACCATAATCATGCTAACCATTAGGAAGTTTCTGAGATATACACCCATGAATAAAATATATTCATTGCTTTCAAGGACTTGACAGCCTGTTAGGGAAGATAGACATGAAAATAAATAGTCCTGATACCATTAGCTAAATGCTAGCAGGAGTTGTATTCAAAATGCTACAGTGAGAGGGAAGATGAGCTCGCTGCCCCTGGTGGTTTGTAGAGACAGTATTCTCTGAGCTCAGTCTGGAGGGATTACTTCCATTTCTAACTCCAGTCATTTGGTCATGTGCTAAGACTCATGGAAGACATTACATCAGTCAGCAAAATAAAATGAAATTTCACACGTACATTAGCAGTTGAATTGGACTAGCTGGCTGCATTCTTAGAAAAAGGGAAGAGTTTGTTAATAGTTTCACATACTGATAACTGGAGTGGAGGCATAGGAGATACTTCAGCAAACATGGGATAATAAGAGCATAAACAGATTACCAGTGTAGTACAGGGATTATTTCCTTAAATTACAGATGCCTGATTATCAAGCAACATACCAAACACTACAAGAATAAAACAGTCTATAATTTAATCAGGTAAAGTGGGAAGCCTTTCCCCTATGATGGAAAAAAAAAAACTAAAGATTTAAACTGTGAGCACAGAAGAGGTGTTGGGAGTTTAAGAAAAAATTCAACTTAGATTTTTAAAATGTCCTTAGTTTTAGAATGGGAAAGAACAATATAGATTGAATTTGATAGAATTGTTACTCAGTTAAATTATCCAATTTCATCATAATGTTCAGGTGACTTTGTGTGTTTCCCTTTTTTTTTTCTAGTGATAAGAACTACATTTGAAACAACCATTATCCAAGCCTTGAATCTGCTAAATTAAGAGTCAATTTACTTGGCAAAACAGTTTGACTAAATGCTTATCTTTATACTAGAGAAAATGTATCAGTGAACTAAAAAGCTTCCTTCAAGTCATTTGCCTGTGTTCATCCTCTTTTTACATCCTGTCTAGAGAGTTAATTAATAATAGCCAAACTTTAAAGAACTTGAATGAATGTCTAGTAATGAAAGGGAGACAGATTTTGATTGAAAGTTTGTAATATAGTGTAACTTTCACATTACTTTATCATTCAACTAATACTGATGAGGATTTCACTAATTTTTCTTCACCTTTTCATAGGAAAGTCACGATGTTTGTAAATCCAGATTAATGACAGCAGCAGTTAGCTACAACTGCTTATAGATGTATTTGTGTTAATGAGTTTTGACAGGTGGAATGTACTGTAAGCTAACTCCCACTGTAGGCATTTCTCTTTTATTTCCAATTTATAACAGTCCCAAAAAAGAATGCAGTAAGGGACATGCTTATTCTATAATATGTTTTTGTGTTTTCATTTATTTTGTAAACTCATTTCCAATTTAGTTACAGTGCCATCTTTCCCATAATTTATGGTTATAACTTCTGTATTTGGGATATATATTTCTATCTGCACAAAAAATGTTCTGATAAATGTAGGCTGATATGTTTTAAAATTAAAATGTCATGTCCTTTGCAAGTATTTAATATGCTAAAGACATTTTTAATGCAATTGCTGCTTGGAACAGATTCAAATTTCTCCTAAGGCAGTACTGGGTGGTAAAATACAAATTAGAGGTATATAATTTATGAAATTATCACCAAGGAACCTGTGTTGCTTTGGTGTCTCTCTCCCTATTGGGTAACTAAAAGAGAACTGGTCCACTTGTTCTCAACAGGGATGATTTTCTACCCCAGGGAACATTTTGCAAAATCTGGAGACACTTGTGGTTATCACAGCTAAGGAGTAGGTACTACTGCATCCATTGAGTAGAGGCACCAGGAATATTGCTCATCATTCTACAGTGCACCAGACAGCTCCTCACCCTAACAAAAAATTATTTGTCCAAAACCACCTGTAGCAGTAAGGATGAGAAGCCCCTGTCTGATCTGAAGAATATAGATCTCCTTCATATACTTGAAGTGTGGACATCCATATTCCTCTAGCTACTACCCATTGTCATAGCTACCCAAGCAGCATCTCAGCTACATATTGGATGGTGCATCCCTCTCTGGCATGATCTAAATTAGCAATGTCCTGAGAAACAGAAGTGGTTGATCTGATCCAATCTATACCTTCACTGGTACATGTGCACGCGCGTGCACACACACAAACACTGAACCCCATCATAGAGCCTATCTCTCTTACCTACATCCAGGCGGCCCAAAAGTTGCTACGATTATTCTGACTTGCTGATGGCACACTCCTGCCTTGTTGGTTCATTGTGAATTTTTTTTAATTTTCTTTTTTTATTACTCAAATAAATTTATCACATCTGTAGTTGTATAATGATCATAAAAATCTAATTTCATAGGATTTCCATCCCACAGCCCAAGCACATCCCCCCACCCTCCAAAACTGTCTCCTCTGGAGACCATAAGTTTTTCAATGTCTATGAGTCAGCATCTGTTCTGCAAAGAAATTCAGGCTGGCCTTTTTTCAGATTCCACATGTCAGTGAAAGCATTTGATGTTGGTGTCTCATTGTATGGCTGACTTCACTTAGCATGATAATTTCTAGGTCCATCGATGTTGCTAACAATGCCGGTATTTCATTCCTGTTAATGACTGAGTAATATTCCATTGTGTATATGTACCACTTCTGCTTAATCCACTCCTCTGTCAATGGACATTTAGGTTGTTTCCATGTCATGGCTATTGAAAAGAGTGCTGCAATGAACATTGGAGTACATGTGTCTCGTCGAGTCATGGTTTTCTCTGAATAGATGCCCAGGAGAGGAATTGCTGGATCAAATGGTTAGTTCTATGTTTAGTTTTCTGAGGAATCTCCATACTGCTTTCCACAGTGGTTGAACCAGTTTACAATCCCACCAGCAGTGTATTAAGGTTCCTTTTTCTCCACACCCTCTCCAGCACTTACTGTTTGTAGACTTTTTGTTGATGGCCATTCTGGCTGGTGTGAGGTGGTACCTCATAATGGTTTTGATTTGCACTTCTCTAATAATGAGTGATGTTTAACATCTTTTCATGTGTTTTTTGGCCATCTGTATGTCTTCTTTGGAGAACTGTCTGTTTAGATCTGCCCATTTTTTAATGGGGTAGTTTGGGTTTTTTTTTGGTATTGAGTGGTAGGAGGTGTTTATAAATTTTGGAGATGAATCTCTTGTCAGTTGATTCACTTGCAAAGATTTTCTCCCATTCTGTGGGTTGTCTTTTCATTTTGTTTAGGGTTTTCTTTGCTATGCAGAAACTTTAAAGTTTGATTAGGTCCCATTTGAATTTTTTTTTTGTTTTTACTGTCATTACTCTAAGAGGTGGATCTGAGAAGATGTTGCTATTGTTTATGTCAAGAGAGTGTTTGGCCTATGTTTTCCTCTAAGAGTTTTATGGTGTCTGGTCTTATATTTAGGTCTTTCATCCATTTGGAGTTTATTTTTGTGAATGATGTTAGGGAGTATTCTCCTTCCATTCTTTTCCATGTGGCTGTCCAGTTTTCCCAGCACCACTTATTGAACAAGCTGTCCTTTCTCCAATGTATACCCTTGCCTCCTTTGTCATAGATGAGTTGGCTGTAGGTGCGTGGGTTTCATTCTGGGCTTTCTATCTTGTTCTGCTGATATGTATTGCTGTCTTTGTGCCAGTACCATAGGGTTTTGATGATTGTTGCTTTGTAGTATAGTCTGAAGTCCGGGAGCCTGATTCTTCCAGCTCCATTTTTCTTTTTCAGGATGTCTTTGGCTCTTCTGGGTCTTTTGTGCTTCCAAGCAAACTTTAAAATATTTTGTTCGTGTTCTGTGAAAAATGCCCTTGGTCATTTGATAGGGATTGCATGGACTCTGTAGGTTGCCTTAGGTAGTATAGCCATTTTGATAATATTAACTCTTCCAATCCATGAGCATGGCATATCTTTCCATCTATCAGTGTCATCTTTGATTTCTTTCATGAATGTCTTATAGTTTTCAGAGTACAGGTCTTTTGTCTCTTTAGGTAGGTTTACTCCTAGGTGTTTTATTTTTTGGATGCGATGGTAAACAGGATTGCTTCCCTAATTTCTCTTTCTGCCCTTTCATTGTTAGTATATAGAAATGCCATCAATTTCTGTGTATTAATTTTGTATCCTGCAGCTTTCCCAAATTCATGGATGAGCTCTAACAGTTTTCTGGTAGAGTCTTTAGGATTCTCTAGGTATAGTATCATGTCATCTGCAAATAGTGATAGTTTTACTTCTTCCTTTTCAATTTGGGTTCCTTTTATCTCTTTTTCTTCTCTGATTGCTGTGGCTAGGACTTCCAAAACTTTGTTGAAGAGTAGCAGCAAGAGCAGACATCCTTGTCTTGTTCCTGATCTCAGTGGGAATTCTTTCAGCTTTTCACCATTGAGAATGATGTTAGCTCTGGGTTTGTCATATACGGCCTTTATCATGTTGAGGTAGGTTACCTCTATGCCCACTTTGTGAAGGGTTTTTATCAGAAATGGGTGTTGGATTTGGTCAAAGGATTTTTCCGTGTGTGTTGAGAGAATCATATGGTTTTTATTCTTCAGTTTGTTAATGTGTTGTATCACACTGATGGATTTGTGGATACTGAAGAGCCCTTGCATCCCTGGGATAAATCCCACTTGATCATGATGTAAAATCCTTTGAGTGTATTGTTGGATGAGGTTTGCTAGTATTTTTGCATCAATGTTCATCAGTAAACTTGGCCTGTAGTTTTCTTTTTTTGTGGTATCTTTGGTTTTGGTTGTGACTTTTTATTGAACCCAGTGAGAGAAGCATTGGGGAATAGGGAAAGTACAGTGACACTACTGTAAGTAGGTGCTTGTTTTCAAGGCTAGCTGTGATTCTTGCCAAGCTTCAGCTCATGGACCCCTCGCTTTTGAATACCCTTTCAGTGTGGTTCCTGTGGAGATGAGTGTATGTCACTTCCCTTTAAGGAGATTTACATTTCTCCCTGCCATTCCCGATGGCTTACAGGACAGAGAAAATAGCACTGAACTATTCAGAATCAGTAACTCTGTGTTCCAGAGACTAATTCTGCAGAATGTGGCAGAAATATCTTTCTTTCCAGGTATGAGGTAGGTATCTTCCATTTGAAAAGCACCAAGGGAGCTGGTAAGGTTTTACATTCTGGGTATTGAGAGAGAACAAATTCTAGAGGAAAGGAATAGATGTCATATGGCTGCCTCTCCTCTCTCAAACACTTTATTTCTGCTCCTGGGTGTCAATCACCTAATGTATAATTGCCAACTATTTACAACATGCAAAGCATTCATGTGGAGCTCAATACAAGGGAGGAAAACTCTTCTCTGAATTCTTCCAAGTTTGAGAAATAGGTGAAATGATCTTACCTAAGAGTAAGCTCAAGGCAGGATGGGATTTATAACCAATTAAGGTGATAACAATGGATGGTAAGGGTCAAAAGAGGGACAATAATACTTAACAATGTCACCTTCACTCCCCACTCCCATGCCTGAGGCAGACAAAACAGGAGTCATGTTACTCTTTCCTGCTGTACCCAGACATGGACTCAGAAATCTTTGCAACAAAGCAATGCAAGTGGCCATAACCACTCAATGGGAAAACATATCTGAGATGTACTCTCTTTGCCATCCTTGGACTGCAGAGGTCATAGAGGTTTGGAGAGACTAGCCTAATGGGTAGGTGTGGGTTTGGTAGCAAGAGGGATATTGTTTGTCTGAGAGTGACACCTTAAAATGATAGTGAATGGAGTGTATGCAGAGAAGATTTCAAAAGCATGTGCGTGAGAATCTGGGGTTTTGTTAAAACAAGTGACCAATCAGAGAAGTTGCAGTTTTGAAGAAAGTATCAGAGTGTAGTCTTAGAATTATGTACCCCCACTGTTTTCTTTCTTTGGAGGGGGTGCACATTGATCAAAGGATCAAATTTGAGTTGTAGCTATAATGTACACCACAGCTGTGGTAATGCTGGATCTCTAACCCACTGCACCAGGCTGGGGATTGAACTCATACCACCACAGAGACAATAATGGATTCTTAACCCACTGTGCCATAGCAGAAACTCCCACGTCTTATTCCCCACATTCTGGAATTTCCTATCCAAGTCATCTTCTCAATTTTTCCCCCTTTTCTTTCTTCCAATTTTTCTTGTCTTCTCTTTTCATCACCCATCCCTAACAATGAAACTACTGAAAAGAGAGGCCTAAGAATAAAGTCAGAGGCCTCTCTTCATCTTCCTAAACTATTTTTATAATTCATTACCAATTTCAGCATTCCTCTTGTGTAATTTTTTTATTAGTTTGAGTGATTTCAGGTCTCAGTTTATTAATAATTATAATAATGGCAAATATTCAGGGCTAACATTTAGTGGGTGCATCCCACATGTTCAGTGTACCTGTGTAACTTTATTTCATCAACTCCTTGAAAATAGTCACTATTAGCATCCCTCCTTTGCAAAAGAGACTTAGATCATCTAGCTTAGATCATCTAGCTAGAAAACCATGGAGATTCTTGGCCCTGAAATCCATGCTATGAATAATAATGCTGTTCATCCTAGTAGAGAAAGGTAATTAAATAAATTATTTATCATGATGAGAAATATAGATGTATTTAAGGAACAGTGAGAAATTAAAATCTACTGTGTATGTGGATGGGAGTGGATGGAAGATTTTAAGAGTGTGTTTCCCTAGTGATCCTCTTTTCAGAATTCTGAGGAAGAGAAAAAAAGACTATAAATCTGCTGGATGAAGGAAACACTCTGGTGTCCCCAAATGCATCAGTCTGGGAAAAACAATTAGGAGACTCACAACTGAGAGGGGAAGTAAGCTCGTTAGTCTCAGTCTGTTCTTGGATAAAGTTATTGTTTCTGAGTAACTTTTGTACCAGACATGATCTACCTGGTACAAGCACCTCTTCCAAAACCTTCGAAAAGTACATTTGTCTGTTCTTGTGTCATAGTTGCAGCTCATTAAATACTTTCTCCCAGGGACATACATACACCTTCATTTCCCTCTGTGAAAAAACATGCCAATGAAGCCAAGTCTTGCAACACCAGCCCCAGCAACCATGGTGCTTTTCTTAGTCACTGCTAATGCACACACTGGCACAGTTTGAATTACTCTGTGAATCCTTCTGATGTCTGGAAGTCGGCCACCCTTACTGTTAGGAGAGTTTGCTCTGTCAACAGGACAGCTACATTACTGAGTCTAATTACACACATGAAAAAAAAAAGGAAAATGTCCACATATCAAGAAGGAAAGAGAAGTCAAGGTATAACAGCAAAGCAAGGATTTTAATTAAATAATGTCCGTTATCTTTTGCCGTCAGCTCATAGTTTAATTCAAGCACTCATTGTGAAAACACTGGGTCAAGAATCCTTACTCTAGAGTCCTGGGGAATACAATCATTCTTTGTCCAGCTCCAGCCAGATTCTGTTTGGAGGCTATTCCTGTTGCTTTAATTAGAGGAAAAATTTAATGTTGTAAATTCATAGCATGTCACTCCTAATTTCTATACAATCCATCACACTCTGAGCCTGTGTGTGGCAGCTCTTTTTAATAAAGGATTCTGCAGAGCACCTGCTGAGGCTAAAACATTTTATCATCTTTGCTACCTCCAGGAGTCCTAGCAATTATGTCATGTTTGACTCCAAAAAATATTATTATAAGCCCTGGAATTAGAAACCCAACAATGGAACTAGCTGATTCCAATTGCCCGTGAAGCTATCATATTTTGAGAAATAAAACTTGGTAAGTTTTCATTTTAATCAAAACCTATAACAGGACCAGGGGTGTCTGTCTGAAACGAGTAGTCTCCTCGTTTCTGGATGCTATCCGATAATGGCTCTCTCATCCATGAATTAATTATAAAACTAGAAATACTCTAAGAATATCAAATTGTATCCGTCACATTTTCCTTTAATAATAACTTTGTTTCACCAACTCAGAGCTTAAAGGATGAGAGTGAAGAGCCATCAAGAGCCAATTTTTAAAATATCTCTCCAGCAGCAGCACCTGGAAATATCTTGAGGGCTTTCTATGTTTCAAGCATCACCCTAGTATAAATTGGCTTATTGAAGAGTCACAGGTTATTGGGGTAACTTTCAGGGGAAAACTTTTTTCCCCTAATAGTATCCTTCAAGGAGCAGGTATAAAACCTCTTCTAGTATTTGCAAGCTGGGTAACATCTCCCTTAATATCTAAGCTGAATCCCACACATATGAGCTATTTTCTACTTATTCTAGCAGTCTCTTGGGGATTTGTGTGGAGATTCAGTCCTGGTTGCTTTAAAGTGTCGTTCATCTTTTTTTCTCTTTGTCCCAGTCCTGATCTCACCAGCCTTAGGAGAGAAACTTCTGTCTTGAACCTATCCCAAATCTAGAAAGAAAGTAGTTCTTTTGCTCAAAAGTTTTAAAAGTACTTTCCTGAAGGACTGTCTCTTGACTCCACAGAGAGGAAATACTCTCCACCACCCACCCCTGGTGAAAAGTAGAGGTATTAGCTCTCTTTTGTTCCTTTGTTTTATTTGTTTGTTTTTTTGTTTTATTACTCAGTGAATTTATTACATTTGTAGTTGTACGATGATCATCACAATCCAATTTTATGGGATTTCCATTCCACAACCCCATTGTTTTTGTTGTTGGTTGTTTTAGGTTTCTGGTGGTTTTGGTTTTTTGGTGGGTTTTTTTAAAAAATTTTTATATATAATGATTTTTATTTTTTTCCATTATAGGTGGTTTAAAGTGATCTGTCAATTTCTGCTATACAGCATGGTGACCCAGTTACACATACATGTATACATTCTTTTTTCTCCCATTATCATGCTCCATCATAAGTGACTAGACATAGTTCCCTGTGCTACACAGCAGAATCTCATTGCTAATCCATTCTAAAGGCAATAGTCTGCATCTATTAACCCCAAGCTCCCAAGCCATCCCACTCCCCTCTCTCCTCCTTGGCAACTACAAGTCTATTCTCCAAGTCCATGATTTTCTTTTCTGCAGAAAGTTTCATTTGTGCCATATATTAGATTCCAGATATAAGTGATATCATATGGCATTTGTCTTTCTCTTTCTGACTTACTTCACTCAGGGTGAGAATCTCTAGTTCCATTCATGTGGCGGCAAATGGCATTATTTTGTTCTTTTTTGTGGCTGAGTATTATTCCTTTGTATATATATATACCACATCTTCCTAATCCAATCATCTGTCGATGGACATTTGGGTTGTTTCCATGTCTTGGCTATTGTGAATAGCGCTGCAATGAATATGCAGGTGCGTGTGTCTTTTTTAAGTAAAGTTTTGTCTGGATATATGCCCAAGAATGGGATTGCTGGGTCATGTGGTAGTTCTAGGTACAGTTTTCTAAGGTGCCTCCATACTGTTTTCCATAGCTTTTTGGTGTTTTTTTTTTCTTTTTTAATTGAAGTGTAGTTGATTTACAATGTTGTCTTAATTTAAGGTGTATAGCAAAGTGATTCAGTTACATATACATATATATTTATTTTTTCCAGATTCTGTTTCCTTATGGGTTATTACAAACTATTGAGAAGAGTTCCCTGTGTTGTACAGTATATCCTTGTTGGCTATCTATTTTATACATAGTAGTGTGTATCTGTTAATCCCATCCTCCTAATTTATCCCTCCCCACCGCCCCCAGAAATAGCTCTTCTTGCTGTACCTGTCTCACAGAGGGGGGTAACACAGCTGAGGAGGTGGAGAAAAAGAGCACTTCTTCCACCACAATGCCCTTCAGCAAGTGCTGCATGGAAATAGCTGCTCTCTTCAATTCTGACTTCAGTACATAATATACTTCCAGAGTCTTCTGCAGCTGTGGGCTTTAGTCATACTGCTGGCATGATGAGGGCAGTCTCCTAGGTACCAAGCATCATCCAGTTTCTATATATATGCTCTTCTCAGCAAATACTAACTTTATGAACTAGGCTTGTTGTCTTAATTAGATGCTGTGGTTTGGGGAGGTAACACACTCTGGTGTCTATATTCCAGCTGTTAAATGAGCAAAGCAGTGTCAGACTGGGTTCAAGTAGCAGGCTCAGTAAATTATAACTACTCAATTGATCTAAGTCAGATGGAAGTTTGAGGGTCTACCTCTCCTCATTTTCTATGTGCCAGTTCTTACTCTTAGTTTCCCTACTTCTCTCTTGTCAGAAGCTTCTTCATATAAACCCTGCTACTCTTGGACATCTTATTATTAATTTCCAAGATCCAAGCCTTTGCTTATGTGGCTGACGTCCCTTAAAAGCTCTCCCTTCCTTCTTCTCCCAAAACCCCCAGAAGAAAAGCAATAATCAAATTAGTAAATGTGCTCTTATTTAACAACTACATTTATCAGTTAGAATAAGCTGGATTTTGCTGCAGTAAAAAGCCCAAAATATAAGAGGCTGATGACAGATTATTTCATACTCATATAAAATGTATATTAGAATCAGCTGGGGGCTCTGCTCCATGACCTCCTCACTCAGAAACTCAGTCTTCAGTATCCGTAGCAGTTGTTTTCTGTAAATATTTCTGTGATGAAGGGAATGATCTCTATCTGCACTGCCCAAAATGGTACCCACTAGCCATAGGTGGCAATTCAATACTTGAAATGTGACTAATGTGACTGAAGAACAGAATTTTACTTTTGTTTTACTTTGTTTACTTTAATTTCACTTTTTAATTTAATCTCATTGAAGTATATTTGATTTACAATGTTGTATTAGTTTTGGGCATACAGCAAAGTGAATCAGTTATACATATAAATATATCCATTCTTTTTTCTAATATAGATTATTACAAACTATTGAGTTGATTTTCCTGTGCTATGTAGTAGGTTCTTGTTAATCTATTTTATATAATACTATGTATATGATATTCCCATCCTCCCAATTCTTCCCTCCCCCAAACAGTTTCACCTATGGTAACCATCAGATTGGTTTTGAAATCTGTGAACTTGTTTCTTTTTCTTAAATTAGTTCCTTTGTATTATTTTTATTATATTCCATATATAAGCAATAGCATATGATATTTGTCTTTCTCTGGATTACTTCACTCAGTATGATTTCAGCAGCTACTATTGACTAGTGGCTACTATTTTATCAAGTGTGGGTGTTAATCATCATGTGATACTATGGGAGAGTGAAACATGGACACTTACACTCTGGTCCTTAAACGTTTCCACTCAGAAGTAATAATTGCCACACTGTCTCACATTTAATATGCCAAAGACCCATATCCACATCTAGTTTCCAGGGGTGAAGACAGAGCTGTTCCATCTTGCCCTTGGAGGAGGAGAAACAAAAGTATCAGTGGAAAGCACTCATGAATTACACAGCACCACTGTTCAGCATTCTGGATATTCAGTGCAAAGTAAAACAAACATGAGCCAGCACTCCTGGAGCTTAGGGTCAAACACAGGAAAGAGGACAAGAGGATCATTTAAAGTACACAACTTCCTTAACCATGCTTTAAATGTGATTAAGAGACTGGGCTCTTGAAGCCGACTGACTTGGATTCAAATCCTAGTTCTATATTGAGTAAGTAAAATGGGGGTGATTAATTTAATGAAATTTTATTACATTCTTAAGCTATTTCATTACAGTTTCAATGGTATGTTATAGTCACTGTTAATTCAGACTATATGATTCTGTGTCTTTGGATACGGTTTACCTTTATGTAATAAATCAGATTTCTTTTTCCCTAAGTGCAAACAATAAAAAATCAATAAAAATAAAAAATGCACACCTAAAGGTGTGGTTACATATCTTTGGGTCAAAATAACTGGCTTGTAAATAAAGGCCATAGTTTAGCTAGGGAAGTAGGAAAGTGTGGGAAAACAACTGAATGATGAGTATGGAGTGGTTCAGAGTTAGATAAAAAATGTTTTAGACAAAGGGTAGAACTGGTGTGAAGGAAAGCAGTTGGTAGTGCCTTAGAGGGAGTGATGGAAGGCTTGGAAGGTTGGAATTGCCAGGGAGGGGATGGCATTATGAATGCAGGTGGAGAGAGGTCCATGTAGTACACTGAGTTATAAGCTGTGTAGAGTTGAGAGTTGACTCTCATCAAGGGGAAGCCATTAAAGAGTTTTAAGCAAGGAGAGAAATGGTGTTTTGTACAATTTTGAAACATCATTCTGGCTGATGCTTGAACATTTGGTTTGGAGAGAGACAAGGGAGAAAGCCAGTTGTGGTGGTAAATTTTATGTATTAACATGACTGAGCTAAGAGATGCCCAGATAGCTGGCAAAGTGTATTTCCAGATGCCATCAGCGAGGGTGTTTCTAGAACAGATTAGCACTTGAACTGGTGGACTGGATAAAAATAACTGTCACTAATGTGGGTGGGTGTCATCTAATCTGTTGGGGACCTGAATAGAACAAAAAGGTGAAGGAAGGACAGAGTTGCCCTCTGTGTGAACTGAGATGTGCATCTGTTCCTGCCCTGGGACAATGGCCTTTTTGGTCTTGAGTCTTCAGTCTGAGAACCACCTGCTTTCCTGGTTCTCCCGCTCGAAAACAGCAGATTAAAGGACTTTCTCTGGGGATCCTTGGTTAATACACCTCTCATCCAAAAAGTCTTCTGTATTCATATTCTGTTGCTGCGTAACAAAAGTATGCAAACATGGTGGTTGTAAACAACCTTATTTATGATTTCACAGGTTCAATGGGTCAGGCATCCCAGGATGGCTTATCTGAGTCCTCTGTTCAGGGTCTCACCAAGCTGAAATTCAGGTGTTGACAGAGTTACATTCTTTTCTGGAGCTCAGAGTATTCTTCTAAGTGCATTTGCTTGTTGCCAGAATTCAGTTCCTTTTGATTGTAGGACTGAGATCCCTATTCTCTTAATGGATGTAAGCTAGGGCTAATCCTCAGTGCCTGCAGTCCCTGCTGTGTGAACTTCTCACAATATGCCAGCTTACTTCTTCAAGATGAGCAGGAGAATCTGTCTCTTCAGAACAGGCCAGAAGCTCTTTTAAGTTCTTTCCTCTGATTAAGTCAGGCCCAGCCAGAGCAATCTCCCTTTTGATTAATTCAAGACCAATTGTATCAGGGCCTTGATTACATCTGTAAAATCTCTCTTTTTGTTTTTTTTTTTTTTTTTTGGACACATAAGGTAATTACAGGAGTGATATTACATCATATTCGCAGATCTTGCTTCTATGCAAAGGCAGAGGTTGTACCGGGTGTGTGTACCAGGGGCAGGAATCTCACCTGGGGGTGTGGTACCATCGCAGAATTCTACCTGTCCTGAGTTTTTGGTCTTTTAAGTTTACACAGCACTTAGCATCTGAGAACTTCCCACAGTAGTACTCAAGGGAAAAGAGAGAACAAATGGGCAGCTCTTAATCCCTAAAGACAAGTTCATTCATGTGGGTCATAAGAAGCCACAGGCTACCATTTGGGTCAACATAATATAGTCATCTCTTTGTCTCTGAAAGTGGAATGTAGGCTACCCAGGCTCACAAGAGTAAGCAAGAATGACATCACTATCTTGGCACAAAATAATACCACCAGGCAGACCAAAACTGTTGTGTTGTGTGAGGTAAATGCAGAAAGAATTTGGAAATTGAGAGAAAGTTCCAACATTCTCTAATCTTTTAATTGTTCATAACCTCAGTCTCTTCATCTTTAAAATGGGGATCATTTTCATCACTATACAGCATTATTCTTCACTATACAGGAACAAGTGAGATAATGTAAGCTAAGCCCTTAGCACGGGACCTGGTACCAGGTAAGCAACAACTGGTATTGGCCATCATCCTCCTTACCCTTTACACCAGGCACAGCTAAAGCCGGATAAATACCTGTTGCTGTAACATGAGGCAGGTAGCTTGGAAAGCTGCCAGGTTTTGTCCCAGGAGGTGCTCCAGACCTGAAGTGAATAAGCTCTCCAGTGTGTCGCTAAGCTCCATGGGCTCTCATTTTCAAGTCTGTTAAACTGAGACAGCCTCTCCCTACACCTCCTTTCATTGAGGAAGTTTGCAGCAGCAGATCAAAGTTCAAGGAAAAAATATGTCATGGGATAATCATGTAGTGTTAAGTATCCATGTCTCTTGTTTCCTCCCAAAGCATAAAGGTATTCTTGCTGCTCTAACATGACTTGATAACAGAAACTTCCTGAGCAATCTATCATCCCATTACTTGATAGGTGGAATTTGATTATTTATTCATTTGGACTCTGCTACAGACTGCTTCATACCGCTGAACAGCAAGTAATCAATTAGCACTTAATTTTCCTGTTGTCACACCTGTATGTTGGAATGGGCACAGTTTCCCCGCCTTGCACCTCTGAAACCTCAGGAGTATTCTTGGAATCTTGAAGGCTCAGTACTTGCCAAATATTTTCTAACACATGATTTCATGCATTCTCAGCTAAATATGCTGCATCTTAGAATGCTCTTTTGTAATTGATTTTCTGGGATTTGTTCTGAAAACAGATGCGACTCATTCAAATCCACACATAAGGATGTTTTGGTTTGAGATGAGAATATTACGTTGTCTCAGATTCATTATATGTCAAATGTCAATATGCAGATTTTCAGTAACATAAACATGGCTTGCAAAGAAAATGGAAATGTATTTTCACATCCATGTTTCAAAACTGGAGACACTATAGAAGGAAGAATTGTTCTTATAAACAGACTCACTACTAATTGGTAGGTTAGAATCTCTGCAATTCAGTAAATTTTACAAAATCAAATTACTTCCTGGAATTATGCAGAGGAAATAGCCCAAAATAACAGAGAATGATATTGATAAAGGACTCTGGTAATAAATCACGCTGCCAAAAACTGTTTATCTAGACCAGGGGGTGGTAAATATGGCTCAGCCCACTGCCTGTTTTTGTTAATTTTTCACTGGAACATAATCACACTTAACTTGCTTTCATGTTATCTATGGCTGTTTTCTCACTACAACCACAGAGTTGAGTTAATTGTGACAGAAGCCATACGCCTGGCAGAACTTAAAATAATATTTGGTCCTTTACTGAAAAGGTTTTTCAGGCCCCTGATCTAGAACACTGGTTATTAAATTATTGTTGTATAAATAATTACATAAAAATACATTTAAATATTGCAGTATCTATATTTAAGCCACAACAGGGTCATTTACCACAGAAGAGGTGCTGAGAGGAGGCAGGTGAACTAAGAACAGAGTCCCAAAATATATGAAACAAAAACTGACAAAATTCAACAATAATAGATGGAGACTTCAATATTCTACTTTCAGGGATGGATAGAATAACTAGACAAAAGATGAACAAGAAGGAGTTCTGTGGTGGCCTAGTGGTTAAAGATCCAATGTCACTGCTGTGGCTCAAGTTCAATCCCTGGCCTGGGAACTTTTGCATGCCATGCCATGGCAAAAAAAAATGAAAAAGGAAATAGAAGACTGGAAAAAAACACTATGAACCAACTAAGATAAGAGATACCTATAGAACATTTCACCAAGAAGAAAAGAATACTCATTTTTCTCAAGTGTACATGAAATCTAATGTATAGACCATATGCTTGGCAATAAAATAGATCTTAAGAAATTTGAAATAATTGAAATCATGCAAAATATGTTCTTCAACCACAATGGAATGAAATTGGAAATCATTAACAGAAGAAAGTTTAGGGACTTCATAAATACGTGGATAGCATACAGCATACTCCTAAATAACCAAGAGGTCACAAGAAATCACAGGGGAAATGAGAAAATATCCTGAGATGAATAAAAACAAAAGCAGGGTGTACCAAAACTTATGGAATTCAACAGAGAGATTTATAGCTGTAAACACCTATATTAAAAAAGAAAAATCTCCAGTCAATAACCTCACCTTACACATTATGATTATAGAAAAAGAAGTGCAAACTATGCCCAACACAAACATAAGGAAAGAAAAATAAAGATAAGAGCCAAAATAAATAGAGAGTAGAATAAAACAGAGAGGAAATCAACAAAACCAAGAATTGACCAAAAGGTCAACAAAATGGACAAATACTTTTCTGGACTGGCCAAGAAAAAAAAAAGACTCAGAAGTTTCCACTGTGGCTCAGTGGGCTAAGAACTAAGAGTCTATGAGGATGTGGGATTGATCTCTGGCCTCACTCAGTGGATTAAGAATCCACATTGCTGCAAGTTGTAGCATGTGTCACAGATTCAGCTTGGATCATCATTGCCATGCCTGTGGTATAGGCTGGCAGCTGCAGCTTCAATTCTACCCCTGGCCTGGGAATTTCCATATGCTGCAGGTATAGCTTTAAGGGGAAAAAAAAGAAATTATTAAATTCATAAATAAAAGAAGGGCCACCACTATGAAATTTATAGAAAAAGGATTATAACAGAATACTATAAATAATTGTACGCCAGTATATTAGATAACCTGCATGAAATTTTTTTAAAAATCCTACAAAGAAACATACTATTGGAACTAACTCAAGAAGAAACAGAAAACAGACCTGAATAGACTTGTAACAAGTAAGGACATTGAATTAGTATTCAGAAACTTTCCACAGTAAAAAGTCAAAGAGAAAGTGGCTTCAGTGGTAAATTCTATCACATATTTAAAGAATAATTAACACTTCTCAAACTATTCCAAAGATAGAAAAGACAAGAACACTTTCCAACGCATTCTTTGAGTCAGAATTATCCTAACACTAAAACTAGACAAAGACAACACAGGAAATTAAAACTAACAGGCCAAAATCTCTTAAGAATATACATGTAAAAATACTTTACAAAACATTAGCAAACCAAATCCAGTAATATATAAAAAGGATTGTATACCATGACCAACCAGGATTTACCCCAGGAATACAGGATTGCTTTAACATATGCTAATCAATGTAATTATACTATATTAATAGAATGAGCGATAAAAATACATCATCATTTCAATCAATATGTAAAAGGCATTTGATAAATTCCAACATTGCTTCATGATGTAAAAAATCTCAAACTAGAAATAGAAGGAAACAACTTAATTAAGGGCACAAATGAAAAATTCACAACATGGTACTCAGTGATCAAACTCTGAAAGCTTTTCCCGTAACATCAGGAACAAGACATGGATGTCTATTCTTTCCACTTCTGTTCAACATTGTCCTGGAAGCTCTAGCCAGAGCAATTAGGGAAGAAAATAAAAGGCATCCAGATTATAAAGAAAGAAGTAAAGCTATCTTTGTGTGCAGTTAGCAAAATCTTAAATAATGAAAATATTAAGGAATCCACACAAAAAAGTATTATAGCTGATAAACAAGTTCAACAAAGTTTGTAGGATACAAGATCATTATTCAAAATCAGTTGTATTTCTATACATTAGTTATGAACAATAAAAAATTGAAATTAACTATTTCACTTAACAACAGCATGAAAATGAAAAAAAATGCTTAGGAATAAATTTAGCAAAAGAAGTGTAAGATTTTTACATGGAATACTATAAAAAATCATTGAAAGAAATTTTAAAAGACCTAAATAAATGAAAAGTGATCTCATATTTGTGAATTAGAAGACTTAATAATAAGGTGATGATGTTCCCCAAACTGATAGATTGCATTCAATTTTTTCCCTTCTTCCTTTCTTTTTTTTTATAGCCACAACAGTGGGAGATGGAAGTTACTGGGCCAGGGGTCAAATCAGATCTGCTTTCAATTTGTATACCAAATCTCAGCTGACTGTTTCACATAAATTTACAAGCTGATCCAAAAATTCATAAGGGAATGAAAAGGACCTTAAAAAAATGGGAAAAAAATCCTGAAAAAGAGTAACAAAATTGGAAGACTCACAGTTGCATATTTCAAAATTTAATAAAAATCTAGGTAATAGTCAAGACAAGTGTGGTATGGGCATAAGGAGAGACATACAGATCAGTATATCAGAATTGAGGGATCAGAAAAATAAACATATATTTACGGTTGACTGGCTATCAATAAGCATGACAAAACAATCAACAAGGAAAAAAAATGCCAAGACAACTGGATATCCACATGCAAAAACAGTGAAGTAGTGACCCTACTGTAGTAGGCTGAATAATGACCCCCAAAGAATTCAAGTCCTGTTCCTAGGAATCTGGAAATGTTATTTATTTGGGAAAGGGGTCTTTGCAGGTGTGATTAGGACTTTAAGATGTGCAGATTATGAATTATCAGGGTGGCCCAAAATGCAATCACATATATCCTTATAAAAAGGCAACAGAATGAGGGATTTTCCATTGTGGCTCGGGGGTTATCAACCCAACTACTATCCATGAAGATATGGCCTTGCTCAGTGGGTTAAGAATCTAGTGTTGCTGTGAACTGTGGTCTGTGTCAGCGATGTGGTTCAAATGGATCCTGCATTCCTGTGAATTTCCACATGCCACAGGTGTGGCCTTAAAAAGGAAAAAAAAAAAAAAAAAAAAAGGCAGCAGATGGAAGCTTGACATCCTCAGAAGAGTAGAAGGCAGGAGACCATGAGGGTGGAGATGGAAGTGACACAGTCACAAACCAAAAAATACCAGAGGTGGAGAAAGGAAGAAATTCTGTCCTTGAGCTTCCAGAGAGAGCACTACATGGTAACACCTTGATTCTGGCCCAGAAAAACAGATTATAGGCATCTGTCTTCAAGAACAATAAGAGAATACATTTCTGTGTTTTTTTATTTTTTAAAGTTTGATTGAAGTATAGTTGATTAACAAGAATGTGATAATTTCTGCTGTGCAACAAAGTAATTGAGTTGTACATGAACATACATTTCAGATTCTTTTCCCATATAGATTATCATAGAATGTTGGGTAGCATTCTCTGTACTACACAGCAGGTCCCCATTGGCCAATCATTCCATATACGTCAATGTGTGTATGCTAATCCCAAACCCCCAGTCCATCCCTCCCTCCCTGCCTGTCCCCTTTGGTGACCATAGGGATTTAAAAGTCTGTTTCTGTTATGCAAATAAGTTCATTTCTATCCTTTTTTTAGATTCCACGTATAAGTGATATCATACACTATCTTTCACAATATGACTAACTTTACATAATATGATAATCTCTAGGTCTATCTGTGTTGCTGCAAATGGCATCACTTTGTTATTTTTATGGCCGAGTAATATTCCATTGTATATATGTACCATATCTTTATCCATTCCTATAATGATAGACATTTAGGTTGCTTCTATGTCTTGGCTCTTATAAATAGCTCTGCCATGAACTTTAGGGTGCATATATCTTTTCAAATTTACAGTTTTCTCTGGATAGAATGTCTATTATTTTAAGCCACCAAGAGTGTGATAACTTGTTACAGAAGCCATAAGAAACCACTAGGCCTATCTTACATCATGTACAAATATTAGCTCAAAATAGATCAAACACTAAAATACAAAAGTCCAGACTATTTAGCAGTTAAATGAAAACACTGACGTAGGGAGTTCCCATTGTGTACAGTGGAAACAAATCCAACTAGTACCCATGAGGATGCAGATTTGATCCCCGGCCTTGCTCAGCGGGTCATGGACCCGGCTTTGCCATGGTCTGTGGTGTAGGTTGCAGACATGGCTCAGATCCAACCTTGCTATGACTGTGGCACAGCCTGGCAGCTGTAGGTTTCATTTGTCCCCTAGCCTGGGAACTTCCATATGCTGCAAGTGTGGCCCTAAAAAGCAATAGAAAAATAAATAAAAAACACTGACATAAATTTGGGTGACCTTTTATTAGGTAATGGTTTATTGGATAAGACATCTAAAGCTCAAGCAGCAAAAGAAAAATAAATTGAACTTCATTTGAACTTCATCACAATTAAAAATTTTATGGATCCCAGTATTCATACCAGCATTATTTACAATTGCCAAGATATGGAAGCAACCTTATCTTGTCCATCAATCTTATCTGTCGATCAACAGATGAATGGATAAATAAGACGTGTTATGTATATACAGTGGAATAGTACTAAGCCATAAAAATAGGAAATTTTGCCATTTGTGGCAATATAAAGCCAAATACTGTATGATATCACCATACTGGAAAAAAAAAGAACAAAATAGTAAATATAACAAAAAAGAAACTCACAGATACAGAGAACAAACTAGTGGTTACCAAAGGGGAGAGGGAAGAAGGGAGGGGAAATTTAAAGGTAGCATATTTAGAGGTGCAAACACTTATGTGTAAAACAAGGTGTAGGAATATAATGTAAAACACAAGTGATATAGCCAATATTTTATAATAACTAAAAATGGAATTGTGGATTACAATATTATATACCTGTAATTTACATAATATTGTACAGCAACAATACTTCAATAAAAAATTGTTTTTTTAAATGGCTGAAAGTATTTAATGTTTCTCCAAAGAAAATATACACATGGCCAATAAGCACATGAAAAAAAGCATGATTAGTCATTAGGGAAATGCAAATAAAACTACAAATGATACCACTTCGCTCCCATGAGTATGGCTATAATCAAAAAAAAAAAAAAAGAGAATGTGTAGAGAAATTGGATCCCGCATACATTGTTATTGGTGGGAATGTGAAATAATAAAGTCACTTTAGAAAACACTTTTCTAATTCCTCAAAAAATTCAAAAATAGAGTTACCACAGGACCCAACAGTTCCACTGCTTGGTACACACCCATGAAAACTGAAAGCATATGTTCAAATAAAAACTTGAACACAGATCTTCATAGCAGCATTGTTCATAGCAGGTCAAAAGTAGAAACAATGTAAACGTCCATCAACTGATTGAATAAACAAAAATCTGGATAAATAGTATCTGTCCAAAGAAATATTAATTAGCCATGAAAAGAATAAAATATTTATGTTACAAGATGGATGAACCTCAAAAATTATGCTAGATAAAAGAACCCTGGCATGTTTTATGATTCTACATATAGGAAATGTCCAGAACAGTCAATTCTGAAGACAGCAAGTAACTTGGGGGTATGGGAAGGAAGGAATATGGAGTAACTATAAATGGATATGGGTTTTCATTCTACAGTAACAAAATGTTCTGAATTAGATAGTGATGGTAGTTATAGAACCCTTTGAATATACTAAAAAAACCCTGAATTACATCTTTAAAATGGTGAATTTTATGGTATATGAATTGTATCTCACTAGAAAAAAAAGCAGGTGGAGAAAGTTGTTCATCATTGGACTCGAAGCCTCACCATCCATTTATACATAATTCAGAACAATTTACATTGTTCCTCTTACTATAAACATATTTCTTCTAGGATACCCATCAGGTTAAAATCCTGTGGGAGACTTCCAATTCTTGGAAGATGGAATATATATGCTTTTCCTTATTTCTCCCAATATGTATAAATAAAAAGTGAAAATATAACCAAAGTCTAGAAAGTAGAAAGAAGAAGGCAAACAAAATAGGGAGCATGGGATCCAGGAATATGGTAATGAGTTCCCTGCATTTTCTTTCTGCCTCACATACATCTCATACTGGCTGTTGGAGAAGCCAGCAAACTGGGTACACCAATGGGTGCAGACAAGGACATCCCAAGGCCCACATTGTTTCACGAGAGAAGCCTACAAGTTTTTTGGGGTTTTTTTTTGTTGTTTGGGTTTGTTTTGTTTTTTGTTTTTGTTTTTTGCTTTAAAGTGCCCCACCAACTTCCCAGGCTAGGGGTCAAATCAGAGCTTCAGCTGCTGGCCATGCCATAGCCCTAGCAATGTAGGGCTATGGGTCCGAGCTGCATTTGTGACCAACAGCACAGCCTGCAACAACACCGGATTCCCAACCCACTGCGCAAGACCAGGGATCAAACTTTCATCCTAATGGACACCAGTCAGATTCATTTCCACTGAGCCACTACGGGACCTCTCCCTACCAAGTTTTTAAAAAGAACTAATATCAACACAAAAAAGTCTCTGACACAAAACAGAAGGGAACACTTCTCAATTCGTTTTATGAAACTAGTGTTATTATAAATCCACACCAGACAAAGGCGATATAAAAGAGCAAGTATACAGCAGTATCCCTCATGGACATAAACCCAAGATTCCTTAACAAAATATTTACAAATAGGCTTTGGTAATATATGAAAAGAAATATATGTCATGACCAATTGCAGTTTCTTCCAGGGATGCAAGGTTGTCAAAATACTCAGATAGCAGCTGATATAACTTACCCTATTAACAGATGAAAGAAAACATGACAAGATCGTATCAGTCAGGGCAGGAAGAAAACATCTGACAACATTCAGTGCCTGTTTATAATTTTAAATATCTCTCAGAAAAATAAGAATAGAGATGAACGCCCTCAAATTGATAAAGCACATCTACAAAAACAACAACGACTAAGGTTAATATTGTACTTTATGGTGAAAGACTAAATGCTTGTGCTTTAAAATCAGGAAGAAAACAAAGATGACTGCCCTCACCACTCTTCTTCACCATGGTACAGGGATTTTTATCCAGCTTGATAAGGAAATAAAAGAAAAAGCACATGTATCAAAAAAGAAGAACTAAAACTGTCTCTTCTGTAGAAAGCATGATGTTCTACATAGATAACCTCAGAGAATCTATAAAACAAACACAAAACCTCCTAATAGCAATAAGTTTAATGAGGTATTAAATACATGATAAACACACAAAAATTAACTGTATTATATTTCTATATACTACCAATGAATACATGGAAAATGAAATTTAAAATACAATACCAATTACAATTTCCAAAAACTTGAAACACTTAATGTGTAAATCTATGAAAACCGGTATAGGACTTGTAAGCTAAAAACAATGCTACAAAAGAATCTGAATAAGTGGAGAAATACTCCATGTTCACAGAATATGACTCCCATTAGTAAAAACCAGCTCTCCTAGAATTACCATACAGATTTAACAAATCATAGTTTTGTAGATAGAGACAACTATAAAATTTACATGGAAAAGCAACACAACTAACATAACTAAAAATAATTCTGGAAAAAAACAATAAAGTGGAAGTAATCACTTTATCATGTTCAAGATTATGTAGTAATTACAACATTTTAAGCTTTATTGAAGTATAGTTGATTTACAATGTTATGATAATTTCTGCTGAACAACAGAGTGATTCAGTTATACATATACACACATCCATTCTTTTTCAGATTCTTTTCCCTTAGAGACCACCACAGAATATTGGGTAGACCTCCCTGTGCTATTCAGAAGTTCCCTGCTGACCCATCATTCCATATAACATAGTATGCATATGCCAATCAGGACTTATGTTTGGTGGAGGGATAGACACATGGATAAACAGAACAGAATATAGAATCCCAAAATAGACTCACACAGTTATAGCCAAATGATTTTTGAGAAAGGTGCAAAAACAAATCAGTGGAGGAAGTATAGTCTTTTCAGCACAAGGTACTGGAGTAATTAGACATCCATAGGCAAAAAAAATGAACCTTAAACCTCACATATTATTATAGAAAAATTAACTCAAAATGGATTATATATTTAAATATAAAACATGAAACTATTAACCTTATAGAAGACAACATGAGAGAAAATCTTTAGGACCTCCTAGAGCTTGATGGAAGGTTGCTAGACCTGACACAAAAGGCATGATCAAACAGAAAAATTGATAAATTGGACTTCATCAAAATTTAAAACCTGTACTCTGTGAAAGATACAGTTAGGCAAAGACAAGCTACGGATGGGGAGAAAATATTTGCAAAGTACATAGCTATCAAAGGATTCATATCTATAATGCATAAAGAGCACTCAAAACTCACCCTGTAAAATGGTGTAACCATTCTTGAAAAAAAAATTATACATACCCTTAGCATGTGACCCAGTAATTGTACTCCTGGGCATTTGTCACATACAAATGGAAAAATGTCCACACAAAAACTTGTACATGACTGGTCATAGCAATTTTATTTGTAACAGCCAATCCAAATACACCTTAATAGATAAATAGGCTAAACAAACTGTGTATCATTGTACATGGGACACTACTCAGCAATAAAATTGCCTGAACTGTTGACACATGATGGATTTCAAGGGCATCAGGCTGAATTTTTATAGAGATGGAATTTGAAGTTAGCAGCTGTCAAGGATTAGGAATGGAGAGTGGCAGATCTGTGGTAATTGAATAGTTTTCTATCTAACACAGTGCACACACACAGACATTGTGCCAATGTGAAATTCCTACTTTCGATGTGTTAGATATTAGATGGAACCTGTGTATAATCTGGGTAAAAGATAGAAGGGACCCAGATCTCTGCTATCTTGGTAACCCCTGTAATGATCTCAAAGTTAAAAAATAGTTTGCTTATTATAATGGAAAAAATAAAAATCATTAAAAAAATTAAAAAATAAATTAAAAAATAAATCCCAGGGAAAACAATTCATCACCCTGGAGGGGCTAGATTGTCAACATACAATTTTCCTAACAACTGTCGCCATTATTCAAAGAGTCAAGTTTCCTGAGCTTAATCTGCCTACCCCTCAAAACCTCTCAGAGTCTAATGGGTAAATTGAGTACATTTCTCCTTGGTATCTTGGTGCTGTCCAGACAATTAAGTTTCGGATACAATTGAAAGAATGAAGATTGTAGTATCTTTTTAAAAATTTTTTATTGAAATAGTCGACTTACAAAGTTGTGTTAATTTCAGGCATAGTGAAGTAAATTATAGATGAGTATATATGTATCCATATATTATATATGGATATATTTCATTCCTTTTCAGATTCTTTTCCCATATAGGTTACTACATAGAATTGAGTAAATTCCCCTGTGCTATACAGTAGGTCCTTGTTACCCATCTGTTATTTATTAGTAGTGTGTATCTATCAATCTGAATCCTAACCTGCACTAGGTGAGCACAGAATTATCCTGAATGATTAAATCAGTGTACCTGTTGAACACATGTCAGGTCTAAAGGCATCTCTAGTAATTGATCTATACCTTATCACAGATGTTCTAAAGATCAGAAGAAAACAAAAGGAAACGTTTTTGTTTATTGACCCATCCTGTTTTTTAATTGAGAACCAAAGAATTACTATTGTTTCTACATGTCCATTGCAATACTAAAGGAGAGCTCAAACATTACATTTGATCAAATGCCTAATTATATCATTAGGCAATTTTACCTACAAAGCCTTTACTTTGACTCATTAAATCAATATCCACTAGGGTTTCTCCCTAGGGATACCATAAAACAGAGCTCGGCTTTGTAATATGTCCTTCTGAATAACTATATTTCATTTCAAACTCAATCATTAGAACTGACTTGGTATTGCTTATGTTAACACAACAATTTTACTACCTTTTTGAGAGGAACTTTTTAGATAAAAAGATAACAGGGAATTATCCTTTGTTAGAGAAAGATTGTGAGAAAGTAGAATGAGGATATTTATTGGAAAATAAATATGGCTTCAAGTCTTTATAGGAGAAAAAGTAAAAATATGCCTCACTTTCTCCCACGTCTTGACTTTGTCCTTGCTTCTCTGGACCAATGCTTGAACCAGTGGCCCAGATTGAAGGGATACCTTTCTCTAACACCAAGAAATGTTTGACTGCTTATGGAATTCTTGAGTTTGGTGTTCAGGTCAGAAATCAGTTGGTTATCACTTGTGTAGCTGCAAAACCAGAAGAGATTTTTTTTCCCCCAGGCCCTGCCTTCTCTTCCTCTCAGCCATGAAAAACAACCTCCTTCTAGCTAATCACATACTGTTGGCTCCTATTTTCTGCTGAGACTGGGTTTCTGCAATTAGGATGATGTTCCATTAAACTCTAAGATGCGAACTTCCCCATTTCAGTAATCCTGCTGACTACACTTTACATAATGCCTTTTTACTAAAATCAATTAGTGTCTTATAAAATTTTTAGTTAAGTACTTCTCATTTAAATTTATTTACTTTCTAAGAGCTCACATTCCCAGTTCTGGACAGTCTTATGTAATTACAAAACTAATTACAGCATTAGGCTCCAAATCTTTCTCCTTTTGATTTCTATTTTCACCACCCTGGTGTGGCTTTGTTTTTACCATGCCTTCCCTGGGGTTGACGTTGACAAAAGTGTGATTCTCAGCTTGATACTTTGTCTTGAGGATAGCTTTTCACTCTTCCTAAGACTCATTCTTTTCACTTAGAAATACTGGTGAACTGTGGTGTTGCGCTTTACACATACTGGGTGTTCAAGAAATACCAGTTCTGTTTCTCTCTCTAGGGACTTCTGTACACTGGAGCCAAAGATGTTTTAGGCTTGCATCAAAATCTAGAATGTGAGGGACCATACAGAAAGGTAATGGATGCATTCTGATGGCTACACAAATATCTTTCCAAACATGCTGGTACATGACATCTCTGGGTTGGTGAGACTCACATTTGAGAGATCAAGTTGCAGCACTCTTGTTGGAGAGTTTTGACAGTCAAACAAGATGTCATTTCTTGCTATCCAGACTGTTCTCCCTGCCATGGAATAATAACTGAGTTTAAGTTAGAATGACTCGGTAAACCAACAGAATATCTGAAGGGATACCAGTTGGAGAGTAAATGTATTAGTGAACCTGTATCAAAGATTATATGAAGAAAGAACTTAAAACCACCCTTCATTCCCCCCTTGACAAATCTATTTTTATTTTTTAATTTAATTTATCTTTTTATGGCCTTACCTGTGTCATATAGAAGTTCCCAGGCCAGGGGTTGAATCAGAGCTATATCTGCAGGGCTATGCCATAGCCACGGCAATGCCAGATCCAAGCTGCTTCTGTTACCTTTGCCACAGCTTGTGGCAACACTGGTTCTTTAACCCACCAAGCAAGGCCAGGGATCGAACCTACATCTTCACAGAGACAACAGTGATTGGGTTCTTAACCTAAGCCACAATGGGAAATCCCCCCTTAGAGCATTTTATATGTGAGATCCTGGTGCATGTTTTAATAAATTGGGATTATAATAGGTAGTTCAGTATACATTAATACCATTTTAATGGCTCTACAATGTTTATTATTTGGAGATACCATATTTAGCCACCCCTTCTTTATAATAACTTCTTTTTCCTTTTTGGCCACCCCATGGCACTTGGAGTTCCTGGACCAGGGATCAGATTCAAGCCACAGTTGAGACTCATGCCACAGCTATGGCAATGCCAGATTCTTAAACCACTGTGCCAGGCTGGGGATTGAACCTGTGTCCCAGTGTCCCAGAAACACCACCAACTCCATTGCACCACAGTGGGAGCTCCTATAATTTCTTATTTTGAAATGGTTTGACTCACAAAAATAGAATTTTATATATATAAATTTTATTGGAGTATAGGTGATTTACAATGTTACGTTAGTTTTAGGTATACAGCAAAGTGAATCAGCCATACATGTACATATATATCCATTCTTTTTCAGATTCTTTCCCCATATAGGCTATCAAAGAATATTGAATAGATTTCCCCAAGCTATACAGTAGGTCTTTATTATCTATCAGTTTTGTCTATGACAGTGTGTATATGCCAATCCCAACCTCCCAATTTATCCCTTCTCTCAGCATTTCCCCTTTGGTAACCATAAGTTTGGTTTTGAAATCTTTGAGTCTATTTCTGTTTTGTGAATAAGTTCTTTTGGACCATTTTTTCTTAGATTCCACATGCTAGTGATCGCATATGATACTTGTCTTTGTCTTACTTCACTTAGTATGATAATCTCTAGGTTCATGCATATTGCTACAAATGGCAATATTTTCTTCTTTTTTTGGCCAAGTAATATTCCATTGTATATATGTACCATGTCTTCTTTATATAAACCTCTGTTAGTGGACATTTAGGTTGCTTCCATGTTTTGGCTATTGTAAATACTGCTGCAGTGAATATTGGGGTACATGTATCCTTTCAAATTATGGCTTTCTCCGGATATAACCCAGGAGTGGGATTCCTAGAGCATATAGTGATTCTACATTTAGTTCTTTAAGGAACCTCCACATGCTCCATAGTGGTTGCAACCAACTTATATTCCCACCAACAGTGCAGGAGAGTTCCCTTTTGTCCACACCCTCTCCAGCATTTATTGTTTGTAGACTTTTTGATGATGGCCATTCTAAATTGTGTGAGGTAATACTTCATTGTAGTTCTGATTTGCATTTCTCTAATAATTTGTGATGTTTTTGAGACTCTTTTCGTGTGGGTTTTTTTTTGTTTGCTTGTTTGGTTGGTTCGTTTTGTTTTTTTGTTTTTTGTTTTTTTTTGCTATCTGTCTTCACTGGAGAAATGTTTGTTTAGATCTTCTGACCATTTTTTGATTGGGCTGTTTTGTTTTTTTAAAATAAAACTGTATGAGATGTTCATACATTCTGGAGATTAATCCTTTATTGGTCACTTTGCAAAGATTTTCTCTCATACTGTGGTTTGTCTTTTCCGTTTTTTCTTTTATGGTTTCATTTTGCTTTGCAAAAGCTTTTAAGTTTAATTAGGTCCCATTTGTTTATTTTTGTTTTTATCAAAAATAGAGTTTATGTGTAGCTTGTAACCAGATTCTTCCACTAATGATGTCTGACATAAGTATAATACCATGTCAAAGCCAGAAAGTATTTATGGGTTCTGAATAATGAAGTTTTCAAATTTGTGAATTTGTCAACTGGCTAAATATTGTCACCCCATCTCAGTAGTACTCCTAATGCTTTCACAGTCCAAATGGACATGGATCTGCACAGAATGGTGAAAAATTTTAGTTGTTCAAACCAAATGTTCATAGCAGAGATTGAACATGAAGACACTCTGCCTTCTTGTCTCAGCTCTCATACTGTAAACAAGTGTCCTTTATTCACTTCATTTAGCACCACATTCTCTTGTATCCTTATGCTTTTTGTTGGTTAATTCATTGTTTGAGGGCCCCCTAGCATAGTGCTCAAGTGCTGGCTCATGCTCCTACACACAAGAAGGCTGTGATAAGCCTTATGGAGAAAACGTGTTTGTTAAATAAGCTTCGTTCGAGCACAAGGTATAGTACTGTTGGCCAAGAGTTTAATGTTAACAGACCAATCTTAATGTGTCACATGAGTTGTACGTAAAGAGAAATATTTGTAAAGCAAGGCATTGTATTGATCATTTGATGAAAATGCTGTGATGTGAGGCTCATAGGAACGTAGTGTTATATCACTCATAGGAGCATTGATTCAGCATTCATTAATTCAGTGTTCCTAGTGACATTGTAAATCAGACCTACCATGAATAATCAGAGTTACCTGGACAGTCCTGGATATAGAGTAACTGAATCTCTCACACATTGCTGGTGGAAATGTAGGATGGTACCAAAACTCTGAAAAAGTTTGGCAGTTTTCACTATAAAGTTAAACATATATTTACCATACAACTCAGCAGTTGTACTCCTGGGTGTTTATCCCAGAGAAACAGAAACTTACATTCACATATGTACCCTTGAATTTGTCATTTTATATTTTCTTGCCAAATTTGGGGATATTTTCAGCTATATTTTAGGGGTTTTTTTTAGTTCCATATTTTCTCCTTTCCTTATAGGTCTCCGAGGACATGAATGTTAAATCTCTTGTTAGTGTATCACAAGTACCTGATGCTCAATTTATTTTATTTCAGTCAATTTGCTCTCTCTTGTTCAGATTAGATGATTTATATTCCCCGGTCTTCAAATTCACTGAGTCTCCTGTCTCATCTCAATTCCACAATGAAACCTATCCAATGATATTTTAAAAATTTTTTTATCTAATGTATTTTTAAATTCTAAAATTTTAATTTGGTTCTTCTTTACATCTTCTATTTTATTGTTGAAATAGGATATTTTTAAACTTGCTTCATGAGTGTTTATTATTACTTGTTGCAGCATTTTTATGACAGCTGCTTGGAAAACATCAGAAAATTACAAAATCTGTGTCTTCTCAGTATTGGCATCTATTGATCACATTTTCTCATGGAATATTTTCCTTTTGCTTAATATGATAAGTAATTTTGGACTGCATTATGGACTTTTGAATATTGTACTATTAGACTCTGGTCCCTATTTAAATCTTCTAATCAGCCTATTAGGTTCTATATAAATATTCCAGTTCCCTCTGTGGTTCGTGAATTAAATGCCAGTTTAGTTTATAAAGCCTCTGTAGTGCCTTTCTCTTTCCCCCACTTGAATGTTACTGAGATGACAGGAGTCAGCCCTAAAGTATCCTCAGTTGTGGGTGTACGTGGGAAGGGGAGAGACATGTCTCATTCTTGCCAAATGGAGAAAGAGGACAGAGTGTTATGTGCTGACATACTTGGGGTGGGGTGTGTCACCTTCGTCCTGCAGAGAGAGTTGAATCACAATCTTGCCCACAGAGCCAAAGTATCTCCTCATTCCCGTTGTGGTAAAGTAAGGCTACAAGTCAGATATATGCTAATGAAGGAGGAGAGTTGCCTTCTTATTTAGAGCAGAATCCATAGGATCAGATTTTTACCAGCAGGCTCTGTGGGGATGGAGTACTGTCTGATTATCATAGGGAATGTGAGAGGCAGGGTTTTGCCCGTAGGCTACATGGGAGTGGGGCACACTTCCTGACCACACTACGAGAGAGTGAAGGAAGTCTAAGTTCATCCATCACCCGTGATGGGAAGGACAGACTCAACACTGGGAGACAGGAATGCAGGTCAGAGTTCCACCTGAAGACCCCCCAGCTGCCGTAACTATTTGGGGGGAGGGTGGCTGCAGATGCTTTTCATGGCGTTCACTCACGAACAGGCAGATATGGTTAAAGGTTTTTGTTCTGTTGGATCCCTTTTCTCAATCTTTTGTGTGAAAGAAAATAGGTTTATTTTTGGCAGGGGGAGGTGCTATATTTTTTCAGCACCCTTTGGCATTTCTCCATTCCAGGCTTTTCCAACACCCTAGCTGGGCTGCACACAACATAAGGGGAAAAAAAGCCCAGAACCTCATTGCTGAGTTGCCCCTTGTATTGACTGGGGGAAAAAAAAAAAAAAAAACCTCAATGTGAGAGTAAAGAGTTGTGAGTTAAGTTTTATTGGGGGCAAAATGAGGACTATAGCCTAGGAGATAGCCTCCCAGTAGTTCTGAGGAACTCCTCTGGCGAGGTAAGGGGGAGGTCAGTATATATGTGATTTTGGTGAAGGGGGATACATGCAATTAGGCACACATTTTGGCAGAAGGTTGCTGCTAGTCATGAGGAGCAGATGTTTCCCTTAATGATTTTAGTGTTTTCTAGATACAAGAAGATGCCAGAAATTGGGCTCATAAAATCTCCTGAAAATATTCAACTTTATGAAGGCTTATTCTGCCAGTTTTTCCCAAAACACAGAGTGCCTCTTTCCTGATCTCTGCCCTGCACTCCTTTCAAGGTTAGGCAATTGCAGTGGCTAATGACTTCAATCTTAAAGAATCAGATGGCAAGTGACAATTTTCAGTTGGCAGTTGAGTTCCAAGGTCCCTAGCTAGTCTGCCTGCCCTCCATCCTTGACACTACCAGGTTTTGAATGTGGTTTGTGCATGAATTACTGTTGAAATCAGCAGGTGTAAAATGGAATGCACTGTGGTCAGAATCATAAAGTACAGCCCCTTCTGATGGTAATATAGGATTTATTTTTTAAATTTTATTGCAGTATAGTTGATTTACAATGTTGTGTTAGTTTCAGGTATAAAGCAAAGTGAATCAGTCATACATACACATATATCCATTCCTTTTCAGATTCTTTTCCCATATAGGTCACTACAGAGTACTGAGTAGATTTCCCTATGCTGTACAGTAAGTCCTTGCTAATCATCCATTCCAAATACAGCAGTGTGAATATGTCAATCCCAATCTCCCAATTTATCCCTCTCCCCAACATTTCCCCTTTGGAAATGGTAAGTGTAATTCTGAAAGCTTTGAGGCTGTTTCTGTTTTGTGAATACGTTATTTTGTATCATTTTTCTTCTATTCCATATATTATTGACCTCATATGATATCTTTCTCTGACTGACTCAGTGTATAATGATAATCTCTGGTTCTATCAATATTGCTGAAAATGGCATTATTTCATTCTTTTTTATGGCCAAGTAATATTCCATTGTATATATGTACCACATCTTCTCTATCCATTCCTCTGTTAACGGACATTTAGGTTGCTTCCACGCTTTGGCTGTTGTAATTAGTGCTGCAATGAACATGGGGGTGCAAGTATTTTTTCAAATTGATGGTTTTCTCTAGAAACATACCCAGGAGTAGGATTGCTGGGTCATATGGTAGTTTTACATTTAGTTTTTTAAGGAATCACCACACTGCTCTCCATAGTGGCTGTGCCAATTTGCATTCTCACCAATAGTATAGGAGAGTTCCCTTTTTTCCACAACCTCTCCAGTACTTATTGTTTGTAGATTTTTATATGACAGATGTGAGGTGATATACCTCATCATAGTTTCTATTTTGCAATTATTTAATAATTAATGATGTTGAGCCTCTTTTCATGTGTTTTTTGCCCATCTGTCAGTCTTCATTGGAGAAATGTCTATTTAGATCATCTATTTTTTGATTGGGTTTATATATTATATATATTATATATATAAAATGTATGAGCTGTGTGTATATTTTGGAGTTAATCCATAGTCACTTCATTTGAAAATATTTTGTCCCATTCTCTGGGTTGTCTTTTTTATGGTTTTCTTTGCTGTGTTAAAGCTTTTAAATTTAATTAGGTCTCATGTGTTGATTGTTATTATTATTAACTTTTCATTCTTCTAAGAGGTAGATCCAAAAAGATATTGCTGTAATTTATGTCAAAGAGTATTCTGCCTATGTTTCTCTCTAGGAGTTTTATAATATTTGCATTACATTTAGGTCTTTAATCCATTTTGAGTTTGTTTTTGTGGTGTAAGAGAATGTTCTAATTTCATTCTTTTACATGTAGCTGTCCAGTTTTCTCAGCACCACTTATTGAAGCGATTGTGTTTTCTCCATCGTATATTCTTGCCTCCTTTGTGTTATATTAATTGACCAATAGGTTCTTGGGTTTATAACTGGGCTTTCTATCCTGTTCCACAGATCTGTATGCCCATTGTTGTGCTAGAGCCACACTGTTTTCAGGACTGTAGCTTTGTAGTATAGTCTGAGGCCAGGGAGCCTGATTCCTCCAGTTCCATTTTTCTTTCTCAAGATTTCTTTGGGTATTTGGGGTCTTTTGTGTTTTCATGCATATTTTAAAATTTTAGTTCTAGTTCTGTGAAAAATACCATTAATAATTTAATAGAGATTGCACTGAATCTGTAGATTGCTTTGGATTATATAGTCATTTTGAACAATATTGATTCCTCCAATCCAAGAGCATGGCATATCTTTTCATCCCTTTGTGTCATCTTTTATTTATTTCATCAGTGCCTCAGAGTTTTCAGAGTACAGGTCTTTTGCCTCTTTAGGCAGTTTTATTGGTAGGTATTTTATTTTCTTTGATACAATGATAAATGAGATTGTTTCCTTGATTTCTCTCTGATTTTTTGTTGTTAGTATATAGCATTGTGAGATATTTCTGTGTATTAATTTTGTATCATAAAACTTTACTGAATTTATTGATAAGTTCTAGTAGTTTTCCAGTAGAATTTTTAAGTCTTTCTATGTACAGTATCATGTCATCTGCAAACAGTGACAGTTTTACTTCTTCCTTTCCAATTTGGATCCCTTTTATTTATTTTATGATTGCAGTTAGCTAGGGCTTCCAAAACTATGTTGAATTAAACTGGTGAGAGTGGATATCATTGTCTTATTCCTGATCTTAGCAGAAATGCTTTCCACATTTCAGCATTGAGATTGATGTTAGCTGTGTGTTTGTCAAGTATGGCCTTTATTATGTTGATATAGTTTCCCTCTACGCCCACTTTCTGGAAGGTTACCATAAACGTGTTGAATTTTGTCAAAACATTTTTATGTATATTGAGATGATCATATGGTTTTTATTCTTTAGTTTGTTAATTTGATGTATCACATTGGTTGATTTGCAAATAGTGAAGAAAACTTGCATCCCTGGAGTAAATCCCAATTGATCATGTGGTATGATCAATAATTTGTTGAGAATTTTTGATTTGCCAATAATTTGTTGAGGATTTTTGCATTCATGTTCATCAGTGATACTGGCTTGTAATTTTGTGTGTATGTTTGTGGTGTCTTTGGTTTTGGTATCAGAGTGATGGTGGCCTCATAGAATGTGCTTGGGAGTGTCCCTTCCTCTGCAATTTTTTGGAATAGTTTCAGTAGAATAGATGTTAACTTTAAGTGTTTCAGAGACAGCCTATGAAGACATCTGGCCCTGGAGTTTTGTTGTTGTTGCTGTTGGAAGTTTTAACATCATAGTTTCAATTCAGTACTTATGATTGCTCTAATCATATTGCCTATTTCTTCCTTGGAAGGTTGTACTTTTCTAAGAATCTGTCCATTTTTTTCTAGGTTGTCCATTTTATTGGCCTATAGTTGCTTGTAGTGGTCTCTTGTGATCCTTTGTAATTTTGTGGCATCTGTTATAATTTCTCCTTTTATCTTTTCTTTTTAGGGCCACACCTGTGGCACACGGAAGTTTCCAGGCTAGGGGTTAAATGAGAGCTTTAGTTGCCAGCCTACACTACAGCCACAGAAACTTGGAATCCGAGCCGTGTCTGAAACCTACACCCCTGCTCACAGCAGCGCTGGATCCATGACCCAATGAGCAAGGCCAGGAATCTAACCTGCATCCTCATGGATACTAGTCAGCTTCATTTCTGCTATGACACAATGGGAACTCCCCTCTAATTTTATCAGTTTGAGCCCTATCCCCTTTTTTTCTTAATGAATCCGGCTAGAGATTTATCAGCTTTGTTGATCTTTTCAAAGAACAAACTTTTGGTTTCATTGATCTTTACTATTGTTTTCTTCATTTCTATTTCATTTATTTCTGCTCTGATCTTTCATGAGTTCTTTTCTTCTATTAACTTTGGGGTTTGTTTTTTCTTTCTCTAGTTGCTTTATGAGTTCTTTTCTCCTATTAACTTTGGGATTTGTTTGTTCTTTCTCTAGTTGCTTTAAGTATAAGTTAGGTTGTTTATTTGAGATTTTTCCTGTTTGAGGAGGTAAGATTGTAATTCTATAAACTCCCTCCTAGAATTGTTTTGCTATGTCCCATAGGTTTTGGATCATCATGTCTTCATTTTCCATTTGTCTCTAGGTATTTTTTTATTTCCTTTCTGATTTTTTCAGTGATCCATTAGTTGTTTAGTAACATACTGTTTAGCCCTGACGTTTTTGTGGGGTTTGCAGTATTTTTCATGTGTTTGATTTCTAGTCTCACAACTTTATGGTCAGAAAAAAATCTTGCTATGATTTTAATTTTCTTAAATTTACTGAGGCTTGATATGCAGCACAAGATGTAATCTATCCTGGAGAATGCTCCATGTACACTTGAGAAGAAAATACATTCTGCTGCTTTTGGATAGAATGTTCGATAAATACCAATTAAGTCTGAAGGGTCTAATGTGTCATTTAAGACCTGTATTTCTTTATTGATTTTCTGTTTGGGTGATCTATTGATGTAAGTGGAGTGTTAAAGTCCCCAACTGGGTTATTGTTGATTTCTCATTTTATGGCTTTTGGTAGTTCCCTTATATAGTGGTGCTCCTATGTTGGCTGCATATATATTTACAAATATCTATCTTCTTCTTGGATTGATCCTTCAATCATTTGGTAGTGTCCTTATTTGTCTTGTAATATTCTTTAAATTCTATTTTTGTCTGATAAGTACTGCTACACCAGCTTTCTTTTCATTTTCATTTGTGTGGACTATCTTCTCCCATCCCCTCATTTTTATCTGTGTCTCTAGATCTGAAATGGGTCTCTTATAGACAGCATATATACTAGTTTTGTTTTTGTATTCATCCAGCCTATGTATTTTGATTGCAGCATTTAATCTGTTTATGTTCAAGATAATTACCTAAATGTATGTACTTATTACCATTTTCTTGATTGTTTTGGATTTGTTATTGTTGGATATTTTTCTTATTTGTTCTCTTTTATTGTGATTTGATGACTATCTTTAAAGTTATACTTGAATCACTTTTTCTTTTTTATGAGTGTTTCTATTGTAGCTTTTTGGATTGTGATTCCTACAAGGTTTTGATATAGCATTCTCTCTATATATATAAAATTATCTTAAGTTGCTTGTCTCTTAATGTCAAGTACATTTTCAAAATTCTGCATTTGTCCTCACAGTTGCTGGTTTTGATATCATATTTGTCCATGGATGATTTTCCACTTTTTTATATTTGCCTTTACTGGTGAGCTTTCCCATTAGTAATTTTCATGTTCTAGTTGTGGCCTTTTCTTTTCAACCTAAAGATGTTCCTTTAGAATTTGTTGTAAAGCTGGTTTGGTGGTGCTGAATTCTATTAGCATATGTTTGTCTATAAAGCTTTTGATTTCTCTGTCAAATCTGAATGAGAGACTTGCTCTTTGGAATATCCTTGGTTAAAGGATTTTCCCTTTGATCACTTTAAATATATTTTGCCACTCCCTTCTTGCCTGTAGAGTTTGTGCTGAAAAATCAGCTAATAGCCTTAATGGGGGTTCCCTTGTATGCTATGTATTGCTTCTCCCTAGTTTCTTTTATTATTTTTCTTTGCATTTAATTTTTTTCTGTTTGATTAATATGTGCCTTGGCATTTCTTCCTTTGGTTTATCCTTTATAGGACTCTCTGTGCTTCTTCTACTTGAGTAAGTCTTTCCCTTCCCATATTAGAAAAGTTTTCTGCTATAATCTCATCAAATATTTTCTCAGGACCTTTCTCTCTCTCCTTCTAGGACTCCTATGATGTGAATGTTGATACATTTAAAGTTGTCTGAGAGGTCTTTTAGACTGTCCTCATTTCATTCTTTTTTATTTTTTTTCCCATGGTAGTGATTTCCAGTACTCTTTCTTTCACCTCAGTTATTCATTCCTCTTCCTCAGTTACTCTGGTATTTATTCCTTCTAGAGTATTTTCATTTAAGATATTGTATTGTATTGTTTGTCTTTGTTTATTTGCTGTTTAAATCTTCCAGTTCTTTGTTAAACATTTCTCATAATTTCTTGATCTCTGCATCCATTCTTTTTCTGAGATCTTGAATTATTCTTATTATCATTATTCTGAGTTCTTTTTCTGGTGGATTGCCTATCTCCTCTTCATTTAGTTGTTTTTGTGGGGTTTTATCTTGTTCATTTGACTGACACTTATTTCTCTATTATCTCATTTTGCCTACCTTCCTGTTTGTGGTCTCCTTACTGCAAGCCACAGGGTATTATTTCCTCTTTTTTCTGGTGTCTATCCTCTGGTGGGTAAGATTGGTCTAGGGGATTGTGCAGGCTTCCTGGTTGAAGGGATTGGTGCCTTCCCACTGGTGGGTTGAGCTGGAACTTGTCCCTCTGGCGGTCAGGGCTATGTCAAGGGGTGTATTTAAAGGTGGCTGTTGGCTCAGTATGACTTAAGGCAGCCTGTCTGGGTTTAATGTTTTGTTGATGCAAGGGCTGTTTTTAGTTTAGATGCCTGCTACCTTTTCCCTCAGTGTGTGCTGGCCATTATCTCCTGACAGGAGATGTGACTGAATATGTGGTGATCAAAGCCTGTACTGGCTATTGAACAGGGCCTCTTATTTGATCTGTGGTTGTCACTGGCCTATAAGGTGCAGTGTCTGCTCCCTAGCTGTTGGAGTATAAGCCCCCAGATCTGTTTCTGAACTATGTTACTGACCTGAGGTGTGAGGTAGGAGGGATTACAGCACTCCCAGTGGGATAGGAGCCACTAAGTATTCTTCCACTGGAGCTGTTCACCTGTGTGTGTGTTTTGTTGGGTCACCTTTCACTCATTCTGTGGGCTCACAAAGTATACTGCTGTTGGCACTGCTTTGGATCCTACCTTGACCATATATGTGTTGGTAACTGGTCCTGGTGTCTCTCAGGCATTGTTTTCACCTGGCCACCAATGCAGATCCACTGAGGTCAGAACACGGGGCTGTAGTATTCATGCCCCTGGGCCTGCTATGGGAGCTGTGGAGTCAGTCCAGACTCTGGCCTGGTCCAAGCCCTGTGTGTGCACACACACAAAGGCCACCACTGCTAAAGCCAGCCTCCTTTCAGCTGTGGGAACACTCGTTATCTGTTCAGATGTTCCACCAGCACTGAATTTATAAGGCCACAATGTAGGTGTAAATCCCTGGTTAGTACAGCTGGGAGGAGAGATTTCAACTCTTCCCACTTAGTGGCAGGGCCCCTGGGGTTCAACTGTGGTTTCAGCTCCACCTCTATGTGTCAGAAACCCACCACAAACTGCTTTGGAGGCAGCAGGTACACAGAGGGTGTGACTGCAATACAATCAGTGCACAGAGTGGGGCAGGGTGGCTATTGGGGTGCACATGTGGGAGGGTGGGAGGGAATGGAGCTGCGATGGGGAAGCACTGTCCATCGTAGGTGGGAGTCTCCCCCAGAGCCTGAATTGACAGGGGCCTGTGTGGCCAAGAAGGCTGTGATGGCAGCCCTGCCCCTCTCACACCATCTAACAGTGGCACTTAGCCTCTGTGGTGGCCCTGGCCTCCTCCCTGTCCTGGTTGTGGTGCTCTGCCCTCCCCCTCCTCCAGGCTGTCTCACAGAGCCAACAGCCATCCTATCACCAGGTCTGTTCTCTGAGTCCCATGCTCTAGCAGTCAGCTCCCAATATCTGCAGATGCACATCTCAGGCTGGGACACACAGGGAAGTTGCACAGACCATCTCTGTATGCCTCATTCTGCCCTGCCTGCCACAGACCAGCTTGCTGCAAATTCCTCCTCTGAACCTCCAAAGTCCTTTTCTGTCCCACCTTGTCTCCCTGCTGCTGAGGGACTCCCCAACATGTGGCAACTTCTCTGCTCCTTCAGCTTCTTCCCTGGGGTGCAGGTCCCAACCCAGTTCCGCCTTGTGCTTTTTTTTTCTCTTTCATTCTACCCAGTTAGTAGAGAATCACTCTTGTCATTTCAGGTGTTTTGAGTTCTGCCAGTGTTCATTAGATGTCCTGCGAGGGCTGTTCCTTTTGTAGATGTATTCTTGATGTATAGGTGTGAAGAGGTGAGCTCCACATCCTCCTACTCCACCATCTTGATCTCGGTCCTGATGTAGGATTTCTGATTTCTTTCCCTATGAACAATTCTTATTCATAGTCTTGGTCATGCCAGTTGGCCTCTTATTAATTTCTTACATGTCTGTAAGTGGAAACTTCAAGTCAAGAAGTACTGCACTGCTAAGGCCCTTGATGCAATATGTACAGGATAACATCACACCCCTGCAACTACTGTTAAATATTCTATGTTTTTTTACTATCAGCCAAACTGATACAAAAGACTGTTCAATCTCACCTACTCAGGAAAAATGGCACATCATATGGCCCTTTTTATATTTCTTCCTTTGTGATTTATTATACCCTTTTTTGCTTTTTTCTCAAGAGGCTCATCTTTTGCTTACAGGTTTGTAAAAGTTTTGCATATGTAGATATTCATAATTTTGTCTGCCCACAGAAGGTGTAAATACTTTTCCCAGTTGGACTTTTAGTTGGTTTTATGTGGTTTAGCCATACACAACACAAGGTTCTGCTTTTTATGTAGTCGAATCTATCGATTTTGACAAATCTTTTCCTATTGAGTGGACCTGCCTCCCAGGTCCTATTCTGGGCATGAAGGGACCCCCTCACACACACTACTGACCCCTTTTTGTGTTTGAAATGGCATAGTTCTCTTTAAAGCATGGGAAGATCTTTGACACCCATCTTTTGTCTAATCAGAAGTGAAATACAAGCCCTCCAAAACCATATTCCAGTGCCTTGCTACTTCACTCTCTCTGACCACAGCACAAGTGCCGACATCACCAAGTCAGAGCCATCTGCACTGATTTTCCAGAGGCGAAGTCCCTTTCCCTTGAGAATATGAGATAGAGCATCTTTTAAAGATCCCCTCCCTTATCCTCATTCTTCATCTGTGCTCTAGTAGTGAATCAGGGAAGACAGTGATTGAAATGGCATATAGCAGCATCAAATACCAATTTTTCTGACTTTGACAGTTTCAAGAGTTGTCACTAACTTTCTCAAGCTAAGACTCAGTGGTTTTACTCCCCTTTCTTTACTGTGGCATTAAGAATCCATTTCAGTGCTCTGTCAGATAGATAGCGCTCATAAATATTTAAATGTTCCAAAGTATTGTCCTGATTCCTATTTCAACCCATGTCCCCACTGAGCTGACCTAAGCAGTCAGTTCTATTGATTTGTGTGTGAAGAGAAAAAGTATGGATTATTTTTTATGTTTTCTTTTCAGTTATGGGAATGCTAAAATAGTAAGGGCATGATTATATTTTCTATGGTGTCTTTGAATGGTCTATAAAATATAAAACACTGAATGTTGAACTTAATATATGTAGCAAAGCAAGGGTGAAGATGCAATTCAAAAAGAGGGCAGGCAAGTTCAGAGATGCAAACTGAACTCCCGAGAGGAGGATTTCAGATTTGGAACCAAAGTTCATTTGGTTGCCTCCATTCTTTGGTCACTAATTACAGTTCTTCAATTAATAATTCAGTGTCCTAAACTATTTTGATAACTCCTCATTAAGAGAATAAAAGCTGATAATTAAAGAATGGGTCAGAGACCCTATCCACAGAGAGCAAAGGCCCAAGTGAAAGAGATATGAAAGAGATATCGTTGCACATCCCTCACGTGGAAGCAGGCTATGAATATTAACAGCACGAAAGAGGAGAGAAAAGGACTTAAGCATGAGCATGCAGAGACCCACTTTGTTCCCAGCCCAAATCAATACTACAAAGACTGCCCAACATGCTTCAGTAACTGTTCATCAATTATTTAAGGGGCTCTTTTGTTCAAAGTTTATGTTTACAAGATTACTCTGTAACTTGAAAGGATTGTTTCCTTTCATGTGGCTTCTGGATAGGGCTGGAATTTTTTACAAGATGAACCTGAAAGAATGGTGTTTGTGTGTATCTGTTACATCTGTCATCTTGGGTTGCAGATTCAAATCAGCATCCCCGTGTGATCTATCTTTCTTTCCATTGATGCTCCAACTTCCACCAGATAGGTGTTATAGTCTCAGGACATTGACTTGTCCAGAGAGAAAGCATAAGCATTTTCAATACTCTGCCAAACGGACAGCCAAGGTCAAGGGAAGGCAATGTTCCTTGAATTGTTTGCTGAATTTGTCCTTGCTCTGCCTTCTCAGAGTTCTCACTGACTTGGAAACAAGGAGAAAATACTTTAAAGTCTGGTCTTATCTGCCCCCAATTTTCTGTCAGTGGTGTTCACTTAAATCTTACACCCCAGTTTTGAAGTCAGGCCATGCTGTTTGCTACTCTTTTTCTATGAGGTCACTACTTGGATTACAAATTACTTATAACAGAAGCACATCTTTGTCAAGAGTTTATTATTTGCTCACCACCATGCTAACAGTTTGATTTAAAATTCATATCAAAAAATTTCTGTAGGATGTATGTATCATTATTCCCATTTTAAAAAGAAATTGAAATGTATGGAGTAGAAAGCTCTGAAAAATGAGTAGCAGAGCCTATATCCAAACTGATTTGTTTTCCTCCAGTACCTCAACTCTTTGCCACTCTCTTACAGTGTTCCAATGAATTCACAAAAAAAAAAAATCATATTCTTCCATTGTATAGAACACAATTCAGTAGCCTTTTCCACAAAGGAGCAGAAAGTAAATGCATTAGACTTTGTGGGTCATGTGAACTTTGTCACAACTAATCTACTCTGCTTGTACAGGGAAAAGCCTGAGATGCTACATAAATGGATGCCCTGGCTGTGTCCTAATACATCTTTATTAACAAAACTGGGCAGGCTGGATTTGACCACATTTAGCCAACCCCTAACAAAAGTCCACATGCTTTCAGTACAACTCTTAATAATGCTGTGCCTATTTCAAAGAGAACAAAAATAGTGTAGTTACTAGCACTGGATTCATCCTTGGTTAGTGGGTCCCTAAATAGCTCATCACTAAGAATTTTCAGCAGAAGCATTTTCCAGTCTTGGAAAAATTATCTGTACATAGGTATTTCAATGAGATTATTTCCATTGACATTTGCAGGAGTCACTTCTCAACCTTGTGCACCAGTGAAGTCTTTGCAAAATTCCATAGTATGAGCAAAACTTGAAGCAAGAGGAGCTGGCCAAGTAGTCACAGTATTGGACTGGGGTGGGGGCACTCCCGTTGAAGGGGCTACTGTCTCTACTCCAGCCAATAGCACTGATGTGGAAGATTATGGCCTCAGTGTTGCTGCATTTTCTTCATGAAGTCTTGAAAATCCATGTAACATATACTGGGGCTATATCTTCTGCCATACAGCCTCTAAAAATGAGATGGAGAAGGGCTAGTGTTCTGCCAATGTGCATAGTAATATATGGAATCTTATGGTTGATTATTTCTAGTTACTGAATAGTCCATTTTTTCATATTATCCCAGTCCAACAGTCTTTTATTAAATAAATAAAAAAGAATGGTTTCTTGAAATTCAATAGTGAATTTTTTACCCAATTTTTGAAATATTAGGAGTATGACATTTTTCATCAGTGTATTGGCACATTGTAAGAGAGTGACAAAGAGTGAAGGACACAAAAACATCTGACCCTGATAAAGCAGGGTCAGATACTAGCCAGATTCTAAACCTAGGCCATCTGTCTGACACCTGGAATACAGAGTAGTAGATGTTATTTTAAAAGAACTCAAAGAAGGAGTTCCCATCGTGGCTCAGCAGAAACTAATTTGACTAGCATCCATGAGGACACAGGTTCAGTAGGTTAAGGATCCGGCATTACTATGAGCTGTGGTGTAGGAAGCAGGCACAGCTTGTACCCTGAGTTGCTGTGACTGTGGTATAGGCCAATAGCTGTAGCTCTGGTTCAACCCCTAGCCTGGGAACCTCCATATGCCACAAGTGCGGCCCTAAGATTAAAAAAAAAAAAAGGCAAAGAAAAGCAAATTTATAATTTCCTGTCTCTTTTTATGACTCTCCATTGCATAATTCTCCAGAGTCACTAGCTGTATGAGTTTAATATTAAATGTAATTTTATTGGGGCCTATATTCTCCTCTACAATATGGAAATAGTCATAAAGACGTCCCAGGTTGAGTAGGAAAAATGGATCTGTGTGTATAAGTGTGGATAACTTCCCCGCAACAACTCTGAGGTGTTTTGGGAAAGTTCATTGAGTGCTACTGAATTTAACATGTGAACAGAGTTCCATTTTTCCAAGGGCAGATGCTAAAAGGATGTATATGGCTTAGAGCAGCAAATGTGAACCTGAGGGAGCGCCCTAAAATTGAGGAAGTTGTTGGTTCCTTTGGAGAGACCCTGGCTGAGTCCACAGCCCTAGCTGAGCATCTGAAAATGCCAAGATATAAAAAGTGAAGGTCTCTTGGGTGTTGAGACCCCACATGCCACAATCAGATGGCTGAGGCTGACTCAACTGGCATCTTCCTTTGCTATCCTTGCTTTAAGTTCTGTAAAAATACAGGAGAGTCTTCTATATACCTACTTCCCTACGGGAAAAGAATAGGAATGATAACATTAAAATGCTTCTCAGAGAAAGCTCCATTTCAGGGCTAACTTGCAGACTAGGTGAAAAGTACACTTTGAAGCAATAATGGATGAAATGGCAGCTTTGATACCTGCCATTTTCCCAAATGGACGATTTATTCCCTGGAAGTAGTTTATACCCTAGAAACGAACCTCAAGGTGAAGCAGTGTCATTTTTATGTGATCTTATTTGGGGTACAAGATGAGATGTGTGGCTGAAAAACTAAGACATTTTTTCATGTACCATAAAATCTTATTTTTTTAACTGGCTTTCCCATAATGGAAGGTCTTACACTAAAGGCAGCAGAATACACATAAAACACCTCAAATGTGCCTCAACTTAATTAAATCTCCCTACATTTTAAATTCTCCTTGCTGCTATATAGGTTTGGGAGAAGCAACAAAATAGTACTCTATATAAATGCTGAGTTTGCCATAGAGTAAACATCCCCAACAATAAACTTTACATAAAGTTGTTCCTCACATTTATAATAAAAATCTGCAAGCCTAAGATGTTAACATCAAGCAACTCTTTAGGCATGACATAATCACAAAAACATATAGGCCATACACCATCAGTAGAATGGATTTTTTTACTTACTAATATGAGAGTAACAGTTCTGCTAAGCATCTCGTCAGTCAGATTCAAACAAAATTTAGCAAACAAATGGCTATCACCTCTTTGCATTCCTTCTGCAAGAATAAGATTGAATAAAATCAAATAGACATAACTGTTACTGCTACAAACAACATGATAGTATTATTTTCCCCATAAGTGGGCAAAGACAGGGATAATTAACAATGTAGAAAAGATGTTTTTGGCATTTTTAATATATAAAATGTATCCCATATTATTATAGCAATATGTGTTTGATTGATGTTATCCATTTAAAATTTGGGTCAGTAACTTTTCATCTCTAATATGTTTCTGCATGACAGCATCTGAGACTAAGTGGAGACATGGCTGCTGCAAAATCATTAGAAAAAAAAGACTCAGATTTTATTTACATTTAAATAAATGAGATGACTGACAAATAGGTAGAGAAGCAGCTCAGAATAAATCAGTTACAGTCTAAAAATTCTGCATGTAAAGACTTTTGTTTTAATATTTTAATATAATTGACATAAACTGAATCTAAGAAATCACCCTTGATCTAAGCAGAGACTTTTATATTTTTAATGATTTACCTCTCTGACTACACTAAAGCCATGAAAATCCCAACAGGCTTTACTTCAGTTGTGGGTATGTCATGATAGAGCTTTGGTTATAAAATATTGGAGTTAATATGCTTCCTCAGCACTTGGTAAAATGGTGCACCGAAGTTAAAATGCTCCCGTTTTATTTCTGGTAATCTGCCAATAGAACTTATAAATTCAAAGATTTAAAATCATCAAAAGCAATAATAGAAATGCATACACAGTAACATTAATTAGTCCTTCTATTCATCAAGGTTTATAAAATAAATTTCTACCACCAGTTCATCAGAGTTCATTGATATACATCTGCAAAAAAGTTTTGCCAAAATATTTGGCTATTTGGACCCCCTTTCAAAGGACTTTAACACAAGAGCTGAAGCAAAAGTTCAAGAGAGGAAGAGAATGAGGATCCTCTGAAACATGTCCTTGCTCCTTTGTAAAGGCAGAAGGAAACAGAAGACCCAATATTCATGCTGCGGTGATCCATCATGAAGTGTCTAGTTTGTTCCTCCAGGGTTCCTTAGTTATCCTATCAACTCTGTGGCAGCCCATAGTTATAATTCCCTGTAATAAAATCATGAAGTAGACAAGGCTGGGATAGTTAAGTGAATGCCACTCTTCACAGCCCGGATATCCAAATAGGATGTTGCTGAAATCCAAGACAATTTCCCACAAAGAGGCCAAGACAAGCAGTCCAGACAAGAGAGCTCTGCATCCTGTTGCTCCTCTAGGGTTGAAGCACATCTTTGCTACCGTGTTACCTAAAATGAATTTGAAAAGTGAGCATTCAACAACACCATACCCACCAAAGATAATTCTTCCTGTTACCAGACCCCTAAGTCCCTGTCTGTGTCACAGATACAGAGTTTCACAGTTGGTGCATTTACCCATAACCACGCTCACCAAATCAGCTGTTCAACTCAAGGTCTTCTTTACATTTCTTGCTCCTAGATTGTAAAGAAAAATACATCCAGTGCTTTCAGCAACATGGTATTTGTTATGCGTCCTAGCTCTGTATCTTACAGGGTTATAACAATCCCATCAGATTAGGTATATTCATTGCCCATCAAGTTAACTCATGTGTGCTAACCATGCTTTGTTAATGGTGCCAAAATTTTTTCAAATGAATGCTGATTTAAGTCAGTGTATGTCAAGATCAGAAGGTTGCCTTTGCTATTTTTGTTAAGGGTAGCTGACTCTCATTTTTAAAAATAGGTTGTTTTATAAAACTACCGTATTTATTGGAAACATGCCTTCATTAAGAAGTTTGTTGTTTCTTCCATTTTTAAGCATCACGCCTGATCATTATTTAGGATCTAAGAAAACAGCCCTGCACTTTCGATAGTTTGATTTCATCATATGAGCAATTTTACAAGTTAGATAATCAATACAGCTAGAAAAAAATTAATAAAAGCGTAAGACTTGGAAAATACTTTTAAAATAAATTAGATAAAAACCCTGTCCTCATGAAACTTAGCTAGAATAGGGGTTGACATACCTCTGTAAAACACCAAATAATAAAATATTTTCAGTCTTGCAGGCCATACAGTCACTATCATAACTACTCAGCCCAGCTTTCATACCACAAAAGCAGCCACAGATAATACATAAATTAATGGGAACTCCTTTATCTCAATAATACTTTATTTATGGATATTGAAGTTTGGATTTCATGTAATTTTTATGTTATCAAATATATTACTTTCGCTTTTTTTCACCCATTTAAAAATGTAAAACTCATTCTTTGTTCTTTTAATGGCTTGAGAGCTAAGGGCTGAATTTGGCTTGTAAGCCATAGCTTGCTGATTCCTATTCTAGAGGAAAGAGCTGTATAACCAGGTAAATACACAGTATGTTCAAAGGTGATGTGAGCTATGGAGAAAAGTAAAGTGATACAATGGAAAAAAAATCCTGGAGCAGGGAGGGGGAAGACTACTGTTTCATAGAGGGTGGTCAGGGAAGAAGATGTTTGCAGAGATAGTTGACCAAAAGAAGGGAGCCCTGACTGTGTTGGGGAAGAACTTTGCAGGGAGAGGTAAACACAAGGGGTCTTCAGGCTAATGCAAAGACTTTGGCCCTTTTCTGACTGAGGCACAAAGATGAGACAAGGAATGCATGGCCACACTGTTAACTTAAAGGCATCACTCGGGCTGAAATGATCCCAGGGAAAGCTGTCAGGACCTGTAACAAAGGATATAAGAGAAAGAGGAATCAAGGACAACTCCAAGGTCTTTGGCTACAGTATCCAGATGATGGAGTTTGTCTTTTTCTGAGATGGGAGGACTCTCCCTAAGCCTAAGGTTCTTAGCAGTAGTGCCTGCTCCCATCACTTGTATTGAAGAGGGAGTGATTTGGGTGAAGTACGTGGTCTGGTACCTGTCATGTGGTCATTGCTCAGGAAATGGCAGCTACTGTCATGTTAGCTCTTTCTAGATCGTACCTGCATCTGTTTAAAATCCAGTTGTGTTTACAGCCAGCCCAGTATCAATTTCCACCTAGGATATAATTCTCAAAAGCATCCTATTTGAGGAAGCTCATTCTGGAGCCTATTCTCCACTGAACAATGAATGGTAAGATAATTTTGGATAGATTTTTGCTTTACTGATTGTACATGGAAGGGTCATTGTTATTTTGGTGGATAAAAGGATGCTGTCATGTTTAAATTAGCTCCTCTCTCATATGACAGGGTACCCTGAACCAGTCAGGCTCTGGCTGTATAGGCATCAGGGGAGCTAAGGCTCTAGGATAAAGAAGTCATTTCAGCCAGACCTTAGAATTGGGAGGAGATGAAGATGAAGGCAATGGGGTATGGAAATACATGCCCTATTTGGTGAGTGGCATGGGTTCTTATACTCTTTATTTTCTATTAGTCACCAAGGGGGATCCACTGATGGTCTGTGGGCAGTACATTTACCCTGATAGCAGAGAAAGCAGAGTTTAGGCCATTAAAGGCAAGAACAGAGAACAAGTGGGGAACTCAGAAAACCAGTGGTTCCCACATCCTGCTTGTGCATCAGAATCACCTTGAGAACAAGTTTTCTAAAGTTTGGTTTTCTAAGCCCTATCCCAGAACATCTTACAATGAGGTTCAAAATAGTGTGTTTTTAGCACATTTCCACTATTTCTAGAGCCACTGACACCCTCACATTATTATAACATTGCGTTAGGATGAGGATGACTCGTAGTGACAACCCAAGGGACAGAGAGAAAGGTATAAATTAGAGGTGGGGGGAAGGGGAAGATGCTAGAAGGACTTAATCCTCTTAGATCTTGAGGGTGAGGGAGGTCTTGAAGAGAACGCCTATTGGTTAATCTCTTAACTCCTAGCTCTAGTGTTTTCAACATGAAATATGGGAAGCATTTGACACTTGATAGAAACTTAAAAGAAAATGAAGTGATAGAATCAGGTGGAATGCTTGCAGATAGCTACTGAAAAGAAAATATACTATTCTGTCCATCCGAGTTTTTCAACCTCAGACATTTGGGGCTACATGATTTTTTGTTGTGGGGACACTTTAGGATGCTAAGCAGCATCTCCGGCCTCTACCCACAAGATGCCCATAGTAACCCCTCCCTAAAGTGTGATAACATGATACGTCCTCAGACATTGCTAGGTGTCCCCTTGAGGACAAAATTGCCTCTTCTTGAGAATTACTGCTGTAAAAGCATATCTTTTTACCCTTGTTAGATGTTTTAAAAATAAGAATATGTAAAACCCCAAAATGTCATGAAATTCAATGTGATTTACTTCTATTGTGAACCAACAACAGCCCTGGCAAATGATTGCCTTTGGTGCTGAGAAGACATTGTACACTTGTTAGGAACCCTATTTAGCACAAAGTATGTAGGAAAACTCAGAATTAAATTAAGGAAAATTGAGGCAGGATGACAGGGTTTTATTTTCCCACAAAGTACTAGCTGCACCCTCTCTGGGGATACTGAAAATTATACTAGTGGAATAAACTCTGTGCCAACCTTCTTGGTTAGGGAACTGTCCCCTCTTGTGTTCAGATCTTCATCTAAAGTGATTAATATCTCAAGTTGACTGCTAACTTTGTCACATTTGCATTTAAATGGAAAATGAAATTCTGACATAGGTGACTTACTGTAGACAATCACATTTTTGAGCCTTTCTGTGTTGTGGTGTTGTGCATGAACAGTTAAGGAAAATGGAAACTATTTTCTTATATAGATAATACCCTCTCGAGGGAGATCATTGCTCTACTTTTACAGGATCGCTATCTCACCTGCGGTCTAAGGGCCAGTGTCAATTTTTAAGAAAAAGATAGAGCTTCTGTGGGTACAAAGCTCTTCGCAGCTCCACAAATGAATTTACTCTGTGTGCATAAAATCCATAAAAGACATAAAATGTTTTATGCAGTTCAAGTCACACTGACTTGGATTAATAAAGGAAACAAAGTTTTATGACTTTGAGATTATTCTCCAGTGCCATATCACTAAAAGGGGGGGGGTAGCTTCATATCATGATGGCTGGGGGAACTGTATAATACTTCTACAACTTTCCAAAGTGCTAAATGAAATGTCACTACCACTGAGGATTTAGCTAGAGCAAACTCATATTCCCAGCACACAGAGCCAAGATGCCCCTCAAGGTTTTCTCCTGCAAACACCCTTGCTAACTGTACATAAATAGAGAGGGAGCGACCAGAGCAAGAGACTACTTCAACACATTCTTTCCCGGAAAACAGCTGGCTGGGGCTTATGTTCTTATTTCATATTTGTATGTAAGAATCAATACAAGTATAATCTTCCACAATGTTATTTCTTAGTCTACAGGAAAAACGATGACGGGAAAAATTTATCATTGATGGACATAAGACCCTAAGCTCATTGGCCACTCCAAGATTTTGATTTAGGAGGAGATTCTGGAAGAAAGGCTGAAAAGGGCCCCTTGGGAAAGGATAGTGGAATTGTCTTAAGGCAGGATTTGCTTAACAAACACACTTGGGTTTACACAGATGGGAAGTTTATGGAGAATAGCTTAGAAGAGGAGCTGATAATAACAACAGGAGCTTTAATTTCCCTCCTCTACCAACAGATGACTCTATGAACTTCTACTGCCATAGATACAAAAGCATATATCAGGTTCTTTAACCTAGCTGTCATGGTATCACTAATAAGGACAAGTTAGTTGATAATTGTAATTAATGCTAAAGTGTTTTGATTTTGAAACTGTTTTACCTAAATAATAAGGAACTAATCAATTAACTTACTATGTTGTTGGGAATTTGGGATATGATAAATGTCAGCTTAAATTTATATTTTTTAACATTTATTATAAAATCTTAATTTGTGTTTTAATCTTTTATTAATGATATCACATTTAAATATTTATTTTATAAAATTGTATTATCATATCTCATGTACATACACTGGAGAACTCACCTGCTCTTGACCTCAGTAGCTGAAGATGACTGAGAACTCGAGTAATTCAAAATACTCATAAAAGGGAAAATGCAAGCAAGATGAGAAACTATCCAAGAGACATTATACCTCCTCAGGGGCCAAAGCTGACACAGCAACCAGAACTAAACAGTCATTCTATTCCACTGTGTCGAGCTCATTATACTCTGAGAATGACCTGTTTTCATTCATTTTCATTCAAGAACTAGTTGCAGAGACATTCAGCTGGCTCTGGGAGTATGAAGATCATCAAAACAGCAAGGGGCCCTGACTCCACAGCTCTCCTCCTAGACAGAAAGCTGTCAATATTAAGCCAGTAAGTATAAAGCTCCACGTAAAATGTAGCCAGAATACATGCTCAGAGATATAGGGAACATGAATCCTACCAGTGAAAGATTCCTGAAGAAATAATGGTTAACTAGAAAAGAATAGAGGAAAGCACGTTCCTTTGCAACTGTAAAGGCACCACAGTGAGGACTATTAGAAGGCCAAGATGGTTGGAACAGAAAGAATGAAGAGCAGTAGCCTTTGAGGTTATTTATTAAGGGCCAGACAAGCAATGGCTAGCTGACTAAAGAATGAAGCCACTGAAAAGTTTGGGAGTGGACTAGCTTAGAAGATGTGCAGTTAACAAAAATGAATGTAGTCCTATGGAGAACAGACTGGAAGGGATCAAGAGCCAACGTGAGGCAGCAACCTCAGTCCTCTGGAAGAAACATGATGGCACACAGCATGGCACAGCAGTTATAAATATGGTGACACAGAATTGTGCAGGGGATTTGGGAGTAATAGTCCCAGAGACAAAATAAGAGACTGGACAGGGGGGAGAAGAGGACGAAGTTAAATTTCTAGGTCAAGAATAGACAGTGGGAGTTGCCGTCGTGGCTCAGTGGTTAACAAATCTGACTAGGAACCATGGGGTTGCGGGTTCAATCCCTGGCCTCACTCAGTGGGTTAAGGATCTGGTGTTGCCATGAGCTGTGGTGTAGGTCACAGCTGACAACAGCTCCAATTAGACCTCTAGCCTGGAAATCTCCATATGCCATGGGTGCATCCCTAAAAAAGACAAAAAAAAAGACCAAAAAAAAAAAAAAAGGAAAAAAAAAAGAATAGACAGTGGAGTCCTTCAGAGACAGAACTGAGAAGAGGATGATTTGGGGAGGAAACTGTTGACTTATAAGGCTTGAATTAGAGTCGTCAACCATTAAATCTCACCCCAGGCATAGGTATTTCTATTTTAGTAAATCATCTGGAGGTCGATTCTTGCCCTGCTGTTTTGATACACAATACTGTCAACTCTGAAGCCCTCATTTTAAATTGGCCCATGAAGGAGCTGAAATGAGCTCAGCGGCCCTACCTAAAATAATGAGTTCCCTCAGCATATCACTGCTCTAGAAAATCTGACACTAAGGATGATGCTGAGAAATGGACTTTTTTCAAAAGGCCAAAGTCATGGGGGGGGGCACTTCCCAAGCAAGTTTATCACCATAAAATAACACTGATCTCTTGAAGTCAGGATGAAATGAAGGGAGAAACCCCATAGGTAATGATATACTGGCATTGTAAGTTACACTTGTGACTTTTCTATACTTGCCTTTGTAGTTTTGACTTTATTGCCACTGCTACAGGACCAACCTGAGTAATCTGGCAGCACTTTACAATCCTCTCCTTCCAAACAAGGATTCATGTGACACCACCATTTCTGAATCACAATGGAAGCTGGAAAACAAAAGCCATAAAACATAATGTTTATGATGCTATTTTGTTCCTCCAACTATGGATAACATAAATCTCCACACAGATTAGTACACTAGTTTCAAAGATTGCTAGTAAGATTTCAGCATAAGTAAAAAATCCAATCAGTTGTATACTTTACAAAATAAAACTATTTCCTTTTTTTTGGAAATTGGCTAACTATGATGTAGTTAGTGAGGTCACACACTGTGCACTATGCCTGCTGTGTTTGAATTTGGCTGTGCTACCTTTTTGAAATGAATTGGACCAGCTATTTTAATCTCAGTCTCAGTTTCTTCATCTGTACAATGGGAATAAAAATGGAGCTTCACCAAAATATGGCAAGAGGATAAAGCCAACTTATGTGAAAGTCCTGGCTGACTTTGAGCCAATCACTAAATTGTCAGAAAATATTAGCTATTATTGTGATCTCCACCTTAGGTTGCAGGTAATAATGATGGATGCTGATATTGCAGTTATTGCATTGTGATGCTCTTTGTTGTCAATAACAAACACTATAAATAGTCAACATTTTCATCACACAGGGTGATCATCTCTCCATGTCATTCCACCTGAGTTAACTATGAGATACCAAGTGAAGATGGGAGGGCCTGGCACCCCCTCACATGCCTACATTCTAGACTTAGTCGCTCACCTGTGAGCCCTTTCCTCTTCATCTGACAGTCCCCACAGCAGTCTGCCAATACAGTGATTGATGTGTTAAGCCCATGAAGCAGAAAATAGTACCCCAGTTCTCGAGGTTTGCAGGAACATGAAGAGAATTAAGGAAAAACACCATCAACTTGACTGATTCTTCTGATAGATTCAAAGGACAAAAAGGATTGTGACTGATTTTTAAAGGTGAACCCACCAAGTAGACAGTATAGGACAGAGTGTTGAAGTTGAGGGTGTGTGGATTCAGGTATGGGATTATTTAATCTTGTTTTACTTGTTGAAACAGTAACAATTTGATTTTTTAAAAGATACCCCAATGGATCTGATGTCAACTACCACTTCTGCCTGAGAAATCTGAAACTCAAGTTTAAGAAATGCATACACAGTCCTAGCTTGGAAAATCCAGACCACCATGATCAAGTGAATCACATCTATGTTATGACTTCCCAGTGCATATAAGAGTTATCTCTGGCTACAAATCAAGTCTCAGTAAATTTGATAAAATTGAAATCATACCAATCATCTTTTCCAACCACAATGCTGAGACTAGAAATAAACTACAAGAAAAAACAGCAACAACAAAACCCACAAATATGTGGAGGCAAAACAATATTAAACAACTAATGGATCACTGAAGAAATCAAAGAGGAAATAAAAAGGATGCCTAGAGACAAATGACAATGAAAACATGACAATACAAAATCTATGGGATGCAGCAAAAGCAATTCTAAGAGGGAAATTTATAGCAATAAAATCTTACCTCAGAAGACAAGAAAAATCTCAAATAAGCAACCTAAATTTATATCTAAAGCAACTAGAGAAAGAAGAAGAAATGAAACCCAAAGTGAGGAGAAGAAAAATCAAAGAGCCTAGCAGAAATAAATGAAATAGAAACAAAGAAAACAGTAGAAAAGATCAATAAAACTAAAATCTGGTTCTTTGAAAAGATCAACAAAATTGATAAATCTTTAGCTAGACTCATTAAAAAAAAGGAGAGGGCTCAAATCAATAAAATTAGAAAGGAAAAATCACGACAGATACCGCAAAAAGGATCATAAAAGACTACTACTAGCAACTATAGGCCAATAAATGGACAACCTCAAAAGAATGAACACATTTTTAGAAGGCACAACATTCTAAGAAAGAAGTAAAAAAATATGAATAGACCAATTGAAAGTACTGAAATTGAAACTTAACAAAACTCTAGGACCATATGGCTTCACAGGTGAATTCAATCAAACATTTAGAGGAGAGTTAATACCTATCCTTCTGAAACAAAAAAAAAAAAAACTTGCAGAGGAAAGAATACCCCCAAGTTCATTCTATGAGGCCACCATCCCTCTAATATCAAAACCAGACAAAGACATCACAAAAAAAGTGAAATTACAGGCCAATATCCCTGATGAATATAGATGCAAAAATCCTCAACAAAATACTAGCAAACTGAGACTAACAATACATTAAAAGAATCATATGCCATGATCAAGTGGGATTTACTCCAGGGATGAAAGTATTCTTCACTATTTGCAGATCAATGTGATACATCATGTTAACAAACTGAAGAATAAAAATGATCATATGATTATCTCAATATTCAGAAAAATCTTTTGACAAAATTCAACACCAATTTATGATAAACACTCTCCAGAAAGTAGGCATAGAGGGAAAGTACTTCAACATAATATAGGCCATGTATGACAAACCCACAGCTAACATCATTCTTAATGGTGAAAAGAATGGTAAAAAGCTGAAAGAATAAGATCAGGAACAAGACAAGGATGTCCACTCTCACCACTTTGATTTAAATAGTTTTGGAAGTCCTAGTCATGGAAATCAGAGAAGGAAAAGAAATAAAATGGATCCAAATTGAAAAAGAAGAAGTAAAATATAAAACTGTCATTGCAGATGACATGATACTGTACATAGAAAATCCTAAAGATGCTACTAGAAAACTCTTAGAGCTCATTAATGAATTTAGTAAAGTGGCAGGATACAAAATTAATTCATAGAAAACTCTTGCATTCCTATACACTAACAGCAAAAGATCAGAGCAAGAAATTAAACAATCGCATTTACCATCACATCAAAAAGAATAAAATACCTCTATCTATGTTCTTGGATCAGGAGAATCAACATTGTCTACATGACTACCTCCCCAAAGCAATCTACAGATTCCATGTAATCCCTAACAAATTACCAATGGCATTGTTCACAGAACTAAAACCAAAAGAATTTTTAATTTGTATGGAAATACATAAGACCTCAAATAGCCAAAGCAATCTTGAAAAGGCAAAGTGGAGCTGGAGGAATCAGGCTCCAGACTTTATACTGCAAAGCTACAGTCATCAAAACTGTGGTACTGGCACTAAAATATAAATACAGATCAGTGAAACACCATAGAAAGCCAAGAGATAAACCCACACACATAGGTCAACTAATCTATGACAGAGGAGACAAGAATATACAGTGGAAAAAAGGCAGGAGTTCCTGGTGTGGTGCAGTGAGTTAAGAATATGACTGCAGAGGCTCAGGTTGCTGCAGAGGCATGAGTTCCATCCCTAGCCCACTGCAGTTGGTCGCAGCTTTTGCTCAGATACAGTCACTGGCTAGGGAACCTCTAAGTGCTGCAGGTGAGGAAGGAAGGGAGAAAGAAAGAGAGGAAAAAAAGAAAGAAGGGAGAAAGAAGGAGAGGGAGGGAAGAAGGGAGAAAGAAAACAGAGAGAGGGCATGAGGGAGAAAGGAGGGAAAGAGGGAAAGAAAAAAGACAGTCTCTTACATAAGTGGTGCTTGACACGGGAAAACTTGACAGCTACATGTAAAAAAATGAAATTCGAACATTCTCTAACAAAATACACAAAAATAAACTCAAAGTGGATTAAAAACCTAAATGAAAGGCAGGATACTATAAAACTCCTAGAAAAATACATAGGCAATATACGCTCTGACATAAATCATAGCAATATCTTTTCGGATCCACTTCCTACAGGAATGAAAATCAAAACAAAAATAGACAAATGAGATGTAATTAAACTTAAAAGCTTCTGCATAACATAGGCAATCATTAAAAAAATGGAACAGAATAGAGAACGCAGAAATAAACCCTGACACCTATGGTCAATCAATCTTTGAAAAAGGAGGCAAGAACATAAAATGGGAAATAGTCTCTTCAGCAAGCATTGCTGGGAAACCTGGACAGCTGCATGCAAAGCAATGAAACTAGAACACACACACCATGCACAAAAATAAAGTCAAAATGGCTGAAAGACTTAAATATAAGACAAGACACCATCAAACTCCTAGAAGAGAACATAGGCAAATATTCTCTGACATCAACCTTACAAATGTTTTCTCAGGTCAGTCTCGCAAGGCAACAGAAATAAAAGCAAAAATAAGCCAGTGAGACCTAATCAAACTGAAAAGCTTTTGCACAGCAAAGGAAAACAAAAAGAAAACAAAAAGACAACTTACAGAATGGGAGAAAATCGTTTCAAATGATGTGACTGACAAGGGCTTAATCTCTAGAATATACAAGCAACTTACGCAACTCAAAAGCAAAAAAGCCAATCACCCAATGGAAAAATGGGCAAAAGACCTGAATAGACATTTCTCCAAGGAAGATATACACATGGCCAACAAGCACGTGAAAAAATGCTCAACATCACTGATTATTAGAGAAATGCAATTTAAAACTACCATGAGATACCACCTCACACCAGTCAGAATGGCCATCATTAATAAGTCCACAAATAACAAGTGCTGGAGGGGCTGTGGAGAAAAGGGAACCCTCCTGCACTATTGGTGGAAATGTCAACTGGTACAGCCACTATGGAGAACAGTGTGGAGGTACCTTAGAAATCTATACATAGAACTACCATATGATCTAGCAATCCCATTCTTGGGCAGATATCCAGACAAAACTCTCCTTAAAAAAGACGCATGCACCTGCATGTTCATTGCAGCACTATTCACAATAGCCAAGACATGGAAACAACCCAAATGTCTATAGACAGATGACTGGATTAGGAAGATGTGGTATATATGCACAATGGAATACCACTCAGCCATAAAAAAGAACGACATAATGCCATTTGCAGCAACGTTGATGGAACTAGAGACTCTCATCCTGAGTGAAGTAAGTCAAAAAGAGAGAAAGACAAATACCATATGATAGCAGTCATATCTGGTATCTAATATACAGCAAAAATGAACCTTTTCACAGAAGAGAAAATCATGGACTTGGAGAATAAACTTGTGGGTGCCCGGGGGGAGGGGGAGGAAGTAGGAGGGATTGGGATCTTGGGGTTAACGGATACAAACTATTGCTTTTGGAGTGGACTAACAATGAGATCCTGCTGTGTAGCACTGAGAACTATGTCTAGATACTTACAATGCAGCACAACAATGGGAGAAAACTCCCATTCTGTACAGTGGGGAAAAAAAAGTGTGTTGGGGGAAATAACAATAAAAAAATAAATGAAAAATAAAGATGAGGAAAATAAATAAATAAATAAAATTTTAAAAAATTAAAAAAAAAAGAGACAACCCACAGAATGGGAGAAAATCTTTGCAAACAAAGCAACTGACAAGGGATTAATCTCAAAAATATGCAAACATTTCATACTACTTTATATCAAAAAATTAATATAATTAAAAATGGTCAGAAGATCTAAATAGACATTTCTCCAAAGACAACAAAAGACCAAAAAGCACTGAAAAGAAGCTCAACATCACTAATTACTAGAGAAATGCAAATCAAAATTGCAATGAGGCTATCACCTCATAACAGTCAGAATGACCATCATCAAAAAGTCTACAAACTACTGTGTAAAACAGATGATTAATAAGAACCTACTAAATAGCACAGGAAAATCTACTCAATAATTTGTAATAACCTCTATTAAAAAAGAATGGATATATTTATTGCATGACTGATTCACTTTGCTGTACATCTGAAACTAACATTGTAAGTCAACTATACTCTGACAAAATTAAAGAAAATAATAAACTGAGAAAGCTAAACAAAAAAATATGAAAATAAATCATTTAGTATTTTTAAAAAGTCTACAAACAATAAATGCTGAAAGGGGTGTGGAGAAAAGGGAACTCTCCTACACTGTTGGTGAGAATGTAAATTGGTGCAACCACTATGGAAAATAATATTGAAGTTCCTTAAAAAACTAAATATAGAAGTACCATCTGATCCAGCAATCCCATTCCTTGGCATCTATCCAGAGAACACCATAATTTGAAAAGATACATGCACCACAGTGTTCACTGCAGCACAATTTACAATAGCCAAGACATGGAAGCAATCTAAATGTCCACTGAGAGAGGAATGATAAAGATGTAGTACATATATACTTTGAAACATTAGCCATAAAAAAGAATGAAATAATGCCATCTGCAGCAACATAGATGGACCTAAAAATTACCATACTAAGTCAAGTAAGTCAGAGAAGACAAAGATCATATGAAATCACTTATACGTGGAATCTAATTTTAAAATGATACAAAATAACTTATTTATAAAAACAGAAACAAACTCACAGATTTCTGAAATCAATTTTAGGATTACCAAAGGGGAAACTTTGGGGAGGAGGGATAAATTGGGAGGATGGGATTAACACATACAAACTACTATATATAAAATAGATAAATACCAAGGACCTACTATATAGCACAGGGAAATCTACTCAATATTCTATAATAACCTAAATGAAAAAGAATCTGAAAAAGAATGGATAAAGGTGTATGTATAACTGATTCACTTTGCTGTATACCTTAAACTAATACAGCACTGTAAATCAACTATACCCCAGTAAATTTTTTAAGTTACATTTATAGTACACTGTAGTCTATTAAGACTGCAATAGCACTATCAAAAAAATAAAACTGAGTGTACATACTTTAATTTAAAAATATTTTATTGCTACTTTAATGTAAAAATATTTCATTGCTCACCATCATCTGAGGTTTTAGTGAGTCATATTCTTTTTGCTGATGGAAGGTTTGAAATATCATGAGAATTACCAAATGTGAGACACAAAGTGAGCAAATGGGGTCAGAAAAATGGCACCACTAGACTTGCTCAATGCACTATTGCCTCAATCTTCAATTTGTAAAAAGTGGTATCTGCAAAGCACAATAAAATGAGGTAAATCATAAACCCTAATAGCTACTTTTTCTTAAAGGCAGGACATATTGCCAGATGTCTTTCTTGCATTTTCTAAGTTCAAATTTCAAAGTCAAAGTGGTTATTTTTTTCTGCATTTTATAGAGAAGAGAAAACTGAGGTCTGGTGGTATTAAGTGACTCGCCCAATGTCACACATTTTGCAAGTGGCATTTGAACAGAGGAAATCTAATGTTGGTGCCCATGTGCCAATGCTGCATATATACCCACTCTCTCACAGCAGAGATCTCTACTAAAGGCCATATCAGAATTAGGTAACAGAGCAAGCCAGTGCATTCAAAATTCTTCTCCTGTCAAGCAAATGCGATGATGAGGCATGATGAGGGCACAGGATCGTCCCATTAGTGGCTGAAGTGACCAGATGCTGTGTTTTCTCCACATGCAGACACTGTTCCAGATTCTGGGCAAATACTGAGCCACTATCCATTTAGTCTCATCCAAACCAATAATACCTGAGTAAGGCAGATTTTGTGATCTAGATTAACCATTTGCTATTTAAGTCAGAAGGTGCCAACTCTGAGAAAGACATATAGCTCAATAGGTTATTTATGGTACCAGAGACTGACACTGAACTTAAGTGGGTGGACACACTGGGGCAAAGTTACATTGTTTCACAACGATTTCTTCTTAAAGTTGTAAGGAGCTGTGTCATTTTCAAAGTACTTTTTCATACTATTCCTATTCTGACTGTATCTACCAACCCCAAACTTCCCTTTTGCTTCTGAAAGTTCCTGGGACAAACTACTAGCTTTAGAATGGACAAGTAAAGAGGTCTTGATGTAGAGAACAGGGAAATGTATCTAGTCTCTTGAGATAGACCATACTTGAAAATAAATGAGATAAAATGTGAAAAAGAATGTGTATTTATGACCAGGTCACTATGCTGTACAGCAGAAATTGACTCCACACTGTTACAAAAAAAAATTTTTTTTAAAGTACGGGGGGAGGCAGACAGTTCCAGACATAAAAACCAGAGATTTCCACAAAGTAGGTAAACTTAGGGAGGAGGTATTTGAATCTAGACTCGGTACCCACCGGTCTTTCTACTTACTAATTTAAACTCTTACTTTAAGTAATAGTGTAAGTACTGTACAGAATTGATCATACTCATGGTGCTGACCAGTCATTCATTATTTTCTGAATACCTTAGTCTGGACCCAAGAGGATACAAAGATAAGAGATAAGGTTCCAATCCTCAGTTTGAAATACCATCTGCAGGACTGGAAAAGTTATATACGTGTTGACAGAGCTTATATTTACACAGAGTTAAAGCTGAATTTGAAATACTTTTTTTTTAATCTTGAAAACTGTTCCTTAGACAAACTTTCTTCCACTCAGCACTGGAAAACTATGGATTCTTGACATCAGAGAATCAGAGCTCCGTGGATAATTCTATTTTGTTGATGCTTGTTCAGCAGTTAGTTGTAATTTTGATGTTTTCATCAGAGAAAGTGAGCTTAAGTCCTTCTACTCCGCCCTCTTTGTTTCATGGATAATTCAAAACAAGCCTTGCCAGATGGTTAGTAATCTGTCCAGGTAAAGGCAGGAGGGGCAATGAAGCAGTAAATGGCCACCTGGAAGCCAGTAGACCCATGTGGCTGAAGTGAGGGTTCAACAAGGAAGCAGTGGACATTCAGTGGTGGACGGTGGCCTGGGAAGCAAACTTTAGAGGCAGTCAAGGCCAACTCAAGACTTGATTCTCTAAACAGAAGGGAGCCATGGAAAGTTTCTGAGCAAGGTAATAATCCAGGAACACCTGTGTTCCCAGAACAGTGAGTCTGGCAGGGGATGATGAGAGAATTTAGAACAGAAAGGAGTCTGAAAGAGAAGACCAATTGTGTGAGTGAGGCAAAAAACCTGGGAATTAACTACCTGCAGAGGAGATAGCTGGAATCAGACTATCTCAACTTCACAGCAGAGAAATGCTAGTACTTCCTGACTGGACTCATGGGGATTCAAGAGAATTCTGATGCCAAATCTAGAGAAGGAGTTCACAGGGAAGAAAAGAAATGAAACAGTCAGTCATCACAAAAGAAAAAATATGCTAGTTCATAGCTACAGAACTGCCTAGTATTTTGTGTAAGAATTTACATGTAATTTATTTAAATCAATCAGAGAAGGAAGAATATAAGCCTTTATGAAATTATGTACCACTGTCCTTTCATTTTATTGGAAAATATGCAGTGACGTTTTTAAAGAGAGATCCCTAACAGGCTCCTCAAAATAGCAAGCTGCCCTGGAAATTAAAATATTTCTATTTGTAGGAAAGAAACCACATACCTATCTGATAGAATATGCTGAGTGAGGGGCCCTGTCAGCAGATGCTTTATCCAGGATAGTTTCTTTTGTCAAAGACCTCATGGCAAGTGTTCTTTCAGAAACGAGAAACATAATAAGGCCTGCCACAGTAGCCAAATTTCAAGTTTCACATCCCTTTATGAGTTAAGGATGGACTGAGCATCTCGCAGCTAGGGTGAAAACCAACCAAGAGTTTGACCTGATAGTGAAGACAAATTAAACAGCCCCAAAGTTTAAGCATTGAGTGCATACTAAGTAGGACTATGAGCTGAGACAAAGCACTCTGAAATAGAATTCTGTTAAAATAACTCTTGAGAACATCTGCCCACTTAACTCAGTCTTGTCTCCACAGGAAAATAAGTTTGTAGGAGGCATACATACTTTTTTTTCCTGTTACAAAATACCATGATATACTTTAAATGAGAAAGTGTCTTGTCACTTCTATTTTTAAAATAAAACTCTTTAAAAAGCCCCATGCCTTCCTGACTTATGAAAACACAAAATATCCCTAGCTCCAAGCTGCCAAGCTGTAACGAATTTCTAGTTTCATGCAGAAAGGAAATTTAAAAAAATACAGTGAAGCCTTGGTTTTATGGTAGTGAGACTAGTACTTTCCGTAATGTTTTTTAGACGAAACCATAATGTAACTAAGAAACTATTTTGTCCTGGTTCATTTTCTTCACTCCTTGTTGTATAAAATAGATGGAGGTTTTTTGTTTCTATCCTTTGTCCCAAGTAAATATCACTCATTAAATAAAACACAGTATGTATTTATATAGCTATTTCGATAAGCCCATCTTCTAATAAAACTAACAGGCTCACTTCTCAACAGGCAACAGTTGGCCTCCTTTGCTGATTTAGTTTGGTTGTATTTACACAGAGTTAAGGCTTTTCTAAAGAAAAGTGTATTTTAACACTGAAACTATGGACAGAAAGATTAAAAACACATCTTCCTAGAATATTTATCACCAAGAAAATGGAGTCACAAGAATATGTTCTGAGTTTTTAATGTATTTTATTTTGAACTATTTTGTTCTTACTGTTATTTCAAGACACCATGTTCTTTAAAAATTAAGCCATTTATTACCTTTCAAGATATGTAGGTGGAAAGCCCTACCCATTTATATTTCTTATTATTCAAGAAAGGAAGCCATTCCCCATTCCCATCTGACCCAGCTAACATTCATAAAAGCAGGAGTGAGAGGACCATGATTTTTTTTAAGAATCTTTTACTTGTTCACACATTTCAAAAATGACACAGTACTGTTATTTCCACACAGTACAAAGAGTGCAGAGCAAGGCTGTGGAGGAATACGTAAGGGTCATCTTTTGTGATCTAGTTTGTCTTAGCAAAATGCCCTCTCACTCAAGTACACTCAGTGCCCACTCAGTAGGAAGCTACTTACAGCACAATTCAGAGTAAGAATTTGGATTAGGGAGTTCCTGTTGTGTCTCAATGGTTAACAAATCCAATTAGCGTCATGAGGGTGTGGGTTCAATCCCTTGCCTTGCTCAGTGGGTTAAAGATCTGGTGTTGCCAGGAGCTGTAGTGTAGGTTGAACACGTGCCTCAGATCCCGAGTTGCTGTGGCTGTGGCGTAGGCTGACAGCCACAGCTGTGATTTGACCCCTAGGCTGAGAACCTCCACATGCTTCGGGTGCAACCCGAAAAAGACAACAAAAAAAGAATTTGGATTAGTAAGTACTACTAATTAGTAAGTACAGAGAACTCCAAGGCAGAGTTTCTCCATCTTGGCATTACTGACATTTCAGCCTAGATACTTCTTTATTGCAGGGATGTATCCTGCTCATTTTTAAGATGTTTAGCAGCATCCCTGGCTTCTTCTTGCTAGATGCCACAGACTCTTTCTCCCAGTTTAACAACCAAGAGGGTAACTAGACACTGTCAAATGTCCCTAAGGTGGAGAAAATAAGACTCCTGGTTGAGAAACATTGATCTATGGTTACCTATGGGGATGACTTGGATGTACTCAGACCATAACAAGAGGCCATGACAGTTCATCAGGCTCATCAAATCCTTGGCTAGGGAAATAATGCTAGTTCACAGGACATACCATGTCACATCTATCCCTGTCTTCCTTCCTGCCTCCACTGTAGACAGTTACACAACTCTAATGTTTGCATGTGTCTCTCAGTGTGTCTGTTTCTGTCTCTCTCTCTCACACCACTCCCCAACCCCCACAGAAACAAAAATCCTGGCTAATCCTGGGCTCACCATGACACCTATGCTGACAATCCATTTGACCTGTTACATTCAGTGGTCACATTTTTCCTTCTCAGAAATCTCAGGGTGTTTCACATGCACTTTGTTAGTAGCACTTCATACCCTTCCCTCTTGGCAGATCTGCTGCATCCACTCTCCTGAAATACAAATTCCCAGAACGCAGGCATTAAGTCCTAAATTTGATTTGCTCTAAGGCCAAATCACAGGCTCTTTTTACATCTCCAACTTTGTCTTCTACCATTTCTGAGCCAGATGAGCTGCTTCCACATTCCAAGTTCACCCTGCTCATTCTCAGGTGCTATATATTCCTCCCTTCCCTAGTTCCCCCTTTCGTGGGAAAGTCAGACCCATGGCTTCCATCCACAGGCACCATCCTTGACCTCTTCTGCTTTCCCTATGAGTCCTTCATTTCCTAGAGTTATCCATTTTGCCTAGTAAACTCTGGGCTCCTTCAAATCAGGACCCGAGTCTAATTATCGTCCTATCCTCCAGCATCTAGGACATGCCTGGGAGAAAGGGGCTAAGGTAAAACTTGATGAATCAGCCAACATAGGCCAGAGGCATGCCTTCCCAATTCCCAAAGGGGTTTTTCAAAGGACACCCACTGTCATTCAGCTGACCACCACTGAGAAAAACTCAGAAAAGTGCTGTGTCTTTCAAGTGGCATGGAGAACATAGCTAGTTGCAAAATGCTGTGAACTCATATCTCAAAGCCAGACCCTACACCCTACCCCACAATCCATAAAGCCATGAAAGAAGATGGAAGTATATACAGCAACTCTTATCCTTAACTAAGCAAAATCTGACCTCTCAGAAAAGACATTCAGGCATCATCGAAAGAAAAAAGAGCTTTAAAGAGTAACTGTCTTCCATTCCAACACGTTTGTCTTATTAACCTTATTTACTTATTTATTTATGCTTTTGGGGGCTGCACCCACAGCATATGGAAGTTCCCAGGCTGGGGGTCAAATCAGAGCTGTGGCTGCCAGCCTATTCCACAGCCACAGCAACTCAGGATCCAAGCCATGTCTTTGACCTACACCACAGCTCACCGCAATGCCAGATCCATAACCCAGTGAGCAAGGCCAGGGATCAAACCCATAGCCTCATGAATACTAGTTGGATTCATTTCTGCCATGCCACAGGGGGAACTCCTTGTTAACATTTTTCAAACCTAAGGTCTTAGAAACCATTCACTTTGACAAAATAAATTAAGCTTCACTGTCCTACACATTTATCTCATTTTATCAGAAAGCTATTCAGCATTATCTCTACAGAGCTGTATTTTGATAAATTTGTAAATTACAGCTCCTACCACAAAATAGCCTTGTATATGCCAGAAGAAGATTCAAAAGGAAGAATGTTAAAATCTGAATAGTTTCTGTTTTAGGATCCAACTAATAATAGTTTTGATCAAATAATTCTGCATCCCTTCTCCCAAATCCCAAATATGTATTACAGACACATTTCAATAACTCAGAAGGATTTCACAAGTTAATTATAACAAAAAAAAAAACCTTGAGAGGAGAAAAAGCTAATTTTTTTCCCTTTTTAAAGAGTAAAAGCTATGATTTTTATGGAAAAGCAATGAAAACACTAGATAAGTATGGTATGGATTAATAAAAATGCATAAAAATATTCCAATTTCTATATCAACATTAATTAGCAACCCCCTCCCATGTCTTCTGAATTTGTTTTAATTTAAATGTAAATTCAAGTAAATTTTATATTTTAGATCCTCTCTATTCTTATTGACAAATAAGATAAGAGGAACATATCAGCAGAGATTAGGTCTTCCCACATGCCAATTAGCAGCATGATACTGCATAATTATTATGGGATAAAGATTAAGCAGGTAAAGCTAAAAAGCCCTAATCAAAACATATCCAGATAAGGAACAGGAGATCAGGGAGATATGGACACAGATATACATCCTAACTAGAGCCTTAACTACAGCTTCCTACACCTCTTCTGTGACTTCGAGCCAATAAACATTTATTGAATACTGAATATTCACCAGAAAGTGCTGGGTGGAAGGGACACAAATATGAAGGTACAGTCCTAATCCCATTGTTCAGAGTTTTGCTATGCTCTGGCCACCCATGTTGCACTAAAGTTACACGTTTACGTAAAGCCTACCCTGCACTGTCCAATAAAGAAGCATCTAGTCACAAGTTCCCAGTTAATGTTTTTCCCGTGAGCATTTTTTTCTTTTCTTTTTTTTTTTTTTTTTTTTTTTAAGTAGAGTTGATTTACAATGTCATGCCAATTTCTGCTGTATAGCAAAGCGACCCAGCCATATATATGTATACATTCCTGGTTTTCTCTTTAAGGTGGCATAGTGACACCAACTGCTTTTTTTTTTTTTTTTTTTTTTTTTTGCTTTTTAGGGCTGCACCCACAGCATATGGAAGTTCCCAGGTTAGGCTACCACGGCTGGCTGCAGCTGCAGCCACAGCCACAGACACAACAATGAAGGATCTGAGTCATGTCTGTGACCTACACCACAGCCCATGCCAACTCTGGATCCTTAACCCACTGAGCGAGGCCAGGGATCAAACCCGCATCCTCATGGATACTGGTCGGTCCATCTCCGCTGCACCATGACAGGAAATCCTACATTCCCTTTCTTTTACTATCTTCCATTATGGTCTATGCATAAAGAACAGAGACTGGATATAGTTCCCTGTGCTATATACCAGAACCTCACTGCTTATCTGTTATAAATGTAATAGCTTGCATCTACGAACCCCAAACTCCCAGTCCATCCTAGTCCCTCCTCTCTCACACTTGGCAACTACAACTCTGTTCTCTACATCTGTAAGTCTGTTTCTGTTCTGGAGATAGGTTCATTTGTCTACATTTTAGATTCCACATATAAATGATATCATTATGGTATCTGTCTTTCTCTTTTGACTTTCTTATCCTGCACTGTCCAATAAAGAAGCATCTAGTCACAATTCCCATTTAACTTTACACTAGTCACATCTCAGATGCTCAAGAGCCACATGTAGTTAGTGGCTACCAATCGTACATATACATCATGCCATTACAGATATGGAGATGTACAGAAAGAACATTTGCATCATCACAGGAAGTTTTACTGCACAGACAGCTCTGACACCAGATAGTTGGCATCTGTCACTTACTTATCCTATGCACTAGGGAAATTGTTGAGTTACCCTATAAGTCTCCTTTCCTTGCCATAGACACAAGCAAAATGCCTGTCAACAGAAGAATGGCTAAATAAATTATAATTTATTCATATAATGGAATGCTATGCAGCAAGTGAGAGTTTGGGGTTCGTAGATGCAAACTATTACATTTAGAATGGATAAGCCATCAGATCCTGCTGTATAAGCACAGGGAACTATATCTAAGCACTTGTGATGGAACAAGATGGAGGATAATGTAAGAAAAAGAATGTATATATTTGTATAACTGGGTTTCTTTGCTATAAAGCAGAAATTTACAGAACATTGTAAATCAACTATAATAAAAAAAATCAGGCCAATACGTACTTGCACACAAGGATCTCCACAACCTAATATTGACAGGAATAATGCACACAGGATTAAGAAATATCCAGTGTGATACCATTTGTGTAAAACACACATCCATACTGAAATCTACTAGAGACCTATCTTAAATGCACAAACACATGGAAAATATACATATTATTAAATATATATGTAAATTTAATGAAATGGTTTATGTAGTTATCCATAAAGTAGAGGCCAAAAAGGGATTTTTCCCATATATAAAATTTAAAACAAGCTCATTTATGGTAAGGTATTAAGATTTCCTTTATGAAAAGACAGATGATAATAGAAACCTCTGCCTTATCTATATTTTTCAGGCACAAATAAAAGTGCTTTGAGTATTATAAAACATTATTTAGATATTTTAGATTTTTATATCCAAATGGTCTAAGCTAGATTGAGAATAAATATAGTTGATATTATGATTCATGAGTTCCTGCAGAAGTTTAAAACCTACAGAAGTTTAAAATCTACATCAAAATGGCAGAGTAGGAAGATCCTGAGCTTACCTCCTCCTAAGGATATACCAAAACTACAAATAGATTCAGAACAACTATTTCTGAGAATGACCTAAACACTGGGAGAACATATTTTCTACAACTAAATAAATAAAAGGCTACACTCAAACAAGTAGGAGGGATAGGGATGTGCTCTGATCAGAACCCACATTCCTGGTACGGGGACCCACAAGCAGGAGGGATGTCACGACCATGATGGTCCCCACTGGCTTCAAGCCAAAAGTAATCCTGCAGCCCAGAAGTCCTGCAACAGGAAGATGAAACCTTACAACACCTGGCTCTGAAAACCAGTGGGGTGTACGTCTAGCTGGAGGAATGGAGAAAACTAAGATTCCATTCTTGAACAGCTCACACACAAACTAACTTTCTGCAAGTGTCCCAGTATAGAGCCAGCAGCTTGAAAAGTGCCTGTGTCATATGAGAAGGAAATTCATCACCTATGAATTGGGCAGGGATCTGCTGGAACTCTCTCCCGGGACAGAAGTGCTGGCAGGAACTTTTTAACTCCTTTTTCTCAGCTGGCCTGGTAATGAGGTGCACCATTTCTGTAACTCTCTGACTCTCCAGCTGACACTGTGTGCCCCACCCTGGCATTTCCCTAAGGACCTTACCCTACTGTGGTCAGAATCTCTGAAGTAGACCCCACCCTACCTAGTGGGCCACCTCAGCCATTACCAGCACCCCTCCAAAATGGTTTCTGCCCCCCATCCTACCCAGCAAACCACCTTGGCCAGCACTGGCATCCCTCAAAACCAGATCCCACTCAGGGAGCCCTACACATCAGCACTCCCACAAGAGTCATGATTAGGCCTCACAGCTAGCTGTACCAGAGACCAGTCTCATGTATCAGTGTGCCCCAGGATAGTCAAGGCCAACTCAAGGAACCAGCCCGCTTGGGGGTCCAACCATAAAAGGAGGTGCAGGCAGACCACTCTGGTGAGACACCTGGAACAGCTGGCTCTGAGGATCAAGGGTGCCTGAACCACTGGGCCCTGCAGGGCACCTTGTATGTAAGGCCACTCTTTCAAGACTGGGAGAGTTAAATTTACCTCATATAGACAACCAAAATGAGGACAGAAAAATACCTTCCAAATGGAAATAAGCAAGACAGAACCACAGGAAAAAGAAAAAAAACTAAATGAAAAGGGGATAAGCAACTTACCAGCTAAAGAGTTTAAATGAATAGTCATAAAGGTGTTCACTGACCACAGAAGAAGAATGGATGAACTCAGTACTTCCAAAAAGGGATAGAAAATATAAAAAAGAACCAATCAAAACTAAAGAATACATTCTTGCACAGCAAAGGAAACCATAAATAAAAAGTAAAGACAACCCAGGGAATGGGACAAAATATTTGCAAATAAAGCAACTGATAAGGGATTAATCTCCAAAATACACCAATAACTCATGCAGCTCAATAGCAAATGAAAACCCCAAACAACCCAATTTAAAAATGGGCAGAATATAGAATCAGATGTAACATATAACAATACATTTATTGTGATAGCAACAACATTAACACCAATAAAAGTGTGGGTTTTGTAAAAAATAAATAAATAAATAAAAATGGGCAGAACATTTAAATAGACATTTCTCCAAAGAAGACATACAGATAGCCAAAAAACACATGAAAAGATGCTCAACATTGCTAATTATTAGGGAAATGCAAATCAAGACTACAGTGAGGTATCACCTTACACCAGTCAGAATGGCCATCATTAAAAAAACCTACAAAGTGAAGAAAAAAAGAACCTTCCTACACTGTTGGTGGGAATGTAAGCTGGTGCAAACCACTATGGAGAACAGTATGGAGGTTCCCCCCCTTTTTTTCTTTTCTTCCAGTTTTATTGAGATATAATGGACATACAGCACTGTATAAGTTTAAAGTGTACAACATACATAGTGATTTAACTTTACATGCATCATGATATTTTTTAAGTTTTTTTTTTTTTTTTTTTTTTTTGTCTTTTCTAGGGCCGCACCTGTGGCATATGGATGTTCCAGGCTAGGGGTCTAATCAGAGCCACAGCAATGCGGGATCCAAGCCGCATCTGCGACCTATATCACAGCTCACAGCAATGCCGGATCCTTAACCCACTGAGCGATGCCAGGGATTGAACCCTCAACCTCATGGTTCCTAGTCAGATTTGTTAACCACTGAGCCATGACAGGAACTCCTGGAGGTTCCTTTAAAATATAGAACTACCATATGATCCAGCAATCCCACTCCTCAGTATATATCCAGAGAAAACCCTAATTTGAAAAGATATATGCACCCCAGTGTACAGTGAAGCCCTATTTACAATAGCCAAGACATGGAAGCAACCTAAATGTCCATCAACAGAAGACTGGATAAAGAAGATGTGGTACATATATACATAATTCAGCCATAAAAAATAATGAAATGCCATTTGCAGCAACGTAGATTGACCTAGATATTATCATACTAAAGTAAGTCAGACAAAGACAAATATTATATAAGATCACTAATATGTGGAATCTAACAAAAAATGATGCCAAAGAACTTACAAAACAGAAACAAACTCAACAGGTGCGAATTTGAAGAAACAGATTCAAAGATTCTGAAAACAGACTTATGGTTACCAAAGGAAAATGTGGGGTGGGAGAGATAAATTAGGGGGTTGGGATTGATATATAGTCACTACTATATATAAAATAGATAGGTAACAAGGACCTACTGCATAGCACAGAGTGATCTACTCAATACTGTATAATAAAGCTATATGAGAAAACAATCTGAAAAGGAATGGATATATGTATAACTGATTTACTTTGCTGTACACCTGAAATTAACTTTCTAAGTCAACTATATGCCAATATATTTTTTAAAAAGAACTAAAGAATGCAGTAACTTAAATTAAGAATATACTAAAGGCCATCAACATCAGATATCCTTGACAGAACAGACTTCAAAGCAAAAACTGTAAATAGAGAGAGAATGGCATTACCTAATTAAAAAGGGATTCGTCCAACAAGGTATAATGCTTGTAAATATCTATACACCCAACATAGGATCAACTAAACACATAAATCAAATATTAACAGATATAAAGGTAGATTTTAACATCCATTATAAAATAAGGGTACTTTAACACCCCACTTCCATCAAAAGACAGATCATCCAGACAGAAAACAAGTAATAAAACATTGACATTTAAGTGACACATTAGATCAGATGACCTTAATAGTTATATACAGAACACACCACCTCAAAAAAGCAGGAAAAACACATACGCTTCAAGTGCACTCTTCAAGCACACATGAAACATTCTCCAGGACAGATCACATATTATGCCACAAAACAAGTCTCAATAAATTTAAGACGACTGAAATAAGGATCTTTTCTAACTGACAGTTATGAAACTAGAAATCAAATTACAAGAAGAAACTTGGGGAAAAAATAACATGTGTACACTAAACAACATACTACTAAAAAACCAGAGAGTCAATAAAAGAAATCAAAGAGAAAATAGAAAATAGCTCAAAAGAAATAAAAATATAACTTTTGAAAACCTATAGGAGGCAGCAAATGCAGTTCTAAGCAGGTAGTTTATAGTGACACAGACCTACTTCAAGAAACAAGAAAAATATCAAAAAACCTAACTTACTATCTAAAGAAATTAGAAAAAGAAGAACAAAGCCCAAAATCAGCAGAAGGAAGGAAATAATAAAGATTAGAGATGAAATACATAGAGACTAAAAAACAGTATACAAGATCAATGAATCTAAGAGCTGGTTCTTTGAAAAGAAAAACACAATTGATAAACCTTTAGCCAGACTCATCAAGGAAAAAAAAAAGGGCCAAAATAAAACCAGAAATGAAAAAGGAGAAGCAGCAATAGATACCACAGAAATATGAAGAATGATTGATATTAGTACAAACAATTATACCCCAATAAATTCAACAACCTTGAAGAGATAAATTGCTAGAAACAGACATTCTTATAAGACAATCAAGAAGAAGTAGAAAATCTGAACAAAATGATTGCTAGTTTTAAAATTGAATTGCTAATCAAAAAAATTCAAAAGAAAGTCTGGAAGCAGATGGCTTCCCAGGTAAATTCTAAAAAACACTTAAAGAAGAGTTAATACCTATATTTTTCAAATTATTCCAAAAATTTAAGAGGAAGGAATGCTTACACTAAAACTATAGACAAGACTCTACAAAAAAAAAAAAAAAAAAAAAAAGGAAATTACTGGCCAATATCCCAGATGAAAGTAGATGCAAAAAAACCTCAACAAAATATTAGCAAACCTAATTAAACAATGCATGAAAAGGATCTTATGCCATGAACAAGTGAGATTTATTCCAGGGATTCAGGGATGGTTCAGTATCTGCAAATTAATCAACATGATATACTACATTTACAAAATAAAGGAGAAAAATCACCTGATCATCTCAATAGATAAAGGCACTTGACAAAATTCAACATCGACTTATGATTAAAAACTCTCAACAAAGTGAATATAGAGGGACCATACCTCAACATAATAAAGGCCATATACAACAAACCCACAGCCTACATCACACGCAGTGGTGAAAAACCAAAAGCCTTTCCTCTAAGATCAGGAACAAGAGAAGGATCCCTACTATCAGCACTTTCATTCAATACAGTATTGAAAGTCCTAGTCACAGCAGTCACACAAGGCAGAGAAGTAAGTTATCCAAACCAGGAAAAAAAAAAAAAGTAAAACTGTCACTATTTGCCGATGACATGATCCTATGTAAAGAAAATCCTAAAAGACTCTTAGAACTGATAAATGGACTCAGTCAAGTTGCAAGATATAAAATCAATATATATAATTGTACTATATTTCTATAAACTAATAACAAACTATCAGAAAGAAAAAGTAAGAAAACAGTCACATGTGGGATAAAAAACCCTCCAGTACTGGCGGGAATTTAAATTGGTTCAGCCACTATGGAAAATAATATGGAGATTCCTCCAAATATTAAGAATAGAACTACTGTATGATCCAGCTATCCCACCTCTGGGTATTTATCCACAGAATACAAAAACATGAATTAGAAAAGAAATACGCACCCCTATGTTCACTGCAGCATTATTTACAATAGCCTATGTATGGGACAACCTAAGTACCCATAAACAGATGAATGGATAAAGAACATGTAGTGTGTGTATCGTATACACACACAATGGAATATCACTCAGTCATAAAAAAGAATGAGGAGTTCCTGCCACAGCACAGTGGGTTAAAAATCCAACTGCAGCAACTGGGTCACTGCAGAGGTGTAAGTTCAACCCCTGGTCTGGCACAGTGGGTTAAAGGACCCAGCATTGCCACAGCTGTTGTGTAGATTGCAGCTATGGCTTGAATTCAATCTCTGGCCTGAACTTCTATATACTGCGGCTGTGGCCATAAAATTAAAAAAAAAAAAAAGAAGAATGAAATTTTGCCATTTGCAACAATATGGATGTATTGAGAGGGTATTATTCTAAGTCAAATAAGTCAGAAAAGACAAATAATATATGGTTTCACTTGCATGTGGAATCTAAAAAACAAGACAGGAGTTCCCTTCAGGGCTCAGAGGTTAAAGAATCCAACTAGGATCCATGAGGATGCGGGATCCATCCCTGGCCTCACTCAGTGGGTTGGGGATCCAGCATTGCCATGAGCTGTGATGTAGGTTGCAGATGCGGCCTGGATCTCACATCACTGTGGCTGTGGTATAGGCCAGCAGCTGTAGCTCCAATTTGACCCCTAGCCTGGGAACTTCCATATTCTGCAGGTGCAGCCCTAAAGATCAAAAAATAAAAATAAGATAAATAAATAAAACAGAAAGGCTCATGGCTACAGAAATAAAATTGGTGGTCTCCAGAGGGTGGAAGTGTGGGAGACTGGACAAAACAGGTAATACGGATTAAGAAGTACTTACAAAATAAGCCATGGGGATGTAATATACAGCATGGGGAATATAGTCAATAATATTGTATTGTATTAACTTTGTACTGCAACAGATCATTACTGGACTTATCACAGTGATCAATTTTTACTGTATGTCAATGTCAAATCACTATGTTTTATACCTAAAACCACTATGATATTGTATATCACCAATACTTTAATAAAAACAAAAATTTTTACAATTTTAATTAAAAAAATTAAAATCTACAGAGAAAAACAAACATTGTTACCTTTTGAAATCAATCTGTAATTAGTGAAGATGAAATCATTCTCTCCAGTGGTAAAACTTAACCATGCACCAGCCAGTACAGGTAGATGGAAATAGGAGACCCAGTTCCCATCCTCAAGCAACTTGCAGTCTAACAGGTAGGCATGCATTCAACAGGTTTTTACAACAAAACAAGATACACGTCATGCACTGGAAGTGTGAGGAGATAGGAGAAAATATAGACGATATGAAAGGAGAGTGGGCATTAGATGTAGCTGAGTTTTCTGAGTTGTGAGGACACCAGGGAAAGTCTTAGTCGTCTTACATCCTTTGAAATCTGGGAGAAACTGACCAGAAGCATCTTACATTGCATTGGAGGGGTGAGGGCAATGATTCTGGAAAAGGATTTAGACAGGAGTAGAGAAATGGAACAAAAAAGACTCCAGTTTGGCTGGGTTAAGGTAGTTGGAATAGAAAAGAAAGTTCAAACCAGATTAGGCATATCTCCATCAGCCAAGCCATGGTAAGGAATTTGGATTTCATCTTAAAGATAGTGGGAAGGCACTGAAGTGGGGTTTTAAATATGGAAGTGATGTGGTAAGTTTTGTTTCTGTAGCAGGATCATTCTGGCTACAAGTTGACAATTGGAAGACTATGAGTAGTCAGCTCAGCAAAATGTAATTAGGCACCTAGACTGTGAAGGTGACAGTGGGATAGAGAAAAGTAGACTGACTTGAGAGACAGCAAGGAGACAATGGGCATGTTTTGGCTTCAATCATTAAGAAGATATATACACTAAGCGGTCCCAGCTTGAGAGATAAGAAACTTAGCAAAATTTTTTTAATGTTAAAAATCTTCATTTTTTCTTATAGGCCCACACTCCTTTATCTTTAATCCCCAAATCCAGTAATCTCTGAAAATGACAAGAATTTCTTTATGATGGCAGCAAAACCTGACTTGAATTAACATGAGGATCTTCATTTTGCTTTATGCCACCCCACATGAATATTCATATATTTCACTGTATAAATATTAGTATCTGTGATGATTGGGTGAAACTAGAGAAGATATGAGGTCCACTAGGTAATAGATGGCATACACTTTAAGTGATAATACCTGACAAAATCTGAATTCAGCAACACATTTGGCCTCCAGAGTTTCTGATGAGGAACCGCACATGGGAAATTTTCCGCATTCTCTTTCCAGCCTGAAAGATGGCTAAGATCATATAAATACACACCACTGGTATGTTTACCCTACATGTATACCAGACAGCCCATAAATCTGTGTCTGTGTTTGGTAGGGGAGGGAGGATGTAGGAAAAGTCAGCTATTACTGTCAATTGTGTGATTGCAGAGGAAAGAAATGTGTGGTGTGTGCGATGACCTTTAGACACGCATCAGATAAGACGAAGTGTTCATTTTCAGGGAGGTTTCACGCCATTGTAGAGAAACTGCTACAAGGCTTAACCTCATGTATCTGTTCCCCTGGGGACTGATACTTGTTTCTAACAAGATGTCTGTTGGAAGAAGCCAGAAGCATCAAAAGGAATCCATCCCAGGCCTGCACCTATAAACATCAACATTCCTTCTTTTTTTTTTTTTTTTTTTTAACAACTGGGACAGTTCTCTGCTAGGGAATTTGGAAAAAAACAACTAAATGATGCAGAATCCCAAACTATTCTCAGGGAACTTTCTCCAAAGGTGTTTTATAAATGTCTTTTGAAAGAGAAAACTAGAAATAAAGAGAATATTAGTCTGCAACATGAAACATGAGGTGAGAAAACCAGGTTGCTCGTTTTTTGAGGAGAGTCTGAGAGCGGGGAGAAGACCGTGTCCAGGAAAGCAGCTGCTTCGATGCGTGAGATTTGGAAAGACAGTTCCGCAATAAGAAATCAAAACATATCTTCTTGATTGTCCACTAATAGAACTCCTCACAAGTACCTCTTAAAGACATCATTAATAGCTGACCTTACTCATCAAGAAATGTGTGGAGTTATATTTTTGTTCATTTTTTAAATGACACTGTCCTAGATGCAGCTGAGTTTTCTCTGAATTGTGAAGACAGCAGGGAGAGTCTTAGTCGTGTTAGGTCCTTTGAAATCTGGGAGAAACTGACCAGAAGGATCTTACCTTCAACACAAGAAGGCTGAGCCCGAGTTGTGCCAGCAACCTGTCCTGGGAAGCAAGAACACTTGACCGTTTGTGATCGCTCCTCAATGCGGTTCTTGTTACAGCACCTGTGCACTGCGACCACCTCACAGGTCCCTTGCTTGATCTGGTGGTGACCTGGTAGATAATGGGGGATAAAAAGAGATCCAGTGCTGTTAGATAGAAATGAAAGTACCAGCAACTTGAACAATGCCTTGATTTCATTTTCCAAGTCCACATACTGTGTTTATGAATCTTTCTTTTTTTAAATATAATTTTAAGTTTAGTTGTGCCAAGGATAGAGCAAGAAAAAAACTTCCTATGAATAACTAAAATAGACAGAAATTTGGCTTCTAGGACTGTTAGCTCCTGGTATCACACCCATGGCTGTTAATGATATTTACATGGCAAAACAGATTTTGCACATATAATTAAGATTATTAATTGGTTGAGTTTAAGAGAGGTAGATTATCCTGGATTATCCACACTGAGCCAATATGATTATACGAGGCTTTCAAAGCAGAGAGATGAAGCAGAAAGAGAAGTCTGATTTAAAACATTAGGAGGGAGATCTCATTGTGGCTTAGTGAGTTAAAAATTCGACTAGTATCCATGAGGATGAAGGTTCCATCCCTGGCCTCACTCAGTGGGTTAAAAGATCTGGCATTGCCACAAGCTGCAGCTCAGATCCAGCGTCACTGTGGCTGTGGCGTAGGCTGATAGCTGCAGCTGTGATTTGACCTCTGGCCTGGGAACTTCCATTTGCTGCAGGTGTAACCCTAAAAAAGACAAAAAATAAAATAAATAAAACAAGAGAGGATCCAAAGCAGCATTGGGCCACAGATTGAGGAAATGAAGACTGAAGTCCTAAAACTGCAAGAAAATGAATTCTGCCAAAAATCTGGACATGCTTGGAAGCAGATTCTTCCTCAGGGACCCCATAAAGAAATGCCATCTTGCTGATAACCCAGATTTTAACCCAAAGAAACCAGCTACACTATACCAGACATTTCAACTACATACAAAAGCTGCTAAATTTATGTAATTTGTCACAGCATCAATAGCAAACTGATATAAGAACTTTTACCTAGATTCCTAACTTTTAACATATGACCCTATTTACTTTATCATCCACTGTCTTTCATAAATTTTTTGAGCCATTTGAAAGTTGCAGACATGATACTCCTTCATCCCTAAATACTTCGTGTGTATTTCCTAGGAATAAAGACACTCTGACATAATTAACAAATTCAGGACATGTGATGCCAATACAGTGCTGTTACATAATCTATAATCTATAGTCAAATTTTGCCAGTTGTCCCAAAAATGTCCTTTAGAGCCACTCTCCCACCCTCTCCCTCATCCCCCAATTCAGGATCCATTTGTGAACTACATTAGATTTAGGTCACAATTCTTTAGCCTTCTTTAATCAGAAGCTATTCCTCAGCCTTTATCTTTCTTGACCTTGACATTTTTAAAGAATACATGTCAGTTATTTTGTAGAATGTTCCTCAATTTGGATTTGTCTGAGGTTTCCTCCTGGTTAGTCAGGTAATGCACTTTTAGCAGATTACCCCAGAAGTAACTCTATGTTCTTCTCCGTGTATCATACTAGGAGGCACATAATGTCCATTTATCCTGCTACTGGTGCCATTACTTTTAATCACATGCTTAAGGTCGCATCTGCCGGATTTCCGCAATCCTAAAAGATAATATTTTGCCCTTTGTCATGAATAAGCACTTTAAGGAGAGATATATTGCAACTGTGTAAATACTCCATTCTTCATCAAAGTTTACCCACTATTTTTAGCATCCATTGATGATTTCTACCTGATCCAATTATTGGTTGCAAAATTGATACTATATTAATGTTCAGATTATCTCAGATCTCCCCAGGAGGAGACCCTTCAAACTGCAGCTGTGTCATTTTGACATATCCTCATTATTCTCTGAGATGTAACTAACTTCCTGTGCAAAGGATATGCCAGGGTTACCTTATACTTTCCTTGTCCGCATCATTTTTCTCCAAGGAATCCTAATTGTTTTTAGAGGGGCAGTAGATTTAGAAATCAAGATCTTGACATGATGGTTTATTCCTTGCTGCTGGGGAGTGATCTGGGGCTGAAAGAGCAGCTAGACCTAGAAGGTATGTCTGTGTGTGTGTGTGTATCTGTGTGTACACAGCATAAGTCCAAACTGGTATCTCCAATTCCAACCTAGCACCACAGGTTCTCACTACTCTTGCCTCAATTCTGTATTTGTATGTCCCATCACCAACAATGACAAATCTGACTTCCATAGTCCTATAACAAACAGAAAGTAGTTTAATTTGTACTGAAGTCTATTTTATCGGTTAGGAATCTTTTGTTATAACAATGGAAACTGATCTGAACTCAATTAATCCAAAGAGAATTTACTGAAGGATTATCAGGAGATTGCAAACCCACCAGAGAACTTTGCTTAATAGTCGTATTCTCATGGCTAGACCTGAGGAAATGATTCCACTCAACCTGTCTGTCATTCTGTTCAAGGCTAAGATGGTCCCCGATTATCCCAGCCTCCTACTATCTATGCCTTTGTGCAGTTCCTTCTCCTGTGGTAACAGGACTGGTCTTTATGACCCACCTCATGCAGCAGAAGTGATATATCACTTCCAAAACTAGGTGACCACTCTTTCTGTGCCCCTTGGACCACTCATTTGAGGGAAACTATGGCATAAACAGCCCTGTAGAAAAGCCCATGTGGCAAGGAACTGAAGTCTCCTGCCAATAGCTCTGTAAGTGACTTTGTAAGTACATTTCCTCCTACATTGGGCCAGCATTGGTCTATGTGCTAATACCAACAGCACACATCAGAAGTGATGGCTTAGCATTTCCACAGTTAGCTTATAAAAGACAGTGGTGTACTTGCTTGCTCACCAATCACTCTGGAGGAAACTCTCTTATATGCATTTCTGTGAAGAGGCCCCTGTGGACTTAAAGTCTACTACCACCAGCCACAAGAGTGAGTTTGGAAGTGGATTCTATAGCCCTAGTCTAGTCTTCCAAGAATGCAATCCCAGACAACAGTTCAACTGTAACCCAACAACCCTGAGTCAGGACCAACCAGATGAGCCATTCCCAGATTCCTGATGCTCAAAGACTGTGTAAAGTAACATACAGTTGGCTTTTGCATAATGCGGGGATTGGAGATACCAATCCCTACACACACAGTTGAAAACCGAGTATAATATGGTTGGCCCTCCGTACCTATAGTAACACATCCGTGGATTCAACCAACTAACCACAGGTCATGTGGTACTATAATTTGGTAGAAAAAATGAGAGTATAAGAGGACTTGCACAGCTCAAACCTGTGTTGCTCAAGGGTCAACTGTATGTTTTAAGCATTTAAAATTAAAGCTAATTTGTTACACAGCAATAGATAACCAGTACACCAACTCTAGTATATACAGGGATGGAAAGATTTACCTTCACTCTGATAAAAAAAAAAAAAATGTAAACAAGATTGTAGAGGCAATGTTTAGAAGTTATTAATGAAAGTCAAGCTTTTCATGTACCCTGGAGTACTCTCATAATTTTCAGATATACCATTTACATGTAAATTGTTCTGTGAATTAGAAGAAATCTCATCTACTTAATACAACAGGTTTCCCCAAGGATTCTCATGCTTTGCTTGGTTTCTGTTGTTTGGTGTATGTGCTTCAAATAACAAAACTCATTTTAAAAATTCCGTATTTCAGATTTTTAATCCATAAAATTAGGCCTTCTACAAAATATATGTTTTATATATGCTGAATTTTTTTCTGGTCCTTCCCTGTCATACCCTCCTAAATGGTGAAAGCAAAAGCCAATTAATGGTGAGAACAAGTACTGAGGCCAAGTTTCATTTGTAAAATCCATAAAAGCAAAACGAATACCCAGAGAGTCAAGCAACCAGCATGAGAGAATGTTTTTAATCCACCCACTACAGAAGAAAACATAAATATGAAAGAAGTAATTAAAACTATAAACCTAATTAAATGTTCATAAGAAGAGTGTTTATTTCCCACAGGTAGTTGTATACAATTGTAAAGAAAGAAAGAAATTAAAATAAAGGGTAATTACAATGTTGGTCAAGTAGCATGGGATTTCAGCAGGGAGTAAGCAGAAAAGTGCAGACTGGCAAGAGTTCATGGGGAGACCCTTCTCTTGTTTCCAACTGCAAATAAGCACCTTCCGGTCAAACACCCCTTGATAGGTAATAGCTAGCCATGGGGGCGGAGGGGGGCTATAGTGGAGGACGGGGGAGGCACAGGGTGAATTCAGCCTCTGCCCTCTCAGTGACTGCCCTCCCTGATGGTCACTGTCTCAGTTTGCTCAGCTACCACAGACTGGGTGCCTTCAACAAGAGAAATTTATTTCTCATAGTTGTAGAAGACAGAAATCCAAGATCAAAGTGCTGGCCAGTTCAACTCCTGGTAAGACTTCTTTTCCTGGCTTAGCCACCTTCTTACAGTGCCCTCACACAGCAGAGAGAGAGAGGGGGAGAGAGCTCTGATGTCCCTTTGCTTTCCTAAGGACACCAGCCCTGTTAAACTAGGGCCCCTCCTTACTGACTTCATTTAACCTTGACCACCTCCTCAGAGACCCTATCTCCAAATATAGTCACATTTCAGGGTTGGGGCTTCAACGTATGAACTAGCAGAGGAGGGGAAACACAATATACAAACACTTGGTCTATAATAGTCATCATGCCTTAATTAGATTTTAAATAGCCCTAGAGAGTCTATAATGAAAGCAGCTCTAAACCTCATTAAGAAAATAAAAGAAATACACGTTAGTACCTTCCTGGAATAGTCAAGAAGTGATTTGAACATTCATTAATATTACAGTTTGCTTAGAATTCTGTTGCTATTTAGATAACCATCCATGAATGCAAATAGATTTTTTTCCTATTCAATCTTGTCTCCGAATAATCAGTTTGTCTGGTCTAGGATTTTATTCTTATCGAGCATCGACTATGGTACTTGACTGATTTTAAGATACATATTTTTTCCATCTTTTAACATGTCAGGAGGTGTCACAACTGATAGCATCTTCCCATTATAATTGGCATTGCTTTTTTTCTTTGAAATACACAAAATAGCAGTATATTTCACAATTGACAGCCTCTTAGATTTAATAAATATGGTAGGTTGCAGGCACTGTTCTAAACTTTCTACAAATATCATCCTATGTAATCTTTAAAAATGCCATAACGTAAGTACTATTTTTATTCCTATTTTAGAGTTAACAAAATGTTCAGAAACTAATTTTCCCAAGTTAATACAGCTATCTAATGGAAAGAGGAGGCATTCTACAGTATCTATGCTCTCACAGAATGGCAGAAAACATAGTGGCCATGGTAGGTGATATTTTGCCAAGTAGAGCCAAAATAGTATCTCTCAGCAACTCACAAGACCTGGCTCAGTTTCCCACTTAAAACATCTTTTCTACTTGATGACAGTGTTTGTGTGGCTCCACTTAGACAATCTTTCAACAATTGCGTGTGTTGTTGACATAAGACAGTAATCTTTGAATAATGATATACCTTGTTTCCTTGTAATCTTTGTTCCTGGCACAGAAGATGGGTTCTCAGAAACAGATACTTAAAATTGCTGAAGGAATGATGGCAAAAGGCAGAGATCCAGTGGGCTATCAATGATTATACATGCATGAGCAGCTCGTGTTATCACATTGTATTAGTGTTCTCCAGAGAAAGGGAACCAATGAGATGTGTGTACATAGATATAAAGAACTTTATTATAAGAAACTAGCTCTTGTGATTACGGAAGCTAGCAATTCCCAAGATCTTCAGGGTGAGTTAGCAGGCTGGAAATGCAGGAGAACTGGTGGCTTAGTTCTAGTCTGAGTTCAAAACATTGAGACCAGGAAAGACACTGGTGTCATTCTAGTTCAAAGGTAAACAGACTCAAGACTGAAAAAGAGCTGATGTTGCCTTTGGAGTCCAAAAGCAAGAAAAGCAGGAAGAATTCTCTCTTACTCGGGGGAAGGTCAGGATTTTTGTTCTATCCAGGCCTTCGACTGATTGGATGAGGCCTGCCCACATAAGGGAGGGTAATCTGCTTTACTCAATCTATATATTTAAATGCAAATCTTATCCAAAACACTCTCACAAACACACACACACATATGCGGAATAATGTTTAACCAACTATCTAGTCACCCCACTAGTCAAGCCAACATATAAATTTGAGCATCATAAATATCATACAGCTAGGCAGTATAGTTGCTGGATGGGGGAAAAATAATGAAAGCAGAGAATAAATAAGAAACTAGTTGCTTTCGTGGTAAACTTAGTTCTTTGAAAAGGTACAAGAAAGATGCCTTATTCAAATAAGCTTAGTACAAGAGAATGATCACTTCAGATAAATTCACTTAAAACAAAAATGGATCTACTCTCTTAAATAGTGAGGAACATTTTGGTTGGGGAACTGTCTTGAAAACTACAGCTACATACATACCTATCACATAACAGCTATGCAGTAAGTGAAAAGTTGTAGTTGACATTTCTCTTCTGAGGTTTACTTTAGAGTTTCAAGGTGTGAACTGGAATAGATAAGACTGGGTTATTCATAAGTATTGCCAGTTTCACTGGCCAGAAACTGGCCAAAGAGGAAAAAAAAAAAAAAAAAACTATATATGCCGTTAATCCTTGTCAGCTGCTGAGCCATTTCCCTTCCAGTTTTTTTCTGGTTAGGTAGATGGAAGCATATTTATTTCTATTTATTTAACCAGTACTTACATATAGTGTACTGTGTGCCAGACACCATTCTCAGTGCTCCTGGAGATATATGTTATAAGTGGGAAAACTTGAAACTAGTCCTTTCCACACTTATGAATTTGCAATAGGGTTGCGTGTGTTCTTTTCAAAAAAACATAACTTTGAACACTGGCAGAATGGTAAACTTTAAGATACCTGGTTCCTTATTCACCTGAATAATCAATGTACACATTGTGAAAAGTGTTATAACAATCCTTACAACAAAAAATGGATTGCTTTGGGATTGCTACAGAGGATGGATTAACCTTATCTGCTTAAATACACATCCTTTTATTCTTATTAAGTATGCCTTTAAGAAAAGTTGCAAACAACAGGGTAAGTACCTGTTTGCCCCAGTGCAGTTGGGACTTTTCTACTGTAAAAAAAGAACATAAAATACAAAACCACATTTGCACCAGAAGTTCTTTGGCTTAAACTATTTGAAAGCTCATAGTGAGACAGAAGGCATCAGATTGGGGCAACTTTCTTTAGGCTATTATTTCCCTTTCATCCTTTTCCTTTTGTCCCAATCCTTTTTCCCCTTCCTCCTCCAGCCCAGCACAAGAAAACAGACCCTAAGAGGTAAGCCTCACACTCCGGGGATCTTAGAAGACTTTTATTTGATTTGAGCAACATTTTCTCTACAGCATTCTCAGCCTTTCCTCCTTGGGAGCAGAACAGAGGAAAGAGAAGGCTGAAAAGAAGATTGCATGAAATGAGAGCAGAGAATGAGGCCATGGCTTATCACTTGCTTTTGGGAAACATGCCCAAAATTACTGGTTTGCTTCCCTTACAATGCCCAAGCTTCTTCCCCTGTCCTAGAGCCAACCAAAAGTTGGACAAACAAGGTAACTTGGTTGCAGAGACTGATATGCTCTGAGTCCCTACTATGCACCAGGCCCTCTGCTGGGGCTGAGAACATAGTAGCAAAGAAGAAAGATGCCTCTGGCCTAAACAAGTAGAGATACTGTATGAAAATATCTGACAATTCTCCTAAGGAATAAATGGACTTCTCCGATCAAGGAGAGAAAAGAGGTAACCAAGGTTACCAAGGAGACCAAGGTAACTAAGGAGAGAGCCCTTGCCTTGGAGTCAGAATCACTGAGCTGGAATGCCAGCTTCCAGACTTGGGTAATTCAACCAAGTAACTCAGTCTCATTTTTCTCATATACAACTAATATATTATGTATCTCACATGACGGTTATGAAGTTTCCATTCAAGTGCTTAATGAATACACGGTGAGCTACTGGAAACACCATAGATGTTGCATTAATGACTCTAAGGCTTTTGTTTACATATTTATTCAATAAATATTTGTGAAGCCCTTGATCTGTGCTAGGTACATGGAAACATACTACTCAAAAAAACAGGGCAAAAAAATAATTCTCTTCCTCAAGGGCGTTTGTTATTTTAGTGATGAAAGAAACAAAGCAGGGGAGATGCAATTTAAGATAAGGAAGGTCTACAAAACTATAATTCAAAAAGATACATGCACCCCTATGTTCATTGCAGCATTATTCACAATAGCCAAGACATGGAAACAAGCTAAATGTCCATCAACACATGAATGGATTAAGAAGATGGGGCACATATATGTGAAAGAATACTACTCAACCATAAACAAGAAAAAATAATGCCACTTGCAGCAACATGGATGCAACTTGAGATTCTCATACTAAGTAAAATTAAGTCAGAAAGAGAAAGACAAATACCATATGATAACACTTACAGGAGGAATCTAAAATGTGGCACAAATGAATCTACCTACAGAACAGAAATGGACTCACAGACATGGAGAACAGACTTGTGGTTGCCAAGAGGGAGGGGGAGAGAATGAGATGGACTGTGAGTTTCGGGTTAAGTAGATTAAAGCTATTACAGTTAGTACACATAAGAAATGAGATCCTGCTATATAGAGCAGGGAACTATATTCAATCTCTTGGGATAGAACATGATGGAAGATAATATGAGAAAAAGAATGTGTATATATGTATGACTGGGTCACTTTGCTGTATAGCAGAAATTTATAGAACATTGTAAATTAACTATAATAAAAAATTAAATAGAATAGGGAGGGGCTAAGAAACGTACATGTCAGTGTGAAATTAAAGCACGTAAGAGAATAATTCTTTAAGACACCTCAGGGAAAGAGGCCCTGATACCTGGAGCCATATGAGAGAAGGCAAGATTAATAGAAGAGGTTGCTAGAAAGATAACAGGGGGTGAATAGGCAGGTTACCAGGAGCCCCACAGGTCACTGTGGTGGCTCAGGGTTTTTTTAACATCTAATGAGAAACCCCTGAAGTATCTGAACTTAGAATGACCTGATATGACAAGTATTTATAAAGGATCAACTATGATGATAACAGACTAAAAGGAATAAGAACAGAAGCAGGGACACGGCACCTGTCGCAATAATCCAGGGAGAGGTGATGATGGCTTGGACCAGGTGGTAGAAGCAGAGGTATAAGAAAAGGTCAGATTCTGAATATATTTAGTGGTTGATATGACAGAGTGTGTTGATAGATTAAACATATGATGTAAAAGGAAAAGAGGAGTCAATGCAGCCTCCAGAGTTGTTCCCTTGAACAACAAAAAGGGTGGGATTGTCCCTTAAATAAATGAGGGCAAACCAGGAGCTTGTTTGTTAGGTTTTAGGTGCTGACTAGCTATTTAACTGAGGAAGGTCAAATACAGTCAGATTAGACATGTGAGTCTGGAGCTTAAGAGAGAAGACAGTTTTAAGAGGAGCATGTGCTCACCATTAGAATATGCGGATGGCATTTAAAGCCATCAGCCCTGAAGTTCCCATTATGGCTCAGTGGAAACAAACCCAACTATTATCCATGGAGATGAAGGTTTGAACCCTGGCCCTGCTCAGTGGGTTAAGGATCTGGTGTTGTCGTGAGTTGTGGTGTAGGTGGCAGACCTGACTCAGATCTGGCATTGCTGTAGCTGTGGCATAGGTCAGCAGCTATTGCTCAGATTCGCCCCTTAGCCTGAGAACTTCCATGTGCCACAATTGGCCATAAAAAGAAGAAAGAAAAGAAAAAAAGGCCATCGGCCTGGAATAAAATCCCCAAGGAAATAACCATAGTCTAAGAATTTTTTAAAAGGATCATTTGTGTTAAGAGTTTGGAAGAAGAGAAGGGGTGGGAAGTGACCTAAAAAGAGAGGTGAGGATGAATGTGTGGTGTTCTGGAGGCTCAGTGGGCAAAGGAATAAAGGATGAGGGAGCAATCTGTTAGAATCAAGCTACAGCTCTGATTCGACCCCTGGCCTGGTAACTTCCATATGCTACAGGTACATCCCTAAATAGAAAAAAAAAAAAATTCTGCGGCAAAAGGCAATGATAGCTTGCAGGTGCAAACTAGAATATGTGGATGGATACACAGCAAGGTCCTACTGTATACTGCAGGGAACTATAGTCAATATACTGTGATAAACCATAATGGAAAAGAATATGAAAATATATATGTAAGCGAGACACTTTGCTATACAGCAGAAATTAACACAACATTGTAAATCAACTAGACTTCAATAAACTTGTTTTTTAAAAGGCAATGATAAAATGAAGGATTTTCTCTGAAAAGATATAACTTAGCCATATCTAATCCAAGAATGATAACCCAGCTATTTTTTCCTTTTCCCCTCAAGATCTCCCTACTATATTCAAGAAACACAACATATTCTCAACTTTCTTCAAGGAAAATGGTCCAGCTGCCTGGAACACTGTCTTTGTGGAAAAAACTACCATTACTCTGTTCTAATAGATATTACATATATAATTTTTCAGTAACTGATTGGAAATCAAAACAAAACATTACGTTCTAATCCAACATACCCTAGTCTCTTCCCTTCGTTTTTAGGATATCTGAAAACTTCCCATGCTTGACATTCCCAATTTATCTTAACCAAATATTTTTTCTTTCACTACACAAAATAATACACTCTAAAGATGTTCCCTCCACACTTTTCTTAATCAAATATATTATCTTTTTGCCATTCCTTGTCAAGAATACCATCAACTAGAAGATACATATACATAGAAGATAAGCAAAAATGCTCTAAGAGGATCTCATCATTAGACAAATATATTGTGGATAATATATATAGTATTTCTGATTATATATATATATATAAACCAGAAATAGTTTCCAGTTTAATGATAATATAAAAGCTGTCTTTAGTTAGTAATATACACATTCACGTTACACTGAGATGCTACTTAGTTTTTAGTAATCATCCCGTATTTCAGAAGTATTCCTTCAAAGTGTCTGTTTCAGACTGGATTATGCCCCCCCCCCCAAAAAAAAAGCTGTTATAAGTTGACTCTCTGACCAGTGTGACAGTATTTGATATAGAGACTTTAGGGAAGTAATTCAGGTTAAATGATGTCTTTAAGGGCAGGGTCCTAACCCAAAAGAATGAGCGGTTTTTTAAGAAAAGGAAGAGATGCACACATGTACACAGAACAAGCTGTATGAAGACACACTGAGAAGGGGGCTGCCTACAAGCCAGGAAGAGAGACCTCAACAGGAAATGAATGTGCTGGCACCTTGATCTTGGACTATAACGTCAAGAACTGTGAGAAAATAAATTTCTGTTGTTTAAACCACCCACTGAGTGGTGATTTGTTATGGCAGCCTGAGATGACTCACACATTATCACATTAATTCCAACCCCATGGACAGAAAAAGGTGACATGCTTCACATCAAGGGGTATCACAGTGGAAATATGGTTGAGCGAGATAAATCTTTTGGGATCATTCATGTTTCTGAAAACATTTCTGTTTCTATGTGTATAGAAAATTGATTTTTTTCTTTTTAGGGCTACACCCACAGCATATGGAAGTACCCAAGCTAGGGGTTGATTCAGAGCTGCAGCTGCCAGCCTATACCACAGCCACAGCAACACTGGATCCAAGCCACACACCACCACATCCAAGCTAATGGCAATGCCAGATCCTTAACCCATTGAGCAAGGCCAGGGATCAAACTCGCATCCTCATGGATGCTAGTTGGCTTCATAACCCGTTGGGCCACAATAGGAAACTTCAGTAAATTGAATTTTTAAGCCAAATTCATAATCCACCTTAGTTTATAGCAACATAGTTCATTACAATACCAAACTATACTGAAGAGTGATCTTTTTCTTGGAAAATATATGCAGTTACAATTCAGGGGAGAAAAAGAACAGTTAGATAGGCATAGAAATTTTTAATTGGCAGTTCTAATATGATAGGATGTAAAAGGTGGTAAATAACATAATGGATATAAAGTACTTTTTATTCAATCTTTCTTTAGATTTGAGAGGTTTACAAGTAAGTAAGAAGTTGGTGGTGGGGGGGTTAACATTACAAGAAATAACTAGAAGTCATTAGAGTCATTAAAAATTCCAGGTTCCTCTATTGAAATAGCTACTCTGTCCTCTTTCTACTTCTGGGAGTTTTTAAATAAGTGACTTTAATTTTCTTTGCCTCAGTTTCCATATCTGCAAAATAACAAACCTTCAGAGGTCTGATATGAGGATAAATATTAATATAGCTAAAGTGGTGAGAATGATGCCTGGTATATAGTAAGTGCTAAATAAGTACTGGCAGTGATAATAATAATAAGTATGATAGTAACATTGTGTTATTATTATTATAGACTATTTAAATAACTATTAAACTGGTAAGATCTAGGAAGAAATGCAAACCTATTTCAGTTCATTTTTTTAAATCACACTTCTCAGAATAAGGAAATTGTAAATATCTTTTAAAAGTGAAGCATCCACCTCATAATCATCCCCTTACCAACTGATATTGAATTTAAGATCTGAAATAATCAGCAATCTTTGTTTTAATTTTTCCCCACCTGGTGCATGAATTCTTTTATTTCACCAGAAGTAGTCATTCAATGCTTCCTTAAACCTTTAGCTCTCCTCTTAGAAGCCAGGTGCTGCCAAATTTAGGGAATCTCCAATGTTGTAAGTCATGACTCCCATCCCCATTGCACTGGACTGTATATACTGGGCACCCAGTTTCTGTTTCTCTGGCCCCTGGTTTCATTATTGCCTAGGACTTTTAAAGGTTTTGAACTCATCAGGACCACTGGGGACAGGAAATCAAATAAAGTGGCTCCTCGTGGTCAGTTGATCAGATGTACCTTTTTCCTCTGCAAGAGGAACATAATTGCAGAGACAGAAAAGAGATTGCAAAAAGCCTCTCCCATAGAGGTAGTTGATGAAGCAGAGAAATGATACCATGATTCACTTGCCTTTGCCTTTCAGCCCCTGACACACTTTCCCCCCTTTCATAGCTCTCCAACAAATCAGGGGAACAGCTAACTGTAAGAAAGAAAGAAAAAGAAAATAGAAGGAAAAGTGTAATTGCTGTGCTCAGTTTCAAAGAACCTGTTACACAACTACTGTGTATACATGCTAAAGTTAGAATGAAGCCAAATGGAAAAATAAAAGATAAAAATAAACAAAAGGACTTGCTTTAGTCCCTGCAAGTTCCTTTCAATATCTGTATCTGTGACTTCAACAAGGTTTTACACAGTTGGGTAGATTTCTGAATCATTCTACCAAATTTATATGCAGAACCATCTCAGTGGACAAAAATAAATAAAATTATGTGCATAGAGAAATTGGTAATAAGCATCAACTTGTACATTTAAAACATAAAAAGGATATATGTAGTTTTTAACATTTTCCCTTAAGAAATTTTGTTCTATTTTATGTCTAACTAAAATAGACTTGAGAATATGCTGTATAATGTTTTTTATCATAACCTAAACAATATTTTATTTAAATTATCTCTTATAAACACAACTTTTGACACATTATACATGCCACTAAGTATCTAAGCCCAGAATTAAAATAGCATTCCAATATGCTACACTGACATGTCACCATGAACCTTTCCTTAATAGCAGCTTAGCAGAAGAAGTTTTCAATAGATGTTTTCATTTATTAATTCCAATTAAATATAGCAAATTACCCACCTATGTTGGTCTTCTCTCCTTCCTAAGACATAGCTACAGTTAAGGAAGACAAAAGATCCACACTCACAGGAGTCAAGAATAAAAGTGGAACCATCATCAAGTGAGAAACACTGAATGCTGTTTTGGGAGATGGAAAGCAGATGGATTAGCATTGACTGATTGAGACAGCAGAAGTGGGGGATGAGACTGGCACACTTCCAAAGACCTCAGTAGGCTCTTCAAGGGATGGGACTCAAAGCAGGAGACCTAGCTGACCACCAGCATACTCAAAAAGAAATTCCACCAGTCACCAACTCCTACATCTACCCAGAGATTCCACTCTCCCATAAAGGAGGTGCAGCATTTAGAGAAAGTCTCCAAAATGAAAAGAACCAAGGTAAACAAATAGACAAAATAAGGCTAGAGGATACAGAGTTAATGCAAGGAACAAAGACCTAAGAGTACCAATAGTAGCAGCATGACTCCAAAAGAAAAAGAGGAGGAAGAGGGGGAGAAAGATAGGATTAACCCTTATGATGTACCAAATATTCTGTTTATTAATATTTAATGTAATAAACACTTATATATTCCTACAATTTTATATATATAATCTCAAAGTTATAGAACATATAGATATATATATATTATCATTACAGCTTTGACAATAAGTATGGAAAGGGAATAAGACAAAGCTTTACAAGACCATCTATCAAGTATTCAAAAAATAACAACAAACCACATCTCAAATCCAGGTAATCTGCTCCTGCCAAATGCTATGATAAAAAAAATCAATCTGATAATAATAAAGCACTCTTGAGAATTTTTTAATAGCTGAAACCTTTTTTCCCAAAGAAAATCTCTTAGAGAATTCAAAAAAATGAAGATTAAGTGATAGAAATTATGAAAGCAAGCAGTAAATACTTAAAGCAACAACCCAGACGGCCCAATATCCTATTCTAGAGTTAAAGAACAACAATAACCAAAAATGTAGTGAGGATATCATCAAAGAAATACCTGTCCAAAATCAGAAGGACTTGAATCCAGTTAATACCCAGTAACACAGAATGAAGAGTGACCTACACCAAGACACATTGGCATGAAATTTAAACATCTCAGAATAACAACAACAGCAAAACAAAACAAAGCAAAACAAAAGGGTAAAAGCTTAGAGAAGTCGTGGAGAAATACTAACTTGTGGAAAAAGAACCATTCTATTAGATTTCTCAAAAGCAACACTATATGCCAAAAAGCAAATGAATCATGCTTTCATAGTTCTCGGGAAAAGATTGCTATACCCAACAAAACTATGGATAAAATGTAGACAAAACTATTTCAGACATTGACTCAAAACTTTCATTTTCATGAACCCAATGGTTTAGGAATTTACTGGAGGATATGCTGTAGCAAAATAAAGGAGTAAAGTTAGAAAGAGAGAGACAAGGGAAAGGAAGGAATTGAATTTAAAAGACAGGTCAAATAAAGTCACAGAAAAAGAAGCCAAAATGGAGATCTTTGAAATAAAGGGAATATTTGGGGATGCATAAGCTGAAAACCTTTCTGCATACAAATTAACCAAACAGTTGGAAACAATAAAACCATGCAAGAAAGGATATGTAATCTTTATCTAGCATAACAGAATGTTAATACATAAGATCTACAATTGATGAATCGATAAATCACAGGATATGCATTGTGTTCTGAAATATGATAATGACAGAAAATCAAAGATACAGAGAAAGAATAGAGTTCCTACCGTGGCGCAGTGGTTAACGAATCTGACTAGGAACCATGAAGTTTCGGGTTTGATCCCTGGCCTTGCTCAGTGGGTTAAGGATCCGGCTTTGCCGTGAGCTGTGGTATAGGTCGCAGAAGTGGCTTGGATCCCATGTTGCTGTGGCTCTGGCGTGGTCCGGCGGCTACAGCTCCAATTAGACCCCTAGCCTGGGAACCTCCATATGCTGAGGGAGTGGCCCAAGAAATGGCAAAAAAGACAAAAAAAAAAAAGATATCGAGAAAGAAAACAGTAATTATAGCTGGATAGAGAGACCAGAGACAGAGAGGTGAAGCTGTTGATTTTCAAATATATACAAGCATTACTTTGATAAATTTAATAGTGTATTTTGAAATTCTAACCAACCAGATGACTCCAAAGCCATAGTATCTTACATTCATAGCTAAGTCCTTACATACCTATATGCATACATACACACGCACATACATACATGTATATGCATATACATACATTAATTGACTTGTTAGCACTTGATAATTGTCTAAGTTTTCTATTTTTGAAAATTTTTTCTACAATACTACAGCTATTTCTATGTAAAAAATATTTTATGTGCATTTTTCAGATCTACTTAAGCAGTCATACACCCACATGCATACATGATTCCTTACATGAATATCGACTTAAAACTATTGTTAAAACCCTCAAGAAAAAAGAGGAAATCCCATCGAGTATAGAACAATATTTAATTGACATTAATCTCTTCCTGGGTACCATCTCTTAAACTATAAGCTTCATCAGGGCAGGGAACACAACTTCCTTATTCATGATCAGATCCCTACAGTAAGAAGTAAGTTCTTCTTGAATTAAGGAGTAATGGTCTTTTACATACATGGTTTAAACTAGTAATAGGAGATAATTGCTACATAAAAGCTTCATCGATGGACTACAAACCTGAACCACTTGCACCTTTATGTTATGAAAACTCAGGGAAGATTTCCCTGCATGAGGATATGTGCATTCTCTAGACTAGTTAAGGATTCTTACTCATTTTTAAAAATCCAAATATAAACTTAATCAAATTCCAAACCTTTTATATCCTGCATTTGGGATCTTTGTTTCATTTGCTTTTATTGAAACTCTAGGTAAAAATACTTTGTCAAAAATGCCTCCCACCTAAAAACATGATGGCTTTAGGAATGATATCCAAATAGGGGTAAAAAGTAGGGTTAACATGGGGGATAATGCATTTTAAATGCTGTATGGGTAGAAAAGCTTGTGACCACTCAGGAAAAATTAATGACAACATGTTATGAAATGGCCAGAAAAATTGAATACAATAAACCCTACTGATCACAGTGATTCTTTCTGAGGAAATGAGATGGAGAAAGAGAAGTTTAGAATGGGCAAGGAATTATTCTAATAATTGAAGAAAATAAAAGCAATTATTAAAATGGAAGTCCATAAAGCAGAGAGGCTCTTTTAACCAATGTTCTGGAGTAGTTTTCTAATGAGGGTACATGAATGCTTAGAAATAGACAAAGACCTTCCAGTGGCTACACCCACATACAACTTGAGGGGAATCCATTTCTAGACTATCCACCAAAGTTTTTTTAACCTAAAAACATCGGATGTGCCTATGATGGAGGCACACACCTGCTCTCCAGAGCTACCTCACTACCTCTAACTTGAAAAAGGAAGTAACTTTTGGGTGACCCATGTCTCACTATGAAATAAACATTTCTGGATTAATACCTAAGAAAAGGACAGTTTTAAATGTGGAGTTATTCAAAGTCTACTCTCCAACATTCATCTCATTTACAGATGAAATTCCAATAAAATTTTACTAATGAAGAAGAATTTTAAATGTCAACCTAAAATGTGCATAAACTTCCCATTTGTTCTAAGGGTGAAGACAACACCACTCGATGACTTTCTAGAATATTCTCATAGATTGCCACAGCACATGGAATGCTCTCACGCAGGGAGAGCAGCAACTGAGCTGCATACTCATCAAAATTAATTCTGTCCTACCAAATGCACTTATACCATTGGTCATATAATTAGGAATTATGCAACCCACCTGAATATCAGCTGAAAGACTTGTTCCCTCTCCAAAATTAAACCAAATGCTTGGAAAGGTTCAAAGGCAAACTGTGAAAATGCAATCAAGTAAGATGTAGGCAAGACAAATATAAAAGAAAGCAACAGAGATTTTCTTTTATTTTAGTAAGGCTGCACACTTATCTTAGGTCCTTAGTTCATTTTTACAAAGAAACTGGAATGCGGGAATGATTTAGCATAGGTGACCTTTATGACAACAAGACAATATGGAATTCAGAATATTAGATACATGCTCAAAGAAAAGACCCTCATCTAACATCAAATGATTTCTAAATGAATGTATATTTTTAGGTATTAAGTTAAAATATTTAGGCATATTCTTTAACAATTCCTTCTCTAAGTGACTTTCTCACTTAACCAAACAACTGCTGGTCTCAATCGCCTAGGTAAGAAAGCATCTACAGTCTTCTAATCTTATTTGGTTAGTTATTTGGTTAAGTGAGAAAGTCACTTAGAGAAATTCAGCCCAGTCATTCCCCAAGGAGTACACTGTATATCCTATAATGGACAAGGGTCCCAGGCACTCAGTTTCCAGCCCAACTGAGTTGTACTCTAATACAATTCTACAATGCAATCCCTCAAATTGAGGGTAAACTCTATAGCACTGCTCCCTCTTCAGACACCAGGTCACCTTCTACTTTGGACCAACTTGGGCTACAAATTCAAGGGGTTCCCAAGAGCCCCTTAGTTTTGACAATTCTCCAAAACTACTCACAGAACTCAGGATACCTACAATTATAGTTTTATTACATATTTTTAAAAATGCACATAGGGCAAGGTCTAGAAGTGTCCTGGGCAAAGAGATTCCACACCCTCTCCTTCAGAGAGCATGTTACCCTCCTGACACATCAGTAAGTTCACCAACCAAAAAGCTCCACTGAACTCTGGTGTCCAATTTTTACTGGGATTCCATTGTACATTCATGATTGGTTAAATCTGGCCATGTAACTGAACTCAATCTCCAGCTCCCCTCCTCTACCCAAAGGTCAGGCGGCTAAATGTTCCAACCTTCTCATCACATGCCAGGCATTTCTGACGACCAGTCTCCATCCTAAAGCTACATTGGGGCCCAATGAGCCCCCTCATTAGGAAAACAATGGCAGTCCTATCACTCAGGAAATTCCAAGAGTCTCTGAAACTGTGTGCCAGGAATCAGGGAAAAGACCAGATATATCCTTTATTTATCTACAACAGGTAAATTAAAATTATGTCATAGGGACACTGTCATTCAAATTTTAATGAAATTTTGAGTAACGACTAAGAGTAGAGGAGCTTAAGAAGAGGTAAGGAGGACAGGAAAGCACAAATGAATTAACAGTGATGCAAGAACACAAAACCAGTGATAGAGATGGATTAAGGAGTCAACAATGGACTAAGACAAGAAAGTATTGTCAATATGTTTTCAAAAAACAGTATTTTTGTGCCAGAACAAAGCAACTGGGGGGAAAAACCAAACATAAAAGAACCTTGCTTCATCCTCTAGGAGATGAATCTAGAATAGTCTCACTGACTTAGGGTAGATATTGGGAAGGCTAGCAAAAACTGTAGGGGTCCCCTTGCCAAGCTCCAGTACTAGGAGGGGTGACAATACTTGGAAAGGAAGCCTCTGAAAGGAAGAGTTCACTCCTAGAAATACCCGCTATGTTCACTCAACAACAAAACACTGAAATTCACAAACAATGCCAAACACTTAACAATGTATTGTTAGTATTACAGAATCCTTTCATTCTGCCCCATAGATTAGGAAAGTGTTAATTCCTACTTGTTTTGTTAGGAAACTACACTTTACTGAGTATTTAATACACATCATCCCCTTTGAAATAGCTCTTGAACTGGAAGGGAAGAAAGATAAGACCATGACCACAAAGCCATTGCTTATGAAAAGAAAACTCTTCATGCTCTGCACTCTCAAGCAAAAAACATAAGAAAGTAAAAGAAGAAAATGTTATTAAATTGAATACAAGCAAAAGTAAAGCACGCAACCTGAATTCCCCCCTTAATAGCACATACGTGAGAAGCAGTAGATCAAAGATGAATTAATCAATGAATGGTATTAGGTCAATGAGATAGCCACGTGGAAAAAAAAAACAATCTGAATTAATATGCAATGCTACACAGCAACGTACACTCAAGATGGATGAAAAATTTGAACATAAAATAATAAAACATAAATGCATGTGAGAAAACATGAGAGGTTTTTTTTCTTCCATTTTGTAGTAAGGACACCCTTTCTAATCAAAACATAAAACCCAGAGGTGTAAGAGAGAAAAACTATATATTTGTGTAAAAATGAAATTATATGGCAAAACCAAAAATAAACAGAGTTAAACACAGGAGAAGGCTTTGCTTCTGAAAATGGCAAAAGAAAGCCACTCCCACCATAACAAATGAAAAGCCTAGTAATCCACAGAATCAAAATTTTTTGAGCAGATCCAAGAGTCACAAATAACATGGGTGAAATGAATTCCAAAGGATGGAAAATACTTCTGAGGAGATGAATTGTTTGACTTTTGTCAGAAAAGATGAGAAAAAAGGTGGCTGCCATAGAAGCAGACAATGAGAAAAGAACTGAAATTTTAACCATTTCCTAAAGACCAAATGTAAGCAGAGAGCCCCAGGCACAAGGGAAATTTGAACTCACTCTTTTCCAAGATCTACCACTGGGAGCTCATGAGAAGGTCTGGGAACAGACTAGGAGATAGAGAAACTCCCTAGGCCGTACAGGTGTGAGATTGGTCCTCAGCTGTCGCTGAAGAACACACACAATTCATTGTTCTAGAACTTTCTCACATACTGTGTGGAAGTTATGTGCAGTCCTAGAGGTTAGTGATCACTATCAAAGTGGAATAAAACCTGAGTACCCTTGCCCACACTGCTACTAGATGGAAGCCACCCGCCACTGGGGGAGGGGATAACGGGGAAAACCCACTCATTCCCAGGATCCTATCATGATAAAAGCCACTAGTCAGAGGGGGCAGAGGATATAGAGAGGCAACCTGCTACTTCTCATGTCACCTTCCCTGACAGATACCAGGGAAAGTTCAGCCACCATGGAAGAAGGAGCAGGAGCTTTGAGAAGAGCCCCACACTTGAAGCTCAGGTATACAGACCTGATGCTAAAGTAGGAGAGACAAGAAACCCTGCTCCCTATAAGACATACCAAAAATAATGAGCAACACTGGTCATTGGAAAGGGACAAGAGCATAGCGGGAGGCCACCTCCATGCCACAGGTGTATGGGACCAACTGGGGGTGAAGTGGGAAGAATGGGGGAGAAAATACTCTGGTCATACAGGTCCCACATAAGCATGAGGTGGCATCGGTCCACTGTATAGGACAGCTATGAGGCACTGAGGGTAATGAGAGCAACACCAAAAATAAAATCCAGCTCATGTGACAGACTATACTGATTCGACGCATTGCCTGATAGTAAAGAAAGGCTTATTTCTGCTCACAAATAATGTTTATCTCAGTCTCCTGTTCTGTTCACACTGTCTCACATTGAGTAAAAAAATTAAACTCACACAAGAAATCAAAAAAATGTACAGTAGAAAATATATATATAAATAAATGATAAAGTATTTTGAAACAACTAAAAACATTTAAGAATAAAAAGCAAAAACACTTTAAAAAATTAAAATTAAATAATGAAAATTAAAAAAAAAAAAAATGACCCAGAGGACAATGGAGCAACGTTTTGAAAGTACTGGGAGAAAAACCAGAATGCAGAATTTCATGTCCCAAACTGAAGGCAAAATACAACAGGAAAAGTAAAGTAGAATTTTTTAAAATTATTCAAAAATATCAGGAAAGAGGAGTGGAGGGACATAAAAAGAGAAGTAACAAGAAAAAATAAATAAAGAAACTAGTAGACTCAAACCCAAACATATCAATACTTACGGTAAATGGTAAAGGACTATGGAATTCAGTTAAAAGGCAGAGATTCTTAGAATGGACAAAATAAAAACACGGCCTGAATATAGGCTATCTACAAGAGACACACCTTAAGAAACAGAAAGGTAGAAAGTAACTGAATAAAAAAAAGATTTATCATGTGAAAAGTAAGCATAAAAAGATTGAAATTACTTTACTAATAGTATATGTTATATTACTAAACAATATGCATTGCCCTGAATAAAGAGGGACATTTCATTATAATAAAAAGGAAAATTTAACAGAGACATTAAAAAATTAATGTGTATACAGTAGAGCTTAAAATATGACACTACATATGGCCAAAAAAATACATGAAAAGATGCTCAACATCACTAATTATTATAGAAATGCTAATCAAAACTATAATGAGATAGCACCTCACACCAGTCAAAATGGTTAGCATAAAAAAATTTTATAAACGCTAAATGCTGGAGAGGGTATGGAGAAAAGGGAACCCTTCTATTACTGTTGGTGGGAATGTAAGCTGATGCAGCCACTATTGAGAATAGTATGGAGGTTTCTTAAAAAACTAAAACTAGGAGTTCTCATCGTGGCTCAGTGGTTAACAAATCCGACTAGGAACCATGAGGTTGAGGGTTCAATCCCTGGCCTTGCTCAGTGGGTTAAGGATCCGGCATTGCCATGAGCTATTTTTCTTTTTTTTTTTTCTGCTTTTCAGGGTCACACCTGCAGCATATGGAAGTTCCCAAGCTAGGGGTCAAATCAGAGCTGCAGCTGCTGGCCGAGGACACAGCCACAGCCACAGCCACACAGGATCCCAGCAGCATCTGTGACCTACATCACAGCTCACGGCAATGATGAACTCTTTAACCCACTGAGTGAGGCCAGGGATCGAACCGGTGTCCTCATGGATACTAGTCAGAGTCTTAACCTACTAAGCCACAGTGGGAACTCCCAAAAGACATTTTTCTTACTTTTAATCTCTTTGAATTAAACTGACCACTTAAATCAAAATAGTAATGTACTGACACAGAAGACAAATGAATGAAAAGACATTACTGTAAGGCTCTTACACTGTACATGAAGTGGTACATTATGTGACGTTAGACTGTGAGAAATTAAAAATATATATGTTAAATGCTAGAGCAGTACTATTCAAGAAAACATTCTTTGATGATGGAAATGTTTCATATTTGTCCTATCCAACGCAATAACCGCAGACACATGTAAATACTGCATACTTAAATGAGGTTGGTTCCCTAAAGATATGAAATTTTAATTGTATTTAATTTTAATTAATAAAAAAATTAAGTTTAACTGGCCATATATGGAGAGTGCCTATGATTTTGGATGATGCAGGCCCACTATCAAAAATTGTTAAATTTCCCCAGAATGATCCCTAGAATGATCAGGCTCAGTTAAAAACAACCACTAAAAAACAGTATTTAAAACAAACAAACAAACAAACAAACGTAGATAGTAATAACAGAGAAAAAAAAATCATGAAAAATATTTTCTTCAAAAGGCAGAAAAAGAAACAAAAGAAATTAAAAACATATGAAAGGAGAAAATATAGTAATGTTATAGACTTAAACCTGGTCATTTATATAATTATGTTAAATATAAACCATTAAATATACCAATTAAAAGGATGTCTGAACAATAAAACCTAATTATATGCTGTCTACTTTAAATATATACCTAGAGATTGCTTAGAAGGAAAAAACATACCATGCAAACACTAATGAAAGAAAAGCTGGAGTAGTTAATATTGTTATTAGATTACATGAATTTCAGAGAGAGGACTATTACTAGAAGTAAAAACTGGAACTTCATGATCATAAAAGAGTCAACAAATAACAAGAGGATATAATAATCCTAAATATATGCATCCAATACCAGAGTTTCAAAAAACACAAGACAAAAACTCATGAAACTCAGAAAATACATTAAAAAATTCACAATTACAAGTAGAATCTTCAAAACTCTACTTTCAGTAATGAATAAATCAGTAAACAAGTAACGAGCAAAACAGAGACTTACGAAACAACTCTGCACCAAAACACACATATTTTTTAGTGCACATGGAATATTCACCAAGATAAATTATATCCTAGGCCATAAAAATTTCCAAAAATTTAAAAGGATATGGATGTGTTCTGTGACCACAAAGGAATTAAACTAGAAATAATAGGAACATATTTGGAAAAAAAATCCCAACTACTGAAATTAAAGTAACTTTTTAAATTGGTCAAATAAATCAGAAGGGTAATTGAGAGACATTTTGAATTGAATGAAAGTGAACACAATATGTAAAAAACTTGTGGGACACAGCTCACTCAGGTGAACCTGAATAACTAAGGTGCTCGTGTAAAGAAAGAAGAAAGGTCTCAAGTTTAAAGTTATGATTTTATATTAAGAAGCTATAAAAAAGGAAAGCAAATTAAAGCCAAAGTAAGCAAAAGGAAGAAAATAACAGTAAGAGCAAATAGTAATGACAGAGAACAAAGAAAAAACTAGGAGTTTCTTTGTGAAAAAATAAAAGTTTTCTCTGTGAAAAGGCCAATTAAGTTGTTAAATTTCCCCAGTATGATCAAGAACAAAAGAGAAAAAAAATACCAATAATACAAATATCAATAACGAAAGAAGAAATATCACTATAGGTTGAACTGACATTAAAAGGATAAGTAAATATCATGAACAACTTTATGCTACAAAATTTGCTAACTACCTGAAAAACACAAAATGTCCAAAGGTCATTCAAAAAGATATAGATAAGCTGAGTATTCTTACACCTAATTAAAAGACTGAATTTTAATTTTAAAACCTTCCAGAAAACCAGATGCTACTTGATTTTACTGCTGAATTTTTAGAAACATTTAAGGAAGAGTTACTGCCCGTATTACATAAACTCTACTAGGAAACAGAAAATAAGGGAACATTTACTACTTCATTTTATATGGCCAGCATTATCCTGATACCAAAACCAAACAAAAACATTACATTCAAAGCAAATTACTCACCAGTATTTCTCATAAACATAGATGTAGATGTGTGTTTAAGATCAAGAAAATCAATAAGAGCTAAAACTATAAAACTTACAGGAAAACATAGGGGGAAATCTTCATGACATCAATTTAGGAATGGATTCTTAGATATGTATATGAAATCAAAAGTATAAGCCAGAAACCAAAAATAGATAAAATGGGCTTCGTAAGAATTACAAACTTTTGCTCCTCAAAGACATTTAAAAATTAAATTAGGACACACGAACTAGGAAAAATGATTTGGAAAACATATCTAACAAAGGGGTTTTAACCAAGCTATATAAAGAACACTCACAACTCAGTAACAAAAGAAAAAAATAAACACCTGCTCTCACTGACAAATAGTCACAACACTTGAAGAGACTCTTCAACAAAGAAAATTTGTGATGAGCAATTTAGCATATGAAAGTATGCACAACACCAACAATTATCAGAGGAATGAAAATTAAAAGTATGGTAAGATATCTATTAGAATGGCTAAAATCATAAAAGTGACAGAACCAACAGCTGGTGAGAACAAGGACCAACTAGAATTTTCATGTATTATTATGAGAATTATCTTATAAGGTAGGAATGCAAAATAGTAGAGCCACTGTGGGAAATAAGTTTGCAGCCTATTATGAAGTTAACCATGCAATTATCAGACATCACAGCAATCCAAATACTAGGTATTTACCACAGAGAAATGAAAATATATTTCTATATGAAGGCTTATATATGAATGGCTATAGCAGGGTTTTTACCCCCAATAGTTAAAAAGTAGAAACACTGCAAATATCCATCACTTGGTGAATAGATAAATGGTGGTATATCCACACAATGGAATACTACTAATGAACAATAAAAATGAATTAATTACTCACATGCACAACATGGATGAATTTTTTTATTACTCAAATGAATTTATCACATCTGCAGTTGTATAATGATCATAAAAATCCAATTTCACAGTATTTCCACCCCACAACCCAAGCACATCCTCCCACCCCACAAACTGTCTCCTCCAGAGACCATAAGTTTTTCAATGTCTGTGAGTCAGCATCTGTTCTGCAAAGAAGTTCAGTCTGTCCTTTTTTCAGATTCCACATGTCAGTGAAAGCATTTGATGTTGGTGTCTCATTGTATGGCTGACTTCACTTGGCATGATAATTTCTAGGTCCATCCATGTTGCTAAAAATGCTAGTATTTCAATCCTTTTAATGTCTGAGTAATATTCCATTGTGTATATGTACCATTTCATTATCCACTTCTCTGTCAATGGGCATTTAGGTTGTTTCCATGTCTTGGCTATTGAAAAGAGTGCCACAATGAACATCGGAGTACATGTGTCTTTGTGAGTCCTGGTTTTCTCTGGATAGATGCCCAGGAGTGGTATTGCTAGATCAACTGCTTCTATTTTTAGTTTTCTGAGGAATCTCCATACTGTTTTCCACAGTGACTGCACCAGTTTACAATCCCACCAAGAGTGTAATAGGGTTCCCTTTTCTCCACACCCTTTCCAGCACTTATCGTTTGTAGATTTTTTGATGATGGCCATTCTGGCCAGTGTAAGGTGGTACCTCATAATGGCTTTGATTTGCACTTCTCTAATAATGAGTGATGTTAAACATCCTTTCATGTGTTTTTTGGCTATCCATATGTCTTCTTTGGAGAACTGTCTGTTTAGATATTCTGCCCATTTTTTGACGGAGTTGTTTGTTTTTTTGGTATTAAGCAGCAGAAGGTGTTTATAAATTTTGGAGATGAATCCCTTGTCAGTTGATTCACTTGCAAAGATGTTCTCCCATTCTGTGGGTTGTCTTTTCATTTTGTTTAGGGTTTCCTTTGCTATGCAGAAACTTTTAAGTTTGATTAGGTCCCATTTGATTTTTTTGTTTGTTTGTTTTTATTGTCAATACTCCAAGAGATCTGAGAAGATGTTGCTATTGTTTATGTCAAGAGAGTGTTTGGCCTATGTTTTCCTCTAAGAGTTTTATGGTGTCTGGTCTTATATTTAGGTCTTTAATCCATTTGGAGTTTACTTTTGTGTATGGTGTTAGAGAGTGTTCTAATTTCATTCTTTTCCATGTGGCTGTCCAGTTTTCCCAGTACCACTTATTGAACAAGCTGTCCTTTCTCCAATGTATATCCTTGCCTCCTTTGTCATAGATGAGTTGGCTGTAGGTGCGTGGGTTTCATTCTAGGCTTTCTATCCTGTTCCTCTGATCTACATTTCTGTCTTGTGCCAGTACCATAGGGTTTTGATGATTGTTGCTTTGTAGTATAGTCTGAAGTCCAGGAGCCTGATTCTTCCAGCTCCATATTTCTTTTTCAGGATGTCTTTGGCTCTTCTGGGTCTTTTGTGCTTCCAAACAAACTTTAAAATATTTTGTTCATGTTCTGTGAAAAATGCCCTTGGTAATTTGATAGGGATTGCATTGACTCTGTAGGTTGCCTTAGATCATTTTGATAATATTAATTCTTCCAATCCATGAGCATGGTATATCTTTCCATCTATCAGTGTCATCTTTGATTTCTTTCATGAATGTCTTATAGTTTTCAGAGTACAGGTCTATTTTCTCTTTAGGTAGGTTTACTCCTAAGTATTTTATTCTTTTGGATGTGATGGTAAACGGGATTGCTTCCCTAATTTCTCTTTCTGATCTTTCATTGTTAGTGTATAGAAATGCCATCTATTTCTGTGCATTAATTTTGTATCCTGCAACTTTGCCAAATTCGTGGGTGAGCTCTAACAGTTTTCTGGTAGAGTCTTTAGGATTCTCTAAGTATAGTATCATGTCATCTGCAAATAGTGATAGTTTTACTTCTTCCTTTCCAATTTGGGTTCCTTTTATTTCTTTTACGTCTCTGATTGCTGTGGCTAGGACTTCCAAAACTGTCGATGAGTACTGGCGAGAGCGGACATCCTTGTCTTGTTCCTGATCTCAGTGGGAATTCCTTCAGCTTTTCACTATTGAGAATGGTGTTAGCTCTGGGTTTGTCATATATGGCCTTTATCATGTTGAGGTAGGTTCCCTCTATGCCCACTTTCTGAAGGGTTTTTATCAGAAATGGGTGTTGGATTTGGTCAAAGGCTTTCTCTATATCTATTGAGACGACCATGTGGTTTTTATTCTTCAGTTTTTTAATGTGGTATATCACACTGATGGATATTGAAGAACCCTTCCATCCCTGGGATAAATCCCATTTGATCATTATGTACAATCCTTTGAATGTATTGTTGGATGAGGTTTGCTAGTATTTTGTTGAGGATTTTTACATCGATGTTCACTAGTGAAATTGGCCTGTAGTTTTCTTTCTTTGTGCTATCTTTGTCTGGTTTTGGTATCAGGGTGATTGTGGCCTCATAGAATGAGTTTGGGAGTGTCCCTTCTTCTGCAATTTCTTGGAATAGTTTCAGAAGGATGGGTGATAGCTCTTCTCTAAATGTTTGATAAAATTCGCCTGTGAAGCCATCTGGTCATGGAGTTTTGTTTGTTGGAAGTTTTTAAATCACAGTTTCAACTTCAGCTCTTGTGACTGGTCCACTAATCTTTTCTATTTCATCTGGGTTTAGTTTTGGAAGATTGTACTTTTCTAAGAATTTGTCCATTTCTTCTAGGTTTTCCATTTTATTGCCATATAGTTGCATATAGTAGTCTCTTAGGATCCTTTGTATTTCTGTGATGTCTGTTGTTACTTCTCCTTTTTCATTTCTAATTTTATTGATTTGCATCCTCTTTTTTTCTTGATAAGTTTGGCTAGGGATTTATCAATTTTTTGATGTTATCAAAGAACCAGCTTTTCATTTCATTGATCTCTTCTATGGTTTTCTTCATTTCTATTTCATTGATTTCTGCTCTGGTCTTTATGATTTCTTTCCTTCTATTAACTTTAGGTCTTGTCTGTTCTTCTCTCTCTAGCTGCTCTAGATGTAAAGTTAGCTTGTTCATTTGAGCTTTTTCTTGTTTCCTGAGGTAGGCTTGTATTGCTATACACTGCTCTCTTAGAACTGCTTTTGCTGCATCCACTATGTTTTGGAGTGCCATATCTTTGTTGTCATTTCCTTCTAAGTAGTTTTTAACTTCCTCTTTGATTTCTACAATGATCCATTGGTTGTTTAGTAGCATGTTGTTTAGTCTCCACATGTTTGTGTTTTTTGCAGGTTTTTTCCTGTTGTTGATTTCCAGTCATATAGCGTCGTGGTAGAAAAGATGCTTGATATGATTTCAATTTTCTTAAAGTTACTGAGGCTTGATTTGTAGCCCAGGATGTGATCAATCTTAGAGAATGTTCCATGTGCATTTGAGAAGAATGTGTATTCTGCTTCTTTTGAATGGAATGTCCTATAAATATCTATCAAGTCCATCTGGTTTAATGCATAATTCAGGGCCTGTGTTTCCTTATTGATTTTCTGTATGGATGATCTGTCCATTGCTGTAAGTGGGGTGTTAAAGTCCCCCACTATGATTGTGTTGTTGTCAGTTTGTCCTTTTAAGGTTGTTAGCAGTTGTCTTATATATTGTGGTGAACTTATGTTGGGTGTGTAGATATTTAAAATTGTTATATCTTCTTCTTGGATTGATCCTTTGATCATTATGTAATGACCTTCTTTGTTCCTTAAAATATTCTTCATTTTAAAGTCTATTTTCTCCGTTATGAACATGGATGAATTTTATGTGCATTATGTTAGTAAAGAAGCCAGACTCAGACTCCACATAGTGTATGACTTTATCTATATGTCAATTAGAAATAACAAAATTATAATGATGTAAGTCAGAGCTAGGTATTGGGTTAAAGGGTAAACTGCATAAGTGCCTAAGGAAATTGGGGTATTGATCGAAATTTCCTGCATCTTGACTATGATAAGCACACTTACTATATATATTTATCAAAACTCATCAAACTCAAGCTGTATGTTTAAAAGGAGTAATTGTGTATATGTAAGTTATGTCTTAATAAATCTGACTATAAAATACTGTAGGCTGAGAGGGAAAGATTGATCCTCAAGTCCAATAATTACATCCCCAATAACAAACCAAAATAAAGGCAGACTGTCTCAGGGTCCAAGAGACAAATATTAACAAAGGAGCTCCATTCACCTAGGGATCTTCAGCAATGTGAGTAAAGACCAAAGAGGGAGAGGTCCATTTATCCCCTCCCACAAGAAACAAGAGAAGGATCTTGGTAAGCACTGCCAAGTATTTTCCTTCCTAAAGAAAATGAAAAGAGGAAGGTTATACAAACAAGTTGATGGATCTACTTTAGAGCTTCGTGCCTATTTTTTTTGACACTTCAGGTGGCTCTAGAAATTACAAGATAAAATAAACTGAAAGTCAATTATCACACACACTAGAAAGAAGAAGAAAACTTAACAACAAAATAGCCAAAGTGGTTGTCACTAACAGAAATATGGGATACTTTAATTTTCTTCTTTGTGTTTTTCAGATTTTCCCAACTTAGTCTTATAATGACCATGTGTGCTCTTACAATACAAATTGGTTTTTTTAGTGAAAAAAGTCAAAACACAGATGACAAACTGGGAAAAATATTTACAACAGGACAGACAGATATACATTCTTCAATACATAGAGTTTCTAAAGTTAATTTTAAAAGATTATTGAGAATCCAAAGGAACATGAATAATATAAAACAGAGAACTGGAAATGAAATACAAATTGCTTATAACCATATGAAAAGATGTTCAACTTCATTAATTTAAAGAGATGCAAATTAAAACAACTCAGACTCAATTGAGAAAAAAGCTTTGATCTTAGAAGAAGCACAGAGAATCCTGGAAATCTGCAAGAGTCTTCCTAGGAGGGTTGAGAGCTGTGAAAAACCCACTGAACTGGTAAAGCTGTTTCAAGAACACAAAAGGTCCTGAGGATCACAAAAGGCCTATTGGGTAGGAAAAGAGCCACAATCTACACAGGAGACAGAGAAAGAGAAGTTAGAAACAGCACAAACGGATGCTGTGAGTCAAAAGAGCCCAGGAGGGTATGTGGAAAACCCAGAAAGGCTTGGTGAAGGGGCAAAGTAAACCTGGAAACCATGCACATAGCCCAGGAGACACAGATTGCCAGACAGTCTGCCAGACAATGTATGGGCAGAGTGATCTCAGGAAAAGCATAACCTCCAGAATCCTGGCCAACATTCAGCCAGGAGACCATGGAAGCAGAGTATCTTGCACATCTAGCCAAAGAACCAAGAGGGGTGTACTGGTGCCTGGTTTTATAGCTCAACAGCTACAGAGAGCACTCTAACACCAGCCTGGCAGAAAGAGTGACACTGGAACAGTAAGGCCCTTCGGCTACAGGGAAAGCCTTTTAGCAACAGTTAAGGGGCAGCTCCTGCCCCTGGAGCTACAAAGAATGCCCCCTAGACTGGACAAAGAAATGGAGTAACTACAGAAAGGCACCTGCCATCCCAGCTACAGAGAGAAATCCCTAGAACCTCCCTGTTAAAGAAAGCACCCACCACCACGAAGAAAGCAATCCTGTGAACCATGAACCACTACCAAGTTTCAAAAAAAAGGGAAAGGGCAAAAATCAATAAAATTAGAAATTTAAAAGGAGAAATTACAACTGATGCCACAGAAATACAAAGGATCATAAGAGGTTACTCTAAGAAACTATGCAAATAAAATGGACAACCTAGAAGAAATGGACATATTCTTACAAAGGTACAAGCTACCAAGACTGAACCAGGAAGAAACTTAAAATACAAACAAAATGGTCATAAGTACCAAAATTGAATGTGTGATTTAAAAACTTCTAAAAAAACAAAAGTCCAGGACCAGATGGCTACAGAGGTGATTTCTATCAAACATTCCGAGAAGAGTTAACACCTATTCTTCTGAAACTCTTTCAAAAAATAGCGGAGGAAGGAACACTCCCAATCTCTTTCTTTTTTTTTTTTCTAGCTAATTTTTTTTTCCCACTGTACAGCAAGGGGGTCAGGTTATCCTTACATGTATACATTACAATTACAGTTTTTCCCCCACCCTTTCTTCTGTTGCAACATGAGTATCTAGACATAGTTCTCAATGCTATTCAGCAGGATCTCCTTGTAAATCTATTCTAAGTTGTGACTGATAAGCTCAAGCTCCCAATCCCTCCCACTCCATCCCCCTCCCATCAGGCAACCACAAGTCTCTTCTCCAAGTCCACGATTTTCTTTTCTGAGGAGATGTTCATTTGTGCTGGATATTAGATTCCAGTTATAAGTGATATCATATGGTATTTGTTTTTGTCTTTCTGGCTCATTTCACTCAGTATGAGATTCTCTAGTTCCATCCATGTTGCTGCAAATGGCATTATGTCATCCTTTTTTATGGCTGAGTAGTATTCCACTCTTGGGCATCTATCCGGACAAAACTCTACTTAAAAGAGACACATGCACCCGCATGTTCATTGCAGCACTATTCACAATAGCCAGGACATGGAAACAATGCAAATGTCCATCGTCAGATGATTGGATTTGGAAGATGTGGTATATATACCCAATCTCTTTCTATGAGGCCACCATCACCCTGATACTGAAACCAGACAAAGATACCACAAAAAAAAGAAAAATTACAGACCAATATCACTGATGAACATAGATGAAAAATCCTCAACAAAATATTAGCAAACCACATACAAATATACATTTAAAAGATCATACACCATAATCAAGTAGGATTTGTTCCTGGGATGCAAGGATTCTTCAGAATCCACAAATCTATCAATACGATACATCACATCAACAAACTGAAGAATAAAAACCCTATGATCATCTCAATAGACGCAAAAAAAAAAAATCTTTTAACAAAATTCAATACCTGTTTCTGATAAAAACTCTCCAGAGAGTGGCATAGAGGGAGCTTACAACAAAATAATAAAAAAAAATATGAAAAACCCACAGCCAACATCATTCTCAATGGTGAAAAATTGAAAACATTCCCACTAAGATCAGGAACAAGACAAGGGGGGTCCACTCTCACCACTATTCTTCAACATAGTTTTGGAAGTCCTAGCCACAGCAATCAGAAAAGACAAAGAAATAAAAGGAATCCAAATTGGAAAATAAGAAGCAAAACTGTCACTGTTTGCATGATACCATATGATACATCCTTACAAAACTCTAAAGACATCACCAGAAAACTCTTAGAACTCATCAATGAATTTGACAAAGTTGCAGGCTACAAAATTAATACAGAAATCAACTGGCTTTCTTTTACTAATAATGAAAGATCAGAAAGAAAAATCAGAGAAACTATACAATTGCATCGAAACAAATAAAATACCTAGGAATAAACCTACCTAAAGAGACAAAAGACCTATAATCTGAAAACTATAAAACGCTGATGAAAGAAATCAAAAATGACACAAACAAATAGAAAGATATACCATGCCCTTGGATTGGAAGAATCAATATTGCCAAAATGACTACCACTGAAGGCAATCTGAATCAATGCAATCCCTGTCAAATTACCAAAAACATTCTTCATAGAACTAGAACAGAATATTTTAAAGTTTTATGGAAACACAAGAGACCCCAAACAGCCAAAGCAATATTGAAAAAGAAAAACAAAAATGGAGGAATCAAGCCTCCTGACTTTAGACAATACTACAAAGATACAGTCATTAAAACAATATGGTACTGGCACAAAAACAGAAATATAGACTAATGGAACAGAATAGAAAGCCCAGATATGAACCCAAGTACCTATGGGCAACTAATCTTTGACAAATGAGGACAGAACATACGGTGGAAGAGAGATAGCCTCTTTGATAAATGGTTCTGGGAAAACTGGAAAGCTACATGAAAAAGAATGAAAGTAGAATACTATTTAACACCATATACAAAAATAAACTCAAAATGGATTAAAGACCTAAATATAAGACCAGACACTGTAAAACTTCTAAAGGAAAATATAGGAAGAAGGCTCTTTGACATAAATCACAGCAACATCTTGTTTGATCTACCTCCTAGAATAATGGCAATAAAGACACAAATAAACCAATGGGACCTAATCAAAGTCAAAAGCTTTTGCAAAGCAAAAGAAACCATTAAAAAAAACAAAAAGACAACCTACAGAATGGGAGATCTTTGCAACAGACAAGTCCCTAATCTCCAAAATATACAAACAACTCAGGCAACTCAACAACAAAAAAACACAAAGAACCCTATTGAAAAATGGGCAGAAGACATAAATAGACATTTTGCCAAAGAAGACATAGGGATGGCCAACAGACATGAAAAAATGCTCAACATCATTAATTATTAAAGAAATGCAAATTAAAACTGCAATGAGGTACCACATCACACCAGTCAGAATGGTCATCATTAACAAGTCAACAAATAAATATTAGAGAGAGTATGGAGAAAAGGGTACCCTCCTCCACTGTTGGTGGGAATGTAAACTGGTACAACCACTATGGAAAACAGTATGGAGGTACTTCAGGAAACTAAATATAGAGTTACCATATGATCCAGCAGCAATTCCCTGCCAGGCATATATCTGGACAAAACTTTAATTGAAAAAGATACATGCACCCCTATGATCAATGCAGCACTATTCACAATAGCCAAGACATGGAAACAACCTAAATGTCTATCAACAGATGAATGGATTAAGAAGATGTAGTACATATATATATATACAATGGAATATTACTCATCCATTAAAAAAAACTAATACAATTTGCAGAAACACAGATGGATCTAGAGACTCTCATACTAAGTAAGCCAGAAAGAAAAAGACAAATACCATATGATATCACTTATTTGTGGAATCTAAAATAAGGAACAGATGATCCTATCTAAAAATATAAAAAAAAATACAAACAAAAACAGGAAGAGATCATGAACAAGAAGAGCAGACTTGGGGCTCTGCAGGGGGAAAGGGGAGGAGTGGGATGGATGGGCATTTTAGGGGTTTTGGAGATGCAAACTGTCATATCTGGAATGGATGGGAGATGGAATCCTACTGTACAGCACAGAAAAATGTGTGATTGCGTCACTTTGTTGTACAACAGAACTTGACAAAACATTGTAAATCAACTATAATAATAAAAAGTTTTTGATTTAAGGTATCAGACTAGTTGTAAGGGAAGGCATAATCTTTCATGTAAATTGTTATATTTACATGAAAATAACATATAAATAAAGTAATGAAGTATTAGGACATTTTTAGAAATATGCATTGAAATTTTAAATGCATCTACCAAATAACACAGCAATTCTATTCCTAAGAATTTGTCTAGGAACAGGCATATTTGCAATAAATAGGCAAAGATTATGTACAAGGCTCTTCAGACCAATCCTCTTTTGTTGTCCTAAAAAACTGGAAATAACCTAAATGTCCATCAATAGGGAACTGGTTAAATAAACTATGGTAAGTTCCCACAATGTAGAAGGGAGAGTTACAGGGCTGGCTATTACATATGTTTAATTTCCACCTACACAATTAAGTAAACAAAGCGAGTTGCAGGACACCATGTAGAACATGATCTTTTGGTGTTTTTTAAAAAAAATGTATTCTTGCCTCCTTTGTCAAAATTAATTCACTGTAGGTGTCTGGGTTTATTCTAGGTTCTCTGTTCTATTCCATTTGTCTATTTATCTGTTTTTGTACCAGTACCCTGCTGTCTTGATGGCTGTTATCTTTGTAATAGTGTCTGAAGTCTGGGAGAGTTAATGCCTCCTACTTGGTTTTTGTTCCTCAGGATTGCTTTGGCAATTCTGGGTCTTTTGTGGCTCCATATAAATTTTTCAATTGTTTGTTCTAGTTCTGTGAAAAATGTCATGGGTCATTTGATAGGGATTGCATTGAATCTGTAGATTGCTTTGGGTAATATGGCAATTTTTATGATATTTATTCTTCCAACCCAGGAACATGGAATTGGAAATGAAAAGATATTCCACTTCCATTTCTTTGAATACACTTTAATTTCCTTGATTAATGTTTTATACTTCTTAGCATATAAGTCTTTCACCTCCTTGATTAGGTTTATTCCCAGATATTTGATTTTTTGAGGTGCAATTTTAAAAGGTATTGTATTTTTGTATTTCTTTCCCAATATTTCATTGTTAATGTACAGAAACGTGACTGATTTCTAAATGTTAATCTTGTATTCTGCTACTTTGTTGAATTTGTTGGAGGCAAGAATATAAAATGGGAAAAAGACAGTCTTTTCAGGAATTGGTGCTGGGAAAACTGGACAGCTGCATGTAAATCAATGAAACTGGAACACACCCTCACACCATGCACAAAAATAAACTCAAAATGGCATATATACACAATGGAATACTACTCAGCCATAAAAAAGGATAAAATAATGCCATTCGCAGCAACATGGATTTAAATAGAGACTCTCATACTGAGTTAAATGTCAGAAAGAGAAAGACAAATACCACATGATATCGCTCATCTATGGCATCTAATATACAGCACAAATGAATCTTTTCACAGAAAAGAAAATCATAGACTTGGAGAATAGACTTGTGTTTGCCTGGGGGGAGGGGAGGGAGTGGCAGGGATTGGGAGCTTGGGGTAAATGGATGCAAATTATTGCTCATGGAATGGATTTACAATGAGATCCTGCTGTGTAGCACTGAGATCTATGTCTAGATACTTACAATGCAGCATGACACTGGGAGAAAAATTTATGTATACATGTATGTGTAACTGGGTCCCCATGCTGTACAGTGGGGAAAAAAAGTGTGTTGGAGGAAATAACAATAAAAAATAAATTTTTAAAAAAATGGCTTAAAGACTTAAACGTAAGACAAGACACCATCAAATTCCTAGAAGAGAACATAGGCAAAACATTCTCTGACATCAACCTTACAAATGTGTTCTCAGGTCAGTCTCGCAAGGCAACAGAAATAAAAGCAAAAATAAACAAATGGGACTTAATCAAACTGACAAGCTTTTGCTCAGCAAAGGAAAACCGTAAGAAAAAAAGACAACTTACAGAATGGGAGAAAATAGTTTCAAATGATGCAACTGACAAAGGCTTCATCTCTAAAATATACAAACAACTTATACAACTCAATAGCAAAAAAGCCAACAATCCAATTGAAAAATAGGCAAAAGAACTGAATATATATTTCTTCAAAGAATATATACAGATGGCCAACAAGCACATCAAAAGATGCTCAGCATCACTGATTATTAGAGAAATGCAAATCAAAACTACTATGAGGTACTACCTCATACCAGTGAGAATGGCTATCATTAATAAGTCCACAAATAACAAATTCTGGAGAGGGTGTGGAGAAAAGCGAACCCTCCTGCACTGTTGGTGAGAATGTCAACTGGTACAACCACTATAGAGAAAAGTACGGAGATACCTTAGAAAACTGTACATAGAACTACCATATGACCCATAAATCTCACTCTTGGGCATATTCCCTGACAAAACTTTCCCTGAAAAAGACACATGTACCCGCATGTTCATTGCAGCACTCTTCACAATAGTCAAGACATGGAAACAACCCAAGTGTCCATCAATAGATGAATGGATTAAGAAGATGGGGTATCTATACACAATGGAATACTATTCAGCCATTAAAAAGAATGACATAATGCCATTTGCAGCAACATGAATGAAACTAGAGACTCTCATACTGAGTGAAGCAAGTCAGAAAGAGAAAGACAAATACCATATGATATCACTTATATCTGGAATCTAATATACAGCACAAATGAATCTTTCCATAGAAAAGAAAATCATGGACATGGAGAATAGACTTGTGGTTGCCAAGGGGGAGGGGGAGGGAGTGGGATGGACTGGGAATTTGGGGTTAATAGATGCAAACTATTGCCTTTGGAATGAATAAGCAATGAGATCCTGCTGTATTGCACTGGGAACTATATCTAGTCATTTATGATGGAGTATGATAATGTGAGAAAAAGAATGTATATATTTATGTTTGACTGAGTCACCTTGCTGTACAGTAGAAAATTGGCAGAACACTGTAAACCAGGTATAATGGGGGGAAAAATCACTAAAAATAAATAAACAAATAAATATAAAAAATTTAAAAAATAAAAAAAATTTAAAAAGTAGACACAAGTTTGAACATGGATGGAAAACTATTGGAAGAAATGTAGGAAAATGATTAAGCATTGTTACCTCTAGGTAAGGAAACTTTTGTATATCCTTTGTACTATTTCCAATTTTACCATTTACATGTATGAACTTTTACCATTTCACCTTGACCAAAACCTTGGTCTTCTACTTTATATAGTGGTAATAATATTTATCCAGCTCACCTCAAAAGTTAATTGTGAATACTAAATGAGAAAATGCACATGCACTGAAAGTGTTTTGAAAGTGTTTTGTAAGCTTTATGTCCCGAGGAGATACAGGAGGCCAAGGAAGGGAAACAGCCTGACGGCACAGTTCCGAAGGCAGGGTTCCTAACCGAGGAAAAAAAGCCTACCTACCGGCACAGTTCCAAGGACAGGTTTAGATATAGGGAAAAGGACTTACCCAGAGGCACAGTTCCGAGGGCAAGTTCTAAAAATAATGAGGCTCACCTGCTAACCCGACAACAGCAGCAACAGTAACAAAATGAAGGCTTTGCACAACAGTGCAAGAATAAAAATTGCCTTTTGGAAAATTCAGTCTTTCCTGTTATTATTATTGAGCTTTTTCTGTTATTTTTCGATATTGTTTTGCGATTCAATAAAATTGGAACAACAAAAATTGGAACAGTAATAAAATAATAAGAGTTTCACCTTGGTGAAATTCCCCTTATTCAGATCTAATGTAAGCAAAAACAAAGTGTTCATTGGTTTGTTACAATAAGAATAGGTTTTAGAGTTAGGTAATTGTGGAGTGTACAATAGGTTAGAATAGGTTAGACATACATCATTCTTGATGGAAAAATAATAATCTTGCTTTTAATAAGTTGTGTAGAGAGCTTTTAAGTTTTATGAAATTAAGTTGCTTTGATATAAAAAGTATTTTCTTATACTGTCCCCTGACCATAATGCTTTGAAGTTGGTACCTCAAGCTTTAATTTAAAAAAAGAGTTTTTGTAAATGTTAAATTCATGTGCTTGTGACCTTTCTAGTTGTTAAAGATTAGCTTAAAACAATAACGGGTGGCGCTTGCTAAGAGTAACCACAAGACGTTTTATACCAAATTGCCTTATTTTCATATAATGATTTTTCCACATAATGTTTTGTACCCATTATAATTTTACATGATGGATTGTATCTGTTAGTTTTAGTTAAAATTCTTAGAACACAGTGTATATCTACTGTACCATGTAGTCTAAAATTTAACCTTTGAGAATATGATCTAAGCACTGTGGTGTAAGTTACAATTAAGCTGTCTGTATAAACTGTTACCTATGCTAATAAAATTTGAGTAGTCCAGCGCTCTGGAAGAAGGGACAAAGAGGCTGTCTCCATGTGCTTCGCCAACATTGTCCATCCCCAGAGGGGTACCCTGGCTGCTGGAGCTGGACTCCAGCATTTATGTAGTGATGCATAAACTGCATAAAAGTTATGTATAATTGCTAACCATCATTTTTTTTTCTTTTTTGTCTTTTGGTCTGTTGTTGTTGTTGTTGCTATTTCTTGGGCCGCTCCCGCGGCATATGGAGGTTCCCAGGCTAGGGGTCGAATCGGAGCTGTAGCCACCAGCCTACGCCAGAGCCACACCAACGCGGGATCCGAGCCGCGTCTGCAACCTACACCACAGCTCACGGCAATGCCGGATCGTTAACCCACTGAGCAAGGGCAGGGACCGAACCCGCAACCTCATGGTTCCTAGTCGGATTCGTTAACCACGGCGCCACGATGGGAACTCCTAACCATCATTTTTTTTTAGCCTTAAGAAATCATTTTAAGACCCAGGATTTACAATGGATAGGTATGGGGAAAATTTAGAGGAAAAAGACAAATGAGAAATAAAGGCTAAAAACATTGTTATAAAATATATTAGTGGAAAAAGGTATTTGTCTTGTTGGCCTTTAAGGTCAAAGCAGAAAAATAAAATAGATCAAAGATATATACAAATGCTCACGAACTTAAAACACAATTCTCTGCTATCTAAAAACTTAATCCTATATAACACTTTTGAATTCCTTAAAAATGAAGATAAAAATTGTATGTGAAGTTCCACAGGAGCCTTATAATTAAAGGAAAGTCAGTTGAGGCCAAGGTGATCCAAAGAGAAATATGTTCCCTCCATGCTGAGTGAATTTTAAACAGGTGTTTGCAGGTATCAATAAAGCTAATGTTAAGGAGAAATAGAAAAACAATGAGACCTCAGAGTATTCAGCAGAGACTAAAATTGCAGCAAACTAACCCCCTACACTCACTATTAAAAGCTCATTAACTCCCAGCTGTTCATCCATTAAGCTGAGAAGAAAAAAAAAAAATGCATGCCCTCACTGTCACATATTTATACCAGAGGTTTTCATCTCCTGCAAGGGAGAGAGAGGAAAGATAAGAAGACAACAATTATAATTATAACACTAGGCTGTGGAGAAAGCTGTGCTAAGTATAATAAACCTCTTAGGCAATAAAGTCAGATGAATGTCCAAATTCTGCCGCCTAAGGAGGAAAGAAGGGCTGGGTGAGGTCCAGCAGCATCGTGGCACATGTCCTTGAGCCACTTATAAAGTAAAGCTCTGTGAGCCACCCCGCTGGGTCATACCTCATCTACACTACAAGCAGCCACACCTGCAAAGAAAATATTTTGCACCAAGTTATACTCTGTGATACACAGTCCTTGACTATTAGATTAGACAAAACAGGGCATAAAAGCACATGATACTACATATAGAAAACCCTAAGAAATCCACACAAAAAGTACTGGAACTGATCAACGAATTCAGCAAAGCAGAAGGATATAGGATTAACATTCAGAAATCAGTTGCATTTCTGTACACTAACAATGAAATATTAGGAAAGGAATACAAAAATACAATACCTTTTAAAATCACACCTCAAAAAAATTAAATGCATAGGAATAAACCTGACCAAGGAGGTGAAAGACTTATATGCTAAGAACTATAAAACATTAATCAAGGAAATTAAATAGAATTCAAAGAAATGGAAACATATTCCATGCTCCTGGGTTGGAAGAATAAATATTGTACAAATGGCCATACTACCCAAAGCAATCTACAGATTCAATGCAATCCCTATCAAATGACCCATGACATTTTTCACAGAACTAGAACAAACAATTAAAAAATTTATATGGAGCCACAAAAGACCCAGAATTGCCAAAGCAATCCTGAGGAACAAAAACCAAGCAGGAAGCATTAACTCTCCCAGACTTCAGACACTATTACAAAGATACAGCCATCAAGACAGAAAGGTACAAAAACAGATAGACAAATGGAATAGAACAGAGAACCCAGAAATAAGCCCAAACACCTATGGCCAATTAATCTTTGACAAAGGAGGCAAGAATATAAAATGGGGAAAAGTCTCTTCAGCAAGTGGTGCTGGGAAAACTGGACAGCTGCATGTAAATCAATGAAAATAGAACACACTCTTACACCATCCACAAAAATAAACTCAAAATGGCTTAAAGACTTAAATGTAAGACAAGACACCCTAAAACTCCTAGAAGAGAACGTAGGCAAAACATTCTCTGATATCAACCATACAAATGTTTTCTTATGTCAGTCTCTAAAGGTAATAGAAATAAAAACAAAAATAAACCAATGAGACCTTAAAAAATTGACAAGATTTTTGCACAGCAAAGGAAACCATAAGAAAAAGATAACCTACAGAACAGGTGAAAATAGTTGCAAACAATGCAACCAACAAGGGCTTAATCTCCAAAATATACACAACCTATACAATTCAACAGAAAAAAAAATGAAAAATTGTCAGAAGACCTAAATTGACATTTCTCCAAAGAAGACATATGGGTGGCTAACAAGCACATGAAAAAATGCTCAATATCACTAATTATTAAAGAAATGCAAATCAAAACTACAATGAGGTACCACCTCATACTGGTCAGAATGGCTATCATTAATAAGTCTACAAATAAATGCTGGAGAGGGTGTGGATAAAAGGGAACCCTTCTACACTGCTGGTGGGGATGTAAACTGGTACAACCATTATGGAAAATGGAGGGACCTCAAAAAACTAAATATAGAACTACCATATTACCCAGCAATTCCACTCCTGGGCATATACCAAGACAAAACTTTCATTCAAAAAGATACATGCACTCCTGTGTTCAAGGCAGCACTATTCACAATAGCCAAGACATGGAAACAACCTAAATGTCCATCAACGGATGAATTAAGAAGATGTGGTGTATATACACAATGGCACACCACTCAGCCATAAAAAGAACAAAATAATCCCATTTGCAGCAACATGGATGGACCTAGAGACTCTAAGTCAAATAAGTCAGAAGGAGAAAGACAAATATGGCACAAATGAACCTATCTACAGAACAGAAAAAGAAAACATAAGAAAACAGACTTGTGGTTGCCAAGGGGGATGGACTGGGAGTTTGGGGTTAGTAGATGCAAAATATTGCATCTAGAGTGGATAAGCAATGAGGTCCTGCTGTATAACTCAGGGAACTATACCCAATTCCTTGTGATAGAACATGATGGAAGATATTACGAGAAAAAGAATGTATATATATGTATAACTGGATCACATTGCTGTGAAGTAGAAATCGACAGAACATTGTTAATCAACTATAATAAAAAATTTAAAAAAAAACAGTCTGAAAAAAAAAAAAAAACAGTCTGGAAGCCACCAAGGATCAGGAGAGACAAGATGGCAGAAGAGTAGGGGGACACGCTCGCCCTCTCCCCCCACCCAAAAAAAAAAAAGCATCTACAGGTGAAACGACTCACACAGAACAGCAAAAATCGCTGGCAGAAGAACCTAAACTCCAATAACGGCAAGACATTACTGGGTAAAACAAGAGAAAAGAGGAGAGTGAGACACGGGGAATTGGGACTAGACGGGCGCTCCTGAAAGGGAAGTGTGGACGAGAAAGGGATCCCACACGCTGGAAAGTCACCTAATCAACGGAAAGATCAACCTAATCAGAGGGATCTCCAGATGCAGAGAAGAGTGCAGCAATAAGTCTGAGATCTGAAGAGAAGAGTGAGAACCGAACAGATCATCCAAATTACTGGCACAGTCACCAAAAACTGAGACGCTTGGGTGGGGGCTTGGCTCCGGAGGTTAGTCCCCAGAAACAGGCTGGGGTGGACGGCGTGGAGACTGCTTGGGGAACTAGGAACTGGTAGGTCGGGTTCTCAGGGAAGATACCGCCCCTGGGGTCTAGGAAGTGGTCTTTTGGATTGGCGGGGCAGAGACTGCCTGGGAGTCTAGAAAGCGGGAGCGTCACCAGTGGAGGGAGCAATACACTAAGGGCTGAGGAGCTGAAAGCCTCATCAGAGGGGACCTGGCAGAAGAGCTGGAACTGCAGGAGAGACAAGGCGTCAGTGTTGGGGAGGGGGGAGGAGGAGGGGTGGGCCAACATAGAATACTCCCCACAGCACAGCGAGCTCACTTCCCATCAGCTATCAGAAAGCTGTGTTTCCCAATGTACCCCTCCTCCTCCTACCCCAGGCTCGCTCACAGGACCTGAGACTGCCTGCCATCCTGGAGGGCTGGCCTCACCATTTGCCCTGGCCTGCCTGCCCCCTGGAGGGGCTACACCCCCATGGACCAGCACCCAGCACTGCCAGCCCCCTGGAAAAGGACTGCAGCCCAAAAAAGCTAGAACAAGCTTGGCCCAGCCATGCAACATCTGCCTCCATCCCCAGGTGGTCCTCCCAATTAAGCTACCCTGGGGAAGAGAACCTTGGGTTCTCAGTGGCCCAGCTAGCTGCTCCCACCCTTGGGAGAGGGAGTGCTGCACTCCTGTGGAACAGCTGCCCAGCACCACCAGTTCCCTGGAAGAGCCCCACAGCTCAGAAACACCAGAGTAAGCTCTGCCCAGCCGCGTGAAATCTGCTTCCATCTCAATGCAGACCTCCCAGTCCTGTCTGCCCTCGGGAAGTCCTCCTTTGCTTCAGAGAGACCCTGTCAGCCCCACCCACCCTCATAAAAAGCCACGCTGCCTCAAAGAAGAACGACCAACAACACCAGTCCCTGGAAAACATTCCATAGCAGTGCCAAGGCAAACCCTGAATGGCCACGGGGAGAATAACTCCACCAAGCAAAAGAAAACAACAAGCCAGATGAAGAAGCTGAGAAACCACCCCCAGTTAAACCAACAGGAGAACTCACCTAAAGCAGTCAACAATGAAACAGACCTCTGCAGTCTGACAGACCTGGAGTTCAAAAGGGAAATAGTGAAAATACTGAAGGAATTAAGAGAAGATACGAACAGTAATGCAGACGCCCTCAGAAAGGAACTAGAAAATATAAGGAGAAAAACTAGAAAATTCATTTGCAGAGATGCAAACTGAGCTAAGGGCAGTAAAAACCAGAATGAATAATGCAGAAGAATGACTCAGTGATATGGAAGATAGAATAATGGAAATCACCCAATCAGGACAGCAGACAGAAAACCAAATCAAAAAACATGAAAGCAATATAAGAGACCTATGGGATAAGATAAAGTGGGCCAATCTACACACAATAGGAATTCCAGAAGGAGTAGAAAAAGATAAGGGGATGGAAAATATATTTGAAGAAATTATCACTGGGAACTTCCCAAATCTAAAGGATACTGAGTTCAAGATACGGGAAGCACAGAGGGCCCCAAACAAGTTGAACCCAAATAGACCCACACCAAGACACATCATAATAAAAATGGCAAAAGTTAATGATAAAAAGAGGATCCTAAAGGCAGCAAGAGAAAAACAAAATGTTATCTATAAGGGAACCCCCATAAGGTTATCAGCTGATTTCTCTACAGAAACTCTACAGGCCAGGAGGGAATGGCAAGAGATATTTAAAGTGCTAAAAGGAAAAAATATGCAACCTAGAATACTCTATCCAGCAAGTATATCATTTGAAATAGAAGGGGAAATAAAAAATTTTTCCAACAAAACCTAAAGGAATACAGCAATACAAAACCCAGGCTAAAAGAAATATTGAAAGGGCTTCTCTAAACCAAAGAGAAATGATGAGTGAGGAAACCACAATCAGAGAGCAGTCACTCAAATAAGCCAGCATACAAATTTAATCATGAACATATTTAAAACAAAATAAAATTAAAAAGAAAAAAAGAGTCATCAAAATCATAAAATGTCAGCAAGGGAAGTAAGGAAATTAATAGAATCTGTTAAAAAATTTTTTTTCTCTTCATAATTTTAGTATAGTAATGAAGTGTTCGAACTTACAGGACCATCACATTAAAACACACAATTATAGGAAGGGGTTAGCAAACTTGAAAAACAGGGCAACCACAAATCAACACCAAATATTGCATTCAAAAAAATGAAAAAAAAAAAACTCTCAAGCAGAAAATAATGAGACCATCCAATCAAAAAAAAAAAAAAAAAAGGAAGAATGGAGAACCATAGAATCAACTGGAACACGAGGTTTAAAATGGCAATAAATAATCATCTATCAATTATCACCTTAAATGTCAATGGACTGATTGCTCCAATCAAAAGACACAGAGTGGCTGAGTGGATAAAAAGGCAAAAACCTGCAATCTGCTGCCTACAAGGAACTCACCTCAGGACAAAGGACACATATAGATTGAAAGTGAAGGGGTGGGGAAAAATATTTCATGCCAATAGACATGATAGGAAAGCAGGAGTTGCAATACTCATATCAGTCAAAATAGACTTTAAAACAAAAGACATAAAGAAAGACAAAGAAGGAAAATATTTAATGATTAAGGGATCCATCCAAGGAGAGGATATTACTATCATCAACATATATGCCTCAAATACAGGAGCACCAGATACATACAACAAATATTAACAGACATAAAAGGAGAAACTGATGGAAATACAATCATAGTAGGAGATCTTAATACCCCACTCACACCAATGGACAAATCCTCTAGACAGAAACCAATAAAGCAACAGAGATCCTAAAGGAAACAATAGAAAAGTTAGACTTAATTGACATCTTCAGGACACTACATCCAAAAAAATCAGAATACACATTCTTCTCAAGTGTGCATGGAACATTCTCAAGAATCGACCACATATTGGGACACAAAGCTAATCTCAACAAATTTAGAAGCACAGAAATTATTTCAAGTATCTTCTCTGACCATAATGGTATGAAACTAGAAATCAACCACCGGAAAAGAAATGAGAAAAAAACCTACTACATGGAGACTAAACAACATGCTACTAAAAAACCAATGGGTCAATGAGGAAATCAAGAAGGAAATTAAAAAATACCTTGAGACAAACGATAATGAAGACACAACCTCTCAAAATGAATGGGATGCTGCAAAACCAGTGCTCAGAGGGAAATTCATAGCGATACAGGCCTTCCTCAAAAAAGAAGAAAGACCCCAAATTGACAACTTAACCCTCCATCTAAATGAATTAGAAAAAGAACACAAAAGACCTAAAGTCAGCAGAAGGAAGGAAATTAAAAAGATCAAAGAGGAAATCAATAAAATAGAAATTCAAAAAACAATAGAGAAAATTAATAAAACCAAGAGCTGGTTCTTTGAAGAGGTAAACAAAACTGACAAATCCCTGGCTAGACTCACTAAGAAGAGGAGAGAAAGAACTCAAATAAACAAAAGTAGAAATGAAAAAGGAGAAATCACAACGGATACTGCAGAAATACAAAAAAAAAAAACAAAACTGTAAGAGAATACTATGAACAACTACATGCCAACAAATTTGACCACCTGGAAGAAATGGACAATTTTCTAGAATCTTACAGCCTGCCAAAACTGAATCAAGAAGAAACAGACCAACTGAACAGACCGATCACTAGAAATGAAATTGAAGAGGTCATAAAAACACTCCCCACAAATAAAAGCCCAGGACCAGATGGCTTCACAGGTGAATTCTACCAAACATATAAAGAGGATCTGGTGCCCACCCTCCTTAAACTTTTTCAAAAGGTTGAAGAGGAAGGAATACTCCCAAAGACATTCTATGATGCCACCATCACCCTCATTCCAAAACCAGACAGAGATACCACCAAAAAAGAAAACTATCGGCCAATATCTTTGATGAATATAGACGCAAAAATTCTCAACAAAATCTTAGCCAACCGAATCCAACAATATATCAAAAAGATCATACACCATGACCAGGTAGGGTTCATCCCAGGTTCACAAGGATGGTTCAACATATGCAAATCAATCAACATCATGCACCACATTAGCAAAAGAAAAGTCAAAAACCATATGATCATCTCAATAGATGCAGAAAAAGCATTTGACAAAGTCCAACATCCATTCATGATCAAAACTCTTGCCAAAGTGGGTATAGAGGAAACATTCCTGAACATAATCAAAGCCATTTATGACAAACCCACAGCAAATATAATACTCAATGGAGAAAAACTGAAAGTCTTCTCACTCAAATCTGGAACAAGAGAGGGATGCCCACTCTCACCACTGCTCTTCAACATAGTTTTGGAAGTCCTAGCCATAACAATTAGACAAACAAAAGAAATAAAAGGAAGAGAAGAGATAAAACTGTCACTGTATGCAGACAACATGATACTATACATAGAAAAACCTAAGGACTCAACCCAAAAACTACTTGAACTGATTAATAAATTCAGCAAAGTAGCAGGCTATAAGACATATTCAGAAATCAATCACATTTCTGTATACCAACAATGAAATGTTAGAAAAGGAATACAAAAATATGATACCTTTTAAAATTGCACCCCCAAAAAATCAAATACCTTGGAATACACCTGACCTAGGAGGTAAAGTACTTATATGCCTAGAACTATAAAACTTTAATCAAAGAAATCAAAGAAGATGTAAAGAAATGGAAAGATATTCCACGTTCCTGGATTGGAAAAATCAATATTGTGAAAATGGCCATGCTACCCAAAGCAATCTACAGATTCAATGCAATCCCTATCAAATGACCCATGACATTTTTCACAGAACTAGAACAAACAATCCAAACATTTATATGGAACCACAAAAGACCGCCAAATCAATCCTGAGAAACAAAAACCAAGCAGGGGGCATAACTCTCCCAGACTTAAAGCAATATCACAAAGCCACAGTCATCAAAACAGTGTAGCACTGGTATCAAAACAGACAGACAGACAGACCAATGGAACAGAATAGAGAACCCAGAAATAAACCCTGGCACCTATGGTCAATTAATCTTTGACAAGGGAGGCAAGAACATAAAATGGGAAAAAGAAAGTCTATTCAGCAAGCATTGCTGGGATACCTGGACAGCTGCATGCAAAGCAATGAAATCAGAACACACCCTCACACCATGCACAAAAATAAACTCAAAATGGCTGAAAGACTTAAATATAAGACAGGACACCATCAAACTCCTAGAAGAGAACATAGGCAAAACACTCTCTGACATCAACCTCATGAATATTTTCTCAGGTCAGTCTCCCAGGGCAACAGAAATAAAAGCAAAAATAAGCCAGTGGGACCTAATCAAACTGAAAAGCTTTTGCACAGCAAAGGAAGCCAAAAAGAAAACAAAAAGACAGCTTACAGAATGGGAGAAAATAGTTTCAAATGATGTGACTGACAACGGCTTAATCTCTAGAATATACAAGCAACTTAGCAACTCAAAAGCGAAAAAGCCAATCACCCAATGGAAAAATGGGCAAAAGACCTGAATAGACATTTCTCCAAGGAAGATATACAGATGGCCAACAAGCACATGAAAAAATGCTCAACATCATTGATTATTAGAGAAATGCAATTTAAAACTACCATGAAATACCACCTCACACCAGTCAGAATGATCATCATTAATAAGTCCACAAATAACAAGTGCTGGAGGGGGTGTTGAGAAAAGGGAACCCTTCTGTACTGTTGGTGGAAATGTCAACTGGTACAGCCACTATGGAGAATAGTTTGGAGATACCTTAGAAACCTATACGTAGAACTTCCATATGACCCCACAATCCCACTCTTGAGCATATATCCTACTTAAAAGAGACACATGCACCCTCATGTTCATTGCAGCACTATTCACAATAGTCAAGACATGGAAGCAACCCAAATGTCCATCAACAGATGATTGGATTCAGAAGAGGTGGTATATATACACAATGGAATACTATTCAGCCATTAAAAAGAATGACATAATGCCATTTATAGCAACATGGATGGAACTAGAGACTCTCATACTGAGTGAAATGAGTCAGAAAGACAAAGACATATACCATATGATATCACTTATAACTGGAATCTAATGTACAGCGCAAATGAACCTTTCCACAGAAAAGAAAATCATGGACTTGGAGAATAGACTTGTGGCTGCCCAGGGAGAGAGGGAGGAAGTGGGAGGGATTGGGAGCTTGGGGTTATCAGATACAACTTGGAATGGATTTACATGGAGATCCTGCTGAGTAACATTGAGAAAAAAAAAAAAAAAACAGTCTGGGCACAAACTATTATTTTCCTTAAAAAGTAACAGAATTGAGAAGTTTGTTATATGATAAAACTTCCAGGCCAGCTTTCACACAAAGATAGCTTGCAGCCCATTTCTGACCAGTGGGGTTGTTGGTTTTTGCACAGAGCACCAAAATAATTATATTTTTTTGTTGAAGTAAATGAATGGTCTAAATCCAGCCTGTCTGGCAAATGTGGAAGGTTGGAATGCTACACCTACACTTGCATATTTCAACAGGAGACAATACTAGTCTTAGGTATTTGGGGATTTTTTAAAAATTTTTATTGAAGCATAGTTGATTTACAATGGGGTACTGATTTCTGCTGCACTGCAAAGTGATTCCATTATACATATACACACATCCATTCTTTTTCATTAAGGTTTATCACAGGATAGTGAATATAGTTCCCTGTGCTATACAGTAGAACCTTGTTGTTTATCCATTCTGTACATACTAGTTTACATATGCTAATCCCAGACACCTCAGTTCTTCCCTCCCCCGACCCCTTTACAACCACCAGTCTCTTTACAACCACCAGTCTCTATATCTGTGTGTCTGTTTTTGTTTCGTAAACATGTTGAGTTTTGTATTTTAGATTCCACAGATATGTGAGGTTTTTTGACCCTTGTTATAGCCCTAGAAGAACAAAATATTGAAAATAAAATACAGTTTTCCCTACATCAGTCTCATACTGTGGTGTAAGAGATGGTTGGTCTTTCTTACCTCTTTTTCACAGCACCATCTCTAAGGCCCCAGCTTCACCTATCTGGCCCTATTCCTGAATGCTTCACCACCCTACTCACTCACTACCCTGGCCACATTGGCCTCCTCACTGCTCCTCACACATGCCAGTCAACCTCTGTCTCAGGACATCTGTACTTGATGTTCCCTCACCTGGAACATTCTTCCCCCAGATATCATCAGGGCTAGGTCTTTCAACTGATTTGAGTATTTAATCTTACATTCCCTTCTCAGACAAGGCAACTTTTGACATTTTATTTTATTTAATTATTTTATTTTATTCCATATTTGCAGCATATGGAAGTTCCTGGAACAGAGACTAAACCCAGGTCATAGTTTCAGCCTATGCTGTACCTGTGGCGATGCCGATCCTTTAACTTACAGTACCAGGCCAGGGATCAAACCCATGACTCCACAAAGATGCAAGCCACTGCAGTTGGATTCTTAACCCACTGTGTTACAGCAGGAACTTCTGACCACCCTTTTTAAAAGGTCTATCTTTAACCTCTGCTTTATTTTTTTCCCATAGAACTCATGACATGTAATACACTATGCTTTATTTGCTTATTTGTCATCTACATCCCTCCAAATATGACATAAGCCTTGAGAGAGCAAAGATATTTTTATGTTTTGTTCACTGCTCTATCATCAATTGTCAGATGAATATCAGTGTTGGACACACAAGAGGCAAGAGGAAAAACATCTCCATTGAACAAATTAACTTTGTTTCTCATCAGGAAACAAAAGAAAAACACACATTTAATACAAACTCAAACACATCAATGAAACCATGGTGACTACATATCTCTCAAAGGAGAATACAATTTATCAGAATAGATTTTCCCTAAGAGAAAAGAATATATGAAAAGATATTCTTCAGGCTGAAGGGAAATCCTAAGAGAAGGAAATTTGGAACTTCATCAATGAAGGAATAGCAACAGGTAAATGGTAAATATCTAGGTAAATATAGTCTATTTTTCTCCTCTTCAATTTTTCAAATACGGATAAATTTTGAAAGCAAAAGTTGAAACATTATCTGTTAGAGTTTTCAATGTATTTACACCTGTAATACATACATAAAGAAAGGAGGATAAATGACCTGCATGCTTGTAAGGCTTCTACATTTTGCTCAATGTGTCAAAATATTAATTCCAAGGTAACTGTGAAAGATTGGTATGTTCCCTTTAAGCACTAAAGCCGCCCCTAAAAAAAGATGCAAGGATACAGAGCCAAAAATCCAATAGATAAATTAATATAGAACATTAAAAATTATTCACATGAGAAGGCATGTGAAGGGAACATGAAATGAACAAACAACAAAAAAAACCAGAAGTTACAGACTGAAAACAAAGAACAAAATGGTAGGTCCAAGTCCAAATATATCAAAATTACATTATATATAAATGATCTAAACACATCACAGAGATGATAAGATTAGCTAAAACAGGAATATTCATAATTTAACAAAAGAACCCTTTATGTGTTGAAGAAAGAGACAATGCTGAGTATGCTAGGTAACTTGCATCACACAGTAAATTCTCTGGTGGAAAACCAGTGTCACATTTACAGAGAAATGAGAGTCCCCTGAATTAATTGTGTGAATGACCTCAAATTAGACATGAGTGGAGAGACATCACAGCTAGGAAGCAAACTATTACAATGGCACAGTAATAAAGTCAATGGCTGAAATCATTGGATTTAGAGAGTTGGGGGAGAATGGGAAAAATGAACCTGAATCAGTGAAAAATTGAAAAGGATCTCTCCTACCTTTTTATCACCTCAGCACTAATGGATAGAAGGAAGCCTTAGGAATCTTTGGTAATTTTGGGCTCCCTGACATCCATGCCCACTCCCTAACAGCACAATGATTTCCTTTTGAAGAATGGCAAACCACCCCACTCCATATGTATAGTGGCTTAATGGGAAGATAAGGCAAATGTATATAGATGGAGACTCTTAGAGAGACGTGACTGAAACAGGAAAGAACATGGCAAAGAAAAAAAAAAAAAAAAAAAGATGCTCTAGACTGATATTAAGCAACGTGGACCACCTGACTACCAGGAACTTTTGGTCATGCTAGTTCTGCTCTCTGTTCAGTACAAGTGGTATGTGTTGATGTGTGTCCCCCCAAAAGACATGTTGAAGTCCTAACCCCTAGTAACTGTATGTGTGACGATGTTTGGACATAAGGGTTTTTGCAGATGTAATCAAGTTAAGATGAGATCTAATCTAATATTACTGGTGTCTTTATAAATAAGAAGAGGAAAATGCATTGTGAAGAAAGAGACACACAGAATGTGATGATGGAGGCAGAGACTATAAAGTGTTACAACATCCAGCCAAGGACAACCCTTTTGGGACTACCCAGAGCTGGAAGAGGCAAGGAAGGATCCTCACCTAGAGCGTTCAAGGTGAGCATGGCACTGTCAACACCTCACGTTTTGATTTCTGGCCTCAGGAAATGATAGAATACATTGCTGTTGTTTAAAGCCACTCATTTTGTGATACTCTGTTATGGCAGCCTTAGGAAACTAATACAGCAAAGGATGATATTTCTCTTTGGAACACACCATCATTTGCAAGGGGTGAGGGAAAATAAAAGATGTGCCTTTATTTTCATCAGAAGAACCCAAGAGAAAAAACTATACACTGCCTCATATAAAGCAGCAGTTTTAACCCTCAAAGACTACAAAGTAAAGATACTTGATATGATTTCAATCTTTACTATGACTTGTTTGGTGGCCTAACATATGAGATATCATGGAAAATATTCCATGTGCACTTGAGAAGAATATGTATTCTGCTGCTTTTGGAGGGAAAGTTCTGTATATATTTGCTAAGTCCACCTAATCTAACAAGATATGCTAATATTTTGTTAGAAACTAAAAATTGGGGCAGGGGGTGTTTGTTTCTTTTCCTTTGCTTTTTAGGGCTGCACCTATGGCATATGGAAATTCCCAGGCTAGGGATCAGATCAGATCTGCAGTTGGTGCCCTATGCCACAGCCATGGCAATGTGGGATCTGAGCCATATCTGCAACCCACACCACAACTCATGGCAACGTCAAATCCTCAACCCACTGAGCTAGGCCAGGGATCAAATCCGCATCCCCATGGACACTAGCCAGGATTGTAAACTACCGAGCCACAAAGGGAACTTCAGAAATTAGGATTGTGACATGTGACTCCTGCATTGAAACACTGTGCAGGCTGAACACAGCACATATATGGGCAAATACACGCCACAAGCTACCAGTTTATAATCCTTCCTGTCAATCATTCCCCTGCAACCCAAGGAAGAGATTCATTCTAACAAAATTCTGAGACTAGCAGAAAAGTCACAGTACTTTCAAAATTTAACAACCTACCAGTGGATTTCATTAGTTTAGTCTAGAGTTTCTGAAGTATTAAACAATCTTAATTATTCTTAGAAAAATACATTCGACATCCATCCTTGCTAGCTCATTTCACTTATTCATATAATGAAGTGCCAGACTGATACTACATCATTAAATAGTACTTATCAAAGATAAAGGTTAATCATGAAAAAAAAACACCCTTAACTCATCATCACTAGTGGAGAGAAAATAGCAATTATTATCTATATTTTGATTTCTTTTTTTTTTTTTTTTTTGGTTGAGAACATTAGCTGCAATTGCTTATGCAGACTTACCCACTGACAATCATTTTCTTCCTCAGCAAATCAAGGAAATTTTTTGGAAGAGACAGAACTGAAATTTCAAATTCAGTGACACATATACTGATTTCATGGTCTGGGATTATGGCCTAGGCATCAGGATTTTTAAGAGCTCTGCTGATAATCCTAGCATGCAGCAAAGTTTGCAAACCTCTACAACAGGCAATAGAATGAAGGGCTTTTTCTAGCACTGAGAGAACACTCTCTATTTAAAATTCAAAATATAATGCACTCAAACCTCAAAGATAATCCCCCTCAAAGCTTTCAAAGTTTCAGAAAAAAAAAATCAGATTGATTTATGCTGTCTCTTGCCCTGATTTGGATTGATGAAAATCTTGTAGGTTCCCAAATTGCTCTACAGTTGCCCATGTCATTTTAAAACTATTGTTCTTCATGCAGCAATAATTTTCATCTAAAATGTTTTCAAATTAACTAGATTAAAAGAAATGCCACTTATTATGAACACAATGTGTTTTGAAGATAGATACAACTTTGCTTCCCTTCCTAATGAAACTCAGCCCTTTCATCTTAAATTCAAGCAGAATCTCAAACACTAAAATGAAATGAGTTTGAATCTTTCATATTTCTATTAAATTGATGGCCATCTATATTCAGGGAAAAAGCCTCCTCATTCTCTTCACTATCCCTGAGCAGCTGTGCTACTGCTTCATGAGATCAAGGAGTTATATTGTCTCTTAATAGTGGGATTACATTTTTCCTATATTTCTGTTTTTATTATTCTTGACTTTGCAAAGTGTCTCAACTTTGGCAGGCAAATACAGATAGTTAATCTCTCTCTGATTTCAGGCAAGTAGCAGCTGACTTACCCAAATCCCCCACTGGGAGACAGATCTTCAAATGAGGTCATCTGAGCCAATTCAGAAAAAGAAGATGGCCCAAGGGCATGACCTCAACACTTATTAAATAGCAGAGCAGAGCGGACTACCATTTTTAAATTCCACTAAGCAGACTGCACAATTAAGAGAATATCTGGCCAATAACTGTACTCAAACTGCTCCATGGAAAAACACCCTCTGTTTTAATTGCTTGCCTATAATTCGTTTCAGGGTTTGGTTTTGCAGCAAACTGTTCAGATTGCTGATTTGGTGGTTCAGGGTTAGGCAGCCCAATTTGAAAATCCAACTGTCAGTTATGCAATGATTAGTCATAAAGCTACATGGCAGAAAATGGCATTTTAATTTTGAGCTTATATTTGAGAAAGAGAACATTAAAAACATTTAGCATGAACCAAAACTCTCCTGTAATAGTTAGTTGAACTTCATGGAGAGTAACAATTATGATCTTTTGCAAAAGGAATGAGAGCGACTTTGAGCCAGTTTTTTTTTTAAAAGGGCGCTGTCATTTTTATTGCTGTGCTTGAGTTATGGTTTTTAAAAACTACATTTTGTATGCAAGTTTAATTCACTCTGTAACAATGAATCAAATGCAGGCATATAAAGAGGGATTCCAAATCAGATAAAGTGAAATTCAGAAAACGCTATCTCTTTACCTGCAAATCTATGTAATAACTCAAGATGTACCCTTACTCTGTTTAATGGTTTAATAATTTTTAAAAAGTCAAGAAACTGGAATCATGAAGTTACTTCACTTATACCCTGTCCCCAAGGACTCACTGAAAAGTGGGGAAGTTGTCAAAATCAGTGGGACATAAACACCTTTTATCCCCAAGGAGCTTCTAAGATTCCAACCTATGCAATCTCTTATTTTTTCAAACTCCTCTGTTAGAAATAAAAGGTGTTCCTGAAAATTCTAGGATCTTTTTATCAGAACTTGCTAGGCATATGATGATATATTTTGCCACTGATGAGAACACAGATTTCATGTTATAAGGAGTCAGTGTCCATGAAGCTAAAGGAAGATGGCACCTGAGAATTTGTGTCCTATTTTTTCCCTCAACTTAGCCCTTCCTGGAAAACTAATAGTGAACATGGGAGGTCTATTTTTTTAAGTCTATAAAATTCTTTCCATTTTCCCGATTTTTAAAAGTTTAATTGAAGTAGAGTTGATTAGGGGAGGTCAATTTTCTAAAGGTCAATGTTGCTTTCCTTTCTTCCCTTGTAATTTGAAAAGCTATAAGGTGTATATAAAGATCACTGAATTTGACTCAGGGTAAATACATGTTGCATTATCACGAACTAACATGAGATTGATAGGGACCAAGTAAAGGTACAAAGTAGGTGATTAAATAGTTACTAGGGGATTGTAAGTGGAGAAGAAAATATAGGAGACCTCTGTAAGTTAATGATAATTTGAGAAAGTAGGCTTGCATTTGCAGCAACGGATGGAACTAGAGATTCTTATACTAAGTGAAGCAAGTCATAAAGAGAAAGGCAAATACCATATCGTATCATTTATATGTAGAATCTAAAATATGGCACAAATGAACCTGTCTACAGAACAGAAACAAACTCGACATAGAGAACAGACTTGTGGTTGCCAAGGGGTAGGGGGAGGGAGTGGGGTGGACTGGGAGTTTGGGGATGGTAGATGCAAACTACTGCATTTGGGTAAGCAATGAGGTCCTCCTGTGTAGCACAGGGAACTATGTCTAATCATTGGGATAGAATATGATGGAAGATAATATGAGAAAAGGAATATATTTATATATATGTATATATATATATGTGTGTGTGTGTATATATATATGTATATATATATATATGTGTGTGTATATATATATATATAAAAAACTGGGTCACTTTGCTGTATAGAAGAAATTGACAGAACATTGTAAATAAACTATAATTTTAAAAAAACTTTTTAAATTTTTTTTAAAAAGAAAGAAAGCAGGCTTGCTAAACAACTAAACCATGAAACAGAAGTTTGAGACCTGCCCCAAAACAATAAAAAAATATATAGAGAGAGAAAGGTTACATCATACTGAAACTTGAGATGATTTACCACACTTCAGTGTATGTTACCACATTTTTGCCCATTTCCATAGCACCATGACAATATGGGGATGATAAAACTCCCCTGCCCCACTCGGAGGAGGAGCTGATGATGGAAGTTAGACATATACTCGAGAATGAGGAACAAGATGGACTTCCTCCTCATCCCCACTTCTCCTTTGATTATAAAACTCTAGCCCAGTAAGTTCTTGAGGCAGCATTCCCTCACCTGTCCACTTGTATCTTTCACAAGCATCCTAAACTAATAAATTTTTTCCTTACCTGTCACTGCCTTTCGCTGAATTCTTTCTGCCCTGAAAACCTATGCTCTACTGATTCCCAAAATGTATTCTGCGGTTTCAAGATGACCTGAAATAAAGGCCTCACTTTCAAATAAAAATAGCAGGGACAACTCTGGCTTTCAGATGACTTTTTTTTTTTTTCTCCCCCCATTGACCACAAGGGGTCTCCCACCTCCTTACATTTCTATACCACTTCTTCCTGCTTTCCACAGTGCCTTCCTTTCTTCACATTTCTTTCAAAATTCCACCCTGTCTACTGATGTCACCAGTCACTTTGTCTACCTGCAGTTAGCAGCATAACAGAGCCAAGATGATGTTTTTGTTATTAATCACCTGGAATCATGGGTTGGGGCTATAAAAACACTCCACACCTCAGAAAGCAGCCCATGACCCCTTTATTGAATGTGGCCCATTGATTTGGATTCATTTATTATCTTTAATAATCATCTATTTAACACGGCTAGGGCAAAGAGTATGAGGAAGTGACCCCAATAGACAAAGAGAAGAACAAAAACACAGCTACTGAAGAACTAAGTATAAATACAGATGAAAAAAACATACTCTACCAAGAACTATAAAGCCTAAACTAAGCCTGTATTTTTTGAACAGTGTTTATGCTTTCATAAAGAAATCACAATTAAGTTTGAAAAACTCAGAGATCTATAATTGATTTACTAGCACTTAAAAACATACTTACCTTTATCGTGATTTGGACAATAACCACCACAGATAACAGAAAGAATAAGCATAAAACACACTTTTCTGGCAAAAGTGTTTCCCCAGACATGGAATTTCTTGAGGAATCAGAGTAAGGAGCCAAGGAAGCAGCCTTCAAGTGAAAGCTGGTTTTCTGATAGGCTTTTACATCTCTTATTTAGAGAAGAAAGTCACATACATGAGTCCATGAACTTCAGAATAAATTTCAAGGCTCTCTCTTTCAACAAATAGGAATTTGCAGACTACTGTGCATCAGACACTGTGCAGGTACCAGGGACACAGCTCTGAGTCCAATCCCCATGGAACATACGTGCTTCTCTACTCCATTCACAGGACGAATCTGAGCTAACAGTGGACATCACTACACTGTATATTGTTAGTAGAATTATAAACCATTTTGACCTGTACACATACACACACACATATAGGAACTATGGCCAAGGAGCAACGTCCCCCCCGCTTAACGGATGCCCTTGCAATGTAACTCCTAGCTTCTCCCATTAAGAGGTGGAGTCTCTTCCTAAACCTGAACCACAGTTGGAATTGTGACTTGCTTTGGCCAATGGGACATGAGTAAGCATTTGAAAAGCACTTGTACATTAAGACTTGCTTTCTTGCTGCTCTTTTAACTGGCTACCATGTGAACAAGGCCTGGATAATTCTGGATGACAAGAAACACCTTGAAACCCTCTCACCCAGCCAGCTGCCAGTCTACCTCAGATATGTAAGGGGAACCATCCTTACCAGTCAGCCCCCAACTGACTATCTAAATGACCAGATACAAATAAGCAAATCCACTTAAACCAACAGCCTGCCATAAATCAAAAGAACTGTCTAGAAGAACTGTGATCTAAATAAATGCTGTTGCTTTAAGCCCTAAGTTTTGAGGCAAAAGTTTATATATCTATTTATTCACCTCCTTCTTATGTCACCATCATTCTCACATCTTCCATCTTGCCTGCTCCAGTCCACTCTCCACAATACAGCCAGATTGATCTTTGAAATCATATATACATATGTGTGTACATATATATGTATATGTAGTATGTAGGCACATTTCTATCAAATATATATATATATATATATATATACACACACACACAAACATATATGCATTTGATGAACACAACGGGGTGTGGTAAGTATTTGCTTAAATTTTTGATTGAAGTATAGTTGACTTACAATGTTATGTAAGTTTCTGGTGTACAGGAAAGTGATTCAGTTATATATATGTGTGTGTGTGTATATATATATTATATATATATATATTACATATATATCTTTTTCATATTATTTTCCATTAGGGCTTATTGAAGGATATTGAATATAGTCCCCTGTGCTGTACAGTAAAAGCTTGTTGTTTACTTGTTTTATATATAGTAGTTTCTATGTGCTAATCCCAAATTCCTAATTCATCCCTCCCCTACCCCCTTTGCCTTTGGTAACTATAAATTTGTTTTCTATGACTGTGAGTTGTTTGTTTGTAAATAAGTTTATTTGTATCATATTTTAGATTCCATGTATAAATCACATTGTATGATATTTGTCTTTTAAACCACACTTTTTTTCTCACATTAGCCTCCATCATATTCCAACACAAGTGATTAGATACATAGTTCCCTGTGCTATACAGCAGGATGCCATTGCCCATCCACTCCAAATGCAACAGTTTAATTTACTAACCCCAGACCCCTAATCCATCCCAATCCCTCCCCTTCCCCCACCCCCACTCCTGGCAAACACAAGTTTGTCCTACATGTCCATGATCTTTTCTGTTTTGTAGATAGATCATTTGTGCCATATTTTAGACTCCACATATAAGTGATATCATATGGTGTCTGTCTTTCTCTTTCTGACTTACTTCACTCAGTATGAGAGTCTCTAGTTCCATCCACCTTGCTGCAAATGGCATTATTTTGTCCTTCCTATGGGCCAAGTAGTATTCCACTATATTTATGTACCACATCTTCCTAATCAATTCATAGGTTGCTATATTTAGTTTTCTGAGGTACCTCTATACTGTTTTCCATAGTGGTTGTACCAATTTATATTCCCACCAACAGTGAAGGATGGTTCCCTTTTCAATACATCCTCTCTCCAGCATTTGTTGTTTGTTGACTTGTTAATAGTGTCCACTCTAACTGGTGTGAGGTGGTAACTTGTTGTTTTGATTTGCATTTCTCTAATAATTAGTGATATTGAGCATTTTTTCATTTGCCTCTTAGCCATCTGTATATCTTTTTTTTTTTCTTTTGAGAAATGTCTATTTAGGTCTTTTGCCCATTTTTCAATTTGTTTTGTCTGGTTTTTGTTGTTGAGTTGTATGAATTGTTTGTATATTTTGGAAATTAAACCTTTGTAAGTTGAGTCATTTGCAAAAATTTTCTCCCATTCTGTGGGGTGTCTTTTTGTTTTTTAATGGTTTCCTTTGCTGTGCAAAAGCTTTTGAGTTTGATTAGGTCCCATTGTTCTGGCCTTACATTTAGGTCTTGAATCCATTTTGAGTTTATTTTTGTGTATAATGTTAGAAAATGTTCTAATTTCATTCTCTTACATGGGGATGTCCAGTTTTCCCAGTACCATTTATTGAAGACATTCTCTTTCTTCCACTGTATGTTCTTGCCTACTTTGTCATAGATTAATTGACTGCATGTGTCTGGGTTTATTTCTGGGCTTTCTGTCCTTTTCCAATGATCTATATTTCTGTTTTTGTGCATGTGTCATACTGTTTTGATGACTGTACCTTTATAGTAGTCTGAAGTCAGGGAGCCTGATTCCTCCAGTTCCTTTTTTTCTTTTCAATATTGTATTGGCTAATAGAGGTCTTTTTTCCTTCCATAGAAATTTTATAATACTTTGTTCTAGTTCTGCAAAGAATGTCATTAGTAATTTGATAGGGATTGCATTGAATCTATAAATTGCCTTGGGTACTATTGTCATTTTGACTATATTGATTCTTCCAATCCAAGAGCATGGTATATTTTTCCATCTATTTGTGTATTCTTTGATTTCTTTCATCAACATCTTACAGTTTTCAGAGTACAAGTCTTTTGTCTCTTTAGGTAGGTTTATTCCTAGGTACTTTATTCTTTTTGATGCAATGGTAAATGGGATGGTTTCCCTAATTTCTCTTTCTGATCTTTCATTGCTAGTATATAGAAATGCAACTGATTTCTGTGTATTAATTTTGTATCCTGAGACTTTACCCAATTCATTGATGAATTCTAATAGATTTATGGTAGTGTCTTTAGGATTTTCTAGGTATAGAATCATTTCATCTGCAAACAGTGATAGTTTTACTTCTTCTTTTCCAATTTGGATCCCTTTTATTTCTTTGTCTTTTCTGATTGCCATGGCTAGGACTTTCAAAACTATGTTGAATAACATGGGTGAAAGAGGACATTTTTGTCTTGTTCCTGATCTTGGTGGAAATGCTTTCAGTTTTTCACCATTGAGAATGATGTTGGCTGTGGTTATTTTGAAGTAGGTTCCCTCTATTCCCACTGAGAGTTTTTATCAGAAACAGGTGTTGAATTTTGTCCAGTGCCTTTTCTGCATCTATTGAGATGATCATAGGGTTTTTAGTCTTCAGTTTGTTGATGTGGTGTATCACATTGATAGATTTGTGGATACTGAAGAATCCTTGCATCCACTGGATAAATCCTACTTTATCACAGTATATGATCTTTTTAATGGATTATTTGTATGTAGTTTGCTAATATTTTGTTGAGGATTTTTGCATCTATGTTCATCAGTGGTATTGGCTTTTAATTTTCTTTTTTTGTGGTATCTTTGTCTGGCTTTGGTATCAGGGTAATGGTGGCTTCATAGAATGAGTTTGGGAGTGTTCCTTCCTCTGCAATTTTCTGTAAAGTTTCAGAAAAAGAGGTATTAACTCTTCTCTGAATGTTTGGTAGAACTCAGCTGGGAAGCCACCAAGTCCTGCACTTTTGCTTTTGGAAGTTTTTTAATCACATTTTCATTTCCAGCATAGTAAATATTTTAACAACCATCTCAAGGGCAGGAAGAGTGATTTGTGGCATGCGCCAATTTCCATGGTATAAATAGTCCCACCACAGCAGATTTCGAGCTACCAATGGTTTAACCACTTGCTCGCAAGAATTCTGAAAAAGGAACTGTTTTCACAAGGCAATATCAGGCCAACTATAGCACAATACTCTCTCTTCTGTCCTTAATACTTTCAACAGTTTCCCATTAAACTCAGGATAAAATCAAAAGTTTACTTGCCATATCCTACAAGGCCTGTAGGAACCAGACTTTGCTTCTCTTTCCTTTTCAAGTTTTGCAATCTAGTCATTTTGAATTTCCTTCATTTCCTTTAATGGTGTCTCTCAAAGCACGGGCTTGAAAACAGTGGCCTAAGAATCTCACGGAAGAAATACTGGTTAAAGGTTGGGATAAGAGGAGTTCTCACTGTGGTACAGTCAATTAAAAATCTGAGTACATCAGCTTGGGCCACTCTGGAGGTGCAGGTTTAATCCCCAGCCTAGTGCAGTGGGTTAAAGGATCTACTTGCAGCTCGACTTTGATCCCTAGCCTGGGAATTTCCTTATACTGTGGGTGTAGTCATAAAAAAAATTGGGATAGCAAAGCTTCATCCTAGTGATTTCTTTGGAGTGGAGTCCAGAGATCACAAGTTTTAACCACTTGAACAGATTTGTGTGTAGCAGAGACAGAAAATTAGGCACAGGACCATTTCAGCCAGCAGAATTTTATTGCACCCATGTAGTGTTTGTAAAATTTTAATCCACTGCTGAGATTTCTGAATTGGAAAAAGTGAAATGAAAACTCAGAAGATCTAGCAACCCAAATTCGAGCCAAGAGGACAAAGCTATTTGAAATGACCAATTCACAATCCTGCCAACATGTATTGTCTGAATCTTGGCCTGATTCTTTCAATTATTCATCCTCCTAGACACAGGAGTTTGAGACCCCAAGTATACAACAGTTTTTGGGTCTCTCTACTTCCTTCACTCTACAATACTCCATTCATCTCATCTTAATTCCAGGGTTCACATTAAATAACACCTCCTCAAGGAAGCCCTCTCAGAACTCCCAGACCAAACATTCTCGTTAAACTCTCCTACCACTTCTCCTTCTGTAACATTTATCACACCTACAATTACCTGTAAAATGTCAGTCTTCTCCATGACATAACAAGTCCCTTAGAGGAAATAATCAACCTTTGTGTGCTCAGCCCACAGGGTTTGAAAAAGGAACATACCCTAGATGTTTGTTAAATGAACAGATAGATTCCATAAATGATCAGATAAATTTGAGATCATTTTGTGCTAGGAATTCTGCAGGTGGACGCTAAGAAGAAGTAAAATTTTAGCTATATATTAAAGAACAGATGTGGGTACTAATAACAGAGAGGGCAGAAAACATTCTAGATGGGGACAGTTTCAACAGCTGTTAATTTGGGGCCATCCGCCCATCTATTGACTGCAATGCTACTAAGAACCTGATTTTCCTTCAGTTAAAAGACCTTTCCCGTTTTCAATACTGTCCTTCAGGTGGGAGCCCTACCTCCCAGCTCCAGTTAAAGATCCTTTGACCTGGACCTAAGATGTCAATGTCTTGCATTTGCCCCCAAGTAACAATAATTGGCTTAGTAATGAGTTCGAGTCTACACAAACTGGCCCAGTTAGAGCTAATCAGTCTTGTACCCAACTTAGGAGTATACTGCTCTATCCCGTGAAAATGAAACTCAAAAGGAGGTAAGATTTGAGCTAATGCCACTATCTTGCCAACACCTGGACCCTAAAAATAAAACGAAAAGTCAGAGGAAAGCAGAGGCAAAAGATGGAGAAAAACTGAATCTTTGAGTTATTGCTTGATGGTCAATCAAGCTAAAAACAGCAAACTCTGCCTTCACACAAACCACCATATTCTCCTTTTGCTTTAGACAAATTGGATGAGTTTCTGCCACTTGGAAAAAGACCTAAGTAAGATAAGGAATTATATGAGCAAATTTATAAAAGTTCCAGATCCTAAATAAACCACATGCTGCTTGCAAAGAAGATTTATAAGTTGGTGACTAGGGGATGCTCAAAAAAAATAAAAATTTTGTGGCCAAACTATAGGGAAGCAAAGGCAAAGATTACAGAGTTCAGATAACTTATGACTTCCAAAAATAATATAGGGATGCTACTGAATATCTTAAAAATCTACAAATAGAATGGTGATACTGTGATTTTTTATTTAATTTTATTGGAGTATAGTTACCTCACAATGTTGTATTAGTTTCAGTTGTACAGCAAAATGAATTGGTCATACATATAAATATATCCATTCTTTTTTCCCATGTACATTATTACAAACTATTGAGTTTTCTGTGCTATACAGTAGGTTCTCATTAACTATTTTATACAGTAATGTGTGTGTGCTAATCCCAGCCTCCCAATTCTTCTCTACTCCAACAGTTTCACTTATGATAATCATAAGATTGATTTTAAAATCTATTAGTTTCTTTCTGTTTTATAAATGATTGTGATTTATAATAAGAAACATATATTTAGTCTTCTGGCAGAGAGCTCCCCAAACCCCTGGAGTTTCCCAAGAATTGAGAATGATCAAGATAAGGTGTCTTTTGTTACGTTACTGATGTGACTTCTGGACTGTCTGTAGGATGGGGACTTGTTGCCAGTGGACCCAACCATATGATTAGAAGGTTAGAACTTATAGTACCCTCCCCTAACCTCTGAGAAGGGCTGGAGATTGAGTTCAATCACCAATAGCCAATGACTTAATCCATCTTGCCTCTGTAATGAAGTCTCCATAAAAAGCCCAGAAGATTGAGTTTGGAGAGCTTCTGGTTGAACACATGGAGGTGCTGGGAGAGTGGCAGCCGGGAAAAGGCATGGAAACTTGACAACCCACCCCATACTATGCCCTGCACATCTCTTCCATTTGGCTGTGCATCTGCATCCTCAGTTCTGTGAGCCACTCGAGCAAATCAAACCCAAGGAGGGGTTTCTGGAACCTCCATCCTATTATCAGTTAGACAGAAATACAGGCAATATCCTGGGCTTGTGATGGATGTCTGGCAAGGGCAGGGAGGTGGAAGTTGGTGGAGGGGAGCAGCCCGAGGGGCAGTCTTGTGGAACTAAGTCCTTAATTGTGATGTCTGAACCCATCTCTGGGAAGGTAGTGTCAGAATGGGTTATATTATAGGACACCCAGCTAGTGTCACAGAGAATTGCTGGGTGTGAGGAAAATCCTCCACACATCTGGCGACCGAAAGTGTCAGAAATGTTCTCTGTGAAGGTCAGGGAGACATACAGGGAAGAAAGACATGCCAGGGAAGAACTGGGTTTTTCCCTATATAGAAAGATGGAAAACAGAGTGTTTCCATATACCAAAATAAAATCATCAACTTCCTTTTACAGAAAAGCACAACTAGTAGAATTAAGTTATATTAAATAAAAGAAGACCAAGGAAAATAAAAAATATGCAAATTAAAATTTCCACATGATGGGAGTTTCCCTCATGGTTCAGTGGAAATTAATCTGACTAGCATCCATGAGGACACAGGTTTGACCCCTGGCCTTGCTCAGTGGGTTAAGGATTCAGCTTTGCCGTGAGCTGTGTTGTAGATAGCAGATGCAGCTTAGATCCTGCGCTGCTGTGGCTGTGGCATAGGCTAGCAGCTACAGCTCCGTTTCAACCCCTAGCCCAGAAACCTCCATATGCTGCGGGTGCCACCCTAAAAAGACAAAAAAAAAATTTTCCATATGGTTATTGTAATTAAGTTTAAATTTGTCACTGAGTTTGCTGCTCATCAGTTCTATTGCAGTCCTTGTTTTATTTTTAAAAGACACATGCGTCTTGAAAATACTCTCTAGGCAACATGGAATCATTGAAGGGTTTTTTAAAAAGGCATATTAGGAGTATGTGGTGGACAGAATAAAGCCACCTCTCCCCCTCCCCCACCCAATCCCCAGGATGTTGTGAACTGGAGATCAACATTTGCTGTCTACCTCTACATGGATTGAATCATGAGCCAGTGCAGCTGCCAATCCTCAATACCCCCTGAAAGAGCTCAGGGTAGAAATCAGGAGTGAGGCAGTCTGTGTTCTAGGAAAACTAGGAGAACAGGCCTTCGGATAGTTGTATATTTTCAGGAGAATTTGTGATCCTGATTCTTACATCTCCTGGTATGTAGAAAAGCACTAACATCCTTCATGGTGATGTCTGTTCCTTGTGAATAGCAGTAACCTACTGTGAAATGTGTGCTTGGTTGCATGTACCTCCCCCTTCACCAAAATCACATACATACTGACATTTCCCCCTGCCCCTTTGGAGCAGTATTTCAGAGCTATCTGAAATGCTGCCTCCCAGGCTATAGTCCTCATTTGGCCCCAAATAAAATTTAACTCTCAACTTCTAAGTTGTACATACATTTTTTTTTTTTTGTCTTTTTGCCATTTTCTTGGGCCACTCTCACGGCATATGGAGGTTCCCAGGCTAGGGGTCGAATCGGAGCTGTAGCCACCAGCCTATGCCAGAGCCACAGCAATGCTGAATCCGAGCCGCGTCTGCAACCTATACCACAGCTCATGGCAACGCCGGATCGTTAACCCACTGAGCAAGGCCAGGGACCAAACCCGCACAACCTCATGGTTCCTAGTCGGGTTCGTCAACCACTGCGCCACGACGGGAACTCCTAAGTTGTACATACATTTTTTAAGTCAACAATGTCCACATCCTAATTCTCAGAACTTGTGAATACATTACCTTATCTGACAAAGGGACTTTGCAACAGTGACTAAATTAACGATCTTGAAACGGATTCTTTTGGTAGGTTCTAAGTAATCCCAAGAGTTCTTATAAGAGGGAAGTAGGAGGCTTTGAGTTGGGGAGAGGGCAATGTGTCAAGGGAAACAGAAGGAAAAAAGGCAAAGTGATTGAGAGACCACATACCAAGGAATGAGGATAGCCCCTCATAGCTATAAGGATCTAAGAAATGAATTCTCTCCTGGATCATCCAGAAGGAACCTGACCATGATTTTAGGTCTCCCCTCTAGAGCTATAAAGTGATACACCTGTAATATTCTAAGCAGTTAAGTTTGTGGCATAAAGCCAATTTTCTTACAGACACTGTATCCTAGTGTTACTTACAGAACCAAACTTTTCAAACCAGATGGAAACATGGAGTCCATGTTCAGATCTTCAGTTTGGCTTATATGACAAAAAGTGAGCCATGGAGGGTCTAGGCAACCTGCCAAACACAGAAAGTGTGAGATCTCTGGCTCTCCGCTCACATTCAACTCTCTAACAGGTTTGTTCCACTCTTGTTTAGTGCTCTCCAGGACCTGGCACGAGAAAGCTAAGGCTGCTTCTGAGGAATTGTATTAAGGCATGTTTGAAAGACTTGTCAAAACTTAAAGGGAGAAAGAAAACCAAGTTCTTCTGCTAGGTACATCTTACACACATTTAATGAGAACTCAGAATAAGTAATGAGGTGGAATCATTATTAATAAGATGTAGAGTTGGAAATAAGGCTAAGAAGAGGTCAAAGCCATGAGATCAAAGTAACGGGATGTCACCAAAGCCATGGCCGTGTGGCAATAATCGAAGGGAAGAGAGCAGATGCCAGCCCTTCCACAGGTGCCAATCTAAATGGGCTTGCAAGTGTCAAATAGCCACAGTGGCCTGGTATGGAGGAGCATCCCCCACCCCAGTAATTTTAATCAGCAAGCCCTCAAAACCCAGAGTTCCATAGCCAGATCTGTTCTGGATTTAAGTTCCCAACCCCTCTACCAAGGTCATGAATTTTATCTTTATAGAAAGAGGGGGTTTAATAAACATTGTTTTCAGTTAGTCACCAGCATGTAGATTTCTAGGTGAAACTTACACTCGTGTCCTCACTGGCCAAAATATTAGGAAGAATCAGTGTTTTGCTGATGTACACCTGTTTTATTCTCTTTTCCTAATTGGCCACTGCCCTGTAACTCTGAGTGGGCTCTAGAATCCCCATGGATTTTGTGGCAGGCTTTGAAGGTAATGTGCAGATCCAGGCTGGGAACCACTCACATCTCTTTTCCACTGATGGCTGTTCAGAGACTTCTATGAAAAGGTGGCATTAAGTAGCTTCTTAGTTTATCAAGTTTCTCCAAAAAGGTAACCCTGTTACACTGTTGGTAGGAATATAAACTAGTACAACAACTATGGAAAACAGTATGGAGGTATCTCAGAAAACTAAATATAGAACTACCATATACCTAGTAATCCCACTCCTGGGCATATATCCAGACAAAACTTTCATTCGAAAAGATACATGCACCCCTATGTTCATTTCAGAGCTATTCACAATGGCCATGTCTTGGAAACAACCTAAATGTCTATCAATAGATGAATGGATTAAGATGTGGTAAATACACACGGAATATTACTCAGCCATAAAAAAGAACAAAATAATGCCATTTGTAGCAACAAGGATGGAACTAGAGACTCTCATACTGAGTCAAGTTAGAAAGAGAAAGACAAATGCCATATGATATCACTTATATCTGGAATCTAATATATGGTACAAATGAACCTTCCTACAAAAAAGAAACATGGACTTGTAGTACAGACTTGTGGCTGCCAAGAGGGAGGGGGAAGGAGGGGGATAGACTGGGAGTTTAGGGTTAGTGGATGCAAGCTATTGCATTTGGAGTGGATAAGCAATGAGATCCTGCTATATAGCCCAGGGAACTATATCTAGTCCCTTGTGATGGAGCGTGATAGAAGATAATGTGAGGGGGAAAAAAAGAAAAAAAATATATATATATATAAATGTATGACTGGGTCACTTTTCTGTATAGTAGAAAATTGACAGAACATTGTAAGTCAACTATAACAAAAAATTAAAATCTTAAAAATATAAAATAAAAAAGTTTCTTCATTGACAGCACCAGCTACAGTGGTGTTCTGCTTACTACAAATATCGGTTGACCACAACATGAATGGAGCCCAGAAAGGCATTTTTTTTCTTGTCTTTTTAGGGCTACACCCATGGCATATGGAGGTTCCCAGGCTAGGGGTCGAATTGGAGATGTAGCTGCTGGCCTACACCACAGACCAGCAATACCAGATCCGAGTTACATCTGAAAACTACAACACAGCTCATGGCAATGCCAGATCCTTAACCCATTGGGTGAGGCCAGGAATGGAACCTGCATCCTCATGGATGCTAGTCAGATTTGTTTCCGCTGAGCCACAACAGGAACTTGCCCAGAAAGGCATTTTTTGCCTATGTGTCTCTATCACAGCAATGCAGTTAGGCAGTCTCATCACCATAATCTAGAACAGAGGCTGGCAAACTTTTTTTAAAAGACCGAAGAGTAAGTATGTTAAGTTTTAAGGACCAACCAACAAAATCAAGGCTATTTTATCAATGCCTAAATAAGAATTTGAAATGCACCTGTTTAAAAATGTAGAGAATAAGAGTTCTCGCTGTAGCATCTCTGTAGCACTGGGACACAAGTTTTCTCCCTGGCCCCAGCACAGTGGATCCAGCTTTGCCACAGCTATGGCATAGGTTATAACCAGATTGGATCTGATCCCTGGCCTGGAAATGCTATATGCCCTGGGGTGGCCAAAATAAAAAATGTAAAGTATTCAGAAAGATTTAGTGGGCCAGAGTTAGCATAAATGCCATACTTTGCTCTAATCTAGATAATTAAGAAAACTCAATCATATGGGAGTTCCCATTGTGGTGCATTGGAAACGAATCCAACAAGGAACCACAAGGTTGAGGGTTGGATCCCTGGCCTCATTCAGTGGGTTAAGGATCTGGCATGAGCTGTGGTGTAGGTCGCAGACGTGGCTCGGATCTGGCGCTGCTGTGGCTGTGGTGTGGGCCAGCAGCTGTAGCTCTGATTAGACCCCTAGTCTGGGAACTTCCATATGCCACAGGTGCAGCCCTAAAAAAAGAAGAAACCTATTCATAGGTGGGAGGTGGGAGTGGAACCTGGAATTTGAATTTTGAACTATTCCCTTAATCATTCAAATTCTTTACATAAAATTCCATGCAGCTTTTTCCCCCCCTGGAGTCCAGAAATCTATAGAGTATAAGCATAAGGAGCAAACCAATCCCTGCAAGCTCAGGGGTTTTTCCAGGTAAATGCAATTAAGGAATACTGACACACATGTATGTTCATGAGGTTTTTTGAAATAACAGGATGGAGACTATATTATATTTTGACTGAATGCAAAATGAATAATGGTATTAAGCAACAGGAAAAACTATTTTAATTGGTATCGCCAGTTAACTAACTTTTATATGCAGTTTTTGTCTCCTCTAATTGACATTTTATAAATGGTATCTGCTTCTAAGTGTTCCATTTTGATTCATACCAATCTGTTGGCATTACACATGAACTGGAAGAAAATACGGAGTCTTCTGCCTCAAGTATCCTAATTTACATGCTAAATCACAAGGTCAGAATGAATCTTTATCATATTTAGAGCCCTGCACACTGGCCCAGAAATAAAAGGCAGCATGTTGATTTTTCTTTTTTTTGCAGGAAGGATAATTAAAAAAAAAAAAAAAAAAAAAAAAAGGGCAGCAAGTCCTAACTCAATATGAGTTTGCCACAACAAAATCTAGTGCACTGGAAGATAAATACTATGGAAAGTGCTTTGGCGTGCTGAGTATGGCTATGTTTAAGTTGAAAATTCTTCTTCGTTCTGATAGTAGTCAAGCAGCAGATGGCCTGAAGTTATCATAAATATGTAAGCCCCAGAAATGCTCTGCATTGAGGCCCAGCCAAAATGCAACCATGTTGAACAACACAGAGCACAGGGAGAACCGTCTGCCACCTAGAGCAAAATGAAAATCCTTCCTCCCACCCCACGTACAGTAAGATTTCTAAGCACGGCAGAACATCTGAGATGTCACTGAGCTTTCCCACACTGCAGTAACACTTAGAGCAGCCCCATTTTTAAAAGATTCCATGGCAGGGAAGTTAGCCTTTCTTTCCCTTAAATTACCACATTCTCACAACAGAATTTGAAATAGAACTTCAACTGTTTTCTTCTTTGGAAACTTGCTGTAAAAATCAAAGCTTACTATTAAGACGAAGAGTTGTATGTGGCAAAGAAGAACTCTAATAGGATGGTTTGCTTCAGCTTAAGTGTAATTTCCACCCTTCTCTAAGGCACTGTGATTTTTTTTCCTTGTTCCCCTCTGCCTAACTGGGAATCTGATATGTCACCCTAAGTGATTTTCATTGAAAATTCCCTTCATTCTACAAAACGGAAACAGACTCTCAGACATACAGAACAGACTCGTGGTTGCCAAGGGGGTGGGAGGTAGTGGGATGGATGGGGAGTTTGGGGTTAGTAGATGCAAACTATTACATGTAGAATGGATAAGCAACGAGGTCCTATTGTATAGCCTAGAGAACTATATCCATTCTCTTGGGATAGAGCATGATGGAAGACAATATATGAAAAGGAATATATATACGACTGGGTGACTTTGCTGTACGGCAGAAATTGGCACAACATTGTAAATCAACTAACTACAATTCAATTTTAAAAATATAAAAAAAAGGAAAAAAGAAAATTTCCTTCATTGATGACTTACAAAGTTAGCCCATTTAGAATTTATGGCAGCTTCTGCCATAATATTTTGCAGTTACCAGGCTTCAATAAAGAAATACATGTGAGATGCAGCCATCTATTTGTTAATGCCTATTACATGCTGTCAGATAACTAGAAATGTAAAGATGAATAATTTAGAGAAAACAATACTCCTCTCCCTATGTTGCTTCAGAATTGGTTGGAAACTGCTGCCTTCTCACACTCACTCCTCCAAATGGGAAAAGGAGGAATTTATTTAACTGATGAAATAATGAGAGTCCAAAATCCCTGGTCCATAATTCTGTCCTGGGCAAGGTTGATTTATCCACAAGTGTCCTGTTGATGTGGTCTCTGCATTCAAGGGGATGACAAGGCATGATCCGCCATGATGCTGCACATGGGTTGCTGGATATGTCTGTCCTGCCATGTGTGAGTCCCAGGGAGGAAACTTCGGGTGAGAAGGGAGGAATGAAGAAGTCCATCGAGGCTAGAAATCTGAGCCTCATTCTTCAACCCTGTTTTATCAAAGATGAAGGTGTTGTTTTGATTTTGTTCTGCCTGTGTTTGCTTTTCAATATGTTCAGTATGTGAGGGGGGAAAAGAGGGGTTTGACTCATTACATCTCTCAAAATCCAACAAGCTCAGTGCTCCCCAGGATCTTCACTGATGCTTTCTTTTCTTTTTTTTTAAGTTTTATTGAAGTATAGTTGACTTACAATGCTGTGACAATTTCTGCTGTACAACAAAATGATTCAGTTACACATATACATACATCCGTTCTTTTTTAGATTCTCTTCCCATATAGATTATTATAGAATATTGGGTACACTTCCCTGTGCTATACAGCAGATCCCAATTGTCCAGTCATTCGATATACCAGTGTTCATTTTGTTTTGTTTTCATTTTGTTTGTTTTTTACATAATTAAAGCATGAGTAGAAAACAAGGGCTGGTCCACTTCTTCAGGACACATCAATTCAACCCTTTAAAGCAACTACCAATCTATACCACAAGACACCCAAGAACATGGCCTCGTATATGTCAATACATAAAATGCTTTAGTTACATATTAAATACTACATAATTATGAGAAAATAACTCCCAAACAACAAATTGAGTACAAGGTATCCTGGATTTGGATGACTTTAAGCACAAGGTAATATGAATACTGTATAAGAGTCATATGCCAATGACCTGAGCAGTATTTTATTTTATAGTTTATGCCCTGGTGACCAGAGTGGGGAAGAAGGGAGGCTGAGAAAAAGACTATGACTGAAGTCTGAGATGTATTTTCCCTCTAAGTAAGGAGAAAGAGTTTTCTTCAAATTCACTAATGGGTAGAAGACATTCTTCTACTGGCTTCTACACATTATAATTGCCTGTTTTAAAAATTGTCAAAAGCAACAAGAGACAAAACCGTTTTAATTCAAGTGACATCTTTAAGGAAGAAACAAGCCCTCGCCATTTAATTGGCCATCCTATGTTACATATCTAGGTCATGTATTATTTATTCAGTAGTTAGACTTTGACTAAAAAAAGCTTACCATCCAGGACTTGGCTAAGAGTATATAAGACATTGATAATGTACAAAGGTCACCAATATTCATCCAATAGCCATTCACTGAGTACTGACATGTATCAGAAACAATTCTAGGAACTGGGGATAAGAGAGGGAACCAGATGAAGTCCCTACACGCAATGTGCTTGCTCTTTACTGACAGACAGGAAGATGGGAACACATCAGACAGGTCAGTCATAGCCTGCTTACCTGCTCTCTGCTCATGTTCAGTTTTCCATGACCTTGATCGTTTGTGACAGCTGTTTGGTCTCGGTCAGCTGACCAGTAGCCTGGCTAGTGACTAAGACCTTTGGTTTAGCATTAAAAACAAAAACATACCAAGGTGGGTTTATCATCTTCTACCCTTAGAATTTGAACTAGAAACTATCAAGAAACAAAAGTAGTTAGCAATGGCAGCTGAAGCTGATAGTTCTTGATGTCTGTCTTTCTATAGGGAAGACAGTGAGGTTTTGATAAGGCAAATGAAAGTTTATATTAAGATGCAGCAGAAGCAGTGAGCATACAAAAGCAGTAATGAAGAGCAATAACTCCCCAAGGTTTTGCACAGCAAAGGAAACCATTAAAAAAAAAAAAAGACAACTTACAGAATGGGAGAAAATAGTTGCAAACAATGCAATCTACAAAGGCTGCATCTCCAAAATATACAAATATACAAAACAAAAAATAACCCAATCAAAAAATGGGCAGAAGACATTACGTACTCATTTCTCCAAAGACATACATGGCCAACAGGTATATGAAAAAATGCTCAACATCACTAATTATTGGAGAAATAAAAATCAAAACTACAGTGAGGTACCACCTCATACCAGTCAGAATGGCCATCATTAATAAGTCTACAAATTAAAAAATGCTGGAGAGTGTGTGGAGAAAAGGGAACCCTCCAACACTGTTGGAGGGAATGTAAATTGGTACAACCACTATGGAAAACAGTATGGAGGTACTTGAGAAAACTAAATATAGGGGTTCCCTTTATGGCTCAGCAGTAGAAAACCCAACTAGTATCCATGAGGACAAAGGTTCGATCCCCGGCCTTGCTCAATGGGTTAAGGATTTAGCATTGCCAGAAGCTGTGGTATAGGCCACAGATGCAGCTTGGATCCCTTGTTGCTGTGGCTGTGATGTAGACCAGCAGCTGAAACTCTGAGTCAAACCCTAGCCGGGAACTTCCATATGCAGCAGCCCTAAAAAGCATAAAAAAGAGAGAGAGAGAGAGATAAAGAAAAAAGAAAACTAAATATAGAACAAACATGTGATCCAGCAATATACCCAGACAAAAGTACAATTCAAAAAGATACATGCACCTGTATGTTCATAGCAGAACTATTCACAATAGGCAAGACATAGAAACAACCTAAATGTCCATCAACAGATGAATGGATTAAGAAGACGTGGTACATATACACAATGGAATACTACTCAGCCATAAAAAAGAACAAAATAATGCCATTTGCAGCAACATAGATACAACTAGAGATTCTCATCCTAAGTGAAGTCAGAAAGAGAAAGCAAATACCATATGATATCATTTATATGTGGAATCTAAAATATGGCACAGAACAAAAACAAACTCATGGACATAGAGAACAGACTTATGGCTGCCAAGGAGCAGATGGGCAGGAGTGGGATGGATGGGGAGTTTGGGGTTAGTAGATGCAAACTATCACATTTGGAATGGATAAGAAATGGGGTCCTACAGCACAGAGAACTATGTCCAATTTCTTGGGGTAGAATATGATGGAAGATGCTAAGACAAAAAGAATTCATATATTTGTATGACTGGGTCACTTTGCTGAATAGCAGAAACTGGCACAACACTGTAAATCAACTATAATTAAAAAAGGAAAAGAAACAGTAATTCCCAACTCAGGGACAGGCTGCCCACAGGTAGACATTTTGGAAATATATGGGCCTTTCAGGTCACAAAAAACGGGTAGACAACAGTGCTTGACATCATGAGCACTAAATTCCAGCACAATGAAGAACTGTCCTGGAGCCTGCATGTGTTTTAATGCCTTTAGGACATTCACATAGGTGAAAATCCATTTGTAATTATCACTGCTTAGAGCCTGACTCTATTTTGCACGTGAAGGTAGAGTGCACCACCATTTAAATCTATGGAGGGTTGTTTTATCTGGCTTAGAGCTTTATCAAGAGATTTTTAACCAAAATTTTCAGAGATGAAGACCTGATTGAGATAAAGACGCAATTATTTGGGGGCTGTTAGGACTGCAGCTCAAGACTCGGATTAAAGAAGCACCTAAACAGTATCTCACTGGACTACAAAGTGGAGGAAGTTTATAAAGGCAAAAACTTCAAGGCCACCATTGGTTACATAAGTTGTTCATCAAGAAAAATAACTAGGAGCTCTCCTGTGGTGCAGTAGTTTAAGGATCCAGTGTTGTCACTGGAGCAGCTTGGGTCACTGCTGTGGCACAGGTTTGATCCCTGGCCTGTGAATTTCCACATGCTGCGGGCATGGCCAAAAAATAATAATTATTATTATGACTAAAGCCGCAAAGAAGTAATAGTGCTTGTTAAGCAAGGATTCATTAGGGGCTAAAATTGTTGCAGACTTATAAAGGGGAAGCTTGAGACACTGTAAGGTTCAGCTGGTGGATGTTGTTCTAAAAATGGCTGGTAGCATCCTGGGTTTTGGTACAGTTCACAAAATTCAAGCTCTCAGTGGTACAGGGACATTGCTGAGACCAGATCCTCAAGGGTTGACTGAACCCATTATGTATGCCTGAAACACGATAATGCCATTACAATCTCAATCTGTCATCAAGATGCTCTCCATTTCATTTTTATCATACCTATACAAGACTTCCCTGTATTAAGTTCTCCAACCTAACATGCCTCGCTGATCTGCATCTTAAATGGCTGCATTCAGAGACTCTACATAGAACTAAAGTATCTGTTAATATTCTGTGTCCTCCAGTGTTGTCCTGTCTGAGCACTTGAACTACAGATTATTTTATTACTTCCCTTTTGCCTCTCCTTTATAAGAGATTAAGACATCACACTGGATGGGTTTATAAGTGCACTGTATTATTCGTGAATTTTGGCTTAGAACAACAAAGGAGATATTGCATAATATTCATCAGGAAAAAAAAGAGGTTTGGATCTGATGGGGTTGAACACTTCTGGGAAAGAAAAAAAAAAGGAGTTAGGAAATCAATCAGAAGAGAGGAGGAACATATAAGAAAAACAGAATACCACAAGACAGACCGTTCACATTCATGAGTAAGAACCCAAAAATGGCTCTTCAATGACAGGTTCCAGCTGGTCCTGTCTCCTTGACCCTCCCACCTATGTGAGGCCACTGGGAACAGCTTTCACCTCCATCTCATGATCCCTCTACCCATCCTGCTGCCATAACAGTCACCCTAAAATTCATCATTAGTAAAGACCTCTTATTTGAAAGCATCCCAAAGTTCCAGTTGCTTGAAAGTGTTCACAGTCTAGACCCAACCTACCTTCTCCAAATAATGTATTGCCTACCCAAGGCCTCCTAGTGAGCCACCCTATTCTGCTTTTTTTCCCTAAATAAGTCACAAGCAATCCCAAATCCCGTCTTCACACTTTTACCCTCTCTAATTTCCCTATGACAAAACCCAGCCTCACCTCTAATTCTAAACTCTACATTTCCCCTCCTGGTTCAATTTGAATCCCATGTATAGAAGCTCTAAGTGATCATTTCTTCCTCTAAAAACTAGAGGGAGCAATTAAGTGTGGTACAGCAATCAGAAGGGGTAAATTACACTACAATAGCAAACAGCCGCCCCAAATCTCCATGGCTTACAAGGTTTTACATCTCACTTATGTCCAATGCCCTGTACAGATCAACGATGCTTCTGGCTCCATATTACCTCCATTCCAGGACACACATTAAGGGAGAAGCCCTTATCTGGAATTACTGATGCTCATCAGGACCGAAGGAAAAGAGAAGATGGGAACCCCCAATAACCCTTCAACTTTGCGCAGAAGGTACACATGTCACTTCACTCAGATTTCATCAGCGGAAGAAAACCACATAGCCAAACCTGATGTCAATGAGACAGGAAGGGGAGGGACAGCAGATATTTTCCCTAATATTAAAATCAGCAGAAAATAAATCAACTTGCATAGTGAGTGATCACTTTGCAGGAATACCCTCATATCTCTAGAGTACAGTACAAATTCCTAGGTGGGCAACAAGCCGTTAGTAGATACAGGCAGAACTCACCTTATTGTGCTATGCTGATGCGGGGTTTTGTACACAGTTGAACTTTGTGGTAACCGTGACTCAAGCAATTCTATAGGTGCCATTTCTCCAATAGCATTTGTTCACTTCATGTCTCTGGATCACATTTTGGTAATCCTCACAAAATTTCAAACTTCTTCATTATTTATGTATTTGTTACAGTGATCTGTGATCTTCCCACCTCTTTTTTTTTTTAATTATAGTTCATTTACAATGTTGTGTTAATTTCTGCTGTACAGTAAAGGGATTCAGTTACACACATATATATACATTCTTTTTTATATTATTTCCATTATGATTCATCTCAGGATATTGTATATAGTTCCTTGTGCTGTATAGTAGGTTCTTGTTGTTGATCTATTCCATATATACTAGTTTCTGTCTGCTAACCCCAAACTCCCTATCCATCCCTCTCCCCACCTTGGCAACCACAAGTCTCTTCTCTATGTTAGTGAGTCTATTTCTATTTCATAGATAAGTTCATTGTGTCATATGTTATATTCCACATATAAATTGATATCATATGGTCTTTGTCTTTCTCTGTATGACTTAACTTCACTTAGTATGATAATCCCTCTTTGTACCCATGTTGCTACAAATGACATTATTTCATTCTTTTTATGGCTGAGTAGTATTTTATTGTATGTATGTACCACATCTTCTTTTTTTTTTTTTTTTTTTTTTGTCTTTTTGCCATTTCTTGGGCCACTCCTGTGCATATGGGAGGTTCCCAGGCTAGGGGTCTAATCGGAGCTGTAACTGCCAGCCTACGCCAGAGCCACAGCAACGTGGGATCCAAGCCGCGTCTGTGGCCTACACCACAGCTCACAGCAACGCCAGATCCTTAACCCACTGAGCAAGGCCAGGGATCAAACCCGCAACTTCATGGTTCCTAGTCGGATTCGTTAACTACTGCGCCACAAAGGGAACTCCCCTTTACCACATACATCTTCTTTACCTACTCATCTGTTGATGGGCATTTAGGTTGTTTCCACATCTTGGCTACTGTGAAGAGTATTGCTATGAACAAAGAGGTCATTATCATTTTGAATTACAGTTTTGTCTGGATATATGCCAAGAGTGGGATTGCTGGATCATACGGTAATTCTATTTTGTTTATTGAAAAATGTGCATACTATTTTCCATAGTGGCTGCACCAACCTATTCCCACCAACAGTGCAGGAAGGTTCACCCTTCTCCACACCCTCTCCAGCACTTATTATTTGTAGATTTTTTTAAGGACAGTCATTCTGACCCAGTGTGAGGTGATAGAACATTTTAGTTTTAATTTGCATTTCTCTAATAAGTAGTGATGTTAAGCATCTTTTCATGTGCCTACTGGCCACCGATATGTCTTCTTTGGAAAAATGTGTGGTCCGCTATTTTTGATGCAACTATTGCAAAAAGATTATGACTTGAAGAAGGCTCAGAGGATGGTTAGCATTTTTTAGCAGTGAAGTATTTTTTAAGGCATGTACATGTTTTAGACATAATGCTATTTACAGCACACTTAATAATCTAGAGCATAGTGTAAGTACAACTTTTACATGTGCTGGGAAGCCAAAAATATTGCAATGTTTTCTTCATTGCAGTGCTCTGGAACAAAACCTACATCATCTCTGAGGTACGCCTGTATTCTATTCTAATATGATGATCGCAGTGGATTTGTACATTCATTGAAACCCTGAAAGCACAGTTGATCAGTACGAATCACAAGCAATAATGTCTCTTGGATTGCCAGTTTGTGAATTTAGTTTACCAATGCAATTAAATTCTAGTACAACAAAATAATTTGGACATGGATTTAATGTTCATTACAACAGTATAGAGCTTAGAATTATTTGTCTAGAAATATAACCAGTTGCCAACATAATTTGGTTGCTTCTTTCTGGCAGTTCTGAAACATACAAATTTGATACAGTAAGATATGAAATATTATTAAAGTCTCACAAGGACCTAGTATATAGCTTGGAGAAATCTATCAGTACTCTGTGATAGCCTATTTGGGGAAAGAATTTGAGAAAGAATGGATGTACATGTATGTGTATAGCTGATTCACTTTGCTGTAGACCTGAAACTAAAAGAATATTCTGTCACCTATACGCCAATAAAATTTATCGTTAAAAAAGTCTCACATTATGTACAAAATCAGAAACAGTGTAAACCCTTCACAATTAAACAAAAGGTAAAGAATTCCATTTCAAAGTTGGTGAGCTGTGGAAACTATAATCAGTTTGTGCTATATCGTAGGAAGGTGCTAATTTAGCTGGTATGCAGATACACAGACTTCAGCATTGTGGAAACCAATTCTGCAAATTATTTTACTAACTATTGTGGCCATTGTTCTAACAGTCAATACTTAGAAATTAAAATTTTTTTTAAATCTTTCATAACTCACCGATGCTGAAAAACATGGCCAAAAATCAATAACTTTTGAACCACTGCCAACATACACCATGCTGTTAATTTAACTACAAACTCTAAGCTATTAGAGATAATACTGAGGATATAAACACAGCATCCAAGCAATGGTAAGATATGACGGGTGTAGATTTAAGGACCACAAAGACAACCCTGTTTGATTTTTTTTTTTCCAGGAGAAAGTCAGTTGTGGATGTATCATGCATCGTGAATTACATGAATTATTTGGGTTATCATCCTTCACAACAGATTCAGTGCCATGCTGAATTTTAAACCTTGCCACAAAGAGTGAATCCATGAGGGCACATTCCCTATAACAACACTTCATTGGATTGTTTTGCCCCTATGTAACTTTTTCTCCAAAAGAAAAAGGAGAAAATATTGACCATTTAAACTATGGTAAGTACCTAATAGCTCTCCCTCTTCTATTTTAAGCCGTGGCTGTAAAATCTATCACTTGCAAAGATACAGGCAGGTCCTTCTCCAGAGAATCTGCAATGGAAACCACCTGCATAAAAGTTCTGCTGCTATTAACTTTGCAATCCTATTGAGCCTTATGTTAACAAAATAAAAATGTATTATGCTCACTCTTGTGATATGGCAGGTGTGGACAGATCTTGTTTACTTGTGGCTGCCATAGCTGTCTTTCTAAATTATCCAGTGCAAACAAATAGGGACTTTTTAAAAAATGTAATCCAAATGGTGAATAGGGTGTAAAGTGTTCTTGAGTCAGACCAATGTGACAAACATGAGCATGCCTAATATGTGCAAATGCAGGTGGCAGATGTAAGCCTAGAACTCCCACCAGATAAGCTGTTTGATATGCTATCCAATGAGCGCCTCCTCTTAGGACGGCTGGTTGAAGCTCACTTGTGGATGTTTCTCAGTGACAATGGTCAGGAGAATTGACTGGACCTTCTTACTCATTTTTGGTCAAGGAAATTTTCCTGAGCACTGTTATTTATCCAAAATGACCTCTAAGGAGTAACTTCACTGAAATTCTTATAACACTATTCATTCCTTTCATTGTGTTTAATGCTTTGCTAACAGGGAATTACATTCACTCTCACCACCCTACCCTACTCTAAAACTCTTTATTTGATAGGTCCTCTCTTCAGGTAAGTTAGCTTTACAAATGCTGTTTCCAACCATGAAACTCAAATAAATTCAATTTGGTTTGCAAGAATGGCTTTGCCCTTTTCCAAATGAAACAGAGCAGTCATTTCCTTATCCTAACAGACCTAGGGCCCCTTCAATCCCCAAGGATTTACAGAATACACACTGCCTCTTGATATAAGTATGAAGATCTTGAAGTTTCACTGTACTGCCTTGTGGTCTTTCCACAGTACCCTTCCCAGGGATTCATTCCTGCGGCCTTCAGGCCTCAAGGGGGTCCAGTCAGAATTGGGGTCAGGGAACGTGGTGAATAAACCAGGATGAAGAAAATAGAGTTAATTTGTTTCTTTTTTTTAGGGCCGCACCTGTGGTATATGGAAGTTCCTGGGCTAGGGTCGAATCAAAGCTGAAGCTGCCAGCCTACACCACAGGCACAGCAATGACAGATCTGAGCTGAGTCTGCAACCTACACCACAGCTCATGGCAACGCCAGATCCTTGACACATTAAGCAAGGCCAGAGATCCAACCCACGTTCTTACGGTTACTAGCTGCGTTCTTAACCCACTGAGCCACAATGGGAACCCCCCAAAAAAGTTAATTTTTATTCCACTAACCTCGATTTGAAATCTAGAAACTCCTTCAATGATGAGGCAATGAAATAAAATACCAGACTTTCTGTCCCATACTCTCTAGACTAACTCATTGATACTGGGATGCAAGGTTTAATGCTTTCTTGCATGTCTCTTGGAGGCCTGGTACCTTCACCAGCATGTCCCCCATTCAGTCCCTGAATTTTACCTTTACTCATCCATTATTAACTTTATCTTAATGCACATACTTTGGCAGAGGGGGGGAAGCAAAATGGAGAGGCTCACCTAGCAGCTTCTTTATCCATCAATGAACTTCTCAGTTCATGTGGGGAATCTCAGGTCAAGTCAAAGACCATTAAGTGCCCCCTGGTGCAAGACGATATCCTGGATTCTATTTGGGGATGGGGACACAGAAAGGTGTCCATTCCTGCTCACCAACTGTTTATCACATGTGGGATATCAAAGGGAGGGAGTATAAATCAACCAATGCAAAAAAGACCATGCAACAGGGAGGGACATGGTCAGTGACCCAGACTACAGGTGAACATAACAAAGCAGCTTTAATAAGTGAACAAATCAAACCCAAGCACTCTGCAGAAGGAAGAGGAAGAGCGAGGGCTGTTGGGTATAAATCATGGCATGGCTCAGAGAAGAGTTTTATTTGGGCTGAAGACAGGAAATAAGACTAGAACGGAACACTGGACCTGGGATCAGAAGACTGGGGTTTGAGGCACTAGCTCTGCCACTCCCTTTGTAACCACAAAGATTTAATTATCCTAAGTTTGCTCATCCATAAAAAGGGACAAGAGAGGCTAATTCAGAGGGGTGTTCTGTAAAAATAATAAAATAATGTAAGCAAGTCTGTGTAAATGTTCATCTGAAATGGAGGGTAAGATTCTAGGAAAAGAGCATCATCTGGAAGGAAGGAGAAGAGGAGACACAGTACAGTCTTCAGAGGCTCAAGAATAAGGAAAACCCACCTTCCTTCTGAAGACTCAATATATTTCTACTCCATCCTCTTTCAGTAATACAAGAGCAACAAGGTATGAGAAAAAATAACAGGTCTTGCATTATTTCAGATTTCCATTTTAAAGGAAGTTCTCTGTTCCTCAAAAGACCATAGAATAATCACGGACTAAGCAGATATACAGAAACCTGGGTCTAGAACTTTCCACAAATGAAACCCGATTTTGTACGAAATATAGCACCAAGATTTATAGTAACATGTCTGTGTAAGGAGCCCCCAAAACAATGCCAATATAAAGATGATTTCAAATATCTAGAGCATTCAGGCACTTGGGAATAAAACTGAGAGTAAAAAGTTTTCCTAAAAATAAGTCCAATGAGAATGGATAGTCCAGAGTCTTTTTTAGTTAGATTTCATGCAAATATTTAATTCAATATTTTCAAACTATTCTTCTTAGTTTTCTTTTGTGACTGTGAATAAACGTTTCTCTTAACTGATATCCACTCCCAATATCCTATCAACGATAACCAAAAGCAAATGCTTTTGTGTGTATGAGTTTAAAAAATAAAAGGAGTACCCCCTTTGGTAGTTCATTTCTTTACAAAACATAGCAGAGAAATTAGAGACCCATGTTAACTGCATCCAGAGGTCTTTCCATCCTGAGCTTTACAATCTTAGTTAAAGTAACATCTTCAAGCATGAGTTGCCTCATCTGTAAAATGGTGATAAGATTGTGTTTTACACAATTATGGTAAATCATCTAACATTCAGCTAGATGGGTGCCAGAGATAAATATTCCCAACTCCTAATACTCCATTAGGTAGAATTAATGCTCACCCTGGCTTCTTCCTGGAAACCTCAGGAGACCCTCCTCAGAGTAAGAATGACTTATGCAGTTGACTGACTGGCAAGTTTAAGAAAGAAGCAGGCAAGAGTAAAGTATAGGCAAGTCCTCTTTGCCATAAATCAAAAGCCACGTTCTCTCATCCTGCCATTAACAGCAATAAAGTTGAAATTTCAATTCTCTAACTGTAGAGTTTTTGTTTTAATGCATCATTCAGTTATGAATTCAAACACATGAAAAAGAATGGTCCTTACTGTGTTCATACCACCCAATTAATCGGCACACAATCCTAACCGCTGTCACTACCATCACCATCAGCTTCCAAATCCACCTACCTCATCTTCACCATTACACATCCAGGTGCCTTCCTGACATCTTCTTTAAGAATCTCAGCTTAACACGCCCCAAATCAAACTCCGGATGGTCACTCCCACCCCCTGCTCCTCCCCTATACTTCCTCATGTCAGAAACGGCATGACCTTCCTCCTGGTTGCTCAGGCTCAAATCCTTGATCCTGTGCTTTTTCTCACAAACAACATTCTACCTGTCAGCAAAATTGTGCTGGCTCCATTTCACAACATTTTCAGACTCTACTCAGTTCTTGCCGTCTCTATTGCTACTACCCTTATCCAAGGTCCCCACATTTCCTGCTAGGGATTATTTCAATTGCCTCCTAACTGGTCTCCCTGCTTCTGTTCTTGCCCTTCTACTTATCAACACACCTTCAGAGTGATGCTTTTTTTTCTTTTTTTTTTTTGTGTTTTTGGCTGCTGTGTGCAGCAGTTTGATGTCAGATCTCAGTTTCCAATGCAGGATTCAATAATAGCACTGAATCCTAACCACTAGACCATGAGGGAACTCCCCAGAGTGACACTTTTAAAGTGCAAGTCAGAGGTGTCTCCCCCTACTCAAAACAAGACCTTACATCTTATTTGGAGTAGAAGACAAAGTCTTCACAGAGGCCTGGGAGGCCAAATACTATCTACATCCCCATCCAAGTGTGGGAAGTGCTGTATTTACTCCACTGAACTCTATTCCTTTCCCTCCTCTCTCACAGATTCAATATGCTGTGGCCCCATCTGGAGGACTTGCTGCCACTTATCCTCAGGTCTTTACCTAGATGATATGCAGGCTACAAGTGGCCAGACACCTTTTGTGTGGGCTAAGGGCATTGGGGGGCTAGGCACAACACGGCACTTCTTGCATTATCTACAGGAAGTGGGGACAAACCACAGCAGTAATCTCAGAAATCAGAGGGAGGCATGGTCTGCCACCACTAGTGGTCTGTGAACAGGCTCCATCTGTGGCCCCAGTCACCTCATAAGTTGGCAAAAAAGAGGTCACTGCAACCAACCAACCACCGTTGTTACTATCACTCCCCTGGGAACGCATCCACCCTGTTGCACCAATGCCAAGTGCTTGGAGCACTGCCTACACATGCCCAATCACTGTTACTTCCCAGGACCCTCCAACTAGAAGCAGCCTGTGCAGAACCTCCTGTGTGACTAAGGGGGACAAGGTGCTTCTTGCATGGTCTACAGGTGGCAGGGGCAAACCACCCCAGTTATCTTTGACTCCAGAGGTAGGCGTGGCCCACCACCACTAGGTGTCTGTGAACCAGCACTACTTGCAGCCACAATCACTTCAGAAGGCACCACAGAAGGGGGCACTGTGACCACACACCACCTGTTGTTGCTCTCACTCCCCTGGGAACCCACACACCCTGCCACTGACACTGCCAAATGCTCTGAGAACTGCCTAAATCTGCCCGTGGCTCATTACCACTTCCCAGGGCCCTGCAATGAGGTGTAGCCTGTGCCACCTTCCCATGGGTCCTTACTAATGTCAAGAGCCCAGCAACCAGACACTGACTACTAGCCCTGCCCACTGCCTTTTTCTCCCTGGAAACACACACAGAACCCTATCAAGGGGATAATAGCCTGCTCACCCTGAGGAAAGAGACAGCAAATATTCAAACGCCCATGCCAAAAATAAGTAGTAGCCCCCCAACAAAATAGAAAATGGTGCCCTTGCATAGAAGTAGCCCTCCAAAACAACAGGAGTTGGATTCCCTAAACTCACAGAATAAGAAAAATATAAGGAAAATGAAGATGCTCAGGAACCATTCCTAGTTAAAAGAATAGGAGACTCCACCTGAAGCAGCAAACAATGAAACAGACCTCTGCAGTCTAATAGACACTGAGTTCAAAAAGGAGATAGTGAAAATACTGAAGAAATTAAGGGTGAATGTGAAGGAATTAAAAGCAGATATAAACAGTGATGCACATTACTTTAGAAAGGAACTAAAAAATATAAGGAGGAACCAAAAAAAACTGGAAAATTCATTTGCAGAGATGCAACTGAGTTAAAGGCACTAAAAAGAAGAATGAATAATGCAGAGGAATGAATTAGTGACTTGGAAGATAGAAATCACCCAATCAGGACAGCAGACAGAAAACCAAATGAAAAAAACATGAAAGCAATATAAGAGATATACAGGATAATATAAAATGGGCTAGTCTAAGCGTAACAGGAATTCCAGAAGGAGAAAAAAGGGTACTGAAAATATATTTGAAGAAACTGTCTGAAAATTTTCTCAATCTAAAAAGAAAACAGACATCAAGATACGGGAAGCACAGAGGGCCCCAAACAGGCCCACACCAAAACATGTTACAATAAAAATGGCAAAAGTTAAAGATAAAGAAAGGATTCTAGAGGCAGCAAAAGAAAAACAAAGTGTTAATTATAAGGGAACCCCCATAAGGCTATTAATTGATTTCTCTACAGAAACACTATAGGACAGAAGAGAGTAGCAAGATATATTCAAAGTTCTAAAAGGGAAAAAAACTGCAGCCTAGAATACTCTACCCAGCAAGAACAGCATTTAAAATAGAAGGAGAAATAAAGAATTTCTCCAACAAACAAAAACTGAAAGTGTACAGCAATACTAAACCCATTTAAAAGAAATGCTGAAAGAGCTTCTCTAAATAAAAAAGTAAGAAGAAATAGGATGGAGAAAACCACAATTGGAAAGCAATCACTTACATAGGCCAGTACACAGATCTAAAGAAAGAAAAAAAAACCTATTGTAAAAGTGACAATAACACAAGAAACAGCAAAAGGACAAACATGAAGATGTTAAAAAAGAACTTCAAAATCATAAATGTGGGGAAGGAAAGTAAGAAAATCTAGACTCTTTTTTTTAAGAATGTGTTTGAGCATATATGACCATGAGGCTAAGGCAAGCAGATATAGGAAGGGGTTAAGATACTTAAAAAAACAGAGCGACCACAAATCAAAACCAAACATTACATTCACAAAAACTAAAAAGAAAAGGACATAAGCATAAAATAAAAGGAAATCATCCAACCAAAAAATAAAGGAACAATGGAGAAACACAGAATCAACTGGAAAACAAGTTTTAACGTGTCAATAAATATATATTTATCAATAATTACCTTAAATGTCAACGGACTTAATGCTTCAATCAAAAGAGAGTGGCAGACTGGACAAAAAAAGCAAAAGCCTACAATATGCTGTCTACAGGAGACTCACCTCAGGGCAAAGGACACATATAAATTGAAAATGAGGGGATGGGAAAAGACCTTTCATACCAATGGAAAAGAGAAGAAAGCAGGAGTTGTAATACTCGTATCAGACAAAATAGACTTTAAAATGAAGGCCATAAAGAAAGACAAAGAAGGTCACTATTTAATGATAAAAGGATCCACTCAAGAAAGGGACATTACAATCGATAATATATATGCCCCTAATATAGGAGCACCCAGATACATACAACAAATATTAACAGACATGAAAGGAGGAATTAATAGGAATACAATCATAGTAGGAGACTTAAACAATCCATTGACATCAATGAACAGATTCTCTAGACAGGAAATCAATAAAGACAACAGAGATCCTAAATGACACAATAGAAAAGTTAGACTTAATTGACATTTTCGGGACACTACATCCAAAAAAATCAGAATATACATTCTTCTCAAGTGCACAGGGAACCTTCTCAAGGATTGACCACATACTGGGGCACAAAGATAATCTCAACAAATTTAAGAGTATAGAAATTATTTCAAGTATCTTCTCTGGCCACAATGGCATGAAACTAGAAATCAACCACAGGAAAAGAAATGAGAAAAAACTGACTACATGGAGACTAAACAACATGCTACTAAAAAACCAATGAGTCAATGAGGAAATCAAAAAGGAAATTAAAAAATACCTTGAGACAAATGATAATGAAAACACAACCATTCAAAATCTATGTGGTGCTGCGAAAGCAGTACTTAGAGGGAAGTTCATAGTGATACAGGCCTTGCTCAGAAAAGAAGAAAAATCTCAAATCAACAACTTAACCTACCACCTAAAAGAAATAGAAAAAGAAGAACAAGTAAAACCCAAAGTCAGCAGAAGGAAGGAAAACATAAAGATCAGAGAGGAAATCAATAAAATAGAGATTCAAAAAACAATAGAAAAAAATCAATAAAACCAAGAGCTGATTCTTTGAAAGGGTAAACAGAGTTAACAACCTCTGGCCAGACTAACCAAAAAGATGAGAGAAAGTACTCAAATAAACAAAATAAGAAATAAAAAAGGAAAAATCTCAACAGATACTGCAGAAATACAAAAAATCATAAGAGAATATTATGAGCAATTATATGCCAACAAATTTGACAACCTAGAAAAAATGGACAACTTTCTAGAGACACACAGCCCACCAAAATGGATCAAGAAGAAATAGATCAACTAAACAAACCAATCACTAGAAATGAAATTGAATATATAATAAAAACACTTCCTACAAACAAAAGTCCAGAACCAGATGGCTTCACAGACAAATTTTACCTAACATACAAAGAACTTATACCTGTCATTCTTAAACTTTTCCAAAAGGTTGAAAAAGAAGGAACACTCCCAAAGACATTCAATGAAACCACCATCACTCTAATACCAAAACCAGACAAAGATACTACCAAAAAAGAAAATTATAGGCCAATATCTTTGATGAATATAGACACAAAATTTAAGCCAACCAAATCCAACAACATATAAAAAAAAATCATAGAGGGGTTGGAATGGAAATGCTATAAAATTTGGTTGTGATGATTGTTGTATACCTATAAATGTAATAAAAGTCATTAAGTAACTTTAATAACATTTTTTAAAAAGATCATAACACCATGACCAAGTGAGATTCATCCCAGATTCACAAGGATGGTTCAACTTACATGAATCAATCAACATCATACATCACGTCAACAAAAGAAAAGTCAAAAAATCACCTGATTATTTCAACAGATGCAGAAAAAGCATTTGACAAAGTCCAACATCCATTCATAGTAAAAACTCTTACCAAAGTGGGTATAGAGGGAGCATATTTAATATAATAAAAGCCATTTATGACAAACCTACAGCAAATATAATACACAATGGAGAAAAGCTGAAAGCCTTCCCACTAATATCTGGAACAAGACAAGGAAGCCTACTCACACCACTTTTACTCAACACAGTACTGGAAGTCCTAGCCATAGAAATCAGACGAATAAAAGAAATAAAAAGTATCCAAATTGGAAGAGATGAGGTAAAATTGTCACTCTATGCAGATGACATGAAACTACATATAGAAAACCCTAAGGATTTCACACAAAAACTACTAGAAGTGATCAATAAATTCAGCAAAATAGCAGGATACAAGATTAACATTCAGAAATCAGTGCATTTCTGTACATTAACAATTAAATATTAGAAAATGAATATAAAATTAGAATACCTTTTAAAATCACATCACAAAAAATTAAATACCTAGGAATAAACCTGACCAAGGAGGTGGAAGACTTATATGGTGAGAACCATAAAACATTAATCAAGGAAATTAGAGAAGGATTCAAAGAAATGGAAAGATATTCCATGCTCCTGGGTTGGAAGAATTAATATCATAAAAATGGCCATACTACCCAAAGCAGTCTACAGATTCAATACAATCCCTATCAAATTAACCATGACATTTTTCACAGAACTAGAACAAACAATCCAAAAATTTATAGGGAACAACAAAAGACCCAGAATTGCCAAAGCAATCCCGACGGAAAAAAAACAACCAGGAGACATAACTCTCCCAGACTTCAGACAATATTACAAAACTACAGTCATCAAGACAGTGTGGTAGTGGTACCAAAACAGACAATACAGACCAATGGAACAGAATAGAGAACTCAGAAATAAAACCAGACACCTATGGTCAATTAATCTTCGACAAAGGAGGCAAGATCATAAAATGAAAAAAAAATGTCTTGTCAGTAATTGGTGCTGGGAAAACTGGACAGCTGCATGTAAATCAATGAAACTGGAACACACCCTCATACCATGCACAAAAATAAACTCAAACTGGCTTAAAGACTTATATCCTAAAACACCTAGAAGAGAACATAGGCAAAATATTCTCTGACATCAACTGTACAAATGTGTCCTTAGGTCAGACATCCAAGGCAGGAGAAGTAAAAGCAAAAATAAACCAATGAGACGTAACCAAACTGACAAGCTTTTGCACAGCAAAGGAAACCATAAAAAAAAAAAAGACAACCTACAGAATAGTTTTGAATGATGCAATTGATAATGGTTTAATCTCTAAATTATACAAACAACTTATACAACTCAACAACAACAACAACAACAAAAAACCCTAACAACCCAACTGCAAAATGGGCAAAAGACCTGAATAAACATTTCTCCAAAGAAGATATACAGATGGTCAACAAGCACATGAAAAAATGCTCAACATCACTAATTGTTAGAGAAATGCAAATTAAAACTACAATGAGGTACCACATCACACCAGTCAGAAGGGCCATCATTAACAAGTAAGTCAACAAATAATAAATGTTGGAGAGGGTATGAAGAAAGGGGAACCCTTCTACACTGTTAGTGGGAATGTAAACTGGTACAACCACTATGGAAAACAATAGAGAGGTACCTCAGAAAACTAAGTTTAGAACTACCATATGACCCAGCAACCCCACTCTTGGTCATATATCCAGATAAAACTTTCATTGAGAAAGATACATACACCCTTATGTTCACTGCAGAACTATTCACAATAGCCAAGACATGGAAACAACCTAAATGTCCATCAATAGATGAATGGATTAAGAAGATACGGTGTATATATACACAATGGAATACTACCATTTGCAGCAACATAGATGGAACTAGAAACTCTCATACTAAGTGAAATAAGTCAGGAAGAGAAAGACAAATACCATATATCATATATTTGGAATCTAATGTATGGCACAAATGAACCTATCTATAGAAAAGAAAAAAACTCATGGACTTGGAGAACAGGCTTGTGGTTGCCAAGAAAGAGGGGAAGGGAGGGGGATGGCCTGGGAGTTTGGGGTTAGTATACACAAACTATTGCATGTGGAGTGTATAAGCAATGAGATCCTGCCATAAAGCACAGGGAACTATATCTAGTTACTTGTGATGAAACATGGTGGAAGATAATGTGAGAGAAAGAATATATATTTATATATATGACTGGGTCATTTTGCTGTACAGTAGAAATTGACAGAACACTGTAAATCAACTATAATGTAAAAAATAAAAATCTTTAAAAAAAAAAAGTGACAGCAGGGGTTCCCATTGTGGCCCAATGGGATCGGCAATATCTCTGGAACCTGAGACACAGATTTGATCCCCAGCCTGGCACAGTGGGTTCGGGATCCAGCGTTGTCACACCCGTGGTGTAAGTAGGTAACAGCTGTCACATATGTTGGGCACAACTGTGCTGGGATCTGATTCCTAGCCCAGGAACTCCATATGCTGTGGGGTGGGCCAAAAATAAAAATAAATAAATTTTAAAAAGGAAAAAGTGACAGCAGACAACTTTTCCCAGAGAGTAGCCAAGAAAGGTGACATTTAAGCAGAGATCTGAATGAAAGTCACTCCTCTTCCAACTACGGTTAAGACCTCACACCATAATTGTTTTAAATTATCATTGTGGGGAATAACATTAGCACCATTTGCAAACAGTGGAAACAATGTCCAAAACAAACAGAAGTTATTCATCCTGAGATGGGCTTCAGGCCACAAATATGAACAGACAAGGTGGAAGAGAAATTTTCACTGCATGATGTAAATGCAAACATTTCAAACAGGGCCTGGAAAATTTAGCACCAACTAAGCTTCACTGCCAGCCAGATGGGATTCACAATCTTTTCAGACTGAGAAACAGTTCCCCTGCCTCTTAAAAAACCATTCTAATTACTCCTTTCCATAACCTATGGCCTGCTGCTCTCCTTTCTAACCTCCCATCAATCCATTAGAAGTGTAACTTTGAGATCAGTAAATCTTCACCACAGAAGTTTGTTGCAAAAGAGATACCAGGTCTTGGAAGTTACAATCAAGGGGGAAAATCTAAAGAGAGCAACTCTTTAAGCTGCTAGAAGTCTCAGAGCTGTCATCACCTGTAGTCACAGAGACACTGGGCTGCGATAGGAGGAAAACGGAAGAGGCCCTCATTGGGTCTCTCACTAAAATACAGCACTGGCCACAGTCAGAAGGCTTTCTTACACTCTCTTCACCACCCTTGGCTTCCAGGAAGAAGCTGTGATATGACACTGTCTTTTCTCCAAAGAGATGCTTTTGTTGCCTTAGGCTACGGCCTGAAGAAAAGATGGAGACTGTGATTCACAGGATCTCGTGGCAAACATAGGCTGCATCAGTAAACCTTCCCTGACTGAAAATCAAGGTCTTGCCATTTAGTGGGTTTCCAAAAGCCATCTTTAAGACTAGGTCAGTCATCTCTCCAAGAAGTGCTGGAGAAATATAACTCATATAACTTTGAAAAATTAAACTAGGAATTCCCTGGTGGATCAGTGGGTTAAGGATCCAGTGTTGTAACTGATGTGGTGTGGGTTCGAACCCAGGTCCCAGAACTTTTGCATGTTGCAGGTGTAACCAACAAAAAAAAAAAAAAACCTCTTTGGCAACACCCATGTTGTATGGAAGTTCCCAGGCCAGGGATGAAATCCAAGCCACAGCTGCACCCTATGCCACAGCGGCAGCAATGCCAAATCCTTTAACCCCTGAACAGAGCCCAGGATCAAATTTGCATCCCACAGCAAGAACTCCTAATTTAAAACTCTTAAATTTTCCTTCAATATTCAAAGGCAGAAACTGAGAAGCTGGCAGCTGACCTTTATGTGGACCCAATACGGCAATGGAAAGGGGAAAATAGAGCCCTACCACTTCCCAATGTGGAAAAATTATAGTTCCACATTGGCTTAGCAGCAAACACTCTTCCTGAGTGACGAGCATTTCACAGCTTGTCCCTGGGTGCCACTGTGCCTGCCAGACACCCAACTGGGCTCGTTGCCCCAACTATGGCTAGAATAACTCTTCTTTCAGCTACTATTACTTCCTGAAATATTGCACTAAGTGGAGTTTCTTTCTAATCCTAGACTTGCCCTGTCTCACATTCCCCACCTCTGCTGTCAAGATAGTAACAATGTAATCAGTTAAAAAAAAAAAAAAAAAAAACCTAATACCACTCAAAGGCTTTCATCACTTCTTGATAAATCTAAACTGAAGGTGATCTTAAACACACATGCCCAGGCGCCCATGCACCCTCCCCAACACACACACACACACACACACACACACACACACACACACACACACAAACCCACAAAACTTTTCATTTGCGTTAGGTCTCTGTAGTTCCACAATCACCTGGTACTGCTCCTGCCTTTGTTCCCTGACAGCACAAGGCCACCAGCCCCTGAGCTAAATCACAAGGCATGACTATTACCCTACACAATTCATGCAATGTCACCTCCAACTGATTTACTAGAGGGGTTTGAGAGAAAGTGAGCTTCTCAAAGGCCACCAGTTACAAATTAGTAGTTTTGAGCATAGTAAGGTAGGAAATCACTTGGTTATAAAATCAGCATTAATTTCCCACGTGTACATCATGTTTAGGAGACATTTACTACTTCTGCCTGCACTTCCCACTTAGAACTGGTCCTCCAAAGGGTTAAGTGAAACACATGCAGAATTAATTTATCTAACATTCTGAAGTCCCTACTTTGTGCCAAGAATTAATGCTAGCAATTGCTCTAGAGGAGATAAACATTACTACTGCTCATAGCTATCACTTTTCCACTTTATATGTAATATCTTCCCTCCTCTACTAAACGGTCAATGCTATTGTGAGCCTTCTTTTATAGCTGAGGAAACTGAGGCAAAGAAAGATGGAGGAACTAATCTTCATGTCTACAGCTCTTAAATGGCAAAACCAAGATCTGAACACAAGAAGTCTGGCTCCAGGGCCTGTGCCATTAACTACCCTATGATCCCACCTTCTGACACCTCTGGATACCTGTCTTTTCCATATTTAAATGGCATACACACAAAATTAACCTGTCCAGAATTTTCTGAGGCTCAACCCTATATATGACTCCATTTCTGTATGTTGGACAAGAGATAATGAATAAGACAGAATCCTCTCCTTTCAGCAAATAAAAATAATGGTCTCCACTTGTATTTTTTAGTTTTTTAGGCACAAGATGTAACTGGCATTTTCTATGACCCCTATGCCTTTTCCCTCTGAAGCAAGTAGCCTAGGTCAATAAGGTAGAAACTTTCAATAGACTTTCATCCTACTGCTCAGCTTTTCCAGGGACTATGGTTGGTCAAGTGACCTTGGTGTCAATGGTACCAGGAGCTTGGATGAAAGGTTAAAATGGACATGCATATTTAATGTCATTACTGCCACCATGCCCTCTTAACACCCCCCACATCAAAAATGCCAGTGGCTCAGGCAATCATTTCTATTGCAACCTCCAGAGGAAACAAGGCCACACTACATCACTCCCTACCCCAAGACCACTGAGGTCCCTAACCCCCTCTACTACTTTCTCAGGCAGGACCTTTTTAGGACAGGAACACACACAGTTCACAGTACATGGAATGTGGCCAATTGGCTCCTTTCCACCTCATTAGCTCCCAATAAAAATCAGCTTGATTCATTGGAATGGTTTGCCAAGGAGAATGCCAACTCAAAATAAATAAATAAACCTAGGAAGGGAAATAAAAACACAAACACTCCTCTAAAAGTTCTCTCCAAAACAAATTTCCTACCTTTAGCACGAGCTATCCTCCCAGGGAAATAAAGCAATGAAAACTACCAATGATGAATGTAATGCATATACAGTTTCTCTAGTATGTAGCTTTCCTTAACTATCCTTTTAAAGCAAGTAGGATTCTTGCTTTAAAACCCTTTTTTCCTTCTTCTCAGATCTCTTAAATTCTTTTTGGCCAAGAGATGCATCAAAAGGGGGTTGGCAGGGGGGTCCCACTGTGGCTCAGCCTATCACAAACCTGACTAGTACCTATGAGGATTCAGGTTCAACCCCTGGCATCCCTTAGTGGGTTAAGGATCTGATGTTTTCAGGAGCTGTGGTGTAGGTCATAGATGAGGCTCACATTTGGTGTTGCTGTGGCTGTGGTGTAGGCTGGCACCTGTGGCTCCAACTAGAGCCCTAGCCTGGGAACTTCCATATGCCATACTTGCAGCCATAAAAAGCAGAAAATAAAGGGGGTGGCTAGAAAGTCACTGGGACAGATTAAAGATGCCATAAATGCTTTGATGCTCCTCTGCGGGAGAGGTTGGGTCTGAGTCCCCGTGAAGATTACGTGACAGGCTCTGTAACCACTTTGAATAACAGAATATGGCAGAAAGGGCACTGTACCAGTTTCTGGGCCCAGGTCTTAAGAGACTGGCAGCTCTCATTCCTTGGTTTTTGAAAAGTTGGTTCTTGAGCCTGGGGCCAATACTGAGAAGCACCATAACTCCCCCCCGCCAGAAGACCATGTCGAGAGGGCCTAAGACTCATGAAAAGGGGCCCAGCTGAGTTCTGTCTCTCAGCTGCTCAGCAAAGGGGCATAAACATGAATGAAGGCATCCTGAATCCTTTGAACTAGCCAGATGTCATCTGAGTATCAGCAAGCAACCCAGTCCATGTGGAGAACCAAGCCCTAAGAGAATGTCTGGAATTCCCGATCCATAATCCCAACATACAACAAAAAGCTGTTTGAAGTCATTAGGTTGTGGAGTCATTACTTACGTAGCATGAAATAACTGGAACACCAGTCCTTCCAAAAAAACCCAGCTTCCATTCATGTTGCCTCACTTGCCTTCTTCTCCCAAGGGATCCACTACTGAACAGCTCACTCACCACCCTCAGCAGGTTCATCTGATTGAAAACCCCCCATCCTTCAGTCTCACAAAAGGGTGTCTGGCTTGCTGGTTGCCGTTTACCATTGGGTCACAAAACTGCCTCGTGCAGTGTGAAACAACCAGATCCATGCCCTCTCTTCAAATCCCATCTGATCTGCTAAGGGCTCATATACCTTCCAATAAATGCAACTCTTTTTTATACTAAACACTTGGTGGTCAGCTTTAGAAATTGGGTTATCTGATTTCAAAACTCACTGATATATTCATAGTGGGTATGGAAGAGGAAAGAAAGGCACGACTAGATGGGGAAACAACCTGGGGAAAAATATATGAGGCTGGATCCTCGGATGGTAGCAGGAGAAATGGGAGGAGTTTCAAGACGTAGTGTTAAGGTTGAACCTATAGGACTGGGCGTGCTTCAGCAGGCCTCAGAAGGACCAGGAGACTGTCTTAAAATTCGGACTCCTAGGCTCATACCAAGAGACTGATTCAGAACATCTGAGTAGGAACCCAGGAATGTGTATTTTAAGAGCAACATGTGATTCTGATATTTTGGCCTCAGACCACTCTTGGAGAATCTATGCTCCAGGTCTTAGCACTTGATAAGTGAGAAAGATGAGAAGAAATGATGAATCATCACTGAGTCTCAAGCCTCAAGACTGAGTAAAACCAGAATTCCAGTTGTGGCGCAGCAGGTTAAGGACCTGACATTGTCTCTGTGAGGATGCAGACTCAACCTCTGGCCTTGTTCAGTGGGTTAAGGATCCAACTTTGCCACAAGCTATGGCATAGGTCACAGGTGCAGCTCAAATCTGGTCTTGCTGTGGCTGTGGCATAGGCTGGCAGCTTCAGCTCTATTTCAACTCCTAATGTGGGAATTTCCATATGCCTGAGGTACAGCCATTAAATTAAAAAAAAAAAAAAAAAAAAGACTGAGTAAAGCCAAGGCAGAAGCAGGACAAGGACGATCAGGAGGAAGGGAGGCGTTTAGAGGGAGGTAACTGTTTCATGCCAGATAAAATTAGGAGCAACCAGGCAGAAGAATAGAAGTAATTAACTGCAATACTAAGTTTTGGAGAATAAACTGAGCCCAGCTCCTTCCTTTTTGTACTTTGGGGCTCAAGTTCCTGCAGGATACTTGTACTGGGTCAGTTCTGAGTCAGGTCAGGGTTATTCCTGTGTCATGGGCTTGTAGTTCCACGACTCCTCCAGCAACAGGGTGGAGAAGTCCGCCTAATTCCAGCAGAGGCATCAGCAAGCTCCTCTGGCTACAGACATGAAGGCACACTTTCCAACCAGCTGAATGGCACCCAAGGTGACCTGCTCATCTCCATGTGCTGACTCTGTAGCTCCCTTTCAACCAGTTCAGACCCAGGGCTGTGGGTGTGAGTCACCAGGCCTCCCAAAACTCCAACCGCAAGTTTTGAATTGAATTGGAAAAGCTTCAGCTTCCATACAAAAGTCAATACACACCCATCACCAATTTCCTTTCAGATTTACTAAGCCTGGATCCTTAGTCATTGAAATTTGTCAACCAAATTCCCCAAAACTATTAGTCCGTTCTCAACTTAGCATCATCATCTACTAGAAAAAAAGCCAACCAGCAAGACTGAGACCCTTGGTTCTTGTGAGCCCAGGTGGTGGGGGTGGGGAGGACAAAACAAAACAACAAACAAAAAACTCCCCAGTCATCTCATCTCATATTCGTGATCACATTAAATAATCCTTTTTAATCTAAAATCCCTACATGCTTCTCAACAGTGTTCTGAAATAATTCCTCCTTAATAAGCTCTTCTCCCTTCAAAGGAAAACTGAGGGTTCTTTTTTTTTTTTTTCTGTGAGTTCATTTATTTAATTTTTAATTTTATATACAATTCTTAAAAGGTTACTTTTAATTTACAGTTAACACAAAAGAGATGACATTTAAGCAAAGTCCTCAGTGAAATGGGACAATGACCATGAACAAGGGTTTAAGGCAGAGTGAACACAAGCCCAAGATGAGAATGACGTTTGAGGAAGAACAAGGAGGCTAGTGTGGCTGAAAAAGCGATTAAGAAAGAAAAAGGCAGGAGATGATGCTAGGGTGTAGCCAGGGCTTTGGCCAAAATGGGCCTAGGAGGTCACAGGAAGGACAATGGCTTTACTCTAAGGTTCATGAAAAGTTGCTAAAGGGTTACAAGTCAGGGGCATGACATCATCTGCTATGTGCAGAATATTCTAGAATCACACACATTTTCACTTATTGTCAAAACATTGTACATTCACTAGTTGCTCTTATGAGTTTTCTGAGCTCCTTGCAGGCAGGCACCAAGTCTTTTTATGGTGCTTGGAATCGCAGACAGTTTATATCGAGTAAGGAACAGATATGTGACTAAAGCCTGACTGCTTGAAAGAACAGATTTGGAAGTTCTCTCTGTGGCTCAGTGGTTAACAAACCAGACTAGGATCCATGAGGATGCGGGTTCTATCCCTGGCCTTACTCAGTGAATTAAAATGGTCTTCACTTCTCATTTGATGCAGCTTTTTTTTAAATCCCCAAGTATGTTTATCTCCCTGTTTCTGTGTTTTGGTGGGTTTGCTTTGTTCGTCTGCTTTCCTAACCAACTTTGAGAGAAAGACCTTCACAAAAGTCCATTTACCAGCAACCTTAAATTTTTTGAACAGTCTTAAAAAACAAAACAAGAAACAGTCCACTGAGTTCTCCAATAATCAATCATAACTTCCCAACACAATATCTATTTTACTCTGGTTCACCCTCTGGTTAACATACAATCCCAACACCCTTGGTCCCAAACCTCCAGCGGAATAAAAATCATACTAGGGGATAGCGGAGTTCTTAGGGGCCAGAACACCAACAGTGATAAATAACAGAAGATTCTATGAAAGCTAAGTAAGAAAGAAAATTTAAATTGCAAGAGATCTGTGCTCAGTGCTCCCACCAAACTCAAAACTAGCTGTTTCTAAAGGAGGTGACACCCAAGAATTCAATTATTTTCTGTATCTTTTAATTTACAAAAAAACAAACCATAAAATAAAATCTAGATGGATTTCTAAGCAAAATGGTTAAACTAAGCAGTTTTGGTATATGATAGAAACAGTTTGATTTACTCCTGTACTTTACACAGAATGGGAAGAAAATTTGATTTCTATAACAAAGCCCAATAAATTACTAACATAAAAAAACTGACAAGTAGGGAAAATAAGTTGCAGAACAATATCCAGAGTATATGTCATTATGTTAAAAGAGAGAGATTTTATATGTACTTATGTAGGTACATAAATTCACTGAAAAAGAATGAATGCCAAATTTAAAAACGGTCAGAAGATCTAAATAGATGTTTCTCCAAAGAAGACAGACATATGGCCAAAAGCCCATGAAAAGATACTAAACATCACTAATCGTTAGAGAAATGCAAAACAAAACTACAGTGAGGTTATCACCTCACACTGGTCAGAATGGCCAATATCAAAAAGTCTACATACAAAAATTCTGGAGAGGATGCAGAGAAAAGAGAACTCTCCTACATTGTTGGTGGGAATGTAAATTTGTGCAACCACCATGGTGAACAGTATGGAGATTCCTTAAAAAACTAAAAATGGAGTTACCATATGATCCAGCAACTCCATTCCTGGGCCATCTAGCCAGAGGAAACCATAACTGAAAAGATAACATGCATCCCAATGTTTCCAAAATTCTCTGCAGCACTATTTATAATAGCCAAGACATGGAAGCAACCTAAATGTCCATCAACAGAGGACTAGATAAAGAAGATGTGTATCCACACATACACACACACACAGTGGAATATTACACAGCCATAAAAGGAATGGAATAATGCTATTTGTGGCAGCATGGCTGAACCTAGAAATTATCATGATAAGTGAAGTAGGTTAGACAGAGAAAGACAAGTATCATATGAAAGCACTAATATGTGGAATCTTAAAAAAAATGATAAAAAGAACTTAATCACAAACCAGAAACAGACTCCAAGACTTAAAAATCAAACTTATGGTTACCAAATGGGAAACACTGGAGGGGAGGGATAAATTAGGAGGTTGAGATTAACATAGACACACAACTACACATAAAATAGATGTGTAATAAGAATCTACTGCACAGCATAGGGAAATCTACTCAATACTATATAATAACCTATATGGGAAAAGAATCTGAAAAGGAATGGATATAACCTATATAGATATATATATACATAACTGATTCACTTTGCTGTCACAACATTGTAACTCAACTGTACTCCATTAATGGGGGAAAAAAAAGGAATGGATAAGCAGGCACTGGTAAACACCAAGCCAACATCCTTTTGCCCAATCTTCCTTACAATGAGAAACATGATTATTTTCCCAAGTGGTCATGTGACAACCTTCAGACCTATGAATGTAAGTAGATTTCACTGCACACAGTCTCTGGAAAAGCTATTGTTTTCCTAACAAAAAGACCAGAATCCATTGCCAGGCACTTGTTTCTGTTTGCCCTGTCCAAAACACACACACAGGCTGTCCAGAACAGAGCAGCCATCTTTCCACCCTGACAAGGGTCACACACTAAGGATGGTGAGGCGGAAAGAGAGGAGGCTGGATCTTTGAACAGTTGTACCAATGGGATTATGCACCCCAGGCTTCTTGTTAGGAGGCAAAAATAAACTGATTTCTTAAGTTTAATTGATTACATGCAGATGAGTACAATCCTGATTCATACACCAAACTAATAGTAGTGGTTACGCTGAGGAGAAAATTGGGTCAGGACACAACAGGAGGAGAGAATTGGGAGATCTAAGGCAGCTTTATCCTTTTAAATGTTTTAAAATAATGATGCTGTATTATTTCTGTCATATTTAATTAAAAAAGAGATAACAGATGGTGACTAGACTTGCTGCAGTGAATACTTTGTAATGTATAAAAATATCAAATCACATGTTATATACCTAAAACTAACACAATACTGTAAGTTAATTGTAATTCAATAAAAAATAAATAATAATAGAGGAAATGATCATTCTGAGAGTCCATGAATAATATGGCCCAGTGGAATAAGACAGCCACTATGGCTGCCTTACAGGACATCCCTCTTCAAAGAATGAGATGTTCCCAAACACGCCTAACCTGTCTGACTAATCCTCCTTAGACTATTCTTCCAGAGTCATGGGGAAACTTCTTTTGACCTGTATTTTCAACCCATTAGGCACCCTCCTGGGGTGACAGACTTTCAGGCTATGGAACAGTGAGCTTCACATGATTTTCAAATCCACTCCTATGAGTGGTACTCAGGCAGGAAGCTTAAGCTAGGAAACAAACACAGTTCCACTTTTCACTGCTGGCACTCTGGGAAAGTCACTCAACCTATGATACAGTTGTCAGTATTCCTATGGATGGACCGGTAATTCTACCTCACCCAATCTCAGAGAGGTGCAGGTGAGAACCACAGCACAGAAACAAAATCTGTCACTGGTATAGCACTCGTGTGTGGAGGGGAAGGATATGGGCTCTGGGGGAAAACTGGTGCAGTTCCAACCCCAGCTCTACCACCTGCTGGCTGTGTGATGTTGGGTCAGTCACTGAACTGGTCTGAGCCTCAGGGCTGATAAGAGGGGATAACGACACAGACCTCTAGAATAGCGAATGAGTCAAAGGGGATGCACACGGGGTAGAGGATCTGCCCCAGTGCCTGTTAATAATACCATGATAGGTATTAGTATAATTAAACTCATCAGCAGGTATATAACATTCTCCTGAATTAAACTTAAGTTCCCAAGCATCTTTGTTATCAGCTTCCATGCACCTGTTACATGTTCAGAGTGTGGCAATCAGATTGCCTTTCATCATGGCACTCAAGGATGGTTCCCACTTTGTGCCAACTGTCAAAATGTAGCCACATTGCTATTTCTGAGAACTCAAAGATATATTGGTGGCACAACTGTTAAACAATATAGCACAGATAAAGGATTAAGTCCCTCTTAATAAAGGAACAGCTTGGCCTGTCAATGAGCTAAGCACATTAAGCACACACAGAGTGAGTAAAGATGGAAACACAATGCTATACCCTAAGGTATGGAACTAATTTGAAGGAAGGATAAACAGGAAATAATGGTAGAGGTTAGCAAATTAGAACACATGGATGGAAACGTTTAATCACCCAGATCATGCTCTTAATTGTCATCAAAATGATTTCAAATTATTGAAATTAAAAATGGATTTTAGAAACTATGATTGCTTTACCAATTTATCATTACCTAAAAATAAGTTATGTAGAAGTACACTGTAAAACGAAGTCCATATATATATATATACACACACACACAAACTATAGATAAGTGCTATTAATTTTCCTTGAATGTTAGAGCTTTAGAGGAAAAAAAAAACACAGAAATAGTACTTAGTTTTAGAGCTAAATAACTTTGGAAACCTACGTCATTTTTTAAAATAAGAAGGGAGGTGGGGAAAAGCCATATTAGCTGAAGAAATACAATATATTAAGCTCTGATTCTAGTCAAGAGAGGATGTAATGACTAAAGCTGGCCAATTTATCTCCATCTCATTCCATCATCCAGTATTTTAAATCTGATTTCTGATTCTCCATCTGCTTATCAAACACCACCACAAGACGCTGTCTGCAAGAGAGATCCTACTTTTCTTTCCCCTGCAGACTGTCAGATCCTGCTCGCTTTATACATTCACCTGGCATTATTATCTCCATCTCCTCGAGTGGAGCGTGGAGGCCGTCATTTCAAGAGAACTGATTCACACATAAGGAACAAGGCTCATGAATACTAGTAAAATGCTTCATGGAAATGCTTGGCATCCTTTATGCAGGTACCACCCCCACAAGTCTCATTGCCTGGAAGGATACCAAGAGCAAGATAATGTCCATCAGCTTTGACAATTTCTTTTTTTGTACTTAAGTTAGAATAGAGTTAATATACTGTCAACCCAGCATATTTGCCCCTTAAGAAACATCACATGAGGCCATAAAAATATCACTTTTTGCCTTTTTCAGCTGATGGGAAATGCAAATTATCCTTTTACTGGCCAATTAAATTTTCTTTTCTTTTTTTTTTATTTATTTTTATTATTATTAAAGTATAGTTGATTTACAAAGTTTCATCAGTTCTGTCATACAGCAAAGTGACCCAATCACAAACATTTTCCTGTGCTCTACAGTAGGGTCCTATTGTCCATCCATTCCAAATAGAACAGTTTGCCTCCAACAAGCCCCAAAAATGCCCATTTTTGATGAGGTAACATGAAGAAGGCACTATTCTAACTGTTAAGTGTATGTTTATCTGAGTGTGTTACTGTTTAATGGCTATACATCCAAACAGATGTAAATGGAATCCTGGCAGCAACATTGTAAGGCAGATACAACTACTGTCTTATTTACGTGAAAAAACAAGTGTTCAGAGAAGTCAAATAACCATCTTAAGGTCACACAGCTAATCTATAAGACGTCAGCACTTGCTTCCACCCAATTTGAATTCCGGAGCCCAAACTCTTAACCACTGGGCTATAAAATTACAAAGATGCTTGGAACCAGAAACAAAATCTTCTGGTTATTTTTATTTTTTCTAAGATTTTTATTTTTCCTATTACAGTTTATTTACAATGTTCTGCCAATTTCTGCTGTACAGCAAAGTTACCCATATATATATATGTGTGTGTATATATATATGCATATATATATATACACACACATATACATTCTTTTTCTCACATTATCTTCCATCATGTTCCATAACAAATGACTAGATATAATTCCCTGTGCTATACAGCAGGATCTCATTGCTTATCCACTCCAATGCAATAGTTTACATCTACTAACCCCAAGCTCCCAGGCCATCCTCCTCCCTGCCCCTCCCTCTTGGCAACCACAAGTCTGTTCTCCAAGTCCATGAGTTTGTTTCTTTTCTGTAGATAGGTTCATTTGTGCCACACATTAGATTACAGATATAAGTGATACCATATGGTATTTTTCTTTCTCTTCCTGACTTACTTCACTTAGTATGAGAGTTTCTAGTTCCATCCATGTTGCCGCAAACGGCATTATTTTGTTGTTTTTTTATGGCTGAGTAGTATTCTATTGTGTATAGATACCATATCTTCTTAATCCATTCATCTATTGATGGACATTTAGGTTGTTTCCATGTCTTGGCTATTGTGAATAGTGCTGAAATGAACATAGAGGTACATGTATCTTTTATTTAATCTTCATTCTGGAACACATGAGCCAAGGCTCTCAAATTCAACTGCTCATACTTCCAGGTCAACGGGGTCAACAGAAATGAGGGAAGCAGGTGACAAAGAGGATGAAAAATGCCCTGTCTGCTGGGGGCAGCTCACAGTCAGCTATTGCAAACTGTTTCAAAGCAGAAAGAAAAACCCAGTGTTGCCCCAAATCTGCATTTTTTTACTTGAAATCCTGTGATTTTCAAACAATGTAACCAATTTTCAAAATAATTCTTAAACATAATCTGGACCAAACAAAACACATCTGTGGGCCACCAAATTGAGACACCTGCTTCAAATCATAACTTTATCAAACTTTGGTGAGGAAAAAATGTATCAAATCACTGGCAATAAATAATTGGTAGCAGTCACATTTCATTGCAGGTAGCTGTTTGGCATGGTGTATTATTCTCTTTGTTTCTGAGAATCTTGAATCCCCTCCCTCCCCCTGACATGTTTCTTCATTCAGTCTTCATGCTGCAAAGTTTACCTCTGGTCAGGTAGAAAATGACCTTGCTGGTTCTATTTATTATTTAACAGAACTCAGTCTCGAAATCCCTGTCATAATCCATAATAAAATAGAGAGAGCAAAACTTAATCGGCTATGAATGTACAGTAGTTAGCATTTACCGCAAAATGCTAATAATATTTCGAGAATGCCATTTCTCTTCCTGGCCTTTTGACCAAGTTAGTTAATGGACTGAGACTTGGGAAATAATGGAAATAATTTAGGCAGAGGACTTCCCAACCAGGCATCCACATTGAATTGCACTGCATCTGAGCAGTGAATGCTGCACCAAGACGGCCCATCACACAGCTTTGGAAAGAGTACCCCAATCAGTGTGGACACTTGCAATTCTAAACAAAAAGAATATCTAATATGTCAATCACAGGTGGCCAACACCCACCTTTTAGGCATTCCTAGAACCAGATTTTCTTAAATACTACGAAATTAAAATTGAATGTCTCGTGCATATGTAGAAAGCCCGAATCCTATAGCTGTAAAGAATTTTCTGAGAGTTTAAGTCCACACACACTCATGTAGCACTTAGGTCCCCAACCCAAAATGCTAATCACAATATGCTCATCTGTGGCCTATGACCCTGAAACTGATCAAGCAAAGCAGAGAAAATATTTTCTAAAATTTTTGCCTTCAAAATCCTTCCTTTCTAGCCCTACCATAAAAAGACGATCAACTTCTCTCATTAAAAGTTAATGTGCCAACTAGAACAACTCTGAAATACTTGTTATCCTATAAGATTAGCAAAGATAATGCTTTGTTACAATGAAATTAAGAGATGGGCAGGCACTCCCAAATATTTGTTTTTATATTTGAAGATGATCTCTGGAAAGATACCAAAGAAACTGGTAATAAAATTTGCCTCTTCAAAGGGGAACTGGGTAGGGGACAGATTTTTTTTTAAACTTTGTATCCATTTATCCCTTTTTAATTTTGAACCCTGTGAATGTGTATTTTTTTAAAAATGAATAAAAAATATTTAAATTAATAATATAAATGGAAGCAAATAAATATGGTCATTGTCTGAGCAAAAAAAAAAAAAATTCCTTTCAAAGAAGACATCTGACACACAGCTTCTGGAACAATAAAGGAGAGTAGCCACAGTGGCTGGCCACCTGTTACCATTTTGTAATGTTAAGTATGCACCCCCTTTCCCAGCAACACAGTAATTCCTCCCGTCCATCCTCATATCCCAAAAATTCCTGAACAGGTCCACACAGGGACCTTTGCACTGATTATCACCAATGCACTTTTTGTTGTTGCCTGTTTTGTTTCTGTCTTGGGATAGTGGAGGACTGGAGCAATCTAACTGTCCATTGCTAAGAGAATGAAGAATTCACCTGTGATGGGCGTTCACAACGGAACACCCATAGCAATTGGAATCTGGGTCTTTTCTTTCCTCACTCTCAGGAAGGAACTCAGGAAAATCTTTCCCACTGGTATCCTGAAAATCTGAGATGACAGGCCCTGAGAAATTTGACTTAAGGAAAGAGAATTTCCTATTATATTCAACAGTCATTCATTCTGTTAATTGTTTTAATTATATTGTGCCAAGTACCTTGAGAAACAAAAATAAGATCCCTCTGCCTACCCTGTAGGAACTCTTGCCTTGAAAGGGAGACAGACAGAAATCATGCTTAGACCTAATGATAAATCGTGTATACTCGCTGCAGGGAACGTTCTGGAGGTGCTGGGTCCCTCATAGGACGCCCACAGAGAGGACGACAAGCCGCTGGAACTCACCATGGAGGGGCGGAGCACCTTCTTCCCCTGTGGCCCCACTCCACAGCCTCAGGGAAAATCCCATAGCCCTGGAGGTGTTCAAGTACTTGCTACCTCCTCAATCCACTACAAGAAAGGGGTATGGAGGCCTCACCAGAAGACCAAGCTATCTGTGACCTGTACCTGACCCCCTCTTGCTGGAAATGCAGATTGATGCCGACAAATGTCAGGAATGGAGACTCAGTACTGGACACTTGATGGGGGAAGAGGGGCAGGGGAGGGCAGTGCTACAATAAAAACTTCATTGATGTCCACAAATTAGTACCAGGCAAGCTCCATGGCCCACCATTCCAATTTGGTACTCACTGCTGTCCCCTTTCCCTGATAGCCCGAGGAGCAGCTCATCTTTGTGGAAATCTGAGGTCCTGACCAAGCAACTCCTTACATGACCAACAATCCCCTTCCTGGCGGGGCGTGGGGGGTGGGGGGGAGGCAGAGGAATAGTCCTCTGACAACGCCCAGTGGGGCCTATGCTGCGCACAACCCTCCCCACCTTGGGGGACTTATCAAGGGTAGGTAGGCTAAGACACAGCTGTCAACACTCCCAGCAATTCCTCCTCTTTTTTGTGCCATGGTGAATCAACAAACTTCCTCTCAGAACACATACTGTAAACACATAAAATAAAATTCCAAGGATGGTGAAGGAAATCAGTTATATTAAAATACTCCAAGAACCCAAGCAATTTGTAAATACCATTTATGACATGTGTATACAGACATGTAACCATGTAACCATTAAGAAAAATGAGCAGGTAACAGGAGTTCCCACCTTGGCACAGTGGGATTGTCAGCATCTTGGGAGCACTGGGACACAGGTTTTCTCCCCCACCGGGCACAGTGGGTTAAGGATCTAGTGTTGCCACAGTTGTGGCTTACTTAGGTTGCAGCTGTGGCTCAGATCTGATCTCTGGCCCAGAACTCCATGTGCCAGCAGGGCGGCCAAAAAAAGCAGATAGCAGCATATAGATCACATGACAGTCTCTACAGGGATGCTTCTTAATTAACCTGTTTCCCAAAAATTTCCAAGCTGCTACAAATAACAGGATATTCATAGAGCCCTTTTAAGTCCATTTATATTTTCTTCACCAAAATGCCATCTGCCCTTCAAGAAGGTTCTGATATATACTCCAATAGTGAAATACTTGCTCCACCTACCACCCACGCCACCTTTTGAGCTATCAGTGGTGTGGATGGAGCAGGGTGAGGAATTGTCAGGGCCCAGGGAGGAGAGCTGAGACATCTACTCACCTGGGACTGGAACCATCAGAACAAAGCAGCACCTTATCAGTGCTGAAACCACTATACATCATGACCTCGCTACCCCTCAAAGCTTGGCAGACCCTTAGCGGATCATTTACCTAGAGGTGTCTTAGCTATAAAAAGATTACATTTAAAGTAAGAATAAACTTCACAGGGGATTCCGCATCAGATATGGCTGCATTGCTGTATCCTTGGATTATGAAAATGTAGACAGACACAGCATTAACAGGAAGTCAAAGCCCTTTTAAGTCCATTTATATTTTCTTCACCAAAATGCCATCAACACCTGCTTGAAAAATGGGCTACAGATGGCAAAAAAAAAAAAAACATGAAAAGATGTTCAACATCACTCATTATTAGAGAAATGCAAATCAAAACCACTATGAGATACCACCTTGCACCAGCCAGAATGGCCATCATCAAAAAGTCTACAAACAATAAGTGCTGGAGAGGGTGTAGAGAAAAAGGAACCCTAGTACACTGTTGGTGGGATTATAAGTTGGTGCAACCACTGTGAAAAGCAGTATGGAGATTCCTCAGAAAACTAAAAATACAACTGCCATTTGATCCAGCAATCCCACTCCTGGTCATCTATCCAGAGAAAACCATGACTCGCAAAGACACATGTACTCCAATGTTCATTGCAGCACTATTTACAATAGCCAAGACATGGAAACAACCTAAATGCCCATTGACAGAGGAGTGGATCAAGAAGATGTGGTACATATACACAATGGAACATTACTCAGCCATTAAAAGTAAATAGATAATGGCATTTGTCCATGGATGGACCTAGAAATTATCATGCTAAGTGAAGTCAGTCAGATAATGAGACTCCAACATCAAATGCTATCATTTACATGGGGAATCTGGAAAAAGGACACAATGAACTTCTTTGCAGTACAGATACTGACTCACAGACTTTGAAAAACTTATGGTTTCCAAATGAGACAGGTTAGGGGGTGGGGCATGCACTAAGGGTTGGGATGGAAATGCTATTAAATTTGGTTGTAACTTACAAGCTTTTGCACAGCAAAGGAAACCAAAAAGAAAACAAAAAGACAGCTTACAGAATGGGAGAAAATAGTTATAAATGATGTGACTGACAAGGGCTTAATCTCTAGAATATACAAGCAATTTATGCAACTCAAAAGCAAAAAAGCCAACAACCCAATTGAAAAATGGGCAAAAGACCTGAATAGACATTTCTCCAAGGAAGATATACAGATGGCCAACAAGCACATGAAAAAATGCTCAACATCCCTGATTATTAGAGAAATGCAAATTAAAACTACCATGAGATACCACCTCACACCAATCACAATGGCCATCATTAATAAGTCCACAAATACCAAGTGCTGGAGGGGGTGTGGAAAAAAGGGAACCCTCCTATACTGTTGGTGGGAATGTACAGCCACTATGGAGAACAGTGTGGAGGTACCTTAGAAATATATACATAGAACTACCATATGATCCAGCAATCCCACTCCTGGGCATATATCCTAACAGAAATTTCCTTAAAAAAACACACGAGACACATACAGGGAGTTCCTGTCGTGGGTGGTGCAGTGGTTAACGAATCCGACTAGGAATCATGAGGTTGCAGGTTCAGTCCTTGGCCTTGCTCAGTGGGTTAAGGATCTGGCATTGCCATGAGCTGTGGTGTAGGTTGCAGACACGGCTCAGATCCTGCATTGCTGTGGCTCTGGCGTAGGCCAGCAGCTATAGCTCCGATTAGACCCCTAGCCTGGGAACCTCCATATGCCTCTGAAGCGGCCACAGAAAAGGCAAAAAGACAAAAATAAATTAAAATTAAAATAAAAAAGACACATGCACCCACATGTACATTGCAGCACTATTCACAATAGCCAAGACATGGAAACAACCCAAATGTTCATTGACAGATGATTGGATTAGGAAGTTGTGGTATATATACACCATGGAATACTACTCAGCTATATAAAAGGATGAAATAATGCCATTTGCAGCAACATGGATGGAACTAGAGACTCTCATACTGAGTGAAATGTCAGAAAGAGAAAGACAAATACCATATGATATCACTCATATCTGGTATCTAATATACAGCACAAATGTACCTTTCTACAGAAAAGAAAATCATGGACTTGGAGAATAGACTTGTGGGTGCCCCGGGGGGAGGGGGAGGGAGTGGCAGGGATGGGGAGCTTGGGGTTAGTGGATGCAAACTATTGCTTTTCAAATGGACTAACAATGAGATCCTGCTGTGTAGCACCGAGAACCATGTCTAGACACTTACAACGCAGCACGACAATGGGAGAAAAAATTATGTATACATGTATGTGTAACCGAGTCCCCATGCTGTACAGTTGAAAAAAAGAAAATGTAATAAAAAATTAAAATATTTTAAAAGAAATTGGTTGTGATGATCATTGTACAACTATAAATGTATCTGAGTAATAAAAAATGCTATAAAATTTTTAAAAAAGAAGAATGAGCTATATACAGTTGATGGAGGTCTGTCCAATCTAGACATTTACTGTGTCCAAGATGAGTGTAAAGATACCCAAGAATCTGCCCCACATCTACAGGACAGAGCTATACACAGTGAATGTAAAAACCAGTACAGGAAAAATTGACACAACACTGTAAATCCATTATACCTTAGTAAAAATAATGTAAAATTTTAAAAATTAAAAAAAATTAAAAAACAAAATGAGAAAAAGAATGTATATATATGTATGTGAATGGATCACTATGCTATATAGCATAAATTGACACTGCACTCTAAATCAACTATACTTTAATAAAAATAAAATAAACTTTTAAAAAATTCATCTAACTTCTCAGTGTGACAGCTATAGAAACTGAGGCCAAAAGATTAAACCATTTGTCATGGTCTAAACACCCAGTTATTACCCAAGTCTGGAAGAAGAGCTGGTCTCCTGGCTTTTGGGTTGGTTTTCTCACTGTTTAGAGCTACACAAATTCCATCTGTTGAAAATATTCTTACCTGAAAAGCTGTATTATTTAAATTATTGCACATCTTTATTTTAACTCACTAATTCAGACTAATTAGTGTGGGAATATCAGTCTGGCTCATTAAAAAGCCAAAGTCATTTAAAAATAAATCTATGATTTTTATTATCTTCAAGTACTCTCAGCAACTTCACCCAGGTAACAAGAGGAGAATTTCTAATGAGCAATATTTTCTTACCTACTCAAAATGCATTAAAGTACATCATATACAGAAATTACCTCAAAAATAGATCACAGACCTAAATGTAAAGACTAAAATTAAAGCACTGCTTAGAAAACAAGCTTTGTGACCTTGAGTTACAGGCAAATACTTCTAAGACATCAAAAGTACACTACACAAGGAGTTCCCATTGTGGCTCAGCGGGTTAAGAATCTGACACAGTGTCCATGAGGATACGGGTTTGATCCCTGGCCTAGCTCAGTGGGTTTAGAATCCAGCATTGCTACAAGCTGCAGTGTAGGTCACAGATGTGGCTCAGATTTGGTGTTGCTATGGCTGTGGTGTAGGCTGGCAACTGAAGCTCTGATTCAACCCCTATCCTGGGGACTTCCACATGCAGCAGGTGTGGCTGTTTTTTTTAAAAAAAAAAAAAAAAAGTTTGGTACTCAAAAGAACAGAGGTAAAAGTGACTTCATCAAAACAAGGAACTTCTGCTTTTCAAAGACACTGGTAAGAGAATGAACAGGCTGGGAGAACTTACCTGCCATTTCTTTATCTGACCAAAGAACTGTATCAAGAATATAAAAAGAACACTCAAAATTCAATATTAAGAAAACAACCCAACTCTTAAAAATGAGGGAATGATTTGAATGATTTTCACCACAGATTTACAGAAAAGCCAATGAAAAGATATACAACATCACAGAAGAAATGCAAATTATCACTACTTGCCTACCGAAATGACTAAAAGTGAAAATACAGATCATAGCAAGTGTTGACAAGAATGTGAAGGAACTAACACTCTCCCAGGAGTCTCCACTCTCTGCTGGTGAGGTTGGGAACTGATACAAGCACTCTGAAAAATAGTTTGACAGTTTCCTGAAAAGTCCATCATATGTCCACCATATGGACAGCAATTCTCTTTCCTAGGTATTTTTTCTCTTTCCTGTGGTCATATAAGCCCCTGTAAGAAATGTTCAGAACACCTCTACTTGGAATAGCCAAAAGTGGAAACACCCCAAATGTCCATCAACACATGAATGGATAAACACTGTGGAACACATGGCAGACTATACTATTCAGCAATTAAAAGAAATGATCTACTTATACGTGTGACACCATGGCTGAATCCTAAAGCAACTATGCAGAAAGAAACAAAAAAAGAATACATCCTGTATGATTTTACTTAAACACGATGCTAGAAAATGCAAACCCATCTATAATGACAAAAAGATCAGGAGTTGCCTGGTGATGCTGGAGGTAAGGGCATGAGGGATTGATTGCAAAAGGGCATGAGAAAACTTTCAGGGGTGATGAGTAACTCATATTTTGATCATAGAGATGGTTTCACAGGTGTATATATATATATATATATATATATATATGCATATATGTTAAAACTTATCAAAGTTTTTACAAGTGTAAAAATTTTTACAAGTGTAAATATGTGGTTTACTGTCTACCATTTTCATCTCAATAAAGCTGTCTTAGAAAACCAAAATTTTAAAAAGGCATGAAATTCCCAATGTAATGTAATACCCAACTCTTCATCTGAACAATTTTATTTAAACCTCACGAAAACACTTTGAGATAGAGGGTGTTCTTATACCCATTTCCAAGAAAAAGAGACTGAGGCTCAGAGAGGTGGAATAACTTTGTTATTCAACACCTCATATAGCTAGGACTCAACAGCCAAGGCACAAGGATTTTGATTTCACAGTAAGTAAATGCTTCCAAAGCACTTGACAATTTTTTAAGATAACTTCAACAGCTCCCAGGCAAACATATTTACACTATTTATTTGCTTAGCAAATCTCCTTTCATAGACAGTGCATGGGTAAATGTCAAAGCTATAATTTCAGGATCATCACAAACTCTAAAATTAATAGGGTTCAATTTAAGTTTCCAGCGACTAAGAGAAATCCAGGTTCTGATGTGTTACACACCCAAGAGTCACTAAGATAGGCTCATCGGAAAACAAACTCAAGATCAGCCAACACAGGGTAGAAGAGATAGGCTAGTAATCTTTTTGCTCCCATATGGGGAGATCAAACTCCATATCTTTTCTTCCACAGAACACACACAAACACACACACACACACACACAGCTGGCAATCAAAATGATCAACTAGCCATTCTGTGGATGTTTCAAATTTCTAGATGTACACTAACTAGGAAAATATTAGGTATTGATTGTCACTGTTCTGCTCTACATACAGTCATTATTTCCTATCGAGTATGATTGACCAGCAACAGCTCAAATACACAGAACAACCCTAGTTAGAAATCACTGGCCTCCACTGTCGACTCTTCCTTGGAAGTCTATAAAATGACTGTGGGACATCTGGGGAGGGGGCGGCAGGCAGAGAAAATAGCAACATGTTCACTTCCTTGGCTCACATCCAACCAGCCTTTCAATGCTCCTTTTGCAAGAAATGACTTCCACCATTCCTTGCAAGTGATCTCCCAATAGCAAAATTTATAACTATTTTTGCTTTGGGGGAAGAAGACACACATCTTAACTTTGTGCCAAGTTCAAGCTGTTCAAGTGCCCTCCACTCCCTGTCGCCCCATCCCTGGATCACTGGTATTTACCTGCAGCCTTTTAGAAGGTAGGTATGCAAAGTCAGTGACAGACTAAAGAAAAATGATCCAATGGTGGATTTATTCATTTATTTCATATTGCATCTATATTATTTTTCCCCCTGAAACAAAGTTCCCTAATGTTTCCCCTTGTGACTCCCCCACTACACTCCCCCTAACAGGGAAGAAACAGGAAAAGAGAGCCTAGTCCAAGATGCCACCACCTTCAGGCCCTCCTAGTCCTGTTTAAAGTGGTTACAGTTCCTACCTGATTTCCCAAAAACATATGCATTGATGGCACATAGCAGAGGGAGTAGAAAAGTTTTTAACTATTGCACAGTCTTCTCAGAATGAATTAATCTGTTTTAATAGGCTTTTTTAACTTTTATAACTTTAATTATAGTTGATTTACATCATGCCAATTTCTGCCATACAGCAAAGTGACGCATACATACATTCATTCATCCACATACATACATTCCCTTTCTTATATCATTTTCTACTGTGTTCTATCCCAAGATACTGAATATAGTTCCCTGTGCTATACAGTAGGACCTTTCTGCTTATCCATTCAAAGACTGGTAGTTAGGAGTTAGTAGATGTTTTAATAGGTTTTTGAATCCCTTCAATAATATTACTTCAATTACATTACTTCCAAGGTGCTATCCTGAGACCACCACATGGGCAAAAATATTTTGAGTATCCAAGTCACACTGAGACAAACACAAAACCTCCTTTTTCTTCCAGCCCTATCTCTGCCCCTCTGGCTCCTTCTTACCAAAAGATTTTATTTTCTTTATATGGGACAGAAGATTCTGATGTCCTTGGATAACACTGACATATAGATGAGATATTGGCCCCTGGCTTTTTAAACCCCAAATTGTATGCTTTGTTTAGACAAGTTTAAGTGCATAGTTTGAAAGAAGAAAGAGGAACTTTCTTCTCAAGGGTAAGAAAATCTTTTTCCTAACTACCCAGAGAGCTCTTCAAAGGCCACATTGCCTCTTCTGCCTCAAAGACTCAACAAGAGACAGGGGGGTGGGGAAAAAAAGCCTTCTCTGCCACATAGGATGCTCAAAAACACATTTGAGGAACTGAAATTCTTTATTTCTCTGTCAATGCAGCAACCCATCCTTCCCATGAAAAAGAACGTGAAGCATACTCATTTGTCAGGTATTTCGCAAGGCTGACTTTGACAGTAGCATTAGGACTTGAACTTGCAGCCAAGGAGATGAGAAGTCAACTAGAAACCCCTCACATAATATTTTCCTTTCCCTTCTCATGAAACACTGATATTAGGATGAGCCCATCAAAATGGCACTGGAGAAAAATGATGTAGGGTCCAAGAGAGGTCAATGGAATCCTTCATGCTCCAAGCTCTTAGCATCAGGAACAGTCACACCAGTGCAAAATGATTATTTTCACAGTCCTTCCAAAAAGGTGGAGATGGAGGTCACTGTTATAGGGAGAAAACAGACTTCTCCTGAGCCAAGTTGTATGTAGTGAGACTGAAATGGGGATTCCTTGACACTGGGATCAAACTGTAGCTTGACAAGAGCTCGAATCAAACTTGCAATTTTTGTTTGTTTGGGGTTTTTTTTCCATTTTAGGACTACACATATGGAAAATCCCAGGCTAGGGGTAGAATTGGAGCCACAGCCACCAGCTTATGCCACAGTCACACCAGACCCAAGCCACATTTGCAACCTACACCACAGCTCATGGCAACACCATATCCTTAACTCACTGAGCAAGGCCAGGGATTGACCCCATATTCTTATGGCTATTAGTCAGGTTCCTAACCCACTGAACCAAAACAGGAATTTTTTTTTTTTTTTTTTTTTGGCAGTGCCTGTGGCAGGTGGAAGTTCCCAGGCCACAGTAGTGACAACAGTCCTGGATCCTTAACCACCAGGGAACTCATGATTTTTTTTTTCTTCTGAATCAGTGTTTCTGATAACCACCAGGCAACTATTAAATAAAACCATTGCCTGCGCTCCACCTTGCAAGACTCAGATATAATACAGCTATGCTGGGGACCTCTTATGTTTCTTAGTATAAAAGCCCCCAGAGAGAGAATCAAGGAAGCATGGTCATAGAGATGCCCTCCTCACCATCACACATGGGTTTCTGATCATTCCAGAACCTCTTCCATGTTTATAAATTACAGGGTATTCCCGTGGAGTGGCCTACGAGAATATACCCATACAGTTAAAGAAGTAAAAGAAGTGAACTTTTTTTTGTTTGGTTGGCGGGGAGCACGAGGGTAGGGACAGTTATGGAAGAAACCATATGAAAACCATGTCATTGGATTTCACTCCAGTAGATAAATGCCCATTACAGATCAAAATAAGCTTCCAGAGAGTAACTTGAAGACTTAATGGCTGAAGTCATCACTCACACCAAGACATACATACACACACAATTTCCAATTATACTGCCACTTCTCTCTCCCTAAAGAAATGCTCTTGCAAAGAATGATCAATCCTACAGGTGGTTCATCAGCAAACGAAATCACCCTCCCCACCCTGTATGAGGGTTATATACCCCACTTCCCTTGCACTTTCTGTAAATTTAGAAGTAGTCACTTAGGAGAAAAAAAAAAAAAGAGCTGAAAGTAAAAACGTAAAAAGAATTTAAATGGTGTTCCTGTAGTGGCTGAGGGGAAGAACCCAACTCATGGGGACTCGGGTTCAATCCCTGGCCTCGCTCAGTAGGTTAGGGATCTGATGTTGCTGTGGCTGTAGTGTAGGCCTGCAGCTACAACTCTGATTCAACCCCTAGCCTGGGAACTTCCGTGTGCTGCAGGTACAGCCCTAAAAAGACAAAAGGAAAAAAAAGAAAAGAAATTAGTGAAATAAAGGAAGATAAAACACTGTGCCCTAGGATTGACACATGAAAATAACTCATAATTCTAATCTTTCAGAAAGTAATATTAAGACCCAATTTATTACCCTGTACTAAACAGACTACACTGGCTGTTTAGCTATTGAGCACTTGGGATGTGGCTTGGGCCACAGGTTGAAATGATCATATTTGGATACATTTGATTAAATAAAATATAATACCAAAATTAATCTCAAGTGGTTTCTTCACTTTTTGAATGTGGTTATAGAGCATTTACAATTACACATATGGCTCTCTTATTTCTGTTAGACCAAGCTGCATTAGTCTATAGTCCTAAGTCTTGGAATTTAGCTCTTCTAAGCTTTGCCTGCCCCCTAGTGTCAAAACTCTGGCAATGCAGATAAATTATTTTTCAAAATCATCTCTATTATCTTTGAAAGAAATAGAAGTTTCTTATGGAAATTTAGGGCTCAGTAGTCATCCCAATCAAAACCATCCATACGGTTCCCATAAAATTTCACTCATTACAGGGGACAGAAACATGGGCCCAAACCTAAGTGCAGTTACTCTTCAAGCCAATTTAACTGACGTTAAAAGCAACACAAGGCACCCAAGCACACAAGTCCTACATTCATATTCTGCATTATCATTTATAACAGAAAAGAAAAAACATAAAATTCCACAAACTATATAAACATTACAGAACTTCTGTAAAATGGATTATGTTCTGAAGGGGAAGGAAGTTCTCAGTAAAGATGAATAAGATTTATTGAAACAAATTATACAAACACAATTCTTAACACTTGCCAGACATTGACTGACTCTTCATTATGACTCAATGAGGATGGTTTTTTTTTTTTTTTTTTTTGCTTTTTAGGGCCACACCTGCAGCATATGGAAATTCCCATGCTAGTGGTTGAATCAGAGCTACAGCTGCCAGCCACAGCCACAGCCACTCAGAATCTGAATCAAGTCTGCGACCTATACCACAGCTCATGGCAATGCAGGATCCCTGACCCACTAAGCGAGATCAGGGATCAAACCCACATCTTCATGGATACTAGTTGGGTTCATTTCCACTGCACCACAATGGGAACTCCCAATGAAGATGACTTTTACTGTTTATTCTCCCCACTTTACAAAAGAAGAAACTGAGTCCCAAAGAGGTTTTGTATCCAGCCCAAGTAAGTAAGGAGAATGGACACTAACCTCAACTTCTGCTGCTGACTGTGCAGTGAGGAGTAAATCCTTTGTCGCTGACCCAGGGATCTTATGTCATCTGCTAGCATCCAGGAAACTGACAGACAACCCAGTCGGTTTGCGAGTAAGGTGACACCTGAGACCCAACACGATTCTTGACACCAGCTCCCAATCCATGAGGTGTCTCCCCTCTACAGAAGATCTAGTTGAAGGCCACCAGGTAAAAGGCTCTCAGTACACCTGGATCACTCTGTCCCCAGCTTGGTGAAGTATTGTTTGTTAGAAACCTTTTTTCTTAACGTTGAGCTGAAAACCCAGTCTTTATAAATTCTCATCATTATAGTCAGCCTTTCAAAATAATGAAAAACAAGCTTTTTTTCCCTATCCATGATAAAGCTTCAAATATTAAGCCACTGACCTTATCTCCCTACACATATTGGAGCTACAGAGTATTCAGTCATTCCTTGAAAATTTCCACACTCCTCCTCAATCTGGATGCCTCTAAACATGAATATAACTACCATTTACTGAGTGTTTACTATGAAACATTCATAGTAAATTCTTTCAACTACTTTCTTATTTTTTCCTATTATTTGGTTATTTCCCAACGACCCCATAAGGTAGTATATCATCCTATTTTTACAAATAATGAAGCTGGTTCAGAGAGGTTACATGGCCTGGACAGGGTCATACAGCAGGGATATGGCAGAACCAGGGTTATGTTTGACCCCAGATTCCCTACCCTTTGCTGCCTCCTTCTCAGTTGTGCTCCAGTTTCTCAGGGCCTTAACACTCAGAATATATTAAATAGTAGGCTTTACACTACAATGGAGTATATTAAATAGTAGCTAGGCACAATGTCATTTGCTTGAATTAAAACACCCCAAACAAAAGTTCTCACATGGGATGGAAATGCTATAAAATTAGGTTGTGATGATCATTGTACAACTATAAATGTAATAAAATTCATTAAAAATTTAAAAAAAAATAAAAGTTCCCACTTGGCACATTGGCTTAAGGATCCCACGTTGCCACAGCTGTGACACAGGATGCAACTGCTGCTCAGGTTTGATCTATGAGGAATTTCCACATGCCGTGAGCATGGTCAAAAAATATATATATATTGGAAAACACCTCAAACTAAATCATACTTAAAGCTCTCTGGGAAAATAGAACTATTAAAACGAACTTGTAAACCAACCCAAGTTCACAACCCTCTTCAGCTATATCGGAAAAGAAGCTATGATTCTGTCTTCCAAGGGGAAATTCACATTTTTGAAGTGACAAATATTCCCAGGGATAGGTCTCCAGGATGCAAGTTGTTTTGTGTCCCAAACTCATGTGAACATCTGATGACAATTTCACAAAGATCCCTACATAGTTCATTTCAAGTGACTCAGGTTTCTGAAATTGTCAGCATCCTTCCACTACGTTACATTTGCTGCCCTCTGGTGGAGAAATAACGCAGCATACGGGGGGAAAAGGACAAAGAACAAATCTCTAGTTGAAGAAATAAAGGAGTTAACTCTGGCTTCCTTGGACATATAGATTTTTTTTTTTTTTTTTTTTTTTTTTTTGTCTTTTCTTTTGCCGCTCCCGCGGCATATGGAGGTTCCCAGGCTAGGGGTCGAATAGGAGCTTTAGCCACCGGCCTACGCCAGAGCCATAGCAACGCGGGATTGGAGCCGCGTCTGCGACCTACACCACAGCACACAGCAAGGCCAGATCCTTAACCCACTGAGCAAGGCCAGGGATTAGAACCCGAAACCTCATGGTTCCTAGCCGGATTCGTTAACCACTGCGCCAAGACGGGAACTCCAACTCTGGCTTCCTTTGAAAAGAAACTAACCTACCAATTGGCCCCTGCACCTGGGGTTTGGGGCTACAGAGGCCCATGTGGTCTCCTCAATCACTGTCAGGTAGAATTTTTAAAACAACAAAGGTAGCCCTTTGTGTTTTCTAATTCCTTAAAAATACTACCGCTAGCTAGACTCTTGTGGAACATTACCAATGCCATTTGCCTTAAAGAAAGATTCCCACCACCCAACCTGTGAAACTGAGGTGCATTTTTATTTTGTGTTTTTTAACGTGGAAGGCAAAATGAAACTTCAAACCACACCTAGCACCGCATCTATTCTCCCCTAATTAGCAGTTGGGTCCTACCTTCTCCTCTGTCTCTATCATCAAGGGATGAGTGAAGATGGGATCGTAAGAATATTTCCTTGTTTATACACAACCATCAGTAAGCCACTCTGCTAATCTAAGCCATTAAAAGCATTAATAAGCTTCCAACTAGGGTTTCCTAGGGCCGTGGTTCCTTTAATTGGCCAGCACGAACCACAAGTCTCTTGGGACGGTGTCAGGAGTCCTTCTGGACAGTGCACACAGGCTTCTGCAGTTAACTCTTTGCAGCTTGCTCCTGCTCTCAGGCTGTTTTGGATCCACCCAAAAACCTGACCAGAGTTTCTCAAGTCTGATGCTTGACTTTGTCACCAGCTGAGTGTTATTCTGGAAATAAAAGCCACAGGGCTACCGCAAGGCCCATAGAAAATTTGCAACACCTGCCTTGTCCCTTCCCCGTTGAACACACACACAACACCGCACACACCCCTTGCTGGACTAGACAGCCTCCCTAGAACAAGAGTAGTGGGCAAAGAAAAAGCAGGAAGAAACACGAAACTGATACACAAAGTACTCAGGTATCCTCAATTTACAAACAACATTTGAACATTGACAAGTAAAAAATCAAGAGAGGCCAAGAGAAAAATAGATAAAGGATAAGATAGTTCAGAGAAAAACAAATGCAAACAGTTCCCCCCCCCAGCACATTAGAAGAGTCTTTAGTCAAAAAGAAATGCAAGTCAAAACAATTAGAAGGCAGTTTTCATTACCATAGCCACAAAACAGTAAAACCTGACAGCACCCAGAGTTGATGACAGACTGGGGAAACATTATTGTCGGTGGAAGTAGAAGTTCAGAAGTTTTGGAGGGCACTTTGCACTATTAAAACTTTACTGCATTGCGTCAGACGCTGCAGGACACTCACCAAAACTCACGATCTCCTCTTGGACCCCATCCCATAGCTATGGTATGTTTCCTAGAAGCCCCTGCGGTAAGGCATGGCCATGGGACTCAGCTCCAGCCAATGGCAGCATCCAGGCGTGGCCATGGGACTCAGCTCCAGCCAATGGCAGCATCTAGCCCGGTTCATCAACGCCTCCCAGGTGTACCCTCTAGCCCATTTTCCTTCCTGCTGGCGGGGATGGAGATGACTCCAAAACAACCTTGGAGACCACAGGTTGAATGTAGTAGAGCCTTTTCTTTTTTTTTTTTTTTTCTTTTTTTTTTTCCAGAAAAATGTTTTTAATTGTACATCAACTGTACTTCATTTTAAAAAAGGAAAAAATGTTTTCTGCATTTACAAAACATACTTTAAAGTAGAAAAGCCTTAAATAAATCAAAATAATAAATATTCAAATTTTCACGCATCTCTACTAGATGATAAAATTGATGGACAAGAAATGTTCCTTTTAATTCTCAAATTTCCCCTATTTGGCCATCTGCTTTGCCTACAAGGTCATTCCTGATATCAAATATATACTTGCCACCTTGGTACTACACTACAGCACAAAAGAACAAGTGTACACAGAATTCTCTCTTTTTTTTTTTTTTTTTTTTTTTTTTTGTCTTTTGTCTTTTCAGGCCACACCCACAGCATATGGAGGTTTCCAGGCTAGAGGTCTAATTGGAGCTGTAGCCGCTGGCCTACACCATAGCCACAGCAAGGTGGGATCCGAGCCGAGTTTGCGAACTACATACACTACAGCTCACGGTAACACCGGATCCTTAACCCACTGAGTGAGGCCAGGGATCAAACCCGCAAGCTCATGGTGGTTCCAAAAAGACTACAGTAGAGGAGAATATCCAGCTTACATACTACCCACTCAAGGCTTCCATCCGACTTCTCACCTCCCCTGCCGCAGCTGAGTATTTGCTTGTACATAAGATATTGCATCTCTTGTGTACACAATTCAAATAATAATTTAGATTTACTTCTACAGTTCCACCTTTTACAAATTTAAAGGGTTATGGTACAAAATGAAGTTCGTCAGGAAGATTAAAAATGGAAGGTTCAGTCATGTCCCCCATTTCCTTCAAGTTTTAACCACTTTTTGTCATAATCCCTCAAATCTAGTTCCTGGAAATCTGGATGTGTGCTGGGGATAACCAGCCCCACTGAAATGCTTTGTATTTTTACCAGCTGACTCTCTACCTGCACCCAAGAAAAGAGATGTATATTAAACAGATAAGACTAATGACTTCAAATGCTCAATCCTTGAGACCAACCTCATCAAAAGACACACAGCATAATAACCAACTAGCCCTGGGCATCTTCACAACAGCCAAATGGTACTGATTTTATGCTGATCCATTACATTTTCAATCATTATTTCTGTCTTCTTGAAACTGTCACTTAAGGAAAATTGAGGCATGAGAGAGTTTAAAAATTTAAGCCTAAAATTGTGTCTTAATCTTAAATTAGCAGAATAACTAAGTGGAAAGCTTGACCTGCTGTGTACCTAAGGGTCAGGATACTGACCAAACTTCTCTACAATACTTTCTTGGCAAGAGACCTTATAATTCTGACTCACACATAGTCTAGGGTTCAAACATCGCTGTTTCACTAAAAAGTCAGAGCATGCCTGGCACTGCCACACCTCCAATTACTGAAGCAGAGACAGTAAATTAATTGTTTGGCAATGAGTCTGCTGACACATATAAATTATTCAGGAAAACACAATTCACTGGGGAGTTTCCAAGTCTATGTCACTTTCAACATAGATGTAACCAGGAAAGGAAAAAAGAAACACATACACACACTTAACTGAGTATTTTAATCTTTCTTTAGAAATAAGCAAAGTACAGCCATGGGTCTCATTAGAAATTATTGGAATGATTCTCTAAAATTTCAGACACATTGCATTTTAGTTTCTGTACAAAGATTACCACAGCTTTTTCCCCCTTTTCTTTCTTCTTTTTCAACCATTCACCACCTTTTCATAAAAGGATATAAAATTGTCTGAAAGTTCCCTTCACTATAGCTCTAGAAGTGTTCATTTAAGTTTATCAATAAAGATGTTTTTCCTCAAAGGAGGCTGGAGTATATAATTACAGAGTACTGCTGGTTTTCCAGGACTCTTTGAGGAAAATCATTACCAAAAAAAAAATGCAAGTGTACTTAGGGAAGGAAAAGAAAAAAAGGAAAACCTGGAGAACATCCTAAAAAGACATCTGGAGCAATACTCTTTAAGCATCAAATTGTTAAACTGCTTTATTCTGCTATATTTCATGCTTCCTCTGGTTATTTACACACCACCAAAAGCTCTTGTCAGTTACCTTTGTCTAAAATATGGACTCTGACATTTGAAAGCGTTTTATTAATTGATCTCAGAGGCAAATAACGAGCTTAAAGGGCTTACCTGTGTGTCCCCGGAGGTGCTGGCTGGAGGCGGACATCAGCTTACAGCACACCATTAACACATAGGCCAGAAAGAGCCAGTGTGACAGCAAAACTGACCTAGCCCAGACTCTCATCCTGCAGAGAAAGCAGGGCAAAAGTCAGTGAGGGCTGAGTGACATGACACGAGGCTCTTCAGCAAACACAACCCTGAGAAGGTGGGGAAAGCAGGAAGATGCTAGATGATGGACTTCTTTTCCCCCCAAGCAAACTGAAGGCCAATCAAACCTTATCTGCACTGTGCATTAACTCAATTTTCAATACAAATCTTCTATAATTAAAAGTTCTCCAGCTTAACTATAAGCCTTGCTGAGAAGTCTGTGAATCCCTAGGGTATAACTTGGATCACCCTGATAAAACATGAGGGTTATACACTATTTGATACCATGAAATTTGAAAAGCTACACACTTAGAGCTGCATTCAAATAAAAAAATATGTGGGTTTGCTCAAGTAAAGGTCTTAGCATTTGAAATTCCAACAATACTAGGTTCTGCCTGCCACATGTCTCATGATGTCTATCATAATAGGTCCACAGCAGTGGATCAAAGGAACCCCCTTTTCATATATACAAGATGTATAAATACTTATGGGCAGACAATAAAGCCAAGGCCCATGGGGTTGGGTTCCTGTTTGGGTAAGGCTAGAGGCAAAGCTTCTGAGGAAATTGTGGAAGGAAGGGTCTAACAACCGGCAACTCGCAGCCCCACTGCACTGCAACCAAAACCCTGACTCCATTCTTAAGGGAAACCACAGTCTTGGGGACCTGGTGCCCACATCATACTCTGGACAATGCACATAGTGTCTACTCCTGTCTGTCCAGCTTCAACTAGAATGTTCCAGGACATATGCATGATTTACTTTGTGGGGCTGTGAGAAACAGTCTCAAGAAAAAGACCATCCTCTGAGGTATGAAAACACCCATGCCACGCTCCTTAAAATCTCATGGAAAGAGACTTCAAATATAAACCCTATCCCAGATCCATTCTTTCCCCTTGTCCTGGTTGATTCCTACACCCTGCGTTTCCCAGGCTCCTGAATCACCTGAGTTTAACCAACAGGAGATACCATTAGGATCCCAGAGGGTAGATTTAACCAATAGGAGACACCAGCTGGATCCTGGAGGGTGGATTTAACCAATGGGAGACACTGGCTGGTTCCTGGAGGCTGGAAGCGAATTTCTCCCCACCTCCTCTGTCCTGGCAGGGACTATGGAGTGGACATTTCTCCTCCATGGCATCAATTCCCACCAGAAGAGCCCACTAAGGTTTCAGCTCCCACTGAGACTGGCAAGGAATACTGCCTTCCTTTATCCCACCAGTTTCAGGATGGCAGAAGCTTCCTGCTGTTGCTGATCTCTGGGCTGCCTCTGTATCTTCTCTGACTCTCTGACCATCTCTGACTCGTGCATCATGTGGGAAACCAGTGCCCTGAATTCAATTCCCTCTGTTCCACATTATCAGAATCGTTTCTTTCCCTGGCTGGATCCCAACAACAAATCCCAAATCACAAGTCTAAAGAGCCACTGTTCCAGATCTCAGGGGTAATTCCTGATCTGACTTCTTCTTTACAGACAATTCTATTCCAGGGTCAGGGGCAAATATAGCTACAAGTTCCCAGGACCTACAGCAAGTATTTACTCAACAATAGCTATCATTCCTTGGAAATATGTCTATGGAGAAGTAGGCAGATATTCAGCAATAATTCTTTATTTCATTCAATAATCCAGACTCGGAGTTCCCGTCATGGCTCAGCAGAAACAAATGGACCCGACCGGTATCTATGAGGATGCAGGTTCGATCCCTGGCCCCACTCAGTGGATTAAGGATCAGGCATTGCTATGGCTGCGGTATAGGCCAGCAGCTACAGCTCCAGTTCAGCCTCTAGACTGGGAACTTCCATATGCCACAGGTGCAGCCCTAAAAAGACAAAAAATAATAATAATCGTAATAATCCAGACCCCCAGTAAAAGGATTTCACAGTACTATGTCTACTGTGATACTGAAATTTCTTCTACATTCAACATTTTTGTACAAATGTAAAACAAAACTGGTTTTATCTTAAAAATCTCACCTTTTACCCTGCTGAATAGCTAAAACATTGCTATACAAACTGAAATAACTTCAAAGATAAGAGCTAAAATTTTTAAAACTCCCTAAATTCCAAAAAATTCAATGTAAAAGAAGGCTTTTATAAAGGCTCATCAACTCTAAGATACTCAGTTTTGCTAAATTCTTCATGCTTCATAAAGGTATCATCTCTAGGTATGTATTAAAATCATCTTACCTTGGAGACTTCATAAGATTTGGTTCCAGTCAAACACAATTATTCCAGGATATATTTCAGAGTGACTCCAAATTCCCATTTGTAGCTAGGATCAACCATTTCGGCAATGTCAAAAAATTACCTTAACTTGGAAGACCTATTTAAAAAACAAACAAACAAAAAAAAAAAAAACAGGATGCCATTAGCATTTTAATGTTAAAATGATACAGATTTCCAGTAGCAAAATAATGCTTTTTTTACAATGACACTTCCACCTTCAGGCAAGTGGTAGACAGCCAAATATGTCCATATTTGTAAAGTATATCCTAATAGATCAGGGGTGAGGAAGGTTACAAAATTCTGCACTCATTAACTAGCTATATATTAGTTAACAGAATACAGTTTTAAAGGAAAAGTTCCTCCTGAAGCAAAGCCATCTCAAATTTGACAGTGAGGAGTTCCCGTTGTGGCGCAGTGGTTAACGAATCCGACTAGGAACCATGAGGTTGCGGGTTCGGTCCCTGCCCTTGCTCAGTGGGTTAACGATCCGACGTTGCCGTGAGCTGTGGTGTAGGTTGCAGACGCGGCTCGGATCCTGTGGTGCTGTGGCTCTGGCGTAGGCCAGTGGCTACAGCTCCGATTAGACCCCTAGCCTGGGAACCTCCATATGCCGCGGGGAGCGGCCCAAAGAAATAGCAAAAAGACAAAAAAAAATTTGACAGTGAGTCCCCAACCATTCATGGTGCAATTCACTCTCTCACTTCATTAATCATGAGAAGAAATGAAACTGGAGATGACCAAATCGCAAGAGTTCTATAACCTGCCCAAGCTCACAGGCAGAGGAAAAGCCTGCATGAATATCTGAGTTCCTGTCTTTTTGTGATATAAACCTGAAGATGATGCTAACCAATGTGCAAGGATACTTTCTGAAAAATGTTGATGGGAGGCAGAGGACAAAAGTCTTTCCAATATAAAACACCATACCAAAAACAAACACACACACAAAAATGTGCTAATGCTGTAATTGAGACCCAACACTCCTCTTTAATGCACAGACCTAAAAGGACTTTCCTACTTCATCAAAACATTTTTCAAGAAGGACTCAGATGACTCAAACCAAAAGACATCTCGGGAAAAAAAAAAAAAAAAAGAACACGAAACTACATCATTCTTTTTTTTCTTTTTCCGCTACTCCCAAAGCATATGGAAATTCCTGGCTAGGGATGGAATCTGAGCCGGAGCTGCAACCTATGCCACAGCTGCAGCAATGCCAGATGCTTAACCCTCTGTGCCAGGCTAAGGATTGAACTAGTGCTTCCAAAGAGACAAGCTAGGTCATTAACACACTGCACTACAGTGGGAACTCCTAAACTACACCATTTTTAACATTGTTAAGTTAAATACATCCCTCTTGGGGTAGAGATCAGAGAGAAATAATGATAGGCATCAGTAAATATTTAAGTTGCAAATATAACATAAAAATGATCTTTGCAATATAGTCTAATTACTATTGAATCCTGTTGCACCCATTACAAATCACCACAAAGCACAACTGAGATTTTTCTCTTCTTTAGATTTCCCCAAAGATGTTTGTCTAGAGGATACTTTAGGTGACAGGCCTTGAGTGATTAGCTCTATGAGAGGAAAGTGGTTTTGAATAACTACATAAATATAAGTTATTCGAAAAAACCCACTGGAAAATGTTCATCTCCCAGATCCTCCAACTTTATTAAATATGTTTATCCTAATGTCCACCCAAGGGGACAACGTGACCTTCTATTATCAGAAAGAAAGAACACAGTATAATTTATCAGAACCCATCATAATGAACTCCCCACATATTAGAAACTAAAATGACCTTTCATAGCTAATATTTATCTTGGGTTCTTCACACAAAGGGAACCACTGGGGATTCTTTTTTCAATTCATTAAAAAAGAATGGATCCATCAGTGAAAAGAAATGTGATCTAATAGTTTATACACCAGACAAAAAGTTGGGAGTTTCATTTTAGGCTGAGCAGTAACGCATTCAATCAAATTTTCCCCAACTTTACCCTGGGCACTTGTTTAAAAGAATTAACTCTTTCTTGTCACTTCCTAACTTCAGTACATGAAAGACCACCAATAATTTTGTGGAAGTTCCCATTGTGACTCAGTGGGTTAAGAACCCAATATAGTGTCCATGAGGATGCGGGTTTAAATCACGGCCTTGCTCAGTGGGTTAAGGATTTGGTGTTGCCACAAGCTGCAGTGTAGGTCACAGATGTGACTGGAATCCACTGTTGCCATGGCTGTGATGCAGACTGGCAGCTGCAGCTCCAGTTCGACCCCTAGCCCAGGAACTTTTATTTGCCACAGGTGCAGCCATAAAAATTTAAACACATAATAGTTTTGTGCATGACACCAAGACCATTTACTTCCAGTCACTTTATTTCCCTCTTGGTTGTTTCCCAACAATAGCACAACCCTTTCTATCACTCTGCTTTAAACGTCATCAGTTTTTAAAGAGTCTAGATGTTTACAATGATGAAAGACATTGCTCATACCCAGGACTAAAAAAATAATAATAATAACATGTCTAGTCATTCTCAGAATGAAAACAAAGACAGCATGTGAATGCTAGCTTTCATTTTTCATCTTTCACTTTACAATGTTGGTATTTTGTGGAATCGTTCTTTTACAACAAAAGATCAGAATGCCTGTTTATGTTTCCTGATACCAAGAAATCTGGAGCTTCGCAGGCAGAGGAGACCATTCTCCAGATGTTTACTTTATTCCTGTTGTACACAAGAAAGAATTCTGCCTGTGCTTGATTTCTTATCATGGAAATAGCGACCTCTACCTTTCTTTTCTCTTAACCTAATTCCCTTATTAGTAGGGTGAATTCCTTACAAGGATTATTCTTTGGAAATACAGCTATTTACTCATTATAGATAAGCACCTTCAGAAAGTCTCTGAGGTCAATTTGGTTACACCCATCTCATTGCACACACGTCAATCTGAACAGCATAACATATTCCTCATCTTTTCATTCTAAAATCTACAATGATGAAAGAGCATAGTTCCTTTTAATTTTTATTTTATTTTATTTTCGTCTTTTTAGGGCCACAGCCATGTCCTATGGAAGTCTCCAGGCTAGGGGTCAAATCAGAGTTGTAGCCACCAGCCTACACTGCAGCCACAGCAACACAGGATAGGAGCCACATCTGTGACCTATATGCCATAGCTCACGGCAATGCCAGATCCTTAACCCACTGAGCAAAGCCAGGGATGGAACCCACATCCTCATGGATACTAGTCAGATTCATTACCGCTGAGCCACAATGGGAACCCCACACAGTTCCTTTTAAACTCACAAGACACAATGACCTTAAACCTGAACCTATTCAGGAGGAAAAAGCAGACCAACTCAAATCTGAGAGACATTTTGCAACATAATTGCTCTGTATTCTTAAAAAGTGTCAAGGTTATGAAAGACAAAAAAGAAATGTGAGGAATTATTCCTAATAAAGGAGCAATACAAGACAACAAAAAGAAATTGTGATCTTGAACTAGGAAAACCACGCCTTCTCAGAATGAACTGTACAACATATTCCCATATACCTCATACACATATACACACTCACATACACACACACACAGAGCTATAAAGGACATTGCTGGGACAATTAACAATTTCTAAATATAGCCTAGAGATTAAATTGCAGTGCTACATCAACATTAAATTTCCTAATTTTGATCATTACACTATAGTTAAGAGAATGTCCTCATTACTAAAAATACTCCTTGGGATATTTAAAAATAAAAGGGCAAATGTCTTCAATGTATTTTCAAGTGATTCTGAGGCTCAGAGTGAGAGGAAAAAAGGGAAGAGGAAAGGAAAGTAGGGAAGGAAGAATGAATGAATGTACGAACATAAAAACAAACCAACAAAATGTAAGCAATTGGTGAATCCAAGTAAAGGATATATAGAAATTCTTTAGTTTTTCAACTTTTCATTAAGTCAGAAATGGTATCCAAAGAATACATTAAATATTCACTAAAAAGGATTCAGCTGGAATTCCCTGGGGGCCTAGAGGTTAAGACTTAGGCATTGTCACTGCTGCAGCATGAGTTAGATCCTTGGCCTAAGAACTTCCCCATGCTGTAGGCAAGGCCAAAAAAAAAAAAAAAAGATAGCCAAGGAGTTCCCGTCTAGGCTCAGTAGAAACAAATCTGACTATCTCCATGAGGACGAAGGTTCAATCCCTACCTTTGCTCAGTGGGTTAAGGATCCAGCATTGCCGTGAGCTGTGGTGTAGGTCATACCCATGGCTTGGATCTGGCACTGATGCGGCTGTGGTGTAGACCTGGGCTGCAGCTCCAATTCAACCCCTAGCCTGGGAACCTCCATATGCCGTGGGTGTGGCCCTAAAAAGACAAAAAAGAAAAAGAAAGAAAAAACTGGTTTAAAGAAAAAAAAAGTCAAAAGGCTTCAGCTTATCACATATACTAAAATGATTTAAAACTTACTATCAATCTTAAACAAGAGGAGAATTGACAATTGGAATGTTCTGGCCAATTTGACTCTCTGAACAGTCACCCAAATGCCCAGATGAAGTTTATTTGTTTTTACTTAAAAAGTACTTACATAGTGCTTATATGGGATAGGCACTGCATTAAGCACATTAAAGTACTAACTTTAGGATTTACTTATATCCTGCTGTGGAAATGAGGAAATTAGGCATCCAGAGGACAAAGGACTTGCCCAAGGTCACTCAGCTGGCAAATGGCTCAGCCAAGATTCAAACTCGAGCCTCCAGCACCTAAGTACCTACTGTTTCAATTCTTGTAAAAATACTTTCAAAAAGTATTAGTCCTTTTGCATGCTTTAGTAAATAGACTGAAAATAAAGCTACCTTTCTTCAGGAATTCAAGAATTTGTGATCAACTTAAAAATAAAAATTCTGTCTGCAGATCCACATGTGTAGACCATTGGACTGAATTAGCAACCAGACCCTGGTTTGGAGCCTAAACTATTTTAGATTAACCCCTAAATAAAATTTTCCCCATCTCTGAAAAGCTGGTGAAAAACAGTGATTCTGATTTGCTGCAGATTTATTGAAGGCTTAATGTCATTTTCCAAATTAAGACTAAACATACAAAAATTCTGAAGACCTTGAGCATTCAGGCTGCCATTTTTCAAACAGATGGAAAACAAAGGCACTTCAGATCAGAACTCCTTGAAAACACTTCAGGGAGAAGATAGCAGAGCCAGAACATAACCCACAAAGGCTAAATGACTTCTGTCGATTTCTATGAAGGCATTCAGCATCGAAATAAAACAAAACAAAACAAAACAAAATGGATTTTTCGTCAGTGCATCCACTCAGACTCACTTCCTGACAAACTCCAATTCAGAGGCATTTTGAATACAGCACAGCAGAGTCTCGTTTAAAAACAAAGAGTCCTCCAGCAACTCCTCAGCACTGTCCTTTCCTGCCTGCCCCCACTCACCTAGGTTTCCAAGTCCATCTTGCATCACTCCCATGGAGTGGGGAATATTCGAATAATTAGCTACTTCCAGATTCACCATCAGTTCATCTCACCTCCCGGGGTGGGATCTACTGGGATGGCCTGGGAACTGCAGTTCTCAGCCCCTCAGGCATCAGGGCAGAGGTGGAAATAATTCTTCCAGCTAACGATGTAAGAGGTTGATGCCCTTAAGAGTTTAGATATCATGGTGAATCATTTTTCCACATTAATTTCAAATCCATCAAGACAGAAGATGATAGAAGAGAGGAATGTTTCCTAAATGAGCACTTGGGTTTGGGGAGTTCTGAGTGGAAAGGGATGAAAAGATGGTCCCACTGTGAGAGCTTGAAAACCAATGGAAATTTTGAAACGGAAGTTGCCTCCATAAAATAATTCATCATTTCTTCAGAGAGAAAGGAAGAAAGATGCTTCCATTTTTAGTTGCCTAAGTAACACAACCACACTGGATTGTCTTCTGGAAATTTACAGCTTTTCCACAAAAGTATGCCATCCAAATGCAACCTCTCTTTTGACAAATTTATCCTGGAACAAGACAAGTATTAATGAGTATCTTATATTTAAGAGGGAGCTGATGAAAGCAAATGTACTTAATAGGTTATCGACGCTTTTGTGAATATATTTCAAGCACTGATACATGGTTGATGCCCAGCTGAGCTACCAATTACAACTCACATGATGCACGGAATTACTTTGTCTTAGTGCATGTTCACTATCGTACATTAAAGCGAGCAGGTTTGTCCACCAAAACGAACATCTGAGATTACTTTTTTTACTGCTTGCTTAAAAACATCAGTGAAGAATTTAGCCCTTCATTTTACAACATACTAAAGCATGTTCGCAGTGAGCCATTAAAGACAATAACTGTCTATTAAATAGTAAAGAATTGTGTAAAATTTTATAAACAGCATTTTAATTTCAAGTGTTGCCAACACCATCTCATTTAAATTAGGTGGTAGAGTTCTTCAAAAGTGCTCTTCTGGGGAGAGAAGACTGAAAGATAATAAATAGATATGCTGTGGTTTTATAAGGTTCATACTCTGTCGCTGTAAGAACTGAGAAATTCCTTACAACCACACACAGCATCTTTTTGTGCAGTGACACATTCCTTTCTAATGGAAGTGTGGGCAAACAGTGCTTTTTGTTAATGAAGGAAAAGTCTAGCCTAAGAGTGACCAGGAAATATATAAAAGCAATCACTACTAATTGATAATGGTTCATGTAGAGCCAGTATACATAAAACAGAGATAACAAACCTGCAAGTTACATAAAATAAAATGTGCTCACCAGTTTCAGGGACACCCAGTATGACTCCACAGCTTGTTGTCAAAGATACACTGCCCAGGTCTGGGACTGAACAAATGTGAGCTGTGATGGCAATTGAGCCATAAATCTCTTAAGGCCCAATTATCCTTCCTGCAAAGGGTTTATTTCTTTTAATTAGACTGGTTTTTTAATTGGGAATTTTCCTCTCATTTCTAATTTTTCCAAGAATCAAAACAGTGTCCAAGGATTTTATTTAGGATAATCACCAGCATACCATTTTGGAGGCTACCCACAAGTTGCCAAAAATTGAAGTTTTATCTACAAAGTTTTTATGTGATATGATCTAACTACTGTATAAGAGTCATAAAAATAAGTTGTACCTAAATGTCAATAAGAGCATGTCTAGGATGTTGATGGTTACACTTCTGGGGTGAGGGTTGTCTGTTCACTGACAAACAGAATGCAGACCTCTTGAGGGGCAGGATGGTCTCTTAATTCTCTTCTACCCTAATCTCAAACATAATGCCCTATACACCATGGGTGTTAAGTGTGTTTTGTTTAAAAAGTGAATGCCTGTAAGTCTCTACTTTTACTGAAAAATGAACAGTCATGTCATTTCTGTGCTCCCCTAATTCCTCACCTGGAAACTAACATAGTTCAACAAGACAATCACCAAGGTGATTTCCAACTGTAACAATGACTCCCAGAGCATTTTAGGAAAAATACGGTAAGATTCAGCTATTAATAGTCTACAGCTAGCTCACGGACATATATACACAGTAAATTAAACTGCAGCAGGATTACATAGCAAGACAATGACTACTGCAGGCAATATTGGCCACTTTAATCCATTCGTGGAATAAATGCTTCTTAAAAGCTTAATCTAAACCTTTATTAAATTGCTGACCTCAAAATTATCTTTCTTTTGACAACAGTGCCCTCTTGTGGCAACACGAAGGAAATCTCTTGACTGTGCTAGCGTGTTAACTAATTTACATGTTTTTATTATGTGTTTTATTTTTTAATAAAATAATATTCATAAATAGAATGTAATTATCCTTAAGTAAGAATAATACACTATATAGTTTAAATAATTTCACACTAAATGGCATCACAAAAAGTTAAATCAAAATACAATAAGAGCTTCCAAGTGAAATGGTAATTATTTATATGGAACATACATACATATATATATTACACATACATACATATAATAAGCACAAGCATAATAGGATTCATTATTTATTGGTTCTCCCTGTTACTTCTTTAACATAAATCCATGCTACTATCTATCAAAGTTCCCCAAGCTATTTAAAGATGCTCTAAACACTCGGCCTATACATACTGAAAGCATGCCAGGTATGCTTTATGCCAGGACATGCTGGGGAAATTAAGAATAAGACCTGTTCCTGTCTATGCAAAAGTGACAAACTAATTGGAAAAGGAATTCTTGCGGCAACCAAGAGAATAGGTCATTAATATTTGCCATTGTTTTCTGGAATAATGAGAAGAAAGACTTTGACAATGTTAAGAAGAGTAAGATAAGTGAGGATGCCTGTAATCCAGGAAAACTACCTGGAAGAGGCAACAACATGGAGGAGTAAAAGGAATAAAGAATTCTATGAGGGAGTTCCCACTGCGGCTCAGCAGGTTAAGGACCCAAATTGTCTCTGTGAGGATGAGGGTTCGATCCCTGGCCTTGATCTGTGAGTTAAGCTTCCAGCATTGCTGCAAGCTGCAGCACAGGTTGCAGATTTGGCTCAGATCCAGTGTGGCTGTGGCTATGCCATAGGGCTGCAGCTGCAGCTCTGATTTGATTCCTAGCCCAGGAACTTCCATATGTGGAATGGGCAGCCATTAAAAAATAATAATAATAATTAATTTTTAAAAATGTGTTTGGGGAAAGAATAAAGATGTGTTCAGGAATTATTTAATTTTTTTTTGGTTGGTCAGTTGGTTGGTTTTTCTTGAGGGGGAAAAACCTGCATATGCATGTGAGTCTATTTTGTTTTGTTCCAATTTGATCTGGCGGAGGAGGTGGAAGGGCCTCTGAAGGAAACCACACAGAGAAAGGGGGAAGGGAGAGAATAGGGAAGGCAGGCTGACCACAGGGGGAAGTCACAAAAAACAGCTGAGCAGCCTCCTACCTTCTGTCCATGCTCACTGCAGAGTCACCTCTGCATGATTCCCTCAACAAGTATTTTTTGAGCAACTCATCTGCACCAGGCCCTGTATTGGGTGATGGGCCCAGAAGATGGATAGGCTCCCAGGTGTTCCAGAGTTTGCACTGCAGCATGAGAAGAAAGACAACAGCTACATACGCATTATTAAGATAACTGCAGGTTGAGATAACTGTGAGAGAGAAAGCAAAAGTTGAAGAGTGTGGCTGGGTTTGGAGGAGGAGAGGCTACAAGGATGGGGTGTTCGGGGAAGGCCTCTCTGAGAAAGTGACTCTAAACCTGATGATGAATGATATCGAGAGGACTCCCAAGGGAAGAGCGTCCTAGGTGGAGAAATGGCACAGTCCTGCAGAGGCCTAAAGCCAGAACAAGCTGGGTGTGGTCATGGAGTAAAGGGGCAGTCAGAGCAGCTAAAGGAAGGCGAGGGAGGCACAGAAAGGTCAAGGGGGTCCCAGGAAGAGATCACACTGGAGCTGGCAGGTCACAGTGTGGAGCTGGGACTTGATGCCAACTGTGATACGAGAGTTGTAGGCAGGAGAGAAACAGAACATGGTGTGGGTCTGCAGATGATCTGTCCAACGGCTGGATGGAGAAAGCCATCTGGGGAGCACAAGTAGAAAATGGGAGACTACTACAGCAGTCCAAGCCAGAGAGAGGGATGGACTGAAATAGGACAGTGACAGGAGAGCCCAAGAAAAATTGATGTTCCAATGCCAGCTTAAAACACTATCTAGCATAAAACAGATGTTTAGTAAATTCATGTATGGGATTTAGAATAGATGGTCAATTAGGTCCTACGCATAGCACAAGGAACTGCGTCCAATCTCTTGGGATAGAACATGATGGGCTGTCTCACTTTGCTGTACAACAGAAATTGGCACAACATTGTAAATCAGCTATACTGCAATAAAAAATAAAATTATAAAAATAAATAAATACATGTGAATGAATGAGTGAGTGCTTAAGTCTGCCAGCAAGAAAAGTCCCATTTTGCAATCTCCCTATTCTGTCTAGGGCTGGAGACTCTGTTACACGTAAGTGCAACGTAATTACTAACTGCCTTCTGGAGGCCCTCAAGAAAAGAAAAACTGGTGAAACATTTTATCAACTGTTTGCTGGGGGTGGGGGTGGAGTCAGTCTAAAGTCTCAACCTAGAAGTACAAGAGAATGAATTTGACAAGATGTTTCAAAGCAGAGCACTGATGAAGTCAGGCCCCTTTAAGATGTATTCTCACGCCCACTCCTGGGTATCTGAGACACTCCATCAGGGTCAAATAATGAACTAACTCACAAGGTTCAAGTCTCTGGTGTTGGTACCAAGAATACTGGTTCTTAATCTTACAGTACTTTTCACCCTATAACATTTTTACTCTTCCCTTTGGCTATCAGAGCCAAATTTAGAGTCCACCCTAAGTGAAAAGGACCTTTTGCCAAGCATTTCATATACTAACCTTCTGCTTCGTTGTCCATATTTTCCCTTTTCTCCAATTTAATAAAATATTTTTAAAGGCTTTCTCAAATCTGCTTGGATGGGGGCAAGTACAAATACGTGAATATATAAACAAGACAGCATAAGCTTTAAAAAGATCAGAATTCACCTTGTCCTGTCTCCTCATCCACTTCCTTTTCATCTACTCATTCAACTTGCCAGACCAAAACTCAAAACTCCCACTTTGCCATGGTTGCCTCAGGGAAAAGCATTATTTCCAAATAATAAAATGAAATAGGCTACCTAGACTACATAACATAGGAACTAAGAGGTGACGAACCACTTTGGGATTCATTGATGGCTTTCTTGGTAGACAGCAGAACATGAGCGAATGGAACAGAGGACTAAGTAAGATTTGGTTTAAAGTGAGTAAGGCTGTTCCCCTCGTGGCTCAGTGGTTAACAAACCCGACTAGTATCCATGAGGATGGGGACTCGATCCCTGGCCTTCCTTAGTGGGTTGAGGATCCAGCATTGCCAAGAGCTGTGGTATAGATCAAAGACAGTTAGGTTCTTAACCTGCTGAGCAACAGCAGGAACTCCACTTTAGAAGACTTTCAAAGCCAGGAAGAATGACCTCCCTTTCCAGGGATGAGTTGAGGCCCTCAAGATAATAAATGGACTCTTAATCCCCCAAAGGGAGCAATGTGAAAACTAAGATTATCATAATCTGCTGCATAACATAAAAATGCACACCATGCAGATTTATCCTTGTGACCTACAGGACCTTCACCCTTTAATTAAAATACCAGAGGCCCCTGAAAACCCATCAATTATAGTCAATGTCAATGTATTTTTGGTATCTGGGGCCAGGGAAGCAGAAACCATAAAGTTCTAATATCAACCAAGAGAAGTTTCCTCTTTCTAAGCCTTAGAATTGAGACTAAGAAACAGTTGATCATTCTGAAATAAGCTGTGGAAGGAGAGAGATAGACATTTGGGGGCTATGGGACGACCATCCTTCTCTCATCACATACATGGGGAGACAAAGGAAGCTCATCATCCCAGAGATGAGATCTCACAGATCCGCAAAGAGCAGAAATGACCCAGGGGAGCAGAATCGTGTCCTTGAAGGTTGTTCTATTTTTACCCTTTCCTTGGCCTGCCTACACCCCTTTCATTGCATTCCACAAGAATGGCTATAATTTTTTTTATTTTTTTTTCTTTATATATATATATATTTTTTTTTTCCCCACTGTACGGCAAGGGGATCAAGTTATCCCTACATGTATACATTACAATTACATTTTTTTCCCCACCCTTTGTTCTGTTTTTTAAAATAATAAGAGGTTTCATCTTTGGCCTCACTGCAGTGAATTTTTAATTGAATCCAAAGAAAATGGTCCCATTTCATTGGTAGGGAAACTGAGCTGCCAGGAATTGCCTTCCCCAGTCTGCAAAGCTAATCAGTAGTGGAGCTGGGCTTCCTACTTCAGCTGTCCAACATGGGCAACTCTGTCTGTACTGTCCAATTGGCAGCTACTAAGCCACCATTCAAACTAACTTAAATGAAGTCACATTTGAAATTGAGTTCATCCATAGAGAACAGACTTGTGGTTGCCAAGGAGAAGGGGGGAAAGAGTGGAATGGATGGGGAGTTTGGGGTTAGTAGATGCAAATTCTATTACATGTAGAATGGATAAGCAATGATGTCCTACTGTATAGCACAGAGAACTATATCCAGTATCTTAGGATAGACCATTATCAATGATATTATGAGAAAAGAATACATATACATGTACGACTGGGTCACTTTTTTGTACAGCAGAAATTGGCACAACATTGTAAATCAACTGTAATTTTTAAAATGTAAAAAGTAAAATAAAATTGAATTCATCAATGGCACTAGTTCCAGTTCAAGTGCTCAGTAGCTCCATGTGATGACTGCTGTGGCAGCAGATACAGAACATCTCACCATTGCAGAAATTTCCATGGGACAGTGCTAGGCTCCTGACGCAACAATTCTCTTAATTTCTAAAATCTGAAATGAACTGCAGATGCTCACTTCAGCAATGGGAAGATTCACCATCATAGCTCATCGGTAATGAACCCACCTAGTATCCATGAGGATACAGGTTCAATTCCTGGCCCCACTCAGTGGGTTAAGTATCTCGTGTTTGCCATGAGTTGTGGTGTAGGTCGCAGGTGTGACTCAGATCTGGCATTGCTGTGGCTGTGGCACAGGCTGGCAGCTACAGCTCCAATTCAACCCCTAGCCTGGGAACTTCCATATGTCACAAGTGCAGCCCTAAAGAGAGAAAGAGAGAGAGAGAGAGATGAAGTGGTACCACTGGAATGTGGAGAGATGTCTGGCCATGCCAAAGTCTGGGTTCTTGTCTGCATAGTTTCCAATCCTTTCAATAGACAAATCATTGAAACTCTCTGAACCTCAAGTTCTTCATCTTAAATATGGATGTTAAAATAGCTACTCGGGTTACTGTGGATTCAAATGAGGCCTGGTACAGGGAAGGCTTTGTGGACCCCACTTGTATTAACATGAGTTGTTATCATGATTAAGAGCAGCAGTGTTCAACCACTTCCAGAACCCATATTAATGCCTGGCTCTGTTCTAGCAGCTCCCTGGTAGCTCACTGGCTTAAGGATCCAATGTTGTCACTGCTGTGGCTCAGGTTCGCTCCCTGGCCCAGGATCTTCTGCATGCCAAGGGCACAGCCAAAAAAAATTTTTTTTAATAAAAAATAAAGCCTGGCTCTATTCTAAGAGTTTTCTATGCATTAACTCACTTCATCTTCTCCACATGCTTTTAGTTCCTATAATTATCCTCATTCACAGAGAAGCAAATATGGATTCAGGGAAGTAATTTGACTTGCCCAAGGTCAATGACCAAGTGGCAGAGCTGGAATCTTAGCCCATGTTCCAGAAGCTGCTCTCTCAACTACTGGGTACACCACCTTTCCAATATCTAAAAATGGGCATGTGTGGGTCACTTTCCTGTACAGCAGAAATTGGTACAACACTGTAAATCAACCACACTTCAATAATTTTTAAATGGGCATGTACCCCTCCCTCCCTTTTACGCCCACCACCATTTTTTCAGCTAATACTTATACAATTCAATTCATATATGCACAATCCAGTTATAATCTTGCCTTATGGGCTTTTGCTTCTAATATTTTTATCTCATGTGTATACATTTTTGTATATAGGTATGAGATGCTTACTGCACACAAAATGTCAAAACAAAAAGCAGGGAGGAGTACCCATCATGGTTCAGTGGTTAATGAATCCAACTAGGATCCATGAGGACTTGGATTTGATCCCTGGCCTTGCTCAGTGGGTTAAGGGTCTGGTATTGCCATGAGCTGTGGTGTAGATCGCAGATGTGGCTCATATTTCACATTGCTGTGGCTGTGGTGTAGGCCAGCAGCTACAGCTCCAATTAGACCCCTAGTCTGGGAGCCTCCATATGCAGAGAATGCAGCCCTAAAAAGATAACAGACAAAAATTTTTTTAATTAAAAAAAAAAGCAGGCTTATTTACTCTATGACATTCTACAGAGGAGTAATAAGTGAACAGATTCTGCTTGCAAAAACTTGACAAACCAAGTTAGTAAAATAACTTTCCAAAGTATTTTCAGTCTACTAAGAAATTTCAGACACCATTGGTTCTCCCAATCAATGGTCATTTCTACAATAAATGAAAGGAACCAAAAAAAAAAAAAGCAGAGACAGAAATCCTGAGATAACATCCCAGAATCATTACTCTCATCATTAACACTCCCTGACCTGTAACAACAGCAGGTGCAGTGCAAGATGATGCTTTGCTGCAACCAAAATACACCAAGCATCTCTTGTGAGGCAGATGCTGGAGCAAAAGACTACCACTCATCCAGCAAACAAGAGCTTCGGCCTAGGCCTAGAAGCGCCTGCCAATCCTGAGAACGGGGCTTCTGAATCTGGGGCCCTCAGATAGAATTCAGGGGTCCATGAACTGGCACGAGGGTAAAAAGACATCTTCATTTTTGCTAACTCCTATTTGAAACTCATTCCTTTTGATTAGTCATGTCAGCCACACACCAGAGGGATACTGAGCAGTTCCTATGACTCAGTCCCAAACAGAAAGCACAGGCATTTTCAAATCATCGTGGCTTGTTGCAGACACCTCAAAACAGGTGCCCATCACAACCTCATAAGTATATAGTTAATGGATCAGCCTGTAGATTGTGTTGTTTAATGCACTCATACAGAAGCACATGTGTTCTACATCACAAAATCATGTTTTGATCACTACATTTCTGTAGAGTTGCCTTCTTTTATAATCCTTCTGTTTTAGGTGATTTAAAATATTATTTTGAGATGGGATCCACTGGCTTCACCAAACCTCCCAAAGGACTCATGGCAAAGAAGAGGTTAAAGGATTTGCAAACTAATGTGTAAAACCATATCTCCATGTGCAATATCACAGCTACCTTATCCCTTTTCCCCCACCCCCACCCTATGTAAACTGAACCTTTTATCCATCAATTCTGCCAGGACTGACACAAAATGTTTGAAAGAAAACTGACAGATGATGTAATGACTTCTATGTAAGGGCATAAACCAGTCACAGAAGTACCAGGTAACAGTTGCAGAACAATTTGGGGAAGGTTTGGGGAAAAAAAAGAAAGAAAGAAAAACAATCTGTCCTGTAGAGAAAGCACTGTCATTTCAAGTACTTCTTGCAACCACTCTATGCAATGTATTCCAACTTGCAAATGTAAAAATGGCCTCATTATCTCAACAGAGGATCCTTCAGAAAGTCTAATTCAAAGCAAGCACACTCAGAAGTTCCACTGTGGCTCAGGTGTAATGAACCTGACTAGTATCCATGAGGATGTGCGTTCAATCCCCGGCCTTTCTCAATGGGTTAAGGATCTGGAGTTGCTGTGAGCTGTGGTGTAGGTCACAAAAGAGGCTCAGATCCTGAGTTGCTGTGGCTGTGGCATAGGCTGGCAGTTGCAGCTCTGATTCAACCCCTAGCCTGGGAACTCCCATATGCCACGGGTGCAGCCCTGAAAAGAAAACAAACAAACAAACAAACAAACAAAGTACCTCCGAAAGTTGGCCCACTATCTAAAAGCCAGTGCTATAAATACACATGGCCTGGGAAAGCAACAGCAAGCTGCATTCTGTGAATGTGTCTTCATAAAAAATCTGGGAAAGTGGGAATTCGGTAGCTGGTTCAGGGAACAGCTATAAGAAAAAGGAGATGAAATTTCTAGACTTTGAGGATAAGAGGTCTCAGAAGCCCCAGAGGAAAGAGACCCCTGTTATGCTGAAAGAGATAAAAGCCATCAGCATGCAAACATTCATAAAAAGGTACATAAAAAGTTTTCGGATTTATGCTGTAACTGCCTATGATGAAGGGCAGGCAACAACGAAGTCAAGGTGTCAATGTGAATGGAGTCCCAGGCTGAGTCCTCCCCAAAGCAGAGACTGAGACAAGGACACAAGGTAAGAGCATGTGATTGAAGTTGTTGATGTGAGTGAGTAATGTGTCTGGGTTCCCCCAGGGCCTCCCAAGAAGAGTAGAGAATGGCTCCCAGAATCAGCCACCCAAGGACAGAAGGTGGTTTGGAACATCAGGTTGCCATCAAAAGCAATGACTCCCAGGTTTTCTGGGCTCCCTTTGCTTGGACATCATTGCGTCAGGGAAGGTACAGCATGAAGATAAGACGATGTCTGGCAAATGTAAGGGACAAAACATGAGTCTCTCATCCAAGCTGTTACCCCATTTCCTCTGCTCCCCACAGAGCTACCATGAATGTATACAGGACAGTCCTCCGTAGCTGTGGGGAGCTGAGGGCTAGGACACAAGGTACCAGAGCTCGCTGCTACCCAGAGCAAAGGAGGAATGTAAGCTTTTCGCTTCCACAGGAGCTTCCCCTGCATTAACTTTTCTTTCTTTTTTTCCTTCTAGTTTTATTGAGACATAACTGAAATACAGCACCGTATACATTTAAAATGCAGAGCATAATGGTCTGACTTATATACGTCATGAAATGACCTCAATAAGGCAACGAATGTACATCATCTTGTATAAATACAAAGTTAAAGATACAGAAAAAGTATTTTTCCTTCTGATGAAAGCTATTAAAATTTACTCTTTTAACAACTTTCCTACATAACGTAGAGCAGTGTTCATTATCTTTATCATGTAGTACATTACTTCCCTAGTACTTATTTATGCTATAATTTAAAGTTTGTACCTTTCGACCACCTTCCTTCAATTCCCCCTCTCTGCACCTCCTGCCTCTGGTAACCACAAATCTGACCTCTTTTTCTATGAGTCTCTTTATTTCTGAACTATAATTGATCTACAACACCTTGTTAGTTCCTTGAATACAAGAGAATGATTTGATACATTTCAAAATGATCATGCTGATGTCTATTACTATATATCACCATACAAAGATTACATAGTTATTGACTATATTCCTCATGCTGTATATTTCTGTGACTTGTTTATTTTGTAAATGAACGTTTGTACCTCTTCATCTTCCTCACCTATATCTGCACTGAATTTTAAAATTCATTCACTTACCAAATATTTCTGAGCCCCACCTATGCACTAAGCACTGCCTCCAGGCACTGGGACAGAGAAATGAACAGGAGAGGCAAGGTCTACGCCCTCTTACACCCTATATTCCAACAACAGCCATCTGAGAAATGAGTATTCCAGAAATCGACAGAAGGAGATAGTAGGAGAAAGAATGATGAGGAAACGGGAGAGGGCAGAGAAGTTAACTTAGCAAGGGGAGCTGGAAATTGTCACTTTGATTTGGACCCAGACAGATGAAGAATCAGCCCTTGAGACATACAAAGGAAGAGCTTTTAAATAGAGGGCACAGCACGAGCAAAGGCCCTGAGGTGAAAAGAAGCCAGTTAGAGTACAAGTCAGCTCAAGTTCCCAAAGGCTGGGGGTGGGGGTGTGGCACTTATTACTATCTGGGGTTCTCCTCTGTCAAAGAACAAGCAAGCATACTGTGGAAATTGCTTTCGGATGGCAACAAGCTCTGAACAATACATGGGGTCTTCTCTTTAGGCAGACTTTCAGCGAAACCAAAGCTTTTCTCCCCTCCCCCCCTTATTTTTCTTTTCCTCAACACATTTTCATCCATGATTACGGAACTTGGAGTTTCATAGTACTTGGGCCAAAGTTGAAAAATCCCAAACTGCCTGGAGTCCCAGGGCATTTAGCAAAGAACAGAACAGTAAACCATAAAATACTTTCACATTCCAGGAAAAGAAGATAAGGAAGGAAGTGGGAATCAGTACCCATGGACTGAAATAACATTCTGTATACACGGTTGGCCAGGTAAGGAAACAGGATGTGGCTTCTGAGTGGCCAAGCCAGCTCTGCATCTAGATTCCTTCTCACATCCTGGGTGATGAGATGTCAATCGATGTAACAGAAAATCAGGTATTGATTTCCCGTGTCCCTCTCTGGGCATAATTGAAGATCTTGCCACATGACTGCTCTTCAATTTCAATTATTCAGGGCCTTTTAGCCTTGGGAGATCTGGTATGCAAATCATAATTGTGGCCACAAGAGAGCTTTTATTTAGCAGGATCTATGTGCCAAATACAATGCTTAAAAGTTACTTTTAACATTAACTCAGAGTCTTGCCATAATCTTGTGATGACATTCAAATACTTCAAGGTTAAACATTTGAGCAAGGGCAGCTATGATAAGAAGGAAAGCTATGATTTCAATTAATCAGGGTCTGACTCCAGAGTCCCTCTCCTCACCATAAGCTCTAAGGCTTTGTTAAATCTGTGGGAACCAAACAGCGGACATGGCCAGATGATGGCGTTTTGAAGGTATGGGAAGACCCTCTACAGCAAAAACCCTGTGTCTTATCAGAACTCACTGCTACCTGAAAACCAATTCCCACAACATACTGCACCCATCTTAAAAGGGTCTCAATAAAGTGATTTTAACCAAGAGAGAGAGGGGGGGGGGGAAGCCACCGCAGGAGAGATGGATTGAAGAAAGTGATCTTCCACTAATACCCAAAGTAGTCCAAGAAATTAATGCTCATTGTTCAAAGAGAAGGTGGAGGCAAAGATATGCACCAACTGTCATTCTCAATATAATTGTTTTCCATCTAGCAGGCTCTTGTAAAGTCATCTGCTTTGGAAGATGCCTTGATCCTCAAATGAAAAATCTTCCAGCTTCTGATAGGATTGTCAGGAGGGCAAAAGGCTGGAGTGAGCTGAGCCCAGCAGAAAATTCACAGTACTACAAAAGGGCTATTTTTGTTATGCTCAGGGCAAGGAGAACAACACAAAGACATCGGTCTCTTGCTCAGAGAGGGTGGTGTGACACTCATGTGTGAGAGAAAGCAGAATGACCCAAGCTCCAGTCTGCATCTGTATTGTCAGGAGAGATGAGATGCTTTCCGTAATGAATACAGGGGACCCTGGTTAGGGGGAATTGAGGTGTCCAAAAAAGGTGCTGCAATTGTCAGAGTGCCTGCTCCCTCTGAATGAGTCTGAGGTTCCTGACCCTGATGAATTCAACTCCATGCTACTTATGGCATGAGGTGGCAGGTGGCAAAAACATCGCTGGCAAACTCTGAAGAATACTGAAGAATAGGAAACACAGCAACAAATGAAAAGGAATGGATAATAAATGTTTCTGTCAATTATAATTCAGTAAGCATCTGCCAGTCTCATCAGAAAAAATTCTTCAAATACCATTATTAACGTGGGGGGAGGGCAGGAATGGAGCAGTAATGATTACTTAGAATATGCAAGGATTCAAGAATAATTCATACCAGGCAGTGCTCATTCCCTTTCTCCTTACTCACTGAAAGTGATAATCAAGAGACTGTTACGATCATAAAAGAATTCAGCAAAATATTCTAAGTTTTTCATAAAACTCCAATATAAAAATATAAAGAAATATATAGGCTAGACATAATGGAAATAAGTAGGGTAAATAACTCACTAAATGCTTTCCTCTCAAAGTACTGCTTAATTATATCTCCATCAATTTGTTCCCATTTTTAGGGGCATATGTAAGTTCCCAGGATAGGGGTCAAATTGGAGCTATAGGTGTGGGCCTAAGCCACCGCCACCACAATGCCAGATACAGGCCACGTCAGTGACCTACACTGCAGCTTGCAGCAACACTGGAGCGTGCAGCAACACTGGATCCTTAACCCACTGAGCAAGGCCAGGGATGGAACCCACATTCTCAGGGATCCTATGTCAGATTCCTAACCTGCTGAACCACAATGGGAAATCCTCTCTGTCAATTTAGAATGCAATCTCTAATAGCATATACACTTAGGCTCCATCCAGAGCCCCATTCTGTTCGTCTTCTTATCAATAACTTAGATGTCAATGTTGCCAGCATTATGCTCAAATCTGGGAATGAACTGAAGCCTGGAAGGATAATTGCAATTCTGAAATACTGGAGGGAAAACTGAAAAACATTCCAATACAGTGACTAATCCATTGAAAGCTAACAAAATTAAATTCTCTAGAAATAAAGGCAAAATACGAAGCTTCGGTCTAAAAACAGAAGCAATACTCAGTAGTATCACCCCCGATAAAGATTTCTTGTAAAAGTCTTACTGACTTTGAATTTAAAATGAGGAACATAAGGGAGGTCCAGCTGTGGCACAACAGGATCGGTGGCATCTCTGCAGAACCAGGATGCAAGTTCAATCCTAGGTCCAGCACAGTGGGTTAAAGGATCCAGTGTTCCCATAGCTGAGGTGTCAGTGGCAACTGTGTCTGACCCTAGCTGGGAAGTCCATATGTCATGGGGTAGCCAAAATAAGAAAGATTAAACAAAAAAGGGAAATATAAAATGACTGCTAAAATTTTTACTTTGACCTTATGTTTCATTAATAAAATTATAATAGTTAAAACTAGAGAAGGGATATAGTTCAGTTATACTCTGAATTAGGCCAGAATGAAAGATATTATAGCATTCTGTTCAATATAAGAATGTCAGTATTCATTCAGCATCTGTGTCCAGGATGGAGGAGAAATTCTAGCCAAGACTGACCCAGACTACTTCCTGCCATGAAGAAATGTTCTATTTCAGTACAGCAGTGACTACCCAAACATGCCTACTGAGCTCTTTACATGTGGCAAATATGGCTGAGAAACTGAATTTTTCCAATTTTATTTAATTCTAATAAATCAAAATGTACGGAGTCACTTCTGGCTCATGGCTACCATATTAGGCTGTTCCACTTTAGACAAAGTCATATGCCAAAAGGTAGAAGTGACTGGGAGGTTAGCAACCCTGAAAAAAAGACTCAGCGGGACAAAATGACAACAGTGTTTATTATCTGAAGTGAGGTTTCATGGAAAAAAGATTAGAAATATTCTTTGGAGCCCAATGGGCAGAACTAGGACTTGGAGAAATTAGAGTAAGATAAAATTCATGGCCGTATAGAAGTAAATGTTTAATAATTATGACAATGTCAGTTCTATAGGGCAGAATCCATGGCCATTGCACTCACTCCCCAGTACCTAGCAATAAGGAGGCTCTCAGGAAATATTTGTATCGAATAAGTAAATGAATCAATTGATCAATGAAATAGGAAGCTGTCCAAAAGGAACACAAATGCCTCAAAAGATAATTAATTACACCAGTCTAGAGGAGTCCCACAGGAGCTGGCTGCCCACTTGCCAGGGATACGTACAAAAGCCAGGCAACCACCAAAAGGCAGCTGCAAAGGATGACTTTTAAGTTCCCTCCAGATCTACTAAGAGCCTCGTGTCTACCCTCAGATGGGACTGGGTTCCAATCCTGACACTCACTATTTATGGGACTGTGTTAGATACCTATCACTGCATGATGACAGACTACTATCAACTGAGTGAGTTCCAACAGCACATGTGGATGAGCTCACAGTTTCTTAGCTTAGCTGAGTACTCTGCTTAGGGTCTCAAGAAGCTGCAGTCAAAAAGTCAACCAGGGCAGGGTTCTCATCCTGAGGCTCAATCAGGAGTCTATTTACCCACTCAAGTGGCTGTTGGCAACATTCATTCCCTCATCCTCGTGGCTTCAGGACTGTTTTCTGGCTCTCAGACTGAGCTGCCCTCAGCTTCTAAAGGCCATCTGGATTCCTCTGCCACCTGTCTTTCCCAACATGCCCATTTACAGATCCAAGCCATCATAGAGTCTCTACAGCAAGTCTGCCACCAACAGAGTATACAAATGTAGCATAATCATAATGGGATAACATCCCATCACCTTTGTATTGCTCTGGTTAGAAGCAAGTCAGGTCCCACCCACATTCAAGGGGAGGCAGAATGCTAGGAGGCAGGGATCACGAAGAGCAACCCTAGTGTCTGTCTGTGAGCATGACCTTGGCAAGTCACTTAACACACTCCAGCTTCTCCTCCATAAAAATGAGGCCCCTAAGAGCACAAGGAAGTCATTAGAGGCACATTTAATGTACAACACACTTTAGAATGTAACCAAGGTCAGGTTTGTTTCCACGATAGTGTTTAAACCTCACAACAACAAATCTAGTAGGATAGATTTAGCTTAAAAAGGCTGAAGACTAAAAGAGAAGCAAGCCAACACTGTAAGTCAGAGAAATACTTAAGAATTCTCAACCCATCACCCATCGATAGAACTTTGATAGTTACAAGCAGAATTCATCCAACATTCATGTATTCAATAAATTTGAATGCCCAGACTTCTGCATGGAGACATACCTTTTGTTCCCTCCCATGGACTAGCTCAGAGATTCTCAAGCCCTGGGGATAGCGACTCTTTCAGAGGCTTGTATACAAAAATATCTTATGGGATTATACAGGGAGTAATTCTGACTATACACGAGTCTTCTTTTACACATTTAATTAAGCACCAAATCCCATATGCAATCAGATTCCACTGCTTCAACCTCATAGGTTGCTCCTAATAAAACATCATTAAAAGGGTAATTTAACACATGGTACCTAATTGTTTGGTGAACATCAACTTTTCTCTCTCACAAATGACTAAGCATGTACAGAAGGCTTGATGATAGATGTTGCCTGAACTATTTGCTCAGATTAATTTCATATTCCCAAAAAGAGGGGCAAACTCTGTATCTTTCTCTTCTGCTGAATTTACATTTCAATAACAGTAGCCCTGAAACACAGTAAGGGCACTTCACATTCTAAGCAGCCTGCTGCCGAGAGCAAAGATGCAGCTGATGTTTGAGAGAAGAGCAATTACGTCAAGCCAATCGATAAAATGAACTGTAAAGATTAATCCTCTGTAATCCATTTTTTTTCCTCTATAGAAGCCCGTATTTGGAGATTTCTTGCAGCTTTCGCCCATGCTTCTATCACCTTCTCATAAGACAAAGATAAAACATCAGCAATTAAGAGATGCTCTCCAATTATAGCCAAATGTTCCTTTTTTTTTTTTTTCTTTCTTTTTAGGGCCACACCTGCAGCATATGGAGGATCCCAGGATAGGGTCGAATCAGAGCTCACAGTCACAGCAACGCGGGATCCAAGCTGAGTCTGAGACCTACACCACAGTTCACAGCAACAGCAATGCCAGATCTTTAACCCAGTGAGAGGGGCCAGGAATCTATCCCATATCCTCATGGATACCAGTCAGGTTCGTTACCGATGAGCCACAACAAGAATTCCTTTTTTTTTTAAGATTTATATTCCCTGTGGCATTCAGACTGAGAAAGTAAAGAGGAAGGGAACAATGACATTATGTGTCAGGCACTGTGCTGGACAAGATCCCCTGCTAGGTCATTTGTCCCTCACATCCAGCCTAGGTGATGGGTATGATCAACTCTGTTTTTACAGCTGGAGAAACAGAAGCTGTGGGAGAGGTTAAATGGTTTGTCTAAACATACACACACTCCCCAAAGAGCAACTGGAAGCTAGATCCATAGAACAGGATCCCCTAAATATAGAACAAGGCTTCAGCACAGGAGAATCTCCATTACCAATAATTCGTTCAACAAATATCTGAAAGTCTTGTATGTGCTGGACACCACTGCCCACTATACAGCTTATAAAGAAATCACAGAATCAATAAACAGGGGAGACACAGAAATGTACCTTCTTGGGGTAGCAGGTAAGGGAAAGGGAAGGAAGATAACTTCATTTAAAGCAGTATGTCAGACAAGGTTAAACAGAAAAGTAAAATGCCATAGACCTTCCTTGGGAGGGTGTATGTATGTGAGATGTATGCATCAGCAGATGGGGTTGCCTTGGTGCAAAACCCTTTTTCGTAGTAAGAGGTTTCTTACCCATGCAGAGGGCTTTAGCACCCAGCTCACCAGCCAAGTGCTCTCAAATCATTTCAATTCTCTGCACCTCACCTCCGAGGCATCCCCCCACCCACCCCCCACCTATAAGCTCCCCTGGATCAATGTCTCATCTGCCACATTCAAGCGAATCGCTGATCCTTCTCCTTCATCCTTTTGGTCAAGGCTCACAGAATATTTCCCACACCTTTATTCTATTATTGCCATTCTATTATTTTCCCCATTGTCTGTTTCCCACTTCCTGAGACATTAAAGAGAAGCCCTCTCCTAAAGGGTATACAAGTCAATTTCCTTTTCTTCACCTGCCAGGGCCCCTTTAATCATGAAACATCAGGAAAGACTTGCAAACCAAAATCCCCCTCCCACTTTCACCAGTCCCATCAAATCAAATCTGGGTGTTTTTATTTGCCTGCAGAATAGTACATCAAAAGAAGGGGGAGGGATGGCCATGATTAAAAGGCTAGAGCAGTTCAAGGACACAACCAAAATGTTACCTATACCTGATTTAACTACTGGCCGCTAATTAAATGCAAAAGAGTAGCATTAAATGAGCAATGAGATGAGCAACACCACATCAGGTCTTTACTTTTTTCTGTAAAATAAACACCCCTGCTTTCCCCCACCCCCATCCCACTACATTTTCAAAGTGTTTGGGACCAGACCAGCAAGCACGCAGGATGCTGTTAATCAAGTCTTACTCATCTGTGTGTGCCGCTGCATTCAGAGAGAATTAATAATGGCTTGGGCTGAAAACCAGAGGACCAAGGCACTGCTGGCTCCCATTCAAGTGCTCAGATTCGTGGGTGTTCTTTTAAGTCCCAAGAGCTCAAACTCACTTATTCTTCTGTTACAGCCTGAAAATTGGAAAGCCCTACGAATACCCTCTCTAGGCTTCAAAAAACCACTAGAGATTAACAAAGTTGAAGCAAAAGGTGCTAGGCTCTCTGTTATTTTCCTCTAGGTGGATGTTAAATCACTTGAGGATCTCTCTTTGAGGTTCAAGATATTTACCCAAGTTCCTAATGCAGGCTGGCTGCTGGCAAAGGTGCAACTGAAAGCAATGGGGAAAGGAACCCCTGCCCCCACATATTTCCACAGCCTGGTTATACTATTAAAGATCAACTCTTGGAGTTATTAAGGAATTTTCTGTCCTAGAGGTATTAACAAGGGAAGACTTACAGCTGCCCAGTCATTCATTTAAAGAGCCCTAATGAGGAGTTCCCATCGTGGTCAGTGGTAATGAACCTGACTAGTATTCATGAGGATGCAGGTTCGACCCCTGGCCTGGTTCAGTGGTTTAAGGATCCAGCATTGCTGTGATCTGTGGGGTAGGTCACAGATGTGGCTTGGATCCTGCATTGCTGTGGCTGTGGTGTAGACCAGCAGCTACAGCTCCGATTTGATCCCTAGCCTGGAAATTTCCATATGCCTCGGGTGCAGCCCTAAAAAGACAATTAATTAATTAATTAAAGGGTCCTAGTGACACTCATTTTGAATAACAACAACCAAAATAAATAATAATAAACACAACGGCTGATTATATCTAATGAAAACTTCCTGTGTGTCAAACACTGGGCTGTGAGCTGCATATGCATTTCCCATCTACTTCTCACCTGATATTTGCTCTGTTTAATGAATGAGGACATCTGAAAGGGTTGCACAGTTAGGAATGAAGCCAAGGGTTAAATCCAAGCAAGTGATACTAGAGCCCAGTTTTGAAAAGGCCACCCATTTCTGCCCCTTTCACACTTAGTTGGGTGGGGGTGCAAAACAAAGCTGACCCATCAGAAAGAAAACAGAGAGCCTGGGGAAGGCAGCCCTATCCAATGGGGAGGCAAAGAGCCCAGGAAGACGGAGGAAGGTGTGTTGAAAGGGACAGGGAAAAGCTGCCCAAGCTGAAGCTTGTTTTATTTAGCACAATATTTAAGAGCAGTGCCTTTGGAGCCATACATCCTGGGTTCAAATTCCAGCCCATATTGCAAGCTCCTGGAGGTCAATTTATGATGCTGTTTGTTCCCCACTCACCCACACTCTAGCACAGGGTTCTACACAATGGAACTATTTGAAGAAATTATTTTAATTAATCTGATCAATATTTGTAAGACATTCTTTTTTATTCTTTTTTCTTTTTCTTTTCTTTTCTTTTTTTTTTTTTTTTAGGTCCACACCTGTGGCATATGGATGTTTCCAGGCTAGGAGTCAAATTGGAACCATAGCTGGGGACTACACCACAGCCACAGCAACACCGAATCTGAGCCACATTTGCTGAAGCTTGCAGCACTGCCAGATTCTTAAACCACTGAGCAAGGCCAGGAAAGGAACTCACTTCCTCATGGACACTATGCCAGGTTCTTAACCCACTGAGCCACAATGGGAACCCTCGAAAGACATTTTCAATGAGAGAAAGAGAAAAGTGGAAAGACAGAGAGAGTCAGAAAGAAACTGAAGAAGTTCCTGCTGTGGCACAACAGGATTGACAGCATCTTGGGAGCTGGGACACAGGTTCAGTCCCCAGCCCAGCACAGTCGTTGCTGCAGCTATGGTTTAGGTCATGACTGTGGCACGGATCTGATCCCTTCCTCAGGAATTCCATATGCTTCGGGGCAGCCAAAAAAGAAAAAAAAAAAAAAATTAGGGGTGTAAAAAAACCTAATGTGCATTAATTCAAGAATGGGTAATAAATTCTGACAAACTAATAGAATGGAATTCCACTTATTAGTGAAACTGAATTATCTAAAATTATATGCAAAGTAAACAAATACTATAGACATAATACTGAATTAAAAAAGAACACGTCGGAGTTCCCATGGTGGCTCAGAGGAAACAAATCTGACTAGTATCCATGAGGACACGGTTCGATCCATGGCCTTGCTCAGTAGGTTAAGGATCTGGTGTTGCTGTGAGCTCTGATGTAGGTCCAGACACAGCTCAGATCCTGTGTTGCTGTGGCTGTGGCATAGGCCAGTGGCTGCAGCATAGGCCAGTGGCTGCAGCTCCAATTGGACCCCTAGCCTGGGAACCTCCTAATGCTTCCAGTGCAGACCTAAAAAGAAAAAAAATAATGTCACAGAAAATCATACAGAGTGAACCACTTAGAAATTTCAAAGAAAGAAAGAAATTGAAGTTCTGTAAGTTACTAGCTAGCGACCCTGACCAAATGTTCCATCCCCATCACTTTGTTCCTCAGTTTCTTCATCTGTAAAATGAAGACAATAATCCTACTCACCCTAGCTAGAAGGGATGATATATCCAAAGGATTCAGAATAGTGTTTGGCACAGGATAAATGCTATGTGAGTCTTAGCTTTGTTTTATTTTTATTTAACAATTCTGGAAAGAAATATCCCTATATCCAACAATCTGAAAAACACAAGGCTATGCAATAGAGACAAGAGTGTATATCAACCAAACACATGTATGAGAACATTCAAAAAAGCCTAATGCACAGCATCCAAAACCTAGGAAAAAACTGTTCAACACTAGATGGCTAAGTAGTGGCTTGTTAATACAATGAAAGGTTCATTCAACACTAGATGGCTAAGTAGTGGCTTGTTAATACAATGAAAGGTTGCATAGCAGTGAAGAACCACCACTACATGCAATAGCAGACATAAGGCTGACCAAAAAACTCAGATAGGAAAGAATACATACCATATATTTCCAATTACATGAAGCTAAAGGAAAATTAAGCTCTGTTGGCAGAGGTGGAGAGGTGGTCACGCAAGAGGGGTGGGAATGTCTAGCAGCAGATACAAGGGACCCATCTGGAAGCTAGAAATTGTGCATTCTATCTAAGCAGTAGTTTCATGTATGGGTGCATGTATGGTCAGGACACTCAGGATGGCTGTTCTCCTGCTCTCTGGACACCCTCCGCTCAACCAGGCCCTGCCTCACTTATATGACTATCCAATCCTCTTAATCATATGCTTAATCAGTAACTGCCTACAAGCCTGCCCCCTGCCCGTTTCCCTGGTAATTGAGGAGCCAACCTGACGTCAATTCCCCAAAGAATGGTAGCCTTCTCCCCTGAGTAGCCAAGAAGGTTGCCATGTCCTGCCGGTGGTTAATGGTAGGGCATCACTCCAGGACATTTTGCTTAAGATATCCTGTCCAATAAACCACTGATGTCTCTGACACTGTCTCCAGGCTCTTCATTGGTCTCGAGGCTGAGCAACTTATGAGGCAGCCCAACAGTACATATATGCAAATTCAATAAGCTCTCGTGGTTAAGATTTGGGTACTTTATTAGAAGTTACACCTCAATTTTTTAAAGTAACAAAAAATGAGTCAGCATGGTATATGATGCACTTTTAGGTAAAAAGTTAAATTTTTTTCATTTTAGTAATTACTATTTAAGTAGTAATGCATTTAACCTGTATTTACTCAAGATCAAATGCAATAGCTCATTAATTTTTTTAAGATGAGACTCTGTTTCAATAAAAACATGAAAAAATGTGGGAAAACAAAACAAACTCTTTGAAGGCAGTGTGACAATGACTGAAATTTGGAAATCACTAGATTATGAGCAGTACACACCTTAGCTATGGAAGGAAGTCAAAAGGGCCTTTATTCTAGTCCAGAGTAAAAAAAAAAAAAAACTACACCCAAAGACCAAATCCAGCCATTGTCTGTTTTTCTATAACCTGGAAACTAAGAATGGTTTTTACATTTTTAAATGGTTGAGGGAAATCAAAAGGATAATATTTCTTAACACATGAAAATTATATGAAATTCAAATTTCAGTGTTCATAAACAGAATGCTATTGGAACATAGCCTTGCTCACTCATTTACATATTGTCTCTGGCTCCATTCCTGCTACAATAGCAGAGCTGAATAGCTATACAGAGACCACGTGGCCCACAAAACCTAAAATATTTACTACATGGCCACGTACAGAAAAAGTTTCCTGATTCTGGCTCTGGCAGCTAATTTCCATTTTAGCCACTGATGCTGCCCCTAAGTTACCTACTCTTCTAATCCTTCTTCATGGAGAAGCTGTCCTCAAATACTCAACTATGATGAGCCCCTTTGCTCCAAATTCTGACTTTATAATGACCGTGGTATGTGTCAAAGCTCTGAGTTCTGATCCACTGACAACCTGACAACCAGAGCATTGTGAGAAGATCCTAGCCACAAAAGATAATACAATCTCAAGCTTTCATGAGCAAATTTTAGAATTTAGTTTCTTGGAGTTCCTGTTGTGGCGCAGTGGTTAACGAATCCGACTAGGAACAATGAGGTTGCGGGTTCGGTCCCTGCCACTTGCTCAGTGGGTTAACGATCCGGCGTTGCCATGAGCTGTGGTGTAGGTTACAGACGCGGCTCGGATCCCGTGTTGCTGTGGCTCTGGCGTAGGCCGGTGGCTACAGCTCCGATTCGACCCCTAGCCTGGGAACCTCCATATGCCGTGGGAGCAGCCCAAAGAAATAGCAACAACAACAACAACAAAGACAAAAAAATAAATAAATAAAAAAATAAATAAAAATTAAAAAAAATAGAATTTAGTTTCTTGTATCACCCTTAAGATAGTCTTGTTTTATCTTTTTTTTTTTTAATCTGGAATGTTTACTCTACCCTCCAGTTAGTTCTTCCTTACGAGCCAACGAACTGTAGAGTCTTTGTTTGTTTTCAAGTCACTAGTGTATCATTAAAGTACAAAGATTTAAGGCTATTGTTGAAAATGTACCAAAAGAAAATAATTGAGATGCTAACTGACTGTCAAGAAAGTTTAACTGTCCAAGGGTGATGGAAAATGAATTTTCCCACCTTTGAACTTTGAGTAGGCTTATTTCCTCCACATGGAACATCCTTCATCTTAGCTTCATTGAAGTTACATGTCCTCTTCCACACTGAAAGCTCACTGACTATGAAATCCATTTTAGAATCAAGAATCATAGTCCAACCTCTTGGGGTAGAACATGACGGAAAATGGTATGAGAAAAAGCATGTGTGCATATGTATGACTGGGTCACTATGCCATACAACAGAAATTGACACAACAGTGTAAATCAACTACACTCTAATAAAAAATAAAATAGGAGTTCCCATCATGGCTCAGTGGTTAACGAATCCGACTAGGAAGCATGAGGTTGTGGGTTCGATCCCTGGCCTTTCTCAGTGGGTTAAGGATCTGCGTTTTCCTGAGCTGTGGTGTAAGATTCCGAGTTGCTATGGCTCTGGCATAGACCCGATTAGACCCCTAGCCTGGGAACCTTTATATGCCGTGGGAGCGGCCCTAGAAAAGGCAAAAAGACAAAAAATAAAATAAAATAAGTTAAAAAAAAAGAATCATACCCAGCCCACCATGTTATACAAAATATGTATCTGAAAAATACATAGAGAAAGGAAGACACTTCTTAGAGAAAGTCCTATTATCGTTCAATTAATATTGAATTGGTCAAGGTAAGCTGAATTTATCTGCTCATCTCCTTAGATTTTAAGGGACTATGTCTCTATCTGCAAAAGCAAGAACTATTTTTGACAGACAAGTTCCAAATCTACCAAGATGAATGTGTACTTTTGGAAATAGGGTAAATACCTTGCACTTATGAGCAATTCTTTCTTGTGGAATGCTATTTAAGAAAAGGTGTGAGGTTCCTACTGGCTCTGTCTAGTATTAATCATTTATGAGATACAGTGGTTCAGGGCTCAGCAGTTGGAGTCATTTCGGGCAGTAAATATACATTTCCTGTCAAAACACATCAAATGGTTAAGTCTTCAATTTATTTGAGAATGAGTTGTAACTAACTTCAATACTGGCAATTTGGAGAAGTCTCTGATGGCTTTTAATAGCGTTGGCTGTTTTCTTCATTTCCTGCCTCCAAACCACAGAGTATATCCAATTAACTCTCCCCAGAAATGGCTCTCAGGATGTTTCTGTGTAAGAGTCATTCCTCCAATTCCAAGTCTGTTGTACAGTGTAGGCTTCCCATCAATCAGGTTTTCCAGAACCAAAGCTCTGTCTACACATCACATGAAAGGGTGTTCTGGGTTGACAGACTATAGATCCTTCCACCACATTAAACTCATTAAGGGTAGTTCTTACTTGTCCTTACATTAGGCCTGTATCATTTCACCTTGATGCATATAACAATGACATAAAAAAATAAAGTCTCAATATTTTATAAAAATGAAGTCAAATGGTAGGCAGGCCAAAGCAGGTACCTCAGCTCCATACATCAGGGCCTCAGCCTACTTCCATTTTTCTCTTCTGCCATCTACCTTTCATTCTCAAGGAGGCCTCAGACTTGAACATGGCTGCTGGAACACCAACAGGATTCAAGAGATCCATAAAGGGCTCCATTCTTGATTTTAGGTTGACGCCCCAGAAATACCACCTGACACTTCTACATTTATCTCACATTGCAAGAGAGGCTACAAAACACAGTCCCGATTCCGTGCAGCACATGCTTGGCTAGAAATCAGCGTTCCACTACAAAAGAAGGGGAAAGAGGTAGACAGCTAGCATCTCCTCCACAATCCTGCGTTGTATATTTCCACTTCATATGGATGCCCATCAACAATTAAATAAATAAAAGAAGTATAGTTTCTCCAACATGGTGCCTTTCATCACCCCAGAGAACCTCCCAGAAAACTGAATTCTGGATGTTTTCTGGAAGGCAACATTCATCACTGCATGTATTTCTTCTCAGCTTAGTCAGTCTTGAACACTTCCTTATCATATAAACATAATAACAGATTTTAGATGTAAATAGTACCGCAGCTGCACTTATCATGAGACTAAGGTGTTCTTAGGATCAAATTTTTAGGTTTTGCCTTCTGTGAAATTTATTGATAAAACCATGGGTGTTTCTATCTCATTCAACCCCAAGAACAGAATCAAAGCCTTCTATCGCCTGTGTCAATGTGGAAAAGGACTAAGAGTTCAGAGAAATAATGGCATTTACAGAGGATGAGATGAGAAGGCAGAAGCCCAAACTGAATTCAACACCTCTGAGTTTCCATTCCATTGCCCACTCTTTTTTTTTTTTTTTTTTTTTTTTGTCATTTCTTGGGCCACTCCCACAGCATATGGGAGGTTCCCAGGCTAGGGGTCGGAGCTGTAGCCGCCGGCACGTCAGAACCACAGCAACGCGGGATCTGAGCCAGGTCTACGACCTACACCACAGCTCACGGCAACGCTGGATCATTAACCCACTGAGCAAGGGCAGGGATCGAACCCGCAACCTCATTGTTCCTAGTCGGATTCGTTAACCACTGAGCCATCACGGGAACTCCCTCCACTGCCCACTCTTATAGAAGATCACTATGACTTGGCAGAAGGAATGTGGCCTCTGGCAGAACCTCAGGAATAATGCCTGAGCTGCAGTTTTCTTTTCTTAGAGGCTTTTACTTTTTAGGATTTTTTTTTTCTTTTTATCTTTTTTTTTTTTTTTTTTGTCTTTTTAGGGCTGCACCCACGGCATATGGAAGTTCCCAGGCTAGGGGTCAAATCAGAGGTACAGCTGCCAGCCACAGCCACAGCCACAGCAATTCCAGATCCTTAACCCAGGAGGGAGGCCAGGGATCAAATTAGTATCCTCATGGATCTTAACCTGCTGAGCCATGACAGGAACTCCTGAGCTGTAGTTTTCAAAGGATTCCCACATAATAGTCAACAACTGGAAACTCCCACCAATGCTTTATAGAGGACAGATTGCTGTTGCTCCAAGTAGGTAAGAGGTGTAAGTACTCGAGGTAACATTTGACATTTAAAGGATGAGATGGAGCCGATGAGAAAAAAGGGAAAAAAAAAAAATACAGGATGTACCTTCCAAGACAAAAAAAAAAAAAAAAAAAAAAAAAAAAAAAATGCGTCAAGTATAGAGCCACTAAAGGAGGATTGAGTTTAGCACATTTTAGAAAAAAGATGGATGGCTAGTGTGGTTACAGGAAAGTAAGCAAGTGGGAGAGATCTCAGATGATATTAGACAGAAAATCAAGACACTGGCAACCACCATGTTTTGACACTACTTCTAAAACATAGGCTTTTCCTGCCGCCGAATGCATTTTCAACATGGGAATCTTATCTATCAACTGTCTGTCTCCACCATCCCCATTCAATCTGCTTTGAAAGAGAAGAAAGGAGGGAGTTCCTGCCGTGGCACAGCGGAAATGAATCTGACTAGGAATCGTGAGGTTGCAGGTTTGATCCCTGGCCTCGCTCAGTGGGTTAAGGATCCGGGGTTGCCATGAGCGGTGGTGTGGGTCACAGATGTGGCTCAGATTGTTGCTGTGGCTGTAGTGTAGGTCAGCAGCTATAGCTCTGATTAGACCGCTAGCCTGGGAACCTCCATATGCCACAGGTGCGGCTCTAAAAAGACAGGAAAAAAAAAAGAGAAGAAAGGAGTATTGTTTTAATGGGAAAGTCTAGCTTTTTTTTTTTTTTTTTTTTTTTTTTGGCCATGCCAAAAGTTCTTAGGCCAGGGATCAAATCCAGAGCCCAGCAGCAAAATGAGCTGAGGCAGTGGCAATACCAAACCTGCTGAACCAGGGCAGAACTCTCTGCCTAATTTTAAAATATATACAAATTCTAGAATTATAAAACACCATTTGCCTTAAAAGCAGGTTTTCCATAAACATCCTTTAACCTCATTTTGTGTATTTTTAAAAATCAGATGTACATACAAATACACAGAATCCTATTTTTTTATATATCAAGAATAAACCTTTGAGGAGTTCCCACTGTGGTGCAGTGGGTTAAGATCCAGCACTGCCTCAGAAGTGGCGAGAGTTCAATCCCCCCACTTGGCAGAGTGGTTAAGGATCTAGCATGGCTGCAGCTGCAGTGTGGGTCACAGATACAACTCAGGTTCGGTCCCTGGCCCAGGAACTTCCATATGAGGCCCATGTTGCAAAAAAAAAAAAAAAAAAGAAAGAGTAAACCTTCAAAATATCTCTCTTCGAGAACAGAATTCCCAATCCCTGTCATAGTACTTACACCTAGTAGGCCCTCAATTTCACTGGTTCCTTTGGCCAGTAACTTGCAAGTTGCACTGCTTCAACCAGTTAGAGGAAAGAAAAAAAAATTTTTTTTTCTTATCCTAGCATCCATCAACCAACGTTTTCAAGGGCAGGAGAACTGCAGTGCCCAAGGAGCTGTCCGAGGTGCATAAGGTTAATGGCTGTATTTACATAGCCATCAATTCACTTCACAAAGAACTGCCCCAGTAGAACGGTGCAGCTCCCAGCAGGCAGCCCAGCCAGGCAGAGCGACAAGTCTCTAAACAAGTGGAAGAAAATGCCTGATAAATCTTAATGACAGCATCTTGTTCTCATTAGATTATTTATCTCTTTATTTTCAGTCAAAAGGTCTTAACACCTCTTACTGAACAAAACCTGACACTTCTATCCTGGCATGAGTCACTTTCTGAAACATTTTGGGACAGAAGCAAAATAGTAGCTATACTCCTAGGATGCTGCCTACCTTCCATTTGCACTGTTCAAAATGAGAGTCACACATATGGCTATTTCAATTTAAAGCTAAAGTAATTAAAATTAAATTTTAAAATTCTGATTCTTGGTCACTATAGCCACATTTCGGGTGCTTAAACGGTCACAAGCGGCTTAGTGGCTATGATAGCCAACAGCACAGACTTTAGAACATTTCCCTCGTCACAGACAGTTCTTTTGGGAATTATAAGATTGTTTACCTATAATGTCCAGCCCCTGACGTGCTCTGGAGTTTGTACATCTTCATTCCATGAGAACTTAATGATGAAGGAGGCCTTCTGGAGTTCCCACATTCTCCAGACGCATTCTTAAGCAACTTAATGCTCTCAAACCTACTCTGACTGGGTGATTCCACTTCTACTCTAGAAAAAGACACACATGGCTACAAAGAGGCCTGCAATTACGAGAAGGCTTATACAGTGAACCCTGGGTCTCAGTGTCAGGTATGAGTTTGCTCAAGAATATTCTCATAATATTCTATGATAGAAAAAAATGGAGAAAACAGCAATACCTTCTATAGGGTAATAGCTAATTAAAATGCAGTACATTCATAATTGAACATAATTAATAATAGAACATTAATTCAGTTAACGAATTGGACAAGAGCTATGCATGTATCAATATGGATAAATCTTGAAGACAATCGTAAGTGAATAATGCATATTACTGAAACAGAGGTGTTCCCTGGTGCCCTAATGGTTTAGGTATCCAGCACTGTCACTGCTGTGGCTTGGGTCTGATTCCTGGCCTAGGAACTTCTGCATGCCAGGGGTGCAGCCAAAAGAAAAAAGAGTAGTAAAGTATTGAACAGATATATAGTGTTTTATTATTTAAGAAAAGAAATTCACACACAATATGATTAGTGTTTAAATAAAAAAATAGAACAGTTTAATTTATTTTGATATTTCTACATTACACTTTTCATTTATTTTATTTATTTATTTTGCTTTTTAGGTCCCCACCAGTGGCATATGGAGGTTCCCAGGCTAGGGGTCTAATCAGCGCTACAGCTGCCGGCCTACACCACAGTCACACCAACGCCAGATCCGAGCCATTTCTGCGACCTACTCCACAGCTCATGGCAATGCCAGATCCTTAACCCACTGAGTGAGGCCAGGGATTGAACCCACCACCTCATGGTTCCCAGTCAGATTCGTTTCCTCTGCACCACAATGAGAACTCTCTGCATTACATTTTTTAAATAAAGTTAAATGCCAGATATGCTTCCTATTTCTGTTGACCAGTGAGAACTGACAAATCAACTTCAAATGGTTAGAGCATATCAGGACACCATCAGTACATTCTTTCTCTTCACATCTGGATATCTTTGAGACATAATGCATATTAAATATTTTAAAGATATGCAGAGAAATATAAGCCAAACTTTTTAATGTTTATTTTTTTCTTTTAGGGATACACCCACAGCATATGGAAGTTCCTAGCCTAGGAGTTGAATCAGAGCTACAGCTGCCAGCCTACGCCACAGTAGCACCAGATCTGAGCCACATCTTTGACCTACACCGAAGCTTGCAGCAACACTGGATCCACAACCCGCTGAGTGAAGCCAAGGATCAAACACACATCGTCATGGATACTAGTCAGGTTTTTAACCCACTGAGCCACAAGAGTAACTCCTAAGCCAAACTCTCAATAGAATTTGGAGGGGGTAAAGACTAGAATGGGTTAGAGAGATATTTAAAAGTGATGTGTATTTTTTTAATCTAACTCTAATTTTAATTTTGCTTTTTTTGAACTTGTGTATTACCAGCGGAGCTTCCCCAAAGCCACTGGGACCCTGTATTATGACAAACGGCACCCTTGTCCACATGATGTAATGCTAGCAGCTGCAACAACACTGACCAGCCATTCCTAGCCAGCAGAAAATATGGTCTACTAGCACCAGACTCTACAGTAAATCAAAGGCCATGTTCTTTTTCCTAAGTGGATATTTGTTCTTAAGGGAAAAAAATCAGGCAATTTCATTGTTTGGATGCTTCTGTTGCTTAGTTTTCCATGTAAGCTATCTTCTGTTGTGCCCTCATCTGCCACTCAACTTGGAAGCCTCATCTCCGAACTGTCTGGAGTTGAATGCTGGAGGGGGACAAAGGGCAAAGTGTCAGGCGGCCAGGGAGGAGAGCCATAGCATCTTGACAGTTGAGCAGAGATGACCAAAGTAGAAACCTGCCAAAGAGACAACAGTGACGGATGGGTCCTAAGGAAATGTTGGTACAAACCTAGTCATACGCAACGCTCCACAGCCTTCAAGAAAGCACCACCATTCCACAAGCCATCTAAGTAATTAAAACGCAGCTCTGGAGACAGAGGAGGTTAAATACCTCTGACCCAGCCCATCCACTCTTCTTGGTGGCTGCCAGCCCTACCTATCCTGCCAGCACCTACACATTTCTATAAATCTGGCTATCTCTAAAAAATCTCACAAAATCCCAATTTTGAAAAAGGACTAAAGATTTTTTAAATTTTGTATTATAGTTTGTTGACAATGTTCTGTCAATTTCTTCTGTACAGCAAAGTGGCCCAGTTTTACATTTATATACATTCTTTTTTTCAAATAATCCTCCATCACGTTTCATCACAAGTGCTTAGATATAGTTCCCTGTGCTATACAGCAGGGTCTCATTGCTTATCCATTCCAAATGCAATAGTTTGCATCCACTAACCCCAAGCTTTTTACATTTGTCTTTTACTCAGAGGAGGCTTCAGTTTGCAAACTTCACTTTTTTTAATAGTGCAAGATAAAGTCAAATCCACTGAAAGCTTTTCAGTTAAACAAACAGAGAAGATAATTTATTCCTCCAAAGTGGCAGGAGAATACAAGAAGCCAAGCATCTGTCCAAAAACTTTCCATAGCCCCTTAAGTCCTATAACTCTGTCTACAACTTCATCTTCTGGTCTTGACTAAATCTTCAATTATTCTCAGGATGGATGAAATCTCAAATCCACATCGGCTTTTAACATCTGCTGAGTCTTAACTCTGTGGGAATAGAGACGAAATTCCTTTATGTCACCTGCCGACAGGATTACAATTTAAATCAGACTCAAAAGTATATGGACAAAGAAGCCATATTTTTTTTCTCCTGGTCAATACAAACATCAGCCAGATGACAGAAGGCGGCAAAATGCTGGCTACATGCTCCATGCAGCATAACTTCCTCAATATCTGTTTTAACTACTGATTCTTAGTTTTAAAGTCCTCAACTACAGAGGATGCATCTTACGCTCTAAAAGAAACTCAGGGGGCTCAGTGGGTTAAGAACGCAAAAGAGTGTCCATGAGGATGTGGGTTCGATCCCTGGCCTCACTCACTGGGTAAAGGATCTGGTGTTTCTGCAGGCTGCAGCACAGGTCACAGATGTGGCTCAGATCCAGTATTGCTGTGGCTGTGGTGTGGGCCAGCAGCTGCAGCTCTGATTTGACTCCTAGCCCAGGAACTTCCATATGTTACAGGTGCAGCCCTAAAAAAGGAAGGAAGGAAGGAAGGAAGGAAGGAAGGAAGGAAGGAAGAAAGGAAGGAAGGAAGGAACGAAGGAAGGAAGGAAGGAAGGAAGGAAGAAAGAAAGGAAGAAAGGAAGAAAGAAAGAACGAACAGAGGGAGGGAGGGAGGGAGGAAGGAAAGAAAGGAAGAAAGAAACAAACGAACAAACTAGAAATTTAGGGACATAATCAACATCAGTTTCTCATCCATAATACCAATCCAGACAACATCTATCTACTTTGTATTTTTGGCTCTGGGATTTAAACCAAACTTCAGAATCATTCTATTTAGACAAGCTTATCAATTTACAAAACACAAAACCCACAACCTATCAACACAGCCTTGTTTTTGGAAAATCTTTGTATTAAAAATGTCAACTCTGGGGAGATCCTGTCATGGCTCAGTGGTAACGAAACCAACTAGTATCCATGAGGACATAGGTTTGATCCCTGGCCTTGCTCAGTGAGTTAAGGATCTGATGTTGCTATGAGCTGTGGTATAGGTCACAAATGTGGCTCGGATCCTGAGTTGCTGTGTCTGCAGTGTCCGCCAACAGGTACAGCTCCAATTCTACCCCTAGCATGGGATCTTCCATATACCGAAGGTGCAGCCCTAAAAAGCAAAAAAAAAAAATTGCCAACTCTTAAAGATGAACAGTAAAAAGAAGTGTCAGGCCCAATATAGTCTAAGGCGTGGTAGCATCAGGGCTCTGGGAAAAATTGCCAGAAATGCAAATTCTCAGGCTCTATCCCAGACTTCTTGAACCCACAATTCTGGGGGTGAGGCCTGGAAATGTTTGAACAATGCCCTCCAGGTGATTTTTTTAATGTACTGGTATAATTGATAATATTAAGAATCTCAATATTGGGTGATATGCATGCTCAGCAAGGTTGATAATATGAAACTGATTTTTTAAAATCCAGAATTAGCAGAGGACCAAACAAACAAGAACAAAAAAAAATATCTTGCAATCAACATGAGCTCTATATTCATCTCCTCTCCTCATTTACCTCGAAGTAAATGAAGCAGTAAAACTCGTATATGGATACAGTCAACTGCTTGTAAGTTCATGTCTATTTATGCTATGGTTCAGAAATATTTGCACATCAAACCAGAATCTGAGTTTACACTTGGAATCCCAAGTTGTCTGTAAATGTGAAGAGAGTCAATTCAGAATCAAAGTATCTTGAAGACACAGGAGTTTTCTAGGAATCTTGCCAGTCCTTTGTCTCAGGGTGACCTTACCTTTCAGACCTGAGGAGTGTCTTCCCTTCCTGATTAATACTTCTGTAAGATGATTAGTGTACAGTGGTCATGCATATGTCAGGACTACCTGGCTCCACACTTCTACCAAGAACACTAGAGCTTGCTGCCCCATCATAGGGTGACCCAAGATAGTAGCCCTGTATCTTTGGCCATATAGGTAATCTCTGCTCCCCTGACTCCCTCAGGAAGAATGTGGAGCTGATGTGTTCTAATTGCCATCTTCCTTTTGAACAACATAGAAACCCTGCAGATGAACTCCACACATCTAATTTAGGAATCCAGAAGGACAAACCCCCAAACCTAGGTAAAAGCTTATTTCTAGGCCTTTAGAGTCAAATCAGAACATCCTGTCAGATACCTATTTATGAGACATTAATTTCAAGAATATTTAAATGTTTTCACATATTGATCATCACATCAAGCAGAGCCGTGTCTACTGTGTAATCACGAAAATGAATAAACATGGGGTGCTTATAAAGGACCCAGGAACCACAAAACTGATCAATTGTTAATTCTCTGAAGTGACTATACATGCCTTCTTTTGCAATAACTCCATTAAGCTCTGTTTGGGGGGTGGAAATGCCCATGTCCTCTGTTCACTGTCTCTGCAAAATACAGTAACAATCCGGAATAGCTGTGAGCTGGAGTGTAGGTCACAGACACGGCTTGGATCTGCAATTGCTGAGGCTGTGACATAGGCCAAAAAAAATGACCACAGTGTGTATCTACTGGCCTCCTATTATTTTGAACAAAGACCAATTTCTTTCTTTTTTCTTTTTTTTTTTTTTTTTTTTTTTTGCTTTCCGGTGCTGTACCCATGACATATGGAAGTTCCCAGGATGGGGTCAAATTGGAGCTGTAGCTGCTGGCCTACACCACAGCCACACAGCAGCACCAAATCTGAGCCACATCTGTGACTTACACCACAGCTCACAGCAATGAGAGATCCTTAAGCCACTAAGTGGGGCCAGGGATCAAACCCACATCCTCAAGGATACTAGTCTGGTTCATAACCCACTTAGCCACAACAGGAACTCCAAAGACCAATTATTTCTCAATGAGTTTTTGACCCACGCCTCATTCAAGCTTGTCTGGACAAGGACTTTTCTTTTTTTTTTCTTTTTTTTTTTTTTTTTTTTTATTTTCCCACTGTACAGCAAGGGGGTCAGGTTATCCTTACATGTATACATTACAATTACAGTTTTTCCCCCACCCTTTGTTCTGTTGCAACATGAGTATCTAGACATAGTTCTCAATGCTATTCAGCAGGATCTCCTTGTAAATCTATTCTAAGTTGTGTCTGATAAGCCCAAGCTCCCGATCCCTCCCACTCCCTCCCCCTCCCATCAGGCAGCCAAGGACTTTTAGAGCTTTACTTTGAAATACATTCTGGTTACTTATCTCTTACCCCTGACCAAACCTGGGCCTTACACAGGAGGAGTTTAATCCTTCCTGAATTGGAAGAATGGATACTCTATTAAGAGATTTGGCTCTACCTCACTGCCTGGGTTCAAATTGTGGCCCTTTCACAAGCTGCCTAGATGGCTTCATGCCAGCGAGTCTCACTTTTCTCATGCATAGGATGGAAATGATGGCTGTAGCTACCTTGTAGAGACTGGGGGAGGATTAAATGAGACAGTACATAAATATACTCAGTGTAGTAAAATGACACAGCCTCCATGAAAACAAGGTGGCAGGACCTCAAAAAATTAAAAATAGAATTATCAGGCATTCCCATCATGACTCAGCAGAAATGAATCTGACTAGTAACCACGGGGACTCAGGTTCAATCCCTGGCCTTGCTCAGTGGATTAAAGATCCAGCATTTAGGATGCAGCATTGCCGTGAGCTGTGGTATAGGTCGCAGATGTGGCTTGGATCTGGTGTTGCTGTGGCTGTGGTATAGGCCAGTGGCTGCAGCTCCAACCCAACCCATAGCCTGGGAACCTCCATACGCCATGGGTGTGGCCCCAAAAGGACCCCCCCAAAAAAATTATATCATATGACCTAGCCATTCAACTTCTGAGTATTTACCCAAAAGAATTAAAAGCAGAGACTCAGATATTTGTACACCCATGTGCACAGCACCATTATTCACAATAGCTGAAAGGTGGAGACTACCCAAGTGTCCATGGACAAAGGAATGGATACACAAAATGCAGTGTATATACACACTGGAATTTTTTTTTTTTTCTTTTTAGGGCCACAGGTGCAGCATATGGAAGTTCCCAGGCTAGGGGTCAAATCAGAGGTGCAGCCGCCACCTACACCACAGCCACAGCAATGCTAGATCCAAGCCACATCTGCAACCTATGCCGTAGCTTGCAGCAATGCCAGATCTTTAACCCACTGATCGAGGCCAGGGATCAAACTCACATCCTCATAGATACCAGTCAGGTTTTTAACCTGCTGAGCCACAATGGGAACTCTGTATGCACAGTGGAATACTATCCAATCTTAAAAAAGAAGGAAATTCTGACACACCTACAACATGGATGAACCTTGAAGGCATCGTGCTCAGTGAAATAAGCCAGTCACCAAAGGACAAATACTGTATGACTCCAGAGCACCTAAATCCATAGAGATACAAAACAGAATGGTAATTGCCAGAGAGTGAAGGAAGGGGAAAGGGGGAGCTGTTTGTTGTTTAATGGGTACAGAGTTCCGGTTTTGCAAGATGAAGAGTTCTGTGGATGGATGAAGTGACGGTTGCACAACATTGCAAATGTACTTAATACCATGGAACTATATACTTTAACACATTGAAGCAGGTAAATTTTACGTTATTTGCATTTTAGCACAATTCTGTAAATGTCTAGTGCAGTAGCCAGCAACATCCTTATTCAACAAATGACAGCCGTTGTTGCCACTATAATTTTTTGAAAGATCAACAAAGCAAGCATTTAACAAATATTCCCTAATGTAAAAAAAGGAAAATACCAGCAGAAAACTCTAGTGAAAGAGACATTGGCTAGCCAATGTCCAATTCCATTTAAACAGCTCCCTGCCCACCCCCACTCACCCCTACACTATATGCTACTTACAGGGGATGTTTAAATATTAACCAATTAGTTTCCTCAATCTCCTCAGCTGCACATCAGCCCCTAGGCTTTGAGGTAGTGAAAATTCAGCACGTAAGCAGAATGAGACTAGTACCAAGGGACAGACTCACAGCCATCCTCAGCTTGTTTCATGGAACTCTGTGCTCCTGAGCTGACCCAACTGTCTGCAAAGAGCAGAATGGAGCACAAAAAAAGATGAGAGTTTTATCTTGGGAGGACTGGACCCATGGTAACCAATTTTATGGTTCTTTTGATTTGTGTCTGTGTGTGTGTGTGTGTGTGTGTGTGTGTGTGTGTGTGTGTGAAGGAATTAATCCAAAAATATAGATGAAGAAAGCTGTGTGTCTCTGATGTGAGGCCGGGTTGCATAATCATTTCTGAAAGCAGAGAAAAGGTAACAGATGTTTACATTACAATCTGGCTGCTTCTGGAAGAGCTGCCAAATGATTTAAATAGTAACGAAGATGGCAAGATTGCAGGGCCCCAGTGATTTGCTGCCCCCACTGATACATGCAGAGAAATCACCTCAATGGTATTTTCTTCAGATGGCCTCAATTTAACACCTCTTTGTTTAAAATATTTTTGGAAATATTGAAAAACTTATGGTCTCCGGAGGAGACAGTTTGGGGGGTGGGGGGATGTGCTTGGGTTATGGGATGGAAATCCTGTGAAATTGGATTGTTATGATCACTATATAACTACAGATGTGATAAATTCATTTGAGTAATAAAAATTTTTTTGAAAAAAATAAAAAAATAAAAAATAAAATATTTTTGGCTTTTAAGTTACTCAAAATCTTAAACCAATTAAAAAAAAGAAAAGCTAGGAGTTTCCACTGTGGCACAGTGGGTTAAGGACCTGGCATAGCTACAGCCATTCTGTAGATCACAGCTCCAGTTCAGATTCAGTCCCTGGCCTGGGAACTTCATATGGTGCTGGTGCAGCTGAAAAAGAAAAATAAAGGTAGAACTCAAGGACTATCCCAGCACTGACTTTATGAAACTTGCTGTCTTTGACAAAGAGGAATGCATTAAGATGCATTTTGAAGTAGAATAACATACAACTGTGAAAAAGGATGGTTTTCAATCTTTTCACTGATTCACCATCCTTCCTTGAATGGCCCCAGAGCATATCTGAGTCTTGTGTGAATGCACGTAAAATGGTCACCACTGTACAGGAGGTCTCCACAATCAAGGGGATTTTGCCTGACCACGTGGATGTCAGCTGAGCATATGGATGTCAGCCTCCTTCCCCAGCTGTGGGTCCACTAAAGGCCCTCCAATAGCCCTCTGCCAGGTAAACAAAACAGGACAGAAATTACATGGTGTAGGATCCCATTTAATCTAAAATGATTTGGTCTAAATATTGGTATATGTATGAAAGAAGAAGGAGGGATCTGGAAAAGGAATTGTCTCTGGAGACAGGTTGCCAAGAGTGAGGTGGGAGGGAGTGGAATGGACTGGGAGTTTGGGGTTCATAAATGCAAACTGTTGCATCTAGAATGGATAAGCAATGAGGTCCTGCTGTAGAGCACAGAGAATTCTGTCCAATCCCTTGTGATAGACCATGATGGAAAATTATATAAGGATGCATATATACATATGCATTACACACATACACACACACACATATGACTGGGTCACTTTGCTGTACAGCAGAAATTGGCACATTGTAAATCAACTCTAATTTTAAAAAAATTTATTTAAAAAGAAACTGTCTTAGTGGCAGAGTTGGGTTCATTTTTCTTTACTTTTTATACCCTTCTACAGAGTTAGAAATTTCCTACCCCAAATAGGAATTATCTTTGTGAACTTATTTGAAAGAAAGAGAGAAATAGAAAAAGAACTCTACCAAAAAGAAGCCTAGAGTGATGAAAAGAATCCTGGCTTATGCATTTAGGGACCTAGGTTCCCTGCCAGAAATAAGGAGCTGGGGACATTGCATAAGCCATTTCATGACTTTGGGCCCAAAAAGTTACACTACAGCAGGGTTTCTCAACCTTGACACTTTTGACATTTAGGACTAGCTAGAGACTAGCTGCTAGGGCTGTCCACAAAGACAGGCTACAAAGGATAGGATGTTTAGCAGCATCCCCAACCTCTACCCATTTCAGACCCACTTAATCCCACCCCAACTTCTAACAGCAAAAATGACTCCAGAAATGACCCCTGGGAAGCAAACCTGCCCTCAGTTGAGAAACTCTAAGAAACTTTAAGTTTCTTCCCTGCTGGAATCCTTCCTTCCTTGATTATTTTAGGAGCTGTATCTAAAGTCTAAGATTTTAGGTCAATGACACATAGGGAAGTACCTCTGTTATAGCAAGGACACATCAATATTTTAATAATTCATTAAGCAAAGGATGATATGAAAATAAGAGAGTAAAACCATGAATTTTCTTCTTTTTTCTTTTTACAGCCACACCCTCAGCATATGGAATTTCCTGAGACAGGGGTCAAATCAGAGCTGCAGCCTACACCACAGCAATACCAGGTCCAAGCCACATTTGCAACCTACATCACACCTTGCAGCAACACTGGATCCTTAACCCACTGAGCAAGGCTAGGGGGTCAAACCTGCACCCTCACAGAGACTATGTTGGGTCCTTAACCCACTGAGCCACAATGGGAATTTCAAAACCATGAATTTTCAGAGAAAATTTTAGGGCACATGGTATAAATGTAAAACTAAGAGAATTCAAGCAGACACAATGGTCATTAAAAACTAATAATAATAATAACTCTACTTTTTGACAGTTCCAGCTTCAATTAAGACAAGTGAAATGCTGCAGAAATGTTCAACTGCTTTCTTGTTTATAATGAACCTACAGCACTAACAAAGCCAACCTAAGTTATTCTTATGGAAGGTCGTAGTTTTATTTTTAAAAAATTGCTAGTGTTTTATTTTTACTTTGTAAGAAATACAAAGATATCTTCATGTCTTTCTAAAATGGAAATTGTACTCTTCTGCACTAATGATACTATGAACAAGCTCATAAAAGGAGATAAATGATCTACATCTTTACTATCTTTTTAAATACAGCATCTTCCTTTTATTTGCCATTTTATTAACAAGAACTTCCTAATATCTGACACTACCATATCTCTGAATTAAAATTATTTATGCTCATGCTAATGACTTGCTACTGCAAGACCCTGACATCTTCTGAATTAAAAAGAATGACAAAAAAATTCATCGTGGCTTTAAATTCATGACTCTTTGAAAATCAGTAGTTCATCCAGACAGAGGAAGCCATTTATTAACCCTAAACCTGGTACACACCAACTATTCAACAAAGACAGGATACAGTTATCATTATTCACAACCATGCTAGAAAAGAGAGTTCTATTTCAAATTATTGGTTCGGTTTTACAGCAACTAGAAACTCAAAGTGTGAAAGAAGAGACTATTACACAATAAATACATGTTCTGAATTCTTAGACCTTAAATTATGCCTCAGCATCATTTTAACATCAGTATCTCTTCATGAGCTCGAATAGGTCCAAATTGAGTCACCCTATCCAATCCTCATCCACCACCACCTCCCAATTAAATATGTCTTATACAATTGCAGGTACTATGACAGTGACCAGGAAGTGACCCAAGCTTACTGGTGCATACAATTATCAAACATTTGAGCTGGGTTCAATTAATATAATGTTCTAACTAACTGAGCCTTGATAACACAAGAAGTGGATGTGGTTCTACCCCATAGAGAGAGCTGAAATGAGATGTCCTAGCACATCGCAATAGCTATTCCCAGAGTTCCCATTATGACTCAACAGTAATGAACCCAACCAGTATCCATGAGGACGAGGGTTCAATCCCTCTGTGGGTTAAGAATCCATGAACTGTGGTGTAAGTCATAGATGTGGCTCATATCCTGAGTTGCTGTGGCTGTGATGTACACTGGCAACTACAGCTCCAATTTGACACCTAGCCTGGGAACTTCCTATGCCATGGGTACAGCCATAAAAAGGAAAAAAAAAAAAAAAGCTGTTCCCTCTAGGGCTTTATTGGCAAGGGCAGCATGCTAGGAGTAAAGACCATGGGATTCTAAGCCCAAACTGGATGCAAGTCACAACACCTCCTACCCTTGATCTTCTGGAAAACTGAACTCTGAGGTACTTTTCAGATTTAAAATTCAATGAGCCTTTGAATCTTTCCTTAAATCACCCTGCACAGTTAAATTTATGTTTAAACACACATACAAGAGCTATCCTCATTGACTGTAGGGAGGAAAATGGATTTAACTTGAATGGCCACTGTAAATCAGGAAGAGTTACTTTAATTTTTTTCAATAGATATTAAATACATGGGAAACCAAAGCTAAGCTTACCTTGTGAAAGGTTGGCTGCTGGAGTTCACAGAGTCACTGTTATTACAAAGCCCAACTCCATACACCCATTCAAGCCTATGTCTGTAAGGGCAGCCTAAGAAGGATGTGAGCTTTTTCTAATAACGTTTTCAAAACAAATAATTATGAAGTCATTACTGTAGCCAAGAGCACTTTACCAATCCCTTTATGGACATCTTTTTTCTACTGTTTCTCCTCCACCCTCAACACTGCATCTTCTTAACAAATTAGGATAAAGTACACTGTATGATCTCCCAAACATTCATGATTGGCTTCAGGGCTTGTAATTATGTTGTTAATCCTAGAATATTTGTATCCAACACCTGATGAAATGCACACAAGTAAGTCCATCACCTAGATGCTCCATCTATCTCAAGGACAAAAAAAAAAAAAAAATCAAAAGGTTATTCTGTTTACTATAATGTCTCTCCCTATCTGTATAGAAAGAGAACCAAAACACAGGGTGAAAAACTCCCAAAGAGGAAGAAAGCATAAGGGGGGAAATATACTCATGCAAATTCTAAAGAGATCTATAAAACTGCAATCTGAGAATTTTATTATTAAGCTAAGCTTCTTAGTAGAGAAATCCCCAAAACTCTCCAACTGGGCAGCTAATTGAGAGTTAGGAAGAGCCAAAGGACATCCCTCTTTTTCTGATTCATCACAGGCAATATAGAAACCCTTGTTCAGTATGATAATGTGACTTTTGTCAATGCATGTTCAAATCAGATAGAGGATTGGCTGGTAATGATGTCATACCCACGGGTTAATCTCCAGTGGATGCAGTTTTAATATCATATGCACTCATCCATCATTTACATTAACACAGTATTATATTAAGTGTACCAACAAATGAGCTGTGCAGATAAAAGCAGCTATTAGAGAAAGGCTATGTGCCACTGAAAAGGAGGTAGGGGGACAAAGCTAAGAATCTTTGTGTGTGTGTGCATGTGTGACTAAATGGAACTAGGTCAGCCAACAATACACATCTCTAAAAAGAGCCAAAAATTAATATTGAAATTCAAGTGACCTAGAATATGCTAGTACTAGAAATAGGAAAGGTTGCCTCCAATAAAAAATATTCCATAATCAAACTGAGATATTTGTAGGGTTTGTGTGATTTTGTAGGGTATGTGTTTGGGGGAGAAATAAAAAAAAATGGTCATTCAAAAGTAAGTGAATTGTCAGCCACTGCTTTTCTGGGAAGAGAACTTTCTTATCTTTTAACAAGGAAAATGGGCCACGTCAAATCATGACTTAAAATGTTAATACATTTTAAAGTGTCAAGGGGCAATTAAGATGCTACAGAAGGAAGACAGCAAAATCATCCAAAGCTGAACAATGAGACGAAACAACTGAAGAAGAAAACCTTGAAATCCAGCTTTCAGCTAGGAGAATATTGATCAAGAAACAACCACACAGATAAAGAATGCTTTTTGTACAAATGAGCAATGCCAACTCATAAGGTCAGTTTGGGAGGACATAAGTCATATTAGTCATAAAAATTCTGAAAATTGCTCTCACACAGCCTTATTAAGAACTGTATTTCCAATCCAAAGGAAGTGTTAGGCTTACACACTGATCTATGACTACAAACTTTAGCAGAAACGCTTCTCACTGTAAAACCCACAGTGAGCTTTTGAAGAATTCTTCAAGTCACACATCTGTCCTCAAAGGACTGAATGCAAAATGCAGATTATAGCATGAAATGGATACTCTAAAATTATTCTGGCTTTTTTTTTTTTAATTCAAGAACTGCCTGAATGGGGCTAAGACACACAAATAAATTGCCCCACTTCATCCCTTAGCAAGTGGTCTGGAGGAGGGCAGTATGATAAGAACACTAACCCATCAATGTGTGCAGTGATGAGCTTTGGGTTGTTGCAAAAATCCCCGGACCACGGATATTACAGAAAGAACCAAACCAAGGCTTACAACACGTCCATTCCCACACTCAGGGATCGCCTGTCACATCACATCAACCTTACCCTCTCAGAGGGACGCCATTTAAAAGTTAAAGGGGAAAGGAGTACAGGGATACAGACCCTTCACCAATGGGGAGAGGGGGGTCTTTAAATCCTGGGGGTAGGGGGACATGGGTAGCTTTCAGTGAGTAACCATGAACTTGTGCATCTCGCTGAGGTGTTGATTCACAGGCTGGCTAAGTGGTCCGTGGAGCCTCCAAAGACTAAACGATAATGATGCAGGAGAAAAACACACCAGTGGCACCGCGTCTGGCTTGGGCTGCCTCCCTAGGTGCGGAATATCAGGCTTTCTTCTTCCCATCCTCCCTGAGGATGAGCTCACGGTTCAGGGTTAAAGATGCCCTTCCTTCTAGGAGCAGACTAACAGGGCAAATGAGGAAGCAGGAGACGAAATTGAAAAAGAGGGGAAGAAATGTAAAGACGACTGACTTGGTGGACAAATCCATGGTACCCAATGTAGGAAGAGATGGAACTTGCAGACCCGCTCCAGTTCTCCACTTGCGCGGGAAGCTTTGCACTGACAGCTGGAAGCGGGCGCACGCAACGTCCTTCAACCAAGAGCCCTGAAACCAGGAGTTCAGGTGTAGGCTAACCTGCTCCCTCTTGAAGGCTCCTATAAAGGTCCTGGCTCAGACCCGAGAAATGAAGCCCCAAAGCTGGCTTTTTCAAAATAAGAGCTCAAGGGCAAGTTTGCCCTCTCCCTGCTCATACCAGTCCATCAAGTGGCCTCTTCCGTATCCACCGAGCACCCCCAGGATCTCTGTATGCAGACTGGAACCCTTAAGTTGGAAGCGGCCACTGCTCCTCCCTAGCCGTACATCCCCACTTCTCAGCGCGGCTTCTAACTTCGGTGTGCAAGAGAACTACGGCACAGGAGGTCACTCCCTCACTCCAGAGCAAAAGGATGAGAGGGGCTGCCTGGAGTCGAGTTAACTCCCTATCAGCCCGAGAAGCAGCTGCTGCCTACGAGACAGAAACTGAGAGCACCGGGTCCAAAGCCACCCCAATTCGCCTGCCTGCCCTCTCCTTCCCCATTCAACCCTCCCTACTCAACTAAAGCCAGCAGCCAACTCGGAACCGCACGTCCAGAGCGAGGCACCAATACCGCGCTCTACGCGGAGGAACACTCACCTTGCTGCCTTCCAGAGGACGCCCTGGGAGTGGCCCATCACCTCCGTAGACTCTGTGAAAGGAAACTTTCAAGTCTCTCCAAAGACAAGCCCGAAACTGCACTGAGAGAACCGATGTCTACAGAAGCAGCCTTGGCAACTCCATTCCTGGGGTCCTGCGACAGTTGCGCAACGTGTTGGTTCGCCCCGTCCAGAGCAGTGCGCAGCCAGCAGTGCGGAGCAGAGCTAGGCTAGCGCGCCCACAGGGAGGGGCCAGGCCGCCGCCAGCCATGCTGATTGGCCAGACCAGCCTCCTTTCCCCACCCCACCCCACTTCCCACCCCCGGTGGTCCACGTGGGCCGGCCCTCTCCCCGCCCAGCTCCCCTACTCTGTCCTCTCGCTGGCACAGCTGCCGGCCTCCTCCGGCCTCTCCCTGGCGCCTCGCTGTGGCCACAGCTCAGCAGGTGAGCTGTGGAAAAGGTCTTCTTTCTGAATAGCTGAGAACCTCCTTTAGCCCTGCCTTACCAAGAGGAATTTAAGTGTTTGGCTCCCAATGGAAAACAATTCCTAGGCATGATGTCTCCACCTAAGGACTGAAAGCAGCTTGCAAACAAGCTTCCTTAGCTGGCCTGACTGTAACATATGCATAGCTAATCCGGTTTCTTATGTAACTTGTATGCAAGGAAAAGGAGAGGAATCCACACACAGTCATTACCTGAATACTTTCTTATTTTAAAAACTATGAAAGTACAGCTAAGATTTCTTTGCCTCGCACCCCATACCAAGTCCTACTCCCTCTATCTTCCCCAAGTGAAATAACACTAATAACTCATGACACTTAAAGATCATTCATTTTGCATCTGAGCTCCATTTTATGGGCAAGAAAACTGAGGCACAGAGACGTTAAATAACTTCTTTAAGATCACATAGTTAAGCAGCACTGAGTGTGTGTAATGCGAACCCTGGAAGTCTGGTTGCAGAACCCATGTTTTTTGATATTCAAAGTGTAATCCAGAAGAGGTTTCCCCTGAGAACTCATTTAGAATGAAGAATTTCAGACCCCACCCAGAATCAGAATCAGAATCTTGTAGATACCCAGGTTATTAGTAACTGCCTAAAGTTTGAGAAGCTTCACTATGCTATTCACTGTCACTGGTTTGCTTATCCTCTTCTGGTCCTTTTACTCTGTGTTGACATATAATTATGCACCATCTTGTCCCGCTTGCATTCCAAAATATATTTGCCCTCCTGTGAGTCTACTGCTTGACCTACCATAGCCTTTGTTCTATAGCACGTTTGTCAAGTCATACTATTTCATGTATCATTTAACCTCTTCAAGTTTTTGCTCTTTTATTCCCAAAGCTGGGGCTCTGAAAGACAGTCATCTTATCAAGCTGTCACCAGTCTAAGACAGAGCTTAAGCATCAGAGACAGACTTAATTTCTGAGGAGTACGCTCAGCACTGAGATTCTATTAAGGACACAGGCAGATCCAAGGAAAACCTGAAATGACATGATAGGAGATGCCAGTGTTTTCTCTTGTCATCATACGTTCATTCGCTTAAAGAAACTGAGGGCATATTCTGTGTCAGGCACTGTAATGGGTGCTGGTATAGACAGAAGTCACAGAAGCAAATAAAAGAGCAAAAACTAGAGTTCCCCTTGTGGCGAAATGAAACAAATCTGACTAGTATCCATGAAGATGAGGGTTTGATCCCTGGCCTCTCTGAGTCGGGATCCGACGTTCCAGTGAGCTGTGGTGTAGGTTGTAGACATGGCTCAGATCTGGCATTGCTGTGGCTGTGACGTAGGCTGGCAGCTGTATCTCCAATTCAACTCCTAGCCCAGGAGCTTCCATATGCCATGGGTGTGACCCTAAAAAGACCAAAATAAACAAACAAAAAACAGCAAAAACTCCTGCCCCTACAGAGGAGCTTATCTTCTAGCAAGGGAAGAAAGACAATTAACATGATACATAATGAAGTACAGAGCATGACAGAAAGTGTGTCACAGAGAAAAATAAAGTGCAGAAAGGAAAATAGGCTCCAGGAGGTTGGGATTTTAAATGTAGCATTCAGGCCAGTTCTCGCTGAGAAGGTAACCTTTGAACAAAGACTTGGAAGAGCTGAGGAATCGAAGTCATTTAGAAGAACGCTATACCCATTTAGTCACCAAATATTGATTGAGCACTGTGTATCAAGCATGGTTCTGGCATGGGTTTTGTGTTTACTTCAGCCCTGCTGTTTTGCATCTGTCCAAGTTCGCCTGGACTAAAGTTTCCTTGTCCTATTGAGGGGGAAAAATATAAGCACTTTTGTGTGGCTCAATCTATCATATTTTCATATCCTGGATGTTCAGGATTGTTAGAGGGTTGTGTCCCCAAAATGCAAGTGAATGTCCTAAACCCCAATGCCTTAGAATTCAACCTTACTTGGAGACAGGGTCTTTACAGAGGTAGTCAAGGTAAAATGAGGTTATTAGGATGGACCCTAATCCAATGTGACTAGTCTTATAAAGAGAGGAAATGTGCCAAGGGAAAAATATCTTGTGAAGATGGAAGACAGAGATCAGGGTGCTGCTTTTACAAGGCAAAGAATGCCAAAGATGGTGGGCCATCCACCAGAAGAAGGTAGAGGCATGGAAAAGATTAATTCTCTCTTTCAGCTCTCAGAAGGAGCCAACCTTACCTACTTCTTCATCTCAGATGACTACCTGCAGAACTGTGAGATCATTGATTTCTTCTGCTTAGGCCACCCAGTTTGTAGCACTTTGTCACAGCTAGCCTAACTAATAAAAGTGTGTTTCTAAGATAAGATGGTATAGTTAAGTGATTCATCTACAAATTTCCAATGACCAGATGTCTTTTGTGTAAGAACAAGAAGCCAAAATGATCTGAAGTGAGATTTACCAAGCAAAACACCACAAGAAAAGGCAAATTGTATTTTTTTAAATAAATAAAGCCAAAGGATTCCCAATTATTCAATTATTTCTTCCACAACTATTTATTAAATGCCTGCTATATGCCATGCTCTGAGATGGTGACAGACAAGGCAGATGTGGTCCCTGCTCTCATGTGACTTGTATATATCTTTATGGGAAGAGTTGGATGGTAAACAAATCAGCAAATATATAAACAAGATAATTTCAGAGCAGAATAAGTATTTATGGGAAAACCAAGTAAGGCTAGGAGTTCCCATTGTGACTCAGTGGGTAAAGAACCCAGCATAGTGTCCATGAAGATGAGGGTTCAATCCCTGGCCTTGGTTGGTGGGTTAAAGATCTGGTGTTGCCATGGCTGTGGAGTAGGCTGCAGCTGCAGCTCCAATTAGACCACAGCCCAGGAAGTTGCATATGCCACAGGTGCAGCCATAAAAAGGAAAAAAACAAATAAATAAATAAGGCTAGAGTTTTAAAAGAATGGGGGGATGGGGTTTTTTAATTTAATTTTATTTTTTTACTTTTTTATTAAAGTACAGTTGATTTACAATGTTGTGCCAATTTCTTCTGTACAGCAAAGTGACCCAGTCATATATATATATATATGGATGCCAAATGAGTGGCAAAGAGAAAAAAGAAGGGTGTTATGGAATAGAGGCAGGGGTGTTATATATATATATATATATCCCCTCATATTTTCTTCCATTCCACCATGGTCTTTCCCAAGAGATTAGATATATTTCCCTGTGGTATACAGTAGGACCTCATTGCTTATCCATTCTAAATGTAATAGTTTGCATCTACTAACCCCAGACTCCCAGTCCATCCCACTCTCTCTCCCCATCCCCCTTTGCAATCACAAGTCTGTTCTCTATGTCTGGGAGTCTGTTTCTGTTCGGTAAATAGGTTTATGGGTGCCACACTTTAGATTCCGCATATAATTGATATCATATGGTATTTGTTTCTCTCTTTCTGACTTACTTTACTTAGTATGAGAACCTCTACTTGCATTCATGTTGCTGCAAATGGCGTGATTTCATTTTATAGTATGAGAACCTCTACTTGCATTCATGTTGCTGCAAATGGCGTGATTTCATTTTATAGCCGAGTAGTATTTCATTGTATACATGTACCACATCTTCATAATCCGTTCATCTGCTGATGGATATGTAGGTTGCTTCCATGTCTGAGTTATTGTGAATAGTGCTGCTATGAACATACAGGTGCATAAATATTTTTGAATTGTAGCTTTGTCTGGATATATGCCCAGGAGTGGGATTGCTGGATCATATGGTAGTTCTATATTCAGTTTTCTGAGGAAACTCCATACTGTTCTCCAAAGTGGTTATACCAATTTACATTCCCACCAACAATGTAGGAAGGATGGGTTTAATTTCAATTGGCTGCCCAGGGAAAGTCCCTATGAGGGGATGATATTTGAGCTAAAAATTCCATGGCAAAAGGCCATCCAAGCAAAGATACAGTAAAAATTGTTACAGGTAGAGATAACAATACTTCTCATAAGAAAATACCACTGCCTCTATTCCATAACACCCTTCTTTTCTCTCTTTGCCACTCATTTTGCATCCTTTGAGGTGGTACAATATCAATAGATGTCTTTTTCATAAAAATGGGGTTGAAGTATTTATCTTCTTATGCAAGAACCTGTGAAGGTCATGCTGAGAAGGTTTTGCACGCACACACACATTCACAAAACATCCTGTGATGCACCTCTGTGTTTATATGTAGTGACATCACATGACTTGGATATTGTGTTTATTTTCCTCGTTTGCATAACATCCAGAACACTTCCAGGCATGTCCTGGTGCTTAATCAATACACTGATGAGCAACTATGCCTTCAAAGGAACATTCCAACTCTCCTAGGCCTGTTTATAAAATCCTCTTATTATCCAGTGAAGCTTTCATTTTAAATTTTTTGCAATGCCCATGTACTCTGCAGGTAATTTTTACTTAGGAGACTAATAAGAATAACAGTTAACATTAATTGGGGGCTTGTGTGTGGCTCATTCTGCTAAGTGTTTCCCATGGATTATTATTTCTACAACCCTACAAGGTAAGTAAATTATCTTCTTTATAAGATCATGAGAAAACTGGGGCTCAAAAAGGTGAAGTAATAGGGCCAGGGCTTACATCACTGTTAAATGGCAAACATGAGACTTATGCTAGAGTGGGCAAGCAAAAAGCATTTGTCTATTGTTTTGCATTTGTCTTTAAAATGTTCAAAGCACTGTTTTGCTAACTTTTTTCTTTTATTTACCCCAGCCCTCTAGCTTTCAAGTTCACTTTTCTAGCCAGATATATGTTTGGCTTTCCCTTGCTTTAAACCGGGAAGTGCAAGAACTTTGATAAATGAAACGACAGATATATTTTTTTTTTGTTTTCAGCCTGTCGGTTTTTCAGCATCTTCTAAGGAAATGTGAGTGAAGCTTCTTAGAGATCAGCCTCCTTTGACAGACATCCATATCCCACACACTGACAGCTCCCCATCACAAAGGGGGTCTCTCCCCTCACTCAACTCATAGGGAGCGTCACACCCCCTGCCGGTCCAAATGCTGTTTGCAACATGCCATGGCAGCTCTGGACCTCATCCCATGGATACTGATAGATCCTCCTCCTGCCTGAGAGTGAAGATCTAAAAATGGCTTCAGCTGGTCTTTGTGAATCACTTTCTATTCTCACAGCTTGCCTCAAAATCCCGGTCCATGAGAAAGCCCGAGGAAATCCCAGTGGTGAAAAGATGTGAGGTATCTCTCACTGGATCCCAGATTCCCCTGCCTCACTTAGGAAGTGGGCAGCCGTTTTTGCAGTTAAATGACTTCCTGCCTGGGATGGCTCATTCAGGCTGGCTCTAAACTTCTGGAACTCAGACAAGGTGTCTGGCCATTCACTTTGGAAGGCTCAGGTGGGTTTCACTATCCTTCCCTTTACTGACCACAACTGCTTCAATAATTGATGCCCTGGAAAAGCACAGCACTTCGGTGCAAATTAGTATAAGAAGGATTTGTGAAACCACAGTGGGAAGGCATTTATTTTTTAGAGATCACACAAGAGTTGTTGCACAGAGCAATATGAGCTGGTCCCAAGTAGGACCAGCCTCAGGTAGAATCATCAAAGAAATAATGCTCCTTTTAGAACACTTTCTTCTTCCTCCCTTCCACCCAACATCTCCCAAAGTAGTCATATCGCCCCGAGCAATGTGGAAAACTGCTGCTATCATTTATTAATTCATTCTTTTATTGATTCCTTTATTAATTTATATAAAATTTTTGTTTGTCAAAGACGTATTTGTACATTCACATTCATAGCACCATTACGCACAACAAAATGCAGATGCAAACCAGGTGTCCATGAATGAATAAACAAAATGTGGTGCAGACATACAATGTAACATTATCCAGCCTTCAAAAAAAAGGAAGGAGTTCCTGTCAGGGCACAACAGAAATGAATCTGACTAGGAACCATGAGGTTGCAGGTTCAATCCCTGGCCTCGCACAGTAGGTTAAGGATCGGATGTTGTCATGAGCTATTGTGTAGGTCGAAGACATGGCTCGGATCCTGCGTTGCTGTGGCTGTGGTGTAGGCCAGCAAGCAGCTGTAGCTCTGATTCGACCCTAGCCTGGGAATCTCCATATGCCAAGGGTGTGGCCCTAAAAATGAATAAATAAATAAATGGAAATTCTTACATATGCTTCAAGTATGACCCTTGAGGACATTATGCTAAGTGAAATAAGCCAGTCACAAAAAACCAAATACTTTTATAAATACTGAGAGTAACAGCCAAATTTGTAGCAACAGAAAGAGTGGGGTACGGGGGTGGGGGGTGGAAAATGGAGAGTTAGTGTTTAATGGGTACAGTTTCAGTTTCAGTTTCCCAAGTGGAAAAGAGTTCAGGAGATGGATGGTAGCAATGGTGGCACACCAGTGAGAAGGTACTTAGTGTCACTGAACTATCCTTTAAAATGGTTGTGAGTAAATTTTATTTTATGTATATTTTACTACAACCTTTTAAAATTTTCAAAACTAACAGAAAATTTTCTAAATCAACCTAAAATGGAAAAGTGTTAAAGTTGAAAATATGAGATGGGATCTGATTTGTATCAGGACTTAGCAGATATAAATCAAACACACTTTGTGTAAACAAAAAACTTTTTTTTTTTTTTTGTCTTTTTTGGGGCTGTTCCTGCGGCATGTGGAGATTCCCAGGCTAGGGGTCTAATCGGAGCTGTAGCCACCCGTCTACACCAGAGCCACAGCAACTTGGGATCCGTCTACAACCTACACCACAGCTCATGGCAATGCCGGATCCTTAGTCCACTGAGCAAGGCCAGGGATTGAACCCGAAACCTCATGGTTCCTAGTCGGATTTGTTAACCACTACGCCACAATGGGAACTCCAACAAAAAACATTTTTTAAAGTTTTTTTTGCATGTGTATGCTAATCATTGGAGTAGGCACTTGAGATGCAGCTGTAAAAAGACATTCATTTGACAGAACACTGTAAACCAACTACAGTGGAAAAAGTTAAAATCATTTAAAAAAAAGAAAGACATTCATAATCCCTGACTTCAACAAACTTAAGAAAAGAACATCAGGATGACGTGAGGGAATCCTTTATTCAGTTCACATTCTTCCTCCAATGAGTATGTTTTGAGTATCTACTATGGGATAGGCTCTCTGGTACCTGCTTAGATACACTGGTGAACAAAATAGATACAGAACCAATCCTTAAAGGGCTGCAGTCTAGCAGGAGAAAAAGATAATACACATGAAATTATTGTTTCTATGACTTCTCTGCCCACCAAAATTTACTGGTTCTTACCTAGACTCTAAAAAGTGACCTTATGAAGTCTGCTAATACATCCAGTCATAAAGCTTCTAACTGTGTTCCCTCCCGTATCTGTAACATATGTGTGCAGTAATATAAACAATATACTAAACTGTTTTTCTTCCAAAAGGTGGCTTGCATCCCAAAGATAGTTTGCAAAATGATTTTAGCTAAAACTCAGAAGAATTATATTAACAGCTGTAAGTTACTTTAGTGTAGATTAGGAAAAAAATGTCAAATGATGGAGTTCCTGTCGTGGCTCAGCAGAAATGAATCTGACTAGCATCCATGAGGACACAGATTCGATTCCTGGCCTAAGTCAGTGGGTTAAGGATCTGGGGTTGCCATGAGCTGTGGTGTAGGTCACAGACGCGGCTCAGATCCCACATTGCTATGGCTGTGGTGTAGACCAGCAGCTGCAGCTCCAATTAGACCTCTAGCCTGGGAAACTCCATATGCCATGGGGGCAGCCCTAGAAAAGGCAAAAAGACAAAAAAAAAAAAAAAAAAAAAAAAAAAAAAAAAAAAAAAAGAATGAAGTTAGATTAAAAAGTGATTCCAGTTGAAGAAAAGTGTTATGATAACAATAATAATTTAGGCACATGGTAAAATCAGGAAGGTAAGGCCGAACAAAAGCAAAAACAGAGCTGACATTTGTAAAAATAGGAGTGGCTCTATTGGCAGAAATGCTTGATCAATGATAGGATGATGAGAATGATATTCTGAGGAAATACAGGTTTCATCGTCACCGGTATATTCCACCACAGCCAAGCCTGCCTCCATTGTTAAGGGTCTCCTCCCTTTCTAACTCTGCAACTCTGAGACACAATCACTCCACAGAACACTGGGTGATGCCATGTACTAAGAACCTCTTCCTTCCCCATTCACCAACTCAACTTCCTCTGAAAAGACTTAATCTAGAGGACAATGGCAGTAAAGAATGGAAGATGGTGAAATATCTTTAGTCCTGGGTTCTGAGCGTGCTGAGTTTATATCACGCAAGTTGATATTGCAGCAAACTAACACTGGAAACATTAATCACATTTCCAGTCCTCACCTGTCCTATTTACTCTCCTAGACTTCTAGGGCAAAGTTTTAGGCAAAGCAGAAAAATAAGTATTGGGTTTTATTCCAACTTTCTTTTCATCTACCCTATTTTAATACATGCCGCAAAAGCCACATGCCAGTTGACTTCTATTTTGGACTTAAGGTTTTTTGCCTCTACCTTGAAAGAACATTATTTAGTAAAAGGTCATGAATGTTAAAGTAGGATTGAAAAGGCTTCACTTGGACATTTGACATTTGGAAATCTCTGGATCAGGGACTTACCCACCAGGGAAGCCAAATCTATCAGTGGACCTCAAATCTCATGGATTTTAAGAAAGTAAAGGACTAGACATGTGCCTGCCTGCCAAACATCCCCTTTTGAGAAAGCATACTAGCCAGAACCCTTGAGTATAAGTGACAGTAACTCAACACAACAGACAGATATAGGCACTGTCTGTTGATCTAACTGAGATGTTCCAGAAGTATCATTGGATACTGATACTTAAGGGAGGGCATGTGTATGTGAATGTGGACCCACATCTTCCCCATCCCTCGGCTTTCTTTTGTTTGTTCCTTTGTTTGTTTGCATGGATTGGCCTTATTCTCTCCAACCAAAAGAGGCTTCTTTCAAAAGGTAGGGAAAAAATCCTTCAACAGCTCAATATTTTTCCAGCCAAGTGACCCTAAATGCAACAAGAATACCTCTTTAGCTTCAAATTAAAGAAGTTTGGAGTTTCCATCATGGCACAGCGGAAACAAATCCAACTAGAAACCATGAAGTTACAGGTTCAATCCCTGGCCTCACTCAGAGGGTTAGGGATCCAGCGTTGCCATGAGCTGTGGTGAAGGTCGCAGATGAGACTGAGATCCTGCACTGCTGTGGCTGTGGTGCAGGCTGGCAGCTTCAGCTCCAATTCGACCCCTAGTCTGGGAACTTCCGTATACGAGGGGTGCGGCCATAAAAAAGAAAAAACAACAATAACAACAACAACAAAAAGAAGTTTGGCCTAGCTTGTTTCACTAGCCTATTTCCATGCCCAAGTTGGGCATAGGAGACAGGAGTCCCATAATCACACAGCTATAAATTCTTCCAAAAGGAGTTCTGGACAATAAAAACTAATGTCCAGGCAGGAGTCTGCCCTATCTGCTTCCCTAAATGACCAATCCATCTGACAATAGCTAATTAGATTAGTTTGAGCTCCTAAACCAAGAACTGTCCATCCATCCAATACCCGTGACTTGTGTGGCCTGGCTGAAAAGGTTGCATGGACCCATCGGACTATTCCCTGGAATTTGAATATGGGAGCCCAGGAGACTGAGCCTTTAGGTGAGGCAGTTGAACTTTTAAATGACATGACAGACAATTATGGGCAATGTGCAACTGAGTTTTGAAGAAGCCAGCCTAGAGAAACTGGAGATCAGAGCAGAGAGAAACACTGACTCTGAGACCACATCCCCTGTGAAAAGAGAAGTTCAGGAGTTGCTAGTTCAGTTTACTGGGAGTTTCAGTGCCTGAAAATTTTGTGATGTAAGGAGGGTACCCAGGTAAGAATTGGCTAACACATTTAGTGCTTTTACTCACCCTATTTCATTTATCTCATGGCAGCATCTCCATTAGAAAGGTTTTATTGTCTGCATTTTACAGATGAGAAAGTAAAGTTCAGAGAAACTGTCTGACTTTTCTTCATGTGACTTTTCAATCTAGAAAGCCTCCAGCTTGAGAATGTTTTTCCCCTATTCCAAGCTGCCTCAGAACCTTGAGTAGCAGAAAAATATCTGGCCTAGGGAGATGGATTTGGAAATCACCTACTTAGACTCCTAGTGATACTCATTAAAGCCATGGAAAGGAGTGAGGCAGGTGACAGCTCATCTTTTGTGCACTCCCTATGCTTGAGGTCCTGCATGTTCCGTACTCAATCAGAAAAAAAAGAGATTGAGGCAGAACTGGGGGAGATGGCAGTGGTCATGCTTCTAGGTGCCATAAGACGAAAGGAACTTCAAATAACTTCTTTTGGAGGACTGGGTCACTGTTCTGACATGCTTATGTGGTTTCATGCTCACGTTGTGCCAAGTCTGAAAAATTCAAGAGAATCTCCCTTTTACACATGAATTCCTAAACAAACCTTGCAAATGAGCACAGGCCTTTAGAGCCAGATGGCAGAGAATGAGATGGCATATCTAGGAGTAGGTGTCAGGTCGAATACGGAGAACCTCCGAGGCAAACACATCCACCCAATCTCAAAAAACAAGGTTCCACACTGAGTTGATTTTGCCCATGTTGAATTTAGAATATTCTAGCATTTTAATAAGATTTTTTTAAAGCAATACAAAATAAATTATGATTCATCGTGTCAGCACTTTATTTTGTAAGTTTATTAGCACACAGTGACATAAATTTTAAGGGATAAATAAATGTGCTGAGATGATTCTTAAAATATTCCCCTTGCTTCCTTTTACTCTATGACCCTGCTCTCCATCTGCACCCACAACAAATTTGAGCAAGCTAGAAAATATGCTTACAACCCTAGGGAAAGATATACCAAAGCAAAACTCAGAGAACAAAGAGACAAAGCCATGGCTTGTGAGTTTCAAAGTAGGCCGCTGAAACCCATGCCGGAGATAATAGCTTTTAAAGGGTTTCTGAGTCTCAGAAGCCAGCTTTTTGAATATCAAAAGGCCACCATATACCCTGAACAATAGACTGGGGAAAAATATAGCCTCCTCTCTAGCTTTCAGCTGAGGGCCAGATTTCATAGGCTGGATAGAAGAGATAGTTTGAAAAGAAGAAAACCAGACGAGGGTGAGCATTACAGAGAGACACCACTGTGGATAGCTGCCCCTGAGTTGTGTGAGGTCGACCAGAGGTCTGACCAGGATGGAATTGCACAGGGCTCTTCAACCTTGTTATTACTGATATTTTGACTGGATAATTCTTTGTTGTGGGGGCTGCCCTCAGCACTGTAGTATGTTTAGCAGCATCCTGGGTCTGCACCTACTAGAGGCTCATAGTACCTCCAAGTTTTGACTATCAAAATTAACTCCAGAAGTTGCCAAAACTCTACTGAGTTGAGAACCAATGAGATAGAGCAAGCATGAGAGTAAGAGAGAGAGAGATTATATACACATACATATCTTTCTAATAAAAAAAAAAGTTGCATGTTCTTAATGCAGAAAACTGTAAGAACACAAAAAAATCACCCTCCACAAAACTAGCTAACTGTATTCACACAGAAATCATTATTGTTCATGTTTTGTCTACAGACAATTTTCATATATATTTATTTATTCCCAAATAACCCAAAAGTGGGGCCCTATTACCATATGTCATATAACCTGTGATTTCTTTTTACTTAACAAGATATCATGAATTTTCAGAGGGGTATAGCATTCCTTAACACACTCATAATCTAATCAGCCAATTCCGAACTGCTGAACATTTAGGTTACTCCTAGAATTTCACCATCATCGGTAATGCTCTGAGGAACATCTTCCTATATTTCTTTGATTGTTTTCTTAGGATAAATTCCTAAGGAATATTGCTACTAGTGAAAACTGCTATTTGGCAGTCCTGTCCAAAATTTTTACTATTTCACTGTTTTAAGTTATAGTTTGCTGATTTAAAATGTAACCTTCTATTCCTCTAGGGTCTTTACCTTTCCACAGTGCTTCCCATTTTGCCAAGTATGCAAGGCAGCTACCAGCTGTCCCTTTTTACTGATAAGAAAATTGGTATTCATGGCAGTTCAATGACTGGCCCACAGCAACACAATTATTTAGCAATACCTGAACAACACCATCTCATCTGAGCCCTGGGTTTTCATTACTGCTCACACTGGCAATGTACATACTGCCAAAAGTGAAGTAATCCAGGGTGATTAGTATGTTCCCCACTCATGGATGTTAAGATAATTCTTGGTTATGAGTTGTGTCTCTAAGCACAACTTTGTATAGATTCTAGAGGTCCCAAAACATACTCAAGGCCATGAAACCTTAGAAGAGTGAATTTACCACTTCTCATGCAAAATTCCACAACCAATCTCATCTCCCAGTGCTGACTTAGAGAGATAATATTTAAAGATGCTAATTCTAACATCTGTTTCCTTTTTATCCCTGAAGCCAGATTATGCTGGTACAGTCTGTTTTTACTCCCAGTTATAGTCTGACACAGATTTATTACCGATTAATTTCTTATCGAGGAAAAACAACCCCATCATAAGTATTTGAGATAATGACATCTAAGGATTTTATATTACTTTAACTCTGAATGGTTAGACTACCGAGTGCATCCAATGTTCATTACCCCTTAATGTTTGCATTCTTTTTCATGTTTTGATCCTCAAAAAAAAAAGAAAGAAATGAAAATGCTACCCACTGCTTAGTCATTTTTTAAGTTTAATGAGATTAAATAAATTCTGAGGGAGAAAAGAGTACAGCTTAATAATGTTTTAAGTGGTTTGCAGAAACATTCCTTCTACCATGGGCACAATTTCAAACCAAAGCCAACTTCTGCAGTGCCACTGAAGGCTAATAAATGCCTTAATAATATACAGAAGAAAAAAAAAGGAATGAGTTGATTAGATACAGAAATATCTGAGACCTCTGAAATAAAATCAGGAAAACAGCTCAATGGCACTCAGAGACAAACTTCCAACGAAGAATTGTCCTGCCACCCCAGTGACTCACTCCACTATCATTAATACCATTAATAATAAGTGATCTTCTTGGCAGCATATGTTGAGGTAACTGACACCCAATCAATGGAGTGTTAAAATTCCGGATAAACCTTGAATTTTCCTCGGTTCTAACAATACCTAGAAAATAAGCACAATTTGGAACATCATGTAACTTTTCTTTTTTCTGGAACCTAGTTGATGCCAATCCTCCCTTTAGCTAATTACAATTCTTTTGCAAGGTCGTACTTTTTTTAACAAAGTATTCAACTGACTGTACTCACTTTAGCAGCACATATACAAAGTATTCAACCCATTCATCCATATATGTTATTTAACTTTTCCCAGTTGCCTATCTAGTCCTTGGAGCTCTTCTGATTGTGTTTCTCTCTGTGTTTAAGATGATTACCTTCCAATACACTTCCTTTCTAACAGTAAGACACCCAACTGTGTAAATGTACATTATATAAACCTGAAATGAACAGAGTCTGACAAATTATAACATGGTCGTTACTTGATCCTTGGAGTCTGGAGCAAAGGGATACATTTGATGTGACACTGCCTGGGTAAAAGCAAATATCAAATAGCTGCAGTCATCTGAACACATAAACCATTAGGGACCTCCCAAAGAAACTGAGGAACCAACAAACAGGAAAAAATGCAGGCAGATTGACAATAAACAGGGATGAAGTACTGATACATATAACACAGATAAACCTTAAAACTATTGCTTGATTTTATTATTAAATGAAACCATAACGAGAACCCCCTATATGGCACAGGAAAATCTACTCAATCATTTATAATAACCTCAATGGGAAAAAAGAATGGATCTATTTATATACATGGCTGATTCACTTTGCCATACACCTGAAACAAATACAGCATTGTAAGTCAACTATGCTTCAATAAAATTAATTTTTTAAAAATAATAATTAAATAAATAAAACTAGCCAGTTACAAAAGTCTACATAGTGTATGATTCTCTCAATATGAAATATTCAGAATAGGCAAATCCATAAAAAAAGAAACCAGACCAATAGCCAAGGGCTGGTGGAAGAGAAATTAGAGAGTGACTGCTAAATGGATATAGGGTTTTGTTTTTAGGGTGACGAAAATGTTCTATAAATAAGTAGTGTGATGGTTGTATAGCTCTGTCAATATACTAAAACCACTGAACTATATACTTTCAATAGGTGAATTTTATGATACATGAATTTTATCTCAATAATGCTTAAAAACAACAACAACAAAACAGGCAGACAGAAAGAAGGAATCAGAAGAAAAGACCCAGGGGGGCTGAGAGGTACTGGAACCTCAGTCACAAGGAGAAGCTTCTCTTCTTATTGATCTAAGTTGATGAGGTTTCCAGACAACTCTGATGTGACTAATTAGAATTAAAAAAAAAAAAAAAAAAGATAGGAATTCCTGCTGTGACACAGTCTGTTAAGAATCCAACTGCAGCAGCTCAGGTTGCCACAAAGGTGTGGTTTTGATGCCTGGCCCAGCTCTGTTGGTTAATGGATCCAGTGTTGATGTGCAGCTATGGTGTAGGTCACAGCTGCAGCTTGACTCCAGTCTGTGGCCCAAGAACTTCCATAGGCTGCAGATACCACCATAAAAATTTTTTTTTTTAATTTTTTAAAGATAACATCAACAATGGATCTGTTCTCACCTAGATTCAGCAGATATTGCCCAGCACCTCCTAGCTACCCAAAATATAGAGACTACTGCCCTCCAGGAGTCACAAGCTTTTAACTAGAAAACAAAATATTTTTTAAAGTAAAGGAAGAGAGTACAACTGTTAAGAATGATTCTTTTCAGATGATGGAATTACAAATATTTTTGTAGTTCTCTAGAATATAATGACTTTTTATATTATAAAGAGAAGGAAATTTTTTAATTAAAAAGTAAGAGAGAAAAATATAATAAGTGCCCTATTAGAGTTACAGAAGGACAACAGAAGGAGAAGGGAGTTAGGGCTAAGGAAAATCAGAGAGAGCTGGACAGGCAATCATTGGGTATTAGTCCCAAGAGATGGCAATCTTGGGCTTCCAAAGGCCTGAGGATGTCTGTCCATTCTTTATTCCTGACTTGGAGGTCATGAGAAAGGCTGGCTGGAGCCTCAAGACTCATTAGCCCCTGCCCCCCGAAACCCCTCCCCCAGGCCCACTCTGGGGAAGCAAAGGGGCTACAGGCTCTGGACCTAGGAAATGCCGTCCACTCCCCCTGGCCACCCACCCATGTCCACCCACCATTAGGGCCAGCTTTTTGTTTCCATAAAGGCAGGAAGATTGTTAACAAATGGAAATCATTAGGAAGGAATTAGCTTCTGGATCGGAGCCAGTGGGTACCACTTCAGACTCTTCTGTTGTTGCCAAAGCACATAACACAGTAAGACGGTTTGCCGCAGAAGAAAACACAGAGAGCTGTGCTATTATTAATGCACGTACAGGGTGGCCACAGGTAGGGGAAAGCCTCTAAAAGTACAGTTATGCTGTAGGAGAGATGACTGCCTTTTCAAAGCTAATGCCTGGTGTTCATTTTTCATTATGAGCTGTGTTCACTGCCACAATTCTCACCCCATCTTCCTTTGCCTTGAGCTTGTGGTTATCTCAGCCTTCTCTGATGGAACAAAAGACACTGCCAAAAACTACACTGGCTCAAACCCCTGGTCCAGCCATTCCTGAGCTCTGAGTCCAACAGGGGGAGAGAGCCTATTATGAGAAAAGAGCATGGGCTTTAGGTTTGAATCCTAGTTCAATCAACCCATCAAGCTAAGTGACTTTGAGAAAGTTATTCCAGCTTTCTGGTGCTTTGTATTTTCCTCCATAAAGTGCACACAGTTTTAACAATGTCCTCCTAGGGTGGTTGTGATAACTATTGCAAATAATATACACACAGTTACTTGGCACCACAGATATGGAACAAATTTGAAGTCACTTTCATCAATTCTCTTAATGGAAGATTCTCTAAAGTAACATCCCTAAAAGTTTACAGACAATGCCTATGAATTGTGTCATTTTTCTTCCTTGATTTATTTAGCTCATTTATATAATTATGTATCTATAAACCCACATACAACGTACATAGATAGGTATACACATACCTACCTATATAGCATCTCCTTTGTTAGAACTGCTTTGGTTTCAAGTGACAGAAATTCAATTTCACTGGCTAAGAACCCTTCCAAAAGTTTAGAGAATATTTGCCAATTCACATAAATGCAAAATCCAGGGGCAGTTTAGTTTTAAGCACAGCTGTATTCTGATACCTAAATAATGCCATCATAAATGTGTCTCTCTTTATACCTTAATCTCTACTTTTCTCTGTGTGGTTGAATAAATTAACATACATTGAATAGTGTTAGAATAGCTATGGGCTCAGAGTATAAATATTTGCTACTATCATCTCATTTAACCTTCCCCACCACTCTATGAAGCATGTACCACTAGTGTCCTGCTTTTGTAGATCTAAAAAATGAGGAGTTCCCAAGTGGTTCCACAGGTTAAAGATCTGGCACTGTCACTACTGCAGCACAGGTCACTGCTGTGGTGCAGGTTCAATCCCTGGCCCCAGGACCTCCATAAGCCATATATGCAGAAAAAAAATGAAAAAGAAAAAAAAAAAAACTGAGACACAGGGAAGTCAGATAGCTACTCAATCACCAAGCTGGACCAGGCAGTCTGATTCAAAAGTCTTTTCCTGACCACTTCTCCAAACTGCCCCCTCAATGGAGGCTCAAAGGAGGTTGAGCCCCAAGTGCAAAGAGGTAAGAACCCTAAAGATAGGTGCTTCAAGTTAGAGCAAATGCGCAAGAAAGTTCCCGTTTCAGATCTATGCCTTTCTTTTTGAAGCATACTATAAGCTCCTTTTCCTGTAATCCATGCATGGATCCTCTCAATCCAACACAAAGTCAGGAGTTACACCCACTTAAAAATTCTGGAGACAGAACCTGGTTGGAATATGAGTTTCAGTATTGGTTATTCTTTGCTGACAATTGCATCTCCCATCCCCAGTCTATTTTCTGCTCTTGTCTGTCCTTATCTGTGTGCCCTGAGGCTGACCTATGTACACTGAACTCTGGGTTACTTTTTCCTCTGACCTCTAGCTGGGTATGGCCAATGGTCACTGCCCATGTCCCTTCAGGCCCACAGGTGGGGACAGTTACCATGGTTTCTAGTCCTTGAGTGCTTCACCCCCTCTAGTTGGTTTTCTTTTTCCTAAACTTTTTTCATTTTTTAAAATTTTTATTCAAGTATAGTTGATTTATAAGGCTGCAATAATTTCTGCTATATACCAAAGTGACCCAATCATACAGATACACATATCCATTCTCTCTCAGATTCTTTTCCCCCATAGATTATTACAGAAAATGGGGTAGAGTTTTCTATGCTATACAGCAGGTCCCTGGTGACCAATCATTTCATGTACTTCAGTGTGCATATGCCAATCCCAGACCCCCACTCCATTCCTTCTACCACCCCTTTGGTAACCATAAGTTTTTCAAAGTGTATGAATCTGTTTCTGTTCTCAAATAAGTTCATTTGTATCCCTTTTTTTTTTATATATTCCACATAAGGTGATATCATATGATGTTTATTTTTCACTCTCTGACTAATTTCACTTAGTATGATAGTTTCTAGGTCCACCCATGTTGTTGCAAATGGCATTGTTCCATTCTCTTTATGGCTGAGTAATATTCCACTGTATTCTGTACCACATCTTCTTTATCCATTTATCTGTTGATGGACATTTATGTTGCTTCCATGTCTTGGCTATTATAAATAGTTCTGCCATGAACACTGGGGTGCACCTATCTTTTCAAATTATGGTTTTCTTTGAAGAGATGCCCAGGAATGGGATTGCTAGATCATATGGTAGTTCTATTTTTAGTTTTTTGAGGAACCTCCATACTGTTTTCCATAGTGTTTGAACCAGTGCACATTCCCACCAACAGTGTAAGAGGGTTTCTTAACCCACAACTTTGCAAAGAGCCCCTTCACCCCATGCTCTTCAATGACAAATCCTTGAGTTTGCCATCAGTTTCAAGGTTCATGTGATGACTTCTACAGGCCCTCAGCATTTCCACCTTGGTGAATTTCTTCCTTCATAAAAAAAACAAAACAAACAAACAAACAAAAAACAACTATTGGAAATTTTTATTTTACATTTTTAGAAATCTTTATTTTTATCTGACATAATGATGAAATGATGAATATAATCCAGGCTGGATTATAGCCACTTTTTTCCTTCTGGTTTTCAAAGAAATTAAAACATTTTCATGGGCTTGTAAAATATGATGGGTCCCAGCCACTGAGCTTGCTATGTTTAAGTTGGCCCTCACTGTTTTCTGCCAGGATTTTGAAAATGTAACCTCTTCTGTCTACCTAACAGACAGAAAATGAATAAGAACTCCCAGGTAGATAGGCTACTATCAAGTTAAAATCATGATCCTTGGATCAAATTTCCCCAACATATTGATTCCATTACAGTAAACCCAGAGTCCTTGTCCCTAAGCAGATCCTATTTCCAAGTCATAGCTATAATGACAAGATAGTAACAGAAAGTGAGTATCCAGTGTTGAATTCGTTCCTAATTCATTTATTACTCACCACATTCCAGCGACTGAAGACACCACAATTGGAGACTTCATGAATAAACCTCGCCTTCCTATAGGTAAATCTATCACTCTATAGGTGTGAAGGAGAGAACTTTTTCTCCATGTTCTCACAAAGACCCCAATTTTGAGGTCTCCCAAGAGTGAAGAGCAAGGTCAGAGTTTGCTTTGTTTTGTCTTTAAAGGAGAACTGGGATTTTTTTGAGGATGCACATGGCCTTTCATTGGTCATTGGTTAAGTATTAATGATAGTGAAGGTTGTATTTAGGATTCTATGTGCTTAGGCAACTTGCAGTCCTTGGCCACCTCACAGTCCAGGGAGAGGAAAATGGATAATGTACAAGGATGCTGGAAAGAAGATTATCTTTACATCTGCTAGATGCTATTTCTTTATGCTGGAAAGAAGATTGTATTTACATCTGCTAGACAGCAGATGTATTTCTAAATCTAAGGCAAAGTGATTGATTTTCTATAGGAGGTGAACGCTTCATCCGCTACGAGAATGTAGAACCAATGCCACCTTAGGTTTATTTTGTTTCTTTCCACCTTCAGTTCTAATTTCAAGGTAATTCCCAACTGAAATCTCTAAGCCTCTAGATCTCTCTGCATCCCCTTGCCAGTTGGTTCCTTGACGTACAAGAGGAGTGAGGAGGTCCCGAGAAGGATAGGGAAAGCTGAGCATTTGCCCCTCAGCACCCTAGATATCAACCATAAAACTAATGAACTGTGGCAACTGAATTGTCTAACTTCATTCTAAATGATGTTTTGGTAAAGTTCATCTTTGTTTTTAATTATCATCCTAGTTTCATGAATGTCAAATCTCAGGTACAGCTTCTCAGCTCTCTGAATCTTGTTTGCATTCTTCTCACTATTAAGCCCATGATACGTGATGGCCCACTTGACTGGATACTTGAGCTACAAATCCCCTCTTGGAAAAAATGAAATAAAATTTTTTTTTAAGAAAACTATTTTATTTTTACAGAATCAAATCTGTAATGGTCTCCGAAAAAAAAAAAAAATCACCCTGATTCGATGAATCTCAATTTTGATGTGTTGCTGAGGATGGTGTTTTTAAGTACATTGCTCTTAACTATTCATAACCCAGTTATAAGTTCATGTTTATTTTATGTCTTTTTTTCCTTCATCCTCTTATGACTATATGACATTTACCCTGACAAGTTTATAAAGAATATTGAGGCCGATACTTGCTGGTCTTAGTAGAAATTAATCAAAATCCATCTGTTCCCTCTCAGCCTGGACAATTTCATTACAACTAAACCAGGGATTATAGGATTCTTACATCTTCTTCTTCTGCTTTTTTTTTTTTTTTTTCCAGCACAGTTCAGTTGATTTAGAAACAATGATTAAAGCTGCTTACTTTCAGGAAGATTGTTTCCAATCTCCCCTTTCTTGCAAGGCAGAGAAAGATGAAAGCTTCTTGATACTGAAATATTTATATCTAAGACTAGAAATCTGTATCAGAGGCATGATGAATGATTCTACCCAAAGACTTTTTATTTTAAAGTCGTATTTCTTATCTTTACACTTCATTTTGCTTACAAGCTGGAGGAAATAAGCCCTAAATACTCTCATTGCCCCCACCCCAGATAGATTTTCTATCTTTATTTATTTGTAAATCCAGTGTGGCATAATAAAAAGACTCAAAGGTAAAGATTACCTTTCTGACACTGACTATTTATAGGGGATAAATATCCGTTATCCTTACGAAGCCTCAGAAAGACTGCCTTCAAAGGAATGCAGAACACAAATTAGAGGGAATGAATTTAAGCCTCCCGCAAGGAGATACCTTGATCTAGGATTCAAGAAATCTAAAGAATTAGAAGTGATTACTAGAGAGTGATTCTGGGTTTACCCAGCCTCACACAGGTGCTATAACTGACTATTCTTTTTTTTTCTTTTAATATGGTTTCCATATTTTTCTCCCTCTAATGCCCTTTTGGTTGAGGGTAAAATGCTCAGATCTTCAGTATACAGTTGGATACCCTTTGATAAATGTATACACTCAGAGGACCATTGCTCCAATCAAGATCTAGAACGTTCTCCAGTCTTAACCCTTTTTGCGTGTGGCTGTTTTTAAAATATGAGCATTATTGCAGCCCTCCGCTACTTGGGGGGAATTCCACTCTAAAATCCAAAAGGAATGAAACAAAACCAATGACCTAAAGCCTGGTTCCCTAGGGAGCCAGATGCTGTTTGAAACCAGTCCATGTCCAGGGCCTTTTAACAATATAACAAAAAAAAAGGAACTGATCTTGACCGGCAGGCAGAAGGGGAAGGCGTCATGACCCAAACATCAGATTAGAAATACAATGATTCCCTGGGACTAGACACTAAATCCTGGCAGACGACACAGCCTTTGATCTTCTGAAATGGATAAATTGAATGAAGCAAGGCCAATTCTGGGCCAGACTGTTGGACGAGATTCTTTCTTTTTTTTTTTTTTTTAAAGTTCCTAACTGTTCTACATAGACATTAAAACTTTGATTCCTGCAGACCTAGAAGCTGTCCTTCTGCCCTTGACATTTCCTCCTTCCTCATAAGTTTCTGTATAGCAGAAAATCAGTTCTCCACCTCAATTCCCAGACCTCAGTCAGGATGCTGCCCCTCAGGGGCACTTCCTTGTAAAGCAGAGGGCCTGTTACACAAAAGGTAAATGATAAACACCCATTCTGAGAAAGTTTGCAGGGACTCTAGTACAGATACAGCCTAAAGAGGGCAAAGTGCTCTTGGCTTCATTCGGGTATTGCTGCTCGGGGAACTACATACAGAAACTGGACAGACTGTAGAGGATAATTTTTAAAAAGCTAAATTATGCAAAGTTGTTTCTGCTGGCCTGTTTTTTGCTGTTGTTGTTTTTCCTTTTTCTTTTTATGGCACTTTTTCTTTTTTCTTTTATGGCACCTGTGGCATGTGGAAGTTCCAGCACTAAGGGTTGAATGGGAACTGCAGCTGGGGCCATACCACAGCCTCAGCAACAACAGATCCAAGCCACATCTGCGGCAAGGCCAGATACTTAACCCACTGAGAAAGGCCAGAGATCAAACCCACATCCTCATGGAGACTACACTTGGTCCTACCCCGCTGAGTTACAATGGGAACTCCTCTGCTGGCTTGTTTTTTAAAACAAGGAGCTCTAACCTTGTAAGTTTTATTGTCACTACACTGTGGTACTGAAACCATCCACGTATGTGTGGGGCTCCTAGGCACACAAGCTTTTCTGTGTCCCCCATTTCTTATTTTCGGGAAATGGGCTTTAGCCTCCATGACTTTCCCTGAGTTCCAAAAAAAGCAGATTCAAACAGTTGCTAATCAGGGAAGGTCCCTACCTGAAGAGTCAAGAGAAAATGGTGCAGTCTTGGGACAGGGTCCCGGTTCCTCCTCAAGGAATATACGTAACAAATATATATAACATTATCTTTGAGTTCTTCCACAGAACTGAAACCCCCCAACAAATGGAAGACATCGATGAAGCATTCTTCATTCCAAAATAAGGATCATCAGAACCAATCCTGGGACCACCTAGACACCAACTTTGAAAAACAATGCAAGTTCACAACTACGCTGATCCTTATCAATGGCCCTATTTTTCACTGCCAAACTATTAAACCACCTCCCAATCTCTCCAAAGGTGCGTGGGGAGGGGGGAGACAGTCTTTAAGGCATTAGCCTGCTGTGGCTCCCTTTGCCTGGCAAAGCAATAAAGCCATCTTTTTCTCCTTGACCCCAAACTCTGTCTTCAAGTTTGTATTCAGCACCTGTGGACAGAGGCCGAGTTTCCGCAACAGTATCAGACCATCCAAGTTCAGATTTTGGCTCTGTCACATACTTGATGCGTGACTTTGTTTTTTTGTTTTTGTTGTTTTGTTTTTTTTTTTTTTTGCTTTTTAGGGCCGCCCCTGTGGTATATGGAAGTTTTCAGGCTAGGGGTCGAAGTGGAGCTACAGATGCCGGCCTATACCACAGCCACAGCAATGCCAGATCCGAGCCACATCAGCGACCTACATCAGAGCTCACAGCTAAGCCAGATCCCTGACCCACTAAGTGAGGCCAGGGATCGAACCTGCATTCTCATGGATACTAGTCAGATTCATTTCTGCTGTGCCATGATGAGAACTCCCTGATACCTGACTTTGAACAGACTTTGAATAGTACTTCTCTGTACTTTCAGCTCCACCTCTGTAGGATGTGGGCAGTTCTGGCACCCACCTCAGGGTCAGCAAGCTTTTCCCATCAAGGGCCAGAAACTAAGTCCTTTATGCTTTGTGGATGGTGTGGTCTCTGTCACAATCACTTAGCTCTATCAAAGCAGCCCCAGACAGTATGCAAACAAATGGGCGTGGCTGTGTCCCAGTAAAACTTTATTCAGGGACAGTGAAAGAGGACTCTCATAATTTTGGGGGGTCAAGAAATATTCTTTTGATTGTTTTCAGGAGTCAAGAAACATTCTTTTGATTGTTCCAACCCCTTTAAAAAGTATAAACGATATTCTTAGCTCACAGACTGTACAAAAATAGGCAGCAGCCAAATGTGGCCTGTGGGCCGTAGCGCATCAACTCTTGAATTTGCGCACAGGGTTGTTAGAATATTAACACATACAGAGCTCTTAGATCTATGCCTGACACATCATAAACACTACTTCCATGTTATGATGTGTGACTATTACCTCTCAGAATGTGATTAATGCAACAGAGAATACACACTCCACGGGTCTCCTATCAGTATTATTTCCCAGAAAGTTGATCATCTGGGCTTCTCCTTTGGAGAAAAATAGGCAGGGGTCCTAAGAGAGAAAATGATCTTAGTGTATTCCTGCAATAACTAAGAAAGATACAGTGAACACAGTCTCCAGATACGGATCCAACATATAAAGTGTACCATTGTATAGATCCCATCATTTGGGGAATGATTTTTTTAAAGCCATCGCTGTCCATTTTTGCACATTAAATCCCACAAAGAGATTTATTTACAGCATTAAATCATTTCCTTGCTGCCTAGCTACATTTTTAACTATTAAAATATTCATCACACACTCTAAGAACCTAATGCCAAGTGTTTTATGGCCTTTTAAAGGATGGCTTCTTTAAAAAAAAAAAATCACTTTCAAATGTGGATGTCAGTTTCCAAGCGAGTCTGATGAAGAGCAGTCCATTGTCAAACAGCCAGGAGATAAACATGAGATCATTGCCCTGGAAAGCACCCCTGCAGATGGGCTGAATAAACAGAAATGTGCGTGATACACAAAGCTGTGGGGATGGGAAGGATGGAAGAGTTGGGGGCAAAATATTTTTGCTTCCTTCTATGAGAAACACTCTGCTGTCTATAGCAATGATTATCTACAAGGAGCAATTGGGCCCCTAGGCAAGCTTTGGCAATGTCCGTAGACATTCTTGGTTGTCACAACTGGGTTGAGGGATGGCAATGGCCACAGCATCTAATGAGTAGTGGCCAGGGATGCTGTTAAACATCCTCGAAGGCACAGCAGGGCCCCTCCCCCCAATAAAGAATTAGCTGGCCCCAAATGGTCAGTAGTGTCAAGGTTAAGAAACCCTGGTCTATAGGAATCACCCCAGCTGACCCCCACCCAACATTTGACATTATTTCACTTTTACATTGAATGGGCTATGATAGGTATGTGTCAAATGACTAAAGACAAACCTGAGAAAGCATCCTTCCCTATGTTTCTATTAAGGATCACCATTCAAAGTGAACTCCCCATCCACCCACATTCTCAAAGGCACCGTAATGGAAAAACTGCAAGACTGGTGGTCGTTTAAATTATACAGATTAATTCAATTACCCTGAAGAACACTGGTACCAAATCACCAGATTGCTGAGCAACTGATGCTCATTTGGTAATTCAATTTACTAAAGAGGTAATGTGACAAATGTTTAAAAGTTAGTCAACTGCAACCAGTTCCAAGCTGTGCAACGAAGTCTCTTCTTCCTGGGTGTCAATTTGGATCCAACTCTACTCCTTATCATCCACCAAAAGGAACTTGCTCAATTCCATTATATAAGAACCCTTCAGACTCACATAAGGCAAAAGAAGAGCCAAGAGTCAACCCCCATCCTTATACAAAGACCCAAAATACTAAACAGACAGGGAGACGTGATAAAAACTTCCAGATCGATTTATGGAGAGTCCGAGTCATTCTGATGATCCTAATGTAACTAAAAATTACAAGGACATTCATTAACATTGAATGTTTAATACTGTTTTTAATTTTTGTGAGATCAGTTTAAAACTTTGCATAATAACAATCTTTCAACTGCATTTATAGAGTGCTTTACAATTCGATTTAAATTCATCTATATTTGTAGAGTGCTTAATAATTTATGAAGTGCATTCACATATATTTTTTCACCTCTTCTGAGAAGAGGTGGCAGATATTATCATCCTTGATTTACAGGTAAAAACACAGGCTTTATCCTTTGGCTCAAGAGAATATTCAACTGATGGCATCATGTTTTACAAAGTTGCATCAGGAGTGAGTATGGCACAGACAACTCTTTCAGTTTTCTACGGCTTAAAAGACTCCCAAAATTGGAGACTTAAACAGTAACTATTGCATTGTACTTCATAATGTACTGAGATAAGACTCCAGGGGGAGCCTGGCTGAGCAATGGCACTCACTGGAATTGCAGGTGTTCCTCTGATACTCAGCTGCTGGCTGGGTCAGAGGATTCAAGGCAGCTTCACCCCCCAAACCTGAGAGGGCTGATGCCAGCAGGGCTCAGCACCTGTGTGTTTGCTTGTACTCTCTCCTGGCTGTTGCCTTTGATCCTATTCATTCCCAAGGCTTCATCCACTGTTGCTACACCAGGGGCATCTGTGCTCCCAAGACTCCTGGACCCAAAGGGTACCTCTACCTCACAGGCACCTCCAACTTAACACCTCCAAAATGGAATTCACCATCTTCCCTCCAAAGCCTGCCTCTCCCCCTACCTTCACCGTTACACCAAGTGCCACAGTCATCCACCCTATTTTCCAAGTCTGCCTCCTGAGGGTCATCCATGACCTCTTCACCCTCATTTTCTTCATTAAATTGATAAATCAAAGCTTATGGATTCTAACTCCTAAGATGTGCCCACTTCCCTCCATTCTCACTCCCACTGTCCTAGTTCATCCTCACTTCCTTTCTCCCTCACTGACACTACGGACAGAATCCTATCTATACCTCTCTCCTATGTCCCCTGTCTTGCTTCCATACAATCCAGGCTGACCTTTCTAAAATCTAAATACAATTATGTCACTTCCCATTTTAGATGGGAGATATACTGTTAAAGATAAAATCCAAACTCTTTAATGTGATTTACAAATTCTGTGCTGTGTAATTCAATTTGAAGACATCCAAATGCTATCCTGCCCCAAAATTGTTCTCAAATTGGCACTGCCAGTAAAAGGTCCCAATGACCTATTCCTTCTAGTCAAAGGGTTTGGAGTGTCTGTTGATTGCAATTGGTATATCTAAGGGGAATATCCCCAATTAACCCCATATCAACCATTAACTCCTTTACTGGGGTTTATTCATCAAAGTATCTCTGGGACCATTCAATTCTTTGGGAATGGGTCACAGAATAGGTAAGTTTTGAGAAAAAGCAAGGGTTGGGAGTTCCCATTGTGGCTCAGTGGGTTAAGAACCCTATTAGTATCCATGAGGATGCAGATTCAATCCTTGGCCTCGCTAAGTGGGCTAAAGGATCTGGCACTGTTGTGAGCTGTGGTGCAGGTCAGCAGCTGCCACTCTGATTCGACCCCTAGCCTGAGAACTTCCATATGCATGGGTATGGCCCTAAAAAGACAAAAAAGAAAAAGAAAAAAGGCAAGGGTTGTCAAAGTCAGTGCTTGAAGCCATTTCTAATGCATGACAGTTAAAATAACTTACGCATATACATAAAATACTCGAGCATCTGGAGAGACTCTGTACACTGAAATTATCCTGCATGCCACTTTTGGATGAAGAAATTAGAGAGTAATCAATATTAGTCAAAAAATAAAACAGGTGTCCAATGAATGGAAGAGTGGAGACAGCCACCTTTGATCCCAAATTTCAAAATTATCTGGGGAATCATCCAATCATCTTTACTTGGTAAGATTATCATCATTAGAGAATCAATTAAATCCCCCCAAAATAAATTCCATGGATGACTTATATGCATGGTTCACATATAAATTTGAAGTATCAATCATTTCTGGAAATTAGGGACCCATCAGGTAAGACGTAAAAATTATTTCCTTATATAGTTCAACCTCTACATTGTAAAAGTATTTATTACTACGGTTTGACTTGACCTTTAATATAATTTAACATTTTAAAGAACTCAAGTTATCTGTCTGCCTTGTCCATATTCTACTGATGTTTCACTTCTCCAAGGATCTATCCTGATGCCAAGAAAGGAAGAGACTTGTGGCCAACACCATCAGAAGAACCCCACCTCACTGACCCCTATGCCTGGGCAACTGGATGTTCCTGTAATGTTACTTCTTCACAGATCTCCTGCTTTCCTTATGTTTTTCTGACATATCTGCCACATTTTCCTCTTCTCCTTTTCCAGCAGCCTCTTAAGCCCCTACGTCTCATCACTCAGTTTCCCAAAGCTTCCTTATGTCATTTGCATTTAAGACCTGAATTCCAGTGATGATATTGGCAATGATGATTAGCTGACTTTTTTTTTATCACTTTGATGTTCTGTTTTCTGCACTATCTTCTATAATCCTCACAATATTGCTGCAATGTCTAGTAATAACACTAATAAGTATTATTAGTATCCCTTTTACAGATGGGGAATCCGAGGCTCAGAGAAGTCATTTTGCTGAAGTCATACAGTTAATTAACATTTTACAAGGATATTTTGATAATGCTACATGGGAAAATTCAATTGATTAGGACTCATCACACCAAATCACCTTTTTATACACTGAAATATTTATATGTAAAGTGATATGATGTCAAAAATTCTTTGCCAGAATGGGTAGGATTTAAATGTAACAAGTGTGGCCACAAATTGATGATTATTTTAAGTGGGTAATAGTATGTGGCTGTTCTACTCATTCTACTTCTGTGAATATTTCAAAGTTATCAAACAAAACATTGGGCTTTTAAAATGTCATCTTTTTTTTTCCATGCAATTAAAAACAACCCAAGCCATTCAATGTTGGAAGACACTTTCAAAATATTCCATTATGCACCCAGGTTTACAAATACCTAATATGGGGGGATATGGGAAGAGTAGTCCAGCTTTAGATACAAGTGTTTCATCTTTGTCCCCCAAGTTTATTTTTTTCCAAGACCTCTGTAATATTCATTGCATACTTGTTCTTACTGGAAGAGACAATTACCCCTGGTGCTGTGTCCAACTGCATGGTGTTATCTTTTAATTAACCTGTGTAGCCTTTTTTACTTAACCTAGTTTGAGAAGTGACAGCCACTTGGCCTGTCTAAATAATGTTCGCCACTGTTCCTGCATCAGGTCTATTCAATCAAAACAATAGTTCCTGGTGTGTGGTCCAGCTAGCTCTCCAGAGCTGGTAATGCTTTCTATTCAGCTGTGATTCTTGTCACAACGTCAGTGTTGCAACTTGTCTTGCTAACCAGAGGGTTGAGAAGTGTTTCAATATATGAAACACAGATTGATCTAATATGTCCTCTTCTCTCAGCTTTTTTGTGGAAAAGCTGTTCTGAAACTCTGCTTAAAAACCCTGCCACCAACTTACAATATCCAGTATTGTGAACATGCAGGATTTTTGGATGCTCAGATACCTGCTGAAGGGTTAGATGAAAAGAACCACAACTCTGGATGAAAATGGATCCGTATGTAGCTAAATCTCTGAAAATGTGCATATCCTGGCATTTTGCAGTGCCATATCTAGAAATTTATCCTAAGAAAAATAATTTCACAGATTCATAAAGATGTATGTGTAAGAATAGTCAAAGCATGTTTTTTTTCTTTCTTTAGTAATAATAAATAGCTAGAAAGAGTCTCACTGTTCAACAGTATGAGATTGGCTTAATGAAATGAACTGGAGACTTTAAAAATGTTCATGTAAATATTTTTATGGAGGAGGGTCCTTTAAATCCTGTTAGTAAATAGTAGGTTACCCAGAAATACGCATAGAATGAATATGTATATATAGCTTAGCATGAATAAATTATATCTATACATGTGTGTACAATTTGTGTGTGTATGTGTTTGAGGGAGTGTTGGTGGTGTGTACACAGCCTAGGTCTGGACTGATAAATACTAGAGTTTTCCTCAAGTGGTTTTTTCCCCCATCTATATTTTCATATATTTTACAATGAATATTAGTAGTTAGGTGAAAAAAAAAAAAGTAAACAAAAATAGCAGATAATACACATTCTGTCTAAATGTGGTTCAAGAGTTCAGATAAAAGGAAAATGAAATAACCCAGAGAAGATGTTAAAAACCTTTTGGGAGCCTAGTCTCAATAACGAAAAGCCTTTCAGTATTAATTATTGAATAGAACCAGAGGAAAAGGTAATGAGGAAAGGAGCAGAGATAAAAGGGAAGAGTTATCTTGCAATTGGTAAGAATACACAATTGTTACCAATTCAAAGCTTGGAGTGGGACTCACCTCCCCCCCCCCAAAAAAAAAAATAGGGAAATATTTTAACATATTTTCTCTTGCTTTTTAGGCTGTCAAAGCTCTTTGGAGCTCCTCGAATAAGCCAGCATTATCTGCTGACCATTATAGCAACCCCTCAGGGTAGGTTCTTCCAAAGGGTGGCCCTGGTGGTTCCATGCCTCGTTCAAGGTCATGGAGCTGGAAGCCTGGAGTTGAAGTTATGAATCCAGGTGTGCCCTTTACCACTATGCTTCAGAGGATCTCCATGAGAGAGGAAAGGGACCCAGGACTGCTCAGAGAGAAGCATGGTCACTGTTGTGTTAGTCACCAAGACAGGACCTTGGTGATGTCCGGGTCGGATTCTCTGAAGAGGAATGAGGTCAAGCTGAGTTGTACAGGCAGTAATGAGAGGACTGTTTCAGGAACCAGAAGTGAGCCTTTGTGACTATAAATTATTCAGGCTAGATGTTTACAATGAGCAGTCTAGCTTCAGGCCAATATTAACTTCCATTCCTATTACTATCAGATTAATTGCATTTTGTTGCTTTTTCTAAGTACACTTCAAATCAGGAAACTTATAATTCAGCAGTTAGTCATTAAAGTAACAGCAGATCTGCAACTATGCTATTTGAAGATGATCTACAAAATGAAACAAAAATTCAGGGTTGGGTGTTGGTTTTTTTTTTTTTTTTTTTTGGATGATAAACAGAGGAGTAATAATAACTAACCAGGATATTACTTCTAAGTTGAAAAATGTCTAAAGTGAAAAATTCTTCAGGTAACAAAAGAAATCAAAGCAAACAGATAAAAGAGGATGGAAGGAACATCAGTAAATTTGCATTTTAAATAATGGCTCTCAAACATGTATTAAAAGATATGGTCGCAAAAACTGTCATTGCAAGATTATACAAACCATGAAATATACAAATACTGTGTATGTTAGTATGTTGGCATACAAAGATAAGATAGACTTAAAGGGAAGTCAGTATTATCTGCCAAATTTCTAACACTAAAATATTAAAAAGTCATATTTCCTATGTACTTCAGAGACATATAAATATGCATATATATAAATTAGTCTTCATTTTTCATTGTTCCCCCACAATCGCATGCCTTTACGTGCAGATGATATCAAGTACCATTCCACTGCTAATCAATAAAACACAGTTTACATCAAATGACCGGAGAGTTGTCAATTTTTAAAAATCCCAGCCTCTCTTGTGGTTTGCTGACTTCAAAGACATGCATTAAGATTATTAAGCAAGTAATGATTGATTTATTACATAACATTAAGAAATGTTTTCTTTGAAGCACAAATTAAAAGGTCACGGATGCCCAGATTTTTTTCCAGGTTGAGAGTTAAAATGCAGAATAGATCATTTTGCTGCCCGTGAAGGACATATGAAGGGGTTTTGAAGTAACTCTCCTTTCCAGGCAATATTTTAATGAAATGCTTAATATTCTGCTGTGGATTAATGAGGCTGTTCCCTATTTTCAAACAATGGTGAACAATTAAGACTCAATTCTGAAAACAAATTGGCATTGCTGTTATTTGTGATGGCATTAAAATGACCATCGTGGGAGCAATGGGACATTATTTAACAGGACAGAAAATAACCACTGACATCAAGCAATTCAGTGGAGATATTTGAGGGCGAAAAAAAAAAATGTCTGTAGCAGCTGCTGATCCTAGAAATAAAGCTGACATTTTAGGATGAAAGCAATTTGACCAGCTGAAACCTCGACGTGCTTTGTGCCATGTTCAGAAGTCACCCAAAATGCATGCCAAGGTCCTAAATATCCACCATAAAGTCACTGGTTTGTGTAATTCCTCAGCCCTGGTTTCCAAATACTCAGAGGAGAAGAGATGGGTGCCTATCTTTGAAGAGCTCAGACTTGTGAATGAATGGAATTAATTAGCCACAGGAGTATTAAAAAATATATACATCAAGTGTGAGAAAAGGAATCTATGGACAAAGGTTAACTGGGAAGAAAATGACCTTCCAATTTAACTCAAAACCCAACCCAGGAGTTCCTGTTGTGGCAAAGGGGAAATGAATCTGACTAGTAACCATGAGGATGCAGCTTCAGTCCCTGGCTTTGCTCAGTGGGTTAAGGATCCAGCGTCACTGTGAGCTGTGGCATAGGTCTAAGACTTGGCTTGGATCTGGCGTTGCTGTGGCTGTGGTGTAGGCCAGCAGCTGTAGCTCCGATTCGACCCTAGTCTGGGAACCTCCGTATGCCACGTGTGTGATCCTAAAAAGAAAAAAAAAAATACAAGACTACCCTCAATACCCATATGATCTAAATAACCAGGAACTATACGGTTCAGCAAACTCACATCACAATGCAAACAGAATCATAAATTATATTTTCCCAGTGCCTTATTATGGAAAATTAGGATGAAATTTCAGTGTTATTCTACAAGTGGTCAATGAGAAAGAACTATTTTTCATGCCCAAAAGTCATCTGACATTAGGTAACTTTTCTCATACTTTCATGCACTATAATTCTGTTTACCTCACTATTTTTCTGACCAATATTCTTTCTAATTCTACTTCTTATAGCTCCAGTCCTTGCTTCCCTGGATGCAAAGTTATTTCGCTCACTATTTCAGATAACTTATAACTTAGTCCTGTCCTCTTTCCCCCCACTGAAAGAAAAGTCTCGATGGCCAAATTGATGACATGAAATCAGAGGTTTAAAGAATAATTCATTATACTATCAAGATCTTGGCATGCCAATTGCTGAAAAGACTATTTTGAGCTGTCAGTTCTAAAGCACATATTTTTTCATTGACTGACATGCCAAGTGCTTGATGGAATAATGAATTGTTCCCATTGACATCACCATCGCGCACAACCCTTGGGCTCCGTGTAGCATTTTTCAGGGTGATGAATGACACTGCGATTCTTTCCCTGGTGGATAAAACTAGGAAGGTGAAGTCAGGTGCGGGGACTTGCTGAAGAAGGGGACAGAGGTTTAGGGATGGAGGGAAGAGTGGAGTGAGGATTGGGACACAGTAAAGGTCAGCCGTGATGGTGGTATATCCTCTACGTTCTGTAATTAAAAATACACGAGTCCACATTTTCACATGATTCCAGTGAAACTGCATCTTCTGAGTAGTATTCTGCTTCTTGCTCTGAAAGGTTTTTTTGGTTACTGTTGTTTTCACCAGATCCCAAACCCCAGGTTTGTTACTACTGAGCCACAGCAGAGGGGAAAGGTTTATGGGTTTTTTTTCTCTCTCTTTTTTTTTTTTTTTTTTTTTTCTGACTTGTAACCTATGTGCTGGTGCTGCGTTCAACTCAGAAACTCAATTCCTCCCACTCAGAGACAAGCAAGGCCAAAAGAAGGCCACCAGATCAAAACCATGTGGACACTGTCCTCAGCACGGGACAACCTCTTCCTAAGGTATCAACCACTTCTGTATCTCTAGGCTGGGCCAAATCTAACACTTTCGAGCCAAGGGAACACCTTCTGAAGGCTTGAAGACCCACTGAGCAGACTTGGCAGGAGTCCTTAATAATTATAAGGCACGAGATGGACAAAATGCTGAACACTGACAAAGGCCAGCATCCACAGAGGTGGAAATGTGTTAGGAACTTCCTGTTCATGTCAAGAACTTTTTTTCTGTGTTTGAAAGGCAGACTTGGACCTTCACTGAGACACAGCTCTAGTTTCTCTGTCATATTTGAAATGAGATGGCTGGCAAGGGGTTAACTTCCAAAATTTATCAACATCTCATACAATTCGACATTAAAAAAAAAAACCCCAAAGAACCCAGTTAAAAGGTGGGCAGAAGACATGAATAGCTATTTTTCCAAAGATGACATACAGAAGGCCAACAGGCACATGAAAAGATGCTCAGCATCTCAAATGTAGAGCAGGCCTGTGAGGCCTTCCCAGAGTGGACCCCTGCTCATGTCCTCCACCTGAATTTTCAGGTATAGAAAAACTTTATTTTATTTTTATTTTATTTATTTTATTTTTTTGCCTTTTCTAGGGCCGCACCAGTGGCATAAGGAGGTTCCCAGGCTAGGGGATGAATCAGAGATGTAGCTGCCGGCCTACACCAGGGCCCCAGCAATGCGGGATCCCAGCCGTGTCTGCGACCTACACCACAGCTCACAGCAACGCCAGATCCTTAATCCACTGAGCAAGGCCAGGGATCAAACCCTCGACTTCATGGTTCCTAGTTGGATTCATTAACCACTGAGCCACGATAGGATCTCCTAGAAAAAGTTTAGTTGAAGAATTGATGTAATCAGAGAAGTGAGAAAAAAAAATACAGAGGAAAAGGAAAACAGTCAAGAAAGACAGAATAGTAATAGTTTAGCCATTCAACAAAGTCAAGGACCTTTAGTTAGTTCTTCTTCAAGGACCGCAGATACTATTCTAAGTCATGTCCTTGAAGGTTTTGCAGGTGCCAAAGCCCTCACCTGGTGAAAGAAGTCAACTCTGTGCTGCCCATAAGCATGTAGACGCCAGACCAATTGGAACTAGGAGGTTGATGATGCTGACTCCCAATTACCTCACTACCCACCAGTCAGGAAAATGTCCATGAGCTGATCACAACCTGCCTCTTGAACACTGTAAGTCTCCTCACACCCCCTCCGAGAGGGGCAGAGTCATTGAGGCATGTGCCCACTGGGTTCCCCTCTTTGCCTGGCAATTAAAGCTACTTTTTCTGTTTCCTTCAACTCTGTCTCTGAGTTTCTATTTGGCATTGACGTACAGAGGCAGCTGATATTTGGGTAACACTAATCATCAGGGAAATGCAAATCCAAACCATGATGGGATATCACTCACACCTGTCAGAATGGCTATCATGGAAAAAGAACACAAATAACAAATGTTGGTGAAGATATGGAGAAAGGGGAACCTTTATCCACTGTTGGTGGGCATGTAAATTGGTGCAGCCACTGTGGAAAACAGTATGGAGGTTTCTCAAAAAGCTAAAAGTAGAACCACCATAGGACCCAGCAAGTCCACTCCTGGGTATACATCCAAAGAAAATCAAAACATTAATTTAAAAAAATGCATGCACCCCAATGTTCACAGCAGCCTTATTTACAATTGCCAAGATATGGAAGTAACCCAGGTGTCCATCAACATATAAATGGATAAAGAAGACATGGAATAGATATATAAGTAGACAGACAGACAGACTTGGAGGCTATTAATACTTAATGAAATAAGTGACAGAAAAAGACTAATACTGGATGATATCACTTATATGTGGCATCTAAAAAAATAGAACAAACTAGGGAATATAAAAAAAATGAAACAGACTCACAGATATGGAGAACAAACCAGCAGTTACCAGTGGGTAAAGGGAATCGAGGAGGGGCAAGATAGGGGTAGAGGATTAAGAGGTACACACTATTATGCATAAAATAAATAAGTTGCAAGGATATACTGTACATCACAGAGAATACAGCCAATATTTTTAATAACTATGAATGGAATATAACTTTTAAAATTGTGAAACAGTGTGTTGTACACCTGAAAATTATATGATTGTAAATCAACTGCACCTCAATTTTAAAAAGGGCAGGCTTGGGAGTTCGCACCATGGCACACTGGGTTAAAGATCTGGCATTGCCATAGCTGTGGCATAGGTCAAAGCTTCAGCATAGGTCACGGCTGCAGTTCAAATTTGATACCAGGCCCAGGAACTTCCCCCAAAATTTAAAAATTTTAAAAATGAAAAAGGCAGGCTTGAACCTTCATTGACACAAATCTCCAGTTTCCAGGCAGAGGCCTAAGCAACCACGTGACCTGAGCATTAAGCATCATTAATAACACGTGCCTCAGGAGCTCCCTTCACCCTCCACCAGACAGCAATTCATTTTATCTCTTAAATAAATAAACACACACACACAACTTTCATTCCCCCCCACCCCGTTCCCCAGTATTTATTTTCCTATATATAACAAAATTCTGGACTCTACCAGGATTTTTTTTTTTTCTTTTTTAGGGCCACGCCTGTGGCATATGGAGGTTCCCAGGCTAGGGGTTGAATTGGAGCTGTAGCCACCAGCCTAAGCCTCAGCCACAGGAATGCTCAGGATCTGGGCAGCGTCTGCGACCTACACCACAGGTCACGGCAATGCCGGATCCTTAAGCCACTGAGCAGCAAGGCCAGGGATTGAACCTGCTTTCTCTTGGATGCTAGTCAGATTTGTTTCTGCTGAGCCACGGGAAGTCCCCAGGATTTCTTTAAATCTTAGCCTATCCTTAAACATTTTAGCAAATGAATAAATCCATCCTTCCCCCCAGGATTAAGAAGGCACACATTTTGTAGAAAATACTTTAGGAGGAGGCCCAGAACACCACCCTCCCATCACAGCCACCCCTTGGCCACCTTGCATAACTGCCCGGTGGATTCACATAGGTACATACATCACTTACCACTCACTGGTCAATCACAGCAGTAATGAGCAGAAGCAGACGTTAGACGTGGGTCCAAACTCCTCGCACAGCAGCTGAGAACTCGAGGCCAGGCCGTTATGGTGGGTGAAGTTCTCAGGTGGGAAGCAAAGGTTCAAATCCCACAGCCCTGGAGCCTCTGCAACTTTTGTCCGTGGACCATCTGGTCTCCCTGAGGTCCTCCACCTCTTAGCCTGCCAGCCTATGGCTGGATGGAGCATTCCAGGGTTGCAGACCAGCGTGGCCACTGTCCTCAGAGCATTTCAGGCTAAGGTCGTCCTCACACAGAGATTTCTCTGGTGCTCCTGGGCCTAAGACCGTGGTCTCGTGTGTCTGTGTCTTCTTCCTCCTCTTTCCTCTTCCTTTTTCATCTCCCAGCTCACCTCCCTGCTCACGGAGGCCTCCAGGTATGGGAGACATTAGGGGTGTGATTTTCCGTTTGTCTGGACATAACCTGCCTCGGCCCCTCTACGGCCCTGGCCAGGATGTCTCCCTTGGTAACACGCTCCTCCCCTTACGGGCATCCCCGAGGTTCCTCCTTACCCTCACCTGTGTGATTATCTGGTTAAGATCAGACTCCTCTAGTCCTCACTAGTGTGTGCCAGGCAAAGTGCTTTACAGATAGACCAACCAGATAATCATCACAACAACCTTCAGCTTGGTGCCCTGAATAGCCTCCACTTACAGGTGTGAACATTGAGGTTCTGTGAGTGTCAGTGGCTGGCCCTAGGTCACTTGGGCAGTAGGTGGCCGGCCAGAGCCTGCACCCTTCCCCGCTCAGCCATACTGCCCTTCATCACGGCCCCGCAAAACCCTCTAATAATTCCTGAGATGTCACGTGTGTGCGCTTGCCCCACGTCATAACCCTGCAGAAGATCTTTGGTGGGTCCCAGGAAGCCTGAGTGGCTGTAGAAGAACTTCTCCTTGGGTCCTCTGGGTCCTATGGGTCCTCTTCCAAGGCGCAGCCCAACAGAGTCCAGAATCGGCTACAGTGTCTCACGTCATGGGGGACCACTTCGACCACGATGCTGTCCACTAGGAACCAACTAGTCCAGACGTTTTTGCAGGATCCCTGGCCAAAAGGTGCTATTCCACCAAAAAGCTGACTTTAACATGCTAATATTGGGAGAGGGAGCACAGGAGTTGGGGGGGGAGGCATGGTAGGGGAGGGAAAAGAAGAGGAAGAAGGTGGAAGAGGGGGAGGGGGAAGAGGAGAGGGAGGAAGGGAAGGAAAAGGAAGAAGAGAGAGGAGGAGAAGGGGAAGGAGGAGAGAGGAAGAGGAGGAGGAAGAGAACTGAAGAGGAAGGACAAGCCAAAGGACAGAGAAAAGCAGAAAATAAGATCCTTCCCAGCTGCTAGTCCTTTTCACTAGTCTGAAAGGAAAGCCATAAAAGAAGGGGTGCATTTTCTGCCTATTATTTTTATTCCCTTGTCCCCTAGATGTATTGCCTGCACCAAGTAGCAGCCACCATAAAACTCTTCTTTTCAATAGATTGCTATTTGAATTGCAAACGCTAGGCTCTCCAAGAACATATAATCTAGTAAAAAGTAAATATGATAGTGTTACCAGGCAGTTTCTGAAAGGCAGTTTCTGAAAGGCAGTTCATTGGCACAGAGACACCTGCCAGGCAGAACCTAGCCCTTCCTGTCTCTGCTCCAAGTCTTGGTTGGGTGATGGCCCCATGGGACACTCCACCCTCCCATCCTACTTTTAATTTTATAAGAAAGCAGATGTATTGACATATTTGTGAACCGGAGGAGGAAAATGTCCAAGTCCCATTTCCACCAAGTGAACCATAAACTCTCTAAAAGCATTTTGTGTAAATTCTCTCCCTGAAAGGTGCTGAATATTCGCTGCATTTTTGAAAAATGGTACATAGACCAAGGTATTTCTGGAGGATTTACATTTTTCTATCAGCGTAGAATTGCTCTTCCTGTGAATCACTGCTTCCTTGCTCTTGTCCCTGTTTTCTGCCGGCCTTAGGGCCTAGAGTGGTTACTGCCCTTGAGTGTACTTGTTTCATCGGCTTTTCCATTGTCCTGCCCAACCTCCCCTTCAGCAATTTTTACAGTATTAATCCTGGCTTCCCCCTGCTTTCCTTTGGCCTGTTCAATGTGTCTAATACTTGCTTACGTCACTGGAGTCATTGGCTTTATTTACTGTCTGTTCCACTTTTTTTATATACACTTTTTATTCCTATATGCAAAGTTTATTCTTACGCCTCTCCTCTTACTTCTAACATGGCAGACCTCTTTGTGTTTCTGTGCGGAAAATGGATCTTCCTATGTTATAATTTTTTCTTGTATGTGTGTGTCTATTCCACTTTAAGAGCGGGTTTTCTTCTGGGACTTGAAACTTTCACCTTTAACTTCATCTCCTCCTGATGATTCCTCATCCAGTTGTCTCCTAGCAAAGTGGTCTGATTTCTCTGGCACATGTACTTAACCCTGTGCCAGCTCCAATTTCTACCTAAGACCATAGGTACGTCTACAGACTTGTGGCCTTGCAATTTACTGTGCTGATTTTCTGAAAACAATTATTACTTGCTTTTTTTTTAATGGCCACATCCACGCATTTGGAAATTCTCAGGCTAGGGCTGCAGCTTCGACTTACACCACAGCTGCAGCCATGCCGGATCCTTTAACCCACTGCACTAGGCTGGGGATTGAACCCACAACTCCACAGCGACCCAAGCTGCTGCAGTTGGACTCTTAACCCACTATGCCACCGTGGGAACTCCCCAGCCATTACTTTTCACCACTTGTCCTGCTGGTTGAGTAACCTAAACTTGATAGGCAACATAGTGTTAAGATAGCTGGGTGGCAATAAACTTGGAATAAGCGTTATCACTGATGTGTCTTGGGTTCGATACCTGGCCTGGTATGGCCAAAATAATAATAATAACAATAATAATAATAATTGGGAGTTCTCTCACGGCCAACTGGTTAAGGATCCAGTGTTGTCATTTCTGTGGTACAGGTTCCATCCCTGGCCCAGGAACTTCCATGTGCCTCAGATGCAGCCAAAAATAAAAATAAGTAAACTTGGAATAAGAAGGCCTGGGTCCGAGTCCTTCCAGGGCTATGGTGTAGCACGGACATAATCAGAGCTGGAGTGCTGGCATGGCTGTGTTAGTTAGGTTTTTGGACTGGAAGGAAGAAGGACTCCATTGCATGATGTGAATGTGCAAGTGGCCTCTTGGATAACTGAAGAGTAGCTCATAATTGAACTTGACACAGAAGAAGCACCAGTAGCTCAGATCTGATGTCTTGGTTCCAGGAACCTTGACATTCTCTGTACATTTCATGTCCAGATGTCAGGCTAAAGGGCTCTGCTTGGGGCTTTTCTTTACTGTTTCTCTTACAACGTCCCAGTTGGATAGAACACAGCTCAGCCATATTCCTGGTCCAGTCAACTGTGGTCAGGTATCACAGTAGATTTAATTCACAAAAAAGATGCAACCAGCCAGAGCAACTTCATGTCCAAAGCACTGCCTGGTACCCATTACCCAGAAGGTGGACACAGCCCTGGTCAGCACTGATGGCAGCCTTTCTAGAGGGCGTTTCTGCACTCTGGTCCTTCTGCTCACTGAGAAAAAGACCAGTACCTCTTCCTTTTTAGAGATTCACAGTGTGCATTAGCATATCAAAGATGGGCAGAAACCCTGCAAGAAACCGCTCTATTCTACTTAGCTTGAGGCTTTTTTTTTCAGGCTAGGGGTCCTGTGGGAGCTGTAGCTGCCAGCCTATATCACAGCCACAGCAAGGTGGGATCTGAGCCGTGTCTGTAACCTACACCACAGCTCACAGCAACACCGAATCCCTGACCCACTGATCAAGGTCAGGGATCAAAGTCCTGGAGGTCATGTCCTCATGGATACTAGTTGGATTTGTTTCTGCTCTGCCACAATGGGAACTCCCCCTAGTAAACCATTTTTTAATGTAACGTCTTAAGGATACCCAGTGGAAGAGACTTTGACAAGTACTGGCTTAGACCTCATGGCCTGTCAGCTGCCATCAGCTGTCACTCTCTCCTACAGCCACAGGTCCCAACGCCTATGCATTGGAACACCTGGGAACATTTGACCCAATAGAGTCAGCCAACGATTATATCCCTGAAATTCTGATTAACTTGGTCTGGGGAGAGGTCTGGAGATTAGAATTTAAATAGTCCCCAGGTACTAGAGCTTTAAGTATTTATGAGTCTATGGTTTCATGGTATAATAATAGCATTTACTGAACATATGCTGTGGGCCAGGCCCTAAACAAGTGTGATTTTATGTTCCTACTTTATCCTTAAATCTACCGTGCCTAAGTGCCTAATACATGTTGCCACCAATTTATAAGAAAATTGAAGCTTCATGAGGCTAAGCCACGAACCCGTGATTGCACAACTTCTGTGCTGCCAAGGCTGAGGAATTAGGGCCTCCTGAATTCTTGGGTATACACAGCATGCCTCTCCCAGGAACCTTCTCTCCCACCAGGTACAGGCACTTCAGTTTGACTAACAACCCACTGCAGAATGAACAATGCCATGAAGAATATTCAAGGTCACTTTCAGCAAAAATATCCCCAAATTCTGCAGCTCATGATTATGAAAAATAAATAACAGCAAATACATGGAGCACTGTATTATCTCAGATCCCTGTAAAGACCCAGGTTAATTTCAACACCTCTTTGTGCTGAAAAGCCCCCCTTAATTAACATGGCACCATTCTCAGACATTTAGACCTCAGTGAACTGCTTCACTTATAGTTTGGTGCTATTCAAATGACATGATAACAGCAATTGCATATGCAATAACCTGTAAAGCCAAATAAGAATGAATTTAATTCCTAAATAGTATTGAGGAACTATGAGTTATCTATAGACCTTACAATAGATCTCTTGTCATCCCAAGAAAATTCCTCTGCACATCAATGAGAATACATTCCACTTAACAGCTTATGTCACATGGAATCATCTTCCCAGGGCCAAATGCTCTTTGCACAAGATGACTAGGAGATATTACACCAGGTTTGGGAATTGGCTGCTGCTAAGAAATCCCACACTTAAACCTGAAAACTGTCCACAATAATTTTCCCACTTTTCCTCAAATCAGGGGTGAAAAAAAATCCATCACATGCAGAAGCAAGACCTTACTCCTAGCGCTCAGGTGTCTGGAATCTACAATGAACTTCTTAAACCTGGGCTTTGGGGGCACCAAGAGACCATTTGGAAGGACTTGGCTGCCACCTTGTGGTAAAAATATGCATTACCATCCAAAGCGAGAGCCTACGTAACACGTACCCTGCTGTAAACAGCTTCTTCCATGCTAACAGTGCGCATGACATCTTTCGCCGTGCCCCAAAAAGCTAAAAGAGGTAGGTGATATTAAAGTGTCTGGCAATAGCCCTTGATCGGGAATAGGTTATTTTATTATATTTTCGGCTGCACCCAAGTTATGTGCAAGTTCTCAGGCCAGGGATTGAACCCTTGCCACAGCAGCTCCCCTAGACATGGCAGTGACAGTGCTGATCCTTAACCCCCTTCACCACAAAGCAACTCCTGGGAATAGGTTACCTTAACCACTGGTTCCTTCAAAGCAACTGTTGATTTGCTTCTGTACTCCTAATTTTGAAAAAGCTAGTGTATGCCAAATTCTCTCACCATTGACTATGCTTCAAAGAAAATAATATGTATTTTTTTCTTTTTAGGGCCACACCTGCAGCATATGGGAAGTTCCCAGGCTAGGGGTCGAATTGGAGCTGCAGCTGCTGGCCTACACCACAGCCCTGACACCACCAGATCCTTAACCCACCAATTGAGGCCAGGGATGGAACCCACATCCTCATAGATACTAGTCAGATTCTTAATCCACTGAGCCACGAGAATATCAAGAAAACTATATCGTAGCTGCAAGACAGGTCTTAACTCCAGGGCTATTTTCTCTCTTTTCTTCTCCCCCTAATCTCTCTCCTCTCTTTTCCAGTCTCCCTTCCCTCCCTCCTTCCTTCATTACCTTCCCTGTTTCAGTTCCTTTACAAAGAAAGCTCTATAGCCAATTCATCTGTTACTTACTGGCTGTGTGTGGCTTTGAGTTTAAATATCCCAGGAGTTCCCCTGTGGTTCAGTGGGTTAAGGATCCAGCATTGTTACTGCAGCAGCTTGAATCCCTGGTCCTGTAATTTCTGCCTGTTGCAGGCATGGCAAAAAAAAAAACAAAACAAAACAAAAAAACAAACAAACAAACAAAAAAAAAACACCCAAAGACTGGTTTTTACATTTTTAAAAGATTAGGCAGGGAGTTGGGTGGGGATGGGGGGCCAATATGTTTCAGAGAACACTTATGGCCCAGAGGGCTCACTCTAGCTTGCTATCACATAAATATCACCTCTAAGTAGTCTTTAAAACAAATAAAATTAGAATCTGACTTTCTTCATATTAAAAATGGAACAATTCTCTGTGGCACAATGGGATCAGTGGCATCTCTGCAGCACTGGGATGTAGGTTCAATCCGCCACCCAGCACGGTGGGTTAAAGGATCTGGTGTTGCCATAGCTGTGGTGTAGGTCACAACTGCAGCTCAGATCTAATCCCTGACCTGAGAACGCCATATGCTATAGGGCAAACAAAAAAGAAAAAACAGATAAACAAAAAATGCAAATGGGAAAAATTCTGGAGTTCCCTGGTGGCTCCATGCATTAAAGATCTGGTGTTGTCACTGCAGTGGCTCAGGTCACTGCTATGGCAGAGTTCCATCCCTAGCCCAGGAACTTCCACATGCCACGGGCACAGCCAAAAAAAAAAAAAAAAAAAAAAAAAAATTCTTACATCGTTTTTGTATAAATTATGCAATATAAACATTTATTAAAGCATCTTAAACTGCTAAATAACTGTAAGATACCATTTTTCCTTAAACAGAAATTTTCGTCAGTGAGCCACTCAATTTGTATAACCTCCAGCTACCAGACTGCCAGAAAAAGCTACTAACATTCAGACACAAAAAACCCTGAAAACAGCCCAGTGTTCAAATAAAATATAAAAAGATTTATTCCAAAGCCATATCCAACAGGTATAAATGGTGAAATGCATCTGTTTCAAAGACTTAATAAAAAGCACAATCATTACATTTTACATTTTCTAACAATTCCAATAAAGTGGCTAACGTATTTACTTGTTTCTATAAAACGTATTTTCTTTAAATGCAAAATAGGCAAATGCAAATGTAGTACTTTATTATGAAATTATCCTCAATGTGGGAAACTCTCACTCATGGACAGAATCACACTGCCACCTGCTTCTTAAAATGAGATAAGGAGATAAATGTTGAGACTGGTTTTTTCAGGCCACTTTCAGATGTTTATGCCTCTCTGACTAAAAGTACAACACAGCCTGGACAATTCCTTTCCAGTGAATTGTCTTCTTAGTGTTTACTCAGTATTCTGGACCAAGAAAAGCAGCAATACCACTCACTTCAAAATTCATCTGTTGGAGTTTACGTTGTGGCTCAGTGGAAATGAATATTACTAGCATCCATGAGAATGCAGGTTCGATCCCTTGCCTTGCTCAGTGAGTTAAGGATCCACCATTGCTGTGAGCTGTGGTGCAGTCTGCAGAGGCAGCTCAGATCTGGTGTTGCTGTGGCTATGGTGTAGGCCAGCAGCCACAGCTCTGATTGGACCTCTAGCCTGAGAACCCCTATGTGCTGCAGGTGTGGCCCTAAAAAGACAAAAAAAAAAATCTGTTATAAGTCTTTTTAAACAATATTAAGATCACAAATCAAAGCTATCACTACAGTAACTATTTCCTTTACAGGTATTTTAATAAAGATTCCTAAACTCTAGAAGACTTTTCATAATCCTTTAATGCAAAAGTCAGCAAACACGTTCTGTAAAGATCCAGATAATAAATATTTTAGGTTTTTTGGGTCACTTCTCTGTTGCATATTCTCCCTTTTTCATTTTTTTACAACTTTAAAATACATTAAAAAAATTAGCTCTGCTGTACACTGTTAGTCCTCTACTTAAAAAAAATAGGAGTCATTAGTCTCTAAATTAGACTACTCAAGTGTTAATAAAATGTAAACTTCATATTTTGCAGTAAAATAAATCCATGGTTGCCAACCACTAAATTGAAATTTCATAAACAGTAAGAAATGATTTCCATTCAAAGAGTGAGGCTGCATTTCAGATAGCCATTTTAATCACTGGCACTTTCTTATGGCTTCTTTTTTGTGTTGAATTAGATTATTTACGTGTGTCCTTACCCTTTTTTTTTTTTTCTTTTTGTCTTTTATAGGGAAAAATAATCTTCTGGCAGCTAATTTGATGTTTGCAAAATCAAAGATTAAAATACTTCCACGCTAAAAGAGGTAGACGCATACACACAGGCAAATACAGTTACAAATATGTGCGCAATGGAGCCACTATTTGAGATAATAAATGCTCTTCACAGCTAAGAAGGAACCAGCTAAAAGGTACATCAAACGGTCCTAAAGAACATTCTCATTTGTTTTTATCATATGTGGTTGTTACATTTGGGGAAAACATGATGTGCATATGAAATGTGTGAACAAGAATTAATGCAAGAGCATGGTTTATTCAGGTTCTTGATGCATATAACCTGGTGTTGACTAAAAAGATTATTGCAGAGATTTCAATGGAGGTTAGTTTGGACTCATCGAGTAAAAGAGATCTGTTTATAATACTGTTTGATCTATAACAAGGTCCTATAGCTTGGTACTGAGAACCACAACCGTGTGTGTGTGTGTGTGTGTGTGTGTGTGTGTGTGTGTGTGTGCATGTTTTCCTTTTCTACTATACACAGTGCTATGAACAAACCTTGGCAAATAAACAAGTTGTGAATTGACTCAAATACATCATCAAATACATCATTAATAAGTTGGAAGCCTCTAGAATGATGATCCCATGATTATTTGATTAAAAACATTTACAAATTGTAAAGCGAAGAAAGTTGCCAACTTTGGTATCCCCTAAGAAGGCTCCATTACATCTTGAGCTCACGCTCAATTTCTGAACTATATACAAATTACAGTTTTCAGTACAAAAATAGTATTTTGATAAATAGTAATGACACAAAAATCACATGAAACAGTTAAAGACTATAAAACACATAAGTAATATCCTGAAGGCATGTTTTGGTATTTAAAAAAAGGTAATTTGGGGCTAGGAAATAAAAGCCTGGTTTACTGATTTAACTGGAAGGTGAGTGGGGTCGGGGACCATTTAAATACTCCCTTTTGGCAAAAAGACTCAACACATTTAGAGCTCATCATGTTTGTTCTTAAAAGGCCACTTTGGGTGTTGCAATACATGGTCTGCAGCCTGAAGGACAAGGAACATAAATTCTTCTACATCAAAAGAGTAGTTGGTAAATTTTGGATGTTCCCCCAGAGTTGGGTGGTGACCCTGCAAAACCAAAGCAAAAGACAAATACATAAGCCATTAAGGACATAGTTTTCTGAACCAGAAGACAATTATTTTGCTTCAGGCAAAGCAACTATTTTAATTTATGCTCTATCTCGGAGGTTGACACATTTTTTCCGTTAATGGGCCAGAAAACGTGTATTTTCTGCTCTGCGGACCATATATATGGTCTTCACCACAGTTAGTCAACCCTGACACAGAAGTGCTCAAGCAGCCCCAGATAACACATAAAAAGAGCAGCAGGACTGTGTCCCAATAAAACTTTATTTATACAAACACATGGTGGGCCAGATTTAGCTCCCTCCTCTATGGTTTGCTGACCCCCTCCTCTAAATAATTTAATAGATCTCTCTAGGCTCAGATTTCACAATGTTGTCTTTTCCACGTAAAGATAGTAGTTAATTTCCGTTTTCCCCCGGTTTTCGAATAGAAAACATAACAATTCACAATTCCAGAGAAGACCAGTCTATCTTCCAAGTTCAAAGGCAGTTTGTCATGTTATCTCAATTAAAAAGCAAAACAATAGGGAGTTCCCGTTGTGGCTCAGGGGTAACAAACCCGACTATTACCCTTCAAGATACAGGTTCAATCCCTGGCGTCACTCAGTGGGTTAAGGCTCCTGCGTTGCCATGAGCTGTGGTGTAGGCTCAGATCCCACATTGCTGTGGCTGTGGCTGTGGCTGTGGCTGTGGCTGTGGTGTAGGCTGGCAGCTGCAGCTCCAATTCAACCCCTAGCCTGGGACCTCCGTATGCCATGGGTGCGGCCCTAAAAAGACAAAAAAAAAATGCAAAACAAGGTGAATTTTGTCATTGAACTTTACCTTATCTTGAGGAAAGACTTTGTTCTGCCTTCGCCAAGTGATGTAGTGGACACCTCTCAGCCTGGCCAGGTCCAAGTAACAGCGTTCGTCCCCACAGTTGTACCTAAGGATACAAGGGCATCCCCAGAGGGGGCTTTTGCCTGGGATTTCTGGCCAATCCATAGTTCTCTAGGGAAACAAATGCACCTCCCAAATATGTCCTTGCAAAAGGTATTATAAACAGTGAAGAAGAGCAAAGAGATTCACATTCATGGCAGCAGTGTTCACAAGAGCCAAAGGGTGGAAACAACCTGGATCTCCATCAACTGATGAATGGATAAATCAAGCATAGTATAGCCATTCAAGGAAGAACTGCTGACAATAAAAAGGAATGAGTCCTGGTTATGCTACAGCAAGGATGAACCTTGAAAACATGATGCTACGTGAAAGATGCCAGTCAGAAAAGCCATTATATTGTATGACCCCATTTACAGGAAATGTCCAATAGGCAAATCTACAGAGACAAAGTAGATGAGTGGTTTCCAGAGGCTACGGGGAGGATGGAATAAGAAATAACTCAGCGTACTGAGATTTTTGGTGGGTAATGAAAATATTATAAAACTGCGGTGGTTACACAACTCTATCAATATTCTAAAACCAATGAATTATACAATTTAAATGAATGAATTGTCTGATATGGTCATTATGTCTCCATAAAACTGTTTAGAGAAAAACACATTAAAAAAAAGACAGCAACATGGATGGAACTAGAGACTCTAATACTAAGTGAAGTAAGAAAGAGAAAGACAAATACCATTTGATATCACTTATATCTGGAATCTAATATATGGCACAAATGAACCTTTCCACAGAAAAGAAAATCATGGACTTGGAGAACAGACTTGTGGTTGCTAAGGGGGAGGGGGAGGGAGTGATATGGATTGGGAACTTGGGGTTAATAGATGCAAACTACTGCCTTTGGAATGGATAAGCAATGAGATCCTGCTGTATAGAAGTGGGAACTATAGTCACTCAGGATGGGGCATGATAATGTGAGTAAAAAGAATGTATACATGTATGTGTGACTGGGTCACCTTACTGTATAGTAGAAAATTGACAGATCACTGTAATCCAGCCATAATGGAAAAAATAAAAATCATTAAAAAAGAAAAAAAGTGAGAGGGAGTTCTTGTTGTGGCTCAGCAGGTTATGAATCTGACTGACTGGTATTCATGAGGTTGCAGGTTCAATCCCTCGCCTCACTGAGTGGGTTAAGGATCTGGCGTTGCCATGAACTATGGTGTATAGGTTACAGACACAGCTCGGATCCAGTGTTCCTGTGACTGTGAGGTAAGCTGGCAGCTGCAGCTCTGATTCAACCCCTAGCCTGGGAATTTCCATATGCCACAGGTGTGGCCCTAAAAAGCAAAAAAAAAAAAAAAAAGTGAGAGATTATTTTTTAAATAATACTGTAACTAGATTACCTTAACTTCCAAAAATTAGAAGAAGATCAAGGAAGGGAAGGGACCTTTATCAAGAGGCCTGTAACCTTGGTATTAGCTTCTAACACCCTGGTCTTTGTGCACATGGACATGGTCGTCTTGGGGCAGGTAACACATCCCGCAAAGACCTGACATTTTTCAATTACATTTCTTTCCTTCCCTCCTTCCCTCCTCCCCTCCTCCCCCTTCTCTCTGAGGAGAAAAGAGGAATTGAAAGAGAATCCACAAGTAATCCAGCTATTTCCCTAACATACATATTTTTTAAATGTTTTCTCAGGTTGTTGGAAGTTCTTGACAGTCTCCCATTTAAATGCCAAGTCAAAGAGTTCCCACTGTGGCACAGTGGGATTGGCAGTATCTCTGAAGTATTGGGATGCAGGTTCAATCACTGGCCTGGCATAGTGGGTTAAGGATCTGGCATTGCCACATCTGTGGTGTAGGTTGCAACTGCAGCTCAGATCTGATCCCTGGCTGGGGAACTTCATATGCCACAGGGCGGCCAAAAAAGAAAAAAAATAAAAAGTAAATGCCAAGTCAAATCATTTTTAAAGTGCAACCATAAAATCAAGATTTTTATTTTATTTTTGCTTTTTAGGGCCACACCTGAGGCATATGGAAGTTCCCAAGCTAGGGATTGAATCAGAGCTACAGCTGCTGGCCTATACCACAGCAACAGCAACAGGGGATCTGAGCCGTGTCTGCGAACTTCATCACAGCTCATGGCAATGCCAGATCCCTGACCCACTGAGTGAGTCCAAGGATCAAACCCACACCCTCATGGATACTAGTCGGATTCATTTCTGCTGAGCCATGATGGGAACTCCCAAAATCAAGATATTTAGATGCAAGGGGAAGAATCAGGTAACAGTAAACGCTCTTGGTCTTCAGAGCAGAATTATTATGGGAGAGAAGGCCCTGTCTCTAAAACGAACCACTGAGTTAAAGGAACACTAGGAAAGTCAGTTCGCCTGGAGGCCTCAGTTTCCCTGTGTATGGAATCAGAGATTCCTAGGCAAAGGGATCAGCTTATGTTCTGGAATGGTGTTCTCTACCTAATATGTACATTGTACATGTCCTCAAATTCCTTCCCTCTCTCTCTTTTTTTTTTTTTTTTTTTTTTTTTGGCCATGATCAAGACCAAAAACATTCCTGGAAGTTACCAGGCTAGGGATTGAACATATGCCACAGCAGCAACCCAAGCCACAGCAGTGACAACGTTGAATCCTTAACTCACTGAGCCACCAGAAACCTCCAAATTCTCTCTTTATTTCTTATTTTTTTTGAATTTTAAAATTATAGTTGATTTTCTTTTTAAATTGTGGTAGAAAACACATCACATAAACTTGACCATCTTAATGATTTGTTAAGAGTGCAGTGCAGCTATTGTGTAACCAATTTCCAGAACACTTTCATCTTACAAAAGTGAAACCATCCCCATTAAACACTAAGTTCCTGTTCAGGCCTTGCCAGTTGCCCGCCTACTTTCTTTCTCTATAAATCTGACTACTCTGCGTAGCTCATGTAAGTGAAAGCATACAGTATTTGTGCTTATGAGAATAGTTTATGTCACTTACCATAATGTCCTCAAGGGTCATTCCTTTCGTAGCATAAGACAGAATTTTTTCCTTTTTATTTTTTTATTTTATTTTTTTTTATTTTTTGCTTTTTAGGGCTGCATCCATGGCATCTGGAGGGTCCCAGGCTAGTGGTCAAATCAGAGCTACAACTGCCAGCCTATAGCACAGCCACAGCAATGCCAGATCCTTAACCCACTGAGTGAGACCAGGGATTAAACCCGCAACCTCAGGGTTCCTAGTGGGATTCGTTTCCGCTGTGCCATGACAGGAACTCCCAGAATTTTTTCCTTTGAAAGTCTGGGTGCGTGTTTGAGTGTGTGTGTGTGTGTGTGTGTGTGTGTGTGTGCATGCGCTCGCGTGTGTAACATGTTGCTTATCCATTCAGAGGTCAATGGACACCTGGGTTGCTTCTGCCTCGGCTACTGTGAATAACACTGCCATGAACATGGGTGTACAACACACAGCTCCTCTTTTAACATAATAATGACACTGACTGCAGGGAAATGCTTTCAGTTTGAGAGGCGCAAAGCAATGCACTCAGGAAGGAAACAACAGAGTCACATCTCCTGCATGATGCTGAGATGAGGGAGGAAGGGGATATTTGCTTGCTAAGTGCAATGGCAGGCTGCAGACTTCACATTTTTCAAGTCTCTTTTTCTTCCTAGACGCCTATACGATGTGACTTCTTTGTAATGATTAAATATTAAGCCTTCAGAGGCTCTGAACAAAAGTCTCAGCATGCATAAAATGCATTCTCAGCTGCCTCTGTGTAAAACTGTCCCCAAACACTTACAGTTCAAATACAGCAGCCCAATCTGGAAGGAAAAGTAAGTGGGTAAGGCCAGCTCCGTGCATTCCAATAAATATGTCCGTGTTATGTGTGATCCTTAGCTGATCTAAAAACGCAAGTTCTCTGGACACATAAAGAACAACAAAAGAAAGAAGGGGAGAAAAGTATTGAGTAAGCTTTTGACTCATGATGTCAACATTTATACAAGTGTCTTTCCCAACTTAAATCCCATTCCGCCATGGTTTTTTGCCAATTTCAAGCCTACGCCAGGAATTAACAACTTAATTGCTTAATAACTTAACAGACTTGTGGTTGCCAAGGGTTGGGATAGGTTTGGGAGAGGGATGGAGTGGGAGGTTGGGGTTAGCAGATGTAAGCGGTGATACACGGAGGGGATAAAAAACAAGGTCCTGTTGTATAGCACAGCTCACTCTACTCAGTGTCCTAGGATAAACCATAGTGGAAAAGAATACTTTAAAAAAGAACATATACATGTATAACTGAATCACTTTGCTATAGAGCAGAAATTAAGACGACAGTGTAAATCAAATATACTTCAATTTTTTAAAAAAGATACTCTGAAATAAATAAACAAATTTAACTAAATAAGACAATTTCTCCTAGGCCAAAAAAAAAAAAAAAAAGATAGTGTAGCAACATCAGTCCACCTACAACTAAAGGGCTTCTAGCCCCTGTGCCTGGGCTCCTCACCCACCCACTTCACTCACTGATGGCATCTCCTTGTCCCCTTTGGGGTCTATGACCACCAGCAACTCCCATTTGAAAAGCTCTTCCTCTCCCCCATTAACTCATCCAGCAAAAGATGACAGGGTCTGCCCAAGAGTAGGTTATTACTTACTTATATTTATAATCGACAATCCGGACCTCAAAGGTAGATACCGTCTTCAGTGCATTAACAAGCTGGCGGGGGGGAAAAAACAAAACAAAACAAAAAACAGAAACATTTAGAATTACTTTCCCTTCCTTCTCGTCTGTTTTACTTACCTTGGAGTTTCCAAATTTCTTATTTTTGATATAAAATATTTTTCACATGTGAAATATCCTTCCAGTCTATTGTTTTAACACTTAACTGAGTTCAAATGCTGGTTCCACCCCTACTTTTTTTTTTTTTTTTTTTTTTTGGTCTTTTTTTGCCTCTTCTTGGGCCGCTCCCGTGGCATATGGAGGTTCCCAGGCTAGGGGTCTAATCAGAGCTGTAGCCACCAGTCTACACCAGAGCCACAGCAATGTGGGATCCAAGCCGCATCTTCGACCTACACCACAGCTCACGGCAACACCGGATCCTTAACCCACTGAGCAAGGCCAGGGATCGAACCCACAACTTCATGGTTCCTAGTCAGATTTGTTAATCACTGAGCCATGACGGGAACTCCTCAACTTTCAACACATATTTGTTGGGCACCTATGTTGTTCCAGAATTTTCTTCGTACCCATTATCTCATTTCAGATAAACTCCTAGTGCTTTTCTTCACCAACTGAAGATCCTAAATTATTGGCAGAAAGACACTTTCAACATTTCTTCATAGGAAAACAACTATTCTTTTAGCAAAGAGACAGCAACTAAGCCTGATTAATACACCATAAATACATCGCCATGGTTCTCTATGTCCCTCACACCTAAGCTGTCTCAACCCAACACCATGGATCACTGTTTTTAGAAACATTCTGCGTTTGTATCCTATTGCCTCGAGACACACACTATTACTGCAACAGCAATAGTTTCAGAAGCGGCACTGAGTATACACATAAATTGTGTCAGCATTTCTAAGTGCTTTTGGTACATGCCACTTAATGCTCATAAAAATCCCATCAAGGAAGTATGATCATTGTGTGTATTTCACAGATGGTGTAATGAGATCTTAGAGAAGTTAAATAACTTTCCCAGGATCTCCAAGCTAACAAAAGGAAGAACCAAAATTAGGTCATCTGACCCCAGAACCTGTGTTCTTAACCAGCACATTCCATGCTCCTGCTTATAAAAAGCAACAGGCAAAAAAAGCAACAGGCAAAAAAAAAAAAAAAGGGAAAAGGCAATGGCCAAAATCCAGCCCCCTCCCCCTGTGTCTCTCTCTGTCTCTCTGTCTCTGTCTCCCTCTCCCTCACACACACACAGTCATAAAATGGAAGTTTCTCTCACTAGACAACCCCTGGAATTCCACAGGCACACTCCTCCTATCAATGAGTTGGAGTGAGATGTCTAGAATTCCATTTTCCAGGGGAGAATTAATCAGGGGGCATGAGCCTGGTCTTTCAATGAGATGGGCCCACAGAAAAGGAATCACGTGTCTCTGTGGGTCCCACAGGAAACACGCTCTTCTTCAGAATTTCTAGTCACACCTGAGAGGTGTGGCATGATTATTCTAGCCATGAGGTTGGGCAGGATGGCATGTCCCACCATTTAACAAGGGTACCTGAGTTTTGTTAGCTATTCACAAGCCAAGGGCAAGGTGCCTTCCTATCTGCTTGGGAGCAGCCGTTCCCAGGGATGCCAATCCAGGGATGCAAGCAGCCGAGTGGGCGCTCTTTGGCTCAGAGATGGAGCTGAATTACCAAATCCCACCAAGTGGGCAACCTGAAGGTGGGTCCAAAAACATCGATGGCTGCAGTGTTTCTTTTCTCTTTCTTTTTTTTTTTTTTTTTTTGCTTTTTAGGGCCATACTTGAGGCATATGGAGGTTCCCAGGCTAGGGGTCGAATAGGAGCTGTAGCCGCTGGCCTACATCACAGCCACAGCAATACCAGATCTGAGCTGTGTCTGTGACCTACACCACAGCTCATAGCAACACCAAATCCTTAACCTACTGAGTGAGGCCAGGGATCGAACCTGCATCCTCATGGATACTAGTCAGATTCCTTTCTGCTGAGCCACGATGGGAACTCCAGTTGCTACCTTTCTAATGGACTTCTTTCCAGAGGTCGATGCTGTTCCTTAGCCTGCCCCTTCCCGATGGCCTGGGAAGCAAGGTGGGTCAGCCTCCTCCAGGGTCCTCTTGTGTTAGAGCAATGGAGCACTCTGCTTAAGGAGGCTCAGAGAGCTCCCACTGTGGATCCAGCAACTAGCATCCAGGAGGACGCAGGTTTGATCCCCGGCCTCACTCAGTGAGTTAAGGATCCAGCATTGCCAAGAGCTACCATGGTGTAGGTCACAGATGTGGCTCAGATCCCACGTTGCTGTGGCTGTAGCACAGGCCAGCAGCTGAAGCTCCAACTTGACCCCTAGCCTAGGAACTTCCATGTACCATGGGTGCAGCCCCCAAAAGACCAAAAAAAAAAGAAGAAGAAGAAGCAGGCTCAGGAGTTCCCTGATGGTTAAGGATTCAATGTTGTCACCTCTGTGGCTCAAGTTCCATCGCTGGCCTGAGAACTTCTGCATGCCATGGGCATGGCCAAAAACAAAAGAGAGAGAAAGAGAAGCAGGCTCAGAGTCTGACTACCAGAGTCCACCCCCCATCACTCTGCTCACTAGCTAGGGGACCTTGGGCATGTTTTCTGTTTTTGTTTTTTCAATTTTATTTGCTTTTTGTTTTTTGTTTTTTGGTTTTTTTTTAATTTATTTTGTCTTTTTTAGGGCCATACCCTCAGCATATGGACTTCCCAGGCTAGGGGTCCAATCGGAGCTGTAGCCTCTGGCCTACATCAGAGCCACAGAAAAGTGGGATCTGAGCCACATCTGTGACCTACACCACAGCTCACGGCAATGCCAGATCATTAACCCATTGAGCATGGCCAGGGATCGAACCCAAGTCCTCATGGATGCCAGTCAGGTTCGTTAACTACTGTGCCACAACGGGAACTCCTTAATTTTTTTTTTTTTTAATTTTACGGCTGCACCTGCAACATATAGAACTTCCCAGGCCAGGGAATGAATCAGAGCTGCAACTGTGACCTATGCCACAGCTATGGCAATGACCTTGGGCATGTTTTTTAATCTCTAAGCTTCATTGTTCCTGTATAAAATAGAGAATAATAATAAAATACCTATATTCCAGGTTTTCTGGAAGAGTTGGAAGACATGTATGGGGGACACAGAGCAATACGCTTGGCCCACAATTGCACTCAATGAGTGTTACTTCTGCCAGTAAATACTGTTGATCGGCCTGCTAATGAGGCTTCCCATCCATATACCCCAACATTGTATTACTTGATATATTTTTATTTCCAGGTCTTTAAACCTCCCCCACCCCATCCCCCACACACACTGTTCATTTCTTCCAACCACACTGCCTGCAATCAGTGCCTCATTACACCATATGTCGAACTCCTCCATAATCCATATGGGTCTCAAGAAGAGATGCTAATTACATAATGTGGATCAGCCTGCTAGGCATCCAAACTAATTTATGTACATTTTACCCATCAAACCCCACCCCCACCTCCCTCCCACTAAGTTATTTCTGGCTCAAGTCCACTGAACTGCTCAAGCTAAAAGCCCAGGAGTTCACACTTGATTCTCAATATCTCTCCTGGTCTTACCTGACACGCTACCTGTAAGTAACACAGGCTTTATCTCCAAGACAGATCGTGAAACCATTTTTTTTTGGTCATTCCCACTGTCATCCCCTTCATCTCAACTCTGATCGAGGTGACAGCTCTTAATCAATCTCCCTGCTCCTACTCTTGCAGCCAGAGTAATTTAAAAATAAATAAGTCAGCTCATGCCTCTTTCTGTGTCTTCATCTTCTGTTTGCTGCTATGACAAATTACTACAAACTTAGCATCTTAAAACAACACGATTTATCCTCTTGCAATTCTGGGGGACAGCAGGCTGACACAGGGAGCTAGAAATCTCACTGGGATGTAATCAAGATGTAAGCAGCATTGCCCTCCTTCAGGAGTCTCTAGGTGAGATGTTTGCCTTTTCCAGCATCTAGGAGCCATCCCTGTTAGAATACATCTTTTTTTTTTTTTTTTTCCCTTTTTAGGGCCACACTAGCGGCATGTGTAGGTTCCTGGGCTAGGGGTCAAATCACAGCTACAGATGCCAGCCTATACCACAGCCACAGCAACACCAGATCCGAGCCTCGTCTGCGACCTACACCACAGCTCACGGCAATGCCAGATCCTTAACCCACTGAGTGAAGCCAGGGATTGAACCCGCAACCTCACGGTTCCTAGTTGGATTCATTTCTGATGCGCCATGACAGGAACTCCCAGAATAAATCTTAACTAATGCAAGGACATTGTTCAGCTATGCCGTCACAGGGAGGGGCCTTCCAAGATGATCTTATTGGGGTTAAGTATAATTTATGAATTGATAGTGTTGAAATGAGTCAGGGAGCCTAAGAGATGAACCACTTCTAAGATACATGAAAAGGATAGAGACTTTTCCAACTTAATCTGCTGTTGATGCCACCATATTACTGCACTTAACAATCTCCCAAAAGATACTCTCCCAATTGCTTGGCTGCTAGCTTGTCCAGAGACAAAGTGTTTGGCAATCCATGGCAGCAAAAGCAGGACTCAGAGGCAGTTTTTTCTGTTTCCACTCTGAGTTGGTGCAGATGAATGTCAACACTAAGCAAAGCTTGCTTAGCAGTGGGTGATTTGATGACTTCCAGGAGAAATCCAATTAAGTGAACTGGGCATAGCCATCACAGTTTTCAAAACATTAATAATTTCAAATCAATGCATTCAGAATGATGTGAAAAAATAAAACACTTCAGTCATAGGAAGTTAAATTCAATATGATGATATTGAAAATGCACACCAAACACTAACCTCATTTTGGTTGAGTATTTTCCGGTATTCTGTGCTCCGTGCAAGAATGGTGACTCGAATTTTTCCATCCTGTGGAAAAGGCAAAATAATGCTATGTATGCCTCAACAGATAAATGAAGACCTGAACTTAAAATGTGATTTTTACCAAGAGATGAAACTCAATAAGGGAGACTCATATTTTTTTAGCCCGATTTCTTCAGTTTTCTCAGGGAGTAAAAATGTATCCACCTTAGCTACAAAGGAAAACCTGTTCATTCCACTACATCTCTTTGGTTGGTTGGGTGGCTTTGGGGGCAGAGGTTATATGCGGGAGGTAGAGGGTTTGGGGAGGACAGGGAGATACAGAGAAAGGAGAAAAAAGGAAAATAAAAGGAGAAAAAAGCACATTCTTCCATTATCTCTTAGTTTATCGAAGTTTCCTAGGTTTCTGACATGATTTCAGATCACTCCAGGTGAGAAAACATTAACCCAGAAAACACTGTCTGCTGATGATCTCCCGTTTCTGAAGTGTTGGTAGTGATTTTTTTTTTTTTTTTTGGTCTTTTTTAGGGCAGCACCCGTGGGATATAGAGGTTCCCAGCCTAGGGGTTGAATTGGAGCTGTAGCTGCTGGCCACAGCCACAACCACAGCAGCTCAGGAGCTGAGTCGAGTCTGTGACCTATACCACAGCTCACAGCAACACTGGATCCTTAACCGACTGAGCAAGGCCAGGGATGGAACCTGCGTCCTCATGGGTGCTAGTCACATTCATTTCCGCTGAGCCACAACGGGAACGCCTGGTAGTGATTTTTATTTGGGGTGAAATGTCAAACCCACCTCAGAGCCAATAATGTATTCATTACCTTGGGACCCTGTTGTGTGATATTCAGTCTGTGTAATACATGCTGGGAAAATGCCCTGAATAATCCGGTATTTTGACAGCCAGATATCTAAAACAAAAAACAATTATTTCCTATTACAATGAATAATTTCCGCATTACTATTTAAGATGTTCTTAAGTTATATATGTTATCTTAAAATCTATCAAGAATAAAGTCTAAGAATATGAATGTAAATCACAGACAGACTTACCAGAGGGGTGTTATAAAACAGCCCATATCTCATCCGAGGAAGTAAGGAAAAAACAGCATCTTTAAAACATACCTAAGAATGAAGATATTTTAAAAGGTAAGAGAATACAATTTACACCCTTCATGCCAAAACATAAAAGAATGAATTAATATATTTTTCATTAAAATATTTTGAGAGTTCCCACTGTGGTGCAATGGGATTGGTGGCATCTTGGGAGTACTGGGACTCAGGTTCGATCCCCAACCTGGCATAGTTGTTTAAGGATCCAATGTTGCTGCAGCTGAAGCTTAGGTCACAACTATGGATCCAATCCCTGGTCTGATAACTCCATATGCCACAGGGTAGTCAAAAAAGAAAAAAATGAAATATTTTGAATGGCCAATTATTTCACTCAAGTGGCCTTCATATTTTTGGAAAAGCTATGGGAAAACGTTTTTAAATGCTACATGATTAACAAACAGGATGACTCTGGTTCTAAAAAAAAAGAAATATAATCAGAAATCAAAGGTAATAGCTCGTAGAAACTCAGATTAAAAATGGATTTGAGGAGTTCCTGTCATGGCTCAGCAGAAACAAATCTGACTAGTATCCATGAAGACTCGGGTTTGATCCCTGGCCTTGCTCAGTGGGTTGGGGATCCGGCATTGCCATTAGCTGTGGTGTATGTCACAGATGTGGCTCAGATCCTGCGTTGCCGTGGCCGTGATATAGGCTGGCAGCTATAGCTCAGATTCAACTCCTAGCTTGGGAACTTTCATATGTCATGAACGTAGCCCTTAAAAAAAAAAAAAAAATTGATTTGATGAGTAAGTCTTTCTGTAATGACAATTTTTTACAGACATTTCAGCAAAGTTTCCAGTACCCTTTTGGAATCATAAGTTTTCAAATGGATAACATCATAATCAGTAAATGCTTTCCATGTGTCGGAGAACAGGTCACCATATCCATAGGAGCTCTGAAAGCAGAAACAACATAAGTTAGGGAATTAAAAGGCTATGACATGGCTTTTCAAAAATGCATCGAAATACCTGAATTAGCTTGTTAGGGTTAAGAACCAATAAACCGAAACAAAGTCATAAAATCCACAGAAGAAAAATGGATTTTCAGCTTGGACCTGATCATGTCCCTAATTTCATGTAATATGAGAAATAATCTCCACAATTCTGGTCTGCTAAAAGCTTTTTGATTTTCCCTCCTAGCCTGTTTACTCTCATGTCTTTGAAACTGCAGTTGCTGTGGAAATTTTTGCCAGTGAATTTTCTAACCGAATCACAGCTACATACAACACACACATACTCTTCCTTTTGTACACACCGTGATACACTCAGGGAGCAAAACCCATCAAGGTAGACAGAACATATTTTTGGCAAGAAATGGGAGAGCAAGAAGATGCCTTGAGTTCCCATGGTGGCACAGTGGAAACAAATCTGATTAGGAACCATGAGGTTGCGGTTCGATCCCTGGCCTCACTCGGTTAAGGATCCAGCATTGCCATCAGCTGTGGTGTAGGTTGCAGACGTGACTCAGACATAGCATTACTGTGGCTGTGGTGTAAGCCAGTGGCTACAGCTCCAATTAGACCCCTAGCCTGGGAACCTGCATATGCTGCGAGTGCAGCTTTAAAAAGCAAAGTAAATAAGTAAATAAATAAATAAAATAAAATAAAATGCCTTGAAGGTTTTAACGCTAAAAATATAATGAATGTAACTCTAGGAAATGATCTCCCAATTGCCTAATGAGTAAGGTGATAGTTCCCCTTTAACATTAATAAGAGTAATAATGATAACAATAATAAAAATATCCTCTTACATACTTCCTATATCCCAGGCACTGGTCTAAAACCTTGACATTATCAACACATTAAAACACCCCCACCAACTTAGGGAGTTCCTCTAGTAGTGCAAAGGGATGGGCAGTGTCTCTGCAGCACCAGGACAAAGATTTAATCCCCAGCCCAGCACAGTGGGTTAAAGGATCCAGTGTTTCAGTAGCTGGCCAGATCTGATTGCTGGCCCAAGAACTTCCATATACCTCAGGGGAGGGCAAGGGGTTGGGGGCAAAAATGAAAATGAAACAAAACAAAAAGACAAGACCACCCCACTAAATTAATGAGCAAGGGAATATTATTATTCCCATTTTACAGATGAGGGAAACTGGAGGCAAAGTTTAAGTCATTTGCCTCAACTGTAGAGCTGGTTTGTTTGCAGGGCTGGGATTAAATTCAGTCTCTTTGGTCCCAGACTCCAGGCCTGTAACCTCTATATGGCAGTTCCCTTTCCATGGGGATTAGTTCTTTCTGGTACATTTACCTGATGCATTTCATTTTCGAAAAATAGAAATTAATTACACGCTCCTTCAGCTAAAGGAAGAAGGTCAATTTATGTTGAAATGGTAGAAGGTTGATGGGGAAACTCAACCAAAAAAAACAAGAAATACATATTTGTAGGGTTACACTCAAGGTCTGCAGTTAGTTATACATTGTGTTCATTATGCTCTTACCTTTTTATCTTTACAACATTCTTTTTTTCAGATTTTGAAAATTTTATGTTGCACATATTACTGTTATTTCAAAGTTACTGAGAACAGTTAGATGTGGTGATAAAAAATAAAAATTCTTTCCTTCAATGTTTCACCAGCACTGTTCTAATAAAGCTCCTTCTCAATACCATCGAAAATTAAATGTTCCTGTTCTGGTTCAATAATAAATAAAGAACAATTAAATGAAATGATCCTAGACAGTTTCCTGAGAAAAAATACTTGGATAAAATAAGATACCTTTGAAAGGAAATTTTAATGATAAAACACGGTAATCCTGACTGATCCCACTTGAGAAATTTTGTATTATTCAGTGATAACCACTTCTAGAAGCTTCTTTTTTTTCCATGTCCCTCAAACTCAAATTATCTGCCAAAAGGGAAGGAGGGATTTTTCTAGTCTTATGTAGAAGAATATTTGGATATTCTTAAAGACAACATAAAATTGTCTCCTGTGTATGTCTCAAACTTAAACATGCACATAACCTATGACAAAAATTCAACTGAGAGCAATGTGCCCTACGGAAATGCTAGGATGAGAGTTCCCTTCATGCTGCAGAGGATGTGGGTTCGATCCCTGGCCTTGCTCAATGGATCAGCAATCCAGTATTGCTATGAGCTGTAGTAGAGGTGGCAGACTCAGCCCAGATCCCCCATTGCTGTGGCTGCAGTGTAGGCCAGTAGCTGTAGCTCCAATTCGATCCCTTAGCCTGGGAACTTCCCTATGCTGCAGATGCAGCCCTAAAGAGCAAAAAAAAAAAAAAGAAAAGAAAAGAAAGAAAAGAAATACAGAATGACTGTGTGTAAAGACATATATATACAAAAAGCATGTTCAGGGTAGCATTTCTGTAAAGAGCAAATAATTAGAAACAAACTAAATCTGATTGGGATGGAAGCAGATAAATATGTGCCTTAAGGCATCCACCAAACATACATATGTGTGTGTGTGCTTGTGTGTGTGTGTATCCTTATACAAATCCTTATAAAAATATTATATGAGAATATATTTACATATTAAAATAAAGTCCTGCCGGGGACTCCTGTTAACTACAGTTACCCTAAAAGGAAATGGAATTGGAGAAGACAAAGGAGGTGACTGTTTTTTTGTTTGTTTGTTTTTTTTACTATATGCACTTCCGTGTTGTTGAATTCATTATAACCTGGTCTTACTTGTGTAATTAAAAACAGTAAGAGTAGGAGTTCCCTGGTGGCCTAGCGGTTAAGGATTTGGTGTTGTCACTGCTGTGGCTCAGGTTCCACCCCTGGCCCAGGAAACTTCTACATGCCACAGGCACAGTCAGAAAAAAACTAGTAATAATAAAGCTATATGACTTCTCTACTACCTCTCAGCATAACGAGGTGTGGAAACCCTGCAGGGCTTACTCTTTTTTTTTCTTGTTATGGCTGCACTTGCAGCATACAGAAGTTCCTGGGCCAGGGCTCAAATGGGAGCTGTAGCTGCCAGCCTGCACGACTGCCATTAGCAACACTGGATCTGAGCTGCACCTACAATCTATGCTGTAGCTCACAGCAATGCCAGATCCTTAACTGACTGAGCAGGACCAATGTTCATACCTGCAGCTTCATGGATACTAGTCAGTCTCTTAACCTACTGAGCCACAATGAGAACTCTGTGCCCTTCTGTTCCTTGTGTTAGTAAGAGCAGCCCTGCTGTGCCCAGAAGTGCGTCTACAGGAGCATCCCTCAAGGAATCTCTGCAAGTTGGTGGCCCTGTCCATCTCGCCAAGGAAGCCACGTGCTGGAAGGATGGCCAGACTGCTGAGCTTCTTAAGGACGAGAGGAACGGCCTCAGAGACTTTTTGTGGGGACAGTCTATAAAATGTCACTAGGGTCTGAACTGTAGCCACAGCCACTTCCCTGCTCTTCCCCTGGGCACAAGCTCGTCCGAGGCCTTCACAACAAGCTCTGTGGAAATACTGTCCACTGTGGGCAGTTCGAGTCACAGTCAGCCTTGGGGGCACAAGGTGCTTGATTCAAGGCTTTATCGGCAAGAGAGGACCAGTCAGCGGCCACACACACTTTGCCACTCTCCCCGTCCAACCTACAGGATTCTGTGGGCCTCGATTCCTATCCTGAGAGCCTGACTAAGCAACTAGCAAAGGCCTCTCTGACCAAGAACGCAGGATTTTTGTTTGTTTGTTTTTCTTTTTCTTTTTACAGCCACATCCACAGCATATGGAAGTTCTCAGGCCCGGGGTCAAATCAGAGCTGCAGCCTACACCACAGCCACAGCAACACTAGATCCTTAACCCACTGAGTGAGGCCAGAGATCAAACCTGCATCCTCATGGACACAATGTCAGGTTCTTCTCCTGATGAGCCACAACAGGAACTCTAAGAACGCAGGTTCAAAATGGACACAGAGAGAGGAGCAAAGGAAGAAGGTCATACCAGAGAAGCCAACCCACTCAGCTAAATCCATCCTGCCTGACCATGCAGGTTGAGGTCAAGCTGCACTGACGTCACGTGCCCAGTGAACCAAATAGCCACGGAGCCTCATAGGGGCCATGCATCCTACTTACTCCACCCCAGGCCACACAAAGAAGGGGAGGGTTATAGAAGTAGGCTCAGTTTAACTTAGTCTATTAGCAGAAGACATAGGAGCGTATGCAAGAAGATACAAGGAAGCTTCTGGAAGGTGTCTAGAGGTTTTTCCATCAGCTTAATGGGTTTTACAGGGAACTACAAGGAAGCCACACAGCACGGTAGTTTCAGGGCACAGGTCTGGGGGCAAGGTGCCTGCACGGGAACCCATGACACCACTCCTCGCTGACTGTGTCATCTTAGACACTGCCTGCCGCTCAGAGCCTGAGCTTCCTCATCTGTAAAACAGAATAATAAAAACACTCATTCACAGAGCGTTGTGAGCATTAACTCAGATAACATCAGGTGTCATTTTAAAAAAATAAGTTACAAAAGCACAACAACCCTGAGTTAATCATCTGGGGCTGCCGATAGCTAATAACATGGCCTTCAAGTCACAATCCTACAGAGAAGGATCCCTTTGCTGGAGAAACACTTCCAAGAAATAGAACTGTGGTGGCAGCAAAACTGGAACACAGATGGACAGGAAAATATGTGCAAAACCAAAAGCATCATTAACATGCCAGGAGTGTTATAACTAATTCCCATCAGACTTCAGTTCAAACTACAGGTCTGTGGAGACCCAATGATAAACCCTTTCCAGACAGCTCGGCCACCAGCCTTGTATCACGGAAAAAAGTGCTAGCAAAACTAGTTCCTCTTGGATTTCCATCGTGGCTCAGCAGTAATCAATCCAACTAGCATCCATGAGGGCACGGGTTTGATTCCTGGCCTCACTCAGTGGGTTAAGGATGTGGCATTGCTGTGGCTGTGGCTGTGGCTATGGTGTAGGCTGGCAGCTGCAGCTCTGATTCAACACCTAGCCTGGGAACTTCCAGATGCCACTGTGCTGCCCTAAAAAGGCAGAAAACAAAAAGAAAAAGAAAAGAAAACAAAAAAACAGCTGCTCTTCTGTACAAGAATCTGACCTTTGGTAAACCATCTAACTCTGCTCTCTGGAAATGAAACGGCCTGTCTCCACTATGTTCTAGGTGGCATTACTTATGATTTTACTTTATTTTTTAAAATTTTTATTGGAGCTGGAGTTTCCCATTGTGGCTCAGGAGTAAGAAACCCAACTAGTAACCATGAAGACGAGGGTTTGATCCCTGGCCTCGCTCAGCGGATTGGGGCTCCAGCATTGCTGAGAGCTGTGGTACAGGTCATAGACACAGCTCAGATCCTATGTTGCTGTGGCTATGGCGTAGGCCAGCAGCTGCAGCTCTGATTCAATCCCGAGCCTGGGAACTTCCATGTGTCACAGGTATGACCCTAAAAAGAAAAAAAAAATTATTAGAGTTGACTTACAATGTTGTATTAGTTTCAGGCATATGGCAAAATGAATCAGTTACGCATATACAAATATCTGTACTCTTTTTCCCAATGTAGGTTATTACAGAGAACAGGGAAAACTGATGCTTACGACTTTAAAGGACACCTGCTGGGTACATTGCACCTGGACTGGAAGGAGGACAAGGACTCTTGTAACTGGCTGTGTCTCCTGTGGGGATCCTGGGGGCATGGCCAGCACAGCTGTTCCAGAAGATACTGACCCCTGTGGGATATATACCTGCCCCAAGATCTCCTTGCACCTGAGCTATGCTGGCTAAGATAACCCCAAAAGCGATGCCTGATGCTGCTCTGCCAGCAAGCTGTGGTTCCCCTGCAATAGCCTTGACTCAGGACAAGAGGGGGGCCTTGGAGCATCCTATGAGATGGAATGTCTGCTGAACCTGGGTGTCCCCACGTCCCAAGTTGGGCAGCCTCTCTCGCATACACTACACACCACGTATCCTCCTTCCCGCTGTCACCGTCATGGGTAACATTCAGAGCACACGTGCTGTGGGCCAGGCACTATGACTGTTCATGCGTGATATGGTTCATCCTCAGGATGACACAGCAGCAGATACTATAATGATCCCATTTCACAGATGAGAGTTCCAGGGCAAACTCAGGGTTACCTTGGCCAGTGCAGGGGCCAGCAATGGGAAAACACGGAGGAAAGGCAGGCTAAGGAAGAGAAGGAAAGATAGCACTAAAAACAAATAAGCAAACAGTTGTGATTTGACATGTATATTTATGTGCAGGTGTAAGACTCAGATACAAACACCCCCACTTGGCATGAAGTGGGAAACAATAGGGAAGTTGTCACGAAGCAAAACTGATGGTAATTCCAAGAGGCCAAACTGTAGTCAGAGGCAAGCTCTCCCGCCCTGGGTCATGTGGAGGTCACAGAGGCTGAGTGAATGACAGTCCTTTATACCTGTCTCAGAGGAACCCTGAGCTCTACCTGCTCAAAGGCATTCTAAAATTCAAGGGCCAAAGGTATACACATACACGTGCATTTGCCTATATGTATTAACTACACCTAAATTCATCCACACAGACACATTCACACCCACCTGCACACGTATGGCTGTATATGTGTATGAATGTATATTCACTTATGTGCATCTTAGAAAATTCCATTACACAGGATCTGAGTCACACAGGTTTTGAGCAAGGCAAAGATGGCACTGAAGCAGAGAGCACTTTCTTACTTACGGTGTCCCACATGACGACATACACATCTGTGCTGAAGGAATTATTAACGTGCTGAGTAATATAAAGATTGACAAAATCGCAGAAGTGGTGATACATGTTAACACCTAAAAAAGAAATCTATGTTAATTAACCCCAAAGAACAAATGATTACACGATTTTGATTCTAGCCCATATGTTTATAGTAGGATAGACTTTCAGCTGAAATATATGGGAGGAAAAATAAGAACTTTTCTAAACATGAAACGATTAATACGCAGGTAGTCCACGGTTGACAGATTCTGTTCAAAAATTCATTTTCAGAGTTCCCATTGTGGTTCAGTAGGTTAAGAACCCGACTAGTATCCATGAGAATGTGAGTTCAATCCCTGACCTCGCTCAGTGGGTTAAGGATCCAACATTGCCGCAAGCTTCAGTGTAGGTTGCAGATGCGACTTGGATCTGGTGTTGCTGTGGCTGTGGTGTTGGTGGGAAGCTGTGGCTCTAATTCAACCCCTAGCCTGGGAACTTCCATATGCCACAAGTTGGCCATAAAAAAGAAAAAAAAAAGAAAGAAAAAAGGAAGGAAGGGAGGGAGGGAGGAAAGAAAGATTCATTTTTAAAATGACTATTAGGAAGTTAGGAATGCATTTTCCCAGATACACTAAGAAGCAAATGATGTTGATCTCCATATGAAGTTGTTTATTTTATATATTCATCTGTACTTGCCCATCAAAGTTCGAGGTTGCATTAATTAACTACTCCGTCGGTTTTCTAGGCCAGAGGGCACTGCTATATAGTAAAAGAAATCAGGAGAAAGCTCTCAGGCCAGGTGAGAACATTTCTCTGGTTTCTTTCAGGTACAGAAACCTGCATATCTTTGTGTGGGTGTGTGTGTGTGTGTGTGTCTGCGCCCTTGACATGTAGAAGTTCCTGTGCTAGGGATCAAACCCATGCCACAGCAGTGACAATGCCAGATCCTTAACCTGCTGAGCCACCAGGGAGCTTCTAAAACATGACGTAAAAGAAGAGAACATGTTAAGGGAAAAAAAAAGGTGACTCTCAAAAGCAGAAACCATAAAGTATTCCGACTTCATTCCCACAGTGAATAATAATGTGTGCCAGAAAAAAAAAAAAAAAAAGAGTAAAAAGGACTCCATTGATGAAAGTCAGGTCATTATGCTACACACCTTCAACTTACACAGGGCTGGATGTCAATTACATCTTAGAAAAGATAAGAAAAAGGAAAAAAATACTGCCTTATTTTTAGATGGGTATCTGAGCAAAATGTTTGGAGGGATTTTTTTTTTCTCGCCCAGAAAAATCTTGCCTAAGAGCATAGTTTCAAATCAACAAGGAAAAGAAAGTTCTATGACAACATATACCCTTTCCCCAGGTTAGCACACAGCACACATTAGCTCTCACATGAATCATTCAGCAAGTCCATAATGTTTACTGAGGGATGCCGAATGCACAAAACAGTACTTGGTGCCAGGAGGATTTATAAAAGGGAGAAAATGCAGGCTCCATCCCCAAGAAATGGGCCCCCAATGAGTCTTGTTCCTTGGAAAGCTCGTTCTCTCAAAGTAAGTGTTAATATGAAAAGAAATGCTGGATGACAGTATAAGTTAGCAGAAAAAGGTAGAGTTATGAATATAGGAAAGAAATGACACCTGTCTACCCTAACCTATTATTCCTAATTTACATACTTTATTGCCTAAGTAGCTGCATAAATTTAACCGTTCACACATGTTCAACCCTTTTCCAGGCAGATCTGTGTTTTCTTTACCCCTTTTTAATATGCATATTTTAAAAATGAGTCAGGACCTTGAATAAAGCATTTTTTTAACCTGCTCTTATTTCTGAAACCTAAATTTGCCTGATTTCTGAGCCCCATATTTTGTAAGAGAAGAATTACGACTCCAGAAAGCAGAGCATACTAAAGACATGATCAATCAATTAGAGGAATGCTGAAATACTTGTGAAAGGGGGCTCTCTGTGTTTCACTGTGAGCCCGGCCTCTGGTGAATTTGGATGTGATATGGCATAGAAGTTCCATCTGTTGTAATGAGAGAGATAATCTTTCTCCTCTCCAGGGCAATGAGTTCACAAAGGAAAATCTCTGCTTGTGGGTGGGGAGTTAGAAGCTATAAGCATAAATAGAAAAAAATAATTTTAATTTTAACTTTTTTTTTTTCAAGAATATATGGCAGAGCTGACTTTCCCAAGAATTTTTAAGTTCTCTTTTATTATGGAGAAAATATCAGAAAGTTTGCCAGAGGAAGTCATGGGCATTCCTTTCCCACCTATACTATACACATGGCTTTTAATTTTAAAAAGTTCCTCAGATGCACAATCTAAATCAAATGAATAGAGAAACCAGACGGGGTAAATGTAGTCACAGAAGGTGCACCCAGGCTTTCTCCTATCATCTTTTTTCTTTTTTTAATTTTTATTTATTTTTTTTTTAGGACCACACCTGAGGCATATGCAAATTCCCAGGCTAGGGGTCAAATCAGAGCTGCAGCTGCTGGCCTACAACACAGCCACGGCAACACCTGAGTCAAGCCGCATCTGTGACCTTCACTACAGTTCATACCAACGCCGGATCCTTAACCCACTGAGCGAGGCCAGGGTGGAACTTGCATCCTCATGGATACAAGTCGGTTTCATTACCTGTTGAGCCACAATGGGAACTCCTCTCCTATCATCTTTTGACTGTGATTGAATCATGTGATATATCAAGGTGAAAGTTTCTTCTAAAATGCCAAAAATGTAACATAGTGAGAAGTTCAAATCGGATCACTTCTTCCAGAGAAGAAAGCAAAAAGCAAATCTAATGTTTAATGTTACACTGCTTCCCCCAAAGTTATACAAATATATACCTCACAAAAGGAAACAAAGCCACATTAACCAATAAGTAAATAATGGACATATTAACTTCTCACCTGCATCTAATTTCATGAAGTAGGTTGGTTTTTCAATAACAATGTCACACGCAGCATCTTCTATAGGTCTGAAGTTGAGCTGAGTATAGCTTTGTAGCTCAGCAAACCTGGAATGAAGAATCCAGAGATGGGAATTCCCTTCTTGGCTCAACAGAAACTAATCTGAATAGCATCTATGAGGACACAGATTTGATCTCTGGTCTCAGTCAGCAGGCTAAGGATCCAGCATTAGCATGATCTGTGGTGTAGGTCGCAGACACCACTCGGATCTGGTGTTGCTGTGGCTGTGGCATAGGCTGGCAGCTACAGCTCAAATTTGACCCCTAGCCTGGGAACCTCCATATGTCATGGGTGCAGCCCTAAAAAGACAGGAAAAAAAAAAAGAATCCAGAGATGCTTTCAAAGAGATCCTGCTGGAATCCCTATTGCAATATTATAACTTAAGATCTGTTCATTAAGGGGATTTTATCTCTAGGAAAACTCTTATAAAATATGTGGAACTTCCTCAAACATATTACACTTACATAACTTGATATCGATTTTAATGTTGAGACCAGAGGAGTTTCCACTATGGCAACTGGTGACTGGTGGTGTCTCTGGAGCCCTGGGACACAGGTTCAATCCCCTGCCCAGCACAGTGGGTTAAAGGATCTGGCGTTGCTGTGATTGTGGTATAGGTCACAATGGCAGCTCCATCTGATCCCTGGCTTAGGAACTCCATATGCTGTAGGGTGGCCAAAAAAAGAAAAAAAAAATGTTGAGAGAGATAAGAAACAAAAAGATTTTAAATTTCAGCCTAATGTGCAAAACCAACAGGGAACTTTCCTGACAAAGAAGAAATTTACAGAGAGTTTGCTAAAAAATTTACCAGTAAAGTGGGAAGATTCAAAAAGGTTCTTGCAGTCTGATGAGCCTCAGACATGAACACTGACCCAGAGAGCTTTCTTGGATTCTGAGACAGATGGCATTCCAAGAATGATCGAGTATCTTGGAAAAAAACAGCAGACAGGTACGCTTCCCTGAGAAAAGGAAAATCTTTTTCTCAGCAAACAACTTTGGAAGCTCTTTGGTGCGATTTTCTTCCATACAAAAGAAGACAATCCCAAGCTAACGTAGGAGTTCCTGCTGTGGTACAATGGGTTAAGAATCTGACTGCAGAGGCTGGGGTTGCTGCAGAGACACAAGTTTGATCCCCAGTCCAGCACAGGGGGTAAAAAAGATATGACAGTGCCACAGCTGCAGCTTGGGTTCAATCCCCAACCCAAGAACTTCCATATGCTGCGGGTGCAGCCACTTAAAAAAGCACAAGTTAAAGATTGTTTGTAAATCTCCATATTTGAGACCACTTCTGAGGTAAAACAAATATCAGATATATCCTTTTAAAACATACATGAGGCTGTAATATTTATTGCAGTAATTTCAAAAATATGTCCACAAATTCTTTGGTACTTCTCTCTTCAAGAGGTGGGGGGTGAATTCCCTCCCCTAGAGTGTGGGCTGAATTTAGAGATCTACTTCTTTTTTTTTATTTTCAATTTAATTTTAATTTTCTAGTGGAATGTTCTTGATTTATAATGTTGTGTTCATATCAAGCGTACAGCAAAGTGATTCCATTATACACATACATACATCTATTCTTTTTAAAATTCTTTTCCCACATAGGTTATTACAGAATATTGAGTGGAGTTCCTCATGCTATACAGTAGGTCCGTGTTGATTAGTGATTCACTTCTAATGAACAGAATATGGTAGAAGCAATGGTTATCACTTCCTAGATTAGGGTATACAAAGACTGAGGCCTCCATCCTGGGACATGAGCTCATACATTCTCTTTCTCTCTCCTCCCCTTCTGTTCTCTCTCTCCATCTCTCTCTCTCTCTCTGACAATATGCTCTTGGGGAACCTGGCTGTGATGCTGTCAATAGCACTAGGGAGAAGCTCAGATGGTAAGAAATGTCACCTCTAGCCAATGGCCAGAGAAGAAAACCTGAGGATTACAATAACCAAAGTGAGCTCAGAAAGTTGATTCTGCAGGCCCAGGTGAGCCTAAAGATGGCTACAGCCCTTGAAAATAGCTTGACTGGGAGTTCTTGTTGTGGTTCAGTGGTAACAAACCCGACTACTATGCATGAGGACGTGGGTTTGATCCCTGGGCTCGCTCAGCGGATTAAGGATCTGCCTCTGGCATGAGCTGTGGTATACGTCACAGACGTGGCTTGGATCTGGCACCCATATGCCATGGGTGCAGCCCTAAAAAGACAGAAAAGAAAGGAAAGGAAAGGAAAGGAAAGGAAAGGAAAGGAAAGGAAAGGAAAGGAAAGGAAAGGAAAGGAAAGGAAAGGAAAGGGCTTGACTGCAACCTCCTCTAAGAGCCTGAATCACAACCATCCAGCTAAGCTGCCTCCAAATCCTGGCTCTCAGAAATTTTGTGAGATAAGAGGTGTTTATTGTTTTAAGCTGCTAAATGTTTGAGCAATTTATTATACAGCAATAAATAATTAAGACAAAATACCTTAGGAACTATCATATCAAAAAGTACTAGGAAGCAAATAGCAAATATTTGATTTTTGATCTCAGCTGTCAAAGGGTACCAGCAATTAAAATGCCCACTAGAAAATAGGAATTCCTATCTCAAAAGTCTTTTAAGTCAAGTAAGATCCTGTATTGTGTAATGTAAAATGCCATATAAGCATATGACAGAATGTTAACCTAAATAGTTTGCTTAGCATGAATGTATGACCTCAAAAAGGAACTCTTTGACATAAATCATACCAATATTTTTTGGATCTGTCTCCTACAGCAAAGGAAATAAAAGCAAAAATAAACAAATAGGACCTAATTAAAATCTAAACCTGTTGCACAGCAAGGGAAACTGTAACAAAAGGAAAAAAACCTACAGAATGGGAAAATATATTTGCAAATAATACGACCAATAAGGGGTTAATATCCAAAATATATAAACAGTTCATACAACTCAGTACTGAAAAACCAAACAATCCAGTTAAATATGGAGAGAAGATCTGAATAGGTGTTTTCCAAAGACAGCACAGAGATGGCCAACAAGCACATGAAAAGATGCTCAACACTGCTAATCATCAGGGATATGCAAATCAAAACCATAATGTGCTATCACCTCACAGCTGTCAGAATGGCTACCATCAAAGAGAACACAAGTAACAAAATGTTGGCAAGAATGTGGAGAAAGGAGAACACTTATCTGCTGTTAGTGGGAATGTAAATTGGTGCAGCCAGTATAGAAAACAGTATTGAAGTTTCTCAAAAAATTGAAAACAGAACTATTATATGACCCAGCAATTCCAGTCATGGGTATATATCCAAAAAAAAACCCCACTAATTTGAAAAGATACATGCACCCCAATGTTCATTGCAGCATATTTCACAATTGCCAAGGTACAAAAACAATCTAGGTGTCCATTAACAGATATGGATAAAGAAGACATGAGACACACGTGAGCACATTTGAACACACACACACACACACACACACACACACACAGGAATATTACTCAGCCATAAAAAAGAATGGGCCTGGAAGGTATTTATTTGAAGCAAATCAAACAGAAAAAGACAAATACCATATGATATCACCTATACATAGAATCTAAAAACTAGAACTAGTAAATGTAACAAAAGAGAAACAGACTCACAGATATAAAGAACAAACTAATGGTTACCAAGGGGGAGAGGGAAGTGGGAAAGGGCAAGATAGGGGTAGGGGATTAAGAGGTAAAAATTATTAGGTATAAAATAAATAATCTACAAGGATATGTTATACAACACAGGAAACAGCCAATATTTCATAATAACTGTGAATGGAATATAAACTTTAAAAATTATGAGTCACTATTCACAATCACCTGAATCTTATACAATATTGTACATCAACTATACCTCAATTAGAACAACGAACATTATATGAGCGACCTAAGTGACCATAAAGGGGTAGCATGACAGTTTCTAGGATAATAGAACAGCCCTGTATCCTGATTAGAGTAGTGTACCTGAAAATATGATATAAATTTTACAGAGACAGACATTCCCCCCAAAATGCAGGTGATTATTGATGAGATCCAAATGTTTAGTTAGTAATATTGTACCAATGTCAATTTTCTGGTTTTGATCACTGTGCTATAGTTATGTAAGATGTTATCATGAGAGGAAGCTGGGATAAGGGTACAATGGAAACTCCCTGTAATGTTTTTAAACTATTTTTAAATGTCTTCAAATCTCAAATTATTAAAAAAAAAAAGCTTTTTAAAGTATCCTAATTTCTTAATTTTCTAAGATGGCAAATTTCTTGATAGAACTAGTTTGATATTTAAAATGTTTTAAATCAAAATGTGTTCCCCAATTTTTACATAAAGTTCAAAAAGCTTACTAAAGGTACTGAAAGTCAACATAGTGTTTACCTCTAGAAAGGAACATGGGAGTTGTAATTGGGAGGGACCCTGGGGGGAAGATGGTCTGTTTTTGACACGGGCAAGAGTTAATCAAGTGGTTTCACTTTTTCATAAGCCAAATTGTACATGTCTTCTATATGCTTATTATGTACTTCAATAAATGTGTTTATGACAGTTCCTGTTGTGGCACAGAGGAAACAAATCCAACTAGTATCCATGAGGATGCAGGTTTGATCCCTGGCCTCACTCACTGGGTCAGGGATCAGGCATTGCCTTGAGTTGTGGTGTAGGTCACAGACATGGCTTAGATCCCGTGTCGCTGTGACATAGGCTGACAGTTGTAGCTCCAATTAGACCCCTAGCCTGAGACCTTCCAATATGCTGCAGGTGCGGCCCTAAAAAGCAATAAATAAATAAATAAATATGTGTTCTAATGTGTTCCCCAAAACACATGCAGCAATTATGAAGAGTTAATAAAAATTCTTTTACTTTTTTTTTGGCTGCATAAGTTCTCAGGCCAGGGAATGAACCCATGACACAGCAGCAACCTAAGCCACAGCAGTGACACCAGATCATTAACCTAATTAGCCACCAGGGAACTCCCTAAAAATTCATTTTTTCTCTTCATGAGCAGATAACACATACTATATCATACTTTCTAATATTTTATCAACATCTATTTAACTCATATATTTAATTCACTATGGAGCTACCATTCCCTGAAGGTTCATACCAAATTATCTACAAGTGAACTTAATATTTTCCATATGAGAGTCCTTACCAAAATCTTCAAGTACCAAAAGTAAAGAAAAAAATATTTCAGAAACATATTTTGCAAAAAAAATCTTACCAGGACTGCAAAGGGCTTTTGCGCTGACCTTCAGACATCAATGTACGAATGTCAAGTTTACAGTGCCCTCCAATTTCCCCACTCTGGAAAAAATCTTCCTTAAATCTGGTGGGTAACAAATTAAACTGAGTTCAGAAAATTTTTTCATGACCCATGTCACTTAAGATGTTACTAAAATGGTTTACCATTTTCCAAAATCAATTCATCATTAGAAGTTAACTCTATTTTATTTTTTATTTTTTGTCATTTTAGGGCTAAACCCATGGCATATGGAAGCTCAGGGTAGAAGGTAGAATCAGAACTGTAGCCGCAGGCTTACAGTACAGCCATAGCAACACAGGATCTGAGTCTCATCTGCAACCTATACCATAGCTCATGGCAATGCCGGATCCTTAACCCACTGAGCAAGGCCAGGGATCGAACCTGTGTCCTCATGGATACTAGTTGGATTCGTTACCACTGAGCCATGGTAGGAACGCCAGAAGTTAACTCTCTATAACAGAATATTTCAAACGTATACAAAAGTAGCAGATTAGTATAAGGAATCTGATGTACCCATGGCCCAGCTTCATAACAATCAACTCATTATGGCCAGTGTGGATCACCCATCCATCCCCCAACCTCACTGCCACATCACTAGGAAGCAAATTCAAGGTGTCTCCCTGGACTGGAAAATATTTCATGATCTCCCTGAGATTTTACCATCAACCACTGAAGTACCTGTCATGGTTTCTCTTGATGTTTCTCAAATCAAGGTAGATATTGGTCGCTCTGCAGTACTGAAGGTAACGGGAACACACCAAACTTGAGTCATTCTGAAAGAACGTTGAGAAACAAGAAAAAAATAATAATAACTCTGAGTATTAGCACTTCAAAGACACACCCAGACTTGCTAGACATCATGCTGATGGCATGTAGCCTTCAGGTTCCAACCGCACGATGTGATACAAATTGCTTCCCGATGACCTGGTTCTGTTTAAGGATTCTTCTTCCAGGGAGACCTTGGTCAAGCATCCTTTTGCAATTTGCACACTTGGAGGTTGCTGTGAAGAACTCCTAAACTTACTATCACCCTCAAACTTTACGAAACCAAGAGCTGAATATATGGTTCAGTTCATCCTCTTGGGGAAGAAAAAAATAGTACTCAGAACCTTCACTACCCCCACATCTATGAGAAAAAAACACTTTCCAAAGACCAGCCAAAGGAAACAAGGAAGAAGGCACAGGTCAGAGACATTCAATGCAAGGCAGGAAGGGCAATTTGCCAATTTGAGTAAGAGGTACTTTCTGCAGGCCTTAAAACTTGTGGGAGTCTCTGTTTCAATGGCAATGTGGGAGCAATGTTTTCTAAATCACTTATGTGAGTTTCAGAGTCAACTACCACAGTCAGTTTCTACTTCCCCCATTCTACTTTGTGCTGAGATAGCAGGGGCTTCAAACACTTTTATCTACCCTGGGCTGGATTTCTAGATTTAAATGCCATTTCGTTGCTTTTCCCATAACTCCCAATGACCCTTAAAGGCCATTAATCTTGACCGGCATGGTATTCTGGAATCTGTACTTGATAAGGCATCATACTCTGATGGCACAAAACCTATAGTGGTAGATCTCAGGGAGGAAAGCATTCTACAAAGCAAGGACCTTGGAAGAGGTGTGCAAGGTGGGGTTGTGAACTGGAGATCAACACTTGCCATCTGCCTCTATGGCTGATTGACTCACGAGCCACTACAGCTGCTGCCCCTCAACACCCCCTGAAAGAGCTCAGAGTGGAGATCAGGAGTGAGGTATGCTGTGCTCTGGGAAAAGTGGCAGAACAGGCCTTCAGAGGGTTAGATATATTCAGAAAAGATTTTATAAGCCCAGTTCTTGAATCTCCTATTATCTAGAAAAGCACTAAAATCCTTCATGGTGTTGTCTGCTTCTCATGACTAGCAGTAACCTTCATGAGACTAGCAGTAACCTTCTGTAAAATGCATGTTTGGTGGCATGTACCTCCCCCTTCACCCAAATCACACATACACTGACATTTTCCCCTGCCTCTTTGGAGCAGTATTTCAGAACTCTCTGAAATGCTGCCTCCCAGGCTATAGTACTCATTTTGCTCCAAATAAAACTTAACTCTTAGGAGTTCCTGTTGCGGCTCAGCAGTTCGCGAATCTGACTAGCATCTATGAGGATGAGGGTTCGATCTCTGGCCTCACTCAGTGGGTTAAGGATCTGGCATTTCCATGACCTGTGGTGTAGGTTACAGATACAGCTAGGATTCAACCCCTAGCCTGGGAACATCCATATGCTGTGGGTGTGGCCCTAAAAAAAAAAAAAAAGACGAAAAAACGAAAACAAACAAAAAACTTAACTCTTAACCTTTAGTTTGTGCATATTTTTTACATCGACAGTTTAAAGCGGAAGAAACTCACACTCACAAAGGTGGAGTACCCTGCTCCTGAGTTAAGATTTGAACCTTGCCATCTGGGACCTGCTCTTCTACTTACTCCCCCAAAACTGCCTCTGGAAAATGTGTTTGTCTTACACACTGAGTGCAATGTGCTATGGGTGAAAGCACACAGAAAAAGATCTGCATTATAATTCTAGGTGTATGTTCTCCTTAGTAGCTGTGTAGTCTTGGAAAGGTTGCTTAACTTCTCTGAGGATCCTGTTTTCCTCTCCAGTCAAGTGGCATTACTAATACCTCCCCCGTCTATCTGCTAGGGTAGAGAGCAGATCAGAATCAAACCAGCTAACATACAGAAAAGCTTTTTTGTAAACTAACAAAAAGTACTAGCAAACACAGAGCAGCATTGGGGGCGGGTATACTACCTGTCCCAAACTACTTGCAAGAGAGTTGATAAAGATGCACAGTAGATACAAACCATTCCATTTAGAATGGATAAACAATAAAGTCCTACTCTAGAGAAGAGGGAACTATATTCAGTCTCCTTGGATAGACCATGATGGAAAAAAATATTTAAAAGAACATATGTATGTGTATTACTAAGTCACTCTGCTATACAGCAGAAACTGGCACAGCATTGTAAATCAACTATACTTTCATTTTAAAACATTTAAAAAAAAATTTTTTTAGGGCCATACACTGCAGCTATGATAACACCTGATCCTTTAACCCACTGTGCTGGGCTGGGAATCAAACCCACACCTCCACAGCAACCTGAGCTGTCACAATCAGATTCTTTTTTTTTTTTTTCTTTCTTTCTTTTTTTCTTTTTTCGTCTTTTTAGGGTCGCACCTATGGCATATGGAGTTTCCCAGGCTAGGGGTCGAATCGGAGCTACAGCTGCTGGCTCACACCACAGCCACAGCAACGCCAGATCCGAGCCGCATCTGCAACCTATACCACAGCTCATGGCAATGCCAGATCTTTAACCCAATGAGCATGGCCAGGGACTGAACCTGTGTCCTCCTGGATGCTAGTAGATTCATTTCCATTGAGCCATGATGGGAACTCCCACAGTCAGATTCTCAATCCACTGTACTACAGAGGGAACTCCAAATTTTTTTCTTAAAAAGATGTAATTCATCAACTTACCTTCTTTAGCATATGTTGGGGGGAATAATTCTAAACCCAGAAACATTTTAACTGCCTCAAAATATGACCATCTGATGATATGTGTGAAAATGAGGACATGGCTTCCAACTGAACAGAACCTCTTGTTTTTGGAAGTTAAATAAAATGTTAAGCCATTCAATATATACGAGAGTAAAGGACTCCTCTCATTGTGCCAACTACCTTGTTTTTCATTATGATCTATCTGATGCATGTATTTTAAATAAACGTATTCACTGCTAAAGGGGCTAAACCCTCACCATCTCCTCCGCCTGGCAGAGCACATGGAGTTCCTCCAACCGCTCTCCAGCATATCCAAAGTCAGCCTGCTTCCAGAATATGTCCTCAGCGGATTCAAGAGTATCCGTCCTGTTGGCATATAAAAAATTCTGTGACATTCCTCTTTTTACTTCTTCTGGACCTGGAAATTCCTTTCTAAATGTTAAACTTCTAGAAATCAGTCAATGATTTTTTTCAAAGTAAACTATCATAATTTTTAAAAACTATCCCTCAGGACATAAAGTTAGCAAACTAAGTTAATAAATACCCTACCCCCTTATAATAAATTCACAATGGAAACATATGAAGTTAGGATCAACCTGGAAATGAAGACAATGAACTGTTAATTAATGTATTTTCTTTACTCTGTTAACCGTGAATATCTTGGAAATACTGATTATACTTAACATTCCCCTCCAGAATCAAGAGGAAATCATCCATTTATCTTTTTAGCATATGTTGGAGGAAAATATTTTGTTTTCTCCCTCTGTGGGAGGAAATGATAGATATTCCTGCCCCAGAGGGAGACAGTCAACTTGAACTCATGACTGTATAAGCAAATTTATATCTAAAGGAATTACTTTCTAATACTGCTGGGAATTGGGGCAGTAGCATACACTGCAGAGAAAGAAGATCAAGGACAGAGGAAGAGGAATTCCATCCAGAAACTTACCATCCCATGTCGACGTAGGTGCAAACAGGGTAACCAAACCTGAACTGTGGTTTGCAGGATTTCTCATAACCCCAGCAGTACTTTAAATTTTCTAAGTATTTCTGGAACATAAGAGATGTCTGTTTAGGCGGATTTACCTTCCTCTGACTTTTAGAGAGGACTCTTAGATTTTTCCCATGAAGAAAACAAATCTTTATAGAACTTTCACTTTTCCATTTTGCAATACATACCCATGTAATAGAAATAAGTAAATTCTAAGAAAAGCAGTTCTGGGATCCTTAACAATAATTACCCCTAATCACCATCCTTCCTCACCATGTCTGTCCACTAAACAAAAGTCTGGGTTTTAATGAGACGACCACAGACCACCTGAACTGGAATTACTTTTCCTTTTTTTTTTTTTTTTCTTTTTTATAGCTGCACCTGCAGCATTTGGAAGTTCCCAGGCTAGAGGTCAAATCAGAGCTGCAGCTGCAGACCTATGCCACATGCATGGCAATACTGGATCCTAGCCACATCTGTGACCCACACCACAGCTTGGAGCGACGCAGTGTCCTTAAGCCATGGAGAGAGGCCAGGGATCGAACCCTCATCCTCACAGACAGGATGTCAGATTCTTAACCCACTGATCCACAAGGGGAGCCCCTGATCTGGAATTTCTTGAAATAGCTTAATGAAATCAGTGAGTAAATGGATTCTAAAATCAGTCCTGAGAAAGTCATAAAGATTGGAATGTCTATCACCAGCAAGAATCAGAACTAAATTGAATGGCTCAGAACCTGATAATCAAGATCAACAGAGACTCCAGAAGATGTCACAGCTCTGCAGACCTCGGGGGATGCAGCAGTTGCCAGCCAGGGAGCCCAGAATGCTGTCTGCAAAGCCCCAGGAGCAGTGCTGGGAGGATTCCCAGTCTGCCCTCCCCATACACTTCCTGTGCCCGCACCATGGGAAAGGAAATGTCTCACATGGCCCAGCTTTGATCTCTGAGGCCGCTGAGATGTCTTAATGGGCTCCAATTTGCAACCTTTCCAACAACTCTAAAAACAGAAGGAAGGCCACAGTAACAGTCTTAATTCTAAGGAGGCAGAGGTGGCCGCATTAGTAACCAAATTAAGTTGCTAAGAGACCCCTTTGAGTGCAGTTTAAGAAAGAAGAGATGTAAGATTCATTAGTTACCTTTATTCTTCTCTGCATCAAATCTAATATACTTTATTTACAGAGTCTACAAATAGTATAGGCTGCCTATTTATTTTACTAGTGTCTTAGATTTTAAATCTCAGTCTTGGGACCACGACCTAATTCTAAGCCAGGTTGAGTTACTGAGAAGCATTAGATGAAATACAAACACTGACTGACCCACAGTTAACAACCAAGAGATAAAAGTAAACCTTCAGGTTCAAGTCATAGAGGAACTGGTAAGCCAGGCTAAATTGCATCTGTTTAAAAATATACAAGAAGAGAAGAAATCATATTTACCTTATAAGGACAACGTGAGTCCTTCTTACAGACTGTGGCAATGTGCCTGTTATTGTGCAAAAAGAAGGGAATATGCTCTTCCGGCAGGCGGAGGCTGGCATAGTTGAACAGAGGGGCACCCAGAATGCCATCAGCCTGGGGAGGAGCCTTGTCTTGGCCACTCAGGGGTACCTCATGAAGCAATGCTCCAAAGACAAGCAACATTAACATAGCAACCTCCAAACCTAAAGGTCAAATGGAAAACATCCTCGTTAAGACAGATCCTTTAAAAAAAAAAAAAAAAAGACATATCCTTCAAAATTCACAGAAATCAAGGACTAAGCACAATGACAATGAACTTCACTACCTCACTGAATAATGTTCCTTTACTCAACAAATACTGATTGTGTACTGGTTATAGGCCAGACACTGCATAGAGGGGTGAAGAGAATGGGAAAGGCCCCTATTCTCATCCAGTTTACAATCAAGTCAATGGACATAAAATAAACACTCAAATAAATAAATAACTTCAGGCGATGACAAGGGCTCTGAATCAAATAAACCAGAGGCCGGCAAACGTTTTCTGGAAAGGGCCAGGTAGTAAATGTCATTAGCTTTGCAGGCCAGAGAGTCTGCGTGACAACTCCTCAACAGGGCCTTTGTCAATAAAGCAGCCATGGCTATGCTAGAGGAATGTGGGGTAGGGTGTACTAATAAAACTTCATTGACAAAGATAGGAGGAGCATCTTGACAAGACCCTATTTGCTGATGCCTGAGTAAGGTATTATGGTAGACAACATCGTCTGCTGAGTGAGCACATGGGCTTTGAAGCTAGGCCACTGAGGCCGCTTCCTAAGCTGTATGACCTTGAGCAAGTTATTTAACCTTTCTGTGCCTCAGCTTCTCCAGCTGTAAAGCAGAAATCAGAGAGAATCTCCCTCATAGGGCTGTTGTGAGTTAAATATTGGTAACATGCCTAGATGTACCTGGCACACTAAATGCTATGCTAAGTGTTTATTAAATAAATATTTAAAGCTCCAGGGGATGAGGTGTGGTTGCTATGTAATCTCTGAGCTGACATCTGCAGGACGAACAGGGAAACATGCCAGGAAGAGAGAAGAAAGGAAGTGCAATTATTCTGAGCAAGTGTGTACCTGCTGAATAAAAACTAGCAGTCTCTACAGTACATGAGAGCATGCTACGTGCCAGGTACTTTTCTAGCTCCAAGGATGCATCGAGCAACATGCAGTTGAAAACCCTTGTGAAGCTTATATTCTGGTGGATATAATAACAATCTATGATATTAGCAACTAAGACTAAGAACTCTACTGGAATGAAATCCAGGCAATCTGCCTCAGAAGCTGTGCCCTTAAACTTACCCGGTCTGGCTTTAGTACTGTGAAAAGAGCCACTGGTCACAGACCTTACTGCATTTCTAACTAAACCCAGAAGGAATAAATCTTAAACCAGATTTTGCTTTTACTTCACAGATAATAATTGTGCCATTTTGGGTTCACTTTAGGTTTCTTTGCTCTATTTTTTTTAATGTGCTTTTTCTACCAGATGATAGAGCCCTAGTTCACATTAGCAACTCCCCACAGTGGGGCAAACTGGAAAACCCAGTGTTCAAAATCAGTCTTCATTGTCTATCAATGATAAAAATGAGGTCTTTAGAAATAGACTGCTATATTCAATCAGGCCTCAAGTTCCAACCAAGGGAATTGTAACTGAACAATGGGGAGACCAGGAAGAAATCCTTTTCCCCTCTGGAGTGGTAAACATACTGGCTTTTTCAGGTGACTCTGAAGAGTATATTGTTATCTGTTGTACAGGGGATCTGACTTAATATTTTTAATTAGGACTTTGACCCAAAAGTCAGTTGATAGCTACTTCACAAAACCTAAAAATACCTGTTGGAGTTCACGTTGTGGCACAGTGGGTTAAGAATCCAACTGCAGCTGCTTGGGTCACTGCAGACGTGCGTGTTTGATTCCAGCCTAGCTAGGTTAAAGGATTTGGAGTTGTTGAAGCTGTAGTGTAAGTTGAAGCTGTGGCTCGGAGTCAATCCCTGGCCAGGGAACTTTCACATGCTGCAGATTCAGCCATAAAATATTTCAAATTTTTTTTAATTTAAATTAGAAAGAACTGAAAAAAAAAATACATTTTAATGGTGACAGTGACTCTACTTTGTAATGAAAACATTTACCTCTTCAACCCGCAGAACCACCCAGAAGCTGTTGTGATGTTTCAGTTATCTAAATCCTGTCAGAAATGAAACATATTACCTTAAAAGGATGCAAAGGTAGACTTTCACAGACTAGACTTAACAGACCAGATTCTCACAGTGAGCAGGAACGAGACAGTTCACTTTATACAGGAACCAAGTGGTACAGACCAACAGGACACTCAGCAGATAAAATGTTCCTGGGAACAAATAATCTGCCTGGTTCTTACCTCAGCAGTCCCAATCTCACAATCACACTGCTCCCTGGGCCTTATTACCATTTGGGTCCTCCGGGGTAACAGACAGAATAGCCTATCCTTTAACACATACGTGCCAGAAATAAGGTCATTACTATGACCAAGTCCCGACCTTTGGTCCAAGTCCACTGTGGTAGACTGAGCTCTAGCCATAACTAAAACCCACTGATCCATGGAGAAGGAGCAAAGCTGATGGCAAGGGAAACATCTAAAGACTCAGATCAGACACCTGGTTTTGCAGAGGGCACGTACCCACTTGCACAAACTAGAAGGAGGAGGCTGCTGCTGCATGAAAGCACAACCCCAGGGCCTGGCCAACAGCCTTCCTGGTGTTGAATCCACTCGCAAGGAGAGCCCTCCAGGGAAGGGCAGCCGCAGTTCAGCAGACGGAAGCGTTAGAGGCTTAGCTACTTTTTCTTTCAACACAAAGCAGCTGGCTTCCTCCACTTCTGTATCCCTTGACTGGATTTCACAGGCCTAAGAAAGGGGGAAGAAAAAAACGAAAAAGCCTGAAAGATGATCAGAAGTGAAACCCCGTGGCTCACAGGGAGCACGGTGGGTGAGAGGAGGAGGTGCTCCGTGACAGAGCTTGGGAAACTTTAAAGAAGGCAGTGGACAGATGAAAAGTTAAATGCACCTGAGACCCAAAAGAACTGCGAAAGGGCTCCCCCCAACTAGTGCTAGAAGTCTCGCGGTCGGTACCAGGCAGGGGGTGAGAAAAGGCCTGGCTGCCTGAGATGCGCAGGTGAGGTCTATCAGCTGTCAGGGAGAACGTCCGCGGAACCCGGGCGGTGGGGTCAGCAGTGAGCGCCCTTCCGCGGTCAGGATGCAGCGCTGGGTTTCGGGGCACAGAGATTCCCGAAGGCCGCCCGCCACTCTGCACCACCCCCTCCCCAGTCCCCGGAGCGCCTGGGAGGGGCCTGGAGAGCGGCTCCGCCCCGGGCTGGGAAACCCGGTCAAGGGGGCGCGGGCCTGGAGACCCAACGTCCTCCCCCGTGCCCGGCGGGTCCCCCGGGATCCTGCGCGCCGCTGCAGGCACCGTGAAGGGACCGAGCGCTTGGGACCCTGAGGTCAGGGTAAGCTTCCCCACGCTCGCCACCTCGGCCCGCTGGCGATGCAAAGGCGCAGGCGAACCGGTGGAAAGGCGCCAGCCCGCCGGGGAGCCGCGCGGGGAGCGGACGGAAGCACCCACCACGCTCACAGCCAAGAGGTTGGCAGCGCGGCCGCGGCAGAAAAGTGGGCAGGTGAAGGCTCCGCGGATCGCGCTGCGAATCCCACCTGAAGCGAGAGAAGCCGGGGCTGCAGAGAAGGAGGCGGCGACGGCGGCAGCTGCTCCGAAGGAGGGAGTCGTCATAACCGGCGACTGCTGCTCACCGGAAACCTCGGGCGCCGGAGCCGGGCCAGGGGGCGCCCGGGAGCCGCCGGGACACCTAGGCCGGCCTGCTCCGGGAGGCGGGCCCCTCAGAGGGCGGTGGGGCAGGGGCCTGGGCACGGCAGCCGGGCGGGCGCTGAGCGCGCCGGGCCAGCTGTGGGGCTGAGGAGACTGGGCTCGAGAGGCACCGCCTACGGTTCCCTGCGCCTTCCCGCTGGGATCAGAACCTCTGAGCCAGCGGCCCCCGAAGAGCCGGAGAAGAGCGGACGGAGAAGAAGCAGGCCTGTCCTCTTGGGGAGAAAACGACAAGGCGCTTTAAGGACATTGGGACGAGTTGGGTTGAAAACCTGACTCTCCTTCCCTTCGTCATTATGAATTGCTTTGCTCTGAGGCAGATTTTTAATGGTTTTCTTAATTAAGGCAGAGGTTACCGCCCTAGCTTTCGTATTTGGGCCTAGACGTCATTGGCGGCACTTTATGGTGGTGGTGAGGATTCTTTGCAGTCCTTTCACTTTATGTTGTGGTTAGTAGTCTTGCTTCTCCGTCACTATCCGGAAACTCACCAAGCTCAAATGCCACTTGGTGGAATTTGGCTTTTATCATTTGAGTATTTTATAACGATTTGAATTGTAATTGCTTATTTTTATTTATTATTATTTTATTTATTTATTTATTTATTTGTCTTTTTGCCATTTCTTGGGCGGCTCCCGGGGCATATGGAGGTTCCCAGGCTAGGGGTCCAATCGGAGCTGTAGCCGCCGGCCTATGCCAGAGCCACAGCAACGCGGGATCCGAGCCGCGTCTGCGACTTACACCACAGCTCATGGCAACGCTGGATCCTTAACCCACTGAGCAAGGCCAGGGACCGAACCCTCAACCCCATGGTTCCTAGTCGGATTCGTTAACCACTGCGCCACGACAGGAACTCCTATTTTTATTTTTTATCATGATTTGAATGCCCATCTCCCACACTGCTACTCTTGGCACCCTTGGTTCCTGTAATATGCTGTGTAATATACAGAACAGTGGAGTTGACATTAAATGATGTCAACTTGAACTTGGGAAAAGTTAATACCATCAAAATAAATTTATGCTCAGACACATAAAATCACCAGTAGTATTAAGTACTGTGATCATAAGAAGACACAAGTTTGTTTCTAAAGGCTTACATACTCTTTAAATAATTCTTTTTAGATACTGTTATGAGAATTGTTACTAGTTCCATTAGCAACCTGATAAATGAGGAATATTATCTGGATGCTTTTTTTCCAAATAAGGATGCAAAAACACATGTGGTATTTGACATGTACCAGGCATTATTCTAAAGCACTTTAGAATATGAACTCATTCTTCATGTAAAAGACTTTTCCTCTAAAGGAACTACTACTCCATTTCATACTTGGCACACTCCTTGCCAATAAAGACAGTAATTTTTAAATGTGGTTTCTCAGCTTACTTGCCACCAACCTATTTTTGTCATGTATTGGAAATACAGATTTCCTGTTAGTTGATTCAAAGAGAATTGTAGTCATTTAAAAGTCTAGGAGTTCCTGTCCTGCGGAAACAAATCCAACTAGGAACCATGAGGTTTCAGGTTCGATCCCTGGCCTAGCTCAGTGGGTTAAGGATCCGGCATTGCTGTGAACTGTGGTATAAGTCGCAGACGCAGGTCAGATCTGGCATTGCTGTGGCTCTGGCAATGTAGACCAACAGCTCCGATTAGACCCCTAGCCTGGGAACCTCCATATGCTGTGGGTGCGGCCCTCAAAAGACGACAAAAAAAAAAATTAAAAAATTAAAATCTAAGCAAGCTGGTTTGCTGCTGAGTGATACACAATAAAGATATATGGATATATATAGTTTGGGTTTTTTTTAAGAACACATGAGAACAATATATGAGAGAAGCTCCTAAAAATAGTTTAGTCTCATAGCAAGGGCAGACAAACCAATCTAACTGTCGACAGGTGTGCATTCTTTTGTTTTTTGTTTTGTTTTGTTTTCTGTCAACACTGACATCACATGGAAGGTCCCAGGCCAGAGATGGAATCCAGGTCTCACTTCAACCTACAGCTCTGGCAACACTGGACCCCTAACCCACTGCGCTGGATAGGGATCAAACCCGAGCCTCAGCAGCTGCTGCAGAGACAATGCTGGATCCAAAACCCACTGTACCACAGTGGGAACTCCCATGTGGTGCTATCTTAAATGGCTAAATATTAATTCGTGGTCATTCAGACTCAGAGGAAACAAGATGTGACAGGGCTTTAAGAACACGAGGTTGAGTTCTATCATACTGTGAGAGCCATTCTTTTTTTTGTATTTTGAGGGCCGCACCTTCAGCATATGGAGGTTCCCAGGCTAGGGGTCTATTCCGAGCTGTAGCTGCTGGCCTATGCCACAGCCACAACCACAGCAACACCAGATCCAAGCCATATCTGCAACCTACACCACAGCTCATGGCAACCCTGGATCCTCAACCCACTGAGCGAGGCCAGGGATCGAACCCGCAACCCCATGGTTCCTAGTCGGATTTGTTTCCACTGCGCCACAACAGGACCTCCATGTGAGAGCCATTCTTAATGGAGAATTTCCTTCCCAAAATATCAATGTTAAAATTTAGTTTTAGGATTTCCCGGTGTGGTGCAGTGGAAATGAATCTGACTAGTACCCACGAGGATGTAGGTTCGATCTCTGGCCCCGTTTATTGGGTTAAGGATCCAGCATTGCCCGGAGCTGTGGTGTAGGCCTGCAGCTATAGCTCTGATTTGACCCCTAGCCTGGGAACTTCCATATGCCACAAGTGTAGCCCTAAAAAAAAAAAAAAAAAAATTTAGTTTGAAGAGTTCCATCGCCACTGTGGCTCAGCTCACAATTTAGCTTTAAACAATAAACTCAAAGAACTACCATTTGATCCAGCAATCCCACTCCTGGCATCTATCCAGAGAAAACCACAACTCGCAAAGACACATGTACTCCAATGTTCATTGCAGCACTATTTACAATAGCCAAGACATGGAGACAACCTAAATGTCCATTGACAGAGGAGTGGATCCAGAAGATGTGGTACATATACACAATGGAATATTACTCAGCAATCAAAAAGAACGAAATACCAGCATTTTTAGCAACATGGATGGACCTAGAAACTATCATGCTAAGTGAAGTCAGCCATACAATGAGACACCAACATCAAATGCTTTCACTGACATGTGGAATCTGAAAAAAGGACAGACTGAACTTTGAAGAACAGATGCTGACTCACAGACATTGAAAAACTTATGGTCTCCAGAGGAGACAGTTTGGGGGGTGGGGGGATATGCTTGGGCTGTGGGATGGAAATCCTGTGAAATCAGATTGTTATGATCATTATACAACTACAGATGTGATAAATTCATTTGAGTAATAAAAAAAAGAAAATAAATAAAGTATAGTTGATTTACAAAAAAACCCCCAAAAAACAATAAACTCAAATGTCTATTAACAGGAGACTGATGAATAGATTATATTTTCATGCAATGTAGAGCAATGCAGATATAAAAAAGGATTAAGAAATATCACTATATACTGCAGGATACATTATTGAGTGGAAAAAGCACAGTAGAAAAAAATGTACAATATGCTCTCTTTTATTGAAGAAAGGGTATATTTATTTATATATATAAATTATTATTTACAAATAGAACAACAATAAAATGATTACCTATGGGGGAAGGAGAGAATGTAAGGTAGGGGACAAAGAAGATAACTTCTAGAATATGCATTATATAGAGATGACTTTAATATCATAAATATTTTACAATATAAAACAAAATTAATTTTTAAAGAAGTAATCCCTGAAAATTGACAGAAAAATGAAACTAAATGAATCCAGATGCCATCCCAAGTGACTATTTTTGCTTTTTAGGGTGCACCACAGCACATGGAGGTTCCCAGGCTAGGGGTCAAATCGGAGCTGTAACTGCCAGCCTACGCCACAGCCACAGCAGTGCCAGGTCCAAGCTGAGTCTTCGACCTACACCACAGCTCAGGGCAATGCCAGATTCTTAACCTACTGAGCAAGGCCAGGGATCAAATCTGCATCCTCATGGATGTTAGATTCATTGCTGCTGAGCCACTACGGAAATTCCCCAAGAGACTTTGAAACAGTATTTGTAACCTCAGGACCAAGGGAATTACAATAAATTGTTTTCAGAAGGCAAACTGCTGGTGGCAATGTTGATTGGGATAAACCAAATAAAAGTAATCAAGATGGTATCTTTTAAGCTGAATTTTTCTTTTTCTTTTTTTTTTTTTTTTTTGGTCTTTTTAGGGCCACACTTCTGGCATATGGAAGGTCCCATGCTAGGGGTTGAATTAGAGCTGCAGCTGCTGGCCTAGGCCACAGCCACAGCAACACACAATCTGAGCTTCGTTCTGTGGCCTACACACACCACAGTTCACGGCAATGCCTGATCCTGAACAAGGCCAGGGATTGAACCTGCATCCTCATAGGTATTAGTCATTACCTCTGAGCCACAATGGGAACTTCTGAAGCTGAAATTTTTGAAATGCAACGTAGTCATAAGCCTGATAGTTACCTAAAAAGCCATAGTTTCAAACTGGAAATGGAAGTAACAGTGTGAATTAATACATTTTATCTTTAAACACAAATCTGTCCTCCGTTATCCACTGAAGAGGCCTAGAGACAACCAACATTACAGTAGAGGCACCCCTTGTGCCCAGACTGTGATCTCTGCAAGCTTTCCCATTTAAGGAACATGGGCTCCATAGAAAAATAGATAATTTGGGGTGCCCGAAGAAAAATGATCTTAGGTAGGGGGGAGGAAATGTACTAGAATCTGAAAGATCTTACATGAGTAAGAAGCAACCAAAGGCTTAGAGGATCATATCAAAAGGACTCAGGCATCAGTTCGAGATAGTTCCCTCTTGCCAAAGTTAGAATAATTTATTTATTTATTTATTTATTTTTTATTTTTTATTTTTTTTTGTCTTTTGACTTTTGGTTGTTGTTGTTGCTATTTCTTGGGCCGCTCCCGTGGCATATGGAGGTTCCCAGGCTAGGGGTTGAATCGGAGCTGTAGCCACCAGCCTACACCAGAGCCACAGCAACGCGGGATCTGAGCCGCATCTGCAACCTACACCACAGCTCACGGCAACGCTGGATCGTTAACCCACTGAGCAAGGGCAGGGACCGAACCCGCAACCTCATGGTTCCTAGTCGGATTCGTTAACCACTGCGCCACGACGGGAACTCCCCAAAGTTAGAATAATTTAAAGCATCAGTAGGGTAACTGTAATGAAGGACAAATACATTTAAATATTATATTCGAAAAATCCAACTGATCAACCAAATATACAAGCCAAAACCTCAATGTTCATCTTTGATGACAGAAAGGAGACAACTTTGTGAAAACTGGTAAATAAAGCATGTTTATCCTGTCTTTGCTATATGATTTATGATGCAAATAACCAAATAGCTGATGAGGTAAAATTAATTTTTACAGAAACATTTCAGACTTAAATAATCAAGTCCGCATATCTGAAATTGGCTTCAAAACAGTATGAGTTGAGAGGAAGCATAAATTAAGTATAAGTGAAACAAAATGGGCCATAAATTGTTGAACAGTTAGAGAGTAAATGTTAAGAAGTATATGGGGATTCATTATCTGTGGTCTATTTTATGTAACTTTGACATTTTGTATAATCATCATTTTTACATTGTGTTACTAGTTTGCTAAGTGTGTGGGAAGTTTGCTGCTCATATACCGGCATTTTATTTTTTTTTGTTTGTTTGTTTTTTGTTTGTTTTTTTTTTATATCGGCATTTTAGATAGCTCACAAAGAGTGTTAGAAAAATGATGAACTATTAGTAGATTATTGCTTATTGGTTCTCTGATATATTCAACTGCTTAAACCATAATTCAAAGGTATTAAAATTTTAAGCAAACAGATTTTGACTAAATTTGATCTTATGCTACAGTTGATCTATATATACTAGAAAAACAGTAAGAGAAGCAGCTTTATATAGTTAATAGTTCACAGCATGGGTTCTGGAGCCAAACTGCACAAATTAAATCCCAATTTTGCCACTTATTTGCCCTATGACCTTGAGCAATCATTTAACCTTTCTTCATTTTAAAAACAAAGATAATGGTATTGACTTTAAAAGTATACAATTTGAAGTTCCCATCATGGTGCAACGGAAATGAATCCGAGTAGGAACCATGAAGTTGTGGGTTTGATTCCTGGCCTCACTCAGTGGGTTAAGGATGTGGTGTAGGTCACAGATGCAGCTCAGATCTGGCGTTGCTGTGGCTGTGGCATAGGCCAGAGGCTACAGCTCCAATTTGACACCTAGCCTGGGAACCTCCACATACCGCATGCCTAAAAAGACTAAATAAATAAATAAATAAAAGTATACAATTCATTTTGTGAAAATCCTTGGGACCGTATGTGTTCCTGATTTTTTTTTTTTAAATAGAATAGGATATGCATACCATTTTACTACCTAACACCCTGATTGTGCTTTGGGTCAGCACCCCGTAATCTCACATAAAGTACAGCGAAATGTATGAATACTCTGAGGTTAAGCCTATTACAATAGCCAAGTACTAAGTTTCCTATTATGAGTTATGATCATAGATTTTAATAATATGTATCTGTAAAAATTAAAATTATAAATTTCAAGAGACAAATGGGCATGGCATTACATAAAACTGAAAGGAACACCTCCATCTACCATGCCCACTACCTGTAAAAGAAGAAGAGAATTTTAATGTTAAGCAAATGGAAAAACCTCCCATTAGCCCTTGCCTAGCATTATTTGAGGAATGAAAACAAAATTTAGCTTACTTGAGAGTAAGTCAGGATGAGGAATTCTTGCAGCACTAAGAGTAAATTCTCTTGAGTCACAAGAGAGAGCACTATTGAAGCATGAGTTTTAAGAAAAAGCATTGAAGTATTAAGAAGAAAGATACGTTTAATTCTTATTCTATCTTGTTAAAGGAACTTGATTTACTAAAAGTTAAATGGGTATGTGTAAAGGCAATAACTTAAAAGTACTTTAAAGGTCATTTCTATTGTGGCTCATCTCTGCGAGGCTGTGGATTCGATCCCTGCCCTCCCTCAGTGAGTTAAGGATCCAACATTCCTGCAAGCTGTGGCATAGGTTGCAGATGCGCTACTGATCTAGTGCTGTCATGGCTGTGATATAGACCAGCAGCTGCAGCTCTAACTCAGCCCCTAGCCTGGGCTCTTCCATGTGCTACAGGTGCAGTAGTAAAGAGAAAAAAAAAAGTACTTTAAAGGATAAAGATGCAGAGTTCAATAGTACAAGCAATATGAACTCAGGATAACTTATTTTATCTGTTATAATTTGAATATAGAAATGCTTTAAGACTTTCATTTTTTATTTATTATTATTTTTTGTCTTTTGAGGGCCGCACTCTCAGCATATATTGGTTCCCAGGCTAGGGGTCTAATCAGAGCTGTAGTCACCAACCTACGCCACAGCCACAGCAATGCCAGATCCGAATCACGTCTGTGACCTACACCACAGCTCACGGCAACACCGGATCTTTAACCCACTGAATGAGGCCAGGGATCGAACCAGCAACTCATGGTTCCTAGTCGGATTTATTTCCACTGAGCCACGACGGGAATTCCTGTTTTAAGACTTGTAGAAGAATAGCTTGATTCTGTTTAAGACTTTTTAAAGACACAAACCACCCTTACAGTAATTATACCAGTTAATTATAAGAAGTAAAGCCTTAGAATTATATTTTCCAAAAACCTATCTTCATTAGGAAAACTATTTTTAAGACTAATAAAATTCTTAGTAATATAACTCATAGAAAATCCAGGCCTATCCTCATATTCTTAAGAATTCCAAAGTTATACAAGTCAATATCTTCATAAAACAAAACTATTTTCACTCATTGGTACTGACCACTCTAAATCATGTTAAAAATGAAATACATTATTACTATTTTTAAATCTTTATTCAAATTAGATCCATGCTTATTATTTACATTATCTTTTATTTAGAATTAAAATATAATAGCCATTTGTAGTTTAAATATTTTTAGCCCTTTACAAAATATGAAATTAAAGTTGTTATAGTTTAAAACTGAATAGAATTATGAAAATTTGATTTTTAAATGAAAATGAATGATTATGATACATTAGAACATACAGGTATACATTCTAGAAAGTGGCAAAACAAGGTAAAATATCTAGTCATTTTCTACTTTTGTGTGGCTAATTTCTAAATATTATAAATCACATGTTTTCTCCCTTTTCTTTTTCAGCTGCACCCACGGCATATGAAGTTCCCAACAAAGGATCAAATCCGAGCCACAGCTGTGACTTATGCCACAGTTGCAGTAATGCTGGATCCTTAACCTGATGCACCAGAGTGGGAACTCCATAAATCACATACTTTTAATAAGCATTTAAATAAAATGTATAATTAATAAATCTAATGTCAATCGAAGGATTACAAGAAAAGAATTTTCCTAAACTTTTCTTTTCACTTAATCTACATGTTTTCCCAGGTCAGAAATCATCCAGGTTTACAGTCTCTTAAATCACAGTATAGATACATTTGATACATCCCCATACGCTAAACACTGTACAACTGGAAGTTCTTAAAAAAGAGGTAAACAGAAAGAAAGAAATGGTAGTCTCAATTTAGCTTCCCAAGAGTTGGAAGGATACCCATAGTCTGTGCTTACTTGGTTTCATATAAAACAACAATGTGCATACCTCTTTTACACCTTTTTAATATTCTTGACATTGCTACGATTTGTATTATCTATTTTCTTTCAAGAACGGAAACATCTCATTGCAAACTATTTCCTTATCTATTAAAATATAAATATTTAATTAGAACATGGATAGATAATCAGTTTTAATGATAAACACCAAAATGCAGCAACCAATATTCGATAGGTATTCTGCCATTTAGTGGAGTTTGTCAAGAAAGCAATTCAGTACACTTTCTCAACTTACAAATGTATTGAGAGATCTGAGCATATACTGAAATAAAATCAGTACAAACATCAGCTATTAATTTGTGGGTAAAGAACAGTATATAGTAATATACAGCCAAAGACTTAAATATTAAATAACTGCTTCTCGTTGTTAAATAAACTGAAAACACTTTAAAATTTTGAGTTGATTTACTAATGTTAATAAGGATTAAGAAAAGAGAATATTTAATATTATAAAATTGAAAGGTAAAGGAGTTTTATTTCAATCTTTTCTCATCAACTGAAGGTTCCCCCCCTTCTAATGGATATATTAAAAGAACAATTTCATAATTCCTAAACGTCTAGTTTCAAACACTTGACAGAATATTGTAACTTAAGTTTCCTACATCTTCTAATTCTGTACATTTCTTATTGCTATCAGTCTTGTCATTCTCTGTCAGCCCCTGAATATTAAAAAAAAAAAAAAATCCAACTGACAAAAAGCTATTATACTGCTTTTTTACCATTAAAATATAGAAAATTAGTTATAATGAATTTGGTTCACACCAAAAGACTGTTAATGCTACAAATCAGAATCCAATGACAGAAATACTGTCTTAAATACAAAAAGAACTAAAATGAGGTCACTTGAATTGCCCTGAAAAGCAGTCCAGAATCTTCAACATGGCTTACTTGTAGCCATACTCTAAAGATCTAGTGTTTAAAATTTAACTAAATATCAAGAGAGAGTTTTTATTTGCCAGTAAAGGGCAGCTAAATGACTTTCAGTAATAAAATGTATCAAAATATTTCACAAGTCTAAAACACAGCTGGGAAGAAGGCAAAGATATTTTTTCAGCTATTCCACACTATTTTTAAGTTTAAAGGTTCAAGAAAAAAATTAAATGATAAACTATAGAGAATTAAAAAATGCCAAATTTAACTCCTATAATTTCTCTATTTTGTTATGAATATACTGTAATATCAAACATTCATTTTTAATGTGCCAAAAATAAGGCTTTACAAAATGTGAACAATTAAATTATTTTTCTTTTTACAGCTACATCTATGGCCTATGAAAGTTCCCAGGCTAGGGGCTGAATTGGAGCTGCAGCTGCAGCCTACACCACAGCCACGGTAACACTTACAGCAATGCTGGCTCCTTAACCCACTGAGCAAGGCCAGGGATCAAACACTCATTCTAACAGAGACAACTCAGGTCCTTAACCCACTGAGCCACAACAGGAACTCCCATAAATTTTAAAAATAAAATTGTTGGTAATTTTATTACCTTCACTTCATTTTATAGGGTAGTAAGACAATACTTCAAAACCACTTTAATGTTAATGATACCATCACAAAATCATTCTAAGTAGATTTTTCCACTATCCAATCATGTCTAGATAACTTTAAATAGCTACAGTTTTCTCCAAATAGGTACCAAAATTTGTATAGACTTAATCATGAAATCTGGGTGAAATAAAATTTGAGACCACAAAAATTTTTAAGTTTAAATTATTTACCCTTTAAATTTCAAAGTGTCAGTGTGACTTCTACTTTAAAAGAAAAAGTACTTCAAAATTTAATAATCACAGGTTTAATAATTTTTTACTTGAACACCTGATGTCCACTTTCATGAGTAGGAATTAGAGACACTGAAGATTTAAATGTGAAAGATTTCAAAGTGTCAATATGTTAATTATCACTCTTTAAATGTTCTCAATATATACAAACACATATAAATTATAGATACAATTAGTTATATATCTACAATATGATATATGAACACCATTCTCCTTCCCTAACCATATTGATATGAAGATAAAGTAATAAATCTCTGTGCTATTCAAGGCCCCCCCCCAAAAAAAAGGCGCTTTAAAAAATAAACCTTTGAAGAAGTTTCAAAAATAAAGTTCAAATATTGCACAAAATAATTTAACTGCAAATATTACTACATACTATAAAACAATTCTTTTTCAATTTTTGAACTCTACAGTAATTTCCACTTTCTAATTCTATAAAAGAATTTATTGGAAGTCTGACTTAAATATTAAATGTTTACATTCAGTTTGATGGGAATGTAATTTTCAGAAGTTAACTGAGCCTTTGTCTTAAAAGTTCATCTATTTGAGTCTTATACATATTTTTTACATCTTCAAGATCTAATCGAAGTTCTTCTGCCTCTTCTGCTTTTTCTCCATACATCTGCAGAATAGTGTTGTATCTTTGATCCAAATCCTATAAAATATATTTGTTTATAATTTTATAAATAACTCTACAGAAAATCTCTAATATTATATTTTATTATCATAGGTGAGCCATCAAAAAACACATTACAATCTAAACAAAAGTGTACAGTCATCTCTCATAAAAATTAAAACTCATGCTTCAGTCTGTTGGAATAAATAACAAATAAAAGAATTAAAAAAACCCCTTAAGCCAGATGGGAATTAACCTTAACATATCTCTCCACTAAATCTACAATTCTACCCAAATATAGCTTAATCTGTCTTTTTCTCCCATTAATTTCAGCACATTTGATGAAATTTCAGTCTCTCTTGTTCACTGTGGTTTACATACTACTTGGCATTTACACCATAAGAAAAGTCAAAACATATTCTCACATATGGCTTAACAGCAATTCCCAATACCAAATATACTAATTGTGATGATACATATAACATCAATCAACAAAATACTATTAAGATCATGCAAAATTTCAGGATTATTAATGAGCCTTGGCTAAGTGACAAGCAAGATAAGATTCATCTTTAAAGTTTGAGTTCCCACTATGGCACAATGGGATCAGAAGCATCTCTGCAGCCCCAGGATGCAGATCCAATCCCTAAGCCCAGCACAGTGGGTGAAAGGATCTGGTGTTGCCACAGTTGAGGTATAGGTTGCAAGTGCAGCTCAAATCTAATCCCTGGCCCAGGAACTCCATGTGTCAAGGAGCAGCCAAAAAAGGGGAAAAAAAAAAAAAAAAAAAAAAAAACACCAAACAGTTTTTTACTCAAATATTAATACTCTAATTATCAAACAAAATCACTAACATGCACATAGGCATTTTATGTAAACTAAAAATAAGAGATTTAATGTAACTAAATTGAAGTATCTTAGACTCATCCTTAGGTGAAGAATACTTACTCTCAGCTGAGTTCGAAGTTTGGGTATCTCCTTCACTTTCTCTTCAAGTTCATCATTTTGATTTGTTAATTTAACTAGCTCTTCAGCCATTATTGAGCGTGTTTTTTCTAGATTGCCAATTTCTAGCTGAAAGATTAGCAGAAAGTAATTTAAATCAAACTATACCTTGTTAATATAACCCCACTTTAATAACCCCACCAATATAAACATATTTAATGGGTTATTTTCTAAGAAATAGGTATGTTGACATAGAACCATGAGCTAGCTCTTTTTTTTTTTTTTTTTTTTTTTTTTTTTTGTCTTTTTTAGGGCCACACCCACAGCATACGGAGGTTCCCAGATAAGGGCTCGAATCAGAGTTGTAGCCTCTGGCCTACACCACAGCCACAGCAACACCAGATCCAAGCTGCGTCTGCGACCTACACCACAGCTCATGGCAACGTCAGATCCTTAACCTACTGAGCAAGGCCAGGGATCAAACCTGCGTCCTCATGGATATAGTCAGATTAATTTCCACTGAGCCACAATGGGAACTCTGAGCTAGTCTTTTCTTAGAAGAAAACAGTGGCACAAAAAGGGTTTCAAAATTTCTCGGGGTATATCATTGTTAGGGTTTACTATCAAAGAGAGAAAAAGATTTGAAGAAAATCTAATCATCTATTTGAAACATGCAACTCTGTATTTTTCTCTGAGCTAAGGAAATGGTATACATTTCAGTTATTCTAAATTACAAGAACCCACAGAAATAAAAACATACTTTAATGTAGCATCGACTATGTAGGTCATACTGGTAGAATCTATCATCAACTACCAAAGAAATTCATTTGTGCCTTCAAGTATAACACTAGGCTACACACACTTAACAGGTGTTAAGAATTTTCTGATCTATTTTCTTCCATTTCAAGGACATCTTCTTTAATAGAGAAATGTTTTCAACTAAATAAAATCATAAATAAGAATAAAAAAGGAAAATTCTACTTTTGAGTGTTTCAAGTTTAGCAATGAAAATAGGTAAAATGCTTTACCATTTCTCACAGCATTAAGTTTTTAAAAAGCAAGAAAAGATGGGAGGATGCTCCCTCCTGCCCACTCATGATGTCTCGTTCACATGTATGATGTTGGAATTCTAATATCTCTTGTCACCTTTATTCCTTCCTCACAGGAGGAGTTGGAGCAACTTACTTATGTGGTGAATCTGGGAAGAATAAAATACTCAGCTCAGCAACCTCCTTTTTTTCATTTTTGGAAAAAGCTGTCTACAAGGAGCTGTCTGCTCCAAGACGCCTCTAAGTCCTAACTGAGCAGGCTACATATAGCATATGGGGAGGCCTATTCCAGCCCAGCACTTCCTGTGACAATCTCCCTAATTCTGGCACTTGTCAGCAGGCCCATTTGGCTTCCATCCTTCCAAATTTCTCCACCTATCCTTTATTGTGAATATACATGATTTATTTGGGGCTTCACATGCCACTATTTCATTTTATTTCTCAACTTGCTCAGAATTAAGGTGAAAATGAAGGGTGCTACCTATAGGGTCTCAAAATTCAATTTAATTTTTATAATACCTGTAAATGAGTAATTTCTCCTTCCTTTAGCTTTAGCTGAGACTGTAGATTTTCAATAATGCTTGATCCTGCTCCCATCCTTACAGCATCATAAAGATTGCTCCCATTTGCTGATACAGACATTGGTCCAAATGAGTGATCATGAGGCTCATCCTATGTTAATTAAAGAAAACACATATAGTTCTTCAGTTACTATAGTTTCATTATAAGGTTCAAATAAAATGGCTTGGTCAATTCTTACTTTAAAATGTCTGTGACTTTCTCAAAGGCAGAAAATCATCTATATTTCCTCAGAGCAATTAGTAGTGCCTTAAAAATATGCAGATGAACTGTCTACAGAATGGTAAGGTCACGGTGAGAACTGCTATCTGTATACTCCCTTTAATGTTATTCAGTTTAAGAACTAAATGCATATAAGAAATAAACATCACCTGAGAGAGAAAAGACGTCTGTAGCCCTGCCATATCAACTCCACTTATTGAACTTGAGCGTGACATTGTGGGAGTACTAGAAACAGAAAATGGCTTCCGTTCCTTAAAGTATTAAAAAAAATTTTTTTTCAGGTTAAAAAGTGAAATGATAGAAAAGCAAGAAACTTATCTAGGATTAGTCACAACAAAGATTCATTCCAGTTTCCTCCTAAATGTTACAGCTGCAATTTCTGAAGTCTTATCAAAGGCATAATATTTAGCAATTTAAAGGTATAGACAAACTTGTTGGTCAAATCATCACAGGACCCATTATATTACAACAACATAATTTGTTTATTCTTAATGGAATGAGAGTGTTTTCACTGAAATAATTATATGAACTACTTATTTCATATTACATAACATGCCACCAATTAAATCTATTTCTTTAGAATAAGATTATCAATGAAATTTATGAACCATAAAGTTTATGGCTTATTCATTTTATTTTTACTACATATTTCTTAAAGATTTTTATTTCTCACATTATCATCCATCATGTTTCATCACAAGTGACTTGATATAGTTCCCTGTGCTATACAGCAGGATCTTGCTGCTTACTATATTTTTTAAACTAAATAAACTCAAAAGGTAATTTTAATGTGTACACATAGGTATTTTTTTATATATTATCCTAACTACTGAGTCCACTCCAATCCTTTAAATACAGGAAACACAACTTCAGAAAAATTACCTTCATTAATCAAAAAGAAAGTGAACAAACAGTTCGCTTGTGAGTTTTACTCGCAAGGTGCCTATGGGGCCAAATGAGGTGGATTAGTGTCAATAGGAGACCACAGAATTCATTTAAAAAGGGGCAAGTACTTCCATAATTCAAATCCTAGAAATCACAGATCTTTTTGGATACAATTATATTGTTCTGCAGCCATTCTGATTTAACAACTAGACTTCATCACTATTGACTTTGGACATAAGAAAAGTTATTTATAAAGTAGAGCTAAAATTATAAAATAATAATGATTAATCACAACAGCTACTAAATGGATACATCAAAAAGAGGGCAAAATGAAATTTAATACCTTTTCTTTTACTGCTTCTTGGGTGAAAATTGCTTTCTTCCTTTCTTGTTCAACTTTCATTTTCTCAATTTCTAACTGGCTATTCAACAGTGTCTAATGGAGAGAGATAAAGTTAGATAATTTCTGTGGTACTAAATCATCACCAAAAGTCAACCTCAAAGTTAGGAAGGAACATAAGGTATATACTCCTTTTTGTTTTATTACTAAAGACCAGGTTCCAAAAGCAGAAACGTCACCCATGTCATCTTGTCGTCTCATTAGTTTGCTACTAATCCCCAGCCTTTCTCTAATGGAAGCCCTAAGAGGTGAGCGAACATTAATAGAAATACCTTTTCTTTCCTTGTCTCTTCAAGTGTTCTTACATATTCATCTTTTAGGTTTTCTAATTCAACCTGGTACCTATTAAGCAGAGGGAATTAAAACAAAAAAGATGATAGTACATACTATTAAAAACTCACTACTTATTAACTCCAGTTATATATTTAGTAGTCATTTTTATTACCAGCTTGATTTTCCAACTGAATTTTCCAGATGACTCGGTTTTTATGTAGAAGCTGCACTACTGCTTTTGTGTATTTCATTTATCGGTGCTCTATGTTAAGATTTCAGTTAAAAAGAGACTTTTTGAAAATAATTTTGAATACCACCATTCTATAATATGTTCAGATTCTACAAAAGCTTATTAGGGAGTTCTATGAAAATGTCTGCAAAAGTTCATATATTATTTTATAAATCATTTTTGCTGGACTACTTTTTTAAAAGTAAAATTTTCAAGGAAGAACTCAGAGGGTAAAAACACTAATCATAGCCTTAATATAACATAAGATAGATGGATTCTATAGCTTGTGGTTTCCACAGAGCCCAGACATTTATTTAAAAAGACTGAAACAGGAGTTCCTGTTGTGATGCAGCAGAAACGAATCTGACTAGGAACCATGAGGTTGCAGGTTCGATCCCTGGCCTCACTCAGTGGGTTAAGGATCCGGCGTTGCCATGAGCTGTGGTGTAGGTTGCAGATGTGGCTCGGATCCTGCATTGCTGTGGCTGTGGCGTAGGCCAGCAGCTACAGCTCCGATTGGACCCCTAGCCTGGGAACCTCCATATGCCTCAGATGCGACCCTAAAAAAGACAAAAGACATAAAATAAAATAAAAAGACTGAAACAATGTTTAAATCCGTATAATATTAAAATAACTACAGTGAGAGGTCTTCAACTATTTTGTGGTAATAGATTTCTTTAAAAAAATCTGATTAAAGCAATGAATCCTTTCCCTGGAAAATGCAAATATATTCAGAACGTGCCACACAATTTCAAAAGCTTATGCAAGGTTCAATGAATCCCAGTCCTATCTTGCTATAATATCCTATTAGAAATGACTCTGGCTTCAAACACTAAAAGTATGCATTTTTAGTTCTTAGTGCTATGAAGCTAAAAATAAACAATATATTTTTTAAACTGCTTTTAAAATTCCATGAACTATAAAGAATAATATTCAAGAAACACACCCACCTATTATTTTCATCCTCTAGTTTCCTTAGTCTATTTTTCTCTGATTCAAGCTGGGCCTGAAATCTACTGTTTTCTTGTCTTAAGAGAGAATTCTGTGACTCCATAGAAGACATTTGAACTTTGTTGGCAAGAAGTTCTTCTGTAGCTGCACGTTCTCTCTCAACTGCTGCTGCCAACAAGGTCTGGGATTCACCTGATGATAGATAAAAAAGAAAAATCATATAGATGTATATTCCAGAGGCCAAGATACCAAGTAGATTCTGACTTCAAACTTTTAATGAGGCAAGTAGCCACATTTAAAACTTTTTAGGTACTCACTGACTAAGGCAGGACTACCTACAGAGACAAAAAATAATAATAATAATTTATACATGCTTTATCATTTTTTTTGACCAAAATATTTTAATTTGGAAGTGGAGTCATGTGTTAACAGAGCAGTGAATCAACCAACAGTACTGGATCAAATGGTTATTGAAAGGCAAAGAAAAAGAACCTTAAGCTAAAATTGACACTGCAAAAGAAAATCTACTCAAAATGGACCATACACTTAAATGTAAAACAAAATATACCAAGGGGAGGAGTAAATGGTTGAGGGGGATTAAGAGGTAAAAACTACCAGGTATAAAATAGATAAGTTACAAGAATGTATTTTCTTGGCACAGGAAACATAGCCAATATTTTTATCATAACTGTATATGAAGTATAATCTATAAAATATCAAATTACTATGTTGTATACCTGAAACTAACATAATATTGTAAATCAACTACAGTTCAATTAAAAAAGAAGCCATGAAACTTTCAGGGAAAAAAAAAAGAAGAAATCTTCAGGATCTAGGGTTATGCAAAGAGTGCTTAGGTTTAACACAAGAAGCATGAGCCATAAAAAGGAAAATTGATAAACTGGACTTCAAGAAAATTTTAAACTTAAAAGAAAAAAAGAAAATTTTAAACTTTTGAGTTATGTGAAAAAGATGAAAAGACAAGTTATAGACTTGGAGAAATAAATGTAAGCCATATTATATACGACTAGTTATATAACCTATATAACTAGGTTATACAAAGAAGTCTCAAAACTCAACTGTGAAAATACAAACAATTCAATTAGAAAATGAGCAAAAGATATCAACAGACATTTCACCAAAAAGGATTTACAAATGGAAAGTAAGCACACAAAATGATGTTCACCATCATTCATGAGGAAAATGAAAATCATAATAAGCTATCACTGCACACCTATCTAAATGACTAAAAGAAAAAAAAGGACAACACTAAAAGAAAATGTAGGCAAGGATATAGAGAAACTGGATTACTCTCATATGTACAGCCACAATGGGAAACAGTTTGGTATCTTCTTCAAAAACTAAACATGCAACTATCCATACAACCCAGTCATTGCACACTTGGGCATTGATCTCAAGAAATGAAAACTTAAATGCACACTAAAACAAGTACATGAATGTTCATAGTGGCTTTGTCTGTACAGACAAAAATCTAGATCCAGCCCAGACATCCTCTGTCAAGTAGACGGTTAAACAAGAGGTACTACATACACAGAAAAACGCAGCAATAAATATTAAATCGTAGACACACAAGAATGTAAATGAGGAGTTCCCTTTGTGGCTCAGTGGTTAACGAACCCGACTAGGAACCATGAGGATGCGGGTTCAATCCTTGGCTCCTCACTCAGTAGGTCAGGGATCCAGCATTGCTGTGGCTGTGGCGTAGGCTGGCAGCTGTTGCTCTGATTCGACCCCTGGGCTGGGAACTTCGACATGCTGAGGGTGCGCCCCTAAAAAAAAAAAAAAAAAAGGGCAATAGAAGCCAATTCCAAAAATGTCATATATTATACAATTCTATTATGTAACGTTTTGAAACTCCAAAATTTTAGAGATGGAGGATAGTGGTTGCCAGGGATTTGGGACAGGAAGGGAGGGCCATGAGGGTAGTTAAGTGTAGTTATGAAAGGGCAAAATAAGGGATATTTGTGGTGTTGAAACTATTCAATATCTTGACTGCAGTAATGGATAAATGAACCTACATCAGGGGCAAAATTGTACAAAACTCAATACACACATAGACACACACATACATAAAAAAGAGGACCAGTAGAGCTAGGAAAATCGGAATAAAATCAGAATAATGTCCATATGATAATCAACTATAATTTTGCAAAATGTTAATATGTGGATATTGCGGAAAGTGTGCAAGGGATCATTCTGTATTATTTCTTATAACTGCATATGAATCTCAACTGAAAATTACAATTAAAAAAAAAGACGAGTGGATAAGGTTCTGAGATTTAACCAATGCAAGAATTCTGTTTTTCCCTCACCAAAGTAGACCTAATAACATCTCTATTTTACATTTTATATTCTGTTCTATACTGCATCTATGCTCTTATTTACAGCATTCATTTCATAGTATGTTTGTCCTGGGGCTTTGCTTATATTCCAGTACAATACCATGTATCCCTGAGGATATGGAGGCTCCAATTTTATTATTATAAAAATAATAGCATCTAGTTTTCATTTATTGCTTAAATAAATATTCATTTCAGGAGGTGTCACTTTCAGATATCTCCTAACAAATGAGCCTCAAAAAGTTATTTCAGATAAACAATAGACCTTTTTTTTTTTTTCTTTTTCCTGGCCACACTCATGGCATGCAGAGGTTTCTATGGCAGGGATCAAACCCATGCCACAGCAGTGACCTGAGCTACAGCAGGGACAATGCTGGACCCTTAATCTGCTGAGCCACCAAGAAACTCCAGACCTAAAATTTATACCTAGAAATTAAACAATATTTGAAGGTTCCTCTGTTCAGTGATTTTTTTTTTTAAGCAGATGAATCTATTTATAGACGAAGTGTTACACAGACCTACAAAAAAATATATATAGACAGGAATTCCCTCATGGCCCATTGGGTTAAGGATCTGGTGTTGTCAAGGATCTGGTGTTATCACTGCTATAGCTCTAGTTACAGCTGTGGCAGATCAATCCCTGGCCCAGGATGTGGATGTGGACAAAAAAAAAAAAAAAAGATAGACAAAAGGAGGCATTACTTTCATTTCATCAAAGCAGCCTGGAGAGAGCCCAGCACCTTACTTATTGAGCTTTCCTCTCCCCATGAAGCTAGCCCTAAGACATCCAAAGGATCTTCTGAATACTGTTTGAAAGCCACTAATCTAGTTCACCCTTCATGACTGACAAGGAATAGTCCAGAGAAGGTAAGTGGCTTGCTCCATACTGTCTGGCTGGATGATTCAAAACTAAACATTAAAACCCTAGGTCCAAGTCTCCTAACACTCGTTCAGGTCTGCTTTTTATCACACCATAATGTCTCTCAAATTAGAGCTAATTTTAGGAAGAGAATGAACATAGGAATTTTTTCACTATTTGCTAGCTTCAGGGATATCTAATATATACTTATACTACCTGTCTGTGCTTGAATAAGCATATTGAAAGAATAATTTTCTGTTTATTAATAGCACAAAAGGGCAACCTAGGGTGTTCCTGTAAAGGAGAATATGGAATCTTATGGTTCCATAGTACTGTTTGCTAGAATTTGATCTTGATCCAACTTAGAATCTCTGTTCTTGGAATTCCACCACTGTCTAGAATCATATCTGACTCTACTTCCTATGCTACTGTGGACAAGCTAGAAAGAGGTCAGATTTAGGAATGGACAAGAAAACAACTGAGTGTAACAATTTGTGAAAATAAACAAAAGAATGACATGGAAGTATTTTGGACAGTTCCTGACACATCATGTAAGGAATGGTTTGAAAGAGTCAATTAAGATATTAGAAAATAACTGTAAAAGAGGAGAAGAGATAAAAATCTACAAGTTAGACACAAGATAAACCATGAGATCAAGTGAATTTCAATTTTATACCATTACCCTAATTCTACAAAGAAGATGGAAGGGCTTCTGCATTAAGCTTAAGAACTAAAGCAATTACCAAGTCTATCAGAAAGATTCTTCTCTAACTTCTCCCATGACGACGTCTGGGACCCTAGTGTTGCTTGCAAATTTTCTATCTGTCGAAGCAATGGTCTTGTTGTTGATGAAACACTTTGACTCAGTTCTTGGTTTCGATTCTCTGCTTCCTGGAGTCTCTGAATCATGACATTCTTAAGTTATTACTACTGACAATGATAAAAACACTAAAAATGCTAGCAAACCTTATAGAGATGTCTACAAAAAAAAAAATTTCTCCAAGACAGAACTATTTGTTTTTTATTAAATTATTTTCTAACTATCCAATCCTTAAGTTACAGTTAAGCTACATAACAAAGTAACTAAATAAGTGCTTCTTTACAAAGCATTTCTACAATAAAGACAGCCTTTGATTACATTAAAGTAATAAAGAGTATCATTCAAACCTCCCAGTAGTTGCCTCCTCATCCAAATATTTCAAAGTATTTATAAAAACAGAAAGATCATTCAGAGTTGCACTTTCTCTCCCATCTCCTATATATGTTCATGGACTGAAACTAACAGAGTAGTGGCATGGAAACTGGATATTGCTTATCTGCCCCACAGTAATCAAAGACTGATAATAATAAATTAGCCATTACAAATGAAAGAACGATACTGAATATATAATACATCTATCATGATAAAATTATTTCCTAGAAAGCCAAATTTGGGCTTTTCTTATACATTTTTAAGCTGCCCATTCTGATTTTATTCACAAAAGCCACAAAAATACAGAAAATAAGTACGGTAGTAATCTTCTCAACTCTAAGAACATTACCCCCACTGAGTCATTTTTTTATTCTTAGAAAAATACATCTCAGACTTGCGTTTAAGAAAACTCTCACAATACCTGCTGGAGTTCACTGATCTCATGGCGCAAATAATCCTCTTTTCTGGCAGCTGCTTGTTCCGCACGTTGCAATGCCAGCCTAAGGTCACCCACCTGTATGAGGAGAACCAACACACTATCAACAACAAATATCAGGATATTGTCTATAACTTCCTGCTAACTGCACATTTTGTGTTGACTTAGCATTCATGTATAACACTCTATACCACACAATTAGCTTCTATGTATGATTACCACGCATCTCACTCATTAGTCAATCCCAAAACCATATGTATTCAATTATGTACTTAGGAAAGTACTATTAGGTACACACACTTACATACAAAAAGCATATAAATTTATCCAAGGCCCAACTTCTGGAACACAATACAGGAGGAAAGACAATGCATCTGTTTGCAGTGTAAGGCAGAATGTGATAGGAGATATATTAGCTATAAAAACTTGCTGCTATATTTACATGCAGCTGCACATGTTGTAAATTGCTATTGCCTTTTTGGAAAGCATTATGGCAACAGGTTGAAAGAATAATCATCAAACTTTTTACATTCTTTCACCTGATAATCCTAGTCCTGAGAATTTACTCTATGGAAGCAGATCTATAAACAAACAAAGATGTTCTCTACACTGTTAGCTAGACTAGCAAATACAAACAAAACAAGAAATATTGTAAACATCCATGAGCAGTAATAATCTATTTTTGCAAATGTTAATACAACATGGATATACCCAATAAAAATTAAAATACACATACAAATATGTAGAAACGTACAAATGAATCTTAAATGAAAAACTATAAAGTTATCTGTATGATATCAAGTATAAAAAATACGTACATGAAGGAGTTCCCTTGTGGCACAGCTGGTTAAGGATCTAGCATCATCACTGCAGTAGCTCGGGTTGCTGCTGTGGCTAGGGTTCCTGGCCCAGGAACTTTCACATGCCACAGGCACAGCCAAAAAAAAAAAAAAAAAAAAAAAAATGTACATGGAGATAAGAACAAGAAGGTGATACATAAAACTGAGAGTACTTGTAAAAGGTGATGCCTTTTTGAATGGTAGTCCCATACACTCCCATTCCCTCAGTTTTTCTTTATTATTATTCTACTGTATTTTTAATTTAAAATATTAATGTTTTATCTATCTATCTAGTATGGGAATGGAAGATACAAGGGGCAAATGGACCATGGTGTGATTTGCAAGAGCAAAGTATTGGAAACAACCAAATATCCATCAATAAGAACCATAAAAAGGAATTTTTTTTTAAAGGAACTTTTTAAAATGCTCTATGTTCTACCATACAATGATCACCATATTTTATTAAGTATATAAAACAAGCTGTAAAACAGTATAAATAGTAAACTATATTTTATGTAGGAAGGATGAGAGCACTACAAATAAATATGTGTATAAGTGCATGTGTGTATATATACCTGGGAGTATATAAATAAAAGTAGATATGTATATTTTCTTGCATTTCCAAATAGAAACACTGTCAAAATGAACCAAACACTAATAAAGTGGTTGTATATAGGCAAATAAAGGGAATGGAGAGGGCCTCAGTTAGAAGCAAATATTGGCTTAGTATATTTTGTAATATAGCTCTCACTTTGGAATCATGTAAATTTTTATATATTCATGTGAAATTAATACAAAAGTGTATTGAGGTCAATAAAGAATGAATAGTCTTTTCAACAAACAGTGCTGGTACAACTTAATGTTTACATGCAAAAGACCTAAATATGAGAACTAAGACTATAAAACTCTTAGAAAGAAAGAAGACCTGCATGATAGTGAATTAGGTAACCGTTTCTTCTCTTTTCTTTTCTTTTTTCTTTTTGCCTTTTGTCTTTTTAGGGCCACACTAGCAGCATATGGAGGTTCCCAGGCTAGGGGTGGAATCGGAACTGTAGCCGCTAGCCTACACCACAGCCACAGCAATGCCAGATCTGAGCAGTGTCTGCAACCTACACCACAGCTCACGGCAACGCCAGATCCTTAACCCATTGAGCAAGGGCAGGGATCCAACCCGCAACCTCATGATTCCTAGTCGGATTCGTTTTCGGCTGTGCCACGATGGGAACTCCAGCTAACAGTTTCTTAAATACAATGCCCAAAGGAATAGCAACAAAAGAAAAAAATAGCTAAGTCAGACTTCATTAAAATTAAAAAACTTTAATTTTGTATCAAACAGCACTATGAAAAAAGTGAAAGAGAACCTATAGAGTGGGAGAAAATATTTGCAATTCCTACATTTGACAAGGGTCTAATAAGCAAAATATATAAAGAACTCTTCCAAATAAACAATAAAAAGATAATCTAAAAATGGGCAAAGGATTTAAATATTTCAATAAATTTCTCCAAAGATACATAAATGGCCAATAAGCAGATAAAAAGATGTTCAACATCATTAAACACTAAGAAAATATAAATCAACATCACAATCAGATACCATTTTACATCTCTTAAAGGGCTAAAATGAAAAAAAAATATATTGGCAAGAATGTAGAGAAACTGAAACCCTTATATATTGCTGGTGGGAATGTGAGATGGTGCAGCCACTAGGGAAAATTTGGTACTTCCTGAAAAGGTTAAACATAGGATTACCATATGATCCAAAGGTGTATATATAAAAGAATTTACACAGAAACTTGTAAATCAATGTTTAGAGCAGCATTATTCATAATGATCAAAAAGTATAAAGACTCTTAGGTATATATCCAAAGGAAATTTGAAAAAAAACACATGCACCCAAATGTTCATAGCTGTATTATTTACAATAACCAAGATATGGAAGAACCTATGTGTCCATCAACAGAGGAATGGATAAAGAAGATTGATATACATATACACTAGAATGTTATTCAGCCACAGAAAAGAGCTGAATTTTGCCATGTGCAGCAACACGGATAAAGGGTACTATGATTAGTGAAATAAGTCAGAGAAAGACAAATATTGTATCATATCTGTTATATGGGGAATCTAGAAAAATAAAACACACTAGTGAATATAACAAAAAAGAATAAGACTGACAGATTTAGAGAACAAACTAGTGATTATCACTGGAGAGAGAGAAGGTGGAAGGGGCAAGATGGGGGAGAGGATTAAGAGATATAAACTACCATTTATAAAATAAATAAATAAGCTACAAGTATATGTTGTAGGAGTTCTCACTGTGGCTCAGCAGAAACAAATCTGACTAGTATCCATGAGGACACAGGTTTGATCCCTGGCCTTGTTCAGTGGGGTTAAGGATCTGGCATTTCCATGAGCTGCGGTATAGGTAGCAGATGAGGCTGGATCTGACATTGCTGTGGCTGTGACGTAGGCCAGCAGCTACAGCTCCGATTTGACCCCTAGCCTGGGAACCTCCATATGATGCAAGTATGACCCTAAAAAAGGATATGTTGTACAACAAAGGGAATATAGCCAGGCTTTTGTTTGTTTGTTTGTTTTTTGGCTGAGCCCACAACATGGAGAAGTTCCAGGGCTAGGGATCAAACCTGCACCACAGCAGTGACCAGAACCACAGTAGTGACAATGCCAGGTCCTTAACTCACCAACCCACCAGAGAACTCCTTGCCAATATTTTCTAATAACTAGAAATGGAGTAGAACCTTTAAAAATTGTGAATCACTGTTGTACACCTAAAGCTTATACAATACTATACATAACTCAATAAAAATACACAAATAAAATTTAAGTGTAAATAAACTAAATATCTATCAATTGATGATTTTATAAGACAAAGCCTGACAAATGTTGGTTTTCTTCCTTCATTTGAAGGCCATAGATTCTCACAGATGTTATGAATGAGGTCAGGAGTTACAAAGATTCTCCTGAAATCATATATAATGTTTAGCATTTATCTGCATGTGCATTTCTCTGCTAAGAAGGTCTTTAGTTTTCATAATATTCTCAAAAAACTCTGAAATTCACACAAAAAAATAAGCAATACTGGTATAACGTAAGCATCACTTTAACAACAGTTTTTAAAAAACACAATTGATTAAGTTTGGCACGATCCCGTACTTTTAGAAAAGAACTCAATAGGATCATAAAGGAAATGCAACACATGTGCCAAGTCATAAGTTTAATTCAAACTAACTAATGGATTCTTTACTTTGCAGAAGCACAAACAAAGATTTTAAAGACTAATTTATCATCCATGGCTTACTTGAATTGCTAATGTTTCTTGCTGCTGACGGGCTTCTTCTTGGGCCTTCTCCAGTGCTGCAGAAAGTTCTTCTTTAGCTCTCATTTCACGACTCAGAGCAGCTTCCTGGGCTTCACTATCCTTTGCAGCATTGGCTTTGTGGAGATCAGTAAGTTCCCTTAAAAAAATTAAACAGATAATTTTCTATTTAAAATAATATACAGTTAACTACATGACCAACAACAAAGTTTCCTTCAGATTTATAGAATAAGGAGTTTACCACACAATAAACACTAACTACAGTAAGGACTTTCTGTTGAACTTGCTTTAACTAGTTTTAAGTTCATATATAGGTAAGTTTATAAATGATCAGATAATAGAAACAGTGTTTCTTCAACAACCTGCTCTAATAACTGATGAGTTGCATATTTGTTCATTTTCTTACTTATATGCACTGTCAAGAGCAGCCTGAATACTTCGGTTCTTTTCTTCAAGTTCATTCATGTCTAATTGAAGTCGGCCAAGATCCTTCTCTTGGCGTTCTACCACAGAATTAAGTTTCTTAATATTGTCTCTGTGTTGCTTCTCAACCTCTTCTTTGCCATCAAGGACCTATATTATAAAAACGGAAAAAACATCACGGTAAATCATTGTATTCCAGGAATTTCAAGTGCTACAATAATGAAGAAAGATCTTAGATTTTCCTATTAAATTGCTTGAAAAATTCTTCCCAAATGATATACCTTTATAAACGATTTCAAATGTTTTATAAATCATGGTCAATTGTTCAGAGTGAAGGTAATAACAATATATACATGTAGGGAATGGTTAATATTCACCTGTTTTAAGTGTTGTAACTCTTCTTCTAGCTCTTTAACTTTTTTGTTCAGCTTTGCAATAATATTTTCATTTTCTTTGTCTTTAGCTCTTAATTTCTTAATGATGTTAGAATTATGCAGCTGCTGTTTTGAAAGTTTTTCTCCTGGCAATGGCAAAAATGGCATAAATTCAAATAATAATGATTCTCTAAGAATGTGAATAGAATGTTTTATCAAACCAATGACATAAAATAATAGAACATTTTTAAAATCACAATGCTGTAGTACTCAATGTTAAACTGATTTGGACAGAAATCATCCATGAATGCTAAAATTACTAGATAGAAGGATGGTGTGGGACAGGATAATTACAGTCTTAAAAAAATCATTCCCACATATAATGAATTACAAAGGGAAATAAAGTGCTTTCACAACAAAGAAATATGGAAATCACCATTTTAACCAAACATTTGGTTTTGGCATCTCCGCTTCTTCTAGAGCCTGACATTATATGTCCAGTGATATGATACAGTGAAAGATGCACAATATCATGTATTATAATTCTTACTAGAAATCTCATCTGAATTTAATCTTGAAGAAAGCAACAAATTCCAGAACATGGGGCATTCAATAAGGCAAGTGGACTTTACAAAATCTGTTATGTCATGAAAAAGATATCCTAGATTGGTGGAAGACTAAACAAATGAAATGACCAAATGCAATGAACAAACTTTGATTGGATCCTGGGGCATAACAAATAACCAGATAAAAGAATCATTTTTAGGCATTCATGGCACAGTGGAAACGAATCCAACTAGGAACCATGAGGTTGCAGGTTCCATTCCTGGCCTCACTCAGTGGGTTAAGGATCTGGCATTGCCATGAGCTGTGGTGTAGGCCGCATATGTGGCTCAGATCTGGCGTTCCTGTGGCTCTGGGGTAGGCTGGCAGCTGTAGCTCTGATTCAATGCCTAGCCTGGGAACCTCCATATTGTGTGGGTGCAGCCCTAAAAAGCAAAAAAAAAAGAGTCATTTTTAGAGACAATTGAGGTAAATGATGAAATATATGCTGGAATACACTTCTGAATTACTGCTGATTTTCTTAGGTGTAATTATGATGTGCTTGTCAAGAAAAATGTACTTGCCCTTGGGAGATGAAGACTGAAGAACTAAGGAGTGGACTACAGATTCAATGCAATTCCCAACAAAATTCCAGTGGCGTTTTTCACAAACATAGAAAAAATTACCCTAAGATTCATATGGAACCACAAAGACCTCAAATAGAAAAAGTAATTCTGAGCAAGAAAAAAGGCGCAGGTATTATATTTTCTAATTTCAAAACATATTACAAAGCTATAGTAATCAAAAAAGTATGGTACTAGCATATAGACCAGACACATAGAGTAATGGAACAAAGTAGAGAGCCTAGAAAAAATCCACACTTTTACAAGGATTTTGTGTGCCAAAAATACACACTGGGAAAAGGATAGTCTCATCAATAAATAGTACCCTCTCACAATCCAAATACAATAAACAACTCAAAATAGATTAAAGAATTAAACATAAGACAAGAAACTGTAAAACTACTAGAAGAAAACATAGGGGAAAAGCTTCGGGCATTAGTCTTGGGAATAAGTTTTTGGACATGATCCCAAAACAAGGGATACAAAAGCAAAAAAAGACATGTGAAATTGCATCAAACTAAAAAACTGCCACACAAGCAAAGGAAACAAGACACTGAAGAGACAATCTGCAGAATGGAAGAAAATATCTGCAAACCATACATAAGGGATTAATATCTAAAACATATATAACTCACAGAACTCAACAGCAAAAAACCTAATCAGCCAATTCTGAAAACAGGCTAAAGGCATGAATAGACATTTCTCAAAAAAAGACATACAAATGGTTGCAGGTTTATGAAAAGGTGCTAAACATCACCAGTCATCAGGGAAATGCAAATCAAAACTACAATGAGATGTCACTTCACACCTGTTGGGACAGCCATTATCAAAATGACAAAAGATAAATACTGTAAAGGATATAAAGAAAAGACAACCCTGTGTACAAGTGGTGGCCATGTAAATCAGTCCAGCCACTACAGAAAACAGTATGAAGATTCCTCAGAAAATTAAAAATATAGCTACCACATGATCCAGAAATCTCACTCCTGAGTACATATCCAAAAGAAATGAAATCAGTATCACTAAGAGATATCTGCACCACCTTTAATTATGATAGCCCAGATATGGAAACAACCCAAGTTTCTGTCAACAGATAAATGGATAAAGAAAATGTGATATTGATAGATCATTAGAGATATACAAAGAGATATAAATAAAATATTTATTTAGCTTAAAAAAAAAAAAGTCTTGCCCATTTGTGAAAACATGGATGAACCTAGAGGAAGAAGTAAACCAGACACAGATATAGCATGATCTCACTTATATGTGGAATATTAAATAGTTGCATTTGTAGGAGTTCCTGCTGAAGCTCAGTGGGTTAAGGATCCAGCATTGTCTCTGGCAGTGGAGGTTCGATCCCTGGCCTGGCACAGTGGATTAAGGACCCAGCATTGCCGCAGCTGCAGTGTTGCAGCTATGCTTCGACTTGATACCCAGCCTGGGAAATTCTATATGCCATGGGTGTGGCCAAAAAAAAAAATAAATAAATAAATAAAAGTTGCATTTGTAGAAAAAGAAAACAGAAAGGCAGTTCTCAAGGGCTAGAGGGTGAAATGGGGAGATGGTCAAGGGGTAGGAAGTTTCAACTATGCAAGATGATTAAGTTCAAGAGATCTAATAGATGGCATGGTGACTAAAATTACTAATACTGAATTATACACTTGTAATTTGCTAAGAAGAGTAGATCTTCAGTGTTTTCATCACACACACAAAAACAGTAACCACATGAAGTGAGGAATGCATTAATCAACTTGATTATGGTAATCATTTCACAACGTATAGTATATAAAAAATCATACTGTACACCTTAAACATACACACCTTTATTCATCAATTATACCTCAATAAAGCTGGGTTAAAAAAAAGAAATTAGGAGTAGAAGTATACAATATGTATTACCTATTTTCAAATGATTTGGCAAAAGGGTAATATATGCATGTGCAAAAAGATATGAAGGGGGTATAGCTAGACGTTAACAGTTGATGAATCTAGGTAATGAGGTAATCAGTTACCCATTTTAGTGCACTTTCAGCTTTGAGACTTTCAGCTCTGAGTTTAAAAATAAATTCTGGGGTAAATAGAAACAGTATGTGAATATACCCATATACAATCATTCTATTTCTTCTATAAAGAAATTCATTAAGCAAAAGAAATCAGCACACCCTGATTAAATTACTAAATTCCAATATAGAGAAATTTGATATTAATATTCTTAATAATTTTTGAAAATTATGAAACCATGCACTTACGCTTCCCCTCGCTCTCTAATGTTGTACACAAGACAGCAACTGACTGTAGGATGTCTTCAATATAATTATGCATTTTATCAACTCTTCCTTCATTCTATGTTGGGGCTTAGTTTGTTTTTTCATTATCTATGTACCTATATTTCCCTCTTATCAAACTATAAGATCCTAAAGGACAGGGAGTGTGTCATATTAATTGCTGTATCAGGAGTTCCCGTTGTGGTTCAGTGGTTAACAGATCTGACTAGGAACCATGAGGTTGTGGGTTCAATCCCTGGCCTCGATCAGTGGGTTAAGGATCTGGCATTGCAGTGAGCTGTGGTGTAGGTCGCAGATGCATCTCAGATCTGGCATTGCTGTGGCTGTGGCACAGGCCTACGGCTACAGCTCCAATTAGACCCCTAGCCTGGGAACCTCCATATGCCACAGGGCGGCCCTCAAAAGACAAAAGACAAAAGAAAAAATTGCTGTATCAAACATAATATTTTATACATTAACTGGTAAATGCTAGCTGTATAAATGAAAAAGAAAATTGGATAAAACTAACTTTTTTCCTTTTCTTCTTTTTTTTACTTTTTAGGGCCACTCTTGTGGCACATGGAAGTTCCCAGGCTAGGAGTCAAACCAAAGCTACACCTGCCAGCCTACATCACAGCTACAGCAATGTGGGATCTGAGCCATGTCTACGACCTACACCACAGCTCACAGCAACACCGGATCCTTAACCCACTGAGCAAGGCCAGGGATCCAACCTGCATCCTCATCGTTCCTAGTCAGGTTCATTAACCACTGAGCCATGGAGGGAACTCCAAAACTAACTTTTTCAAAAGGGATTTTGTTTCCAATTGTTCTCAAAAATTCTAGAACTTCAATTACGTTTCAGAAATAAATGTGTAACATTAGAATAAAACAAATTATAGTTAATCCACATATACTTTAGTACAGCCATTAATAATGGTATCAAAGCATTTAATGGCATAGAGAAATGTAAAGAAGACTACAAATTATATATATAATCTTAATTATGTTTAAAAATGTATTAAGGGACTAGAAAAAATTAACAGTTCCTTATAAAATTGGATTATGATCTATTCTTCCTTTCTTCATATACTTTCTATAAGTTCAACATTTTCCGCCAGTAGCAAGCATTATTTACTTTTACTTTTATTTTTATTTTTACAGCGATACCTGCAGCATATGGTTAGAGGCTAGAATTGGAGATGCAGCTAAGACCTACACCACAACACCGGATCTAAGCTGCATCTTCAACCTATGCTGCACGTTGCAGCAATACCTGATCCTTAACTCACAGAGTGAGGCCAGGGATTGAATTTGCATGCTCACAGAGACAACATTGGTTCCTTAACCTTCCAAGCCACAACATGAACTCTGGAAGCATTATTCTTTTAACTAAATAAACTTTAAAATAGAAAAAGAAAAATTCACTTAACTATCTTTTCCAAAATTTCCCTCTTTCCTATGATATTATGGAGAGAAATTAATTCGATGTTCAATTAGAATGTTTTCTCTCATGAAAAACCTTTAATTTCCATAAACCTGCTAATTAAAATCTTTTCATATACAAAGTGCCTAACAACTGAAAAATTAAAACATGAATATAAGAAAAAATTCACTAACAAACACCAGAACAATACAATGATATCATACAGTGCCTGAACTAGAGATTCAGATACTACATAAACTCTGGAATTATAACCTTTAAATACCTTGGTTTAAATGTGGGCTCTAAAACCTGTTACATGCTTTCTTAGGGAAGCACAAAATTCCATTTCTCAGGGAGTTATTTTCTACCCTCTAGAAACAAAAGGCTACACACACACATCTCTACCCCTCTACAACCTTGCTGGGCCCCATTCTTCCATATATTGTCACCTACGATTTCTGAGGTTTAAGTCCAAGACTTTTTTGTTTCCAAAACTTTTTTTTTTATTATGAAGCAGCAGCTAGTCACACGGCAAGTATCTTTCCTATACTCACAACATTTTTCATAACTAACTAAATACTTTACGCACCTTCTTCCATTAACCCTCGGATCTGCTCATCTTTCTCTTTCAAAAGGTCTGATGTTTCACTACTATTTAATCTAGTAGCAAGTTCTTCTTTCATACTTTTGATTTCCTGATTAAAAAAGAAAGAATTGATTATCATAAAGAATTACTCTCATTCTGGGCATATTTTTCAATTTTTTTTCCATATCCAAATGATCCCATTTTCTACAAGCATCTGTAACTTTTGTTCTATTAACCTGACTTTCTATTACATTGGTTAATTAAGAGTAAGTGAACAGCTTTGAAAATGACACAGAAAACTTGAATTCAGATAGAAACAGGTTTTAACATGGAAATGTAAATGAGAGTAATTTAATTTTCAATGACTTTTCTGAGTATCTCTACACACATTTTCTATAGGCTAAGCATTATTTTTGGAACATTCAAATAGTATGTCTCCATTTTTAACTGTATTTCTTTTTCTCATTGGAAACTCACCACACATAGAGGTATGTTATGAAATGAGAGGAAAAACATAATTTCAAAAGCTTCAATCTACTTTAATAAAGCAGAGATTCAGCAGAAACATGTTAAGACATTTAATCTTTCAAAACTACAATGGTAAGTACAGAGATATGAAAAGTGTTCTATGATTTAAAATTTAGTTTTTACAATGCTCTGAAACTAAACAGTAGCTAAAATCAACTAAAATTTATTAGGTATTTAAACCATGCTTTGTATCCATTATCATTTAATCCTTACAACAACCCTATGAGGGAGGCACCTGTATTATTCAACTACACAAATAACAAAGTTAAGACTAAGAAAACCTGAGTGAACTTAGAAGGTCAGAGCTATAAAGTGTAGAATAACAATGTGAACTCAGTTCTGTGAATCCCTAAAGCCCATGCTCTAAACCAGCCACAACATTTCTTTCCATTTCCAACTGTCAAAATTCCATCCACCAAGGTCCAGGGAGAATGTCATATCTCCATGAAACCTTCAATTCCTCTTATCAGAACTCATCCTCTATGATACTATTTCAAAGAGCTTATTCATCTCCATGTATAACTTACTTCATTCTGCCTACTACCATATATTTGTTGGCATTTATCTGTCTTCCAACATCCTAGGCAAACTCTTCACTTAAGGTAATTATATGCTTTAAATTTCCTATGGACCTAAGCAGGGGTTCATATGTCAGTACACAAAAAAATGTGTTAAAACCTAGGATCCAAGTTTTTTCCACCTGTAATTAATGGTTTAGATCTACTTTAGATCCACAATTCAAAGTGCATAATAGGAGTTCCCATTGTGGCTCAGCGGAAATGAACCTGAATAGGACCCATGAGAATGCGGGTTTAATCCCTGTCCCTGTTTAGTGGGTTAAGGATCCAAGATTGCCATGAGCTGTGGTGTAGGTCGCATATGCAGCTCAGATCCCAAGTGGCTGTGGCTATGGCTTTGGCTGTGGTGTAGGCCAGTAGCTGCAGCTCCAATTCAACCCTTAGCCTGTGAATATCCATATGCCTCAGTTGAGGACTTAAAAAGCAAAGTGCATCACAGAAGACAAAATTACTTAATATCTATTTTCTTTATTGTATTCAGATGGAATAGAGCAAGAACAAGAAGTAAGTTGGTTAGATAATCTCAGGTTATTTTTAGCATCTGAAATGATACTAATTAAAGCAAGCAGAAAGAAGTATACCTTTTTGATAAGAGTATACACAGAAAAATTATAAATATTAACATTTGTCAAGAAGGGGGAAAACAACCTCAGAAGGGCAAATACTGAGAAATGTTATTATTAATAGTTGGGATATTAGCAATAATTACTAACTATAATTGCTTACCAATTTCTGAAATAGCTAACTCTTCCAAATTATAAGAATTAGAATAATGGTTCCTAATCAGAAGCAATTTTGCTCCCAAGCGGACATTTAGCAATGTCTGACAACATTTTCAATTACCATATCTGAGGAGGGGATTGGGACAGGCAGGAGAGGGTGACACTGGCATTCTTATAGGTAGGGAGCCAAGGATGCTAGTAAATAACCACAATGTCCATGATAGTTCCAAACAACATAAAATTATTCAGCCCAAAATGTCAATAGTGCTGAGACTGAGATTTCCTACATTGGAATAAATCAATATAATTAATATAAGTGATTATATTCAGTATCACTAATCATTAGAAATTTTTATTTTAAAATTACTTTGACTTGAAGGATTGGGACAGGCAGGAAAGGGTGTGTACATACATGTGTATGTGTGTATAGATGTGATGGAAGGGAAAATAACAAGTGAGAATAATGATTAAAAATTATATAGTACATTTAGATTTGTTATTTTGACAGAATTATCATTTACAAAAATTGTTCTAAAGATCCTTGCTATATATCTTGAAAGGATTTAAACACAAATTATACAAATATTTGCTTAGTTTTTTTTTAAGAATCAAAAATCTGTAATTCTAAAGGTACTGAAAAACCTAAAATCTAAGTATTAATATACTATATCGTATCGTTTTAATCTTAATTTTTCCCCAATACCAAAATATTATTTAATGCATTCCTTAAAAATCTATGTTTCTGTAAAGTTTAATTAACATTATTTTAAACTTCCATTACCTTTTTAGCAGCATCTCTCTCTTTGCAGGCTAGCTGAACTTTCTTTTCTGCTTCTGCAATTCTTTGAGTAAACTCATCTTTCAAGGAAGAAATGCTGCTGCTTTCTTCTTTCACTCTGAACATTTCACTAAATTTAAAATGATACTGAGACTGAAAATACTTATTTATATATTCCAACATTAATGAGTTCAGTTTTCAAAAGGAAAATAACATTCTCTGCAACATACACCTTACTAAAATAAACTAATTTTAAGTCTATTAAGAGAAAAATTATCCTGCTTAATTTATTTTAAAATGCCTCAAAGAAAATCCATTAGAAATTGAAAATGTCACCAATATTTGATGTGTAAAAATAAGAAAAAGGTAAATAGAAGTTTTCATTTTTTAATCTATTATATCACATTTTAGTAATCACTTCCTTAAAGCAAACCAATATTCAGTATTTTTTAAACTGTAATCTCATCGTTTTTTTAAAAAAAAACATACTTTAAATCTCTAATACTAAAAGATTATTAATAGTAAAGGGGGAGAAGATTTTTGGTCTTGCAAAACACCTTTCTTCAGTGCCAAAAGTAACGGAGTAAGATAATTTGAAGAGAAAAGTAATGTCTAAGGGTAGAACTGAAATGCTATTCAATTTTCAATAAACAAATTAAATTATAAAATACTTTAATTATAAAATATCTTAAATGACAACTAAGTGTATGGGCCACCACAAAATGTGTAAATATACTCACATGTGTACAGTACTTACTCTTTCAGATTATCATAAGCTTCTTCTAGAAGTGCTTTTTCTTTACTAAGAGATAATAACTGAGCTTCCCTTTTATCCAGTTTCTCATTCAGAAATTCAACTGTCTGGATAAGGAGATACACAAAGTCCACATTTAACTTTAAAAGACCATTTCTACATGAAAAGTTATAAAAAGATAACCTAATCACTATAATAAAATAAAACAGCATTATCTCACAAAAATAATTAAACACAAAACTAGGAACACAGTAGACACAGATCAAAAAGAACTCACACAGTGAGTAGGAGAGTATAAATTAGAATTACGGGAGTTCCTATTGTGGTGCAGCAATAATGAACCTAACCAGTACTCATGAGGATGCAGGTTTGATCCCTGGCCTCACTCAGTGAGTTGAGGATTTGGCATTGCCATGAGCTGTGGTATACGTCGAAGAAGGGACTTCGATGCCACGTTGCTGCAGCTGTGGTGTAGGCTGGCAGCAGTAGCTGTGATTTGACCCCTAGTTGAGAACTTCCATGTGCCCCGGGCATGGCCCTAAAAAAAAAAGACAATTAAGGAGTTCCTGCCATGGCCCAGTGGAAACAAAACTGACTAGGAACCATGAGGCTGCAGGTTTGATCCCTGACCTCATTCAGTGGGTTAAGGAGCCGGCATTGCCGTGAGCCGTGGTGTAGGTCACAGATGCAGCTCAGATCTGATGTTGCTGTGGCTGTGGTGTAGGCCAGCAGCTGTAGCTCCAATTCAACCCCTAGCCTGGGAACCTCCATATGCCGTGGTCATGGCCCTAAAAAGCAAAAACAAACAAATAAACAAAAAGACAATTTAAAAAGTAAATAAAAGTAAAAATAATTTTTAGGAGTTCCCATAGTGTCACAGTGGAAACGAATCCGATTAGGAACCATGAAGTTGCGGGTTTGATCACTGGCCTTGCTCAGTGGGTTAAGGATCTGGTGTTGCTGTGGCTGTAGTGAAAGTCAAAGACACAGCTCGGATCCCGCATTGTTGTGGCTGTGGCATAGGCCAGCAGCTGTAGCTCTGATTCCACCCCTAGCTTGGGAACCTCCAGGTACCAGGAATGCGGCCCTAAAAAAAAGAAAAAAGAAGGAAAGAAAGAAAAAAAAAAAGAGTCCTTTCCAAATAAAAAATTAATAGAATTAATAAGTATAACAAAAGAGAATTTTAAGGTGATATGGACTCAACAGAAAGGCCTAAGATGAAAAGTTTTTTATGCTTAGTTAAATAAATGAAGTGAAATATCAACTCGTGCTACCACTGTTGCCCTGGAGAATTTTCAAATAATTTAGTATCAATAATTCTTCAACTTAAAGGTTCTTAACACCACACTTAAATGGCAAAATGCCCGTCTTTATTAACTAGTTCAAATAAATCATTAGGCATCACAGAATATTAAAAATAAACCAGTTATAATAAAAAATAAACATTATATTAAAAAAATTAAACTTGTGATTTAATGTCTGAAAAAAAATATTTAAAAATCTCCTTTCACTTCCTGGAGTTACCTTGCATACATCTTCCTTCTCAGAAAGTGCTTCCGGCTGACTTTCAGGAGCTTCACACAACTCAGCAACCTTGTCTGAGACAGTATGTCCTTCATTTATTGGTGTAGAAGAAACCAAGCTATCTGGCTGTTCACAATTAACAGGAGTTGCACTTCGTCCACTTTCTTCCATTTCTGTTTCCTCAGTGGGCATAATTAATGCTTCCTTTACTTCTTCAGATTTTCCTTCAACAGATTCAACTATTTTAGTCTTTGGAGTTGAAGCATTAAGTATAATAGGTGCTAAAGCATATCCCTTGCCTGACAGTTCATCATCTGAATTGATTTCGCTTACACTACGGCTATCTAATGACTGTACACTAAATGAGTCTATTCTTTCAAAAGCATCAGATGAGCAGCCACTCTCAGTGAGTTTTTGGAAATCATCTAAACGATTATATTCAGGACAAGCAGATGCTGAGAGAAGCTGAAAGGATGTCTGCATCAAGTGCAGACTTGATTTTGCATCTGTAGTCTCTTGTCTCGAACTTGCTGAGCTCTCACTTATTACACTTTCATGATCTAAAACTTCAATATCACTAGTGGTAGAAGTACCCGATGAGAAGGTACTAACAGGAGGAGAAGGTGTATTGCTCTGTCTGTCTTCATGTTTTTGTTCCTTAGGTTCCAAGGCCAAATCCTTTGTTTCTGCTGTGAGAGGCTGTGTAGATACATTTGAAACATTTTCCCTAGTTGTCTTTACATTAATTACACTTTCAGATACTTTCAAACTCACAGTTGACACCTTTGTATCAGATTCCTTATTAACAGTTTCTTCATGCTTGCCTTCAGCTGTAGGTGGCAGAGTACCTACTGCCAGAGTTTCCTCTTGTACACATGGAGCAGAATCTTTTACTTTTGACTCAGTTGTTTCAGCTGTTCTTGACTGTTCAATGTCCAAGGACTCCTGTAAGGTGCTTTTCACTTCTTCTTCTGGTCGCTGTGATTTAGCTGGTGGTTTTGATACCACGGGACTCTTCTGAATGGTCTGGACATCGTTGGGAGAAAGAAAGGCACTGAAGAAATTTTCAGACTCATCTACCACAGTTCTCCGAACTGGCTTTGTAATTGCTTTAGGAGAGGCTACAGGTTGACTCTGAGGTTCAGTGTTTGATTTTAACCCCCAGGTTGAAGTATCCCATCCTCCACTGACAGGAGGACTTATTCCTTTGACAAAAAAAAAAAAAAAAAAAAAAAGAAAAGAAAAAAAAGAAAAAGAAAAAAAACGAAAGAAAAATTATATACATATATATTATATTTATATTACAATCGTTATTATAAGTCAATATAAATATGTTTTTAAAAAACCTACAGAAAGAACCTGTAATTTGTACATGTTTAAATTCCTTGCCTACTACATAAGTAATTAGTTCATAGGTTAACTTCAGGCCTTAAAGAGGAAAACTGGTGTGGATCTGCCCAAGAGGAACTAGAAGCAAAAATGAAAAACTAGACAGGAGAGGCCTACCTGAACCAAGTATGCTATTTCTGACTATGACAAATCCATAAAGTAATGGTATATGTTAATAATCCATGTAAGTTCAAAACACATATGATGTACCTCATAATAATAAGCAATGTCTTCACTTACAGGTCATGTGTTATCATGGCAAACAGAACCTACCTTCTATTCAGTTCGTTCCTTTTTTATTTTATTCTTGTAATATCAATGCTAAAACATAGTGAATGCTAGACAGATGGCAACACTCGAAAAATGAACCCAAAATACTAGTGACAAATGTCCTTTTCCAAAGATCAAAATAAATTGATAGGAACAGTAACTTCTAAGGAGAAATTCATTTTCAGCCACTTAATGACAAGCTCATTCTCCTAGTCCCACTCTCCAAATCCACTCTCTAAGAAAGTTTTGTTCTCTTGCTAAATTCCAAATTATGTTAGCAATCAGTAAAAGGTCATATGAATTTCAGAAATGTGTATTTTTTTAGAATTATTGCTTTTTGATAAAGATGATAGTAGTTTACACTAGGATTTTTTTAAAAAAAAACTAGGGAGAAAAAAACCATCTTCTGGACAAAAAAAGGTAATTGCATTAATCATACAAATAATATGTTACTGAAAAACTCGATGATAAACAAAAACGGCATATTTGCTAAAATATTTAAAGTATTTCTTTAAAAAATATCTTTCATTTCTGGAGTTCCCGTCGTGGCTCAGTGGTTAAGGAATCCGACTAGGAACCATGAGGTTGTGGGTTCCATCCCTGGCCTTGCTCAGTGGGTTAAGGATCCGGCTGTGAGCTGTGGTGTAGGTCACAGACGCGGCTACGATCCCGCGTTGTTGTGGCTCTGGTGTAGGCGGGTGGCTACAGCTTCCATTGGACCCCTAGCCTGGGAACCTCCATATGCCCCGGGAGCGGCCCAAGAAATGGCAAAAAGACACACACACACACACACACACACACACAAAATTTCTTTCATTTCTAAATTCAAAAGTAGCTGAGCAGAATTATCACAAACCCTGAACAATTAGAAGCTGGTGGGCAGAGCACAAGCACCTAAAACCTCTAAAAACTATCGAGCCCTATATAAAAGTCTATCCTTTACGATGACCTCGGAAGTATGTGCAACACTTTAATTTGAGGACATAGATTTATATATCCATCTGTTCAGTATATTAGAACAGTGAAAAAAGAAAAGCAAAATTAAAGACACAAAAGAAAGGAATAAACAAGATTAAATCTGATTAGTTTAATAGTTTCATCTCAACGAATGACATGAGTGTCAAATTTGCCGCTTAGAGAAAGTCATATATAAACTGCAGGGTTATGTGATATCCACTTGAATTACTCTATCCTGAAGACTGGTCAACTTTGAGTAATGGCGATGTAAGTCGTGATCGATAAATACGGCATTTTACTAAAATTTGAATCTATTCTAGATAACCTATTTTTAAAAAATGAACTATAGATCAGGATTCAAAGCACAGGTTTCATAAAAGGTTGTAACCTTATATTTACAACTTATACTCTGTCTCCTTTAAAGTTTAGTAATTCAAAATGTGAAGTAGCCTGGGGGAGGCGGGGGAGGAAGAAGTTGAGCTACTCCAACAAGGTCCAATCCATCTCATAAAAAGTCATAGGATTCACACACATGAGCCAAAATGTCTTAAAATAAGATACCCTAAATTTAGGTACTGAGTTTTCAACGATATGAAATGAAAAACGAACCAGAAAGGAGTAGAAAAACATTCTTCTTCCCAGAGGTCCACACCCCCAAAGTTAGGCCAATCTTTACCCCACACAGCAAAATGCTAAAGTGTTTCTTAGGCTTGGAGTCCAGAAAGATGAAGCCAAAGGGCTCTTACAAAGAGAGACAGGGCTATAGGAACTACAATGCGGTACAACCCAAAATCGCGGGCCGCGTCCCAACGATCCTCCCTCCAGCGGAGCGGCCTGGAGGAAGGGGCCGCGCCATCTCAGCCTGCTGTCCCTTACTGTCCCACACGGAGGGCAGTCAGCCATAGCAGAACACAGTACGCGCTTTCAAGCGCGCAGTGCTCACGAAGTGTTCGTGACTGTCTTTCCCAGCCCTGTGGACAGATTCCCACGTCGGCTCCAACCGCGTCCCGAGAGCGTAGCGGATTTGGTTTCCCGGGGGCCGCGAGGCCAAGACCACCGATGCCGGCCCCTGTCAGTGCCCACAACCGGAACCACAGACAAGGAGGGCCCCGGGGGGTGGGTCTTCCCTGAGGAAAACGGCGAAGATCCACCTGAGAGGCAAAAGCGGTGTTGGGCTGGGGGCAGTGATGTGGTCGGAGGTCCGTCGCTCAACGAGTCAGGAGCCCCCATCCCCGGTTCACCTGTTGGCCTCAGAAAAGACGCCCGCGGGAAGGCAGGAACGCCCTGCTCCCGCTCTTACCCGGCTCTCCGTACGGAATGGTCTCGGCCCAGGCGCTCGGCTCCTCTTCCTGGATGTCCAAGACCCTGTCGATGGACTTCTGGGCCTGAGACAGGGCCTGCTTGGCGAAGCTGGACAGCTGGGAGGCATTGAACCAGCTCATCTCCCCTCTTCAGCCGGCGGCGGCAGCGGCGCCAGCACCGAGCGGGAAGGCAGACGAACGCAGGCTCCGGGCAGAGCGCACGGAGAGCCTCGCCCCCTTCTCCGCTCCGCAAGCCTTGTCACCAGGATGCCATAACCCGGATCGGCCCCCGGGAGCCGGGGATGTTTCCCTTAGTGCTTCCAGCACAGCTGAGACGAAAGGCTCGGACTGCGCAGGCGCCGGCTGCTTCCACGTACACAACTAGTAGGTCCGGGAGCCCAGTGTTCCGTCGATACACGGAAGAACCCGAGAGGAACGTGACGTCACTTCCGGGAGCCTAGGCTTGCCACTAGTTACCGAGGAACAAGGAACGAGGAACGTGGAACGCTTTCTGTTGAAACTAATTACAGGAGTAGTGCAGAAATTCTCAGCCACCGAAGAAATTTGTGGCTACCATCAGGGATGTTTCTCCAGGAGAAACATGTGAGTTTTTTTGTGGGTTCCCTCCTGGAAAAGAGCTCTAGTATTACGAGATACCGCCTTGCTAACAGTAATTGCAAAGGTTAAGTTTGGGTCCCGCATTTCTCTCAGCGCTTAGTCTCAAATATTTAATAAATTGTCTCAACTTGGCCTTAAGGAGGAGCGCTGGGTCTGAGTCTGTGTCAAAATTGTTGGCCTTAAGGAGGAACCCTGGGTATGAGTTTGTAGAAAAGACCTGAACCACCGCACCTGATGGAAGCGAGTAAAAAGCCGTCTTCCACAGCGAGTAACAAGTTAGACCAAGCGTATAGAAGGCACAATTTTCCCCTAACGAAACAGGTTCAGTTTTCGCCCCAGTGAAAATAAACCTGGGAAGCATTAAAACTGTTACTCTTAATGTGTATGTACCTATTATTTAAAATACTTTTTATTTGCATGCACTCTTCAAACAAATCAAATTGGTGGCCTTCCTAATCTAGTCAGCAGCTGTTTTGTTTGCGCAGACCACCCCCCAGTGTTAAAGATAAAATTCTACCAACATTTAAAAGCCAGATTCCATTCAAAAATCCAGATTCCCAACTGATTTTACAAATTTGGGTACCGACATGCAACCGCCAGATGGAGCAGTTGACATTTTCACTCCAATATACCACAGACCCCAATGATTACATCCTTTTATTGCAGCCTCCGTGCAGTGGTTTGTCTATATTATTTTATGCCACAGCAAGGAACTATGCCATAAAGGAATTGTTATTTTTAACCAGATTTAAAGTCTACCCTTGAGAAGTTATGATCTGATAATTTTATCTAACACCTGTAAAAATATGCATATTGACTCTAACAATTTAGTAATGTACACAAGTAGTACTAAATAACTTAGGTCATTTCAGACAGCTTAGCTAATTAGCCTGAGAAGATCAAGTTAGGGTTGGAATCCCTCCCTGTTCTAAGACTTCTAATTGTACAGTCTGAGGTAAATGACCTAAACTTTATAAAACTATTCAACTCTCAGATGGAGACAGTATCACCTTCTCACAAGGCTACTTTGAGAATTATTGTAGCATCATATAAATATATCTCATGATTCTATAATTATACACAATTTGTCAATATAGAGCTAGAAAGAATAAAAATAAATAAAAATTTAACCCAGTGACATGTAACTTCAAAGCTTTTAAATAGAAAACTGCCATCTAAGTCAAAAACAGAATGAAAACATGTACTATGTGTTCCCACACTAAGATACTAAAACTCATTTTCAGAACTTAGCTTAATTTTGTTTTAAGCCTTACTCTTTGAGGAGGGGGGAAAAACATTTAAGAGGACTTAATATAAAAATAAGAGCCATTCCATTTCATTATGTTAGAGCAAATTAAATTAAATCAGTAGATATTAATTGTGGCTAAAGTATTAACTCCAGCACCATAAATTTTTTTTTCCCCCATTTTTTGGCTGCCTCAAAGCATATGGAGCTCCCAGGCCAGGGATCAAATCCAAGCCACTGAAACTGCAGCAAGGACGGATCCTTAACCCAATGTGCTGGATTGGGGATGGAACTCATGTCCCAGCGCTCCCAAGAGGCTGCCAGTCCTGTTGCAGGAGCTCCAGGCACCATAAAATTTTTACATTAGTAAATCTGCCTCACATTTAAAAATTATTTCTACATTACTATGGACCTACTTACCATCCTTAATATATACTTCAAAACATTTCAGTGAGAAAAGTAGACAATATATGATTTTATTAATAAATAGTGTGAAAGCATCAGTGATAACTGTTTAAACATTAAATTCTTTTAAACATCCATGTCTTGGCTTTAATGTTATGCATATTGGCCTTTATGGCACTGCAAGTAAACACACGAAAATATTTCCCATTTCCATGCACAGGTATTTAGCTATAACACCATTTATAAATTATTATGGACAAGGTAACTTTTGCAGTAATTTTCATTTGGACAGCCACAATTAAATGAATATTAAATCAGGCAAGAAGGAGGCTATGTTCAGTATGATCTAGATGTCAGGTTGTCATATTTAATGTTATTTAAATTTAATTTTCTTATTTTCTTTAAAGAGACATCTTTTGTATATGTGGGCGCTCAAATGAAAACTGAAGAATCCGTTCTTTGACCAAAACAAAATTCACACATACAACAGTATTTGCTTCCTCCTCTAAAAGAAGCAATAGATTTGCTCAGAGTCTCTCTCTCCAGGCACAATTTTTCATATTACTAATGAAAACACTGACAAGCACCAACCCCAAAAGTCTGTCTTCAAGGGAAAGTTATAAAGATAAAAAAGAGTGGCTCATTATATATAAAAAAATTCAAATCCCAGCAACACTAATGCTAAAAATGACATCAATTAAATTTCTTAGCATCCATGAAGTACAGTATTTCCATGAGTTTTCTATTATGTACAGATTTATTTTCCTTAAGAAGTAAAATGAAGTTTGAATAGTACAGTCTGTGGTGTGGTAACATCAGCAACTGCCAATTCTTGCCCATCAACGAGTCCCAATTCTAAAATGAAAAAAAGTACAATTAACCCAAGCAAAAAATCTCAACAAAATGGATAACAACACACATATACACAAACTAAGGGGTATTATGGTCTAGATAAACAACAAATTCCAATTCTATTTAATCAAGGTAATATTATATTTCCTAGAGATTTTTCTGTGTTTCTTAAGATATAAGTAATTATGATGATATTACCATTTAAAGGCATTCAGAGTGAATCTAGAGAAAGCATTTTTACCAAAAGAAGAGTAAGAAATTGACTAGTATTAGTAAATATACTCATTTAAAATACTTTTAGGAGTTCCCGTCGTGGCGCTGCATAAATGAATCCAACCAGGAACCACAAGGTTGTGGGTTCGATCCCTGGTCTCACTCATCAGGTTAAGGATCCAGCATTGCTGTGAGCTGTGGTACAAGTCACAGACATGTCTCGGATCTGGTGTGGCTGTGGCTGTGGCGAAGGCTGGCAGCTACAGCTCCAATTAGACCCCTAGCCTAGGAACCTCCATATGCTGCAGGTGAAGCCCTATAAAGACAAAAGACAAAAAAATAGATAAATAAAATAAAATACCTTTCAATGTCTTGGAGAGATTTGGCCTTGTGCGTTCTTCAATAGAGGTTACTGACTAGAAGACAATAATGTAAAGCACATTGAATGAAATTAAACTTGTAATAGAAATGTGGAAAAAAATAAAAACCGAACACTGATCACCTGTAAGTAAAGTGTTCTATTTTTTCCCTCTAATGTGGCTGTGATGGCTGGAGATTTCATTTGCCTAAATTATGAGGGGAAAAAAATTCAAGTTCACTTTTTAAAATGCAATTTTAGTTTTTAAAGTTTTAAACTCACAAAATTTTTTCTACAACGTAAGTCCAGAACACTTACAGAGAAGCACTATTGGTTAGATAATCCAAAACTTCCTGCAGTTTAGCTGATGGAGAGAACTGAATGTTTTGCGGAAGCTGGCTACAAGCTGGGCAGTTTTCCTAGATACAATATAAAATAGAAATCACATGAACCAATAACCGTCTCTTTATAATGATGAAATTAAAATCAAGTTGTTTTATAATCACACATATTTCTATGAACAAATTTTTATGCCTTATAGGCCATTTCTCCTAAATATTTTATAATGTAGTATTTATTCCAGGCTATACTATAAAGGATATAATGTAAGTAGTATTCTGCAAGTTAGAAAATACTTAGAAAAGGTGTGGGAAACTTCATATACATTTCCAACCAATAATTAATATTTAAAAATCAAAGTATGCATGGTCAAAAAAGTTTTCATTAGTATACTACTACTAACCTTTCTCTCTGCTTCAAATGTGTATGTGTACAGTCCATCTACATCATTGAATACCAAGTAATTATTAAGGGGAATATATGCACTGTAATGAAAAAATATTCATATTTATATAACTGAACCAGATCAAAACAAAGATTTACAAATAAAAAAATGAAATCCATTACCTTGTGGCTATTTTGAAAACCTCAGTGGCACATACAGCTGAAGGGGAGAGAAAATAAAAGCATGTTAACTCAATGAAAATTAAACATTTAAAATTAGAAGTTTTTTTAGTCAGTTATAAATCAGAACAGATAATTTTACAGGGCTCTTGATTACAAAATAAACATAAATATACATATATACACACTTTTGTTAAAAAACTGAGAAAATAACAAATTTTATATTTGTTTTGTATAATCCAAGTAATACAGTAAAATTACAAAAGTTTATCTTCCTTTTCTTCAGATTAATGAGCACCCTGTTAAATTGATTAAAAGGAAATGATACTGGAGTTCCTGTCATGGCGTAGCAGAAATGAATCCGACTAGGAACCATGAGGTTGCGGGATCCCTGTCCTTGCTCAGTGGGTTAAGGATCCTGCTTGTGTTGCTGTGGCTGTGGTTTAGGCCGGCAGCTGTAGCTCCAATTCGACCCCTAGCCTGGGAACTTCCATATGCTGTGGGTGCAGCCCTAAAAAAGTAAAAAAAAAAAAAGTAAGAAAAGAAATGATATTAAAATGTCCCCTTACCTCAGAGCATTTTATCTATAATATAATGTAAGACAAAATATATACAATGTCCAATAGCTTTTTTGTGGCTTTTTTAAAGGTAGCTTAATTATATCACCCACCCAAGAAGATTATCAAATTCCTAGAATAACCAGTTTTTTGAGATTAAGTAGCTGTAGAAATGTCAGTTTAGGTATCAAATCAAACCTAAAAAGAAATCAAAATTAAGTAGTGGCCATTTTTCCTCACCTGCAATGACTGCATTTGTGGAAGCTACTGCAGGAATGATTCGTTTTACCACCCCTGAAAAAATATATTAAAGTATGGTCATTTCTTTTAAAAAGTAGGTATCTTAAATTAGACAATATAATCATTACATATTTTCCATAACTTGATTTTTCAGGTTTTCAGGTCGGAAATTAGACTTAAGTTTTTAACCGTGAAACAATCTTCTTCCACATTCACATCATTCTGCAGCATGTTCAGAATCTTAAGTTATGGGAGGAAAGAAAAGTAAATTCTTCCAAGTTTCACATAAAAATGAGACAATAATATATTGATAACTGCTAATAATCAAGAGTGCTTATTTTGTTTCAGGAATAGTATGAAGTTTAAATATTACTGAATTTTCATTAATGCCATATGTTAGTCTTATTACTCTGATTTTAAAGACAAGGAAAATGAGGTTGAGAGACACTAACATCCACAGCTATACACTTCATAATTAATGGGTGGTTTATGAAGTCAGCTCTGCTCTAAGGTACATAATCTTAACTGATACATTATATCATGCTTTACTCAGCAAGGGTTAAGTATGGAAAATAAGACATTCTATTCACAAAAATGTAAAACGAACAGAAAATCTGCCCCTCATCATCTTTGTTCACTCTTCAACTTGGACTACACAAAATGTTAAACACAGTTCTGTTTCTACCCCAATTTTTTGCTATCAGTATCCACAGATAGGAATGAAAAAAGCCCCACCTTAAACCATTTCTTGAAGTACAAAATAAATATTCCATAACTATTTGTATTGGTCTCTTTAGAAAACAAAAATTCAGAGAAAAGTAGCCATATTATCTTGAGTATGAGAGAGCATTGAAAAGATGTGTTCCCAGACTTAAGGTATAGACAAGTTTCTAAAACTTCAGAACAAAGGGAAGTATCCAAGACAACACGAAAGGAAGACAAAGAAGTTAGAGAAGCAGTTTTACAAAGTCAATTCTGACCCTTAGATTAGGTACAATTTCAAAGAAGAGAAAATACAGGGGAGCTAACCACATAATGACCACTAGAAGCTCTCTAGTGAACCAAAGAGAACAGGATGGACTGAAAGAAAGAATAGACAGTCACAACAGTGAGGAGTTAAAGAGATATTGACCAATAAAAACAATGCCAAAAAGAGAAAGACTCGCCCCTGTCCCCTTCCCTCAAAAAAACCTGAACTGCACCTCCAATTTGGCTTCTGTACTCCGTGTGAAGGCCTGCAGTCATCAGGCTGAGAAGTAGACACCACCAAGCCTTGCTAAAAGGCATAGAAGGATAAATGAGACTACACACTGAAATGAGTTTACAATTCCTGATCAGAACAAACTGAATTGATTTGTTAATTCAATCAATTAGCAAATAAATGTGCACTATATGCCAAATACTGTTCTAGGTATTGTACAGAGGAGCAGTAAAACAAAACAAAACTAAACAAAACAAGTCTATTCTTACAGTGATGGAGGAGGCCATTAGACTGGATGGTCAGGAGCTGAAACCTAAACCATGAGAAAGACCCAGCTATGCAATGACCTGGGGAAAGTTGGAGCAAGTCTATAAACAGCAAGGGCAAAGGCCTCAGAACAGGGATGAATCAGAGTGTAAATATGAAACATTCTTCATGTAGAAAAACAAGGCTACCATGAGGACAGAGCAATTATAAAAAGGTAAAATAGTGAATGGCTTAGAAATCATTTTTGGCTGAAGGATAAGGAAAACTGGTTGAAACCAGAGGGGCAAGTAGCCACTTTGAAGGGGTCCAAGGAAGAGCATTCCAGGCATAAGGATCAGAAGTATTAAAGCTCTGAGGTGGGACTATGCTTGGTATATCCCAGTGACACAGAGCAGGTCAAAATATGGGAAGTAAAGGGAACAACAAGGAGTATATAAGAATGAAATTTTCAAAAAACATTACATCAGTTAAAAAAAAAAAAATCACAGGAGAGAAATGGCAGATTTTCAAAAAGACAAAGCTCCTTCTGGTGAACTTGATGATCCTGGACAAAATTCTAAGAACAAACTGTGAGTGTCTACATCAGGAAACAATGACCACTAAAATTGAGCATTATGATTGTTCAGAGACAAGTCACAAGACTACTTCATATTTAGTTACTGGGACTAGCTTGGTAACCAGGGAAATGTGGAAAATAGTATATCCAGGCTTCAGCAGAGACTCTAAAAAGGTCTTTCATGACATCCTTGTGAAGAGAGCAAAGAAATATGAAGTACTCAAGAGGTATATATAGATCACTAGAATGAGACAAATCTAAAAGTGCCTGACCAGAGGTATGATTCAGATGTCTATTCTCAGCTAGTTTAGTCTTGTCAAAATGTTTAACTAGTTATTTGGAAAAGAGATACAGAATATGATTATTAAAACAATATGCGATATGTAGCTGAAAAGTATATACTAACTTTATGTGGCTTGGGCATAAAAGAATACACATATATAAAGAGAGAACAGTAGGTTGAATTGAAGAATAAAATCATAAGGACCTACACTTGAGATAAAACAAAACTACCACCCCTTAAAACTGCCAAATCTATAATAGAAAGATGTGACTTAGCAATTGCATATATGGAGAAAACCTCCAGATTTTAGAAGATAGTAACCTGAAAGAATTAAAAGCATAGCATCAACGTAAGCTACAAACAATTAGAAAAAAAAAAAAAAAAAACCCTGCTCCTCCTCTAAGACTGCATTGATGATCGGAAGTGTCTTATCAGACACATCCCAGAACAACGCATTCTCACCTAGACAGTTAAGAGAAGTATGGATAACTAAAATATGGTTAGAAAAAACCAACATTATGGAGTATTGAGTCATGAAACATGCCAAAGGGTTAAAGGAACTAGTAAGGTTGGTGGGAATGCTAATGATTTGGAGGGTTCAATACTTTAACAGCTATTACTTTTTTTTTTTTTTAAGGGCTGCACCTGTGGCATATGGATGTTCCCAGATAGGGGTCAGATAAGAGCTGCAGCTGCTAGCCTATGCCACAGCCATAACAATGCTGGATCCTTAACCCACTGAGCAAGGCCAGGGATCAAATACGCAACCTCATAGATATTAGTCAGGTTCTTTACTGCTGAACCATAACAGGAATTCCTAAGGGCTATTATTTAAAAGAGAATTAAATTTATATATGGCAAATCTTGGGAAAATATTCAGACCTTATACAATACGGAGATTTCTGTTCAATATATAGAAATGTCTTAACAATAATGACCAAATGTGAAATAGACTGCCCCAGGAAGGGATGAATTGCTCTTCAGCCGAAGATAAAGTAAATGATTTGACCTAGATGAGTTAGGCCCTCTTCCAATCCTAAGTAAATACGATTCAATGATTTCACTAAATTCCTCCTGGTTAAGAAGTAGTATGGATTCTGGTGAACTCAGTTCCCTCCTACCAAATTTGGGACACCTGGAAACTATTATTTCCATGGTAGCTTTACTAAACCTCAAATGGACAGTACTATCCAAAATCACTTATCAGTTATTTCCTTGAAAGCATTCCAATCCCTGAAAAGGGGATCATTCTAAGAACATAATTCACGACTATTCACTAACTTACCTTGAGTGAGTCTATACGTAACACCTCTAATATTATATTGTGATGCTCTCTCTAGGGATTTTTGGAAAATCCACTGAATATGGTCAGGATCATCTCCATCTAATGGAACCCCTTCTGTTAGGGGAAGGAAAAAAAGGAAAGGAAGACAGAAACATGTAAACAAAGACCAACTTATTTTTAATGTAATTTTCCAAATAAATAACATAGACAAATATCTTACGTAAATCTGGATTGTGAAATTAGGTTTATTACCTCCAAAAGGCTGCTCCTTAGGCCACTGCAATATCCTTACATACTCAATACAGTGCTCTGGTAGCCTGGGCATAGATGCAATGGTGCACATGGGAAAATTAACCTAAAACCACAGTTTTCCTTTTTTAGTGGATTTAAACAATAAATTATTTTAAAATGTAACTTCCGGTTGTGATCTAGTTTGTAACCATTTTCAATAACTCATCTTAGCCCTCTATTTACAGAAACAAAACATTTTATACCATGAAAATGCCATTTAGGAGTTCCTGCTGTGACACAGTGGGTTAAGAATCCGACTGCAATGGCATGGGTTGCTACTGAGTTTGATCCTCAGCCAGGCACTGTGGGTTAAAGCATCCGGAGTTGCCACAGCTGCATCCAGGGATTCAATCCCTGGCCCTGAGAACTTCCACATGCTGCGGGTGTGGCCAATAAATAAATAAATAAATAAAATGAATTTGAAAATAACAGATCTTCTGAGTCACTCCCCTTAGCTTGATCTGCCTAAAAAATAGGTCTGCTCTCCATTTACAAAATACATATAAATTTAAGCTTTGTTAGAGGAAAGGGCTGAATAAAATCTCGAATTGCTATGTTTACCTAATATTTATATCTGAAGGTATAAAATCAACCAAAACAAAAGAAAATTCACAGTGTTAAAATCTGGAGTTCCCGTCGTGGCTCAGCAGAAACAAATCTATTATCCATGAGGACATAGGTTCAATCCCCGGCCTTGCTCAGTGGGTTAAGGATCTAGTGTCACTGTGAGCTGTGGTATAGGTCGCAGATGCGGCTTGGATCTGGCATTGCTGTGCCTGTGGCGTAGGCCAACAGCTATAGCTCCGACTGGACCCCTAGCCTGGGAAGCTCCATATGCGGTTGGGGCAGCCCTAAAAAGACAAATAAATAATAAATAAAATCACTTTCAAGTAAATACTAATAATTATAAATCAAAATTTCAAATGTCCTTAAGTGAGTATGTAAAGAGCCCCATCTTTGGAAATCATTCTCATTCCTGGTATCTTTACCTCCTTGAAAAGACAAAAACCAAAGAAAATAGATTACAGCTATACAATATATAACTTTGTAATTGATCCTTTGATCCCTACTCTCCAAATAAAAAAAATACAAACGAATTATGAAAACAAAACAGTATCAAAATGACGTTATTCTGTCTGTATCTTTCCTCAAACAGAGCAAAATTTCATGCTTTATCATCTTTCTTCTTGGGATGATTTTTTAAATATGGTACCCCATATCTAGAAATTGTAAATATTGACTAGTCTTTCTTAATAATTCAACCCTCATTCCACCCCGAGATACTATAAAATAGATACAAGTGTTTTTATGATTACCTGCGGTGGGTACAGTTCCAGTGTGCATTCAATACAAGCAGTCATTCCTGGGAGAATTACTCGGGCATTTCCTTTAAAACCTTCTGTCCCCCCATCTATCAAAGGGACAATGGAGCTTGGATCTAATACACCATCTTCATAATTTAGAAGAGATATCTAGAAAAATTATTTGAAGGATTTATAAGGAGAACGGGATAAGAATTCAAAAATAAAGAAAATGCTATCAAGTAATTCTATGAGTCAATCACACTGTTGAGTACTAATATATCAAATCAAGGGACTATTTTCTTAGCAATTTATGTCCTCACCTGAAAATTAATGACTGGCAATATAATCACTGGACTATGTCTATCATTAAAAATTAAACTGTGATTTCTCAAAAATATGTCATGAAAGTCTCATTTTCAGTCTGTTAAAAGCAGCACCAAGAACCTTAGAGAATCGTAACAACACTAAGTCTTTACCAGCATGCCATTTATCCATCTTCTGGCTATGATAGAGTCCAGTCCACATACAATTATATGAAATTCTACAAGAAAAAAACACAAATTTAGTTTTTTAAAGTATCACAGCACAAAATAATTCAATTTCTAAGAAACAAACAAACCCATTTTTCACTGTAATACACACACAGCTTCTAATCCTTGAGTAATCTTTACTCAAGACAGAATACAAATATGTGGCTAACAATGCCAACTAGAAATTCAAACAGTGGCATTCCCTTTCCGATCAATTGACAACCTCCTGAAAAGTCAACACCAAGAAATGAAGGCAAAGAAAGAAACAGCCTTCAAAAAGCTACCAATCTTCAGGAGTTCCCATTGTGGCTCAGCAATAACGAACCCGACTAGTACCCATGAGGATGTGGGCTTGATCCCTGGCCTCGCTCAGTGGGTTAAGGATCCAACATTGCCATGAGCTGCTGTGTAGGCTGCAGAAGTGGCTTGGATCTGGCATGGCTGTGGCTGTGGTTTAGGCAGGCAGCTGCAGCTCCAATCTGACCTCTAGCCTGGGAACTTCCATATGCCACGGGTGTGGCCCTAAAAAAGACAAAAAAAGAAAAAAAAAGCTACCAATCTTCAAATAAACAGCAACTAAAAACAGTAAGAATTTAGGGAGAATTTAACTTCAAGTGGAAAACTTACGTCGATAGAAAGTGTCGTTAAAATCCTGAATCTTGTTGAAATGTCTGAATACAAGTAAAGGAACTTAGGCTGAGTTTTTATCTTATAAAGTGAATTTGACAATGCCATAAGGATCACATTATAAATGTATATTTAAAACAAGACATAAGTCATCAATGTTCAAAGCAATGGAATTCAAGGAATCTGACAAAAAGAACACAACCCTAGCTCTCAGAAAAGCTTTTTCCTAAACACTCTTCCCCTAACTACTTAGCTTCTCTCATCTCCAAATCCCCATCATTATAATTCTGTCTCTGCTATACTTTCTATTCTGCTTCAGTTTTTATATAAAACTGTAAGCCCCAGGAAAGCAGAATGCACATCTTCAACCACCAGGACCAAGCTAAGCAGCAATTAACATTTGTTTAGTAAAGGAAACAGACATTGTATTTCCCATTTTAGAAAGGTGATTTTAGGAGTCAATATACTACACAAAATAACAAATTGCACACCTTAAAATTATACAATGTTATATGTCAGATAAGATCAAGTAGAAAAAAAAAAGCTACCACAAAGCTAATTTTAAAAAAACAGAGGAGTTCCTGTTGTGGTGGTAACGAGTGGTAACGAACCCGACTAGAATTCATGAGGACATGTGTGTGTTCGATCCCTGGCCCTGCTCAGTGGGTTAAGGATCCAGCATTGCCATGAGCTTCAGTGTAATTTGCAGATGTGGCTCGGATCTGGCATTGCCACGCTGTGGTATAAGCCAGCAGCTGCAACTCTGATTAGATCCCTAGTCTGAGAACATTCATATGCCACAGGTACAGACCTTAAAGTGAAAATATAAAAATTTTTTAAATAAACATAATTTTTAAAAATAGATGTTTTAAAAGCTTTTTCAAGTACTTACTGGTCATTGGGTTTTGTTTTGTTTTGTTTGGGGGTGGTCAATGAATTCTTTCTCCCTCTCTTGTTTAACTCAGTATTCCAAATCTCTCTCTCCTTACCCAGCCCACACCCTATCAGCAGTCTTCCCCAGTCTGGAGGGTGCCAAGGGAACCCCATCCAAATTGGTGGGGAATGTGAATCACAGTACGTAGCATTTGAACAGAATATCTACAACAAAATTTTTTTTTTTTTTTTCTGTTAGGAGCAACAAGGACAATATACGTTTGCTCTAGATTTTTTTATTCTAGCCTAAAAATAAAGTTATGAAAATTCTAGTTCTCACCCACTCAGACCTCTATTCCTCTGGAATGCCAGACAAACAAGAGACAAAAACTACAGCTAGAAAAGGGAGGTCAACGATGGAGAACAGTATAGAGGTACCTTAGAAATCTATACATAGAACTACCATATAACCCACTATTATTGCTATCCCACTCTTGGGCATATATCTGGACAAACCTTGCCTTAAAAAAGACACAGGCACCCACATGTTCATTGCAGCACTATTCACAATAGCCAAGACATGGAAACAACCCAAATGTCCATCGACAGATGATTGGATTAGGAAATGTGGTATATATACACAATGGAATACTACTCAGCCATAAAAAAGAATGACATAATGCCATTTGCAGCATCATGGATGGAACTAGAGACTCTCACACTGAGTGAAGGAAATTCGAAAGATAAAGACAAATACCATATATCACTTATATCTAGAATCTAATACATGGCAAAAATGAACCTTTCCACAGAAAAGAAAATCATGGACTTGGAGAACATACTTGTGGTTGCCAAGGGGGAGTGGGAGGGAGTGGGGTGGATGGGGAGCTTGGGGTTAATAGATGCAAACTATTGCCTTTGGAATGGATTAGCAATGAGATCCTGCTGTGTAGTGCTGAGAACTATTTATAGTCACTTATGATGGAGCATGATAATCTGAGAAAATAGAATGTGTACATGTATGTGTAACTGGGTCACCATGCTGTTCAGTAGAAAAAAAAATGTATTGGGGAAATATCAATTAAAACATAAAATAAAATAAAATAAAATGTTAGGTAGGCTAGGAAAAAAAAAAGAAAGAAAGAAAAGGCAGGTCAAAAGAGAACCAGAGCAAACAATGAAGGAACAATAGGAGATAGAGGAGCAAGGCCAAGAAATCCCATCTCCTAGAGTTCTACAAAACACCCAAATTTTCACAGATCTAAATAATGGGGATGGACAAAGAATGTGAACACTTGGGAAAAAAAAAAAAAAAAAAAAAAACCCTCTGTTTCTCCCTATAGAGATCTGTATTCACATTATTGAACTTTTTTATTTTTATTAAGATAGTACAGAGGGGTCCCACATTTCCTTCACTCAAGTTTCCCCCCAATGGTTACATCATATACCTACAGCACAATATCAAACCCACAAACACAACATGGGTACAATGTGTGTAAGGTTGTCATTCAACCACATGTAAAACTGTGTGACCACAATAAAGATACACAACTATTCATCACCACAAAGATCTCCCTCCAGCTACCCCTTTTACAGTCACACCTATCCCCTCAACCATCCCTGATCCCTGGCAATCACTAATTTGTTCTCTATCTAGATAACTGTCATTTGAAGAAGGTTATATAAATGTAATCATACAATATATGACTTTTATAGACACTGGCATTTTTCATTCAGTATCATGTTCTTGATATCCATCCAAGTCATATTTCATTAATTGTACTTCATTCTTTTTTATTGCTCAGTATTATTACAAGGTGTGGCTGTTATCACAGTTTAACAATTCACCTAGTGATGGATATTTGGGTGGTTTCCAGTTAGAGGGTACTGCAAATAAAGCTGCTGTGAACATTTGAGAATAAGTTTGTACGTGGACATAGTATTCATTTCTCTGGGGTAAATACCCAGGAATGAAATTTAGTCATATGGATGGTACCTGTTCAGATTTTTAAGAAACAGCCAAATTATTTTCCTGATGGCTATATCATTTTACATTTCCCATCAGCAATGTACGAGTAATCCAGTTTTTCTATACTTTTGCCAAAACTTACTGATATTTTTTATTTCAGCTATCCTAATAGGTGAATAGTAATACCTCACTGTGATCATAATTTCAATTTCTTATACCTCATGATTCTGAAAATCTTTTCAAGTGATTTTTGCTATCTTCAGTGAAATATCCCTTAATATTTGTTGTCTATTTTCTAACTGCATCGTAATTTTTTACTGTTGGGTTTTCAGAGTTCTTTATATGTTCTTGATTGAGTCCTTTGTCAGAAACCTACTTCGTAAGTATTTTGCAGTCTGCAGCTTAGCTCTTCACCCTCTTTACAAGATCCTTTACAGGGCAGAAGTTTTTACTTTTGATCAAAATCAATTTAACATACTTTTTTCTTTAATGGCATGTTTCTAATGTGGTCTGAAGACTCTTCATCAAGCCCTATGTCTCAAAGATTTTTCTTATATGTTACCTTCCAAAGTGTTATATTTTATGCTTAAAACTATGATGCAATTTGAGTTGTTTTGTTATTTTGAGGTTTGAGATTCACTTTTTTGCCTAGTGACATCTGATGGCTTGACCACAATTTATCAAGAGATAGTCTTCCTCCCTTGAACTGGCTTTGTACCTTTTGTGACTATAAACTGGCCACACCTGCAGGAGCCTACTTCTGGTTTCTCCAATCTGTTCTGCTAATCTCTCTCTGGCAATACCACACAGTCTTGATGATTGTGGCTATAGAGTAAGTCTTAAAATTGGATAGTGACTCCTTCCACTTCGATCTTTCTCAGCATTGTTTTAGGTGTTCCTTACCCTTTCTATCAATTTTAGAATAATCTTGTCTGTAGCAACAACAAAAAAATGCAGGCACTTTGATAGAAATTGTGTTAAACTTATACACAAATTTGGGGAAAAATAACATCTTTAGTATGTTGAATTATCCAATTTTTGAAAATAGAATATTTTCCCATTATTTAAATCTTCTTTGATTTCTTTCTTCAGCATTGTGCAATATCAACATACAAGTCCCATACTTATTTTGTTACATTTACACCTAAGTGTTGTTCCTCCTTTTCTTTTGAGTGGTTGTAAGTGGCACAGTGTTTTAAGTTTCAGTTTCCATGTGTTCACTGCTAGTATATAGAAATACAAATGATCTTTGTATGTTGATTTTTGAATCCTTCATAGTAAATCCCATTTCCTGAATTTCCATGATATACTAAAAGTTCCCCATATCCAAAGGTATAGGAATTAATAAAGTGTGTATACTCCTTTTTTAAAACATATTTCTTGTAAAAATAAATTTACTCCAACATGTCTTCCACATTTGGCTAATAATAACGCTGACTCTTTGCTGTAGTAAGACACAAAGATTAACAGGATCCAGCCTGTGAATTTAGAATCTAGTAGAGGAGACATACCATTGAAACTAAAATTAAGGGCAATAATGCAAAACAGAAGATGGCACTGGCTACATAAGCTAGATTTTAAAATTACAGCCAGGAGTTCTCGTCGTGGCTCAATGGTTAATGAATCCGACTAGGAACCATGAGGTTGTGGGTTTGATCCCTGGCCTCGCTCAGTGGGTTAAGGATCCGGCGTTGCCGTGAGCTGTGCTGTAGGTCACAGACTGGGCTCAGATCCGGCATTGTTATGGTTGTGGCGTAGGCCAGGCAGCTATAGCTTTGATTAGTCCCCTAGCCTGGGAACCTCCATATGCCGCGGGTTCAGCCATAGAAACAGACCAAAAAAAAAAGCATATAACTTTAAAAAGAAAAGATTGGAAGGACATAAAGCAAAGTGTTATCAGCAGTTATCTCAGTAATAATAAGCTCACTGCTGCTGATTTTCCTCTTCTTTTTGCTGATCTGTATTCTCTATGCTACAACTCTTTTACAATAATTTTTTTTAAAGCTTCAAAAAATTAAGTATTAAGTAACTTATTTTTCAAAAGGATACGGAACTACATTGCAATTAGGAACTCTGTCATTTAGAAATTCTGCAGCAACTTCAGCCTTAGGTCTTCCAACATCTTTAGGCCTACAGGAAAAATTATATTTCAATTATCATTCATGATACAAATCTACATGATCTACATAATCTACTTTCAAACATAAAAATATCCATGGTGAGTTTATCTGGAGGATATTGAGAAGGAATATTTTTACCTAAGTATTTCTGATGAATAATTAGCCATTCAACACTAAATGTCAACCCCTGGTGCTGTTTTAAACTAAGTATTTACAAGTATTGACAAATCTAAGTATTTAAGTGAAAATATGAACAACAGTGGTTTTTTTTTTTTTTTTTTAAGGTAAAGCATAACAGCATGTTCCCTGGCTACTTCTCACTATTGCATTTCCCAATGCAAGAAATTATCCCAGGAGTTCCCGTCGTGGCTCAGCAGAAACGAATCTGACTAGTATCCATGGGGATACAGGTTCGATCCCTGGCCTCGATCAGTGGGTTAAGGATCCAGCGTTGCCGTGAGCTGTGGTGTAAGTCGCAGATACAGCTTGGATCTGGTGTTGATGTGGCTGTGGTGTAGGCCAGCGGCTACAGCTCTGACTAGACTCCTAGCCTGGGAACCTCCATATGCCATGGGTGTGGCCCTAAAAAGACAAAAAAAAAAAAAAAAAAAAAAAATTATCCCAGATCCAGAGATTTCCAAGTATCTGCCCTGAATCCCAGATCTTTAAGGTGTTACTATGCAAGTCTTGGTTGAAATAAACTTAGGGATATTAGGGATGTAAGAATGTTCACTTATCCCCTTCTTCCAGTGTGTGCTGATTAAGAAGTACATTTTGTGTCCCAGAAGAAGCCATAACCACGTTTTTGAAGGAATAATTCCAGATGCATTATCTGAAATTGCAAATGTTACCAATATTTTCAGCAAGGCAAAAATTAAAGACCTCAAAAAGTCACTCCTAGATAAAAACCATAGCTACAGACAGGAAAAGGCATAAATTCTCGCTCTTCTACAGCTCAATACAAATGATATTTTCTTTCCTGGTATTTCACTCTCCTCACAGAAATAAACTATCCCCTCATGTATATATAGTTCAGTGCTTCATTAGCACTTTTTCACAACATATTTTTGGTTCATATAGAGGTCTATCAAACTACTAGACTATGAACGACTGGAAGAAAGTTACCATATTCTTATCTCTTTGTATTCCTTCCCATTTAAGCACATTTAATAATAAGTGAAAATAAAAAATCATTGTGCTCGATAGAATTCATATTTTATTTAAAATTGGAATTTAAAAGAAAAATGCTCTACCAAGTCAATTTTCTTCCCTCCACTAGAGCAGTATTCTTTTTTGACTGAAAACTTCGGACAAGAGTTTTATTCTGCCTTTGTCCTGAGTTGCAATAGAAATGACTCTGGTAAGTCAAGGAACTTGATTTCAGCCCTGCATTCAACTACCCTGGAGAGTGTTCTTTATATATGTAAAGGAGATCAAACAGGATTTCAGGAATCTTTTAGGTTGTGCATTTTATGTGCTTTTACAGTAGAACTCAAATGAAAGAACTCCTAGATAGTTTCTGTGGGGACTGTACTTTATCATTCCCCAATTTGGGAATAAGACTGCTCCATTTAAAACTACACTTGGAACAAAATGGCCTCTCACACACATCATCATTGCAGGACACCTTGGCCTAATTACCTAACCTGAAAAACAAGTACCTACCACCCTGGGGTTTGCTCTGAGATTAAATGAGGTAATACAGATAAAGAGCTTAGAAAGTACTCACACTTGCTAAGCACTCTACAAACGATCTTTCATCATGTTAGCTTCAAATTAAAGGACGTGGTCTGGTATCAGTAACCGATTAATTCAATGGATGTCCTTTTTTTAAACTGGTTATACAGGAGTTCCTGGCCATGACTTAGAAGTAACGAACCCAACTAGTATCCACGAGGATGCAGGTTCAATCCCTGGCCTCCCTCAGTGGGTTAAGAATAGCGTTGCTGTTAGATGGGGTATAGATTGAAGATATGGCTCCGATATGACGTTGCCTGTGGCTGTGGCTCAGGCTGGCAGCTGTAGCTTCAATTCAACCCCTGGCCTGGAAACCTGCATACGTGCAGCCCTAAAAAGACAAAAAAATTTTAAAAATAAAGTGGTTATACACTAAAACTGTGTCTGACTGGAAAGGGCCCACAAGCTTTTTCTTTTTTTGCTTTTTAGGGCTGCACCCATGGCATATAGAGGTTCCCAGGCTAGGGGTCTAATTGGAGCTACAGCTGCTGGCCTGAGCCACAGCCACAGGCAATGTCAGATCCGAGCCACATCTTCGATCTATACCCCAGCTCACCACAACGTCGGATCCTTAACCCACTGAGCAAGGCCAGGGATTGAACCTGCAACCTCATGGCCTCAAATCAGATTATTTCTGCTGTGCCACAATGCGAACTCCAGCTTTTTCTAAGAGAAGAATAAACAAAAAAATAAACCTTAAAAGAAGGATTCACACTGCAATTACAATACTTCATTAACTTGACTTAGTTAACCCATCCTTTAATCTCTTTTAGATCTTTCAAAGATAAAATAGGTTTTATGCCTACCCAGTAATTTAATCCTTTCTGCTAACCTTACCTCATCCTGCAAACCTAACACTATCTGAGCACTTTGTCAGTACTCTAATCACCAGAGAGAGCGAGAGCAAGAGCCAGAGAGCAAGAGCCAGAGCAGAGCGCGCGCACGCCCTGATATCTCCATATCTATAATTTTTTGATTTACAAAGACACTTTTATCTAAGCCATTCAAGACCATAAATACCACATACTAATATCCATTAACAAACTTTTCCTCAGGTCTGCATATATGGCCTACTTTCAGTTTTTAAAGTCATTTCTAACAAGCCACTTTTAGATGCTTTCTGTGTTACCTGTACGTCTAAGGTAATTATCCCTCTTTGTGCCATTTATATTGCTTCTGGCTTTTCTCTCCTTAACTCACCATTTTCTTTCCTTTTCTAGAAAAAGCTTTTCACAACTTCATTGCCCCAGAGTTGCCATTCAAATCTTGGCTCACAAGTCTCCACTAATGTATCTCAGCAGGTCCTAACATACAGTTACTATTCTCATGAAATCACCAGGAAGAAAAGAGCTGCACTGAGTGTTTTCAGGGCATAATCACCCCAAAATCACAAACACCTTTTGGAAATTTCTTTAAAAACAACAAAAACATGTATTTGCTTACAAAACTTTTACCAGAGTACTCAAAATTTTCCTGCAAAATTTTACCTGAGCTGGGAGTGGTAGTTATTTTCTTAATCAAATTAGTGTTAGCCTCTCACTAGTTTTTTAAATTAGCAAACTACAATATACTCAACTTCAAATGATAACCACAATTTTTAAGTAAGATGTTAAAACTTACCTAAATAAAAACTGCCTATTTAGATTGGAAACATCTATAGTGTCCATGTCTATAACATGAATCTGTCTAAAACCAGACAATGCCTGTGGGAATAAAAAGAGTCCAATTAAGCAGAGGTTTTCACACACTTGAATTTTAAAATTTCTTTCCAATTGCCTTAAATCTACAAATTCTAAATAATAAATTCTACACAATAGTATTCATTAAAGAGTCCTACAAAGGTACATAAAATTCAAGGTTCTTGTAAAGTTCAAAAAAGTATGACTCAGTTTTAAATCGTCTATAACCAAAAAACAGTAACTCAGAATTTCTATAGTTGCTTTATAAGCCTATCAACACATTTGTGAAATTTACTGCTTTGCTGCTACAAAATATTTTAATTTTATTAGTTTTACCACTTAACTATATTTGCTATTCTTTCTTGGAATACTGTTCAAAGTAATTTCTATAAGCATTATCTTAGTTTATGTAACATTAAGCATACCGCCATTGAGAAATAACTCTAAGATTATATTATAAACACATATACACTGTACATGTAAAAGAAATACCTTAAAAGTACTGACTCAAGAGCAATCAAAAAGCTGTGGAAAAGGAACAAACTCTTTTGTTTCAATGATAATGCCATATATTTTAACAGTAAAACCACTGTTCAAATTTACTAGCAAAAGCAAAAGATTAAAAAAAAAATAGGTCTCAATAATCAATTATGCTTTTCTGGTCTTGGTCAGCTTCCTTAAGTAATCAAATTGAATCACAAGGCAATAGTTTCCCCATTTTTCTGCCCTTCTTTACAGTAAGAGATTCTCAAAAAGTTGTCCATACTTGCTTTCTCAAATTCCTCTCTTGACAAACAAGATTTGCTCACACCAGGCCATCAAAAACTGCACTTGTCAAGGTCACCAGTGACTCCACATTGCTACCTCTGATGACCAACTCTCCAGCCCCATCTGCCTACAAAGTGAGGGGTTTGGACACAGGACTGGGGCCTCAGCTCCTTTCGCAACCATCTCTCCCCACCAGCCCCAGCTCAACTTTACGCAGAGTCTGGTAGGCTTTTATAGTGACAGCTTTCCTGTCACTATAGCGATGGGTGGGGCAAGAAAGCAAAGCCTGCTATCTCAAGTATTTGACAGGGTGTGGATCAATTCCCCTCCTTAAAACGCATTATTCCCCTGGTCACACCACTCATGAGAATCTGAATATTTTTAAAAACTGGTTTCCCATTCACCACACTCACAAGTTTTCCTGGCCAGGTTTTAGAATTTCTTTATGTTTACTAGTTCTGGTTAGTTCTCGTGACTTCCGACAATCTCCTACAATAAAGCATCATCTAACATATATCTCAACAATTTTCAAAACCAAAGCCATTCTTGCTCACCAACACCACTAAATATGTTCTTTTTCCATCCCCTTTCCATTTCAGTGAGTGCCAACTCCACCCTTCCAGCAGGCTCAGGACAAAAATCTTATTGTGTCATCTATGACTCCTCTCCTACTCTCATGGCCCACACCAATCCATCAGGAAATCCAGCTAACTCCATCTTCAAAACATATCCATAAGCCAACCATCTCTCACCACCTCCAATACTACCACCCCATTCTGAGTCACCTCTTGCCCAGATGACTTAACAACCTTCTAAACAGCCTCCCAGCTTCCTCCTCTCTTCTTAGTCTTTTCTCAAAACACCAGCCACAGTGATTCAAGTTAAAGTCAGATCAAGGAAACTCACCTGCTTAAATGTCTCCAAGGACTTCCTGACTCAGAGTAAAAGGCAAAGTTCTTACAGAAGCCCGCTTGGTGACGTTCACTCCTAGCCCCTCCACTTCCCATTATCTCTGATAGCCTCCTAGAAAATGCTCTCCCTTACCCACTTCTGCTTCAGCTATAGTGCCTCCTTCCACTCCCTGGGACATTAACAGTCATGCTCCCACTTCACAGCTTTTTGCACTTAATGTTCCCTTTGCCTAAAATGTCCTTGCTCATCTTTTTGCCCAAATAGCACCTTTTTGTGAACACTTTTCCTGCCAGCCAGGCTATCCTTTCTTTCTCCAGAGCATATATTACCATCTGACATACCACGTAATTTACTTGTCTTTTTTTCCCCACTGAAACATAAACCCCAGAAATACTGTCTTGTTCAATGCTGTACCTTTAGCATCTAATAAAACAATGCCTGGCCTATGAAGGAAGGGGCTTAATAAACATTTACTCAATAATATTAATGTCATAGCTTTTTTTTTTTTTTTTTTAGAATGAGCCTTTGGGAGTTTACAATCAATTGAAAAAGTATATATGTATATCTCTTAGAACTCATGTCTAAAACAAACAAGATAACAAATCGTAAAGTTGAAAATCCTTAGGTTTCTTTTGTGTAAGAGGTTATTACAATGCAATAAATAAATAACAAGGCCATTCCTAAAGTTGCTTGATGACTACTCCTCAGATCTTATCTCCAATTATTTAACATTTAAAACTGCTATGTGTCACATTTGTAAATAACAGCTTCGAAATGGAAAAAGTTAATTATATTTAGAAGAGTGTGTGCACACAATGCCTACCAAAAACACTGCTCATCCTCCATAATGTTTTAGTTCTCACACTGCAAGGATATTTATGTCTGATAAGGTACAGTATTTTGGCACCCTATCACAGAGCATAGCATACATACTGCTGTTTATTTTGTGTGAAATCTGTTTTCCCAATATTTCAAATTCATTAAGGACATTGACAATGATGACCTACAGTCCCCTTGGACCCCAGGAGAGCACTAAGTACCATGAATTGTATTAAATTTTTAGTTTCACTAGGAGTGATGTTAGTATTTCCTGGAAAAATTAATGTGGCTGTTTCTATATAAAGTTTAGTCCCAGGGCTGACTTTTAAAGTCTTTCATCTGGCTGTTAACATGCTTCATTTTCTAAGGAGCCTACTCTAGCATTTCCAATTTTCTATAGAATAATGAGAAGGCTCTCTTTCATAAAACAGCTCTAAATTAATTCTTCTTCTAATCCATTTTTTTGTTATAAACAGCTACTTTGTAGTTATCAGACATCAATGAAACTAATTCATTAAGTCACAAATTATGGATATCCAGCCAGAATATGGAAATAACTTCACTAAAGAGTACCCTCTCTTCAGAGGATATTCATTTAAAACAGACTGAAAAAAAAGAAAAAGGTTTAGTTTTCCCAAATTTTATGGGTCTACTACCATATAGTCATCAAAAATTACTGTCTGATCAGAGAATGTAATGACCTAATGCTTCAGTGAAAAAAATACTTGACTAAGAAATGACGATCAGGATTAGATTCCAGGCACATGACCATAATCCAGAGAAACCTGTCATTTAACATCCCTGACATTTTTATCTCCATCTATATAAAATAAGACATCCTCCTATACACAGAACTAGGTTATTTTGAGGAACAAAATGATAAATTTTTTTAAATTACATGTTAAATATGAATTACCAGTTCTGTTATAACTTCACTGAAATAATGAGCACTTTGCAAGAGGAAGCACAAAGATTAGTTTTACAAAAAGCAGAGAAGAAAACAGAAGTAAGAATTTCAATCAATGACTACATAGTTGAGGACTTTAAGGTTTAAAAAGTTACATCATTATTGTAATTTTTGTAATTTGACTGGCTAAATTTAGCAAACAAAGGCTCAAAAAAAAAGGTTAACGATCATAATAAAATTTCTAAATATGACAAAAGGAAAAAGGTTTAATTACCATAAAGGAGAAAAAATACATATTTATATAGATATTACCAGATTTTTCAGGAGCTCACATCCTAAGCCGCCAGCTCCAATGACTAGAACTTTACATGTTTCTAACAAAAACTGGAGAGACTGTAAAGAATGAAAAAGCATATTAAAATCTGGTTGACAAAAACCTTACGTACCATCAATAAAGCAACAAGCCATAAAATAGTTTCTGATGTTTCCATGAAAAACATAATTGATGATTAAGAGCAAACTTTGTATTTAATAAATTATTTTAACCCTATGAACCAAGTAGAACCAGAAATTGTATACCCCTAATGATTACAGAGTGTTACAATTTCAGTATTTTTAAATTGACTTTTATTGTATGAAATTAAAAGGCTTTTTTTTTTGAATGGCTGCACTCAAAGCATATAGAAGTTTCAGAGCCACGGCTCCATAGCAGCGGCTGCAGCAACACAGGATCCTTTGACCCACTGCACTGGGATGGGCATGGAACCCACACCTCCACCAGTACCCACGCTGCTGCAGTCAGATTCTTAACCCACTGTGCAAGGAACTCCTAAAGGCTATTCCTAAAAAGGAAAACTACGCCTATTTAAGAGTTGTCTTTTTTTTTGAAACTTTCAAAGGGATGGAAAGCATCAAATTCAGTTATTTAACTGACGTCCTAAAAACAGAAAAGTGTAAAAATCATAAGAACTGAAGATCAAGCCCTGCACAAGGTGTTTAGAGGTCTTAAAAAAACAGGGGGAGAGGAGTTTTCAAACAATAATAGGTGCTTTTGAATACACTCAGTTAAACTTAGAAGACATGAGATGACAGGAAGAAAAAAACAGAGAAAACTCTTAGAAAACTGCCTATCAGCAGAAATAATTTTGAAACAATCACTTAATAGAAGTATATTAAGTTATTAGGCCAAAATAACAATTTAGAAGTACAATATGATGGATTATCCAAAAAAGGAAATTAATGTCAATTTCTACCCAAGATCAAAGGACAGAATAGTGTAGTTCCCATTGTGGCTCAGCAGTAACAAACCCTGACTAGTATCCATGAGGATGTGAGTTCAATCCCTGGCCCTGCTCAGTGGGTTAAGGATCCGGCGTTGCTCTGAGCTGCACTGTAGGTCACAGACGTGGCTCAGAACCCTCATGGCTATGGCGCAGGCCAACAGCTATAGCTCCGATTCGACCCCTAGCCTGGAAACTTTCATATGCCATGGTGCAACCCTAAAAAAAAAAAATAAGAAAAAAAGAAAGGAAAGAAAAGTTATTCAGATAATACATTGAATTAAACCCAAGAGTCTGCACCTTAATTTTAAGATCAGCCCAATTCATCTATTTCAAAACATTTCCTCATAAATACAAAAAGACATAAAAATTTACTGTAAAGAAATACTTTCTACTTTGTAATAAAAAATAAGTTGTATTTAATTGAACATTTGCTTTAAGCCTGATACCACCAGCCCCAAATTCTATTCCTCTGTCATACAGCAGTCACATACTTTTTAACATGCAATTAATTATCTCTAATTCCAAGTGAAGATACTCATTTCAATCACATTTCAAAATATAAACAAGAATATCTATATTCCCATGAAAATTAAATTTCTCATAGCAGGACTAAAAAGGTGTGTCTCAAAAGCCATTTTAAACTGGAATTTTAAGTAAAGTATAACTTAGAATTTTGAATGAGGCTATGAAGTTATTTTACTCTTGAAAAATTTCAACCCATTACATGAGAAATGTGAAAGTAACAACTCAAATATTAGTCACTCAAATATAATCAGTTGCAAATATTCCATTTAGTATTTTAAGGTAAACAATTTTATTAGTATTTTGATTATAAGAGCAAATTGATAAGCATTTTATACTTTTGAAACATAAAACTATTACAGGAGTTATTTAAAAATAAACGTTTCTCACTTCAGTGCTCGGTTCGAAATCAGGGTGTGTGAAGGGTCCAGATCGCTCGAGGAACTTCTTTACATGGTTCCAGCGACCTTCCCAGTCTCCAGTGTCCCCACACCCACCATCAACAGCCATTCTGCACAGAACACAGTAAATTCAGCTGCAAGATGAGTATGAAAAAGGCACACCTACAACTACTCTGGTTTCCCCAAATGAAAAGGTAAACCACACCAGACCTGCTAATAAAAACGGAAATATTCAATGTGGTTATGCTTATTATACAGTTCATTTAAAGGTAAGCACTGTGCATGTTTGCTGAAATAAATCAGTCAATCCATTTCTGGGTTCCACAAAAACCACTAAGATCAAACTTGGGATACTGGTCAATCAGTGAGAAATGGGCTTTGAAATTTACTAAAGAATACTGCAAACTGCCCCAATCTGTTCTATCAACACACCTGCATCAGGAAATAACAATTGCAAGAAAAAACGAAAACAAAAAACCCCTACACTTTCAGAATCTTGATTCTTTAAACTGAACACAACTTATGTGTCCTTTCAAGTTTGAAAGGTGTGATTTTAAGGTTATTTTTGATGAGAGGCATTTTCACACATTTTTCCCTGGGAGGTGCTAATTTTCAAAAAAGAATCTCTTAGGACTACGAGGTGGTTTCTATTGCTACTAAACACAAAAGAAGTTACAGGTAATAATTACGCCACATATAAAAATTACTATCTAGAAATCTTTTAGAACATACAACTGAGTAATGTGAGACTACTCTAACAAAATACATTCCAAGATTCAGGTTTAGTAGTGATTATATTTAATTTTCAAATTTCCTATAATCCCACAATTTCTACTTTCAAATATATTGGTCAATATCCAGTTTTTACACAAGGGACCAAGTATTGCCTAGCACTAAAGATCAAAGGTTTAAGCATCACAGCTGAGTGTGGCTCCACAATTAATAGATTGTGACCTTGAGCAGATTACTGAACAGCCATAAACCTCATCTGTTGTTTGTTGTCACTTCTTAACGTTAGCACGAGGACAAAGCATAATCCACATAGAGGCCTTAATATAACACTTGGTATATCGTAAACACTCAAACTGTAGCTGTCATTTTAAGCAAAAGGGGAAAGATGGGGAAAAATGTGAAATTAAACGTGTTCCAGTCCTCTTGCAAATGAAATTCAACTATTTGAGGGAGATAGCTAAAGACTAAGGCACTGCTGCTGGGAATTGGCACAGAAATTACTAACTCACCACGCCCACTGGAAGAGTACTTTCTTTTCCCTCCCATGTAAGGAGGAAGAAAAATCATGTGGTGCTGCCCAAGTTGGAAAACACTTCGTTTAAACCTGTCTCACCGGAACAAAACTAAGCATCTGATAAGAAAAAGGGTATGTAGTAAACGGGGGAAATAAGCTCTAGGAGTCAGCGCTCTCCTTCAGGAGCCAATGATTTTGCAAAAATGACTGAAGTGCTTAGTACAATACCTGACACAGTTCACATAAAAAGTTTGCAATTAATACTACTGTCTCAGTGTTTACACAGGCCAAAACGGCCTACTGTCCGTTTCATGTGTTTCAGTAAGATTCCCTTTTCACCATGTCACGGCTCTGACAATTTGGATGGGGAGGGGGCGCAAGGGTCCTTCGGCAAGACCTTTAGGTCAAGCACTCCGGCGGACCGGCGCGGGACCTGTGCGCAGCACCCAGCTCGGCACCCGCCGTAGGTAGAGACCAGACGGGCCCGCCGGGCCCCTGGGGCTGCGGGTGGGGGTCAGGGGATGAGGCCGCTAGGCCTGCGCTCCGGGTGCCCCCCTCCCAGCCCCCCGGGCCCGCTGCGGCTGGTCCCCTAGGCCTGGGGTGGGGGGAGGCAGGGGTCCCCGGAGAGGGCCCCGGCCTCCCGGCAGCACTAACTTCTCAGCCAGCAGCTCCTCTATTCTCCTTCTTTTCTTCTCCCTAAAAGAAAGAGAGAATAAAAGAAGGGTCAGCATCACGCTACGCACTGGGCGCCGCGAGGGGATGGGGGGCGAGGGGACCGGGCGGGGGGTGGAGGGGCCCCGGTGGAGGCGGCGACCGCCCACCGCCGCGCTCTCTCACAACCCAGCCCGATCCGGGGCGCCTGCAGAGGCCGGGTACTTACGGCTCCTCGCCATCCGCCATATTGTTCTCCGCCTCTTCCCAGGAGCCCCCACGGCGGGCGGAGCGAAGGGGTAGGGCGGGGCCATCTGGGAGAGGGCGGGGGGCTGCCGAGGAGGAGATGTGGTCCTCACAGGGGCGGGGCCAGTGACGAGAGGCGGGGTCGGCCGGGAGGAGGCGGGGCTGGTAGTGCTGACTGAGCAAGGCTCCCTTGGGTTCAACGACTTCTTTGTAATTAAAATCTTGATTAAATGCACTTAATTAGGGAAATCTTACCCAGTGTATAATGTCGTTATGCTGTGTGAAAATAAAGATGTAATACATTATTTGTTTATACAATTTATGTATATGCAAACATATCACCTAAAGACGATAAAATTTTGGACTATTTTCTTCCAGAGCCAGAGATAGACAGGAAGATATGTAGACAGATGGGGGTGTGTGTGTGTGTGTGTGTGTGTGTGTGTACTTCTGTCTAGATGGCTGAATACAGAAAAACAAGCATATTCCAAATACACATGCTAACACACAACCTTTCTTGGTGTGGGACAAATGAGATTTAGAGTCAGAAAGAACAGTTAAATCCTTAACATTCCATCTATTGACTACAAGACCTTGGGTATGTCTCTGTCTTCATTTGTAAACTGGGGATAATAATGTGTACTCTCTAAGACTAGAATTAAGTGAAATCCACAGGAGTTCTCAAAATACAGTCCCTAATCAGCTGCCTCAGCATCATTAGGGGCCTTGTTACAAACACAAATGTTCAGGCCCCACCCTCAACCTTCTGCAAAGCCCTGGATGATTCTGTGCAAAATAAAGCTTCAGAACCACTGAAATGGAATACACAAAGCCTAATGGGCACTCAATAAAAGAAGCTGCTATTAATAAATTATGATATTTAATCTCTTCTTTGTCCTTTATTATCCCCCTCAATAGCACTCATTGAGCTGAAAGTCAGTGCCAGGCAGTAAACGGCGGGATAGGGTTCACAGTCTGTAGCAGGAGACACCAGCCTCTCTCCAGGTCACATGTCTCAATATCAACCCAAAAACTCTTTTTCTTGCCCACACAACTCTGAAGGTGGAAACTACTAAGGTTAAATACTTCTTTTTCAAAATGGGCTCATATGCACTGGGTCCCTAGCAATGCAACTTTTTGGAGACCTTTCCATTAGCGGCAATGAGCATTACAACACCCTTAGGTGGTAAAAAACCAGCAGGCACTTTGGAGATCATATAGTCCAAACCCACACATTTATTAAGAAGGAAGCTGAGGCCCAAGAACAAAAAGCTGCTGGCCTAGGAAGGATGTCTGCAAAGGCATCTGGCCCTGCAGTTGCCTTGGAACTGACACCCTGACTCACTGTGGTGGCATTTTGATAGATGACACCAGGCACTCCCACTGGTTCAAAAGACTGATAAGAAACAGCCACCTGTCCTTGCAGGTAGTGAAAGTAACAGTGACATGCAAGCAAAATCTACACAGACTTATTTCATTTCAAATGAAAAACATCAAAAACTATTAGGCTAATCACTATGGTTTACATACAGACAGATAAATATTCTGGGTGTTCCTATCTAGAAGCACAGTTTTGGACAGAAGAGCCCCAGAAAATCCTCTCCATTGCATCTGATCCCATTGAATGAATAGTGACAAAGAGCTGTTACTAAGAGCATTTCAAACATAGTCCGAAGTAAAGTAAGGATTCCACATGAGTTCGTTTTATTTCAGATGATTTTATGATAAAGGTCGAAATGTTTAGTAGAGAAAAAAGTCATAATCAAACGACAGAGAAGCATGGTTCACAATTTAGGAGAGAGGAAGAAAGGAATCATCTATATACAGCTTTTTTCATGTCTTTATTTTTAAACCTCTCGAGAGTTTTCAACAAATTAATTTTAAAAAGACTTGAACAGGAGTTTCCGTTGTGTCTCAGTGGTAACTAACCCGACTAGTAACCATGAGGATGTGGGTTCGATCCCTGGCCTCGCTCGGTGGGCTAAGGATCTAGCATTGCCGAGAGCTGTGGTGTAGGTCGAAGACATGGCTTGGATCCCAAGTTTCTGGGGCTATGGCCTAGGCTGGAAGCTGCAGCTCTGATTTGACCCTTAGCATGGGAACTTCCATATGGAGTGGGTGTGTCCCTAAAAAGCAAAACAAAAACAAAAACAAAAAAAAAAAGGAAAAAAGACATGAACAAATGTTTACTGAATATCAGTTATGATCAATGACTAATCATATTATTATTAATATGACAGCTTAGTATCATGCAGTCAGGAGCAACTGGAAGGTAGAAGTTTGTGGTCACAGCGTCTAATGCTCACTGATCTCTCTAACAGGTGTGGAAGCCTACTGAGGCTCCCATACAGTCTTGATCAAGGTCATTTACTCAGCTTGCCCACAGTGCTACTTCCTGGATTTCTTAAGCCCCAGGGAATTCTTCCACACCATCTGTTTCTGCAATTGAGCACCAAGGCCTGGCACACCTCTATCTAGTATTTTGTATTTAAGTTTAGGTTTCTACTGCATTGCAAGATTCTTGAAGGCATAGCAACACTGCCTTCTTTTCACCTTTTTCACCTGGAAAGGATTCAAAATATCTGTTGACATCAATCTTTTTTCTTTTCTTCTTCTTCTTCTTTTTTTTTTTTTTTTTTTTTTTGCTTGACTACAACCACAGCAATAAAATTACAAAAAGCTAGAGAAAGTTCAATGAATGTTCACTATAGCACCATAGAAAATAACTCAGGTTAAAGCACTACAATACCATACAGATGAGTCATGTCCTGTAGTAATAAAAGTAACAATAATATCTAACTGTAAGCCATTACTATACACTAAGCTCCTCCCATTCACTGTTTTCTTTGTCTCCGTCTATATGGTGGAAGTTCCTATTTTACCCACTTTTCACATGAAGAAAGTGAGGCTGAAGGAGATTATGCAAATTCTCCAGTCACTCACCAGCAGTGAAGGAGCTAGGACTCTAATTTTGCTCTCTCTGACTTTAAACCTTCTGATCTTTCCAGGATCAAGAAAATATGATGGAGTTCTCATTGTGACTCAGCTGTTAAGAACCCAACATAGCGTCCATGAGGATGCAGGTTTGATCCCTGGCCTCAATCAATGGGTTAAGGATCCTGTGCTGCTGCAAGCTGAAGCTGCACGTAGGTCACAGATGCAGCTCCTCTTTGGTGTTGATGCAGTTGTGGCATAGGCTGGGAGCTATAGTTCCAGTTAGACCCCTAGCCTGGGAACTTCCATATGCTGCAGGTGTGGTCCATTGAACTAACGGAAAGAAAAGAAAGAAAGAAAGAAAGAAAGAAAGAAAGAAAGAAAGAGAAGAGAAGGATGGAAGGGACAGGAAGAGAGGGAGGGAGGGAAGAAAGAAGGGAGTTAGGGAAAATATGAGAGCTCAGGAACATTTTCACATTTCAAACTTTGTTCAGAAAGCATCAGCTATCATATGCCTTAGCACTGACTGAATTCAATTACCAAGCTTTCTTAAACACTGGTGGCAAGAGTAATTTCTTAGAATCATTGAAAGTTATTTAACTACCTTCTGAATCATCATCAAGGGAAATCAAACTATGTCTTCCACATGTTGTATTAGGTATTTTTTTTTTGCTTTCCAATTTTTTGAAAACTGGTAATCTGAGGAGAGTGAATTGAGTTTTGTTTGTCTCTTTGTTTTTGGCCACACCTTCTGCATATGGAAGTTCCCAGACCACGCCAGAGTAGTGACCTTAGCTGCTGCAGTGACAATGCCAGATCCTTAACCCACTGCACCACAAGGAAATTCCAATTTCAATTTTTTAAAAACAGCTCCACTTGCAGGTTTAGAGACTTTGTTATCTTAAAAACTAATATCTTAGAAATCTGCCTACCACACAATTAACCTACAATTAACCAAAATACTTATGCATTTTGGTAAAAGGAGGCTTACTGTATCAACCAGCTCCTTATTGGAAAGAAAAGAAAAAGATGACTCTTTGGAACCCCTAGAAGGAAATTTACAAGTAATACACCTCTTGGCAGTTTTTTGGGCAGGGATACAAAGCTATCACATTATCTATTAAGATACTATCCTCCCTTAGAATTGTCCCCAGATATTAGGATAATACTAAGATTTTCTGGAGTGGAATCCATGTTTCTGCCCAGAAAACACTGAATGCGGAACAATTAGTTCATTGCAGATCACTGTTTACTTTCAAATATAAACATGCTCAGCTCGGGTCTGAAGTGACCAGAGTGCCCACTTTCTCCAAACAGCACAGTAGTTGTATAATTTTGTCCCAAGAGAATAGAGGATGGAGAACAAAGAAGAGAAGTGAAAGAACAAACCAGCCCTATCGTTCTTCAGTCCCTCTTTCCCATTTTGCCGATCTGATTTCACTCATAGTGACTCACGGTGAGAAAGAAAACAGGAGAATTGCATTCGGATGTGCAAGAGTTAGTAACCACTTAATTTTCAAAACCAGCTCATCCTCCAGTAACACTATAGTTGTTCCACTCCATTTCACTTAGATGGGCATACGAACAGCTGCAAAAATTGTCCCTAAAGTCCAGAACACTTTCCTCGTTTTGACACTCAAAAGGGGTATTTTTAAAGGAGGCTGCATTCGAACTGCTAGGGAAGGAGTTGCCACTTCGCTTCAGACAGAGGACTTCCGCTGGTTTCTTTCTGTCCTTTCATCTCTGTTTTGCACTTGGTCTTTCTCTGGGCCTCAGTTTTCCTGTAACCAACCTCTTAGAGCCAATCAAGAAGTAAAGAAGAGAAGAAACGCCCGCCCGCTCTCACTTTTCTTCCTTCCACTGCCTACTAACCACAAAGCCGACTGCGCCAGGGCCGCTGTCATCTTTCACCTAGCTCAGCTGATCGGTTGCCGCCGCCGCCGCTGCCAGATTCCAGAAGCAAAGAACCACAAGCTGGTAAGATAGACATGGACGTGAATATCGCTCCGCTCCGCGCCTGGGACGATTTCTTCCCGGGCTCTGATCGCTTCGCCCGGCCAGACTTTAGGGACATTTCCAAATGGAACAACCGCGTGGTGAGCAACCTGCTCTATTATCAGACCAACTATCTGGTGGTGGCTGCCATGATGATTTCCGTCGTGGGGTAAGTGGGGTCCCCCTCCTGGGCACTGATCGGGGTCAGCACCGAGTGGGCTCTGGGTGGAAGATCCCAGGATATAGAATCGCTCTCCACGCCCAGCGCCTGCCCGGGTAACTGCAAGAGGCCAAACCAGTGGAAACTAGTTCGCAGGGCGAGGCCGCAGCAATCAAGAAGTCCCCTGTTCTTTTCCATCCTTCGGGCTGAAGTGTGATGGAGGTCCTAGGGGTGAAGAAATGTTGTCAACCTCGGACAAAAAAAAAATGACTTTCCCCCCGCCTGTGCCTAGATTACGCTCTTGTTGGTGGGTGGTATTTGTAGCCAGCCCTCCAGTCTTTTAAAAAGAAGAAAGAGGAAAGTGGTGTAACCTTATCCTGGGGCTGGCTGGGGCGGATGCCGCCCTGGAAGGAAGGCTTGAGGTGTCGTGGTGTGAATCCGGATTCTGCCTTCTGGGGTGTTAGTGTAAAAAGGGCATCAGAGAGGCGACCCGCTTGTTGGGTTTCTCTGCCTAGTGTCTGCCACATGGTACAGGAAAGCTGAGCTTGGGAGCAAAAGGGTGGGTGTTGCCTGGTGGCGCATCTCGCAGTATGGGATGAAGTCGGCCCTGACTCTGGAAACGGCGTCGTTTTGCTCTTTTTTCTTACAGGAGTTGCCAGGTTTGGTCACCTTATCTGCACACTTGATCTTAAAATGAACAGTGCCCTGTGTTATACACGATTTCACACACACACATGCACACACCTGAGCAGCTAGAAACCACTTTGTCTCCTAGTTCACCCTTTAAGAAATGCTTCACTCACTTTTGCAAGATGGGTGGTGATATTCTAGGTCTTGCTGATCCCATGCATCCGTAAAGAAAAAGCCACCTTCAGACTTTATGAAGGAACTCTCTTACCATTAAAAGAAGTATCAGACTTTTCTATTTGAAAGCAAACACAGAGGGAAAGAAAAAGCAAGCTGGCCTGGGAGAAAGGAAAAAAACCTAATCTTGATGGGTATGGGAAAGGGTGAATAGGGTGGTTTCTTAAGTTGCTTTGCTGTTCTTTGGCTTATTTATTGAGTCACTTTTCCGTGCCAAGCTCTGGCACACCAGGATCAATCAGACATGAATCCTGGCCAAAAAGCACATGACAGTTGTTGAGAAGCTGCTATAGGACCAAATATCTAGCACAGAGGAAAGAGAGAAAGAGTTCACAGTTTCTAGGTGTGGTTCAAAGGATTTGCCCCATGCAGAAGAGGACTCGCATTTGTGGGATTCTGGATACGATTACACAGATCCTCATGATGTGTTACTTAAGGAATTTCAAACTCAGAATGGCGTGGTGTGTGGAGGACATGGGTTCTGAATTATACTGCAGCCAAGTTAAAATTAGTTGGAGTAGGAGAGGCCCAAAGCAGCTGCCTTCTGAACTGTCCCCTAGCTTTATGCTTAAGGCTTATTTCCCTGAGCAATAAAACATTTAAGATAAAATCAATTGTAAATAGGATTGCATCTACTGTTTTGCTCTCTTTTTCTTTTCTCTTTCTTTGTAATGAAGCGAGCAAAAGCATCTTATCTAGTGATCTAGCTATAGGGTCTTTTTTTAAAGGGATCCCCCCCTCCCAAAAAAAACATGTAGAAATGGGCAAGATTTGATGCAGATTAATCAAATGAACAGGAATATATTGCTTTTCAAAGACATGTACTGCCCGGACCAAACACAAGCTCAGGCAGCCTTGCCTCCTTGATGGAATTCATTTTTCACTGTGAATGCCAGGGGCCGGCCCCTGTCTAAATATAGCTCTCTCATGGTGTCTTAGCCCACTGAACTCAAGCAGTTTGGGTGTTGGCCCTTCCTATTTTCTTTTTCAAATAGCAGGTGTTGATTGGCAGTGAAATTTTTGAAGGTAAAAGTGAAAAATAACCATTTTATTTTTTATTCATCTTATTTTTAAAATCTTAAAAAAGATTCATACGAGTGAGTTGTTTTGAAAATTCTATGTCAAGTGTAGAATTTCCTTTGTTCGGTAAAATCTGGTGTATGATCTTCAACTGTATTTTATGTGTCTCCAAACACACAGCCTTTAGTTCTTTCCAAATTGCTCTTTTCTTTCTTTATAATCTAATCATAATAAAAGCTAACACTGATTGAGTGTTCTGTGTGCCAGACACGGATAACTTCACAAATTCCCTCATACAAATTTAGCGAATTAAGTAGATTCCCTCATATAACCCAAGAAATTATTATTTTATGGCTATTGCTATTATTTTTGTCATTATTGTTAAGGCTGAGGCTCAGAGAGATTGCATGACCTGCTCAAAGTCACAGATCCAGGGTTGTGCTCTTAACTATTATGCTGTCTTCCTATGAATCATGAGGTTTAGAGTACTAGTATCTTAAAGCTGGAAGAAACCAAATATCTTCAGGGTCAGGGAGCCTTAGTTGATTATGGGTCCATTCCTCATTCTAAAGAAAACTCTCCTCTTTTGGTGATGTCAGTAGATGAGAGTGTTGGAACAGTGCTGGAGGCTGTTTGTCTGAATCGTCTTCCGGCTTCTGATGGTTTCTCTTGGTATCTTGGTAGAGTGTGTGGGAAAATGAGGCCTGGGTGTTTCCTGAAGCAAGGACTGTTTTTGAAGGGTCTTCTTCAATGGTTCTGTCCCCTTCTGGACAGGAGGGGCCACGAGGTCATTGGTGGAGGGCTCCAGCCTCAACTCTGAAGGCTCCTAGTTGAAAAGTGTCTGGGGTGAGGGTGGAATCTGCTCTTAGAACAGGAAGGGAGGAAGAAGGGAAGGGAGGGAGAAGACCAAGTGGATATCATCTAGTTCCAAAATACCCAAAAGAGATGCCCAGATGAGATGGAGTTTAAGAGGGATTCAGATAGATTTAATCTGCATGTGAGGACCTGCTCACGCAGGACCTGGAATCCTTGGTTAGAGGTTGGTCTTAATCCTACAAGCATGGCCTCCCAGGCACACAACTTCCACTCATTAGATCTACTCTGCCTTTTAGGTTAACTTTTAAGTCTCTTAGCTAAGAGCCCTTGTTGGGGACAGTTGTCATATCTTCTAACTCTTCACAAGGTATATGATAGTGGTTGTTTAGGTACCAGAGCCCAGTTATATCAATTTTAACTAACCAACTGCTAGCCATGTGACCTTGGGTAGGTCCCTTGAAACACCCTGTGTCTTAGCTTCCTTATTTGTAAAATGAGACTAATTATAGTACCTGTGTCATAGGTCTTCTGTGACGATTATCTGAGTTAATATTGGCAAGTTGCTTAGAAGACTGTCTGGCTCCTACTTTTGGCATCACAAAATTTATTTCAGAATTTTCATTATTTTTATCATTGTTGATGCCATCATAGACTCACTGAGAAACATAGATAGCATCTTTACCCCAGAAGCTCCATCTACCCAAACACCAGTTCCCAATTTACTCATCTACTCCTGCTTATGAGGGCTCAGCTTTGGTACCATCTCTTTGAGGACATAGTCTCCCTTGTCCTTCACTCCCCACATCTGTGTCTATATCCTGCCTGGTACATACCCCACAAGCCTTTAAGTTGTTTGTTCACTTGTCTCCACTCTGTGCTATAGACTCCTTGAGGCCAGAGACCGTGGGTGTTTTTTGTGACTATTATTTTTTTCTTTTTCTTGTTGTTGTGCCTAGCATTATTTTTATTCTCTGTATCCTTGAGGCCTACAATAGAGCAGATGCTTAGCTGGTGAATGCAGAGAGGAAATACATGAATGTAAGGTTCCAACATGATCACAGGGGCATCATTTAACTTCCTGAATGGAATAAATTATCTTGAAGCACATAGCAGCATGCTAGCACAAAAGAGCAACAGGCTCCTGGATACCAGTTAGAATCTGGATTTATTGCTGACTGTGCTTGCTACATATTGCTTAGGAGTACTATGGCATAAATTATAATTTTTTAAAAATTCAGATTCTGCTAATTTCTATTGCCCTTGCCAATTTGGTAAAATACCCTTCTAAAGAGTTTCTTCCCCCTTCCAGGCACTGCTGACATTTTAGATTGTAGATTCTTGGTTGTAGGAGGCTGCCCTGTATACTGGAGAATGTCTAACACTGTCCCTGCTCTCTACTATGTGAAGACTGGTAGATTAATTTTTATTTGTTTTATTCATAAATCATAATTTGGAGAAAGAAGCACCCTCCCTTTCAGTTGTGACAATCAGCAATACATTGCCAAATGTCCCCTGGGGTTCAAAATCATCCCTGATGTAGAATCACTGCTCTCTTGCCAAGATCGTGATAATTTCTCAATATCATCTTTACTAAATGCACGTTGCTTTATCACGAGTTATAAAAACAGAGTTCTTGGCAATGACAGAGCAAAGCAGTTTGACCTTAGCTCCTGGCTCCTGACTTTTCAAACCTAGAAATGGAGTGGATTTGAAGCTTTGTACAGCTTTGATCATTATCCTTAATTTATTAAATTTGTTATGCTATCATTCTTTTTTTTACTCTGCCTAGAAGACAACTGGTTCCGCAGACTCCATCTTTTATTTTTTGATAGACTTCTTGCATTTGCTTTTATTGGCTTTCTGTCCAAAAGTTCATGCTCTGGAGTTATACTGCTGTAGAATAGGAATTAAAAGACTACATGAACATAAAACACTCTTAGACCTAGTAAATGATAACACTTAAATGTTAGCTGCTGTTATTATATTAAATCATAGGTTATAGGCATATTTAAAATTCTTGCAACTTGTATATTTTCTTGAGCAGAAGTATTAGATGATTATTTTAGTAATTTTAGTTACAATTTAGTAATTTTGTCATAATTTCAACTTGTGTTTCTTATAATACTTGTCTTCCCTGGGAGACTTGAGTTTCCTTTTGAAATGCAGATATCACTTCAGAAGAGATCCAATGACTTAAAAAAGCATAAATAACAAGCTGAGGATTGTGTTTTTTGCTGAACATGACTTTGGGTCCATTAAATCAAGAAAGGAACAATGCCTAAGATAGAAGGGGACATGACTTACCTTCTCTATCCTTGACAAGATATGTGTCAGGACTAGATATTATATCACGTATAGCAACAGACATCTCTGCCTCTATTTTCAAAGTCAAAAGCAAAGGCAACAGCGAATTGCACTTACAATACAGATACCAAGCATATGATACACTCTAGCCTTGCACAGGAATTTCTGTGTGCTTAACGGAACTCCAAAAGATTTGAGCTAGAGAAATCTGCCCAAAGCGTGGGCCATGGAACTGCAGCATCTTTCACCCTGGGAAAGTTTTAGAAAGGCAGAATCTCAGGCTTGTTCCCAGACCTGTGGGGTCAGAATATGCATTTTAACAGCACTCCTAGATGAGTCACAGGTGCATAAAAATTTTAAGAAGCCCTGATCTTAAGAAGCACCGATCAAGTGTGGTTCAAAGGAAACACTAAGAACATTGAAATAACTATACCTATAAGCCCAGGTGTTACCTTTGGGGATTCTTCATATGCATTTCTTGGCTGGGTCCAGGCATCTGTATTTTTTTTAACTCCCCAAGTGATTCTGATATACACCCCTATGTTGAAGATGAGAAGTACTGATTCCATCCAACCCCCCAACTTTCACATATGTAAAGGCCTGAGATCACATGGCTCGTTGGAACCAAACTTGCTTATTAGGACCCAAAGTCACGTTCAGCAAAGAACACAATCCTCAGCTTGTTATTCATGCTTTTTTAAAGTCATTCAATCTCTTCTGAAGTGATGTCTGCATCTCAAAAGGAAACTCAAGTCTCCTCAGGAAGCAATGTATTATAAGAATAGTAGCTTCGGAGTTCCCGTCGTGGCTCAGTGGTTAACGAATCCGACTAGGAACCCTGAGAGTGCAGGTTTGATCCTTGGCCTTGTTCAGTGGGCTAAGGATCCGGCGTTGCCGTGAGCTGTGGTGTAGGTCGCAGACTTGGCTCGGATCCCGAGTTGCTGTGGCTCTGGTGTAGGCTAGCAGCTACAGCTCCGATTAGACCCCTAGCCTGGGAACCTCCATATGCCGCAGGAGCAGCCCAAGAAATGGCAAAAAGACAAAAAAAAAAAAAAAAATAGTAGCTTGTTTTATTTTTTGAAGTAAAACACGTTGTTCTTTAAGCCATTACAAATATTCTAACTCACCAAATTCAGCACAATACCTGACTTACAACATTTGTATCATTATTATCTTCCTCTTACAAATTCCTCCCTGCCCTCAGAACTCATAATTTCCCATGTGACAGAAACCACACACAGATTTTGCAAACATACACATGCCTCTGCTATGGATCCAGCCAGAAAGACACTTTTATTCTCAATTGTGTCCACTGTGCCTATCAGTGCCTCTCTTTTAAGGCAATATAATGTAGGTGCTGAGTGAATGAACTCCTATTTTCTTAGCTGAAGTACCTCATCTCCACATGGTCTGTGGTGGTGTTACCACTGGGCAGAAACTAAAGTTACCACTTTGTGCTTGCAGTTGCTTGAGATAGTAAAGGAATTTCTGAAAGGCTGGTAATCTTACCTGAAAAGAGCATTATTGTAATCTTTTCAAAATGAGTGTGGTTCCATAATATGTTCCAGGCCGGTAGCTTCCTGCATCTGATTTTAAGAAATGGTCAGATGGTTTGTACCTTTTAATGCAACAAGAAAAAAAAACCAAGTTTCCAGATGGTAGAGGGAGAAATGAATCAGAGTGCTCTCAGACGCTCTGGGTGGGAATGTAGTAAAACATCTGCAGGTGGAATTAATTGTGATCTGTTTATGCTGAAACCTAGTAAAAAATGTTTCTTAGGTTCAGCAGCTTCCATGCCAATTCTACCATATTATTCTTATTTGTGTTGCTTCATTTGTTCACTCCATAAAAAGTATGAAGCACTTAACCAGCTTCTCAGGCACTGTGCTGGTAGATGCAGTGGAGAAGAAGTCAGCTGTGGTTCCTGCCTTCATCATGTTGAGAGTCTAGAGAGGCACCAAGAGGTTGCTGAATACATAATGATTTTTATACGAGTACACCAAGTACACGGAAAATGTACCTATAACATACATCATTTTCAACTTGACTTACCTGATCTCCCCTGTATGTTAGATTCCACATCCCCAAACTCTCAGGTGTTGGGAATGGCAGAAGCATTGAGTATGTGAATGGGGACAGGGTTATTAAATTGAATCATCCTCACCTGCAGCTCAGATGGCTTCTATTCCATTGAACAAATGTTTACTGAGTACCTGCTGTGTGCCAGATACTGTCGACACCCTGAGGACACCAGTGAGAGTACAAGTCCACCCAACCTTCCCAAATCCTCCCATAATTCATCTCTTCCTGCCCTCCCTGTACTTTTATTTGCCCTGAAGGCAGTGCACATGGCATGCTGGCAAGTCTTTCACTAGCAGGTTGTGTGTTTCTTCTGAGTACAGAACTTTAAGAGGTCTATCAACACTCAATAAGATTTTCGGGAGATTCCTGAGGGTACTGTCACTGCTGTGCCTTGGGTTCGATCCCTGGCCCAAGAACTTCCACATGCCACTGGTGTGGCCAAAAAAAGGAAAGGAAAAAAAAAAACCCCACTCAATAAGGTTTTAATCTCAAAATTCTTCACCTAGTAAGAATTGTCTTTTGTTAAATCATTTTCTGACATTGTGTATGTATGTAACCTTGTCCTTCTTGGCTTATCCTCTCACACACACTTAAAAAAAATTCCTTGCCACTGTCAGCCTAGGGCTGCTAGTTGCTATCCCCTTCCCCTATGTAAGGATTTACAGTGATTCTGGGGAAATGTGCAAATAAGTAAGCATATTTTGGTTTCTTATTACTCCTTTCTTAGAGGGCAAAAGCTCTCAATCAGTTTACTAGGGGGCAGAGACTGTACAGGAAATGTAATTCTAAAAGATGAACTTGACCTGTCCACTTAATACCAAATTGAGCAATACCCTTGGAAATTTTCGGACAAATGAGTCACTTGAGTTTCAGAATACTTACTTTTAACATCCGCCTCTGTCTCACATAATGAGCTTGGCTTCCTTTTGCAGGAAACCCTTTTATGCATATGATCTTAAGCAAAACCTGCATGCGGGCTGCCTCTCCTTTCTGCAAGCATTTACCACGAATGGATAGGCTTTCCTGGTCTTTTCTCTCACAGAGCATGTGTATGTGGCAACACCTCAATGGCAGAAAGCCCATCTGAGGTGGAAAACTGGGGTTTGATTCCCGCATCTACTAACCTGCTTTGTATCCCATCAGTCAAGTCCTCTTTGTCTCCAGGAAACGAAGGGCATGCAGAAATTAGGTATTAGTGGGAGGGAAACAGACAGGAACTGCTTGTAGGAAGGGAGTTTATGTGTCACCAGGTTCATTAGCATTTGTCCAAACCCCTGTTCTCTTGCCCCAGCGCTGGAAGAACTTGCCATGTGACAACAATTTAATTAACTCCATGAAATGCATTCAGAAAGTGCAGTTTGAAAACAAATATCTTTCCACTTGAGTTCTAAAGCATCCTCTTCATGAGTTCCTAATTGTTGAAGGCAGTGAGGGTTCATTATCCCATCCTGTCTTTACTTTTTTTTTGCTTTTTAGGGCGACACCTGTGGCATATGGAAGTTCCTAGGCTAGGGGTTGAATTGGAGCTGCAGCTGCCAGCTTATGCCACAGCCACAGCATCTCTGGGATCTAAGCCATAATGGTGACCTACACCACAGCTCAAGGCAACGCCAGATCCTTAACCCAATGAGCAAGGCCAGGGATCGAACCTGAGTCCTCATGGATATTGATTGGATTCATTACCCCTGAGCCACGATGGGAACTCCTCTCTACCTTTAGAAATTTGCCACAATAAAAAGGTTAAAAAGTATTTGTTTTTTTTGTTTGTTTGTTTTTTGGTCTTTTGTCTTTTTAGGGCCATACCCACAGCATATGGATGTTCCCAAGTTAGGGGTTGAATCAGAGCTGTAGCTGCTGGCCTAATGCCAAAGCAGTGTGGGATCCGAGCCATGTCTGTGACCTACACTACAGCTCATGGGAATGCTTAACCTACTGAGCGAGGCCAGGGATCGAACACATGTCTTCATGGATTCTAGTTGGGTTTGTTAACCACTGAGCCATAATGGGAACTCCTCTCTACCTTTAGAAATTTGCCACAGTAAAAAGGTTAAAAAGGATTTGTTGCAGTCAAATTGGTCCTCTTGTATGGTGACTCTTTGTAGCTCCATTACTATGGGAGGTTGTGAGACTTATGGCCTCTGAGCCAGGTCCAGCCAGTTGTTTATTAAAACTAAAACCAGTTCTTAGCTTGATAAATACAAAAGAAAACATGGAGGTTCATAAGGTCTGTCTTACGGTGGAACTTTTAATCTGCCCACTGCTGCCAAGATGGTGGATCATTTGGATGTGTTTAATTTGATGGCACCAATACACAGGGTGCAATAAGCATGCCGTCCACAGCAAGTATGCAATCAAACCATGGACCTCCCTGATTCCATTGGTTAGGAACATCTCAAGGTTTGGTGACCCTGACCTTTCTGTGATAGGAGAGACAGGCCCCGGCCCACCTTAACTGCTTGCTATCTTTCAGACCCAGGAGACACTGATCACCTTTACTTAAGACTGCTTTGTACATTTATGTGTATACTTTACTGTCAGAAATTGTTCCTGCCAGGAAGGAAACCATGTAGGAAAACCAGAATAACCACAGAAGACTGTTGGGGTTATCTGGGGAATCAGAGAGCAAGAAGGGCCTCTACAGATAGGTCTGCAGATGCATAAATCTTTCTCTGCCCCACCCACTCTTCCTCCTGGCCCCCACCCAGCCAGCACTAGCGACAAAACTTACAAAGATTTCTCCATCCAGCGAGCTCAGGTGCTCTTTGATCTCATCTGGTCCTCTTATATTTGTACAGTTTTTCCTACTTTGGGTGTTTCATTTGTTCCTTTCATCACAGCCCTGTGAAGGTATAAAAGTGGGAACAAATACTGTTTAGTGTACAATGAGAATAACTGTGATTTTTTTTCTTTTCTTTTTATGGCTGCACTTGTAGCACATGGAAGTTCCTGGGCTAGGGGTCAAATTAGAGCTGCAGCTAAGGCCTACATCACAGTCACAGCAACACAGGATCCAAGCTGCATCTGTGACCTATACCACAGCTACAGCAATGCCTGATCCTTTACCCACTAAGCGAGGCCAGGGATCAAACCCTCATGGACACTCTGTCGGGTTCTTAACCTACTGAGCCACAACATGCATTCCCAATAATTGTTATTTGTCCAAGATAAATCTCACATCACTTAATTCATAGAAAGTTCCTGAGCTTACTTTTAAATAACATGAAAGCGTGCTAGATTCCTACTTACCTCTTTTCTTTCAACAAATATTTATTCAATTGCTACTCTGTGCCTAGCATTGTGCCAAATGCTGGCAAGAAAATGTCATGGTCCCTGCCTTCCTGGAGCTTCATGCCTAGTGGGAGACAGAGACATTCATCCCATAGTCATTTAAATAAATGTCAAAGTGCCACTGGATTCAGGGCCATCAAGAGGCAGATGGTGCTATGACGTGGTCAGGGAGACTGAGAAAAAGCAGATTAAGCTGAGATTTGAAGGAGATAGGAGTGAATCAGGCAGAAAGAATGGCTTGTACACAGGTCTGTGATGGCCAGGGGTAGGGTAGTTCTAGAGATAGATAGAAATGCCCACGGATGGGGTGCAGAATCGGGAGGAGGTGATGTGAGAAAGCTGGCAGGCACAAATGCTATCGCCCTCTGGGATCCCTCCTACTGATGGTAAGAAGCATCCCTTCCTCCTCACAGATTCAGCTCCAGCAAATTGCAGGCTTGGCAGGTGAAATGTGGCCTGGCTTTCAGGCTCTATTTACCCCCTCAGCCCAGCCCCCTTGTCCCAGGTACAAACAACACAACTATATGCAGTGGCCCTGACTGCAGAGGCAGGTGAGGCCAGACCCTATGCGGCCTTGCAGAATGTGTAAAGAATTCTGGGTTTTGTTTGCTTTTGTTTTTTGCTTTTCAGGGCCACACCTAAACCTATGGCATATGGAAGTTCCCAGGCTAGGGGTCAAATCAGAGCTGCAACTGCCAGCCTACACCACAGCCACAGCAATGAGGAATTTGAGCCCCGTCTGCAACATATACCACAGCTTATGGCAATGTCAGATCCTTAACCCACTGAGTGAGGATTGAACTCATATCCACATGGTTACTAGTTGGGTTCATAACCCACTGAGTCACAACAGGAACTCCCCTAAAGAATTCTGTTTTTATCCTAAGAGCAATGAGAAGCAAGAAAATGGATGGGTGGATTCACATTTGCAGTGATCCCTCTGGTTGTTTAAGGACCACAGAAAAACATCACCAGTTTGGAGAAGTCCACTATGAGTAAATTATTCCCCCCTTTCTTGGTGAGTCAGGCACTTCCTCAGGAACCAAACTGCAAAAACAGCTATTTGGATTAGAAAATTGACAACTCAGTGCAAAGCTGCTTCTACTGCTCAAGAAATGTTTCACTGCCTCTTTGGTTCTTGTTGGCATTACAGCATGGCAGGCTTTACCAAATATGCCCTTGAGTTGATCTGAGGATCTCTGGGGTTTTGTTTGTTTGTTTGTTTATTTGTTTGTTTGTTTTTTAAGGCCAAACCTGCTGCATATGGAGGTTCCCAGGCTAGGGGTCTAGTCAGAGCTACAGCTGCCAGCCTATACCACAGGTTACAGCAACGCCAGATCTGAGCCACGTCTGTGGCCTACACCACAGCTCATGGCCATGCCAGATCCTTAACCTACAGAGCGAGGCCAGGGATCAAACCTGAAACCTCACAGTTTCCAGTCAAATTTGTTTCCGCTGTGCCATGACGGGAACTCCTGAGGATCTCTGTTTTGATAAAACTTTATCACCAACCCTGCAACTGGTGGCCTTGGAACAAATTTATTAACTTATCTATTCCTTACCTTGCTTATCTGTAGAATGAGGTCTGTTTTCAAATTCTATCCTAGCTCTAAAATTCTGCAGTGGTCCAGGATTTCTTTTTTCTCCTTTTAGCGACCTGTGCTGAAACTGTAGCAGTAGCGAGCTGAGTAACGTTGGCAACTTTAGGACCTGTGTCCACACCCTTCATAGCCAACTTCCTTCAGAGAAACATGAGGATGCTGAGGAATTTCCCACAATGATCCTGAGTTGCTGGAAGAATAGGGTTTGAAAATGACTAGGCGGGGGTGGGGTGGATCCCTAGAGCTGGCTAACAACACAGCATGGGTTTTACTGCTGTCACAGTTACATCAACTGGCACCATGTTTCTCTCTCCTTAGATCCTTTTGAATATGTTTCTTCACTTCTCTGGGCCTTTAGTTTATTCACCTGTGTAATGAGACTGGACTGATTCATCTTTGAAGACCATGCTACTGGATTCTTGTTGGGATTTTAAACTTTTTTATGATGATTCCACTAGAATTTTTAACTCTTACATTTATCTACTTATTAATTGAACAGAATACATATGTATGCAGGTATATATTTTTAACTCACAGTAGAAAGACATACTTAATGTTGGTGATTTGTAAAACCAGGCCCTTCTTATTTTCACCAAAAGACAGAAAATCACAATCTCTCCTGCTACTTCCTCTTTTCTCTCCTTCCTCTGCCTCCTTCTGTCTCTCCTCTCATTCCTTCTCACTTCCCTCTATCTTCCTGCCTCCCTTCCTCCCCTTCTCATTCATGGACTACTAAAAATTGAAATGGCACCTGTGGAGCCCAATGGCAGTTGTTCACATGAAAGCTGGGGTGGCATATTTATGGAAGTTTTGTCCTAAAGGTCCTTGGGCTTCACTGTGACTGACGTCACTGAGAACCCAACTGCTGAGTAAAAGTTTTACTCATGTCAAGTAAGAACTGGCTCCCAAACTCCTAAACTCACTAGAAAATGAAGTTAACTTCTGGAGGGTGGTCTGTGTATTTTGTTTTGTGCCAAGTGCAGGCAGGTGCCAGGGCAGTAGGGGTGGTGTGCATTTTTACTCTTTCTTAGAGTAGAATTGCTCTTAAGCAGAGTAAGGAAGAAAATCATTTCTGCTCCAAGTAACTTTGTTCATTTTTTCCAGTTGGAACTTTGGTTGCTTTCTAATTATAGATTGTGGCTGGGCGTGTGGTAAGTTTAGACCAGTTGGTTCTATAGGAGGCTTTGCTCTTTTCTTTTCCCTTGAACATGAGCAACAGGAACAGGTGAAAAGCAGATTTGGAATTGCTTGAGTCAGGCCTGAATTTTTCTTTGTTCTTTGTGCTTGGCTTTATTTAGACTTTCAGCCTAGTTGTCTACTTCACTTGTCCCAAGGGAAATAGAAAAAAAGCTTGGTATGTATTTTATTACATGAATTATTTTTATGTTTTTATCTTAGTTTTGTTTTTAGGACCATGCCTGCAGCCTATAGAAGTTCCCAGGCTAGGGATCCATTAGGTACTGCAGCTGCAGGCCAACACCACGGCCACAGCAAAGCCACATCAGAGCAGCATCTGCAACCTACTCTGCAGTTTGCAGCAATGCTGGGTCTCCTTAACCCACTGAGCAAGGCCAGGGATCGAACCCACATCCTCATGGACACTATATTGGGTTCTTAATACACTGAGCCAAAACAGGAACTCTGTGAATAACTATTTCAATAGGTATTCTAGGAAGAACCAAGTCCAAGACCTTTGACACTTTGCCACCAATCAACCATCTCCTATTTGCAGCTCATGCAAAGGAGTTTTCTTATACTTGAACCCTCTGTTCTAGTTCTTTGAGTTAATGTTGATTTTGTCAGCATCAAGGCTATGTAGAAGGGTTTATTTCATTCAGGCATCTTTCCCTGATTTCTTTTTCTTTCTCTCTCTCTCTCTCTTTCTTTACAGCCATACCTGCAGCATATGGAAATTCCTGGGGCCAGGGATTTAATATAAGCTGCAGCTCACTGTGGCCAGGCCAAAGATTGAATCTGTGCTTCTGCAGTGACCTGAGCCACTACAGTCAGATTCTTAACCCAGTGTGCCATGGAGGAAATGCTCTCTTTTATTTTTAAATATCAATTTCTTTTACTTTTAAGTAACACTCAGCTATTGAAAAAATATGAGAATAAAAACAAGCAAATGGGAATAAACTACCCATGATCCTACTACCCAGTATATTTACTGGAGTCTTTTGGTCTAACTTGTCTCAGAATCTTTTTGGTGTTAGAAATGAAATGTCTTCATCTGTGAGAGCTTCTGAGTCTTTCCATCCAGTCTCTCCACCACCTGCTAAAGAGAATTTGTTTTGGCCCTGTCCAATTTTGTCTTTCCCAAGACCTATAAGGAGATTTTTGTCTCTCCCAAACTAAATCCAGGGTTAAATCTGGATATAAAAATTAAAATTTTTTTTTCAATCTGGAGCAGAGTATAACCATGATAAAATTGTAAAGACGGAAAGAAAAAAGAACAAAGAGACTAAGTAGATCCAATTAATAAAAGAACTGAAGGAGAAGGTGGATAGACAGACTAGCACGTGTACTAGATACTGGGAAAGCTTGGAGTACGGGGGTGGTGTAGGTTGGTTAGCAGAGCATCTGAAGAATGGGCAATAAACCAAGGTTTGAGTGGAGAAGGAACAGCTTAGCTGTATAATATGACTTGAAATGGCATGAATGTTATTGGAGAAATAATGCAAGGAAAGACTGGATTGTTGTAGTTGGCCCATTCCAAGCCTGAGCTGTGGGGTGGTGAGAAACTACTTTTTCATTCTTATATATATATATTTTTTTAATTAAAAAAAATTTTTTTTTTTTTTTTTTATAGCCGCACCCATGGCATGTGGAGGTTCCCAGGCTCGGGGTCTAATCAGAGCTGCAGCTGCTGGCCTACGCCACAGCCACAGCAATGCCAGATCTGAGCCATGTCTGCAACCTACACCACAGCTCACGGCAACGCCAGATCCTTAACCCATTGAGTAAGGGCAGGAATCAAACCTACAACCTCATTGTTCCTAGTCAGATTCATTTCCGCTGAATCACTACGGGAACTCCTTATGTATTTTTTCTATGTTCATTTTAATTTTGATTACAAAATAATTTACTAATTGTAAAAACTTCCTCTTCTGAGTTATATAAGTGATAAATCCACCTAACAGAATTGTTTTTACCCAATGATATATTATTAATGTCTTTCCATATTAAGGTAGTTGTATGTGCCACCACTTGTAAAACTTGTTCATCATAAATATCACTTATATGAGTACTGTTACAACACAGTCTATGAATTTGTATTCATTTTCTTTTTTAATTACTCAATGAATTTATTACATTTGTAGTTGTACAATGATCATCACAATCCAATTTTATAGGGTTTCCATCCCACAACCCCAGCATATTCCCCCAACCCCGAACTGTCTCCATTGGAAACCGTAAGTTTTTCAAAGTCTGTGAGACAGTATCTGTTCTGCAAAGAAGTCCAGTCTGTCCTTTTTTCAGGTTGCACATGTCAGTGAAAGCATTTGATGTTGATGTCTCATTGTATGACTGACTTCACTCAGCATGATAATTTCTAGACCCATCCATGTTGCCAAAAATGCTGGTATTTCATTCCTTTTAATGGCTGAGTAATATTCCATTGTGTATATGTACCACATCTTCTGGATCCACTCCTCTGTCGATGCACATTTAGGTTGTTTCCATGTCTTGGCTATTGAAAAGAGTGCTGCAGTGAACATTGGAGTACATGTGTCTTTGTGAGTCATGTTTTCTCTGGATAGATGCCCAGGAGTGGGATTGCTGGATCAAATGGTAGTTCTATTTTCTGTTTTCTGAGGAATCTCCATACTGTATTCCACAGTGGCTGCACCAATTTACAATCCCACCAAGAGTGTCATAGGGTTCCTTTTTCTCCACATCCTCTCCAGCACTTACTGTTTGTGGACTTTTTGATGATGGCCATTCTGGCTGGTGTAAGGTGGTACCTCACAGTGGTTTTGATTTGCATTTCTCTAATAATGAGTGATGTTGAACATTTTTTCATGTGTTTTTCAGCCATCCGCATGTCTTCTTTGGAGAATTGTCTGTTTAGATCTTCTGCCCATTTGTGGATGGGGTTATTTGTTTTTTTGATATTGAGCTATAGGAGGTGTTTATAAATTTTGGAGATGAATCCCTTGTCAGTCGATTCATTTGCAAAGATGTTCTCCCATTCTGTGGGTTGTCTTTTCATTTTGGTTAGGGTTTCCTTTGCTGTGCAGAAACTTTGAAGTTTGATTAGGTCCCATTTGTCTATTTTTGTTTTTACTGTCATTACTCTAAGAGGTGGATCTGAGAAGATGTCGCTGTCATTTATGTTGGAGAATGTTTGGCCTAAGTTTTCCTCTAGGAGTTTTATAGTGTCTGGTCTTATATCTAGGTCTTTAATCCATTTTGATTTTATTTTTGTGAATGGTGTTAGGGAGTGTTCTCCTTTCATCCTTTTCCATGTGGCTGTCCAGTTTTCCCAGCACCACTTATTGAACAGGCTGTCTTTTCTCCACTGTATATTTTTGCCTCCTTTATCATAGATTAGTTGGCTGTAGGTGTGTGAGTTTAATTCTGGGCTTTCTATCCTGTTCCATGGATCTATATTTCTGTCTTTGTGCTAGCACCATATGGTTTTGATGATTGTTGCTTTGTAGTATAGTCTGAAGTCCGGGAGCCTGATTCCTCCAGCTCCATTTTTTTCTTTATCAGGATGACTTTGGCTATTCTGGGTCTTCTGCACTTCCAAACAAAATTTACACTATTTTGTTCAAGTTCAGTGAAAAATGTCCTTGGTAATTTGATAGGGATTGCATTGAATCTGTAGATTGCCTTGGGTAATATAGTCATTTTAATAATATTAATTCTTCCAATCCAAGAGCATGGTATGTCTTTCCATCTGTTTGTGTCATCTTTGATTTTTTTCATGAGTGTCTTATAGTTTTCAGAGTAGAGGTCTTTTGTCTCTTTAGGTAGGTTTACTCCCAGGTATTTTATTCTTTTGGATGCTATGGTAAACAGGATTGTTTCCCTAATTTCTCTTTCTGATCTTTCATTGTTAGTACATAGAAATACCATCTATTTCTGTGTATTAATTTTGTATCCTGTGACTTTGCCAAATTCTTAGATGAGCTCTAAGAGTTTTATGATAGAGCCTTTAGGATTCTCTAGGTATAGTATCATGTCATCTGCAAATAGTGATAGTTTTACTTCTTCCTTTCCAATTTGGATTCCTTTTTTTCTTTTACTTCTCTGATTGCTGTGGCTAGGACTTCCAAAACTATGTTGAATAGTACTGGCGAGAGCGGACATCCTTGTCTTGTTCCTGATCTCAGCAGGAATTCTTTCAGCTTTTCACCATTGAGAATGATGTTACCTCTGGGTTTGTCATCTATGGCCTTTATTATGTTGAGGTAGGTTCCCTCTATGCCCACTTTCTGAAGGGTTTTTAATCAGAAATGGGTGTTGGATTTTGTCAAAGGCTTTTTCCACATCTATTGAGAGGATCATATGGTTTTTCTTCTTCAGTTTGTTAATGCAGTGTATCACACTGATGGATTTGTGGATATTGAAGAACCCTTGCATCCCTGGGATAAATCCCACTTGATCATGATGTACAATCCTTTGAATGTATTGTTGGATGTGGTTTGCTAGTATTTTGTTGAGGATTTTTGCATCGATGTTTATCAGCTAAATTGGACTGTAGTTTTCTTTTTTTTCCTGGTATCTTTGTCTGGTTTTGGTATCAGGGTGATGGTGGCCTCCTAGAATGAGTTTGGGAGTATCCCTTCCTCTGCAATTTTTTTGAAATAGTTTCAGAAGGAGAGATGCTAGCTCTTCTCTAAATGTTTGATAGAATTCACCTGTGAAGCCATCTGGTCCTGGACTTTTGTTTGTTGGAAGTTTTTTAAACACAGTTTCAATTTCAGTTATTGTGATTGGTCCACTCATCTTTTCTATTTCATCTTGGTTTAGTCTTGGAAGATTGTACTTTTCTAAGAATTTGTCCATATTTGCTAGGTTTTCTGTTTTATTGGCGTATAGTTGCATAGAGTAGTCTTTTATGATCCTTTGTATTTCTGTGATGTCCGTTGCTACTTCTCCTTTTTCTTTTCTAATTTTATTGATTTGAGTCTTCTCTCTTTTTTGCTTGAGAAGTCTGGCTAAGGGTTTATCAATTTTGTTAATCTTCTCAAAGAACCAGCTTTTCGTTTCGTTGATCTTTTCTATAGTTTTCTTCATTTCTATTTCATTGATTTCTGCTCTGATCGTTATGATTTCTTTCCTTCTACTAACTTTAGGTGTTGTCTGTTCTTCTCCCTCTAGCTGCTTTAGATGTAAAGTTAGCTTGTTTATTTGAGCTTTTTCTTGTTTCCTGAGGTGGGCTTGTAATGCCGTAAACTTTCATCTTAGAACGCCTTTTGCTGTATCCCATAGGTTTTGGAGTATCATATCTTTATCATTTGCTTCTAGGTATTTTTTAATTTCCTCCTTGATTTCTTCAGTGATCCATTGGTTGTTTAGTAGCATGTTGTTTAGTCTCCATGTGTTTGTGGGGTTTTTTGCAGTTTTTTTCTTGTTGTTGGTTTCCAGTCATATAGTGTTGCAGTTGGAAAAGATGCTTGATATGATTTCAATTTTCTTAAAGTTACCAAGGTTTGATTTGTAGCCCAGGATGTGATCAATCTTAGAGAATGTTCCATGTGCACTTGAGAAGAATGTGTATTCTGATGCTTTTGGATGGAATGTCCTATAAATATCTATTAAGTCCATCTGGTCTAATGCTTCATTCAGGGCCTGTTTTTCCTTATTGATTTTCTGTCTGGATGATCTGTCCATTGCTGTAAGTTGGGTGTTAAAAGTCCCCCACTATGATTGTGTTATCATTGATTTGTCCTTTTAAGGTTGTTAGCAGTTGCCTTATATATTGTGGTGAACCTATGTTGGGTGCATAGATATTTCAAATTGTTGTATCTTCTTCTTCTATTGATCCTTTGATCATTAAGTAGTGTCCTTCCTTGTCCCTTAAAACATTTTTCAAAGTCTATTTTGTCCGACATGAGTATTGCTTTTCCACCTTTCTTTTGATTCCCGTTCACATGGAATATTTTCTTCCATCCTCTCACTTTCAATTTGTATGTGTCCCTAGAAGTGAAATGGGTCTCTCAAGGACAGCATATACGTGGGTCTTGTTTTTGTATACATTCAGCCGGTCTGTCTTTTGGTTGAGGCATTTAGTCCATTAACATTTAAGGTAATTATTGATATATATGTTCTTATTGCCATTTTATTAATTTCTTTGGATTTGTTTTTGTTGCTCTTTTTTTCTTTCCTTCTTCTCTTGTTCTCTCCTCTTGTGGTTTGATGACTATCTTTGGTGTTGTATTTGAGTTGATTTTTCTTATTTGTTTGTGTATCAATTGTAGGTTTTTGATTTGCAGTTATTCTGAAGTTTTGATATAAGAGTCTACATACATACAAGATTGTTTTAAGTTGTTGGTCTCTTAATTGCAAGTGCATCTCCAGTGTCCTGCATTTGTACCCACCTGTTCTCAGGATTCCTGATTTTGCTGGCATAATTGTGCATGGAATATTTCATATCTTAACTGTATACATACCTTCACTGGTGAGCCTTGTCATTTGTGGAATTTTTATTTCTGGTTATGGCCTTTTCTTTTCTGCCTAGAGAAGTTCCTTTAGTATTTGTTGTAAGGCTGGTTTAGTGTTGCTGAATTCACTTAGCTTTTGCTTATCTGTGAAGCTGTTGATTTCTCCTTCAAATCTGAATGAGAGTCTTGCTGGGTAAGGTAATCTTGGTTTGAAGTTTTTTCCTTTCATCACGTTAAGTATATCATGTCACTCCCTTCTGGCCTACAGAGTTTCTGCTGAAAAATCTGCTGATAACCTTATCGGGGTTCCCTGTATGCCATTTGTTTCTATTCCCTAGCTCCTTTTAATATTTTCTCTTTGTCTTTAATTTTGGTCAGTTTGATTAATATGTGTCTTGGGGTATTCCTCCTTGGGTTTATTTTATGTGGTAGTCATTGTGCTTCCTGGATTCGAGTGAGTGGTTCCTTTCACATGTTAGGGAAGTTTTTGGCTATTATCTGTTCGAGTATTTTTTCTGTCCCCTTCTCTCTCTTCTCCTTCTGGCCCCCCTATAATACAGATGTTGGTGCATTTAACATTGTCCCAGAGCTCTCTGAGACTCTCTTCATTTGTTTTCAATCTTTTTTCTCTTTTCTGTTCCAAATCTGTAATTTCTGCTAATCTGTCCTCCTACTAATCTGTCCTCCACCTCGCTTATTCATTCTTCTGCCTCCTGTATTCTGCTGTCAGCTGCTTCTAGTGAATTTTTTATTTCAGTTATTGTATTTTGCATCTCTTCTTGTTTAAGTTTTATATCTTGTATCTCTTTGCTCAGTGTTTCCTGTAAGTTACCCATCTTTGCCTCCGGTTTATTTCCAATGTCTTGCATCATCTTCAGCATCAACAGTCTAAAGTCTTTTTCCTGGAGGCTGGGAGTCTTCTGATCACTTAGCTGATTTTCTGGGTTTTTTTCTTTCTCCTTCATCTGAGTTATAGTTCTCTGTCTTTTCATTTTTTATAGGATTTTGTTGTGGTGACCTTTTTACAGATAATAGGGTTGTAGCCTTTCTTACTTCTGGTTTCCACCCCCCTTGTGGCTGAATTTGGTACAGGGGCTTGCTGTAGGCTTCCTGATGGGAGGGTCTGGTGCCTATCCACTGGTAGGTGGAGCTGATTCCTATCCCTCTGGTAGGTGGGGCTTTGTCTCTGGGTGAGATTAGAGGTGGCTGTGTGCCTGGGGGTTCTTTAGGCAGCCTTTTTACTGATAGGTGGGACTGTGATCCCACCTGGATTGTTGTTTGCCCTGGGGCTTCTCAGCAGCTGACTGATGGGTGGGGCCAGATTTTCCCAAAATGGCCACCTCCAGAGAAAGGCATGCTGCTGAATATTCCCGAGAGCTTTGCTTCCAATGTCTTTCCCCCACAACAAGCCACATTCACCCCTTTTTTCCCAGGAGCTCCTCCAAGAACTGCAGTCAGGTTTGACCCAGATTCCTATGGAGACTTTGCTTTGCCCTGGGACCCAGTGTACGTGAAAGTCTGTGTGCGTCCCTTTTTTCTTTCTTTCTTTCTTTTTTTTTTTTTTTTTGTCTTTTTTGCCTTTTCTGGGGCTGCTCCTGCGGCATATGGAGTCTCCCAGGCTAGGGGTCTAATTGGAGCTGTAGCCGCTGGTCTACACCATAGCCACAGCAATGTGGGATCTGAGCCGCATCTGCAACCTACAACACAGCTCACAGCAACACTGGATCCTTAACCCACTGAGCAAGGCCAGGCGTCAAACCCACAACCTCATGGTTCCTAGTCAGATTCATTAACCACTGAGCCACAAAGGGAACTCCTGTGAGCACCTTTTAAGAATGGGGTCTCTGTTTCCCCCAGTCCCATAGAACTCCTGTGCACAAGCCCCACTGGCCTTCAATGCCAGATGCTCCAGGGGCTCTTTCTCCCATTGCCAGATCCCCACACGTGGGAGTTTGATGTGGGGCTCAGAACTCTCACTCCTGTAGGTGAGTCTCTGTGAACCAGTTACTTTCCAGTCTGTGGGGCTTCCCACCCTGGACATGTAGAGTTGCTTATATCACATAATCACCCCTCCTACCTCTTGATGTAGCCTCCTCTTTGTCTTCTGGAGTAGGATATCTTTTTGAAAGTTTCCAGTCCATTTGGTTGAAGATTGCTCAGCATTTAGTTGTAAATTTTGTTGTTATTAGAAGAGAAATTGAGCTCCAGTCCTTCTACTCCACCATCTTAATTCTCTATATTCATTTTCTTAGACTATTCTGAAGAGGAGATTTTTGCCTTTAAAGGTGTTAAGTATTTGCAAGAGTTTTGAATGAAATAAGCAACTTATTAAGGGTTTTACTTTTAAATTCTGTGCTACTTTGTTAGTCAACTATAATAAAAAAAAATTTTTTAATAAAATAACCAAAAAAAAAGTCTGTGCTACTTTTACCACTGTTTAACTCTGTTCATCTTGGTAGGAATTTTTAACTTTTTTTTTTTTGTCTTTTTATGGCCACACCCAGGGCATATGGAGATTCCCAGGCTAGGAGTTGAATTAGAGCTGTAGCTGCTGGCCTACACCACAGCCATTGCAACACCAGATCCAAGCTATGTCTGCAAACTACACCACAGCTCATGACAACACCAGATCTTTAATTCACTGAGCAAGGCCAGAGATCAAACCCACGTCCTCATGTATACTAGTCAGGTTCAATAAACAATGAGCCAAGATAGGAACCCTGCAAGTTTTAACTTTTTAAAAGAAGTTTGACATACTTATATCCCTGATTTCATCCATTAAGATATGCAGTACTCTCATTCCTAATTGAAAGTATTTAAAATAGGTTTTGTGTTTCAGAAGACCAAATCAGAACTAAAATTTAAAGGGTCTTTTTTTTTTTTAAAAAAAAAAGAATCTTAGCTATCTTAAATATGAATTCCAATATGAGTATAAATCTTTCATCTTTTCTATTTCAGAGAAAGCAAACTCTTGGCATCACTGTTCATTATCCTGTCTTCCAAATCAGTCATGTTTATATTCAGAGCGTGATGAAAACACACTGACCCTCTTTGTCCTTCCCGAGCAAAATGTTCATTAGCCTCTTATGAGGGTAAAAGTTAGTAATAAATCATACTTGACAGTCACAAGTGCTTGTTAAGGATTTTGTATACACAGTGGGTTGTGGGGGAGTGGGGTGGGGGGGACTCCAATGCCAAGTCATTCTTACTCATGAAATACTTGATCTAAATTTACTCTTCGTCATGTGTTTTTCCCCATTATCAACAGTAATGTAAACATTGGCTCATGTAACAATGAAACTGGAGGTTCTGTGCTTGGAAATCTGTTGATAACCCATCTTCTAATGACACTCTGAGCCTTTTAAAGAATTATAAAGTCCTCTCTAGGCCAGAAATCATAAACTCAAATGCCTCCATGAGCCAGGCAGTTTATGTAAGAATGCAATGCAGGGCAGCTGCTAGAAAAACAATTATTAATGGCAACTCCCTGGGGACCTCTGTGTCTGAGATGCCATAGATAGTGGAGGGAGCTGAGGCTAAATGGGGAGCATTTATTCTATCTGAATGAGAAAGCATTCCAGCCAGTGGCTGACATGTGGGAAAGTAGGCCTAGTTTGGTTAGATTTTCTTGTTTCCAGGAAAAGCAAGAAATCCCAAGTTTTATGGATTTTTAAAAACACGTTGGAATTCAAGTAAAAGTGTCTTTAAAATTATTGTACAGTCCAAACACAAATGTGGCTGCAGGCTGGATCCAGTTCATGGAGCACCCTATGTGACCTCTGTTCCACATCCATCTCTCATGGAAGCTTCTAGGAGGATTTAAATAAGCCCTGAGTGCTCAGAAAGTACACTCAATGTGTACTAGGGCCCAGAATATACAAAAGCTAAACACAGTCCATCCAAAAGAGGGGCTAGTCTTTTAAATGGTGGCTGTTTCAGAGTTCCCATCATGGTTCAGTGGAAACAAATCTGACTAGTATCCATGAGGACACAGGTTCAATTCCTGGCCTCACTCAGTGGGTTAAGGATCCAGCATTGCCATGAGCTGCGGTGTAGGTCACAGATGAGGCTCTGATCTGGTATTGCTATGGCTATTGTGTAGGCCAGCAGCTATAGCTCCGATTTGACCCCTAGCCTGGGAACTTCCATATACTGCAGGTGCAGCCCTCAAAAGACAAACAAAAAACAAGCAAACAAAAATCTTTAAATGGTGAGCTTCTAATGAGATGGGCTGTTTGGTGAGAGTCGCGCTGCCTCGGTGGGAATCTTGGCACCAGCATTTTCTAACCTCTTTGCCTAACTGTCTTCCTTCGAGAAAGGAAATAATCACATCTACCTCATCAGGTTAGGAGGATTATATGAGACCATGTAGATAAAAGGCTTAGTAGTGCTTTGTTGTTCCTCCTCCTGACATAAGCTCCCTCTTTTCTCACATCCCAGGTTCCTGAGCCCCTTCAACATGATCCTTGGAGGCATTGTGGTGGTACTGGTATTCACGGGCTTTGTGTGGGCAGCCCACAATAAAGACATTCTCCGCCGGCTGAAGAAGCAGTACCCTACGGTGTTTGTCATGGTGGTCATGCTGGCCAGCTACTTCCTCATATCCATGTTTGGGGGAGTCATGGTCTTTGTGTTCGGCATCACTTTCCCTTTGCTGCGTAAGTGAACCAGAGTCTTCCTTTCCTGGTATCATAAAAAAATATAGGGGTGAGGAGTTTCCCCTGTACTAGAACGCAGTGGGTGGTATCTCTGCAGTGCAAGGATACAGGTTCAATCCCTGGCCCAACACAGTGGGTTTAAGGATCTGGCATTTCCATTGCTGTGGTATAGGTCACAGCCGCAGCTTGGATTTGATACCTGGCCCGGGAACTCCATGTGCCACAGGGTGGCCAAAAATGAAGAAAAAAAAATGTGGGCACAATTGTTTAGAGGGAGTTACCTATGCTGATTCAGAGGTGTGTTGGCTGGTCTGCAAACTTATCAGAATTTTATGAAACAGCCAATCAAGTTCTAATAACCCTCAAATTGCACAAAAATGTAGTGGGGCACCTTCTCTGTGCCATTCTTTTGGGGACACAACAGTTAACAAAACAAATACAGATCCAAAGTGCTATAGCAGGAAAGTGGTAGGGCCTGCATTGGACTCCTAGCATACTGAGTCTGGCATAGAAATGAATGTATTTCATTTGGAAGTTAGCTGTTTACTTACTCAGAAGGTCATATTTAGTGTTGAAAGTTTCGGAAGTTGGCCCAGAATATAGATACCAAATACTCCAATTCTGGTGAAGAGGATTAGACATTTTCTAAATTTTACATGCATTCTTTACTGAGATTCCCAAACACGTGAAGCCTGAAATACAGAACAGATAAAATCCAGTCTTATCAATAGAAATCTGATTAAAATTATAGTATATTAAGTGACAGGAACATCCCTTTAACTTTTAATAGCATTTCATTTGTACATCTATTCCACTGAATAAAATCAATCACTTGTTTAGAGTTTTGTTAGATTAAGCCCAGAATATTTACGTATATATCCCACACCTTATTAGATAAAATATGTGAATCTGGGCGTTCCCGTTGTGGCTCAGTGGTTAATGAACCCGACTAGCATCCATGAGAATTTGGGTTCGATCCCTGGCCTCACTCAGTGGGTTAAGGATCCAGTGTTGCCGTGAGCTATCATGTAGGTCGAAGACACAGCTTGGATTGTGTTTGGCTGTGGCTGTGGCGTAGGCCAGCAGTTACAGCTCCAATTGGACCCCTAGCCTGGGAACCTCCATGTGCCGTGGGTGCAGCCCTAAAGAGACAAAAAGACCAAAAAAAAAAAAAAAAAAAAAAAAAAAAGAATACGCATAAGCTCAAAATGAAGGAATGGAAAAAGATATTCCATGCAAATGGAAACCAAAATAGAACAGGGATAGCTATACTCACATTAGACAAAAAAAAAAAAGAGAGAGAGAGAATCTGCAAATTCAAACTTTTGGACATATTCTTCAGGTTTTCCTTATGTACTAAAGGCTTAGTATTTCATTGATTCTGCTTAAGCACACATGGAATAAAACACAGGCCAGTATAACAAAATGTATCACAGGTGGAGAGCCAAGGGTTCAAGTTTCCATTCCTAGACCTTTGGAAACGTGCCATGTTATTTGGACCAGTTATCCTATATGGTCTGTAATTCGCTATCTATAAAGTAAAGAACTTAGATAAGACCAGTGATTCCCACACTTTGGTGCTTGTGAGAATCATCCAGGATGATTTTTTAAAATATAAATTTCCCAGCCACATTCCCTTGGAGATCTCAATTCTTTGGGTCCACAGTGGTGCCCCAAAAACCTGTATTTTTTATTTATTTTTATTTTATTATTATTATTTTGTCTTTTTGCCTTTTCCAGGGCCACTCCCGTGGCATATGGAGATTCCAGGGCTAGGGGTCTAATCAGAGCTGCAGCCACTGGCCTACACCAGAGCCACAGCAACGCGGGATCCGAGCCACGTCTGCAACCTATGCCACAGCTCACAGCAATGCCTGATCCTTAACAACTGAGCAAGGCCAGGGGTTGAACCCAAATTCTCATGTTTCCTAGTCGAATTCGTTAACTACTGAGCCACAATGGGAACTCCAAGAACCTGTATTTTTAGAAAACTCTTCAAATGATTCTGTCCCTTTAGATTGGGAGCCTCCAGAGAACATGCACATGAGTGCCTCTGAAAACAAAGGCTCCAAAATCACCTACGTCAGAATCATCCACAGTGCTTACTGAAATTTTACATTCTGGAGCCCTACGTCAGTCTTCACAGTCTGAATCCAGACTGTGGAGAGTGAGATTTTGTCTATTTAACGGGCTCTCCAGATAATTTGTATATGCACACAAATATGAAAACTGCTGGTATAGATCACCTGGGGTGTCTGTTTAAAATGCAGATGCCCAGGCCTATCCCTTTAAGGTTCAGAAAGTCCAGCAGAGGGGCCAGGGAATCTGTTTCTCAATAAATAAACTCAGGTAATCCTTAATGATCAGACACCTTTGGAGAACACCAGGTTACACAAGGTCCATGAAACCCTTAGCTTTTTACCTAGAAACCTATATCCAACACTGGAAATCTACCCCTTAGGAGGCAGCTTCTAAGAGGATTTCATCAGCATGCCTCTTGCAGGGAACAATATACAGATAATCTCTGCACTGAGCATGAGTTCTTTTCTGGAAAACTTAGTGTTAAGTCAGTTTTTACGTAGGTTGGAATCCCATGATTTGCTTTGAATTTCAGGGCACTTAAATAGCCTCCGAAAGGTAAGGATGTCAGTGTGTGCAGGAAAGAGCGTGGCTGGCTGATTGTGGTCCTTCTTGCTGAATCCACTTGCCGTCATACACAAGGAAAACCTTATGACTTTTCAAAGAGCTTTCTAGAAAGTCTGAGGATCCATGAAGAGACCTGTATTGATTAGAGAACCCGATTGAACTTCTTAATTGAAGTTTTTACAAAAGGGGTGAAGGGGAGAGAGAGAACTGTAGCTGTGGTGCTAATCACATCTCACTTCCCTGTAGTGATGTTTATCCACGCGTCGCTGAGACTCCGGAACCTCAAGAACAAACTGGAGAATAAAATAGAGGGAATCGGTCTGAAGAGGACACCCATGGGCATTGTCCTGGATGCCCTAGAACAGCAGGAAGAAAACATCAGCAAGTTCGCTGACTATATCAGTAAAGTCAATGAGTAAATGGAGCTGACCTGGCGATAGGGTTGCTGCAGAAATCGACGTGCAGTGTGCCCTTGTCCAGACCTATTTTCCGTTTGTGTTTCTGACGTAGGAGGTTCCTGCACCATCCAACCATCCGTGGCAGCGTGCACGTAGTGGCCATGCTGTTCACATCTCTGCTTTTACAGAGAGCAGGCCTCAGAGACTGAAAAAACCACCCTCCTATTGTATCTGAAGTTTCAGGTGTGTTTATGGAAGCTGATAGGAAATGGAGCACACCTATTTTTTTTAAGGGGAATACAAATAAAAGAATCATGGATTGTATAGCAACAATACAGTGATCTTGTGGGAAAAAATTCAATTGTAAAATATTGAGGCAGTATGAGTAAATGAAAAGACTGTTAAAGTAGATGATGTCATGCACTAGCCTGTTTTAATCTGCCCCCCCATCCTCCTCCTCCAAAAAATTTCCTTGTTAGAATTATAATGTGTAGGGTATATATTAGTTTTGTTTTTATTATTACGCTTTTAAAATCAAAGATGATCTCCATCACTTTGATGTGCAGTGGAAGTTGGATAAATCAATTTCTAGTTTGTTTACAAAGCTAGCTGTTTGTGAGAATATTTTGTCAACTTTTTGTCCGTTTTTGAAAGGCTAGTAATGTGTTTGCACTAGCAGGCATTTGTTGCAGACTAAATGCCATCTTCTTTAAGGAGGTTACAGTTCTGTAACCTGTATTATTCTCAATGGTCTTGTTTAAAAAAAAAAAAAGAAAAAATCAAAATAAAACTTGAGTTCTGTTTCTGTTGCACACTTTTTCTTGTTCTAAGGAAAAAAAAGATGTCCACGGTAAATGTTTCCCTTTTTTCTTTATTGTTTAGTTTTTAACTGGAACATTGAGAAAGAAGGAAACAAACGTGCATTTTACTCATTCCTTAGGGCAGAAAGAGGACATGAAGAGCTGATCTTTTGAAATCTGAAAAGCATCTTTAGATGACCGAGCAAAAAGGCTTTTTAAAAAATGGGAACGAGGAGTTCCCGTCGTGGCGCAGTGGTTAACGAATCTGACTAGGAACCATGAGGTTGTGGGTTCAGTCCCTGCCCTTGCTCAGTGGGTTAACGATCCGGCGTTGCCATGAGCTGTGGTGTAGGTCGCAGACACGGCTCAGATCCTGCATTGCTGTGGCTCTGGCGTAGGCCGGCAGCTATAGCTTTGATTAGACCCCTAGCCTGGGAACCTCCATATGCCATGGGAGCGGCCCAAAAATAGCAAAAAGACAAAAAAAAAAAAAAAAAAAAAAAAAAAGAAAATGAGAGTGATGAGCAACTCCTGCAGTTCATAAAAATTTTAGATAATTCTTGGTATCTATAAAAGCCAAGTTTTTTTTTTAAATAAAGCCATTAGAATTAAGATAGCATGAGTTTTTTTTCCTTTACTTTCTTGTACTTACCATGTATTTAGCAATAGGTGATACAAAATGTTTTGCTTGCCAGCTAAGTGATTTCATAGATGAATAGAAAATATTTAGGTTTCCCTTCATTGAATTATGAAGACAGTTGGAGCAGTAGTAATTGAAGAGACTCTGTACCTCCTAGAATAAGTAGCAATGCATATGCCACTCCTGATTTTTCTTGCATTTTAATTCCACAGCCAAACTGCAGCCTTTGTCACTAGCACAGTGACATAACCATGACTTCATACACATGGTCTAGAACTTGTACCCTTAGCAAGCTATCAAGAATAAAATTTATCAAAGGTTTTTTTGGGAGATGAGACTTTATTTACTGCACCTCTGTGTTAAATGTCTGAGAAACTCAGTGACAACTCTATCTATGTACAATGAGGGTGTTCTATACAACAAAATCACTCAGCTTGTGCTTCAAATAGTGTTTAATAAAACTTTAATACTCTATTCATTCCCAGTCAGGGTAAAATCAAATTCTGATGGGATCTTTTTTAAAACCTGACATGGGTTTATACATATTTTAGGCCCATTTTCTACATGGTGAATTCTGCAGACTAAATGTAGCAAATTTAGAGAAAGTGACAATGTGAATGAAAAAATATAGTCATTATAATTACTAATGGTTGGTATTCAATTCTGGAAGGATTATAATATAAAAAGCTAGCATGGTAGTTCTATAAATTGTTTCATTTTAAAAACAAGTTAAAATCTTCATTAAGATGTTTAGGGTGGGAGTGGGTGAATAGAAGAGCAGAGTTCTGTCTTTGGACAAAACCTGTAGACTGAGGCAGTAACTTTGAACTGGAATCATCTTTTCTTTTTGCACATCTAAGAGTAAAGTCCTCTTTCAGGACTATTAACACTTTTTGAAATTCCTGATTTATTTATTAATACTGGTGCTATATAAGCAAACACAAAGGTTTTCCAGAACTTCAACTCCTCTCATTTACATTAGGCTTTTAAACATCTTCAGAGTGCTTTGTCCCATCAGAGTTTACCCTCCTAAATGCAGAGTATGCTAGACATTTTTAAAGTGTTATTTAGTGCAGCCCTTTTAAAACCATCTGGCTTGGGGAGTTCCCATTGTGGCGCAGTGGTTAACGAATCCGACTAGGAACCATGAGGTTGCAGGTTCGGTCCCTGCCCTTGCTCAGTGGGTTAACGATCCGGCGTTGCCGTGACCTGTGGTGTAGGTTGCAGACGCGGCTTGGATCCCGAGTTGCTGTGGCTCTGGCGTAGGCCGGTGGCTACAGCTCCGATTCAACCCCTAGCCTGGGAACCTCCATATGCCGTGGGAGCGGCCCAAGAAATAGCAGCAGCAGCATCAACAACAACAACAACAACAACAAAAAGAGTAAAAATAAATAAATAAATAAATAAAACCATCTGGCTTGGTATACAAGAAAGTTTATAGAAATAGGAAAGTAGGAGAAAACAAAACTCTCAACCTTTGGCTATTCTAAAATTAGTTACTTGATTGAAAACTCTATTTAAATTTGGATACTTTTGTATCCACTAAATTATCTTTAAAAAATGGGGAGTTCCTTTGTGGCTTGGTGGGTTAAGGATCTGGCACTGTCACTACTGTGGCTCTGGTTACTGCAGTGGCACAGGTTTGATGCCTGGCCTGGGAACTTACAAAGGTATGGCAAAAAAAAAAAAAAAAAAAAAAAAAAAAAAAACCATATTTCTTTCCCATGGCTTGTCCTTCCAAATAATGCATTAATTTTGTCCCCATTAAGTCCATTCTCTCCTAGCCTGTTTTGCCTGTGGTGTTACCACCTATGATTTTATAAAAGGAGAACAGAGCCAGGTACTAATTAGTTGCTCAGGTAAAGAAGAGAGAAAAAGCAACAAAGTCTGATTTCCTGATTTCTAAGGTTCACACCACTTCTACACAAAATTTCAGATCTCTGCACCTAGTGACTAGAAGGAATAATTAATGGTTCTAAGAACTTTTTTTTTTTTTTTTTTTTTTTTTTTTAAGGTAGAAAGAACACTGGGGTTGGAGTTTTCTGGAAGATTTTTGTGGAGTCTCTCAGGACATTCTATAGAATGGTCAATGGGAGCAGAAGCATGAGATGTTTTATCAAGAATAATACAAAAAATTTGTGGCAAATAAGACAATTACTAAATTGAGAAGAGGCAACGGAGGGCCTTGAATGAGAGGATAACAAATTTAAATTTAATCCTATGGCTAGTTTCCTTTAGAAGATTTTTGAGAACAAGATCAAGATCATTCACAGACTAAACTTAAATACACACACACACACACACACACACACTCAGCTAAAAACAAAAGCTTAGCAATAACCATATTATTCATAGTTTTTTCCCCTGAAACCAGCATGCTACCTCCCATTGTCTCTATACGTATGGAACAGGGCAGTTTCACATATATGCATGGTTTATTTTCCCTGTTACTTTTTCTGGAAATACTGTTTTCTCCATGTACCGTGGCTTAAGTGTTCTGCTCTTCACAGATACCCCTATCAAAAGTATACCCTAACACACAGGGAAATGGGCAAGAGAGAAAGCTATCAGGATTGGAAACTGGAGCTCACAGCTGATTCTCCAAGAAAAGCTAATTAAAAATTCTCCACTTTCAAAGACTTGGAAGGGCCTGGAGTTCAATTTACCCCTCACCTTTCCATAGAGTGAAACAACGTTTTGTTCCCTTTAAGATACTGTGTGATGAATTACAGCAGAGTAGACATAAGGAGAAGAAAATGGAAATATAATAGTTAGAACTTTTATAGTATTTATTGTTTTTTACCAGGAGAAAGCAATAGTAAAGCAAACATTTATGAAAAAAATTTTTTTTAACTTTGGTTGGAGGACTCTACATTTCATGTAAGTCACTCAAACTGACTGCAAAGTAGAAAAGGTGCAAGATAAAGACTGATATTTTATCTCCTTCCCCCTGCCTTTTCAGCCCCTATCTTGTCTTGAGCCAAGCATTCTGCCTTTCACAAAATACTCCTATCAGATGTTAGCATTGTTCCCAATTCCACCACCTGGATCCAGAAGTACACCGCTGAAATCATCTGCAAGCTCTAATCCAGGAGTCATTACATCAGTTTCTTCTTCTAGATTATTTCATTGCTGCTTATGCCAGTTCTTTTGGCAGTTGCACCTGTGATTTAAGCATTTGAAAAAAAAAAAAAAGGAGAAAAATTAATCTGGATATTCAAGTGTTTTACAGCAAAGATGACAAAATGTACATGTCTCAAAGGGTATAAAATGAATTATAAATCCTAGCCAGAGTCCCCCCACCCAAATCATGATAAAACAACAATAAAAATCAACCACCATGAACTGGGCATTTACTGATGACAGGGACAGATCCAAGGGCTCTGAGCACTCAGTGAAGCTTATCCTATAAACAAGAGGGCAGCTACTGGAATGTGCCTGGTTCAAATCCTAATACTAGCACTTACTAATTGTGTGGTACTGGGCACCAATTTTCTCAGCTATAAACTGACGGTATCTCATCCACAAGGCAACCATAAGGAGTAAATGATACTAGTTAGTAATCAACATTAACACTTCTAAAAAATATTTTTAATTTTATGGCCACACCAATATATGGAATTTCCTGGGCCAAGGATTAAATTACAGCTGTAGCTGCAACCTACAAGGCAAAACCAGATCCTTTTAACCTACTGCACCAGGCCAGGGATTGAATCTGCACCTCTGAAGTGACCCGAGCCACCATAGTCAGATTCTTAACCAACTACACCACAGCAGCAACTCCAACTCTTATTATTAAAGCATTTTCTCACTTCATCTCACAACCACCTTGTCAAGAGGGAACAGGCTCAGAGAAAAATCAATTTGCTTAAGGTCGCAGACAGGGCTAGGAAGTGGAAGAATAGGATTTGAACCCGAGTCTGCCTGATTTCAATATGCATGCCTTAACCACCAAATAAATTCCATTGTAACAATATAAAATATATGTTCTTTTAAATACTGGTCTTTCCTCTTGGAAGCACATTCCTAATGTGAAACACTTAACTAAATTTTAAAATACTATTTGGCAACCCCACCCAAAAGAAAAATAATTATAAAAGAGTAATGTAAGACTGACTGCAAATCAACTCTGAGATTTGTTTCACAGAAACAATTTAAAGATAAAACAAGTTCTTAAAGGGTGTCAAGTGGTGAAACCTTTTAGGAGGAAGAGTCATCCATCCATCCTGGATGTACCTTTCAGAGAATGCTGAGAGAGTTCAAAGGAAGCTAAGAGTTCATATAATAGTGAGTAAAAAGGGATTGGTGGTGTCTCCGCATCGCCAGGATGCCAGTTCAATCTCCGGCCTCTGCACAGTGGGTTAAAGGATCCCATGTTGCCGCAGCTGCGGCTTAGGTTACAACTGTGGCTCAGATTCAGTCCCTGGCCTGGAAACTCACATACCATGGGGAGGCCAAAAAAAAGAAAATGAAAATGTCTCTCCCATTGCCCATGTCCACCTGCCATTTTGATGAACCATTTTGGCCCCATGCTATGGGCCCTCTTCAGCCACTTCTCTCTGCCCACAGCCTTTGGCTAAAAAGGTTTCCCAACATCCTGCCCATGGGAGAACCCTGGATGTGTTGCTACTGTCTACACAGCCTGCAAACCAAAAGGTCCTCCACATGCTTCTGACTCTCTCCCTCCCTAGCGCCAGACTTTTAGGAAGGGAAGGTATGACTATAACTTGGTAGGACTCACCCATGGAGAACACCAATCAACAAAATGGCTGATGCCAGTTGTTTAACCACAAAGCTGCAACAGTCAAAACTGTGTCCTTTGTATCGTTGAATGGAAAAATAGTTTTATAGTATGTTCTTCCTTATATATGTATGGAAGTGTTCCAAATCAATAAAAGTATTTTAAAAATCAAAACATGGCAATGACCCAACATAGTAAACCCAGAGACATATTGACATATTTAAAATATGACCAAGATGGCAGTTGAGATCACTGGGAGAAAGAATGACTCCCTATGGGAATACCCATAGTGGCTCAGCAGAAAGAATCTGATTAGCATCCATGAAGATGCAGGTTTGATCCCTGGCCTTGCTCAGTGTGTTAAGGATCCAGTGTTGCCATGAGCTGTGGTATAGTTTGCAGATGGGACTCAGAACCCATGTTGCTGTGCTTGTGGCGTAGGCCTGTGGCTACAGCACCAATTTGAGCCCTCGCCTAGGAACCTCCATATGCCTCAGGTGCAGCCCTAAAAAGACAAAACAAAGAAACAAAAAAACAAAGAACGAGTCCCTAAACGATCAGTGAGTGGTTAGCTATTTGGCAAAGAAATAAAGCTTCTTGCTTCCTACTTACTTCTAAAATTGAATCCTTTAATTTATAATATGGAATATTTTTTTAAAAACCAAAAGCTGGAGTTCCCGTCGTGGCTCAGTGGAAATGAGGACTAGCATCCATGAGGACATAGGTTCAATCCCTGGCCTCACTGAGTGGGTTAAGGATCCAGCATTGCCATGAGCTGTGGTGTAGGTCACAGATGCAGCTCGGATCCCGAGTTGCTGTGGCTGTGGCATAGGCCAACAGCTCCAGCTGATTCGACCCCTAGCCTGGAAATCTCCAAATGCTGCGGGTGCGACCCTAAAAAGACAAGGAAAAAAAAAAAATCAAGCTAATACTACAAGACTGTTTGATGCCAGTGGAAATGCACATATTCAATAAAATTACTAAAAAATTAAAACCAAAAGCTATAACAGTAGAAAAATAGGCAAATATCTTACTAAGCTTCAGAAAAGCCATTTCTAATAAGCAGAACACAAAAGACAGAAACCAGGAGTTCCCTTGGGGGTCGGTAGATTAAAGTCCAGCATTGTCACTGCTGTGGCATGTATCCAATCCCTGGTGAGGGAGCTTCTATATGCTGTATGCACAGCCAAAACCAAAAAACCAAAACCCAGGAGTCCCTCTTGTGGTGCAGCAGAAACAAATCCGATTAGTGTCCATGAAGATGTGGGTTCAATCCCTGGCCTCGCTCAGTGGGTCAGGGATCCGGCATTGCTGTGAGCTGTGGTGTAGGTTGCAGATGCAGCTCAGATCTGGTGTTGCTGTACTATAGTGTAGGCTGGCTGCCACAGCTCTGATTCAACCCCTAGCCTGGGAACTTTTATATGCCAAGAGTACAGCCCTAAAAAGCAAAACAAACAAACAAAAAACAAGAAACCAAACAAAAAGAAAAGCAATAGGAGTTCCCTCGGGGGAGCAGTTGGTTAATGATTCTGCCTGTCTCTGTGGAGATGCTGGTTCAGTTCCTGGCCCAGTACAGTGGTTAAGGATCCAGCACTGATGCAGCTGTGGTGTAGGTCACAGCTCTGGCTCAGATTTGATTGCTGGCCCCGGACCTTTCAGATGCCACAGGTGTGACCAAAAAAGAAAAAAAAAGAAAAAAAGAAAAACAATAAAGACAGAAACTGTGAAGATCTGATGTAAAAACAGATAGATCTGATATAAAAACATAAAACTTATAAGAAACAAAAATCAACTTGCGGCATTGTTAGGGAGTTCCTCCTTCTCTTGTTAGTTAAAATTAGTTTTTTAAAATTACTCAATGAATTTTATTACATTTATAGTTGTACAATGATCATCACAACCCAATTTAAAATTAGGTTTTTATCTTCTTTTGCCTTTTTAGGGCCGCATCTGTGGCATATGGAGGTTCCCAGGCTAGAGGTCTAGCTGGAGCTACAGTTGCCAGCCTACACCACAGCCACACCAATGTAGGATCTGAGCCATGTCTGTAACCTATACCTCAGCTCATTGCAACACCAGCGAGGCCAAGGATCGAACCCACAACCTCATGGTTCCTAGTCAGATTTGTTTCCGCTGCACCACAATGGGAACTCCTAAAATTGGTTTTTCAAAAAGATGTGTGTGTATATAGCACAAAGGTTGCATATGATGCAGTGGGCCTCGGTGAATTAAATAGTTGCTGCAGATGAGATTTTTATCTCAGTGAAAAGTACAAATACTCATCTGGATGGTAGGTAGTGATCAGACCACAACATTTTTAAAGGTGAAAGGAAATCATACATTTATGAGGGAGGGATAAACCTGTACAAGCCTAATGTTTTTGTTTGGGGCTGGCATCATACTGATTCAGTTATCAACTCAAAGAAAAGTAAATTAGTGAATAAATTCAGTTAGACAAGACAAGGTTTAAAATAGCTAAAAATAGTAAGAACAACACGACAGACTAAAGAAATTGTACAGGAGTCAAATAAGTCATGTAAATGAGTGATAAAGGCCAGGTATCAGGCAGTAGGGCATGGTAGAACTGAGGGAAAACTGCAGAGTCTATTACCTATCTTAAGGGAGAAGCCAATACACTGATCTAGCTGACTTGTGCCATGTACATGTAAGCCCCATGAGGCTGGATTTGATGTTCCAAGTGCTCCCCATATATCTAGATGTTATTTATTTATTTATTGCCTTTTTTTTTTTTTTTTTTTTTAATAGGGCCTCACCCATGGCAGGTGGAGGTTCCCAGGCTAGGGGTCGAATCATTGCTACAGCTGCTGGCCTACACCAGAGCCACAGCAACATGGGATCTGAGCTGCATCTGCAACCTACACCACAGCTCATGGAAATGCCGGATCCTTAACCCACTGAGGGAGGCCAGGGATCGAACCCACAACCTCATGGTTCCTAGTCGGATTTGTTTCCACTGTGCCACGATGGGAACTCCTAGATGTTATTTATTATGTGTTATTCTATAATTTGTACTACACTCAGGTCAAACAAAACAAGCCTGGAGATTAGGTTTATAGTCCACTAGTTTTCAATACATCTTTCTTAAACTGAATTAAATGGGCAACTTTTTGGAGGTGGCAGAAGTTGAGCTAAGCAATTACACAGTCTTTCCTTTCTGCTAGAAACTTCATTTCAAGGATCCCAAGCCAGAAGCATGAGATGAGGAGAGAATCAACATTAAAAGGAAGAAATACAAATTTAAAATATAACTTTACTAGTTTATGAGCTAGAAAACTCAAAAACATTTCCAAGTCTAGGAAAGAAAAAAAGAACTCATGGTTTTTCCTTTAAGAATAAATAATTGTTGTGGCATTCCCACTGTGGCTCAGTCGGTTAAGAACCCAACATAGTGGAGTTCCTGTTGTGGCTCAGTGGTAACAAACCCAACTAGTATCCATGAGGACATCAGGCTTGATCCCTGGCCTTGCTCAGCGTGGTGCAGGCTGGCAGCTGCAGCTCCAATTGAACCCCTAGCCTGGGAACTTCCACATGCCATGGATGTACCCCTAAAAAGACCAAAAACAACAACAACAACAAAAACCGACATAGTGTCTATGAGGATGCCAGTTCAATCTGTGGATTTACTCAGTGGGTTAAGAATCCAGTGTCACCACAAGCTGAGGCATAGGTCACAGATGTGGCTTGGATCCAGTGTTTCTATGGCTCTGCACAGACCTACTGCTTCAGCTCTGGTTCAACCCTAGCCTAAGAACTTCCATCTGCTGCAGGTACAGCCATGAAAAGAAAAATAAAAAGAATAAGTAATTTCTAAGGATGTGTATGGAAATTAATTTTTTAGTTGAGTATCAGTTAGAAAAATAATTACAAGATTTCCCAGTTGGGTTTTTTTTTTTTTCCTTTGGCTGGCTGGAAAGTTTGGTATGCAGAAGTTCCTGGGCCAGGGACTGAACCTGTGCCACTACAATGATCAGAGCCACAACAATGACAACACCAGATATTTAACCCACTGAGCCACCCCAGGACTCCCCCCACATGGATTTTAACTTCATATATGAAAATCCAGGGTTTGGAGATCATCTCTGTCCTCCAACACAAATGGAGGGGGAAAACCCTGTAACCTTTAGTTTTATCTCCTTACAGTGAATATTGCTGTCTCATTTGACCATCCCAAAATAGCCCTTTCTGCTGGGATCTTGTGACATCACCACTGCTGAAGTTTATAGTATTTTACTGAGTCTAAAATACACATTTTGGAGTTCCCATTATGGGTCAGCAGGTAACCCACAGCCATAGCAACGTGGGATCCAAGCTGTGTCTGCAAACCTACACCACAGCTCACGGCAACACCAGATCCCCAACCCAGTGAGCAAATCCAGGGATTAAACCTGCTTCCTCGTGGATAATAGTCGGGTTCATTTCCGCTGAGCCACAACAGGAACTCCTCCAGGGGCCACCTTTAATGCAGATTTTTATTTTATTTTATTTTATTTTTAATGCACATTTTTAAAAGACTACTCTTTATTCTTTTCAGACTAATGTTATTTTCTAACTGTGTAGCCACAAAGGCTACTTGGATTTTCTTTGAGGACTGGTTACAGAGTGACAGCGCTGGTTTCTCTCAAAATAACACCCTGATCCACCCTCTACAGAGGTCTGGCAGCCTGGAGAAGAGCAGGTTGATATTGTGCCCAAGGGCAGGCAGAGGACTCTTGCCTGATTTTATGTAACCTTTGATGTTCTCACCCTGGCCCCTTCCCCAGGAAGAATCAGAGTCCCTCTAAATCACAGTTCAAAGTCCTCTTCAATTTTGAGGAATGAAATGTTGTCAATTCTGTATTACTACAAGATGGGAATAAGGACATACATACATGTATATGAGAATAATTAATTATTTTAAAATATAAAGCTCTTTAAAGCAGAAAAAGAACTAGGTTATATGAAAAATTTTTTAAATATCTTGAAAAAACTCTCCATCTATATGAAGAAATAATACACTATTTTGTCAATGTAATATCTTGGCTAAATTACACATTAGATTTTACTTTATTCTATTCTATTTTGGCCACACCATGGCATATGGAAGTTCCTGGGTCAGGAATCGATTCTGAGCTACAGCTTTGACCTACCTCACAGCTGCAGCAACCTCAGATCCTTAATCCACTGTGCACAGTGGGAACTCTCAAGGCTTTAAAATAATACAGTTAATTACCTATTACCTATGACTTTTGGATACACACCTTTCAGCCTCCATAAATGCCCTCATAGTAATGACCATAAAAAATTATTTCTATGGCTGCAAGGAATAAAACATTTTCACCTATCAGCAGCAGTAATAGTGAGCCATAGTCAATATGGCAACTGAAATAGTAAAATATTTTAAAGCTCCATTCATTTATGGAGACACTAATCTGAAGTTTATTATTGTCTGTCTGCTAAAAAAAAAAGAATATAATTGCAGTTTTAGGTAGTCTCCATTCATCTACCAAAAAAAGAATCGAACATTCTAAAAGTACTGTGGAAGCACCCATCTACCAAGGACTGGCCTAATTTGGCCTCATTCTTACCTATTCCTGCATGAGGTTCCTGGGATCCCTGCTTGTCAGCTCTATGTGGATAGGATGAATAAATCTGACAGTTTCCTTTTTTTCTTTTTGGCCTGGATGGTGGCATGCAAAAGTTCCTGGGCCAGTGTTGGAACCTGCACACAGCACTGATCCAAGCTGCTGTAGTGACAACAGCCAGATCCCCAACCTGCTGTACCACAAGGAAACTCCTCAGCTTCCTCTTTTTACAAGACGGGGAGAATCATACCTACCTTATAGGATTGTTAAGGTGATTTTAAGTATTAATTTATATAATGAATTTGACCCACAATAAGTGCTCAATAAATGTTAGTTAGCTGTTAGTGTCACTGTTACAGAAGTTATAGAGATGTGTGTAATTTAGATCTATGGGTAATGCTGATGGGATTCCCTCAGTTCCAGTTAGTGAGAATCTCTTGGTATTAAAAGAACAGGGAATAGAGTGAAGAGATGGTGAACATACACCACAGTAAACATTTCTCCTTCTTCTTACTTACAGGTTTAAGATAGGCGATGTTGCTGTGACGAATGTCATTCAAGAGCTGATCTCTGGGCGTGATTTCCACCAATGGGGGTGGCCTATTTCTCGGCACCGGTTTGAGCGTTTTGATCACATCTTTGAGGTTGGTTTTCTCAGGTGGTTCTCTGGCTTCCGGCATCCGTGATTTGCGCTGGATCCTCTTGAGCTTCACCACGCGGAAGGAGTCGGGGTCCGTCCTGTATTTCGGAGGCTGCGCTGGTTTTGTCATTACTTCATTTCGTCGACTGAAGGGGGCTGTCTGGGGATGGAGAGATTTAGGAGGAGGAGGTTGGAGGAACTCCTGCATCTGGGAATCGGGCATTGGTCCTCCCACCATCTCCCACATCCCAGGGGGCAGACCCAACCCGTTCTCCAACATGGCTATCAACTTCTTCTGCTCTTTGAGTTGCTGCTGTTTTTGTTCTTCTTGTCTTTTCTGCCTTTGTTTATCCTGATTCCTGGTGAGCAGATTGGTTACCACCATTCTGGGACCTGGAAGCTCAAAATGGTACCCCATCTTCAGAAGAGTGGTGTTTGCCTTCAAAAGCCTGGATATTTCCATTTCAGCATGATGGCCCAACATATGCCTTTGATTGTGAAACCGAAGTTCGGTGAGGGTCTCATTAAACTGGAGACACCTCATGATGGCCACGATTCCCTTGCCTGTGATGAAGTTGGACTCGATGTTGAGGGTGGTAATGCTCCGATTTTCACGCAGCATGTTAGCCAAGGCAAAAGCCACGTTCTCATCCGCACCCACATTGGCTAAACTGAAGGTTTTGATGTGTTTGTTTTTCTTCATCGCGTTGACAAAGTCCAATAACATTTCTTTGGGGATGTTTTCAATGTTGTTCAGGTTGAGTTCCTTCATGTCAGGGTCATTTTGTCTCACTCGCCTCAAGCTCCCATCCAGTTCTGTTTGGTTTCCAGAAGGCCGAGCACTTACTTTCAAAAAACTGGTATCTAGAGCCAGCTTCTTGGGATCTAATTTTGATATCTTTTTCTCAAATTTTTCTTGGGCCTCTGGTCTGTCTTTCTGTTCTTCAAATGCTTTATTAGGGACCTGCTGGCAGTTGCTCTCACCATTTCTGATTGGCTCCTTCACCTCACCTTCCTCTTCTCCTTTTGTTTTTTCATCACTCTCATCACCCTCATCTTCTTCATCTTCTGCATCATCTTCTTCATCGTCTTCATCATCTTCATTATCTTCATCATCATCATTTGTTTCTTGTTCATTGTCACTGCTCTTTGATTCTCGTTTATGTGCAGCAATTTCATTATTGAGCTTTTCCTTTAAATACTGGGACATATTTTTATTACCTTTGTCTATTTCTTTGCGCTGCTCTTGAGGTTTTTCCTAAAAGAGAAGTTACAATACATAGCAGTGAAGAAATATGAAGTAGATATATGAAGCAGAGCAATCTCTCCTGGAGGTAATAAAAAGATTTATTACTAAGTGAAAAAAGTAAGCAAATAAGCTGTATGTACTGTATTCCATTTGTATGTGTGTGTATTTATGTGTGTATATTGGTATATGTATACTGATATTACACACAAACCTCATGTAAAGGCTTATAAACATTTAGAAAAAAGTCTGTTGTAGTGTTTGCCAGATTAGTCTTAGTATCTTAAGAGAACTGAGAAAGGGAAAGATTGGAGAGATTTTCAGATTTTACGTTATGTAACTTTAGAAAGTTTGATTTTTTTTTTTTTTGTCTTTTGTCTTTTTAGGGTCGTACCCACGGCATATGGAGGTTCCCAGGCTAGGGATCGAATCAGAGCTACAACTGCCAGCCTATGCCACAGCCACAACAATGCCAGATCCAAGCCTGTCTGTGACCTACACCACAGTTCACAGCAATGCCAGATCCTTAAGCCACTGAGGGAGGCCAGGGATCGAACCCAAAACCTCATGGTTCCTAGTTGGATTCGATTCTGCTGCACCACGACTGGAACTCCAAAAGTCTGAATTTTTTAAAAGAAAGTACACATACTAGTTTTGCCAGCAAATACAACCAAAATAAAGATAAATTTTTATAGGCATACACACCCACACATACACACATTTTTGGTTGAGTTTTTCTCATCCCATGTATTAAAATAAAACCTAGTAAATTTTGTTTTCAGACACTCAAAGATGGTGTTCAATTCCAGAAAGTTAAAAGTTGTTTGTTTTGAAAATCTTATGGAGTCATTTATCCATTCATTGAACTCTTTGTTTTGTATAGAACTGAATGGGCATCTTTATGTTCAGTAGTTCTGGGTTCAATATTCAATAGCTCTGCATTACACAATAATTACCTTACTGTCCTAACCAAAATTCACATATCAATTTGTTTGCCAATCTAATATAATGTGTACAACAAAATATGAAGAAACGAGATGTTGTGGAAAAATTAGAGCAGTTTGATATTTTGGGACATACCAAAACCCTTAACTTTGTCTGCTCAGCTCTGTAAAAACTGCCCTGGATAGTCCAGGTTCAGATTTCTAGTCCAGTTCCTCCATATGGAAAGTGTCTAGGAGGCAGAGCCAGTTACAAAAGGACACAGGATTTTCAGATACTTAAAAACACAGCTTAGTCTGGGAAGGAAAATAATCATCTATTATCAATAATGTTTATTACATGTTTGCACATCAATTACACACTTTCCCATAAAGTATGTGTACTGCATAGGTATCATTTTAAAAGCTGGTGTAGTTTGAGGAGTTCCTGTCATGCCTTAGTGGAAACAAATCTGCTAGGATCCATGAGGACACAGGTTGAATCCCTGGCCTAGCTTCTGGCATTGCCGTGAGCTGTGGTGTAAGTTGCAGATGTGGCTCGGATCTGGTGTTTCTGTGGCTGTGCTGTAGGCCGGCAGCTGTAGCTCCGATTCAGCCCCTAGCCTGGGAACCTCCATATGGCTGCAGGTGAGGCCTAAAAAGACATGTGTGTGTGTGTGTGTGTGTTTAGCAGTTTGACACAAGTGTTTTCTGAGCAGAAACTTGATCTTAGGGAGACAAAATGAGTAAAGGGGATCAAGTGTGTGGTGACGGAAACTAAATTTTTGGTGCTGAGTATGCTATAGGGTATATAGAAGTATAAATATAATGTTGTACACATCAAACTTATATAATATTATAAACCAATGTTATCTCAATTAAAAATAAACCTAAAATTAAAAAAAATGGCTTGATTTTACGGCTCATAAGATTACAGTACAACTTGAATTAACACCACACCTGAACTACCTAAAGCCTTCATCGCTGCATTTCTCATTTGAGTCAGGAGGGGGAGCCAACTATCAAGCTGTTTATACTAAAATGATGAGCAAGTGGTAAAAGTACCCTTTTCTTTTTAATCTCTAACATTGGTGTTCATACAGAATTGGCTTTTACTCTCATTGTAAAATGTCTGCAGATTGTACCTTACCCTTTAACCTGACCAAGCCAGCAACTTATTTTCTTCAGTGCTATACTTGTTTAAACTCTCCTGACCAGGAAACCTGTTTAGAACTTTCCTTAAGTTACAGCCAGTGTGACCATAATGTCACAAGATGGATCTCTATCATTAGGCATGACTAAAAGAGACTTTACCTATGGGAATCTCTGTCTTCTTTTTGCTAAGTCCTTTTAAAGTGAGACATTAATGATTATTGCTGATATACAAGTTCATTGATTGAACCACAGTTCTTGTTTTCATGTAAGAACATATTTAAAGAAAGAACTCTCTTTAAAACAGAGTTCTTAATAGCATCACCATCTAAATTCATCACTGATATCCAAGGCACCGTGGTGATACTGGATTTTTCTTGTTATTTGACTTAGTTTAATCGCAGGGTGTGTGACTGGACTTCAGGATCTGTATCACCCTTGAGATTAAATGTGAACTATCTATGCGTGTGCCAGAAAGAGAGGACACGGAGCTTTCTTTGGCTTATTAAAGGGAACTGTGAGCCAAAAAGCAATAAGGACAAACGTCTCTGGGTTATGAATTAATTCATTAAGTATCATGTCTACAGAATAGAGGCTTTCCTGCACAAGAAACCCCCTAGTGATTTTTTAAAAAGAGATATTAACAAGAAGTTACTACTTTTTCCTCCCAATTATATCATGTAAGTATTTTACAGAGTTTTGATCCAGTGTAAGATTAAATATTCTGATTTATCTATAAAGGTCGACAAGACGAAACATAGAGTCTTGAGGAATAACAGTCACAATATGAAAACGTGCCAGCCCAGCAATGAGCAGCCATTTCTCCTTTGTACACAAATCCCCGGTTACCTCAGATGGCACAAAGGTGACAGGAACCCGTTCGTCTTCCAGCATGCGCCTGGACGCCTTTTGCCAATACATATAATCAACGAGAGATTTATGGTCGAAGTTTCCTGTTGGTGGCTTGTCGGTCTGATCCTTCTGAATCATTCCCACAGGAAGCCTGGGGTCAGGGGCCATCACGTCCATTTCCGACTGCAGTTCTTTGAGCTCTTCTGGGGACAAGTTGGCCAAGATTTCATCTTCGTCAATCTCCCTGTCAAAGGGTTCTTCTTGATCTGAATTCCTGCTGTGCTCTGACATGATTCTTTTCTATACTTTTCTATCTTACTAGAAAAGGAAAAATAATCAAAGAAGTTTTTTTTTAAAAAATTCTCAAGAAGTCCCCCCAGGTCAATAACACCTTGAGAGATGTTTTCCCCCAAGAACCCCAGTGGTGCTTGCAGAGCTTCTGAGAGTGACTGCAGCTAAGCTCATGCCATAACTATATTAAGCAGGGCTTGGCTGGAGAGGCTCAATTTATGGAACTACTATGCGCCTCTCTTTTCGGCAACTTGAGTCAGCTGTGCAAATCCATCTGACATTTCAGTACAGCTGCTTGGGTTCACCAGTGAGGAATAGGTCTACAGAATCTCTGCAGGAATAAAATTAATTCTCTTCCTATGTCCTCTCACACTGTCCCACACCAAATTCATGCAGCCCATACACACATACCCCAATACTGCAGGGGAGACCACTTTTTTTATTGAAATGATTAAAACAACTTACAATATTTCAGGAGGAAAATCCAAATGGCGACCTGAGTTCCACTGAAGTGAAAAATTCTTATGAAGGTGGAAATCAGGCTTTCAGGGCTTGCCTCTTCACTACAGTGAGACTCTGGAAGCAAATAAACCTGCGCAGAGCCAAGCAGAGATCTGGCTATCCTACTCACCTGCTGCGTAAACTGAACCTTTGCAAGATGTCCTTATTTGCATCTAGATCCTGTGATCTAACAGGTAGGGAAAAGCAGCACTTGAATTTCCACTAGGAGTGAGGAGTTTAGTATTTTAAATAATTTGTTTTTCTTATTAAGCATCCATTAAGCCAGGATAAAAATTTAAATGGATCTAAATTCAAATGCAAAAACAAACTCAAACCATTAAAATACGGGAAGAAATTATGAAATGATTTTTTACACTACTTCAGAGAACAATATGGCAATACGTATCCAGATAAGAAACCTACTATTCTTTGACTAAGCATTCCACTTTGAGGAATATATCCTTCAGATATATTCCCATTTAAGTGAAATGATAGGTACACAAGATTATTCAATATAGCAAACTACAAAACTGTGTACTGTATGCTATTATTTGTGTGATAAAGTGTAAAAAGAATGATGAATATACAAATTTTATCAACACAACAGATTCTTGGAAATATGCACAAGAAACCAGTAACACTGGATGCTACTAGAGAGAGAAATGGGCTATCTGGGAGACAGGGCTAGGAAGACTTTGTTATTCCATATCCTTTCATAGTTATCAAATTTGGGGACTTAAAATGACAATTCAAAAATGCACATTTATTGTGTAAAACTTGGGATGGCACAGGAAAGCATAAAGAAAATAAAAGTTTCCCCTTATTGTACCACTAATTAACATTTTATCATTCCAGTTAGTCCTTTCTTCTAGGCATATGAATTCAATAATCTTTTGTCATCTGTTTTTTAACTTACAAAATTACATTGTTCCCCCCCCAGGCTATATAGAGTATATTCTACTACCACATAATTTTCTTTTTTTGGCTGTACCCACAGCATGTCAAGATTCTTGGGCCAGGGAGAGAACCCAAACCACAGCAGCGACCCAAGCTGCTACAGTGACAAGGCTGGATTTTTAACCCACTGCTCCATAAGACAACTCCTCTACTATCACATAATTTTTTTTCTCTACTATTACATAATTTTTAATAGCTCCCTCTTAAGATTCTTGATACCTGAAGTACCATAATTTATGTAACCAGTCTCCAATCATTGGATATTTGAACTGTTTTCAATGCTCACAAGCTTCTGGAAAAATATCCCTGTAGTGAAATATTTATACACACGCAAGTTCTTTCTTTGGGATAGATTGAATACATTCCAAGAAGTTAAATTGCTGGGTCAAAGAATGTAAAGAAATTATAGGCTTTTCCCAGGTATGGCTAAGCAATCCCTCAATATTATCATCATTATTTTTTATTCTTAGCTATTTTTCTTCTTAGTTGTGCAACCATCATTACAACCCAATTTTACAACACCTCAATATTATTATAAACCATCCCCGACCCATATATATTGAATTACTTACAAATTATATACATTATTACTCTAATATATAAAATGTATATCAAATATATCCTTCATTATATTGTATTTATGGTATTTATAAATACAAATGAATTTGAATTTATATATCTACATAACAAAACAGGCAAAAAATTAATTTTGAAGTTTTCAATGGACATTTGAATATTTTTTCCTACCCCAGGGGTTTATTTTGAACGCCCCACAATTGGCAGCCTTTTCATATTTTCATATACACGGGTAATTATTTTCCAGAAAAATATTACCAATTTACTTGAATGGTCATTTTGAAAGAAAACAGATGCATAGTTGGCCTCTCCTTTGTGGGGACTTCCTTTCATCCTGGTCCTATAAAAGAGAAGTAAAACCTTGGACTCAGTGGGCAGAAAGGTAGAGCAACCATTTCACAGACAACCAATTTGCAGACCATCATTTTATAGACTTAGTTTGCAAAACAATGGTCTAAATAGACTAGATCTGGAGTTCCCATTGTGGCTCAGCGATAATGAACCCAACTAGAACCCATGAGGATGTGGGTTCCAACTCTGGCTTCGATCAGTGGATTAAAGATCCAGCATTGCCATGAGCTGTGGTGTAGGTTCCAGAGGCAGCTCGGATCTGGCATTGCTGTGGTTGTGGTGTAGGCTGGGAACTTTCATATGCCACAAGTGTAGCCCTAAAAAGAAAAAAACAAAACAAATTAAAAGCTTGACCAAAAAGAGTTTTGTGTTCAATGAGGTTTGGAAATGTATTAATTATGCGTAAGTATTTTAGAGATTTGTAAAGCACATGAACACTTAGAAACAGAAATCATACGTGAAAAAAATCCAATTGTTTACCCAATATTCTTCAACCTTAGTTAATTGGTGCTTTTTTTATTTTAGAAATCACTAATATCCTGTGTCATTACTTTCCAAAATTCATACTTTGGGAAATAGTGGTATAAATATAAAAGTGGAAGATCTAGAATCAGTCTACTGGATTCAAATCTCAGCTCTGCTCCTTGGTAACTGTGTAATATTAGGCAGCTTCCTTAACTCATATTCCTTATCATATAATAGAGATATGAGAGTATTATTTCTTTTTTTGTATCTTTTAGGACCACATTCATGGAATATCAAAGTTCCCAGGCTAGGGGTCAAATTGGAGCTGCAGCTACTGGCCTACACCACAGCCACAGCAACATGGGATCGAAGCTGCATCTGTGACCTGCAACACAGCTCATAGCAACACCAGATCCTTAACCCATGAGCGAGGCCAGGGATCTAACCTGCATCCTCATGGATACTAGTTGGGTTTGTGACCACTGAGCCACGACAGGAACTCCTGAGAGTAATATTTCTATATGTAATTATTGAGAGAACTAAATGAGAAAACAGGTATTGATAGAGATAGAGATACATAAATTACTACATTAATACATGTTAAATATTACTAGTCTCATTTTTCATGGATAACCACAAAAATACTTAAAGAAAAACAAAGGCAATTGTAAAATTCATACATTTTATAAGTCACTTCCATGGTAAAAACAATTATATTAATGACAATAAACAGAAGGTCTAAAAATCTTGTTCTTACAGACATCAACTCAGAGTCTTTTAAATGGAATTTAGTATAAAGAAAATAGCAGACCACCATTTGCATGCAAGTGTGAAGCTGTCCTGAGAAAATGATCTGAATTATGACTTGTAAGCTTTCAGATTCAAATTCTATTCTGGTGATCCAATGTTTCTGATTATCATGCAGATTTAGAAATTTCTGTGAGGGGCACTGCTTCAGCTCACTTCCGTCTTACTGAATGAGTTTAGGAAATGGGCACATCTCTCCCAGCTGCTTCCACTATGCATTTCATCCGTATGCTGACAGGGAGGCTTTTGCTGGTGTAATTAGCCTCATTTGATGCACAGATGATTTAGTCATGCTTTCTACTAATGATGTTCTGCTGCTGCCACCTCAGCAGCTTCTCACATCAGAATCCAGCTACGATGCCAAGAGAAAAAAACAAGCTGTAGGATAATCGATTGACTTTGAGAGCCAGAGGGGGCATCATAGATTAGAATCTCTGGTGGAGGTTTATTAAGAACGTGGATGCCCTGAGACCTCCACCTGCACCCCCAGAAGCTACTAAATCAGAATTCTCAGGTTTGGATCCAAGAATCTCTATTTTTTGAAAGCTCTCCAGGAGACTGTGATGTATAAGTAAGGGAATCACAGCACTATTGCAAGCCACTCATTTTAAAGATCAGCCTCAGAGACCTTAAGAAACTTTGCATTTGCACCCTCAATTATGGCATCTTGGCATACTGAGGTTGTTTTTTGTTTTTTTCCTTTTTCAGCTGTACCTGTGGCATATAGAAGTTCGTGGTCCAAGGACTGACTCTGAACTGTAGCTGTGACCTATGTCCCAGCTGCAGCAACTCCAGATCCTTAACCATCTGTGCCACAGTGGTAACTCCCATATTGAATATTTCAAACTAAAGGAATAAGAGCAGGGCTAAGAAGGATTTTTTGAACTTATTCATCCCTATTGCAGGTCATAAGACTTTCCTACGATAGGAGCATTCTTATCCTTAAAGACAGAGGGACCAAGATGAATCCTAACATATAGGCCTTGCTCATCTTCTTCTAGTTTACTAATTTGCTCATACACTTCTGTCTTGTCACATTTTCCCATGTCTTTCCATTCTTCCAATCAAACCTAGTATAAAAACAGTTAAGTTTAGGGAGTTCCCTTGTGGTGCAGTGGATTAAGTATCCAGCATTGTCACTGTGAAACCAAGCAGGGCCTTGTGGGCTCCTGGGCACACAAGCCTTTCCATGTCCCCCATTTCTTCTTTTTAGGGAAGAAACTTCAGCCTCCATGACCTTTCCTGAGTTCCAAAGGGCAGATTCAAACAGTTGCTAGTCAGGGAAGGGAAGGGATGCAGAGACCAGAGAGGAGCAGTCAAGAGACAATAGTGCAGCTTTGGGGCAGGGTCCTGGTCCCTCCTCAAGGAATATAGGTAACAATATCTTTGAGTTCTTCTGCAGACCTACCCCTACAAAAAAATGGAAGATGTAAATGAAGCATTCTTTATTTCAGAAAGAAGACCACCAGACCACTGAACACCAGCTTTAAAAACAATGCAAACTTGCTTCTACCCTGATCCTTATCTGTGGCACTATTTTTCACTCCCCAAACTGTAAAACCATCTCCCAATCTCTTCTAAGGGAGGACACAGTCTTTAAGGTATTAGCCTGCTGTGACCCTCCTTTGCCTGGCAAAGCAATAAAGCTATTTTTTCTTCTTCACCCAAAACTCTGCCTCCTCCACATTTCTATTTGGCTCCAGTGAGCAGAAGCCAAGTTATGGCAACAACTGCAGTGGCTTGGGTCAGTGCTGTGGTGTGGGTTCAATCTCTGGCCTGGAAGCTTGCACAGGCCATAGGCACAGCCAAAAAATCAAACCAAACCAAACCAAACCAACCAACCAACCAACAACAACAACAAAAAAACGTTCAAGTTTAAGGAGTTCCCATTGTGGCTCAGCAGTAACGAATCTGACTTGTGTCCATGAGGATGCGGGTTCAATTCCTGACCTTGCTCAGTGGATTAAGGATCTGGCATTGCTGTGGCTGTGGTGTAGGCTGGCAGGTACAGCTCCAATTTGACCCCTAGCCTGGGAACTTCCATATGCCGCAGGTGCGGCCCTAAAACAACAACAACGAAAAAACCACTCCAGTTTAACCTTTCTTGGGGGGGGTCTTCATTTTCTTGCGACACACATGCAACACGTGTGTTAAGTAAATGTGTACACTTTTCTCTTGTGACTCAGTCTTCTGTCAGTCCCATTGACAGGGACGCAGCTGGAAAACCCAGAGGGGAGCAGGAAAAAGAATTTTTTCCTCCCCTGTCCTGGGCAGGTCAACATCTGGGCCTCATTACTTCATCTAGATAAAAGTGGGATGGTACATTTATACTTGTGTTATAGGATTTTTGAATAAAAACTAAATGACATAATCCGCATTAAATGCTTATTCAACATTAGGTATATTCTTATCTTTTCACAAAGAAATTAATTGTGTGACTATTTTCTGTCTGGTACCTAGCAAATATTGTTCAAGACAGAAGTACATGGCTTTTCAATTTTATTCTTTCCAAGACAGCATGTAAAACACACTTTATTTTTTTATTTTTATTTTTTGTCTTTTTAGGGCTGCACCCAGAGTTATATGGAGGTTCCCAGGCTAGGGGTCAAATCGGAGCTGTAGCTGCTAGCCTACACCACAGCTCAAAGCAATGCCCGATCCTTAATCCACTGAGGAGGGCCAGGGATCGAACCCATGTCCTCATGGATGCTAGTCAGATTTGTTTCTGCTGAGCCACGACAGGAACTCCTAAAACACATTTAAAAGAAATATTTAGGAGTTCCCGTTGTGGCTCAGTGGTTCAAGAACCTGACTAGAATCCATGAGGATGAAAGTTTGATCCCTAGCCTTGCTCAGTGGATAAAGGATTTGGTGTTGCTGTGAGCTGCGGTGTAGGTTGCTGAATCGGCTCGGATCTGGCGTTGCTGTAGCTGTGGTGTACGCCAGCGGCTACAGCTCCAATTCGACCTCTAGCCTGGGAACTTCCATGTGCCGTGGGTATAGCCCCAAAAGGACAGAAAAGAAAGAAAGAAAGAAAGAAAGAAATGTTCAAAGCTTGATACATTTATGAAAATCCTTAACAGTAAGAGGAAGCACTTTTTCCTTAGATCTATTCCTTTTTCCACCCCCATCTTCATTCAGGAGAGGGAAGATGGTGAATAAGCCATCTCTTTCATCAGCTCCAAACACTAACTATAAATGGACACAACTTCTATAAATGGTTCCCAAATGTTACTAAATAAATCAGTTCTGTCCTGTTTGTGGCATGCTCTTCTCTTATGCAATTCCATTTGGGTCACCATGACTCTGCTCACTGGCTGCAGGTTGCCTGAAGACTTTGGGAGTGTGAAATAAATGCCTAGCTCTCTCCTCAAATTTCCCTGACCCATGGCTGCATTACCTCAGAAGGCGCTCTTGCATTTTTGAAGCAATTGCTTCCCTAGAGTCAAAATGCCCAGCCTGTCTTTTGCTCTTACTAGACCTGAGTAGAGTGAATTACAAGTAGATGTTTACTACTTTGGCTTTATAAGCTTTCTCACAATTCTTATTCAATTGATTTGATTTTGGCTTAATTTCAAAGGTAAATTTATTCTATTACTTCGGAAGGTATGAGGATGTTCTTACGCTATTACTACTAATATTACTACTTCACTAAATATAGCTGGTACTAACAATATTGCTATTACCATCACCACCACTGCTACTAGTACAGCTACTACCGATATTACTACTGCTGCTACAATTACTAGCACTGTTGCTATTATTACCATTAGTATGACAGTCTACTGCTATAACTACTGCTATTAATTTTAAGGCCACATTGCCAACATTTTTTAATATTGCTACGACAGTGTTAAGTGCTTTATCCATAATATGTCAGTTTCATCACACACAATCTTGAATGGTGGATACTTTTATTATTTACCTCCTTTTACATACATTAAAACTGAAATATAGGCCATTGAGCTAAGGACTGCCTCCAAATTGGGGGCTCTTAATCCCTGTCCTCTATTAACTTTCTCAGTCCAGCATAAATGGCATCTCACATATCTAAAAGACTGGAATCACATAGCAGGGGAAGCAGCTGCTTTGTTTGTTGACGAAAGTAAGAAATGAGGAAGAGTTCCCCTTGTGGCTTAGTGGAAACAAACCAACTTGTACCCATGAGGACACAGGTTCCACCCCTGGCCTCGCTCAGTGGGTTGAGGATCCAGCATTGCCGTGAGCTGTAGGGTGGGTCACAGATGTGGCTCGGATCACATGTTGCAGTGGCTGTGGCGTAGGCCAGCAGCTGCAGCTCTGATTCGACCCCTAGCCTAGGAACATCCATAAGCCACAGGTGCAGCCCTTAAAAAAAAGGAAGGGAGGGAGGGAGAGAGATAGAAAAGAAAGCAAGAAGGAGGAAGGAAGGGAGGAAGGAAGGGAGGCTGAAAATTGGTAGATTCAAGTAATGTAATCACCAAGAGCTGTGCTATCATTAAACACCTATTGAAAATGTTAAGACATCATAAAAGGATTCTTGGATCAAATTGGTCTGGAGAATGCTGCCTTCAAGTAATTTAGAGATATTTCTTAACCACAAAGTTTTGAACATGCCAACGAGAACTGTGCATTTTTAAATTGAGAAATCAGTCAGTCTTCTGAACTGATGACCACAAACAGCTTTTTACCGCACAACATAAGAGTCATGTTCCTCAGAACACATTTTGTGAAATCATGATCTAACAAAGTCAAAGAAAATAATATATCTTAAGAGTTTACATAGAAAAAAGACTGGAAGGAAATACTCTAAAATGTTACAACTCTAAGTGGAGGGATTACAGATGATTTTTCTTTTCTTTTCTTTTCTTTTTGGATCCAGCTTTTTTTCTATGTCCAGAAAACCAAATGGATGCTACTTTCTTTTAAAAACAGAAAATAACCCCAGATCACCTTTAAATCAATTTCAGAATAATTGCTTTAATTTCCTTACTAACTTGGACTATGAACATCCTGCTGTAACAGAGGAAAAATAAATGCAGGTCTAATCAGATTTGCAGAGCAAATACTGTCACCCTTAAAACTTCACCATCTTTTAAAACAACTCATTCTTAGTTTTCTATGACATTTGGAAACACAGCAGGCAAATGCCAAGTCTTTCTTTTTGGATACCTCATGAATATGATATTTCCCAATTACTTTGACAAAGGTTCGAATTATCAAAGGCAGAGATATCAAACTACTTAAAAACAAAGCAAGCCTAAGATTTCTTTCTTTCTTTTTTTTGGGGGGGCCACAACTGTGGCATATGGAGGTTCCCAGGCTAAGGCGTTGATCCAAGCTATGTCTGTGACCTAAACTGCAGCTCACAGCAATGCCGGATCCTTAACCCACTGAGTGAGGCCAGGAATCGAACCTGCATCCTCGTGGATACTAGCCAGATTCGTTTCTCCTGAGCCATGATGGGATCTCCTCTTTTTATTTCTTGTTCTTTTTATAGTCACATCTGAGGGATGTGGAAGTTCTTGGGCTAGGGGTCAAATTGGAGCTGCATCTGCAGGCCTATACCATAGCCGTGGAAACACCAGATCTGAGTCACATCTGCAACCTACACTGCAGCTTGTGACAACATGAGATCCTTAACTCACGGACATTTTGTTGGGTTCTTAACCTGCTGAGCCACAATGGAAACTCCCAAGACTAGGATTTCTTGAGGGTTGTTTGCAACACATTTCATCACAAAGAGATTTCTTCAATTGAGCTGTGAATTCACACTCAGTTGAAAGCAGGGTGAATGTACTTAATGCCACTGAACCATACATTTAAAAATAGATTTTCTGATAAATTTTGTTATTACCACAATAATAAAAAACAAGAGTAATGAAAACTATTTAGGTAACATATTTTATTTTGAAAGATTCTCACAACTTCAGATATTTATAAGTGTGTTCAATACACTGTTGATTACAGTGACCTAGAAACAAGCTAAATGCCCCAACATGGGGAACTGAATAAATCACATCTTATTCCTACCCCCTAATATGACAAAATCTGTTTTTAAAAATTGATGTAGCATTGTATTTATTATTTGGTAGCATTATATTTATTATTTGGAATGCTAACTAGAAAATTCATTAAATAAAAAAATGCCTGTTTTTAGGTGGTCTATTTTGTTAAAAATTTTAAAACATTTAAATACAATCCCTCTCCCTCTCTCTCTCTATATATATACGTTATAAAATGTTTCACAGAATGTTTATCAGTATTAAACAATCTCTTTTTTCTGCTTTAAACATTTCCAAGTCGTTTGAATATTTTACAAATGCATATATGATTTTAAAAAATGAGAAAAACCTGACCCCATATTTTAGCTGTGTTAGTATTAGGTAATATCCTTGTGGGGATCATTTTACAGCATTAAAATGTAGGCCACTATGTATTAGCATTATTATGGAGAGGCAAGCATGGGCCTCTATTTCACTCGCTTTAAATGAAAACTTAAAAATGAAGACTTTTTTTTTTGGCTATGCCATGCAATGGCTGGATGTGGGATCTCAGCTCCCAGACGAGGGACTGAATCCACACTGCAGCGATGAACACGCTGAGTCCTAACCACTAGGCCACCAGGGAACACCCTAAAGAAAAATTTTTAAAGGAGAAAACAGAAAATAAATGGGACATGAAGTAAAATTATGTGGGGGAAGAAAACATAACCAGCATTTGTCCCCTTCAGATTAAATTAATTTATAAACTTTGATAGAGTTTATCTTTTTTAATTGTTAAAAATTTTTATTTTTTTATCCCCTCCTGCAGCACGCAGAAGTTCATAAACCAGTATCAAACTCACACCACAGATACAGCCAGAGCCACAGCAATGACAACAATGGATTCTTAACCCATTGAGCCACAAGGCAACTCCCTAGACTTTTGACAGACTTTAATACAATCATGCAATCATGCTTAAGATGTTAATGGAAATAAAGCGTAACTTCTATTATATTTATTTATTTGTTTGTTTTTGTTTTATGGCCTCACTTGCATATGGACGTTCCCAGGCTAGGGGACAAATTGGAGCTGTAACTGCCAGGCTATGCCACAGCAACTTGGGATCTGAGCCCTATCTGTGACCTATATCACAGCTCACTGAAATGCTAGATCCTTAACCCATTAAGCAAGCCAGGGACCAAACCCATGTCCTCATGGATGCTAGTCAGATTCATTAGCTGCTGAGCCATGATGGGAATTCCCATAGATTGTTAAATAATAAGTATAGAAAAATTAATGTAAAACCTTGGAAATAAACACTATAGTTATTGAAATAAGCCTTGCAATGAATGGGATAAACTCCAGCTGAATAGAGAGCATATTTTTTAGCTGCAACATAGAAGTAAAATGTTCAGGGTGGGTGGGGAGCCAAAAGGGTCAAGAATAATAGAAGTCAGGAGAGCATTTCTTAGGCTTCCATATTTGTTTAATGGAAATTCCAGAATAGGAAGGTTGAAAAAACAGTGAAGAAGCAGTATTAGAAGGTAAATTATGGCTAACTTTCCAGAACTGAAGAAAGACCCATGTCCTCAGAGCGAAAGTGTTTTTGAACAATCCAAAATAAGTTTAAAACATTTCAGACCATCAGCAATTTTAAAACTCTACACCTGGCCATACTTAGACAACGTATAGTAAAATTGCAGAACTTCAGAAGAATCTAGGTGGGGTGGGAAGGAAGAACAAAACATTATCTACAGAACAACAAAAATCAGAGTGACAGATACCTTATGCACAATGATAGAGGCCAACCAAAAGTCAAAAAGGTAATATAAAAACATGCATGGGCAAGAGAAGTACCTAATTCAGCAGAGTGACTCTTTCTGGGAAGAGAAAGAAGGGTGTGAAAGGTAAAGGTAGCCAAGGACCTCGTCTCTACCTACAATATTTGACTCCCTCAAAAAATATTTGAAGGACTATTGATAGGAATGTAGAATGGTGTAGCCACTATGGAAAATATAATGGCCATTTTCCAAAACATTCAAAATAGAACTACCCATACAAAAACTACTAGAGCTGATAAGTGAATTCAGCAAAGTAGCAGGATACTAGATCAACATATAGAAATCGGTGGCATATCTTTATACTAAAAATGAAATATCAGAATGAGAATGTAGGAAAAAATACCTTTTAAAATAATACCCTCAGTCAACTAATCTATGACAAAGAAGGCAAGAATATACAATGGAGAAAAGACAGCCTGTTCAATAAGTGGTGCTGGGAAAACTGGACAGCCACATGGAAAAGGATGAAAGGAGAACACTCCCTAACACCACTCACAAAAATAAAATCAAAATGGATTAAAGACCTAGATATAAGACCAGACACTATCAAACTCCTAGAGGAAAACATAGGCCAAACATTCTCCAACATAAATGACAGCAACATCTTCTCAGATCCACCTCTTAGAGTAATGACAGTAAAAACAAAAATAGACAAATGGGACCTAATCAAACTTCAAAGTTTCTGCACAGCAAAGGAAACCCTAACCAAAATGAAAAGACAACCCACAGAATGGGAGAACATCTTTGCAAATGAATCGACTGACAAGGGATTCATCTCCAAAATTTATAAACACCTCCTATAGCTCAATATCAAAAAAACAAATAACCCCATCCACAAATGGGCAGAAGATCTAAACAGACAATTCTCCAAAGAAGACATGCGGATGGCTGAAAAACACATGAAAAAATGTTCAACATCACTCATTATTAGAGAAATGCAAATCAAAACCACTGTGAGGTACCACCTTACACCAGCCAGAATGGCCATCATCAAAAAGTCCACAAACAGTAAGTGCTGGAGAGGATGTGGAGAAAAAGGAACCCTATGACACTCTTGGTGGGATTGTAAATTGGTGCAGCCACTGTGGAATACAGTATGGAGATTCCTCAGAAAACAGAAAATAGAACTACCATTTGATCCAGCAATCCCACTCCTGGGCATCTATCCAGAGAAAACCATGACTCGCAAAGACACATGTACTCCAATGTTCATTGCAGCACTCTTTTCAATAGCCAAGACATGGAAACAACCTAAATGTGCATCGACAGAGGAGTGGATCCAGAAGATGTGGTACATATACACAATGGAATATTACTCAGCTATTAAAAGGAATGAAATACCAGCATTTTTGGCAACATGGATGGGTCTAGAAATTATCATGCTGAGTGAAGTCAGTCATACAATGAGACATCAACATCAAATGCTTTCACTGATATATGGAACCTGAAAAAAGGACAGATTGGACTTCTTTGCAGAACAGATACTGACTCAGACTTTGAAAAACTTATGGTCTCCAAAAGAGACAGTTTGGAGGGTGAGGGGATGAGCTGGGGCTGTGGGATGGAAATCCTATAAAATTGGATTGTGATGATCATTGTACATCTACAAATGTAATAAATTCATTGAGTAATTTAAAAAAATCATACCTTTCACAATAAAATACTTAGGAATAAACTTGACCAAAGAAGTAAAAGACATACAATGAGAACAATAAAACATTAATAAAGGAAACTGAAGATGATTTAAATAAATAGAAAGATATTCTATGCTCTTGGCCTGCAAGAATTAATATTGTTAAAATGGTTGTACTACTCAAAGCAATCTACAGATTTAATATGATCCCTATCAAATTACCCATGACATTTTCCACAGAACTAAATTATCCTAAAAGTTACATGGAAACATAAAAGACTCAGCATTGCGAAAGCAATGCTGAAGAAAAAAAAATGAAGCAGGCAACATAGACATTCCAGACTTTAGACAATACTACAAAGCTACAGTAATCAAAGCAACATGGTACTGGCATGAAAACAGAATATAGATCAATGGAAGAGAATGAGAGCCCAGAAATAAACTCACACATCTAAGGTCAATTAATCTTTGACAAAAGAAATCAAGAATATAAAACGGGAAAAAGACAGTCTCTTCACCAAGTAGCATTGGGAAAATTGCACTGTCACATGTAAATTAATGAAGTTAGAAAACATCCTCTCACCAAATAGAAAAATAAACTCAAAATTGCTTAGAGCTTTAAACAGAAGACATGACATCAGAGTTCCCATTGTGGTTCAGTAGAAACAAATCTTACTATTATCCACAAGGATGCAGGTTCAATTCCTGGCCTTACTCAGTGGGTTAAGGATCCAGCATTGCCATGAACTGTGGTGTAGGTCACAGATATGGCTTGGAACTGGTGTTTCTGTGGCTGTGGTGTAGTCCAGCAGCTCTAACTCTGATTTGAACCCTACCCTGGGAACTTCCATATGCCATGGGTGCAGCACTTAAAAAAAAAAAAAAAAGACACCATAAAAGTCCTAGAAGAGATCATAGGAGAAAACATTTTCTGAAATAAATCATAACACTGTTTTCTTAGGTCAGTCTCACAGACAACAGAAGTAAAAACAAAAATAGGACCTTATCAAGCTTACAAGATTTGTACAGCCAAAAAAAAAAAAAAAATAGAGAAAGAAAAAGAAAAGACAACCTACAGAAGGAGAAGGTATTTGCAAATGGAGTGAGCAACAAGGGCTTAATTTCCAAAATACACAAACAGCTTATACAATTTTTTAAAAAAAGAAAACCTGATTGAAAAATGAGCAAAAGACTTAAATAGACATTTCTCCAAAGAAGAAGTACAAATGGCCAATAAACACATGAAAAAATGCTTGCCATCAGTAATTTCAGATAAATGCAAATCAAAACTACAAAGAGCTACCACCTCACAATGGTCAGAATAGCTATTATTAAAAAGTCTACCCATATCAGACAAAACAGACTTAAAAATGAAGCCATAAAGACAGACAAAGAAGGACACTATTTAATGACAGAAGGATCAAATCAAGAAGAGGATATTACACTCATCAATATATATGCCCCTAATATAGGAGCACCCAGATTCATACAACAAATACTAACAACATAAAAGGAGAACTTGATGGTGTATATATAGGAGAAAATCAATATGGTAACAGAGATCCTAAATGACGCAATGGAAAAGTTAGACTTAACTGATACTGTCAGGACATTAAATTCAAAAAAATCATAGTGTACATTTTTTCAAGTGCACATGGAACATTCTCAAGGATTGACCATATACTGGGGCACAAAACTAACCTCAACAAATTTAAGAGTATAGAAATTATTTCAAGTATGTTCTCTCTGAGCACAACGGCATGAAACTAGAAGTAAACCACAGGAAAAGATATATGAAAAAACTGACTACATGGAGACTCAACAACATACTACCAAAAAACCAATAGGTCAATGAAGAAATCAAAAGAGAAATTAAAAAATACCTTGAGACAAATGATAATGAAAACACAACAATTCAAAATCTATGGCATGCCACAACAGCAATTCTTAGAGGGAAGTTCACAGCAATACAGGCCTTCCTTAAAAAGAAAAAGCTCAAATCGACAACTTAACCTACCACCTAAAAGAATTCGAAAAAGGAACAACAAACAAAACCTCAAGTCAGCAAAAGGAAGGAAATCATAAATATCAGAGAGAAAATCAGTAAAATAGAGATTTGAAAAACAATAGAAAAAAAAAATCAATAAAACCAAGAGCTAGATCTTTGAATGGGTAAACAAAATTGACATACCTCTGGTCAGACTCACCATAATGAGAGAAAGAACTCAAACAAAATAAGAAATGAAAAAGGAGAAATCTCAATGGATACTGTAAAAATACAAAAAAACTGGAGTTCCCGTTGTGGCACAGCAGAAACAAATTGGACTAGGAACGATGAGGTTGCAGGTTTGATCCATGGCCTCATGAGCTGTTGTATAGGTTGCAGACGTGGCTCAGATCTGGCATTGCTGGCAGCTGCAGCTCTGATTAGACCCTTAGCCTGGGAACCTCCATATGCCACAGGTGCGGCCCTTCAAGGACAAAAGACAAAAAATAAAATAAAAAAATAAGAGAATACCATGAACAATTATATGCTAACAAATTTGACAACCTAGAAGAAATGGACAGCCTTCCATCTTCTAGATACATACATCCCACCAAAACGGAACCAAGAAGAAATAGATTAACTGAACAGGTCAATCACTAGAAATGAACTGGAAGTCGATCACTAGAAATGAAATGGAGTATGTAATAAAAACACTCCCTAAAAACAAAAGTCTAGGACCAGATGGCTTCACAGGTGAATTCAACCAAACATACAAAGAACTTATACCCATCCTTCTTATGCTTTTCTAAAAGGTTGAAGAAGGAACACTCCTAAAGCTGTTTTATGAAGCCACCATCACCCTAGTACCAAAACCAAAGATACAACCAAAAAGAAAATTATAAGCTAATATTTCTGATGAATATAGACACAAAAATTCTCAACAAAAGTTTAGCAACTGAATCCAACAACATAAAAAATATCATACACCACGACCAAGTGGGATTCATCCCATGTTCACAAGGATGGTTCAACATACACAAATCTATCAGTGTCACACACCACATTAACAAAAGAAAAGTCAAAAACCACACAATCATCTCAATAGATGCAGAAAAAGCATTTGACAAAATCCAACATCCATTCATGATAAAAACTCTTACCAAAGTGGGTATAGAGGGAACATACTTTAACATAACAAAAGGCATTTATCACAAACCCACTGCCAGTAAAATACTCAATGGAAAAAGCTGAAAGCCTTCATGCTAAAATCTGGAACAAGACAAGGATCCCCACTCTCACATTCAACATAGTATTGGAAGTCCTAGCTACAGCAATCAGACAAACCAAAAGATATCCGAACTGGAAGAGGTAAAATTGTCACTCTATGCAGATGACATGATACTATATACAGCAAACCCTGAGGACTCCACATAATAACTACTCAAACTGCTCAATGAATTCAGCAAAGTAGTAGGATACAAGATTTACATTCAGAAATCAGTTGCTTTCTGTATACTAACAATGAAACATTGGAAAAAGATTATAAAAATACAATGCTTTTTAAAAATCACAGCCCCAAAAATTAAATACCTAGGAATAAACCTGACCAAGGAGGTGAAAGACATATGCTGAGAACGAAACATTAACCAAGGAGACTGAGAAGGATTCAAAGAAATGGAAAGGTAGTCCATGCTCCTGGATTGGAAGATTTAATATTGTTAAAATGGCGATAATACACAAAGCAATCTACAGATTCAAGGCAATCCCTATCAAATTACCCAGGACATTTTTCACAGAACTAGAACAAATAATCCAAAAATTTTTACGGAACCATCAAAGACCCAGAATTGCCAAAGCAATCCTGAGGAACAAAACCAAGCAGGAGGCATAACTCTCCCAGACCTCAGGCAATATTACGAAGCTATAGAAATCAAGACAGTGTGGTACTGGTACAAAAATAGACATACAGACCAATGGAACAGAATAGAGAACCCAGAAATAAACCCACACACCTATGGTCAATTAATCTTCAACAAAGGAGGCAAGAATATAAAACAGGAAAAATTCTCTTCAGCAAGTGTTACTGGGAAAACTGGAGAGCTGCATGTAAATCAATGAAACTGGGACACACCCTCACACCATGCAAAAAAGTAAACTCAAAATAGCTTAAGACTTAAACATAAGACAAGACACCATAAAACTACTAAAAGAGAACACAGGCAAAACATTTTCTGATATCAACCATACAGGTGTTTTCTTAGGTCAGTCTCCCAAAGCAATAGAAATAAAAACAAAAATAAACCAATGGGACCTAATCAAATTTACAAGCTTTTGCACAACAAAGGAATCCATAATAAGAAAAAACAAAAAGACAACTTATAGACTAGGAGAAAATAGCTGTGAATGATGCACTTGACAAGGGCTTTATCTCCAAAATATACAAACAACTCATACAACTCAACAACCAAAAAACAAACAACCCAATTGAAAAGTAGGTGTAAGACCTGAATAGACATCTCTCCAAAGAAGACATGTGGATGGCCAACAGACACTTGAAGAAATGCTCAACATCACTAATTATCTGAGAAAAGCAAATCAAAACCACAAAGAGGTGGAGTTCGCATTACGGCCCAGTGGTAGTGAATCTGACCAGTATCTATGAGGATGCAGGTTTGATCTCTGGCCTTGCTCAGTGGGTTAAGGATCTGGTGTTGCTGTGAGGTGTGGTATAGGTGGCAGACACGGCTTGGATCCCATATTGCTGTGGCTGTGGTGTAGGCCAGTAGCTATAGCTTCAATTCGGTCCCTAGCCTGGTAACTTCCATATGCTGCAGGTATGGCCCTAAAAATCAAGACAACAACAAAAAACTACAATGAGGTACCACCTCACACTGGTCATAATGGTCATCATTTGTAAGTCTACAAAAAACAAATCCTGGAGAGGGTGTGGAGAAAAAGGAACCTGTTGGTCGGAATGTAAATTGGTACAACCCACTGCGGAGAACAGTATGGAAGTACCTTAGAAAACTAAATATAGATTCAGCAATCCCACTGCTGGGCATATATCCAGACAAAACTCACTGAAAAAGATAAATGTGCCTCGCAGTTCCCGTCGTGGCGCAGTGGTTAACGAATCCGACTGGGAACCATGAGGTTGCGGATTCGATCCCTGCCCTTGCTCAGTGGGTTAACGATCCGGTGTCGCCGTGAGCTGTGGTGTAGGTTGCAGATGTGGCTCGATTTCCGAGTTGCTGTGGCTCTGGCATGGGCGGGTGGCTACAGCTCCAATTCGACTCCTAGCCTGGGAACCTCCATATGCCACGGGAGTGGCCCAAGAAATGGCAAAAAGACAAAAAAAAAAAAAAAAAAAAAAAGATACATGCGCCTCATGTTCATTGCAACACTATTTTCAACAGCCATGATTTGGAAACAACCTACATGCCCAAAGACAGATGAATGGATTAAGAAAAGGTGATACATATACACAATGGAATACTACTCAGCCATAAGAAGAATGAAATAACGCCATTTGCAGCAACATGGATGGAACTAGAGACTCTCATACTAAGAGAAGTAAGTCAGAAAGTGAAAGACTAATACTATATTTATATATGGTGAATCTAATATGTGGTACAATTGAACCTAACTATAGAAAAGAAACAAACTTATGGACCTGGAAAACAGACTTGTAGTTGCCAAGGTGGAACCAGGGATGGAGTGAGAAGACTTGTGGTTGCCAGGGTAGAAGAGGGATGGAGTGAGAAGTTGGGGACTAGCAGATGTAAGCTATTATACACAGAGGGAGTAAATGACAAGGTCCTACTATATAGCACAGAAAACTGTATTCAATGTCCTATGATAAACCATAATAGAAAAGAATATTTAAAAAGAAATGTATATATATATATATATATATATATATATATATATATGTATAACTGAGTCACTTTACTGTATAGCAGAAATTAACATTGTAAATCAACTATATTTAAAAAATAAATTATTAAAAAACAATTGCCAGAGTTCCCATCATGGTGCAGCAGAAACAAATCCGACTAGGAACCATGAGGTTGCGGATTCAATCCTTGGCCTTGCTTAGTGGGCTAAGTATCCAGCATTGCTGCAACTGTGGTGCAGGCTGGCAGCTGTAGCTCTGATTAGACCCCTAGCCTGGGAATCTCCATATGCCACAGGTGCAGCCCTAAAAAAAAAAAAAAAAAAAAAATTCCATTTACATTAAAAGAAACCATTTACAATAGCATAAAAACGTAGAGCTCTTTGGGACATATATATCTTTATTTTATTTTATCTTTTTGTCTTTTCTAGGGCTGCTCCCGTGGCATATGGAGGTTTCCAGGCTAGGAGGGGTCTAATCGGAGCTGTGACCACCAGCCTACACCAGAGCAACAGCAATGCAGGATCCAAGCTGCGTCTGCAATATACACCACAGCTCACGGCAACACTGAATCCTTAACCCACTGAGCAAGTCCAGGGATCAAACCCACAACCTCATGATTCCTAGTTGGATTCATTAACCACTGAGCCACAACAGGAACTCTGGGACATATACATCTTTAAATATACATTATTTGTATGCTAAAAGCTACAAAATATTAATTAAATAAAGAACGCATAAACAAAAAGCAATAGAACTACCATATGGTCAAGCATTCCCACTTTGGATATACATACAAAAGAACTGAAAACAGGGTCTCAAAGATATAATTTTCTTGAGAAAAAGTATGTTTACCTCAGTAATATTCACAATAGCTAAGAAGTAGAAGCAACCCAAATGTCCATCAATGGGTGGATGGATAAGTAAAATGTGGTATATACATTCAATGCAATATTTTTCAGCTTAACAAAGAAGAAAATCCTATCAAACAGTAGAGCATGGATGGACCTTAAGGACATTGTGCTAAGAGAAATGTTCCATTCACAAAAAGGCAAAAACTGTATGATTCTAATTACATAAGATACCTAGAGTAGTAAAATTCATAGGGTTAGAAAATGCAATGATGGTTGCCAGGAGGTTGCTTTATAAATGGGTATAGAATTTCAGTTTTGCAAGGTGAAAAAGTCCTGAAGATCCACTGTACAACAACACTAATATTCTTAACACTACTGAATTGTGCTTAACATGGTTAAGATGATAAACTTTATGTTAAATACTTTCATTCCATAATTTTAAAAATACCTACAGATTGTTGAGTAAAAATATTTGAAGCGAATAATTTGATTATAAACCTGAATGTGTCTACTAATATTTAAGATTCTATTCATTTTTTTCTTAATTATTTTATAAAATTAAAAGCCACTTTAAAAAAGTTGATGGTATTAATTCCATCAACAAAAGAATGGGTAGAGAAATTGTCTACCCAACAAAAATATTGGTACAGAAAGAAAAATTACTCAATAAAAATGAGCTATTGATACACGTGGAAATATGACTGAATTTCAAGAACAGTTGGTTGAGTGAAAGAAGCCAGACACCCAAGAATACATGCAGTAAGATTCCATTTAAATGAAGATCTAGAACAGACAAAGTGAAACCATGGAGATAGATATCAAAAGAGTAGTTGCTTATGAAGGGTAGGAATTGACTGGAAAGTTGGTGCTAGGGAATTTTCTGTGATGACAGCTCTATCTTGATAGGGGTGTTGGTTACACAGGTGAATACATTTATCACAGTTCATCTATTTGTATACTTAAGATCTAGACATTTCACTCGGTGCACATTTTACCTCAATACATAAATAAAATTAAAACAAAAAACAGGCCATTCACAAGCGGAAAAAGAACCACAACACTGGTGGCACCCCAAACTTGGGAATACAAGGCAAAGGGCATTTCAGTTGACTGAAATGAAAGGAGAAATTTAGGTATCACAATTCTGTTACTCAAGAAGCATTCAGGACACTGGAGAAAAAGCCAGAGCATTAAGAAACTGGAGAAGCATAACCTGAAACCACCTGAAACCATGTTCAATGTCTCAAGAATTTTATCAGATCTTACCCAGGTACAAACAAGCCTCTTCCTTGGTCCCTTTTCAAAGAAAGGGCTGGAAAATATTGTCATTTGAAATAAACTAACACATTCTCTGTTTAAAATAACTTGATTTAAATACACACAAATCATATACGTTCATTATACAAAATAATAACTATGGATAGGCGGAAAGAAAACAGTTGAATTCAGCAGTTAACAGAGAACTATTCAACATGTGGTTTGCTTTCTTCTGAGCACTCTCTTTTTTTCTTATTGTCGTACATTTTACTTTAGATCACAGACACGGAGAGCAGACTTGCGGTTTTCAGGGGGAGTGAGGAAGGAGTAGGATGGATGGGGACTTTGGGGTTGGTGAATACAAACTGTAACACTTGGCATGAATGGGCAATGGGCTCCTACTGTACAGCACAGGGAACTGTGTGTGATTGGGTCACTGCTGTACAAAAGAAATTGAAAAAACATTGTAAATCAACCATACTGTAATTTAAAAAATTATTTCCAATCTTTTCAATTGTGTGAGATTCTGCAACATCTCATTTTGCAGAAACCCATGGCTATCTTCGTTGGGGTGGAGCCCACAGTTAGCTTAAGTAGTTGATCATATTTTTCTTCCCTAGACTCATAGTGTGATCTTAAAATCCTTTCCTCACTTACTCTTTATCTAAAGGGGGGAGGAAAGGTGTCTATCATTGTCTACCACAAAATAAATTATCTTTCAAATGTTAGCATTTATCACTTGGAATGTGTTATGTAATTTTAAAAGAGTACAATTTCTTCATGAATGATTTCTTCCCACAAGTATAAAAGGACCATTATCAATGCTTGTGTATGAAACAAGACTACAAATGACTGTAAAACATGATTTTGGGGGGGGGGGTAGCTGTACCCACAGCATAAGGAAATTCCTGTGCCAGGGATCTGATCCAAGCAGCAACTGTGACATATACCGCAGTTGTGGCAATTCTGAATCCTTAAATCCACTGAGCCGCAGCAGAAATTCTATAAAACAAGGTGTTTTTTTGTTTTTTTAAATGAACAGAGTTTACCAATCCAAATGAGTTCCCTTCTATAGTTTTTTTGTACCACATGCAAAATCCAGGCATTTCAGCCATTCATCAAAACATCTTTGCAATGTCTCTGAGAGATGCCTATAGCCTGTGTTGGATTCTGTTAAATATTTTGTTTGTTTGTTTATTTTATTTTCCCACTGTACAGCAAGGGGATCAAGTTATCCTTACATGTATACATTACATTTACATTTTTTTCTCCCCACCCTTTGTTCTGTCTGTTAAATATTCTCAATTTGATTCTTCTTCCTTAGGATACAAGCCATGCAAGATCAGAGATTTTGTTTGTCTCATTTGCTTTATTATCCCCAGTGACTAGAAGAGATAAAGAGGGACTCAAAAATAATATGTTGAATGAACAGTAACAAATTTTCATTTATTGAGGATCCATGGATTGCCAAATAATTTATAGTCTCCAAGATGACTATTCCCTTCCCTTCCTCCCATCTCTCCTCTCTTTCCGGTGTGGCAGGGGGTTAATGAGTGAGGGTGAGCATGACAGGAAGCAGGTCTAGAGAGAGAGGCAGGGGCCAGAGAACACATTCTAAATGCAAATGGAAGCTACTGCAGGAGAACTGCATGGAAATAAATTGATCTATGTCTTTAAAAAAAAAAAATTTCCTCTGCCTTAACAAGGAGACCAGATATCATGGGGGCAAAAGTGGAAGCAGGGAGACATTTAGGAAGCAACTGTGGAAACCCAGAAGAGGAAAAATGGGAGCATGAGTTTGAGAGGTCATAATGACCATGGTGAGAAGTGAATTGTTTCTGAAATGTTTTGGTGATAGAACAGACTGGGCTCCAGGAACGTAGTTTGCAGGAACTGCAAGGGGTTGTCTTCCCCATGCCTTATAGAGACAAATAAATCCCTACCATTTCAGTCTTCAAATTTCTCAGGTAACGATTCAAATTCCAGGAGTTCCCATCGTGGCTCAGCGGAAATGAATCCAACTAGGAACCATAAAGTTGTGGGTTTGAACCCTAGCCTTGCTCAGTGAGTTAAGGATCTGGCATTTCCGTGAGCTGTGGTGTAGGTGGCAGATGTGGCTTGGATCTTGCGTTGCTGCGGCTGTGGCGTATGCTGGCAGCTGTAGCTCTGATTGGACCCCTAGCCTGGAAACCTCCATATGCTGCGGCTGCAGCCCTAAAAAAAAAAAAAAAAAAGATTCAAATTCCAGGGAAGGGGCAACTGATTTCATTAACATAGATGACTGGGGGAAGGTGGGGCACCTTGAGTGGTTGTGCCATAAATATTCCTAACCGATGAGCAAGAGGATAGTTGCCCAATAATTACAGGGGTGCTGTTATTAGGAGAAGAGGAAATGATGGCTGAATTGGCAAAAATAAAACAGACATTTCCTACTAAGATTTATTAATTTTTTTGTTTTTTTTTTTAGGCCCACACCTGCGGCATATGGAGGTTCCCAGGCTAGGGGTCAAATCAGAGCTACAGCTGCCAGCCTACACCAGCCACAGCAAAGTGGGATCCCAACCATGTCTTCACAGCTCATGGCAAAGCCAGATCCTTAACCCACTGAGTGAGGCCAGGGACAGAACCCAAGTCCTCACAGATACTAGTTGGGTTTGTTACCTCTGAGCCATGATGGGAACTCTGATTTTTTAAGTTTTTTTTTTTTTTTTTTTTTTTTAAGATTTAACTAAGTTTATACTCACATCATTGATTCTTGGTAGGAAAAGAAATCATGCCATATTGTATTATTGAACACATGTATACTAATTTCTAAAATATTGGTGCAACACACATGTAAAATATTATAAAAAATTAAGGTATTAATCCCTAATATTTTCACCCATGCATACCTAAGCTACCTCCAAAATCAAGGACAAATTGGGAATGTTTTGCTATGTTAATTTTTAAAATTTTGAGTCACTTCTGTTGGTTTTTTTTTTTTTTTTTTTTTTGATTTTCCCACTGTACAGCAAGGGGGTCAGGTTATCCTTAGATGTATACATTGCAGTTACAGTTTTTTCCCCCACCCTTTCTTCTGTTGCGACATGAGTATCTAGACATAGTTCTCATGCTATTCAGCAGGATCTCCTTGTAAATCTATTCTAGGTTGTGTCTGATAAGCCCAATAGGCTTTCCAGAACTCAGGTGAATACTCCAGGTTCAATAATAAAATCTTTCTTTTTCTTTAAAATGGACTAGGAGTTGCTTTCTCCATCTTGTTCTCTTTATGTTCACAACTGCCCTAGTCAATATAATACAAGGCATTTTGTATTATACCAGCTAATACAAAGTGGAGGCAACTGTAAAGCAGTAGGGAAACCTGACATTCGGGTATTGGAACCCTGGAACCTGTCTCTTAGGAGCTCTTTCATGTTAGTGAATCGCTTACCCTAAGTGGAGTTTTCCCATCTGTGAAGTGTTACTAAATGTGTATATGTGACAGGTTAGAACTTAGAATGGGTGTGAAAACATTTAGGAAACTGTGATGAACTATACAAAGGCAAGTTAATGATTATTAACAAACTCCTTCAGAATTGGGAATCCTGATCTCTTTGTATTACCTAACAAGTTCTCAGTCTTACCGTCCCTTATTTGTACATTTGACTTGAAACATCACCTACGCTTTGTTTTCCTCACTCATCTCCATCTGAGGTTTTTTTAAAGCTTAAATATTACTTCCTCTAAGAACTCTATTCTATCTTCTCCTGTTTAAGATGCTTCCTCTTTGGACCTTCAGCCACCTGTGCTATCTCTACCAGAACATGTATCACATTGAACTATTTTGTGGATATAAGGCTCTCTCTTATGAACTCTATTTCCTTGTGTGTAATTCTTTCTCCTGATTTTGTTGTCCTTTCATGGCACTGGTTTTCTCGTCTTTTTGATGATGGTGATGTGTGTGTGCTCACCTTTGTTAACTTGTCATGAATGCTCATACATGCTACTGCAGCTTGACTGCAGTGATTCTGAAGAAGGGCTGGGCATGCTATTAGGCAGGATATGCCACTAGTTAGTTCTCCAAATTGTAATGTTTTCAATTAATAAACTTTTCCCTTTTCTTCGTAGTATGAAAAGGAGGAGAGATGACATTCTAACATACAAGAGATAAAAGCTAAGTATTAGCAAAATGATCAAAAGCCAACTTGGTTATTCCTGGCATTCTTAATAACAAAAGATTTGTCGATGTCTCAAGGATCAGAAAGCTGGGTAAGGAAGGACAAGGACTCTAAAATCTGTTTTTTGCCTGGTTCAGTGCATACAATATGGGTTACCAAGTATTTTGGTTGAGTGAGTGAATGAGCCACTCATGGTGGTTGGGGAGGATGTGTATGGCACATATCAAAAATATCAAGGTTCTTACCAAAACAAATTTGATACACGAATGAGGTCAACAGGAACATAAAGCCACAATTCATGTGTCCCCATCTCTGCCCTGATATGGGAACCAGGCCTTGGCATCAGTCTCTGTGCAACAGAGCGTCCAGAGGGGATTTCACCTCCCACTCCATCAGGACACAGATCTCATCATCTTGCAATTGTATGCAGCCTGGAGAGTAACCAGAGTGTCAGCTTACACAGTGAGGTTGTCAGTGGTTCTGTGACAACGTTTAAAACAGCTTGAACCAAAAATAACCAAGCATAGTCCAAAAGAGCCAACCCTACAGTAGTTGGTCTTCAGGCCGCAAATCAAAGTCATAATCAATTCACCTTGTGAGCTCTTTTTGTTCTAGATAAAACTGTTTAACATTAGAGGTGAGGAAATGCCACTGATGACCAGCAGAGAGCCAGTGTCATAGTTTCTCCAGCTTTTTAAGGCACAGCCAATATGCATGATTATTTCAGAGTTTTTCAGCCTCACTGGTGTATATTCCATTTTTCAGTAAACCATTTCAGTGGGTCATGACCAGTTTTTAGCAGTATGGTTCTTACTATCTTTGGAATTTCTTATTTGAAAAAAAAAAAATCAGGTCTTTGTCTAGGAGTTCAGAAATTCAACCCTTACAGAAAGGAGAAGCAACTACAAAACTATGAAGGGAATTCAAACTGGAGATTGATTCATGGTCACCCTACTACCACCATTTTGTTTTTATTTTTTTAGTTACAGTGAGGTTGTCTCCCTCATCCTTGACCAATGTCATTCCCTACATACTTGACATACTTCTTGTGTTCTATTTTTAAATAAATGACAGTGTCATATGCTAAATGCTTCAAAACAAATTTCATACTATTGGTTTCAATTTCCACCCCTCCCCCATAAATAGCACCAAGTGATTGATTTAACCATTTCTCCCTGTCTTAACTTGCCAGATCTTGCCTGACTTTGCTCAGCAAATGTTTCCACGTAGCACAAGCTAGGACCCCTTTAAAAAAATATTTGTAGGTATGATGGAAGCTTCTAAGCTTGAAAAAAAAAAGTATCTGCCTGTCCAACTGCAATCCACTGAAATGCAATATGGGGATTACAGAGGGTCAGATGGTGCCTTTACAATAACAACCACACAGCAACTGGGGGAATACAAGTGCAAACGTCTGGGAAAAAGGCAAGGTTATGAGGACACAGTATCTGAAAGTTTAACAACTAGGGTAGGCACGAATTGGTGGGGGAGAAATTATTCTGCTGTATTTTACTAAGATAATTAGTTTTTTTTTTTTAAAACACGTCTTGGCATTTAAATTTCTTTTAGAATGACCGTCCCCATTTTTCAAAAGTGTATGTTTTAAGAATGAAGAGAAAAAACATTCCAAAAGTTTCATGGAAAAATTAAAACAAGGTATTTACTAGCATATTTTGAGCTAAAGTAATATCTTTCATTTATCCTGATAGATTTTTCCATCTTTCTAGGCATCAGAACATAATTTAAAAGTGCAAACACTTCTTAAGAGCTCATATACGTGTGTCTAATATATTTGCCAATCAGTGATTAACATTAAAATACAATTTTAATTAGTGCAAAAATAGTTCCTGTACATTAGACAAGATAAATAAATAGCAAAATTACCCAGTCGCTACCATGGCATCTGAATAGCCTGCCAAGACCATGTCAGGGTATGACCCAGCAGAAAATTACAACTACTACCACTGGCTGAGGCTTCTATTATAGATCAGGAATGACAAATACATGGCGCTCGTATTGACACTCCCCTAAGTCATGTCCGTGGCAGACATTACTAAGTGATCATGGCACTCTCTCTGAGCCCAGGAGCAACCTCGGAATCTTTCACAGAGCCCCACACCAGGCAGCCACTATCCATCAAATCGGTGTCTGAGATGAAACCTATACTCAGCCTCTAATTAAAACCATTTATCAAATGAGATAGCTGAATAAGATGTCCCTCACTTGGGTCCTCCCTCAACAATAGGAATTCAGTATCTATCCCCAGACAAAACTGCCTTTGTGAGAGCTTTGGGATCAAGGTACTTTGTGGGAGTTTGGGGGTTGTAAAACCCCCTTCCAGTCAAAGTCTGAGGAGAGATGTTGTGAGAAGGCAGGCTTACACCCAGCTGGCTAACTCACAGACCATGGTCTTTGTTACAGACCCAGAAACCACCTCATACCCCTGAGAACTTAGCTACAATCCCAACTTAGACAATTGTGTTCTGTCACCAGACCAAATGCCAAGAGTATCCAACAAGAGTAATACACTCTTTTTTTTCTTTTCTTTTTACAGCCACGCCTGCAGCATATTGAAGTTTCTGGACCAGCAGTTGAATCGCGGCTGTGGCATAGGGCATTTGTCTTCCTTTTCTTCCTTCCTCCCTTTTTCCCTCCCTCCCTTCTTTCCTTTTTTCGGCACCAGGGGCATATGGAAGTTCCTGGGGTAGGGGTCAATTGGAGCTGCAGCTGAGGGCCTACAATGCAGCCACAGTCACACCAAACTGCAGCTGCATCTGCAACCCACACTGCAACTTGTGGCAACACAGGACCCTTCACCCACTGATGAAGGGCAGGGATTGAAACTGAATCCTCATAGAGACAACATGGTGTCCTCAACCTGCTGAGCCACAATAGGAACTCTGTAATACACACTTGTATGTTGAGTAATAATCATACAGATCTCAGTACCAACTGTAGACCCTGAAGTGAATCACGAACCAGTTCCAGCCCCTCTTAACCATGGTCTGGGAGCCCCTAGAATTAGGTCCAGCAAACCCAGCTTGTAGATTCTGAAAGGGCCCTGAAATGGGTTTCCAGTCTGTCCCAGCCATAGACCATGGGCAGGCCTGCACAGGGACCCAGCAGGATACACTCCTACCTGTACTACTGGAGGTCCTGAGAGACCCCATAATCACCTTCAGCCCTGTCTTGGCTACAGCCTGCCATCAGTGAAAAATGATCACAAGAAATGAAGTGAAAAGAGGGTTATACAGTGATAAAATGTTTTATACAGTGGTAAAAGGGTTAACTCATTAAGAGGATGTAACAGTTATAAATGGACTGAATATTGGAGCATCTAAATGTTTAAAGCAAATTTTAAGATACCTGAAGTGAGAAATAGATGCAATACAGTAATAGCAGGGGACTTCAATACCACACTTTTAATACTGAATAAATCATCCACAGAGAAAATTAATAAGGAAACAGTAGACTTGAATAACAGTAGACCACCTGGGCCTAAGAGACATATAAAACATTCTGTCCAACAGCACACAGAATACATATTTTTCTCAAGCAAACATCAAACAGTCTACAGGATAGATGATATATTGGACCAAAAAGTAAGTCTTAACAATTTTAATAAGACTGAATTTTTTTTTTTTTCTGTCCCACAGCATATGGAGTTCCCAGGCCAGAGACTGGATCCAAGCCACAGTTGCAAGCTATACCACAGCTGCCACAATGCCAGATCCTTAACCCACTGTGTGGGGCTGGGAATTGAACCTGTGTCCTGGTGCTGCAGAGACGCTACAGATCCAGTTATGCCACAGCATAAACTCCAAGATTGAAATTTTATCAAAATATTTTCTGAACACACAGTGTAAAATTAGAAATCAATAACAGGAGTTTGTCTTGAGACAAACTAAAATGAAAACACAATATAACAAAACTTATGGATGCAGCAAAAGCAGTTCTAAGACAGAAGTTGACAGCAACAACTATCAACTATGTTAAGAAAAAAGAAGAATTTCAAACAGCCTTACTTTATACCTCAAGGAATTAGAAAAATAAAAATAAACTAAGCTCAAAGTTATCAGAAGGGAGGAAATAATAAAGATTAGAGCAGAAATCAATGAAATAGAAAGACAATATAACAATTCAAAAAAGAAACTGAAGATTGGTATTTTGAGAAAGTAAAAATCTGACAAAGCTTTAGCTAGACTCACCAGAAAAAAAGGACACAAATAAATAAAATTATCAACTAAAGAGGAGACATTACAATTGATACCACAGAAGCAGAAAGGACCACAAGAAATTACTATGAGTTCTTACACATCAACACATTGCATAACCTACAAAAAAATGAATACATTCCTTGAAACATACAACCTACCAAGACTGGATCATGAAGAGGTGGAAAATCTAAACATACCAATAGTGACTAAGGAGAATGAAGTAGTAATCAAAAATTTTCTAACAAAGAAAAGTCCAGGATCAGATGACTTCATTGGTGAATTTCACTAAATATTTTATTTATTTATTTATTTTTATGTCCACACCCCTGGCATATGGAAGTACCCAGGCTAGGGGTTGAATTGGATCTGGAACTGCCAGCCTACACCACAGTCACAGCAATGCAGGATCTGAGCTACGTCTGCAACCTACTCCACAGCTCATAGCAACACCAGATTCTGACTAACCGAGCGAGGCCAGTGATCGAACCATAGATCCTAGTCGATTTCATTACCATTGAGCCACTGTGGGAACTCCTCACCAAACATTTAAAGCAAGAATTAATAATGACCCTTCTCAAATACCTCAAAAAAAATTGAAGAGGAGGGAATACTCCCAAACTCATTTTATGCTACCTGCATGACCCGGAGACCAAAGCCAGTTAAGGACACTCTTAGAAAATAAAACTACAGGCCAATATCTCTGTTGAATATAGATGCAAAAATTCTTAACAAAATATTAGGAAACTGATTTTAACAGCATATTAAAAGCATCATACACCATGATCAAGTGGGGATTTTAGTATGAAACAAGAGTGGTATGAATATTGAATATGAATGAGCTACAGCTGCCAGAGATGGGTAGAATTGTTCTCATTCTACAGGTTCAGAAGCCAAGGCTTAGAGAAAAGGGGGAAATAAGATTAAATAGCTAATAAATGCTAAAGCTGCACTAGATTCCATTTAGGTTGAAACCAGTATCTTTTATACCATTACATTATGGGACCTCGTGACTTAAGGAGCTTCAGAAAGCGCTAGGAGAGGTCAGGTTAAGAGCTCTTTAGCACAATGACCACCTCACCAGTGAAATGTGGCCCAAAGGAGGTCTGATTGCCACCAATCCGATTAGCAACTCCTCCTTTTGGAGCAGTGGTTATCTACTGGGGCAGGGAGTTTTGCCGCTTGGCCATGTTTAGATACATTTTTAGTTGGCACAACTGGGGAGAAGGTACTACTGGCATCTAGAAGATAGAGGCCAAGGGTGCTGCTAAACATCCTACACTGCACATAAGACAATGCCCTACAACACAAGGATTCGGCCCAAAATGTCTATCATGCAGAGGTTGGAAGATCCTGTCCTAAAGGAAAGAATGAGTGAAGAAAAGAAGAAGAAATCCCACAAGTATAGTATACACTCCCATACACGAAGAGGGAGCTTGTACCAAGAGCCATGCAGGAGATATCCTCTAGCATCCGTGTCCTAGAGTACAACTGACTGTGTCATTTGTACATTTAACTTAGCCTACAACACAGGAGCCACCATGAAGAATATGGCAGGAGAAGAATTCTATAGCTAAAGGGGCCAGGGCCCTACCAAAGGATTTTTAGAATTTATGATTATGAGAACAAGTTACTAGCACCATGATGAAACTTTTTATTTGAAACAAATTGCAATGTGTTTGGAAGCAAATTGCAACAGGAATCCTGGTAATTTAACATCAATTAGTTACTTATTTTTTTTTTTTGGTCTTTTTGACTTTTTTAGGGCTATACTTGGGGCATTTGGAGGTTCCCAGGCTAGGGATCTAATCAGAGCCGTAGCCGCCAGCCTATGCCACAGCCACAGCAATGCCAGATCCGAGCCATGTCTGTGACCTACATCATAGCTCACAGCAAGGCCAGATCATTCTTGATGTTAAAGCCAAGCATAAGTAAAAGGAAATACACTATTTAAAATCATATTTATAAAACCAAATTGAGATTCTATTTAGGTTCTTTTGAGTCAGTAACACTACTACTGTCCTCTAAATTGGGAATTAATTTAGATGATGAGGGAGCCCACAAATTTGATCTTCCCAGATTGGCTTTTTTTTTTTTTTTTTTGGTCTTTCTGCCTTTTCTAGGGCCTCTCCTGTGGCATATGGAGGTTCCTGGGCTAGGGGTATAATTGGAGCTGTAGCTGCTGGCCTATGCCAGAGCCACAGCAACGCAGGATCCGAGCTGCATCTGCTACCTACACCACAGCTTACGGCAACACCAGATCCTTAACCCACTGAGCATGGCCAGGGATCGAACCCAGAACCTCATGGTTCCTAGTTGGATTCCTTAACCACTGAGCCACAGCAGGAACTCCCTGGCTTTGTTTTTAAGAATAGCCTGTGTCAAAGAATAATTATTGATGTGTTGATTCATAAATCAGTTTAAATTGACATAAATTCTCCTTTCACATATCATCTTTCAAGAAGGACTAACAATTGCTTTATTTGTGTCACTAAATTGATTGAGAGCAGAGACCTAGATTTCTGCCACTGCTGTACTTGTGAAAAACATGTTGCGGATCAGAATCTAGGGACTCTTAAGTTTGGAACTATTTACTTTCTCCTGCTGGGTTTATCTGGTTACCTTGCTAGTCATATGGCATGGTAACCTCTGATACTGCCCAAACATAGACACTGGGCTAAAGATGTCTGTCTTTCTTGAGATTCTTGGTAGATCGCCAGCCCAAACCTTCTGCTCTGTTGAGACTGTGCCAGAACTACAGTGTGTGTCAAGCCAACAGCTTTTAAAGAGTATATTGCACCTTCATCCCTAGTCCAGCATTATTTATGCCTCCCTTCTCTATATTGCCATTTAATTATTGAGGCACTTGTGTTAACGGAGACCAGAATTTTAAGCTTATTAAAGATGTGAAGGTTATGAGGCTTTTCTAAATGCACCTTTGGCCAAAAGGTGTTGGTTACTTAAGTAACCAAAGGGGGTGGTTAAAGAGAAGGCTCATTTTTAAAGCGGTCCAGTGGCACCAATCCCAGTGGAGGAACCAGAGTGTGGAGATTCCCTCCTGAGTTATGTACTGTTTGTGGCTATTTCCCATCCACTTCTTTTTTCTTTTTTGCTTTGTTTTTTTAGGGCTGCAGCCACGGCATATGGAAGTTCTCAGGCTAGGAATCGAATCGGAGCTGCAGTTGCTGGCCTACACCACAGCCACAGCAACATGGGATCCAAGCTACATCTTCGACCTCCACCACAGCTCATGGCAATGCTGGATTCTTAACCCATTGAATGAGGCCGGGGATCGAACCCACATCCTCTCGGATCATAGTCAGGTTCCTTAACCACTAAGCCATGAAAGGAAGTCCATTCCCATCCACTTCTTAAAACAATAAAACAGCCTCCTCATTCCCACTTGAGCGGTAAGGAAAATGACCTTGGGCATGTAATCTACTAAAGCATTGGTTTGTTTGTAAAATGCGAGTAAGAGAATACTTGCTTCATGGCAATGCTATGAGGATTAAATGGGACCACACAGGCAGAATCTTTCTATGTGACAAGAAGATTAGGTCTTATTATTTCTACTAATAGGACCACTGGGCAAGAGAGTAACCCCAAAGACTCTGTTCTTTCGACTATACCACTTGACATCCAAGAGAAGAAGCCATAGTTTTCTCATTTACATACAATATTTGTGACGGTTCAGATGGCGCAAATACATTGAACTTTTTCTATCTCCTAAATATAACTTATTATTTTCAGAACCCTTCCCCATAATCCCAAAAAAAGGAGAAGCAGGGGGGAACTGTAGATAGAGCAGCTTACATATGTTGTTCCCTAGTGTTAAAGTAGCCTTTCCTTCAGCTTTTAAGAAAATCATGTTTGTTTTAGTATGGTGTACTTGGATTACAAGGATCCATTACAGTCAGGATGACCCTGTAGCTATATGGTTCCTGGACAGGAACCCATTAATTGGCAGGTGCCCTGCAATGTTAACACCATAAATTGCTTGCTGCTGACTCTGCTCTTGAATGGTGACTATCCAATATTGTCTGATGCTTGATAATTATGAAAAAAAATCTTTTAAAAAAAATTTAACAAGATAACAGAAAACTTCAACACATACAAATTGGAGGTGACTTCCCTCAGGAAGCCTTCCTTGACTGCATCTTGCCCTCAGCTGGGTTGACTGCCCACTGTCAGTTTCCTATGTGTCCCTGATCCTATCACTTTTGTACTACATTCCAATTACCTATGAACTTGACTGATTCCCTGATTAGACCGCAAACTTGTAGGAGGTAGAGCCCACGTATGAGACTGCAGTATTCTCATTGCCTAGCACAGTACAGGTAATAGTTGTATAAGTAATTGTTTATAAATAATTCTAGAGCATGTGAGAAACCAAGGACCTAAAAATACACCCAGAGTGTGTTTGTGCACACTTGCATAGTGGCGTTTAAGAGCATAAGGAGAGAATGGGGAGAGTGGATGGGGGGAATTGCAGCCCTTGGAGATGAGTGAAGCAGTAAGGTGAACTAGAATAAGTATTCAGACTTGTGACATGAAAAAGAACTATTCTCCACTTTTTTTTTGGCCATGCCCATAGCATGTGGAAGTTCCCAGGCCAGAGATTAAATCCACACCACAGCATTGAAAATGTAGGGTTCTTAACCCACTGAGCCACTAGGGAACTCGTTTCCTCACTTTAAACTTTATTTTTTATGGGTATTTTATGCAAATGTGCCTTTGTATCTGCAGGTTTGAAGGAACAAAGATCATATGGATGCCTTCCAAAAAGATAGCAGACTTTCCTCTTGGTGTGTCTCAGGCCCATGTACACCTTGTTTTGTTTGTTTGTTTGTTTAGGACCGCACCCACAGCATGTGGAAGTTCCCAGACTGGGGGTTGAATTAGAGCTGTAGCTACCAGCCTACACCTCAGCCACATCAACTTGGGATCCAAACTGAGTCTGCGACCTACACCACAGCTCACGGCAACATGGGATCACTAACCCATTGAGCAAGACCAGGGGTCGAACCCTCGTCCTCATGGATACTAGTCAGGTTCATTACCTCTGAGCTGTGACAAGAACTCCCATGTACACCATGTTGAACATCCATCTACATTCAGTAGATCGGAGAGGAGCTTGAGATTGTGTGTCATGTCACAAGCTCCCAGGTGATGTTGATGCCACTGGTCCTCTGACAAATATTTGAGTAGAAAGGTTCAGATGCTGCTAATTTGACAACATTTGGTCTCTGGGGCCTTCACTTTCAAACTCCAAATCAGAGGGGACATGATTGCTATGTCCCACCTCAGGATCCAGGTACCTAAGGAGTCAGGTCAGAAAATAGCAACACCACCCCCACCACAAGCATGTGATGAGTGCTCACTCCGGGACTGTCTTTGTCTATGCATTTGATGCCTATTATCTCCTTTAATCTGGAATTCCTCTAATCTCATTCCCCTTTGAAGTGAGGGGAGAAAATGGAGGCTTAGAGATGCTAAGTGACTTTCCAGGATCAGAGCAGGGCTTTGAACCCAAACCACCTGGCTTTCCAGCCCCTTTGCTTCATTGACTTTAAGATTTGGCCATGGGGAAGGAAGTACCTTGTGAATGTGGGGAGTAGTCCTCAGAGAAAGAAGAATCATTCTCACCTGGGCAGTTACGCTCCAGAAGATTCACTGTATAGGCACTGCCTTAGGATCTGGGTATCACTGTAAGGGGACCAGTTAGGTTACTAGAGTTTTAAGGTTTCTTCAATAAATAATAAACCCAAGTTCAGAAAAAGGACAGAGGCATTACATGAAACCAAAGTACATATACAGCTGACCCTTGAACAGCAGGGGTTTGCTGTTGCTACTGCACACGTCCACTTACACGTGAATATTTTTCAATAGTAAATAATACCACATTACCACACAATCCATGGTTGGCTGAATCTTTCTGTGTAAAAACAGTGGATATGGGGGAACTACAGAAATGGAGGAAATACATACATAGACAAAGAGCGACTCTAAGCTACTCAAAGATTTCCAAACTCAGAGAGGTTGGCACCCCTCACCCTCAAGGCTCAAATGTTCCATGAATAGCAGAAAAAGCCCAGTCGGAAGAAACAGTTTAGATGCCATAGACAAGAAAATGAAACAAAGGTAGGCCCTGGGAACACGTGAGAAATGCAGGTTCCAGGACTCTAATCCAGACTTCTGGGATCAGAACCTGCATGTCAACAAGGAGCCCAGGGATGGATAGGGTGGGGTTCATCAACACTACCTGGAATTCCACCAGCAGCTCTGGACCACCACAACACTCTTGGCACTCTTGCTGGAAGAAGCAACCATGCTGTCTACCCCATGGCCCGGGAGCTGACCGTACGGCCCCTTTTGGGCAGGCAGGCAGACAGAGAGAGCAGGAAGAGGATGCCGCGCTAAGTGGAAGAAGCAGAGGAGGGGCGAGGTTTCCACGCCCCCCACTGCATATTACAATCACCTGAGGACTGTAACAAAAAAATCAGTGCTTGGCTTTACCCTCTGATGCAACAAGGGATCCGAGCCGTGTCTGTGACCTACACCACAGCTCATAGCAACATGAGATTCTGAACCAACTAAGTGAGGCCAGGGATCAAACTCAAGTCCTCATGGATACTAGTTGGGTTTGTTTCTGCTGAGCCACAATGGGAACTCCCATCAGTGTTTCTTTTAAAGCTCCGTGGGTAGATATAGGTCTAGCTAAGTCCCTTTATGGAAACTTGTTGGGTGAGGAGCAAAAGTTCCTTCTTAACAGTAACCTTACTTTCAGGTGTGAAATTTGGGGAAGTTAAAGGGCAGGGCTCCTTCCACTGGAATGTGTTTCAGCATCAGCTGAGGAGCTTGTGCAAATGCAGCTTCTGACTCAGGAGATGCAGGCTGATCATTATTCTGTTTTCTCTCCCATCAATATCCCAGTATGATTGAGGTGTATTCAGTTCAGTGTCATCATTCAGGGTAGTTGTGGGGTTTTTTTTGGCCACATCCATGTCATATGGAAACTCCCCCAGTGGCACAGGATCAAACCTACACCATAGCAGGGACCTAAACTGCAGCAGTGATAACACCTAATCCTTAACCATCTATGTCACCAGAGAACTCCCAAGGATCATTTTAAATCAGAATTTACCTCCCCAAATCCTTCCCTCAAGAATCTCTCCTTGAGATTCTTGAGATTTCTCACAAGAAATTCTAGATTTTTAAAATCAACCAGAGCCTGTTAGTCTATAGTTTTATGTAACTTGGACCTTACAAATATATTCTTCAGATACAGGTGAATTTTCGCCTTCATTTGGTATGTGTTATGGATTGTGTCGCCTTCAAAAACATGCATTGGAGTCCTAGCCCCCAGTAAGTACCTCAGAATGTCACTTTCTTTTGGAAATTGCATCTTCACAGATGCGGATATGGTTAAGTGGGGCCTACTAATGGACTGGGAACCTTATGAAGAAGGGAAATGTGGACACTGGGATGTGAAAGGGAGAATGTCACATGAAGATGGAGGCAGAGATGAGGGTGATGGTTCCACAAGCCAAGGCATGCCAGAGATGTCCAGCCAACTTCCAGATGCCAGGTGTGATACGAGGAAGAGATTCCCCCTCACAGACCTCAGAAGACACCAATCCTCCCCACATCTGCTCTCAGACTCCAGCATTGGGAGCCAATACCTTTCTGTTAAGTTCCATGGTTTGTGGTTCTTTCTTTATGGCAGCCTTGGCAAATTAACACAGTATGTGTATACTCCACAATTCCACAAGTACTTGCAGAACAAGGGGTTGGTTTTAGATTCTAAACAGAACACATATTTATTTAAAAAAAATTTTTATGGCCACAGCCTACAGCATGCAGAAGTTCTCAGACCAGGGATTGAACACACACCACAGCAGCGACCCAAGCCACAGCATTGATAAGGCACGATCCTTAACCTGCTGCACCACTAGGGAACCCCCAAAACGGAACACGTATTAAAATAAAACATGGTCTCTGATTTCTAAAAACTCACCACCTAGTGAGGGAGAAGGGCAAGCATAAATATGTGTGTGCGGTACACACACACACACACACACACACAGCCAGCAATCCGGAAACTGGTGGGTTGTGTGACATGTTAGGTATTGCCCTGCGAAGGATTCATTTACCTGGGAGGGATCTAGAAAATTTTCATTGGGTAGGTAGGGTGTGAATTAGCATTTGAAATGGTTGTTCAATCATGCACTTTCCTAAATGTCCATTGACATGTTTTAATGATTCACTCTTACATAATTAAAAGCCAAATTCCTCCAATGCTAAAGTTCAAGTTAGTCTTGAAATATTTCCCCCTCTCCATCTGCGTACAGCAACATTACTAGAAGAAATAATTGCTGACAATATGTTCAATTTACTGAGCTCCAAGGAGCCAAATCGGCTAGCTCCAGGTGAGCAACATGATTACTAGTATTTTTAAAGAACGAATTTCACATGTTCTCAATCATTTTCATTGCACTATGAGTAGAAGCAAATCATTGGACTATTGTTCTGCCAAGAAAATAATTTCTGTCATCTGTAGCTGGAGATCTCAAAATAACAAATAACATTTGTAGGACATGCAACACACAACACATAAAGCATTTTCTTTATTTTATTCCAACTCAGGCTTGTAATTTCTTATCCCAAAGCATCTCATTAAAGCCTAAAAAAGGGCTTTGGTAAAGCCAGATGAAGCTAAAACTGTCCCTTTGCCTTTAAAACCTAAGATTTTAAGCCATTTGCCTCTATTTTTATTTTATTTTTGCCCTTATCACTTTTGTAAAGCCATTTACTATTCCTGATCTGTGCTCAGGTTCAGATATGGCAGCTTAATCTAGCAGATCTATTCTAAAATTCTGTTTATTAAAATGACTGGTTGCCTTGGTGATGGGGCGGGGAGGAGGACTGTCAGATAAAGGACATGTGGGACACACACATACTAAAATTTGTTTTTCTCAACTTCAATTTTTTTTTCTTTTTTTTGCTTTTTAGGGTATACCTGCGGCATATAGAAGTTCCCAGGCTATGGGTAGAATCAGAGCTGCAGTTGCCAGCCTACACCACAGCCACAGCAACACCAGATCTGAGCCGCATCTGCTGGCCTACACCATAGCCCATGGCAACACCAGATCCCTGACCCACTGGTTGAGGCCAGGGATCGAACCTGTATCCTAATGGATACTAGTTGGATTTGTTTTTGCTATGCCACAATAGGAACTCCTCAACTTCAAATTTAACTTTACTTTTTATTTAGTAAATCTGGCCATTCTACATACAGCATGAGTGAAATTATACTCTGGGGTAGAAAACTGGTAGCCTACATCCCTTTACAAATGGGAACATTGAAAAGGCAAGACACAGGAGTCCTGTTGTGGCTCAGTCGAAACTAATATCTATGAGCATGTGGGTTTGATCCCTGGCCTCACTCAGTGGCTTAAGGATCCCGCATTGCTTATGGCTCTGTGGCTGGCAGCTGCAGCTCTAATTCTACCCCTAGCATGGGGACTTCCATATGCCACAGGTGTGGGCCTAAAAAGACAAGAAAGAAAGAAAAGAAAGAAAAAAAACAAACAAAAGAAAGGAAGGAAGAAAAGAAAGAAAAGGCAAGACATGAGGTTTAGAATTGTTCTGATCCAGTGCAGATTTCTGGCCTTATTCTTGGTTATGTGGCCCTGGGGCAGTGTATCTGAGCAGTTCCTCTGGTTTCTCTTTCTCTCATCCAAAAAAAAAAAAAAAAAAAAAAAGGGTATATTTAATTAAAACTTGCCTCTTCCAGTTGTTAGGATGACATGTGAGCACAGTGCAGTGCAGTGCAGGGTAGGGCTGAGCCTTGATATTTTGGAGTTCCGATTGTGGTTCATGGGGTTAAGGACGAGACATTGTCTCTGTGAGGGTGTGGGTTTGACCCCTGATCTCAACCAGTGAGTTAGAACCTGGCTTTGCCACAAGCTGCGGTATAGGTTATAGGTAAGATTTGGGGCCGGTGTTGCTGTGGCTGTGGCGTAGGTCTCAGCTGCAGCTCTAATTAGATCCCTAGCCTGGGAACTTCCATATGCCACAGGTGCAGCCATAAAAAGAAAAAAAAATTTTTTTGATATTTTGTTCATATTTTTTGCTATTTTGAATATTTTAAAAAGATTGCATTAAAATATTATATATTTTGTCAACTAAGTTTTCTAGTGCCCCCTTACATTTTGCACCTGAGCAAGTATTTTACTCACTGGCTCCAATCCTAGCCCGGGAGCTCCTGAATGCTAAATCTTCTTAGTATTGGCTACTTTGATTTTATTAATACAGTTAATTATAACATTAAGTATTATAAATAACATATAAGTAGTATAATAATATTATATAATAATAAGTAATATAATTATATTTCACTTCCTTGCAGTGTTGCATTAGAAACAATAATGACAACAAACATTAATAAGGGCTCTGTCCCAGGCACTATGCTAGTGTGAGTTTGTTGCAATTATTATTTTTCTTTTATAGAAAAATGATAGTTTAAAAAACCTCACAATTTCCCCAAGAAGACATCACTAATAAATCAAATCGCTGGGCATTCAAAATTGAGTTTTTTCCTGAAGAGCCTCTGAAATTTGTACATTAAGTTTGAATTCAGTGCCATGGGGCGGCCCATCAGAAACCTCCTTCCTGCAATAACCCAAGGAGGCCTCTAGGTGTCCTCATAGACCCATTTTGTAAGCACAGCAATTCTAGGCCAGATAAAACCGGTTTAGAAAAGGTTTTTCTCAGGGGTACCTTTCCAGAACTTTCACATGTTCTGTGCATGTATATAGACCAAACTGGGCCTAATCTAGAAGGTTTCTGGTCTGAAGAAGGCTCTGGATTGAGCAGGGCCAACCTCTCAGTGTGGGTGTAACCTATCTCCCTAGCTCACCATCTTCAAAAGCTTCTCAAGCATCTGTTACTGTTTCACCTAACCTTGGACAGAAGCCTGGCAAGTAGGGTTGCCAGGTGTCCTGTGTCTTCAGAACAATGGTTTGTTTGATGTTCTTTATTGATTTTTTCCCAGGATGCTCCATATGTCCCGTATCCAGCTTTTTTCCCCCCTTAGCAAAATTCAACATCAGTGCTATTTTACACATGTAACGGGTCATCCTGCATTTTCATTTGCTAAACCTGGCCACCATCCTGCCTGGCTTGCATGCTTTCTATGCACATGAAAAGGCAGGTACCGGTCTTTGAATCAGCATCAGGGACAAGCCATGGGAGAAGGATCCAGGAAGGCAGGGCACCCAATTGAAGGATCCCTCTTATAATGCGCACCTTGCTCTAGTTCTGGCCTTGCAGGAAGGCTCTGGCTGAAGGTCAGGAAAACAGCTTAACTGGTTTTACTCCTCGGGTTAAATGTCGGTGAAGCCTTCCTCCACAGTAGACTCCAGAGGGGCACAAATCCATAGTTTAAGGATTTGTAAATTGCAATCCAGGTCTAGATACTTTTTTTTTTTGTCTTTTTAGGGCTGTACCTGTAGCATATGGAGGTTCCCAGGCTAGAGGTCGAATTGGAGCTACAGCTGCCAGCCTACACCAGAGCCACAGCAATGCCAAATCCAAGCCACATGTATGACCCACACCACAGCTCATGGCAATGCTGAATCCTCAACTCACTGAGCGAGGCCAGGGATTGAACCCGTAACCTCATGTTTCCTAGTCAGATTTGTTTCCGCTGCGCTGGGATGGAAATTCTTAGATACTTTTCTTGATAAGTAGCTTGGGCGAACTATTCAACTTCTTCAAGCTTTTGTTTGAGATTAATTAAATCTGCATTGCAAATGTGCTGTGAGGATTAAGTAAGAAAATTTTATTCCAAATGTGCACCAGACAGTACCTGAGACATATGATGAGTTGTTCTCAAGAGTGCTGTCATTTCAGGGGCTAAACTAAGGCAGTGCAAATCCTCAGAATCCCAATTTTCTAGACCTCCTTTAATGCTCAATGTCACTTACCATCTTTTTTCAGGGAACTATTTATATTATGAAGCATCTGCTGGGAACCAGATGTTGTGCCCAAGCTGCTTATGTGCATTATCTTGTTCAGCCCACAAAATACCCTTGCATGATGTGTCCTAGAGAGGAAACTGAGGTCCGGGGAGGTTAGGAAATTTACCCTAGTTCATAACAACCAGGGAGCAGTGGGGTTAGGATGGAGCCCAAGCCCCGCAGCCTGTCTCCAGATATGCCTGACTTCAAAGCCCACACACTGAACCACTGCTTTATAAAGATGGTGATGTCTGCTCTGACACCCATTATCAACTCCCAGAAAGGCTTCTTCTGCGGTAATTGAAGGGCTGCTGGAAATGCCCTTCCCAATTTGGGGCTGCCAGCCTCCATGGTGAGATCTATCTCACCCTGGCTTCCCAAACTTTGATCTCCTTATGGAACCATTTTCTTCCAAAAATGAGGAGAGGACCACATAAAACATGGTGTTCTGGGAAGAGTTGTGTGTTTGTGTTGGGACAGAGCAGAGGCTGGGAGGCTGCAAAGCTTGTCTCATTCATAGGACTTCCCAGTGCATCCCTCAAATGCCTTTGCTCTTTCCCTTCAAACTTTTTGCAAAGGTAATTCCTGCCCAGTTGACTGTTAACTGGCCATTAATTAGGAATATCTTCAAGCTACATTCTGATTGAAAGTGTCTCAATTGTGCCTCTTGGAAACCCATAAACTACAGATTGCCCAGGACACTCTTTTCCTTGGCTATCTGATTTCCATCCCCTTGATGCTCCCTCTTTCTCCTCCCCAGACTGACACCTGTTTGCTCCTTCTCTTACCTTTTCATTTGGCTTAGTTTCCAGTGAAGAGAAGTGCAGGGTGAGCAATTGCTTTTCATAAAGTCATCGTTAGTAGACAGCATGAGATTTGGAGTCAGACAGAGGTAGGTGTGCATTTGAGCTTTACAATTTACATTCTGCATGGTCATGAAACTAAGGCCATGGTAACCTTCCTGAGCCTCTTTATGTCCTTTTCTGGGATAAGACCACCTCTGTCACACAGCTGGAGGAAGGACTGAATGAGGTAGTGTATGATAACACTTAGCTCATTGTTGGGACTATAGTGAGGGCTCGAAAATGGCAGCTTTTTTATTACCTATATTCCTTTAATCCTAAAATAATCTGTCCTCCTAGTTTCAGTTTTTAGAACTGGTTAAGCTTCTCCTATCTTTTAAGACCTATGCCAAAATGCCATTCTCTGAACGCTAGGTGTGCTTCTTTTCCTTTTTGCCTAAATGGATGTTTTCTTACCAATCCCCATCACTGCCACAAAGGTCCCACTGTGTCCCATAACCTAAGGTATCATCTACACCCCCTCTTTTCTCTCACCACTCTTGGCTCCCATAGGACTAAGGAACATTTTAAGTTACTCCCTTTGTTCACTTCCCTTTCTCCCTCCTTGGGCTCTAAGTGTCAGGAAAACACTGTATCTTCATTGCCTAGAACAGTGCCTCACATATAGTTGCTACCTTAATATTTCTTGGATATACTGTTTTTCTTTCCTTCTTCTTCTTCTTTATTTATTTATGTATTTATTTTTAGAGCCGCACCCCTGGCATATGGAAGTTCCCAGGCTAGGGATCTAATCAGAGCTGTAGCTGCCAGCCTACACCACAGCCACAGCAACACCAGATCCCAGCCATGTCTTCCACCTACACCATACCTCACGGCAATGCCAGATCCTTAACCCACTGAGTGAGGCCAGGGATCGAACAGACATCCTCATGGGTACTAGTTGGATTGGTTACTGCTGAGCCACAATCAGAATTCCTTGGATATACTGTTTTTGAAATCCCCCACCCTCAGAAAACCATCATCTCCTTCACTTCCCTTCTTCCTCCCTCCAAAATGGAGAGACCTCTGCTTTAAACACTGGAAAGCAGCATCCAGACACAGAGGCTGATGGTTGATGTTTAATGCCTGTTCCTAAATGAGTCACCGAAAGCTTCTCAATGGGGGTACTCTGGGCAGTTTAGATAGAGCATCTGTTTGTTGTATCAAATCAATCCAATGCCTCTGCAGTATATTTCACGTCCCTGGTTTCTAAATGCCAGTAGTACTTCCAAATCACTGGGAGGTTCCAAAACACAGCAACACATTTCCAAATGCCCCACTTGAAAATCACAGAACTATTTTTTCTTTGCCATGCTTGCAGCATATGTTAGTTCCTGGGCCAGGGACTGAACCTGAGCCACAGCAATGACCACGCCAAATCCTTAACCTCTAGGCCACCAGGAAACTCCGGACATCACAGAACTTCTAAACCTCAGGCATTTCGTAAATGTAAGTATTCAGAAAAAGATAATTATCTAAAACTCAGGAGTTAGGTCATCCCCCATCCCCTTCCAGGTCCCAGGCCACAGTTCTTGTTAAGGCTACTGGTATTCAGAAGCAAAAGGAAATGGAGAGAATGTGTCTGTGTGTTAATGTTAAGAACAGCACTCAAATGAGCATCACCAAGACAGATCTTGTGTATATTTCTTACTTTCTTTTGCAGGGGAGATAGATTCATTCAATGAATCATGAAAGGTATAAGAGGATGGAACTATTATAAGGACATTCTGGGAGTGGGCTCGGGTTCTAATAGGAGATTCAGATTTACTCTTTCCAAAGAGAATCAAAGAGCGGAGGGCACAAGCACAGACATCTCATAGAGCTGAATTCTGAGAGCACTCCTCAGGGCATGGATAGAAGAGCATAAAAACTTCATATTATCAGACTGCCTAGAGCAATCATAAATGTGGCAAGATCAATAGATATTTTCGGTGTCCCTGATCAATATTAGTTCATTATGGTTATCTGTAATTATAACAAGTCTTTTCACTGGCATAGAACACTTTATTGACAAGAAAATAATTTAAGAAATATACTTGGTCCACTGATGAGGTCCCAGAGCAATAAAATGCAGCCTCGTGGGCAGTCACCTAAGACTAGGTAGTATCCTAAATAAGAGTTATCTTAATCTGTGTTTAGACTGAAGCCTGCCTGTTTGTCTTTATGCTGCAGGTAAATGAAAAAAAAAAAAAAATCAGGCCCATTATCTTTAAGAAGTAATGAGCAAGGAAAGCTAAGCTTAACATGTTTTTTTATTTTTATTAATGATTTTTATTTTTCCCATTATAGCTGGTTTTTCAGTGTTCTGTCCATTTTCTACTCATTTAAAAAAAATACGTTTGCTACACTTACTGTAGAGAAATTGTTCATGGAACAAGGTTGTAGTAGTTTGGGATGCAGAGTTTAACAGGTCAAATCTATTTCCTGCTTTTCTTCCAATGAGGTAGGAGGTAGCTGGGCCCCAGGCTGAGCAGCTGTGGCCAGCCTTCTGATGACATTTCACGATAAGATACCTGCAGGAGCATTAGGCCTCAGTTAGGTGAAAGACAAGATGACCACAATTTCCTCCTGCCCAACTTTGCTTGAGAGGTACTTCCAGACCAGTACATGCACAGAGAAGGTCTTCAGTCTAGGAAGGGGGCCTAAGGGGAGAAGGCCTCCAGCCCATAATATGTCCTGTCAAACCTCCCAGAAACCTTCATGCTGAAATCACCTTGGTTAAAAGATGTGTGAGCCCCACAAGGAAGGATCCCAAGTCAGACTAAGTATGGGCACAAGCAAGACTGTTGGCTAGAGACAATGCCTATCCCTGACAAATCCAGCTGCGTCCTCCATAAAAGCAATCTAGGCCACGCCTATTGCGTGTAGCTCATTCTGTGAGCTGGCCCATGTTTTGTGCTCTTTCATGTATACTGTGCTTTTATAAACTCTGTACCTGCTTCACAGTCTTGGCCTCCTTGCTGAATTCCTTCCCCAAGGAAGACAAGGACCGAGGTTCTCTCACTGCCAAACTCACCAATAGCTGCAGAACTTTTGGCAAATTATTTGAACTTTTAAATTCTCTGAGTCTGTGACATGGACGTAATAGCCTTGTATACTTGATTGGGCTGCTGTGGTGATTACATGAACTATTACATGGTAAAGTACTTTAGTGCAGTAGCCTGGCACACACTAAAGCAGAATTCAACAAATGCTAGTTCATTTTTGTAGAGGGACATACTTTTCTTTTTGCTACTTCAAGGAGGCACAAGGAAAGGGGTGGAGAGGAGGCAGTAGAGTAGAAAAGAGATACAGAAATCCAGGGGAGGGGAGAGGAATGGAGTGAGAAAAAGTGGATGAAAGGCTTAACAAACTTCACACTCAAACATGGGTTAAGTTTTGCATCATCTTTTGGACTCCAGGTAAGAGTTAAAAGAGCTTTCTCTCTGAAAATGGACAGTATCTCCATGCCTTGTGAGATCATAGGGGACCTGAACAAACTGCTTTTTTTTTCTTTTTTCTTCTTAGGGCTGCACCCGCTGCATATGGAAGTTCCTAGGCTGGGGGTTGAATTGGTGCTGCAGCTGCTGGCCTACACCACAGCCACAGCAACAGCAGATCTGAGCTGCGTCTGCGACCTACACCACAACTCACAGCAACGCTAGATCTTTTAACTTACCAGGTGAGGCCAGGGATTGAACCTGCAACCTCATGGTTCCTAGTAAGATTCGTTTCCACTGCACCACGATGGGAACCTCCCCACCCTGAATTACCTTATTAATAAGCATGGAGGTAGCACCTCCTTTGATGTCACTCCAGATCAGTGCTACTCAAAGGGTAATCTGGAAACTGCTGCTGGAACTTAGAAAGCTAGGAACAGAAACTGAAAGTGTTTAAAAACTTTAAAACTTGGAGGTTTCCGTCATGGCTCAGGGGTTAATGAACCCAGCTAGTACCCATGAGGATGAGGGTTCAGTCCCTGGCTTTACTCAGTGGGCTAAGGATCCTGCGTTGCTGTGAGCTGTGGTGTAGATCACAGATGTGGCTTAGATCCTGAGTTGCTGTAGCTGTGGTGTAGGCCGGCAGCTGCAGCTCCGATTTGACCCCTACCTGGGAACCTCCATATACCGAGATTGTGGCCCTAAAAAGACAAAAAGACCAAAGGAAAGGAAAAAAAAAAAAGAAAAAAGAAAAGAAGCTTTGAAATTTGACAGCATAGTTTAATGTCTGGTGAATGTAATAATAAATAAGAACATATATTTTTGTATCTCTGTTATTTCACCTATCTAGTAATTCATATTTTTTGAATTAACTTTTCTTCCCCTTAGTAATTCACTTTATTTTTCACTTTACAAAATATAGGCCCACAATGACTGAAAAAAAATACTTTGTTTCTTTTTACAGCCCCACCTGTGGCATATGGATGTTTCTGGGCTAGGGGTCAAACTGGAGCTGCAGCTGCCAGCCCACACCATAGCCACAGCAATGCCTGCAGCCACCTACACTTGAGGCTGGTGGCAACACAGGATCCTTAACTCAATGAGTGAGACTAGGGATCCGACCCGCATCTCAGAAATAATGACAGGTTCTTAACCCATTGAGGCACATTGGGAACTCTGAAAATTTTAAAAGCAGGATTTTCTCCACTGCTTAAAAAACCATCAAAATTTCTCTACTCTACCAAAGACAGTCATCATTCCAATTCTGAAAGCTCTTAAAGACTGATACTTGAACCTCTGTCCCTAAGAAAAGACGTTAAACGAATAGTTTAAACAATTCTAGAATCTTTATTGCTTAACATTAAGCTTTTATGAATACATGGAAGAATTTTGAATGATCTTCTCAGATATAGAAAAAAATTAAACATCCAGGAAGGAGGAAGGTGAGGCAATTTTTTCAATCCACCTTGTAAAACATACATCTTCATGAGGTAGATCAATGTACACTGACAAAAGGTGAGGCCGAAGATACTTTGGTTAAAAAGTAAGTTGTGAAACTGAATTTGTAATATGATGCTGTTTTTTTTTTTGTCTTTTGTCTTTTTAGGGCCACACCCGAGGCATGCGGGGGTTCCCAAGCTAGGGGTCTAATAATCAGAGCTACAGCTGCTGGCCTATGCCACAGCCACAGCCACAGCCACACCAGATCTGAGCTGTGTCTGTGACCTACACCACAGCTCATGGCAACGCCGGATCCTTAACCCACTGAGTGAGGCCAGGGATTGAACGTGCAACCTCATGGTTCCTAGTCGGATTCGTTTCCCCTGCACATGACAGGAAATCCTGTTTGTTTTTTTTAAATTACTATAGGCATAGAAAAAAATCTGCTGATATACAATAAATTCACAATTGTATCTGGTAATGTTAGGCTTATAGGGCACAACTATGTTCTTATATATTTGCTTCATGTTTGAAATTAAAAATTTTAACACAAGTACATGATATTTTGTAGTAAAAAACATCAATTTGACATATTGAAAAATTTACCTCTGCCGCTTTTGGATTATTAATAAGCACATCAATAATGTGACTGAGAAATGTTTTTCAAAAAAGATGAGAGGAAAATCATGTAGCAGGCTAACTCTGCTTCCATTTCTTTTTTTGTTTGTTTCCTTTTAGAGCCTGTGGCATATGGAAGTTCCCAAGCCAGGGGTTGAATGGGAGCTGCAGCTGCAGGCCTATGCCACAGCCATGCCAACACCAAATCCGAGCTGCATCTGCAGCCTATGCCACAACTTGTAGCAATGCTGGATCCTTAAACCACTGAGTTAGGCCAGGGATCAAACCTGCATCCTCATGGACACTATGTCAGGTTCTTAACCCTCTGAGCCACAATGGGAACTCCTCTGCTTCGATTTCCATACCTTCTCTTCCCATTTGGGAGCCAAGTTTTATTTGTTTTTTCAAGGTACACTTGCAATTCTGAGCATACCAGTTCTTGGCTAGCAGAAGATTATTTCCATGAAAGGTACTTGCACAGAAATAATAACCTCCTCATATTTCACTTCCCCCTCCCCTCTCCCCATTGTAAGGGATAAAAAGATGTCAGATGAAATATATTCTTGAATTTAAAAGACCTATTTGCCAGTCTTCAAAACTAGAATGAATGACTTGTTACAAATAAACAACATTCATAAAACTGGGAAGCCTAAAAATTCACATGTCATCCTCCATGAGGCAATTAACTACCATATTTCATCAATTCTAAGATAACTAACTTTATTCTAAGGCACAGCAATATTTTATGTATCACCAAGAAAGAAAAAAAAAACAAAAACTTCCAACTCAAATAGAACATGCCAGGAATCAAAAGACGCATGCTGATTTTGGAGATATAAATGTGCAAAATGAAAAAAAAATGGGCATCTTGGAATCAATAAAATATGGTAATACCATAACTAAAAATTTAGTCTTTTCCAGCCTGATTACTTGAAGTAGAGCACTTTTAACTGCTTTATGTGAACCCTGAACATAAATGGAAGGATACATAAACATTTTCAGTAGCACACCTTTAATTTATTGACCTATGTAAAAAAAATAATAATAATAGGTCTTAAAAAGTCAGAACAGTAAAAGAATATGCAAAAGGTATTTCTGTTTCTAGAAGGCTATACAAATATGCAAAAAGAAATAAGTTATTTTTTGCATGTCTTTCGGTTTTCCAATTTTTTCCCCAAACTTCATTTTTAATAATACAAATGACTAAGGACCAGTTTAACAAATCATCTTTATGTATATATTACATGCTTTGGAATATATGTAGAAAATGTTCCCAAAAAGTTGTTCAGAAACTTCTCTATTCACAATATGAACAAGAAACCTGTATAAAAGAGATGGAAGGAGCACCTTTTATGGAATTCTGAAGCAGAGTAAAGATGACAAAAAAGATGTATCTGGAATATGGAAATAGTTGCTTAAAACAAAAACAAAAACAAAACCAAAACACCCTATAATAAACCACAGCGAATTAGTTCTCCCAAGAAAAAGTATGAGGTAGTTTTAGCCTCATAATTAAATCTACTGCAGCTTGGAGGTTTTTTTGCTTTTGTTTTTTATAACTAATTTTGTTTTTGTCACTTGGTGACTTAGAACTACCTGTGGAATCCAGACAATATGCTTCATTTTCTAATGTCCACAATTTTAAGGCACGCAATTCATCTAAATGATGTGGTTTTCGTCTGTGTGTTTCTTTTTTCTTTATGCTGTGTTGGGTTCTTTATCACCCTAAAATACTTTTTCAAACTCTTGATTATAAAAACTCTCCATGTCAAGTTTACCACTTCAATGACAGCCGAGTTGGAGAGTTACCAGCCTGAATAATAATGCCATTGGCGTAGAAAGAAAGAAAGGAACTCAGTGATATTGTACCTCAGAAAATTCTCCAAGCAGAGTTTTTCAGTTATTCAATGGGCTGCTTCATTTTCCCCAATCTGCTACCAGAATGTTATATTACAGGATGCTACAGCAATAAGTCTTTCCAGAACCCATTTTATGGTGCTTATGAAAACCATCAGTCTTGATCATTGACTAGAAACATTTACACTCATCCAGAACTTCATGAAAATCCAGCTTTTCAAGTAATTTTCAAATACTGTCTAAACTGCTCATGTCCAGGTAGACACAGTATGCAATTCTTCTCCTGCTTACCAATTCAAACGTCAGTGACTATAAGGAGCTTCTGGTTTCCCTTCTGTCATCATTCTGAATTGTGCTCTGAAATCTCCCGTCCTTCTTTCCTTCCTTATGGAGTCCCTGAACGCACTTATCAGCGTTTTGAGGTCTGTCTTCCACAACTTTTATTCCCTTAAAAAGTGCCTGCTATCGATAAGGGCTGAGTCCTTCTTGGCCGGGGCTCACGTGCGGTCCGGCCTTGCTCTGTGAGGTTAGCGCCTGCACTTGGAAAGGCGGGTGGTCGTGCAGGGGTTTTGTGCGGCTTAGTGTGTGATTCACTTCCGGGGCCATGTGAGTCCTCTCTTCCGGCGTGGATGCCTCTAGGTTTCCAAAGCCAGCAGCCCTCTGGGAAGACGAACACGTTCTGCAAGGCACGCTAGTGTGAGGACGCAGTGCTGTGTGTGGTCCAGAGGCCCAACTGCCGTTCAGACTAATGTTCCAGGCTTTGAGTCTTCGTGCCAAAAGAGCCTCTGCTCACTACTCTCCAGGCTGTCCTCCAGCCGGCTTCCATCTGTACCGTCCAGTTGACTGGTCTCTGTGTACTGTCTATTAAAGGAAACCAGAAATGTTATGATTTGGGGTCATGTTTTGTTCTCAGAGTACAAAGATGACTACACTCAAAGAGGTTAGTAGAAAGCACTGTTAAGAACATTCTCCAAAACTCGGGAATAAGGCAGGGGATGGTTGTGTGGTTTTACGACGTCACACTGGAACACTGTCAAACAGCCCCATGTGAGGAGTACTGACTTCTCCTGAGTAAGTAGACGTTTGTCTAACTTAGGTTTACTGTGGATGAGGACTCAGATTGTTGTCAAGTTATATGTTAATATGGAGGCTTTGTCTGGAAGAAATACAAATAACTTCTGCCTAATAAAAAGATTATGGTCATAGTCTTATTGCCCGGTTGGACATTAGCTGGTTTTGTATCGAATTGAGTAATCTCATCTTAAGACTCTCCCTTTCAGTGTTTGGAATCCAGTCTCTCTTTTTCTCTGTTTTTTCATTAACATATAGTTGATTTATAATGTCATGCCAAATTCTGCTGTACAGAAAAGTGACTCAGATATAAATATATATACATTCTTTTAAAATATTATTTTACATCAGGGTCTATCCCAAATCCAGTCTCTTGAATTCTCTGGGCACCAGCGTTACCATTTTGTTAGTATTCTCATTAATGAGTTAAATGAATCTTTGACACGTGCTCATTTTCTGTTTGTGTGAGAGTCATATTTTGGACTTTTGAAGTATTTTTCATAGCTATCCTTTAAATATTCTTCAAGTTAAGGGAAATACACTAGATGTTTTCCTCAGAAACAAAGGAATATATTTGGAGTCAGGCAAGGGTATCTTGGGACATATTTCACATCCCTAGGCTGTATGGGTCAAGTGTAAACCGGAAACAGCATCACACAAAAATCTCAGGTCCATTCAGAAAGCATCATACTGTACAGACTAATCCAATATGCAAAACCTCATTCCTGTAACAGTAGGTTAGAATACGTTAAGATAGTTAGTAGGTTCTTTTTATTTTAAATTCCAATGTCTTTTAGTAAAGGTGAATATAAAGTCCTGGAAAGAAAGCTTGGGAAATAAACACTATGCAAATCCAGGTATTTAGTGTTTTTTTCCTAGTATAAAAACAAAGGCAGCTTTCCAACACTTCACACATCAGTCGGAGCAAGCAAAATACCTGCTATGGAAGAAGCAACACACGGGACTGTACTTACTACAGCTGGCTACACTTAAAAGAGAATTTAAAACTGATCTCATTTCTGGAGATACAACCATTCTCCCGGACAGAAGACTTTGGCTTTGCCTAGTAATAGGTAGAGTTAGATAAGGAAAAGGATTGGAAATGGAAAATAGGAAGTGAAAGAAAAAAATGTTATGTGAAAATACAGTTTGCAGCAGCAGAGCCCAGAATCTGACCATTATTACATACTAGGTAGCATAAGAGACTTCACTATTTCTAATTTTGGAAAGTTTATGCTGCTGACTGTTACACTACATCATACTAGGAAAAAATTTTTTTCTTGGTATAAATTTGTAGCTTTCTATATAATATTAAGACCTGGAAACTCTGGGGAAAGAATCTTAAAATAATATGCATTTCATTAAAAAAAAACATGGATCTATGGCTAAGTATTTCAAATCTTTAAGGATAGATCTAAAGTTTTTATCTTTATATTAAAACCCAATTTTTCTCTTATTTTAAAATTTTCATTTTCATAAAAAATAACATGTAGTTTTAGAGCAAATTTCTAAAGCTTTACGGATGATTGCTTGTTACTAGGTCAAGTTAAATTGATCAGACTGTATCATAATAATAAAAAAAAAGTCTTGGAGTTCCTGCTGTGGCACAACAGCATGGGTGGTGTCTTGGGAGCCCTGGGGGGCAGGTTCAATCCCTGACCCAGCACAGTGGGTTAAGGATCCCACATTGCCACAACCATGGCTTAGGTTGCAACTGCAGCTCAGATCTGATCTCTAGCCCTGGAGCTCCATATGCCATGGGGTGGCCAAAAAAAAAAAAAAAAGAAAGGAAAAAAAAAAATCCTAAATAGATAATTGGGTAGAAATAAACATTCTCACAATTCCCAGAGCTAGGAAGATAAACTGGCAAATATTTCTAGTAAGCAGGAGTTTCAAAAATATGCTTTTCAATTTAATCCATTAATTCTACATATTCAAATATATCCTAGGGAAATAATATAGAATTCAGACAAATATTTTGCACAAAGATGTTAAAAACAGCATTACTCACAATAAAAAAAGAAAGAAAAATTTAAAACCATTTAAAATCAAACTATAGGGAACTGTTTAATAAAGTATGGCATATTTATTGAGTGGAATATCACACTGATCATATAAAATAAGGTTTAAAATTTTGTAAAAAAAAAAAAGGGAGGGGACATGTTGATGCTAGGATATTAAGCAAAAAACTGGGATGTGCAATTCCATGTACAATGAAAGATGTAGAGTTGTATATACAATATCATTACGATCATGTTAAAAATGGATAGAGAAAAATGGGAAAAATGTGCCAAAATGTTACTAGCTACTATCTCTACATGGTGGATTTATGGGTAAATTATTTCCTGCTTATTTATTCCTTTATTATTTTCCTAATTTTCTAAAATGAGCTCATGTTATGTGCACACCCACACACACACAATAGGGATCTTTAAATAGTTTCTAATTTCCTGTACATCGTGCCCCTTCTGACACTGGACTCTGCTGTCATGGGCTGGCTGAAATAGATGGGCAGACTTTGTAAACTAGATTTTTCTCTAAAAATGTTTAACACTTCCTGAGTCTGAGGAGACTGGTGTTAAGGATATCAGAACTGTCTTGGGCACTGCATGGTTTGTTTTATATCATTTCTAATTTAGGCAACGAAAAGGACAGTAAAAGTATACCAACAGGAAAACTATTTGCAAATGTATTATGCAAAATGATTAGAACTGAAGTGAAAAAGTCCAGCTCAAATTTGGGGCCAGAGTCATTTTATTTGCTGCTCCTAATTCATTTCCAAGCATTATTTACAGAAGCCCAAGCTATTGGACATCCTCTGGTGTATATTTTCATTAAAATTCTATTTTGAGCACACCCTTTGTTGAGTTGAGACAATTGGCCTAATATTTCAAGCCAAGAAAAACTTGTGCTGAATATGGAAAAGAAAAACAAAACTCTGGGGGCCGAATATCTTCCATTTGCTTATAATACTTAAGTGTCTTCATAAGAAACTAACCACTCAAAATCATTAGTATAGGCACCTTTAAAAGTTTCAGTCTGTGTTAAGTCTCCTATGCCTGAGGCAATCTGACTTAAAGAAAGCAAAATTCAATTTTCATGAAAAGAAGAAAACAAATAAAAAACAACAGAAAATGCTCTACTTCTTGGCACCAGGGAGTGTGGATTATATTCTGTGAGAAATTAATAAAGAAAAATGACCTCTTCAAACTTAATTCTTCCCTTGTTTGCAAAGAACTGAAAAGCACATAATCGAGAATTGGTAATCTTTTTAAAAACCACATTTTAACAAGTTGGTCTTGTCTGTTTCCTCTAAATGTTTACAAAGAACTGCTATTACAAATGCACAGGACAGCTGGCTATGTCTGTTGCTTCTTAATGAACACAGTGGTCAGATAAAAAAAGGCAGCAAATGTTTGAAATCAAGCTCAACAACTGTCTATGAGGCATCTTGGTATGAACAGCCTTTTCCGATGTAGCTGTTTTTCCCGCAAGGCCAGAAGAATCTTAATGAAAATACCAATAATATAGCTTCAAGTAGAACAATTTATAAGAACCCTTCAAACACAGAATGTAATGTACAGAACTCTAAGAACAGGGTAAAATTGGAGTTCCCATCGTGGCACAGTGGTTAACGAATCTGACTAGGAACCATGAGGTTGCAGGTTCGATCCCTGGCCTTGCTCAGTGGGTTAAGGACCCTGCATTGCCGTGAGCTGTGGTGTAGGTTGCAGATGCAGCTCAGATCCTGCATTGTTGTGGCTGTGGTGTAGGCTGGTGGCTACAGCTCCGATTAGACTCCTAGCCTGGGAACCTCCACATGCCTTGGGAAGCGGCCCTAGAAAAGGCAAAAAGACAAAAAAACAAAAACAGGGTAAAATTTAAATGAGCTAGATTAAGCATCAATAAGCTATTTCTTTTCTTTCTTTCTTTTTTGTTTGGCTGTGGCCATGGCATGTGAAGGTTCCCAGGCCAGGGATCAAACCCGCGCCATAGCAGCTACTGGAGCAACAGCAGTGACAATGCTGGATCCTTAAGCTGCTGGGCCACCGGCAAATTCCTTAATAAGCTTTTTCTTAAAGGGCCAGATATTTTTGGCTTCAGCCATATGATCTCTCTTGCAACCACTCTGCTCTGCCTCCATAGCACAAAAACAGCCATGGATAACATGTAAATGAATGAGCATGGGTGTTTTCCAATAAAACCTTATTTATAAACATAGGTGGCAGCTGGTTTTGGCCCTCAGACAAAGGTTGGCCTTTGACAAACCTTGAGCTAGATCACTTAGTGTTCATAAAATCAACTTAGATTCCTGAATTCTGACCAGGAACAGAGTAATAGCATTTTTGAGCATTGCTTTCTCACCTGCCTGGAGAGGACAAAGGATTATAGATGTTGCCATAGCAGCTGGTGTACGAAGGATGTGCTGGGGTCTCATATTCAGATAGCCCTACGGTTATCTGGGTCCTCCAGTTTCCAGAAGCATTTGTAGAAGACACTAAAAATGAAAAGATAAAATTAGTGGGACCATTCAAAGTGAACTATTTAGGCCATTTAGATGTACAATATAATCAGCTGTGTGCAGAGTTGTGCTTAAGAGCCAATGTTTAGAACCAATAGAGCTCCTATTCTAATGTGGTCACTTACTGGCCATGTGACCTTGGGCAAATAACTTAACCTCTTTAAGCCTCAGTTTTATCATCTGTAATGTGGAGCTAAGAGTATAAATATATTTTGTGTAGGGATAATATCAGGATTAAACAAATTAACTTGTGAAAATATTTAGCACTGTGCCTGGAAATAAATGATAACTATGATTACTGTAGATATGAATAAAGTTAATTGAAAGACATGCTATTAAAAAAAAAAAAACCCAAGGAGTTCCCTTCGTGGCTCAACAGTTAACAAACCCGACTAGTATCCATGAGGATGCAGGTTTGATTCCTGGCCTTGCTCAGTGGGTTAAGGATCCAGCACTGCCATTAGCTGTGGGGGGTAGGTCGAAGACTTGGCTCAGATCTGGCATTGCTATGGCTGTGGTGTAGGCCTGAAGCTGTAGCTCTGATTTGACCCCCTAGCCTAGGAACCACCATGTGCCACAAGTGCGGCCCTAAAAAGCAAAAAACCCGAAAAAACCCCAAACCCAGAAGACAAGCCAGAAAAGAAGTCTCATATATGGAAAGAATCTTCCCAGTCAGGCTATGGTGGCTGGATAGCTTCACAGGCTTCCATCATAAAGATAAGGTGACAAGTTTGAGTTTCCTGGAGCCCTTTGGAGGAAAAGCATTCTATACGTCGATTTGTTGAGACCTGTCCATTCCTCAGCCAAAGGCAATATTGGCCACTAGCAGGATCAAGTCATTTTTTGGGGGAAAAAAAAAAAAAAAGTGTGCGTGGGGGGAGTGGGAGTGGGGGAGGGTAACTAGGACAGGAAAGATTTCAGGAAGAAGAGACTTAGCTCTTCTGAGGGCACTAATCCGAACAAGGCAAAGGCATAATTTGGGAGCAAAACCCAGTGAATGCCTCATCGCTGGGCGTTTGCTGTCCTCTCTCTTAAACCGTCCATGAGTTCCCTGGTAGCCTAGTAGTTAAGGATCCAGTATTATCACTGCTGTGGCTCAGGTTGCTGCTGTGGCACTAGTTCAACCCCTGGCCAGGGAACTTCCACATGCCACAGGCATGGCCAAAGTAAGTAAATAAATATAACCAGTTCTGCTCTGTGCCTAGGATGCATGATGTCATGCCGGTCACCTAGGACTCAAAATACCACCATTGCTCCTGGGTCCTTCCTGATCTCCTCTATTTCCTGTTCCTGGCAGTCAACCTTCTCTCTTCTCACCCCCACAAAGCATGTGGAACCAGCATGCAACAAACACATTTCAAAACTCATCTGTGGTCCTGGATGCCCACAAAGGTTTGACTTAACGATGTAAGATCCTCACTTTGAGCTTCTAAGAAGGTTTCATATCTCTAAGTCAGGGGTTGTGAGGCGTGGTGGTTAGGATGTCACACTGTAATAGAATTCCTACTTCACCACTTACCGGCTTTGGAGATTGGGCAGGGTCATTTAAACCCTGTAAGGCAGAAGTGTCTCAGCTGCAAGATTAGGATAATAATAATAAACATGACAACAGCACTCCCTACATAGAATTGTCGCATACACTAAATGGGAGAGCGCAAATAAAGGGCTGAGCAAACTGGGTGGCACAGGGTAAGCTGCCAATAAAAGTGGCTGCTACTACTCCTAAAACTGAGTCACCAGGAGAGCCTTTAGGTGGCTGGAAGGGATTGCAAAACCCCTGACTAATTCAGCAAATAACTGGAAACTTATCTCTCCATGAGAATGGTGCATGCCTGTTGTAATACATCAACTATAAAATGTAGTAGGAAAGAGGAAAATCCCAAAAAGGAATTCTAGAAGCACTGATTCCATCCCTGTGATGCCTTTTGGCCTGTGGGGTCAATTCCTGCTGGAATCAGCCAGGCTCACGCTGTCACACTGGGTCCAGGAAGCATTATCTCCATTCTCACCTTTGCCCCAGTGCTGAGACAATGGCCGGGAATGTTGAAGTTTCAGAGTTACAGCTGCTTCTCTGTTTAAAGAGGCATTACCCCAGCCCTGTGCCCTGCTGACTATACACAGGTATCTCAGTCCTCCTTCTTTGGTTTCGGAAAGTTTCTCATGCAGCGCCCTGAACTTTGAAGGGGAAGAAAGGCAATCTCTGGATCACAGCCACAAATATGAAATAATTACAGGAGCCTTTTCATATGTTACATGTGGTAATAAATGGGGAAACCCTAGCAGAAGTCCAAAGTCCTGCACAAAGAGGAGAGAACTGGAACCCAAACAGAAATCTCCATGGAAACACCTCTTGTCAACAAACTTAGGAAACTTTTAAAGGTACAGTTTTCACAGATGATCACAAAATGATTCAGGAATCCCTGTGCTATGTCTCACTAAGGCGTCATACTTGCAAGAGGGGGCAAGACTCATGACCTTGGTCTTTTTTGTGCAGTTCGAGAATTCATTTCTTTAAGCTTTAGTGCTGCTTCATTTTCATACATCCCTCTGGCTGCTAACTAGACCGTGAACTTATCCAGGCCAGAAACTGGCTCCTCAGCATCTTGGATGTGCCCGCTTGTTAGCTGAATAAGTGAAACCAGAGGAAGATTTTTCTCTTAAGCCCTCATATCCCTACTTAAGGTAACTGGCACAGCTCGGGGTATGCAATAGACTTAGGGACCAAAGTCAATGCATGAAGAGAATCTCTCTAATCAAAATTACCTTTGAAAGTCCCTTAAATTAACCAGAAAGTGGAGGATATATGATTACTGGATTGAGTCAAGGCCTGAGGAGTATTTAGAACAGTGCCAAGAACAGTGCTTAGTAAATGCCAGCTCCAGTCAGACTTACTAGAAGACTTACACAGATTCCTAAGCACTCGGAATGAATGGCATTTATGTATGTATGTACGTCTTTTTAGGGCCACACGGGTGGCATATGGAAGGTCCCAGGCTAGTAGTCAAATTGGAGCTACAGTTGCTGGCCTATACCACAGCCAAAGCAACGTGGGATCCAAGCTGCATCTTTGACCTACGCCACAGCTCATGGCAATAACAGAACCGTAACCCACTGAACAAGGCCAGGGATCAAACCCACATCCTCATGGATACTAGTTGGGTTCATTACTGCTGAGCCACAACCGGAATTCCAGGAATAAACTGCTTTTAGATGATCCAATTCCTCGTGGTGAACAGGGAAGGATGTATAATCCTAAAGGCTTTCTTCTTACATAAGTGTTTATCCTATTCTTTTAATATATCAAAACTCAATGCCCTGAAAACTATTTTTATTTATTTATTTATTTGCTTTTTAGGACCCGCACCCATGGCATGTGGACATTCTCGGGCTAGGGGTCAAATGAGAGCCACAGCTGACGGCCTACGCCACAGCCACAGCAACGGGGGATCCAAGCCGTGTCTGCAACCTACACTACAACTCACAGCAACACCAGATCCTTGTGGATACTAGTTGGGCTCATTAACCAATGAGCCACAATGGGAACTTCCAATTTTTATTGAAGTATAGTTCATTTATGATGTTATGTTAGTTTGAGGTGTATGGCACAGGAATTCAGTTTTATATATATATATATATATATATATATATATAAAATTTTTATTAGTTTTATATAAACTATTATAAACACATATTCTTTTTCAAGTTATTTTCCCTTATGGCATATTACAAAATACTGATATATATATATAAAATATAATTTTCCTGTGCTATACAGCAGGTCCTTGTTGATTATCTATCTTATATATAGTAGTGGGTACATATTAATTGCAAAGCCTGAACACTTTAAAGAGATGTGGCCATCAACACAAGACCTAGAAAAGATAAAATACAGGAAAGCCTCTAACACAGGGCAGCACAGAGAGTAGGTGCTCAGTAAATGTTTGTTGGATTTTAACCTGTGGCTCCACCCAATAGCTACCACCCTTATGATCTTGGGTCCTGGTCTCATGGTCCTTGAGGGGAGTGGTTTGGGGTAGCTGGGGACACAAGGTTAATGAAATCTGAGTACAAAGGCCTCTGTGCTATTTTTTTTCCCTTCCTTTTTGGGCCACACCCAAGGCATGTGGGACTTCCCAGGCCAGGGATGGAACCCCTGCCACAGCAGTGACCCAAGCCACAGCAGTCACTACAACACCTGATCTTAAACTCTTAGGTCACCAGGGAACTCAGCCTCCAGGGTATTCTTACCTGAAGAATAGGAAGATGCTCGGCTGCTTGGAGAACAGGGTACCTGTAGGCCGGCAAAGCCCAGGCTTCTCTGCGAGCCCCGGTCAGAGTCAAAGCTAGTCTGTGTGCTGTGGCTCTGCTCCTTCTGCCCAGAGGCCCGCTGGTACCAGCCACGCAGGTGCTCTGCAACTAAGGCCTTGTGGATGTTTTTGGTGATGTGCTCTGACTTTGCAGCAGCCTTTCTTGGCAGCCGGAGAGTGGCGTATGGGTTGTGGGGTACCCGGTCGACCTCATCTTCATGAAAGGACCTGCTGTAGTCCCTGGGGCGGTCGTACCCATAGTGGGCTGACGACCGGTAGGAAGGGTTGACACTGTACTGTCCCTCCATGTCGTTCTCATAGACATAGCCACCACTGTAATAGAGATCACACTCTGCGTACGGCGTGTACCCGGCAATGTAGTAACTGGAAGATGTCTGCTCTTGACTCTTGGAGTAGACACCATTCCTCAAACTATCCTTTTGTGCTAGGTTGGGCATGCTTCCTGAATTTGAAGTCGAAACGTTCTGTTTTTTGGACCTTCTCCGGCCCCTGGAGCGAGTGTCCAGAGTCTGGGTAGTGTAATAGGGCCCGGCCACTGGTGTCACACAGTAATACTCCGTGCTTGACTGGCTGGTGTAGGAAGACCCGTCATCCAGGATTTCTGTGCTGCTGCTTCTTTGGGATTTGGAAAGGGAGAAAAATGGCTTATCGTGGTCCATCTCAGAGAGCAGGTGAGACTGGGACTCCAGGCTCCCACTCCGCTGGCGGCAGTGCTGAGATGACGATTCGGGTCTGCAGGAGAAGAAAGGCAAACTTGTAAAAGAAAAAAGGAGAGGAGTTCCTGTCATGGCTCAGAGGTAATGAACCTGACTAGTATTCACGAGGATGGGGCTTCGATCTCTGGGCTCTCTCAGTGGGTTAAGGATCTGGCATTGCCGTGAGCTGTGGTGTAGGTGACAGGTGGCAGGTGGCTTGGATCCCATGTTGCTGTGGCTGTGGTGTAGGCTGGCAGCTATAGCTCCAATTGGACCCCTAGCCTGGGAAGGGAACCTCCATATGCTGCAGATGTGGCCCTAAAAATACAAAAAAAAAAAAAAAAAAAAAAAAAAAAAAAAGGAGAGGACCAAGATAAGGAAAAAAGGGACATCACTTCAAATATTTAACAGCTCTTGAACGGCAATAGGATTTTTAAGGTTTCCAAAGCAACCACACAACAGAATCCACTGGGTTTACAAAGTCAAAATGAGAAGAGAAACACGTTCTGTCAATTAGGTAACCTGTATCCTTTCTTGAAAACAGGGAAGATAAACTGATGATGTACAACTTGCATCAAAGCCTAAGAAAAACTCCACGCATCTTCGGAGGGTCTTTTATCCCAACAGGAGAGCAGTAGCTAGACCACAGTGAAGGCAGCCTTTGTGGGGGAGAAGAGGCTGATCTGACATTGGAAACCTGGGTTGAGTCACAGCTCCATCATTTCCCAGCTATATGAACGTGGGTAAAATATTTAATTAATCTTCCTTCCTCCTCTGTAAAATGAGGACCAAAACAGTATCTAACATCTTCAATTAGGCTTGTTGTGGGGACTAAATAATATAGTGCATATGGATGGCTGTGCTCTTTTCTATGCACAGCCATCAGTAAACACGTCAAAGGGTTACCATTGTCATTATCCACATCCTTAACACTGAATGCCAAATGGTACTGTCTGGTTAGAAAAATCCAGTGTCTACGCAAAGTCCATTTTCAAGTACATTTTTTTTTTGACTGACATATTTGTTTTGTTTGTTTGTTTTTCTTCTTCTTATGGCTGCACCTATGGCATATGGAAGTTCCTGGGCTAGGATTTGAATTAGAGCTGCAGCTGCAGGCCTACACCACAGCCACAGCAACACCAGATTCAAGCCACATGTGTGACCTATGCTGCAGCTTGCGGCAATGCCAGATCCTTAACCCACTGAGCGAGGCCAGGGATCAAACCTGCAGCCTCAGGGACTCTATATCAAGTTCTTAGCCCACTGAGCCACAACAGGAACTCCTTGACTGATGTATTTGAATTCTTAAGTGCAGAGGAAACATAGAGTCATAGAATAAGGGACTATGGAAACTCTCCTAACATGATTCAAACACAGCCAGGTAAAGCACAACCTTAAACCTTAAAGTAAAAATCAACAGAGACAAAGCAACCGGACTGAAGTTGAAGTGCTCTTACTCCAAGTGGCTGCTGCTGTAGGCATTTCGGGTCAGAACAGGTGTGGTGGGCATGCTTCGCCCTCCCTGGGGCCGCCTTTCCAGAGTTTTGTATGGACTGCTATGTGTTGACAGCATTTCTCTGTGATGGTAAAAAAGAAGAATTCAGGAAATGACGAACCTCCCAACATCTCTGGAAAACTTGTCCTAAGCTGATCAGAAACTACCTGGAAGCTGAAGGAATGGGAGCATAGAAAGAAAATTGAGAGGAGTTCCTGTCGTGGCTCAGCGGCTAATGAACCCAACTAGCATCCGTGAGGATGCAGGTTTGATCCCTGGCCTCACTCAGTGGGTGAAGGATCCAACATTGCCGTGAGCTGTGGTGTAGGTCACAGACACAGCTCGGATCCCATGTTGCTGCGGCTGTGGCGTAGGCCAGCAGATGGCTCTAACTGAACCCCTAGCCTGGGAACCTCAAGCCGAGGGTGCGCCCCTAAAAAGACAAAGAAAAGAGAAGAAAATTGAGAAAAAACTGTCTTTGTGGTTTAGTTATCCTGGTGCATCCCAGATGAGTTTTAGGGGAAGCACAGTGATCTGACTCGGAATCATAAATATGAAGGGAAAAAAATTAAAAAGACTTTTAAGAAAGACTGTACTGAATAAAACATTGAAAATAACTAGAGTAGGGGCAGCATTTTTTTTTTTTTTTTTTTTTTTTTTTGCCACACTCATGGCATGTAGAAGTTCCCAGGCCAGGGATCAACTCACACCATAGCAGTGACAATGCTGGATCCACCACGGAAGTTCCAGCAAATCTTTTTTATAGAAAGAGTGTTAAGTATTTTTGGCTTTGTGGGCCAGATGATCTCTATCTCAACTACTCAACTCTGCCCTTGAAGTAAGAGATCTGTGTAGACAATATGTATGTGATTGGAGGTGACAGTGTGCCAATAAAATTTGCCATGGACATGAAGATTCAAATTTCATACTATTTTTATGTCACAATATATGACTGCTTGTGATTTCCCCTCCAATTATTCAAAAATATAAAAACCATTCTTAGTTCAGGGGCATTGCAAAAATAGATCACGGGATGAATTTGGCCAGTGGATTGTCATCCATAGCATCCTTAAATCACTTTGTCTACTTCCCAGCACAGTGAGAACACGATTTGAAGTTAATTTTTTCAATTAAAAATGACTTTGGGAGTTCCCGCTGTGGCACAGTGAGTTAAGAATCAGTCTGCAGCAGCTTGTGTCACTGCAGAGGTGCAGGTTCAATCCCCGGCCCGGCACAGTGGGTTAAAGGATCTGGCATTGCCACAGCTGTGACTTGAATTCAATCCCTGGTCCAGGAACTTCCATATGCCATGGGTACGGCCATAAAAGGAAAAAAAGAAAAAAGTTGGTAATCCTATATTGGGCACTATTTTAAAAAACAAACAAACAAAAAAAACTAGTATTGATTCAGGCAGCCAAGTTCTGGCAATCAATGGTCTGTCATCTTTTAAAAAATTATATTGTTCTGTTGTTACTGCCCTAATAATATTTACTGGAGACACCTGAGAAAAAGTCGTATTATCTATTTTACAGATTAAACATGTGCTGAGGTCTCAATTTCATTTGAAAGATTAGAAGTCAATTCTGTGCTTGGTTTGGCAGAATGGACTTTCATGACAGTTTCCTGAGACCCATGGGTTATAAAACTAAACTTTTGACACGATACCCAAAACCAGGTGATAATTAATGTCCCTATAATTTAATATAAATCAAATAGATTTTAAAGTCAAGAAAAGAGCCAGGTGCTTTTCATTTAAAAAATTTTTTTTTGTCTTTCTGGGCTGCACTCATGGCATATGGAGGTTCCCAAGCTAGGGCCTGAATTGGAGCTGCAGTCGCTGGCCTACACCACAACCACAGAAATGTCAGATCCAAGCCACATCTGCAATCTACACCACAGATCACGGCAACACCGGATCCTTAACCCACAGAGCGAGGCCAGGGAATGAACCCTCGTCCTCATAGATGCTAGTCAGACTGGTCTCTGCTGAGCCACGACAGGAACTCCCCAAATGCTTTTTCAAAGATCTCTTTAAAAACACTTCCACTTGCTGTCAACAACAAATAACTGGGTGAGCTTCCATGCTTTGGTTTTGCAAGATAACCTCCTCTGAAAGAATAAATAGGATTAACACAGAAATGGGTTGACTAATTTAGAGAAAAGGTCTCCTAGTGAGGGGCAAGGCCTTTGCCTCACAGATGATGTGACCTCTCACCTGGACTGTCTGGTATCCACAAGCTGTTCATTGACAGACGACTTTCTTAAATGGATCCTCTCGATACCAAGAGACTTGGGAGGAAGAATTCTTGGAGAATGAGGTACTGAACTTGACCGCTGCCCAGACAGATTGAAGGTGTCATTAGCTAAAACAAGTAAACAAACAAACCAATGAATAGATAAATAAGTAAACAAATACTCATCAACACCCCCAAAACAGAATGTGGAAGATTTGGCTGGTGCGCAAAGTGTTCTTCCACAAAGATGACGTTTTTGAAGGGGTACCTAAGTTTCAGGAAATGTAGCTTTGTATTTTACGCAATAGAAAAAAGAAATTAATGAATATTTGTGTGGGGCCTGATCCAACCTTTAGCAGTTCAACTGGTGTCACTCGGAGCAGCAAATAAATCTCTCAGGTGGAATGGGTGATACTATTTAGCTTTTCGAGAGTTACATTACAGAAAAAACTCAGTGTGTTAAGGGCCCAGAAGTTGGCCTGTGAGGTAGGCTGGGATCAGTTTTGTTCAGCATTACTTTTAATGTTCTTAAGTCTTCTGGGCTCACCAAAGGCTCATCCTATCATTAAAAGTAATGAAACCGATTTATGGTGAGTCACTAGAGACCTGTTTTGCCTCTTACTGATATTTGTATTTCCAAGGAGGAATGGCAAATGCGACCAAATCTCAGCTCAGAGGAATTCTGAAATGGGAGACTTTCATGAACCATTGAACTTAGGGGAAGATAAAGCAGGGTTAGCAGCTTCCCTGAATTCTTTAAATCATATCAAATAGAGAGGGCCAGCTCCTCTGCTTCAGAACAAGGAAGGGATTACAAGGAAATACTCTTGTAATCACTTGATACGAAATGCATTCCACCATGAAACGTGTTGAACACAGCTCATCACAACAGATACAGCCTACCTCTAGGAAATCAACACAATGACAGGAAGCCCAATTTCTAAAATGTGTATTTCTTCCTAAGGAAACTAAAATAAACTCCCACTTATCCAGAACAAGTAGGCAGGGATAATCAAACTCTATACTATTTCCTGGTGATGTAGCATAGCTTACACAACACAAATTTCCTTGTTTTGCTATTGGACACCAAATATATAAGATGTCACCACTGGAGGAAGCTGGGTGAAGGATTCTGTATTAATTATGCAACTCCCTACGAGTCTGTAGGTACTTCAAAAGTTAAAACAACAACAACAACAACAAAAAAAACCCTACAGAGCCTTACAAATCCTTATTGAGATACTTACCTAACTCATATTATGGTTTTCTGATTTTCTGACATCATGTGACCTATGTGGTACTGTATTTAATGTTGAGTTAACCTGCGTAGAAGTTAATCATAATCCTCCTCTCCCAACTTCTCTGGATAAAAGTAACTTAATTGATTCTTCTTTTCCCAACAGAATAATAAATAGGCTTTACTTAACTTAAAAAAAACCCTCCTATTTCAGAATATGTAACATTTTTAACTGAAAATGGGGAGCTACTTACAATCATCATAGGTGGTGGTGTCAGACAAGGAGCTGCTTTCTGATGGGATTATGTCTTCTATGAATAAAATAAAAAACTGCCTTTAGTATCATGGTTGCATTTGTACACCCATAAGAGTTCAATAAAACTATTTTAAATGGAATGCATCTTATTTTTATTAAAAAAAATGCAACTCATTATAGTACATGAGGAATAATTAACCGTTCTAAGAATGGATTCATTGACTACTGAAGATATAAACATCTTACAAATGGTACAAATGAATTCTTTCTTAAAGCAGAACAAACTTGGGCAACCCTCCTTTGAGAATCTACTATACTGTTAACTTTTAAAATAACTTATTTTTTTGAACGCTTCCCTGAAGCAAAGGGCTTTTTCTTGATAGAATGTGGACATTTTGGGGTGCTTAAGCTTCTCAACTAGAAGGGTTGATGAGGGTTCTCAACTATATCAGGGTTTTCTCAACCATAGGTGGTACTACTGACAATGTGGACTGGATGGTTCTTCACTGAAGGGAGCTGTCCTCTGCACTGTGGGATCTCTAGCCTCTACTAGTGGATGTCAACACCATGCCCATCCTTAGTTTTGATAATCAAAAATGTCTGCAGACACTGCCACATGTTTCCAGGGGTACAAAAATTGTCCTGGTTGAGAAGCCCTGAAACAGACAGACCTGGTTTCAAATCTTGGTTTTGTCATTTATTGGCTATGAGACCTTGGGCAAATTACATAATCTCTCTCAGCATCACTCGACTCAACTCTAAAATAGGGATAAGAATAGTACCTAGCGTTCAGTGACGTAATAGAAGTAAAGCCCTTAGCTCAGCTCCTGGCACAGGACAAATGCTCATTAAACATAACCTATACTAATTACTTTGGTTGCCTAAGCCCAGCATTCTGGTGAAAGAACACTGGTAGCTGGAAATCCTCATAGTGATCTGATTCTTATTGGTGCCCATCACACAGTACAAAATGGATTTAGCAAAAAGTGAGATCTCAGATGTGATGATGTGTTTTGGCAAATCATTCCATATTCAATGTCAAGAATTTGCAAGGTTACAGGCAAACATAAGGCCTCAGGGTAAGCTCCAAAGCCATTAGGAAGTGAATCTCCCCATTCAACCTCAAATGTTCATCTCTGTCAGAGCCAGGAGGACACACAGTGGAGCTTAAAGGCAAGGTGCTAGCATAGTCAGCTGTCAGGCACGCTTTAAAAAAAACTACCCAATATGTGCTCAACCACTGGCACCTGTGCTGCCCAAAAATCAGCTACTATAAAGGATAACATGTGAATCTTACACAATTGGGATGAATGGGCCACAAGTGGCTATGAAAGTTAAGTGCATTACTAATCAACCATCTCTGTAAGGCCAGAACATGGTCACTGAAGAGACCAACTGAATTTCATGTCCAGAGTCAAAGCCATCCTAAATTCCCCAGCTGTAGCTAACACTTGCGTGTTGATATCTGTGCATTCTCTTTCCAAAAGCCTTATCTCTGCTTTATAAGTCATATGCCCTAAAGCCGAGTATACTTTAAGCCACATTACCATATTTCCTCAAATCTAAGATGTATAGTTAGTGTCCCAGTTAAAAAAAAAGTACTGCCAATCATAACTGTAACATACCATCTACTGTAAGAATTATCCCAAGTTTACAGATGTTTAAATGTGAAAAAAAAAAGTCTTGGAATGAAAGAAACAGAATCATATTTCAACCAAGGATCAAGGCTAAAAAATATGTAACAAATACCTAAGGCCAATTGGACTTGAAATCTACCTAAATGAGATTTTTCACTTTTTTTCTGAATATTAAAATTTTAGATACATAACATCAAGAATTTTGAAAATATGGAAGAAAATGAGGAAGCAAATTTATGTGATATTCTACAACTATTAATATTTTGAAATACTTCCCAACCTGCCTTTGTGTGTGTATATTTATACAAAGTCAGGATCATGTTGTGGCTACAATTCTGTATTCTGCCTTTCTGCATTTCATAATATACCCATGACATATGCCCACGTCTTTAAATAGCCTCGCAAAGTGACAGTAATGTTAAGAGTCTTCTCTATCCACATATGTTGGATAGGTCCCTTAAAAAAAAGGAAGGACTGCTGCGCTAAAAACTTTCGAGAAAGTCCTGAGGGGGCCCAGCTCTCTTAATACTCTGTGTTTTCAGATGTATTTCTTGCAATGACATCAGGCCAATTAAAGGTGAATCTGTTTTATCAGAGACCAATATTGCTGTGAAAACTCTTTCATCCTAAAAATTAAAGGAATGTAATAGTATAGTATTATAATAGTGAAAACGTCACCAAAAATCAAGTTAACACACTTGTAAGACTGAAATTTCAAACCATTTTTAATCCTAAAAAATTTAAGATTAACCTCTTTCTTTATCTCTCACCAGATGTACTGGTTTGGAAATGGTCCAGTCCAGCAAGAGGACTGACACACACACACACACACACACACACACACACAAAAAACCTTACTAATTACTAACCTGGTAAAGTAACAGTTGCTTTCTGGCTGGGTTTCTTTCCACATCTAATGCGGTATTCATTTATTGCATTTTCAATCTCCTGAAGCTTTTTCACTGCATCCGTGTAATCTTGCTTTCGTTTTTTCTTCACGGTTTTGCAAAGGTCTGGCTCGTTGGCAAGTTTCTTTGCAGCTTCCACCAGCTTTTGCTGTATTAGGAAATTGCTCTCCAGTTCTTGCAAAGCAGGGTCCTGCATTTACATAATGATACTGCTTTATTTTTATGGACACACACAGTCACTCTCACATGTACTGGGTAATAAAATTTCTCTTTCTCACATTCTCAAATTAGATATTCTTTGAGAATTAAATCTTCCTAAGTTTTACTGATTAGGTATTCTCAAACTCTTTCCTAGAGGACAAGACTTCCCTCCTCCATTTACTTTAACTTTTTATTAGACCAAGTCTCTTTCCATTTCAAAGAAGGGAATGGTCTTCCATTCATTCAGTGATTGGGTGAAGATCATATTTTTCAAGACAGTTTCTTCGCCCAAGATTCATAGATATAAAATGTTATATTCACATACATAGCTTCAGAAACAGATACATTTAGGGTTTTTTTAATTTGTTTTTTTGCTTTTTAGGGCTGCACCTGTGGCATATGGAAGTTCCCAGGCTAAGCGTTGAATTGGAGCTGCAGCTCCTGGCCTATGCCACAGCCACAGCAATTCGGGATCCGGGCCACATCTGCAATTTACACCACAGCTCTCAGCAACTCTGGATCCTTAAATCACTGAGTGAGGCCAGGGACTGAACCCACCTCACATATACTAGTCGGGTTCTTTACCTGCTGAGCCACAATGGGAATTCCCACGCTTCAATTTTTTTCGTTTGTAAAATGGACATAACATCCACCTTTTAAAAGTAAGGTGAAGATTAGAAGAGATAATATACATGGATTGCTTAGCTCAAAGCTGGGTATATAGTGAACACTCAATAGCAAGCTCACTTATTTTTAATAGAAACCACTATCATTTTCTAAAATCAAGATGGCTAAACTTCTGCAAGAAACACAAGTGGGGTCATAGCATCTGATGACATGCAAATGACCAAGTACCCTCAAATATTGGCTAGCCAATCTTTCAATTTTATTATACCCAAGTGCTGTACATGTGTTATCTCATCGAATACTCCTTGCATACCTCAGTTGGAAAACATTCATTACTCCTATTTTATAGATGAGGAAACTGAGAGTCAAGGAATGAGACTTCAGAGAAGACTAACTATTTGCCAAAAGCTACTTGGCTTTAAGTGGGAGACTCTCATGCTGGAATTCTTAATTCTTATAATAATGCGTCTCAGTGTATCAACATTTAGGGTTCATTTAATGCTCTGTTTGGGGGCATAAAGATGTGAGAAATAACTCAATTTTAATTGGACTGTGCATGAAAGCAAGAATTCAACTTGGTCTCCATGATCCTTTGTAAGGGGTGAGATAAAAATGGTACAGCAGCAACTCAAAAACCAAAGGAACAAGTTGGCCACATCCCACAGCCAGCTTTTCTGTCTTACTGTTGATAGAAATTCTCAGAGCTGGTGCTCATACCTCTTCACTTGGCAGCAAGTTGTCATCTAACTTGAACGCGGTACCCACACGCCTTCTGACCTGAGGAGGTTTCTCACCTACATTCAGTGGATACTCCTTGGGGATTTTGCCTGTGAGCTCCTGTAAAACAGGACAGATATGAGAGGAGCAGAGGGTGACCCTGGCCAGAATTGTCAAACACAATTTGAAGTGCTCTCCCACCAAAGGAGAAGACACTCACAGCCTCCCGCAAACAGATCTTCTTAAGCTCTTCAACTTTCTTCAGGAGTTTTTCTTGCAATAGTTTTTCCTTCTTCTTGAGTTCAAGGATTTTCTCTCTCTTTTGCTCCTCACTAACTTCTGAGTCTTGAGAACCTGAGGGAGATGAGAGGGAGGGCAGGGAAGGGTTATACAAGGCATGTTTCCTTCCTTTTTAAAGGACAAAGGAGTTTTAAGCCAAACCTGCTATTTAATAATAGTTTATTTCTTTTCTCCTTGTTTCTGAACATAATCAAAGGAAACTGGAGAACATGTTCTCATGCTCTGGGCATCAAACAGAGTCTGGTAATAATATATGCCGTTTGCACTGGCTCAGTCATTTTAGAAGCAATGATAACATGCTTATCAATGTTTCAGCCACACCCAAGGAAAAAATTCATTTTTCTGAGCAGGAGAGAAGGTAAGATTTTCTTTGAGATAGTTGTTCCAAATGTTCTTTTAGAAAGCAGGCAAGATGAAGGAATGTTCTGTGCTTTAGAATCACAAGTTGACAATGGGATTTAGATGAGAAATTATTTTTAGTGAAATTACATATCCTTCGTGATAAGAGATCCCAGAATTTCTACAGAGGAAGGGCTTGGAGCAGCAATCACTTTAGGGGTGAGGTGGGGCCCAAAGGTTGTAGTCATGGTTCAATTTATATTAAATGAAGTAGATAAGTTCCTGTATCAAAAGCTACATATTGGAGAAAGAAGCACTTCAAGTGTTACTTATATAATCAAACTTTATCATTTTAACTTTCGTCATGCTCCTTTAAAGGTTAGTTTTTAAATTTTATTCAAACCTGCTGTATCCTGTAGATTTTCATCTGCTTATTTATTCCCAAAATAATGGGTTAAAAGATAAATTTAAACCAGGTTTAAAAAAAAAGTGAAATAAGATAAAGATCCCTTGCACATTCTCTAATCCAAAAATATTACCTGAGGAGATTAAACTGCCATTGCTTGCCATGATGAACTGACTTTTTGCCTCTAGTGTCACCGGTTTGGAGACCCGTGGTGCTCCTGTCTCCGTCAAATCCATTGCAATGTCGTCTAAACTTCTGGCTGAAGGGATTTTTGCCTAATACAATATTGAAATGGAATTCACTCAATTAAACCTATTTCAAATTAATGAAACAATACAGTTGCTGTGTATTAAAAATGTCAACACAGGACTACTTAGAAGTTTTACACACTAAAGTAATATATTTTCAGAAAAAAAAAAAAGACCTCAACTTTGCAGGTAAAATGTTTTAGTAATGCATGATTCTCTCTCATAGTATATTTCAATCATTAACTTTCAAATGTAATCAGTGTACACATACATGCATGCCAAAATGTTGGCAAATCTGACAACTTTCGAATCTGCATATATGTTGCCCATCTTTTAAATGTAAGAAAAATTAAAACAAATGGTAGTTCAAACATTATAAAGTGACTATACTGTAATTTAAAAAATTGGTATTAAAGTTTAAAAAATATGAGAAAAAAAGTGTATACACATATGTGTGACTGGGCCACTTTGTTGTACAGCAGAAATAGACACAACATTGTAAATCAACTATACTTTAATAAGAAAACAAAAAAAACCCATCAAAGAACAAAAACCCATGTGCTTGCATCATTTCTAAGAAAACTTATCTTCTGAACAGAAAGCAAATCAGTGACAGGACTTTTTGTCCTTTCAGAAGCGCTTCTGGTTACTTACTTTGCTTTGCTTCCGGTCCAGGTAAAACTGATGCTGACTAATTGCCATTACCCAGATGGACTTGATGAGAGAAGAGTTCGCATACCACGTTTGCACAAAGAGGCCACTTTGCCCAAAAGTTCTTCTAGATACTGAAATCCTGAAGGATTAAGGAAAACACTCAAAGTATTTGTCTCTGGCTCAGCACAACATAAAATGTACCAGAGCATTGGTTGTTACAAAGCCTCTTCTTAACTGATTTTCTGATGCCAGGCTCTTTGGCTGTCAGGGGCCAAACCTCCAATTTTCTCCTTTTCTGAGAAAACCAATCACACCTAGGTAATATCTTTCCGTAAAAGCAGCATATTAAAAACCACATACATACACACTCAAAATCGGGTGAGAATTAGCCAAATTAGAGGCTGTACTAAAAACATTCTGTTAAAAACCAGAGGACATGAGATTCTCACAGGACCTCAGTAATAGATGTATTAACTTTTTTGTGGTCTTTTTAGGGAGGCACCCCCAGCATATGGAGGTTCCCAGGCTAGGGGTTGAATCAAATCTACAGCTGCCAGCCTACGCCACAGCCACAGCAACAAGGGATCTAAGCCGCATCTGTAACTACACCACAGCTCACGGCAATGCCGGATCTTTAACCCACTGAGCAAGGCCAGGGATTGAACCTGTGTCCTCATGGATGCTAGTCAGATTCGTTTCCACTGAGCCATGATGGGAACTCCAGATGTGATAATATTTTAAAGCTGAAGCAACCAGGACCTATATAGCATCGGCAACTTCCTCAAGGTAAAAGAGCATCTCAGATCTAGGTAGAGCTGTCTGGCTCTGGCGTCACCAGAGGGTGAACATAAAAACACTGTCTGAAAATACACAGGTCCACAACTGGTTCAGAGTACTGCTGCTTATGCATCAGATAAAAAGAGGAGAGACATTCAGAGGAGGAGAGAGCAAGAGAGAAAGATGGGGGAAAGCCAGACACGGTGTGGGGGGGCAGGAGAGCAAGAAGGACACCAATGTTCTTTGTAGGAATTTGCCTTATCTCTTCCGGTCATCTTTTTGTCACAGCTGTTTCCTCCATCCTTTTAAGCTCTAAATATCCATAAACTTATCTGAAAAGCAAGCACTGAGGGCTGATAAGGAATTCCTCTGAGGAACTTGAAGAGCCTATACCAATCCTCACTTCAATTCATGTATACTGCTAGTGGGAATGAAAAATGGTATAGCCACTTTGGAAAACAGTCTGGCAGCTCCTCAAAAGATTAAAGAAAGAGTTACCATGTGGCCAAGCAATTCCACTCTTAGCTATAAACCTGAGAGAAATGAAAACATCTGCACACGAATGTTCACAGCAGCTTATTTGTATAATCACCCAACCCACAGACAGAAAAGGCTGTGATTCTCACCTCCGAGGATCATGAACTTCCACAGCAAACTTCTTCTCACGGAAATATAAGTTCTCCAGCTGTTTCCATTGGAATAACTAAGCGATGACAAAAAGAGAAATGCCACCCAGCTTTAGTTAACTTTTACTAAATCTAGAAATCAGCTTAATACTTTAAAAAAAATCAAGAATTAAGATTAAGAATTAAGCACTAAGACGAGGCAGGAATACGGAATGCAATCTTTTTAAGTGAATCAACTACAACCTGAAACTATTTTATTCCTTCTTCTGACAGTCACCTTCACCTCATCAATCTTCCTTGAACAATAAAAGCAGGCAACTGTGGGGACCATGCATATTACTTTTCCTCTGACTCAACTAAATAAAAGAGTAAGGAAATGGTAGATTCCAGTAAGCACATGCCTTCTGATCAAAGATGTTGATTTCATATTTAAATGGAAAGATAACCAAAGAGATGTTTCCATAAGACCACAGATAAAATTTCAAAAGCAAGCAAAGTGAAAGTAAAACGGAACCCCAGAGGGGTGATTCTCTGTTTCCCCGCCTATAAGTGTTCCCCTAAAAGCAACAGAAACCTCCTGCCCGGAATTGGAGGCTGGGGAGGGTGGGAGTGAACGCTGGAGCTGCCCTCCTGGACCCTGAGCTAGAGCCTCTACTTTTTGTAAGGAGAACCCACTTCTACATTCCCACAGTGACATTCTAACGCTGCCCTGGGTGTTATTTGCCAGTTGGTTGGGAGAAAGATATTACTAGCAATGGGTGCTTGAAACTTAAGTAACTTGTAAAAAGTAGCTAGCTCATTCACAGAACTGAGCGTGGCCCCACTGTGTTTTCTGGGTTCACTCCCAAGTCTTAGGTGAGCCTGAACCCCAGCTCATCCTTTCAACTGTGACTTCAGAGTTAAATTCTTCTCCATCCCAGTCTTGATGACTGGGGAAAGACCAGAATAACAATTTCATTCCATTACTGGACTTTGGCTAGATTTTTAAATTACGTTAAAAGAATCTTCAAAGAGCACTTCAGTGGGCTAACAATTTCTCTGCAATGCATGATCAGCAAAACTATTTTCTCAGGTACAAGAACTAAGACTTTTCATCAACATGTAAACTCAAGTAAAGGAACAGCAGGATATCATAAGATATCACTTACGTGTAGAATCTAAGAAAATGATACAAATGAACTAGTTTACAAAAGGAAACAGACTCACAGACTGACAACAAATTTATGGTTACCAAAGGGGAAAGATGGGGGGAAGGATAAATTAGGAGCCTGGGATGAATATACACACACCACTATACATAACAGAGATAACCAACAAGATCCTACTATATAGCACAGGAAACTCTACTCAGTATTCTGTGACAACCTATATGGGAAAAGAATCTGAAAAAGAACAGATGTATGTATATGTGTAATTGAATCACTTTACTGTATACCTGAAACTAATACAACACTGTAAATGAACTATACTCTAACAGAAAATTTTAAAAATCAAATAAAAAGAAAGGAATAGCATGAGCTGAAGATTCCTATACATAAGCAGATTGGAGACAAAAGTGTTCACACTGGACTCTCACCCCAAACAGAGTAAAATACACCAGCACCCACGAAGCACACAGCCCTTCACAGGCTGAACTACAGAGTCTGTCACTATAATCCTTACTCAGGTAGAAAGAGGAATTAGCAAGAGCTTCAAGCTACATACCGATTTCCTCAGATGTCCATAGGTTTGAGGCTTTCATTTCTTTTAATCCCGAGGATCCAAAAATGGGACAGAAGTAGGAAGGAAAACTCCGAGGCCCGTTTCCCCTCCCCCCGTTTCCCCTCCCCCCTCCTGGCTGGCAGCTCCGGTGAGTTCTGAACAGAGTTTCCTAAGACACTTAGGTGTAACTCAGTTTCACAAACCGAGCCTCCCACGGCTGACACGCTACTGACATCAGCAACTCTACTGAGAGACACCTCCCGGGTTCCACTCCTTTCTCGCCATCAGGGAGAGGACATCCGAGTTGTCTTTAGCCGATTTTCCCAGGAGATAGATACCGTTTTCAACTGGGGGTACAGACTGGATTTGGATGGTGTTTCCTGGGAAGTAAGCTGCTTTGAATCCAGGGACAAATTTCACCAGAGGCTGGGTGAGGGAGACGTGTCTCCGGGTTTACTCACCCTGGCCCACGAACAGGTTCTACAGGAAGAGCCACAATGCAGCTCAGCTGTGTTTTCCTTTGCGTCCATTCCCACACACAGAAAAACCAGGGCTGGACTTGCAACCTGATCTCTGAAAGCCACCACCTCCCCCTCTTATCACTTACAAACGTGAAATACTAGCGCTTTTGCCTCCATTTAGCCTGGCCCTGCACGGAGAGCCGAGACGGGGCTTCCTGTGAGCAAGAACCCTACTTAAAAGATGAAGGGTTTCAGTTCATTTAAAGAGTCTGAAGTAATTAAATGGCAACTGAGTTTGCACACAAAGTTATGGGAATGAGACTGAGTTTTTGAAGTCTGAAAGGCAAAGCCCTTGCCCCACTCGAAAGCTTAAAAATTTGCAAAATGTGGTATCACGTATGTTCCTGTAATAGAATAAAAGTCAACAGTGTTCGCACAAACTTAATTTGTGACAGCGGTTGCCGCTAGGGTGGGGAAGGTAGAATGGATGAGGGGTTAAGTGGCACAGAAAACCTCAACATTACCAGTCATGTTTGATTTAATAAAAATAAGTAAATATGACAACCTACAGTAATTGACAATTTAAGTGGTTATGTGGGTCTTATCAGATTCTTGGTATTCCTGTCTATTTAAAGTAATGGAAGTTTATATAAAATGTACAAAGGTTGGTCTACCATACTAGAGTGAGATTTCCACTTCCTAACCATTTGGGGAGCTTCTATTTTAGAAATCTGTCACTACTGTGATTATTATCAAGGTATGAAGTTGATAGGAAAACACAATTGCAGTGGCACTGGAACTAGTTGGCAGGTAGTCTTTCTTTTTTTAAATTTCTAAAATCATCCTTCTACTGTGCTTCTCAATGATCTTGGAGTTCTTTTTTTTTGCTTTTTAGGGCCGCACCCACAGAGGTTCCCAGGCTAAGGGTAGAATTGGAGCTACAGCTACCAAGCCTACGCCACAGTCATAGCACACAGGATGTGAGCTGCATCTTTGACCTACACCACAGCTCACGGCAACGTTGGAGCCTTAGCACACTGAGCGAGGCCAGGGATCGTACCCGCAACCTCATGGTTCCTAGTCGGATTTGTTTCTGCTGCACCATGTCGGGGAACTCTGATATTGGAGTTCTTGTTCTCAGAGAGCCAGGATGAGGCTCTGAAGCTAGCAATGGAGAGGAGATGAAGTGGATTCTTTTCTTCATGCAATCTGCCTAGGACAGTGCCTGGCACACAGCAGGTAACTAACCAGTTTTCATTCGGGTAAGTAACACCCCCCCTCCACCCCCCACAGCAAAATTGCTTGAGATTTTGGACCAATGGACAGATAAGAGGAAATTGTCAAAGAAATATCCATCAGGCTGATCTGACTTCTTGGGGGCATCTATTTAGAGAAATGGCCTGACATATATAAGGAATACTCTAAACCTCCTGAAAGAAGAACAGCTACAAGAAACCACTTAAGAGGAAAGATCAAAGTTCAGAGGAAGGTAGAAGGAGAAGAGGAGGCTTTCTATTTTCCATTGTTTGGAGAAAACAGGTGCCCATAATAGAGAGTAGGACTATTATAGGGTACGATGTCTTATAGGACAGAACAAAACTATTATATATATTGTATTATATGCATGTGTTTCTATAAACAACATTTGTAACTTTCATATTAAAACAGAAAAAATTTTTGCCCAGGCCCATTCCCATTGTTGGAGATTTAGTTGGGGGGTGGGGTGGGGTGGAGCTTTGCCTGCAAACAGTTAAGAGTATGAAACTGTGATCCAAAGTGATCATTAAATAAGCATAATAACAATTATTAATTGATATCTATTGTTGTTTATGTGGCACTCACTAGTAGCAATGAGTTTGAAATTGTGTTTATAATTCACAGTGTTTGTGACAAAAGGAAATACTTGCCTGGTGACAATAAAACTATGAATTAGGTAGGTCTTCCAGACTTCTTTCTACTCTATGCTCATCTAGAATGATTAATTGTGCCTTTTAGCATCAAAAGAAGGAAGTAGATAGCAACCGATGAAACAACAGCTGGGATTAAGTTTGAGATTGCAAAATAAATAAACAGATAAAAAAGTCAAAGAGGAGCAATCTGAACAGTGATAGTAACAAAAAGATAATAAAAATACTACGACAGGAAGAAAATGTATCTTTAGGTTACAAATCAACTTGTCTTAAGAAAAGTGTGACATTGTAAGTCAACTATATTTCAGGAGTTCCCACTGTGGCCAGCAGAAATGAATCTGACTAATATCCATGAGGATGTGGGTTCCGGAGCTGTCATGAGCTGGGGTGTAAGTGAAGACTGGGCTTGGATCCTTCGATGCTGTGGCTGTGGTGTAGGCTGGCAGTGCAGCTCTGATTCGACCCCTAGCCTGGGAACTTCCGTGTGTCTTGGATACAGACCTAAAAAGCAAAAACAACAACAACAACAAAAAACTATACTTTGATCAAAGTTTTTTTTAGTATCAAAAATTTAAAAACTGACAAAATCAAAGTGGAATCAAAATCTATCTTAAAAGCCAACTTGTATAAAATACCATAATCAGAATCTAGTCCCTTTATCCTTTGATGTAAAGTTAGAATAAGAGCCATGTTATTACACTCTATTTAATGAGATGCATGGCTTGAATAGTTAAGCCACTTTGTTGAAACCTATAATCAATATTTAGACCCCACCCACTATTACAGACTTAAATACAAGAAATCACCTCCTTCCCATGCCTATCCTACAATCACACTGGTTCCTAAAAATCCAAGGCCACTGCCAAACTTTAGAAAAAAGGACTATAAGGAAAAGAAGAGGGACTTTTAGGAAACCAAATGTCACATATTTAAGTAGCTCTTGGAGTCTTTTCATCATTCCTCTTCAGTTAGCAAATACTTCTTGTCCACCTTCTTCGTGAGAGGTCCTGATGTAGTTGGCAAATAATGGACAGGTCCCCTGCCTCATGGTGCTTACCTACTAACTGGACCCCATTGGACATTTCCATCCTGATTTCAACACATCTGTTTTATTTGGCAAGCTGCTTAACTTTCCTAGGTCTCAGTTTCCTCATCTGTGAAATGGGACCAACAAAGCCTTTCTCAGAGGGTTGTTGGAAGGGTTTAGTGAGATTATGTTTACAAAGCACTTAGCCCAGTGCCTGGCTCAGAATCTATGCTCAGTAAGTGATAAAGCTAGTCAGATCTGTCATGAAGGACTCTGAGTCCAATTCTCTTATTATCTCTTCTGAAGATGGAGAAGTGCCTATCTTTTCTAAAGATGGAGGAGAGCCACTTAACAGCAGAAAGAGAACTAGAAATGGCTGTCTGGATCCCACATCTGTCTTTCCACTGATGAGAAAGGGCCAAGTTACCCTGATGACACATCCGTGACTCTCAGGTTTCCAATTCTACGAGCTTTGCCCTCTGTAAAAACTGCTCTATCTCTGTTTATTTCATTGGTAGTTTCCTGATAAACCCTCTAGGTAGGAAATCTATTTTCTGCTCTAGTATCACAGAGGTCACAGAGGAGGGGCAGACAGATGGGTCAAAGGCACATCTGCTGGGAAACGCATGGCAGCAAGCTAGCAAGCTCCCACCTGTGTGGAATACTCAGAAAAAAAGAGACTTGCCACAGCATGTACACAAATTCTGAGAAATGTTCACCTGCCACCAGCAAGGGGCATATTTGGGGTAATGAGAGATGAGGAAAAGTCTCAGACAGAACGCATCCAACTGTCTTTTTGAATCTTGTAGAGAGCACCCGAAAGTTTCACATGAGGTGAGGACAGGAAAGACGTCATTAAAAGCTTGGTTGGTTTTTTTTAAAATAGCACTTATAATACAGGTTAATCATTTAACTGCAAATTCACCTGGAAATGACTAAATTTAGGATAGTCCCAGCTGTAGTATATGACTGTACATCAAATAATGACTCACATAGGGTGATTCCCTGCTATAATGCGAAGCAAAACAAAATCACCATTTTTTTTTTTTTTTTTTTTTTTGTCTTTTTGCCTTTTCTAGGGCCGCTTCCTGTGGCATATGGAGGTTCCCAAGCTAGGGGTCCAATCGGAGCCGCAGCTACCGGCCTATGTCAGAGCCACAGCAATGTGGGATCCGAGCTGCATCTGCAACCCACACCTCAGCTCATGGCAATGCCAGATCCTTAACCCACTGAGCAAGGGCAAGGATCGAACCCGCAACCTCATGGTTCCTAGTCAGATTCGTTAACCACTGCGCCACGACGGGAACTCCCATAAATTACCATATTTTTGAGTCAGTCTTTTTTTTTTTTCATTTCAAAAAAGTTACACATGATAAATATACTATCAGTATCCATGATTCAGCTAGCAGCTCTGTTTTGCCCTCTGGAGTACCAGAAAATTAGAATTTTGCAGGATTATGAGCTTTGAGACAGCCAAATTGACCTCCCTTCTATCCAGCCAGCCATCCTTCAACCCATCACATATTTATGTGACTCTGAACAAGTCTTCCAACAACCTTATGGGGAAGTGCTACTTAGCCCCATTTCACGGAAGATAAAGCTAAGGCTCAGAGAGGTTTAAGTAAACTGGCCAAGGTCACAAAGCTAAAGGTACAGATTTGGGATCCACGCCTGAGCACAATCATGGATCCAAACCCCTCAGTGCCTAAGTATAGCACACTATCCTGCCTTTCTCATCTGGGGAGAATCTTCTACGGAGATTCATGATGTTATCTAATAAAAGGAAAAGGGAGGAGTTCCCGTTGTGACCCCAGTGGAAATGAATCTGACTAGGAACCACGAGGTTGCAGGATCGATCCTTGGCCTTGCTCAGTGGGTTAAGGATCTGGCATTGTAGTGCGCTGTGGTGTAGACTGCAGGCTCGGACCCTGCATTGCTGTGGCTGTGGCATAAGCTGTTACTCTGATTAGTCCCCTAGCCTGGGAACCTCCATATGCCACAGGTATGGCCATAAAATAATAATAATAATAATAATAAATTAAAAAGGAAAGGGGGAAAAAAAGGAGTAGTTCCCAGCTCTACCTCCTAGGAAAAAACAGCAGCAATTACGGCAGTCTTTTGCAAAAAAAGGACTGTGAGTCTGTCAAATTTTAACTTAGACTACTGGTTCTCAACCACTGATTATTCTGCTTCACTTCTCAACTCATACCCACAACTACCGGAACATGTGGCCATGTCTGGAGCTATTTGTGGTTATCTCACCGGAGGCGAGGAGCTACTAGCATCTTGTGGTTAGAGGCCCGGGAGATTGTCGAATATCAGACCATGTCAGGACAGAATGATCTGGCCCAAAACATTGATAGAGTAGAGACTGAGAAATCTGACTCAGAGGATAATTTTTGGTGATGCAACTATGCTATGGTACCTGGAGTGTACTGATGAAGAAGATAAAAATTATCCTATAAAATAATGAATTTTGGAGTTCTCTTTTTCTCAACAAGGTGAGGCCTTCAGGAACAAATGGTTGTTTGGATTGTTTTCCAAATGCAAATACTACCTCCCAGCGGGACTTAGAACAACCCATCAGACAACAAGAGGCCACGTTCACAGTGCTTGGTGTGCCGAACTAAAATTTCACAATATACCCAATGGTACACACTCAGGGAGTGAAAACTCCTTTTTCAGATATGATGTCATAATCTTCCACACATAGAGTATCAGGTCTCAATGAGTGGAACATTTTTGGAAATGTTTGGACGAAGATGTTCTGGGTGTCAGAAAATGCATACTATGAAAATCTGACCATCTAAGAGGATGTCATCTCATGTAAATTTCCTCTGTGGAAGTCTCTAGCCTCGAAGGGCTGATCTGATGACTTCTGATTCCTTGCCTTAGAGCCCTCACTGTGTCTGGAACAACGAAGGCTGACCAGGGCTCAGAGACACCTACGTGGTTCTTCTGGGTGTTTACAGCTGACATCCCTTCCCACAGGCTAGTGCCTCATCTGCTTATTAAATATTTTCAATAAAAATCTCTAATACTGACTCTAATGTTCTCTTTCCAGATGGACTGTCAGGTCCTGGATGGCAGAGATTTGGCTCTTTCTTTAAATCAGATAAAGAATATAAGTATCTGCTCAGGGCCCTTGTACACACAATGGGCTCAAAAAATTTGTTGGGGGAGATATAAAAAAGGGTACCTTGCATTTTGTTCAAAATTTGTTTCTGAAGGATAAATAAAAGCCAAACCAATCATTGGTCTTAAGTATTGATTAAAGAAAACTTTAGTTTATACCCCATCATAGAAAAAATTTTTACAATGCTTTATGTACTAACTGTTCTCTCTGCATTTGGACTAGTCGATTCTACTAAAGAGTGAGCTTCCATTTTTCTATGTGTACTAACAACAATGCAGCCATTTGGTAAATGCCTAGAAACACAAAGCAATAGATTAAATAAATCTAATGACTTTGCCTGTCTAGTGGCCATTTCCTTTGCTTCAACCATCTCCTTCAGTTTCTGCAGGGAATAAGCTTACTCTGTGTGTGTGTGTGTGTGTGTGTGTGTGTGTGTGTGTGTGTGCGCGCGCGTGCGCACCAATGGTATATATGGAAGTTCCTGGGCCAGGGACTAAATCTGAACTGCAGCTTCGACCTATGCCACAGTTGTAGCAACACTGAGTCCTTAACCCACTGTGCCACAAGTGAAACTCCAGAGCATGCTTACTCTTTAAGCTCTGGTTGTAATGCTATCTCAGTTTTTGTAACGTGCCCATCTCCTGCCCATAAGTATACACTGTTCTCCATCTAGAACTTGCCAATCCATTCTTTGCAATTCTGGCTCCTTCTCACCCTTCAGGTGTCAGCTTAAATATCACTTTCTCAGAGGTCTTCCTTGATCCCACTGAACGTCCTCAGCTGTCCCATTACTGTCCCTCTAATTTGTTTCCATCAGGGACTACTGACAATTTCTAATTATGTCTTCATTCTTTGCTTACTTATTTGTTCCTCATTAACCATCCCCTTGAAAGGCTTTGAAGGAAACAAACAGAGGGTGACAGAAACTACTTATCATGCACAGGATCTATTTTTTCCTTCTTCCTTTAAGTAACAGAACACTTTGAGTGAACAGCTTTCCATGACCACCCATCTTGAGGATATACTTCCCAGCCTCCTTTGCAATTAGACTTGGTGACTTTATGAATAATAAGAATGCTTTGGGAGTTCCCGTCGTGGCGCAGTGGTTAACGAATCCAACTAGGAACCATGAGGTTGTGGGTTCGGTCCCTGCCCTTGCTCAGTGGGTTAACGATCCGGCGTTGCTGGGAGCTGTGGTGTAGGCCGGGGGCTACAGCTCCGATTGGACTCCTAGCCTGGGAACCTCCATATGCCGCAGGAGCGGCCCAAAGAAATAGCAGAAAGACAAAAAAAAAAAAAAAAAAAAAAAAAGAATGCTTTGCCTTTGCTTCTTTGCATCTGCCTACCAGTGGTGAGATGGAAACAGAGAATCACCAATGCCCAACCAATTCTCTGAGAGTTCCTGGCTTTAGAAGAACTGCTTAAAATTCTAGTTGTGATTAACTACGGAGGAAAGGACAAATACCTATGCTGGCTAGTAAACTTTCTATACATTAGACCACGGTGTGAAGAGAAAAGTAGGTAGTCAGCGAAAGAAATCACTCACTCACTGGGGCTCCATAATTATCTGTGAGAGAGAGTAGACAGAATTCTTCGAATTTGAGCGCTGAGAAAATAAAGGCCCAAAAGGTTGAGTGACAGCTCCAAGTCAGTCAACTGGTAAGTAGAGGGCAGGACTGGTTCTTATTTAAAATCCAGGCTAAGGGGTTTGAGTTCTCCTCCCATTGACTATGTAGAAGGTTTGAACAATCAAATTGATTACTGGTGTGGCTGGAACTTAATTATACACTTTGCAAACAGGATGAACTGGTCTCCCGTGGACATTCTGTGATTCATTTTTCCCCCTGCATACCACACTTCATTTTGTATTGATGTAGAAAGTGCAACTGGAGGGCTGTCTCTTCTCCCTCCCCAAATTACCTCATCTTGAATGTAAGCAGTACCAGAAGGAGAATCCTGATTGCAGTCCACGGTGGTGCAATAGTGGTGGGGAAAGCAAGGGGGCTTTAGGAAGGTTCAGGATGGCTGTGCTCAGAGAAATAAGCAAGTCACTGAGTTTAAATGAAATGAATCCTGTACTTTTATGACACAGAAACAGGAAGACTTTTGTGCTGGTTACTTAATTCATCTGGCTCTAGGCTTTTGGGAATTCCAATAATTTTTTAAAAATCAGTTAACTGCCTGGCTAACAAACTTTTCCCCACCCTGAAATGCCTTGGAGTAATGATGTGTATCACAAGACTTTTTTTAGCAAGTTATAAAGCAGAATGATACTAATCTTGAAAGGTATTTTATCCTACTATGGTCAACCCATAACACCTTGACTAGTATGCCATTTTTATTCCTTCTATCTCTGACAGGTTCTGGTTTTTCCCAGGTGAAATAACTTGCCAGAGGGGTACAAATCAGTCATGACATACACTAATATTTTGCTCAGCTACAGATCCATTGTTGACTTCTTTGTGAAGAACAGATATTTTTCCTTGAAATACTGAGTGAACAATAAAAACCTAGAAGAAATATAAGTTTGCATTTTTTTAAGTAAAGCTTCCTCATTTTCTTAATTTTTTTTTATTTTTTGGAGGTCTCACCTGTGGCAGATGGGAGTTCCCAGGCTAGGGGTCGAATCAGAGCTGTAGCTGCTGGACTATGTCACGGCCACAGCAACTCGGTATAGGAGCCATGTCTTCGACCTACAGCAAAGCTCAGGGCAACGCTGGACCCTTAACCTACTGAGTGGGGCCAGGGATCGAACCTGCATCCTGGATACTAGTCAGGTTCGTTTCTGCTGAACCACAATGGGAACTCTGCTTCCTCATTTTTAAGTCTAAAGTCCTACTATTTGAAGTTAAATTCTGTTGTGTTTTCACATTCCATAAGAGTTTGCAATGACACATTTCCCATACAAATGGAGGATTAAAAACTGCTTGTGATTTGAATTTTTACTACCTTGAATTTTTGTGGACTGTAACTCAGAGTTTAAAAATGCTCACTTAATTTGCATCATGACTTAGGGCATTTGGGTTAATGAATTGGGAGGAGCAGAATGCTTACCAGCCTCTGAAAAGAAAAAAGGGGAACGTGGATTTAGGTGGTATACCGGGGCTCCAGTTTGTAGCAATTCGGGGCCATTCCCTAACCAGTAATCTAAGGATACTTCCCATACCCTTCTTTATTGTCTCTCTCCCTCACTACCGATGAGTGACTACCAGTTCTGGAGTGATGACCATGTATCAGGCACAATGGTATAATCTCATTTAATTCTTATAACAACCCTGTGCAGCTGGTGGCATTCCCACTGTGCAGATGAGGACACTGAATTTAAGGAGAGATTAAGCAATATGCCCCTGGGTCACAGAGCAAATGGACATCAGAAATAGGATATGAATTGCTTCCCAAGCCCTTGCCCTGTGTCATCATATTACAGATTGCAAACAAATTGACTCCCCCCAGACTCCCCCCCACCCCCACCCCCGACTGGCAAAAGCCTTACAGGCAATATACATGAAGAGCCTGTGCTGGGTATTCTGAGAGGTAGAACACACACAGTCCTCAACATTCAGTAGCTATAGCTAATAGATATTATGTGGAAAGGACAGAAGGCCTCAGCTTGTAGATCTTGGACCAACCCTTTCTCAAAACAGTCTTTTGACATCTTATTATTGGCAAATCTTCCTCCTTCTGGCCTGTTTTTAATCACCATAATTAGAACACAGCAGGCATGTGGCTTGAAGAGGCTGAGTATCTACACGGCTTCCCATTCCAGCCTTTGTTTCATTCCAGTTTGCCAATATGACCTTCATTACTGCCTGGCTACTGGTAACTTTCTGGAGCAAGGTCCATGCAAACAGCTGAAGCATGAGCCTCCTTTTATATGTCAGCAGTCACAGTTCTTTAAATTATGTATTCCTTCATTTGGGCCAAGTGAACCAAGACAAGGACTTTAGAACATCCTCCTGCTAATGAAACCCTTAAGTTGTCTGGACATGGAAACAGAGATACAGAAACAAAATTCATTGTCAGGTCTAACAGAAGAAGTAAGGAGGAGTTAAACAATGGTACAGAGTGGACACCTGCTAAAATAATCAAGAAAGAGAAAGTAAAAGAGTGATGACACCAGATGGTCTGTTTATGGCCCTTTTCAAACTGAAGGACACATCTTGGAAATAGCAAAACTCTGCAAAGTGAAAAAAGGAAGTGGCTTCTGACCCTTGTCTAGACTCTGAAATGAACAAGCAAAACTGATTATTATCGGTGTCAGACGGTATTTACCAATTTCTATGAAACTGTGAATGTTAAGCAAAGCCTGTGAGTCATGAGCAACTGAGAGAAATTAACAGCAATATTTACTGTGCAGATTCTGATTCACCAATATTTTGGAAGAAAGCCCAGTTGCTTTTAGTAGATGTATTCAGAGTCTGTGAGAATCTCAATTTTATCAAGCCACATTCACTAAGAAATTACTAGTGAGTCGATTTAAGTTATATGTTACATGCAAGATTCAGAAAAACCAATTTTAAGAAATGTTATTCTTAAAGTAAAATTCAAGGGAAAAATAAATTACCAAAAAAAAAAAAAAAATCACAGAAATAACATCTACCTGAAGAAAACATGAAAGGCAATAATTTGATTTTATAAAATAGATAAACTAGGGGCTAGTTATTTGTCTTGGCCGAAATTAATCATGCTCTGAGCAATCCTCCTTGTAATGGAAACAACCCAATTGTCTATCAAGAGAGAAGTGGTTAAAGACATGGAAACAATCTCAATGTCCATCGCAGATGATTGGATTAAGAAGATGTAGTATATATACACAATGGAATACTAATCAGCCACAAAAAGAACAAAATAATGCAATTTGCAACAACATGGATGTACCTAGAGATTCTCATACTAAGTGAAGTAAGTCTGAAAGAGAAAGACAAATAACATATGATATCACTTACATCTGGAATCTAAAGTGTGGCACAATTGAACCTACCTACAGCACAAAAACAGACTCACAGACATGGAGAACAGACTTGTGGTTGCCAAGGGGGAGGGGGAAAGGGTGGGGTTGACTGGGATCTTGGGGTTAGTAGATGCAAACTATTATTATTATTATTGAGGTTAGTAGGTGCAAACTAGGATGGACAAGCAAACAGGTCCTACTGCATAGCACAGGGAACTATATCCAATTTCTTGTGATAGAACATGATGGAAGATAATATGAGAGAAAAATATGTTATATATTTATATATATGTGACTGGGTCACTCTGCTGTGTAGCAGAAATTGACACAACATTGTAAATCAACTATAATTTAGTTAAAAATTTTTAAAAAGAGAAGTGGTTAAAAATTATGTATTTCTAAATCATGGAATACTAGACAGCTTTAAAAAGGAAAGAGAGATCTGTCTCATAAGTGACTTGGAAAAATATGACATTATATGGAACAGTATACATAGTAAGATTTCTTTCTCTTTGGAAAAGCTTACTATATACAGTGACAAAGCCTAAATGAACAAGGATCATTCCCTGGACAGTGATTATCACAGGAGTGGGGTGGGGACTGAAGGACTTCCTGTCTCAATTGACATGTTTCCATAGCATTTGCTTTTTTTAGGGGGTAGGTTCTTTTACAATGAATATTTAAAACTTTTGGTAAAAAATTAAAGATATAACTGGAAATAAAAATGATTTTGAAAAATATTTGAGGGAGTTCCCATTGCAGCACAGCATAAATTAACCCAACTAGTATCCATGAGGAAGCGGTTTGTTTTGTTTTGTTTTGTTTTGTCTTTTTGACTTTTTTAGGGCCACTACGTGGCATATGGAGGTTCCCAGGCTAGGGGTCTAATTGGAGCTGTAGCCACAGGCCTACGCCAGAGCCACAGCAACTCGGGATCCAAGTTGCATCTGCAACCTACACCACAGCTCATGGCAACTGGGGATCCTTAACCCACTGAGCAAAGCCAGGGATTGAACCTGCAACCTCATGGTTCCTAGTCGGATTCGTTAACCACTGAGCCACGACGGGAACTCCAAGGAGGCAGTTTTGATGCCTGGCCTCACTCAGTGGGTTGGGGATTCGGCATTGCTGTGAGCTGTGGTGTAGGCTACAGACATGCCTTGGATCTGGCATTGCTATGGCCCATAACTTCAGCTCTGATTCTACCCCCAGCCTGGGAACTTCCATATGCTGCATGTGCAGCACTAAAAAAAAGCAAAGGAAAAAATTGCTATGTCCCTCATTTCTGACATTATTAGAAATTTGATCTTAGAAACAAATTTTCAAATACAACCAATATTACTCATATTCTTCCTGGAAGTTAAGTATTCCTTACTTCAAGTGATCTGGGTCACTGTGCTAAAATTACAGAGTCCAGGATGGGCATTCAAAAGGGGCTGTGGTTTGCCCTGGATGACACTGTTTCACGTTTTCTGTGCCAGTTTTACGACCATAAAATGCAGAGAAAAGGGTAGCTTTACTTATTCTCTAAACTCAGAGGAAGGTTGTAAGTGCTGGTTGAAGCTTAAAGGACACTTAGAAGATCAAGAGCGGGTGGGGAGGGAGTGGGATGGACTGGGAGTTTGGGGTTGGTAGATGCAAACTATTTCATTTAGAATGGATAAGCAATGGGGTTCTACTGTAGAGCACAGGGAACTATATCCAATCTCCTGGGAAAGACCATGATGGAAAATAATACAACAAAAGAATACATATATATGTATGACTGGGTTACTCTGCTATAGAGCAGAAATTGCCACAACACTGTAAGTCAACTACACTTATTTATTTATTTATTTATTTATTTATCGCTTTTTAGGGCCACACCCTTGGCATATGGAAGTTCCCAAACTAGGGGTCGAATCAGAGCTACAGCTGCCAGCCTACACCACAGTCATAGCAACGTAGGAGCTGAGCCACATTTGTGACCTACACCACAGTTCAGGGCAACGCCGAATACCTGACCCACTGAGCAAGGCCAGGGATTGAGCCTGAGTCCTCATGGATATTAGTCAGATTAATTTCTGCTGCATCGCCACAGGAGCTCCCATACTTTAATAATAATAAATAAAAAAAAGAAGATCAACAACATGTGGTACTGTGACCAAGGCCTGACTTTATGAAAGATGGGGCTGTTTTTCTAGTACCCATTAAAGCCAGAGACATACAGGAGTGACAGGAGCTATTTAAGTGATGTCGGGGTGTGATAGGGCAGGCAGCCTGACCACAGTCTGTCATTATAGACCATTGTTTCACTGCTGTGACTCCCAGGGATGGCAACAGAGTGCAGCAAGGGTGGCAAAACCAACCAAGAGGCGTTAAGCTTTTATGTCATTACAGTACTGAGTAGGCCAGGGCAGCTAGATGGTTATCTACAGGGACTCATCAATTCTTATAGAGGCAAAAATATATTGTACATTTCTGCTTGGCCCAGAGGAACAACCTCATAATCAAACTGCAGAGAATGTAACTTAGTAGCTCTGGAAAATCCAAACCTGATAGTGTGACCCTTTAATCAACAGCAAATAACTTACTTTCCTTGACAAAAAGTAGAAATGTTGAATGTAGAAAATTGTGAAACAAAGATAAGCAAAAACAGCAGCAGTGGCAGAAAGATTACTTATAACCAAACCATTGCGAGGTAACCAGCACCCAAAATTTTGGCTTACGTCTTTATAATCCACCCATTTGTCTATCCAACCAATGTAAATACGTATATGTATGCATATGTATGTATGTATATATTTTATATATACATATAAAATTTATTAAACACATGGCATCATCATGTTCATACTAACTTAAAATAGAAAACAAATTGTATGTGCTTCTAAACTATGTTATAATCAATATCCTTGTAGTTAAATCTTTGTGCATAATTTTATTTCCTTAGGATAAATAATCAGATGCGGAACTGCTGTGTGCATGGTGCATGAATAAGTGATAAAAAAATATTTTACAGAGTTTCCTTGTGGTGCATTGGGTTAGGGATCTGGTGTTGCCACTACTGTGGCTTGGATTGCTGCTATGGCACAGGTTTGATCCCTAGCCCGGGAACTTCCACATATTGCAAATGCAGCCCCCCCTCCCAAAAAGTATTTTACATTTAACTTGAGTCTTCTCTAAACCTATAACTAATCAGAAGTTCTTTACCCAAGATTGTTTGGTGCTCTTTAAAGTGATGTTTTCAGATCTAGAACAGTTCAATGTTCTCATAAGTGTCTGAAATGACTCATACTTACTTTTCGAGGTTTCACTTTATCTTGTAAATCATACTGGCCAATTCCTTTATAGCTGATTCCAAGCCACCAAGGTAGCCCTTGTTTATCCTGGAAGATGGGAAAGCATGAGAACCAAGACCTAATTGCTAAGTCTTCTAGAGAAGCAGTAATATCTACCAATTTCATTTTTTAACATGTATCAACAAGTCAAAATAATTTTGTCTCGGTAAACAATACTATTTAAAATCCTAACTTCTTATTAAAATGCTTTCTTAGAGTTTTTTTCAAAAAGATCTATAAGAAAACAAACAATACTATTAATACCATCAAAAAGAAAGAAACATTACTGTTTTGATTAAACTGTTTAAGTTGGAGAGAAGAAATAAAATGTAAGCAATTCAACCAGGAATTAATCCGGAGTACAAAACCGGTTATCCATTTAAAAAAGAAGAAGAAGAAAGAAAAAAGGAAAAAAGCTCTTTGTTCTTTTGATTAGTAACTAGCTTTAAAGGTCAGGGACGTTTCCAAGGAATCACAAAGATGAGGAAAGTGGTTCCAAATCCTAATGTTTATAATATACTTAACAATGTACATGAGAATACAACAAAACTCTTTTGGAGAACTTTATGATTCAAAGACAGGATCTTGGATAATGACTTTGAAGTACACATGGGGAGGGGAGGGTTTTTTTTTTTCATAAATTCATCTTTTAGGTCTTGCCAAAGAAAGGGATATAGTGACATAGGGGAAGAAAAATGGATTTAAACATGTACCCACGTGCAAACAAACTAAGAACTAGGAGGAATTGAAGTGGAATCAGTACATTTTCTTAGTACAAGGTGTCCTCATTATGCAGGTATTTATTATCCAATTCTCTACCATTTTGAGCTGCAAACATTGTCAGAATTTGGATTTCCCATTGTAGGTCAGTGGTTAATGAATCCAACTAGGAACCACGAGGTTGTAAGCCCAATTGTTGGCCTCGCTCAGTGGGTTGAGGATCCAGCGTTGTTGTGAGCTGTGGTGTAGGTTGCAGATGAGGCTTGGATCCCGTGTTGCTGTGGCTCTGGTGTAGGCCGGCGGCTACAGCTCTGATTAGACCCCTAGCCTGGGAACCTCCGCATGCCCTGGGTTCGGCCCTAGAAAAGATAAAAAGACAAAAGAAAACAAAACAAAACATTGTTGGAACTTGAAAAAGTCACTCAAGATCAATCAAGTATAAAATTCTTCTTCTTCTTTTTTTTTTTTTTTCATCTTTTTGCCTTTTTTCTTGGGCCACTCCCACAGCATATGGAGGTTCCCAGGCTAGGGGGTCTAATCAGAGCTGTAGCCGCCAGCCTACACCAGGGCCACAGCAACGCAGGATCCGAGCCGCATCTGCGACCTACACCACAGCTCACAGCAACTCGGGATCCTTAACCCATTGAGCAAGGCCAGGGTTTGAACCTGGAACCTCATGGTTCCTAGTCTGATTCGCTAACCACTTAGCCACAATGGGAACTCCTATTCTTCTTTCAAATAAGACTGCCTTCTTAAAAAATTGCTTTATCCTTTACTATGTCAAAATATTTCTTAGTCAATCTCTCCCTATGTATAAACATCTGAAAATACTACACAAATATAAAACATATCAACTGAAAATTAGTATTGCAAGGAGTTCCCTGGTGGCCTAGCAGTTAAGGACCTGGCATTGTCACTGCTGTGGCAAGGATCACTGTTATGGCACGGGTTCAATGTCTGGCCTGGGAACTTCTGCATGCCATGGGCATGGCCAAAAAAAAAAAAAAAAAAAAAAAAATTGGTATTGCAAGTCCTATAAAAACTTGAGGATCTTATGGAGTTGCTGAAATGATATTGAAGACTGCATGATTCTCATACAAAGGCACTGTCAAATGAATATCTAGCAGCAATAGAGAGATACACAATTGGAAAAAAGAAAAATCAGCAAAAGTAGCTAAAAGAATAGTTGTGCCAAAAAAGAATGACCTGAATATCTTAGGGCTAATAACCACAGCAGTAGTTTGCAAAAATTATATGCTTTATAATTTGCTAAAAATGACAAGACATAATCTTTATTTTTTTTTTAAAGAAAATCAATCCTATTCTAAATGCTGAAATTTCTAGAGATAGTGTGCATGTATATGCACAACGATACAGGTGATTCTACAAAGTTGGTGTCGTTCACTAACTCTCATAACATAGGCATGATGAAAGCTTCATCACATAAAAGTATTTACCTTTACTGGAGTTCCCTTTGTGGATCAGTGGGTTACGAACCCGACTAGTATCCATGAAGATATGGGTTCGATCCTTGGCGTTGTTCAGTGTGTTAAGGATCTTGTATTGCTGTGAGTTGTGGTGTAGGTCACAGATGTGGCCTGGATCTTACATTGCTGTGGCTGTGGCCAGCAGCTGCAGCTTCAATTCGACCCCTAGCCTGGGAACTTCCACATGCCGTGGGTGTGGCCCTAAAAAGCAAAAAAAAAAAAAAAAAAAAAAAAGTATTTACCTTTACTGCATAATAATGGACTCCATAAGTTGGTAGAGCTTCTACTATTTTCATATACCTATGGAAAATGAATAAATGTTACAACCTCTTATTAATTTAATTAGAGGGTTCTATTGGGAAAAGAGATCTAAAGAAACACAATTTGTATCTACTTTCCTCATTACAACCATGTCTTTGACTGAAGTGGAAATTGAATAAACCACTCTAGGGAGTAATATATTATACCTTATCCAAATGTTAGGAGGTTGCTAACAAAAATTCAATTTCAGAAAGCTACAGGAAATGTTATTTTCTGTATATTAAAATTTCTATGGCTTAGAAACATACTGTACTGCACCATAAACCCAAATTGCAAGTATTTTTCAAACTAGCAGCTAATGATGCAAGCAAGGAGAATCAAATTTTGGGTCACGCTTATAATAAGTAAAAAATAAAGCTATTTCATATATTGATTATGGTAAACTTTTAGAAATTCACACAACTATAAGTCAAACCTCTTAGAAACATATGCATTAAAAGGTTGAATTTTACTATAGATAAACCTGAGTTTTAAAAATAAGCACCTCCCCCCAAAATTAAAGTGTTGATGCTACTTCTTGTTTTTAATTCAACAAGTATTTATTGTATACGTAAAAAAAAAAAAAAACCCTTTTATTTATTTATTTATTTACTTATTTTCTTTTTAGGGCTACACCTGTAGCATATGGTAGTTCCCAGCCTAGGGATCGAACTGGAGCTACAGTAGCTACTGGAGCTACACCACAGCCACAGCAACTAGAGATTCGAGCTGCATTTGTGACCCACACCACAGCTCAGGGCAATGCCAGATCCTTAACCTACCCAGCAAGGGCAGGGATTGAACCCACATATTCATGGATATTAGTTGGGCTTGTTACCCCTGAGCCACAACGGGAATTCCTATTGTATACTTTTAAGACTTTTTTTTTCTGGCTGCACCCATGGCATGTGGAATTTCCCAGGCCAGGGATCGAACCTGTCCACAGCAGTGATCTGAGCCGCTGCAGTGACAACATCAGGTCCTTAACTGCAGGCCACCAAAGAATGACAAAACTAAATTGTGTTAAGATTTCCTCTCTGCTCACAAAAAATTGAGGTTCTTGTATGCTATGAGCGGACTCCATAATAACACTTCAAAGGACAATTGCTCTGGACTTTGTAATCAATAATTTGATAATTTTTTAAAGTAAAAGGTCTACATGTTAAGTGAATATAAAGAGTTAGGTAAACGTGCCAAGGTCAGGAAGCAGTTACTCTGCACAACCAGGATTCTCATAAAGCAAGTTGGCTCTGGCTCTACAGCCCAGAGCCTCAACTGTTGAATTAGTATCTTATTTGGAACCACAACGACAACAATCAAAAGTAAGAGGATGCTGCATTTAAGCAAGGATGCTTCATAATATGCTTATTAACCTAACTTAAAATCCTTCAGGGAAGCTGTTATTTTTCCCTACCCTTTTGTTTCCCCCAGTTCAGAAAACAGGCACAAATAAAGGATTAAACTTCAGTACTGCCAACTTCTGATTTCTGCCTTGACAATCACAGAAAGTGCGAGATGATAAAGAGGAGATTAGTGCAACGGGAGAGATGTGGGGGGAATCTATACAGTGACAGGTGAATAGTGATCGCCAAGTTCTTATTTCACTTTTTTTTTTTGTCTTTTGTCCTTTTAGGGCTGCACCACACATATGGAGGTTCCCAGGCTGAGGGTTTAATTGGAGCTGTTATTTCACTTCTCAGATGCTCTAAGCAATATTCAGCAGAATTTTGTTTTTTTTTTTTAAACTCCTATGGCCATAAAAGTTATTCTACAATTACGATGGCAATAACACTCCAATTGTTTTTATAATTTAAAAATTATAAAGTTATAAATTTGGTTTTTATCATTTAAAAACTTCATTGTAGCTTGTGAATTGTTCTTAATAAAAGGATGGTAACTCTAGAATTCTAAAATGCAGAAATATTGGAGTTCCCGTCGTGGGTCAGTGGTTAATGAATCCGACTAGGAACCATGAGGTTGCGGGTTCGATCCCTGCCCTTGCTCAGTGGGTTAAGGATCCGGCATTGCCATGAGCTGTGGTGTAGGTCGCAGACGCGGCTCGGATCCTGCGTTGCTGTGGCTCTGGTGTAGGCTGATGGCTACAGCTCCAATTCGACCCCTAGCCTGGGAACCTCCATATGCCGAGGGAGTGGCCCAAGAAATGGCTAAAAATAAATAAATAAATAAATAAATAAATAAAATGCAGAAAATGTCATTATGGCCTGTAGTTGGTAGTACAAAGAAACAGATTGTTCACTGCAGTCCCCACCATTCCCTATTGACCTACACTCAGTCTATATTTCTCATTTTCTTACCTGCCTGAATTGGTGACACCAATGTATGGAATGACCCAAGGCATTTTATAATTCATGGTAAGATACTCCTAACCAGGTGAGGGCTTTATGCACACAAACTATACAACAGAAATCATCTCAGATGACTTCTTCAAAGAGAAGACATTACATCTATATTTAAGAAAAAAAGATACTTACTGAACCACTGCTTGACCGCGAGTCAGACCTTTGATTTTCAAATAATGTTCAATCACCCTGTCTTCACTGTAAAATAAGGAAATAAAAAGTATAGCAATGCATGACTACATGAGGAACAGATAATGTCAACATTCTCAGGAGGCTACTTGAAAAACTTGAGAAAGATGGTCTAGACCAACTTGTTTGGGAGATGGAAGCTGGCTGACTTTTGTTTTTGTAGGACATGGATTCCTGAACCTCAGACAACTGACTACCTCATCTTGATTTTATATAATTTTATTTATTTATTTATTTATTTATCCTTTTAGGGCCTCACCCACGGCATACGGAAGTTTCCAGGCTAGGGGTCCAATCAGAGCTGCAGCCACCAGCCTACACCATAGCCACAGCAACGCAGGATCCAAGCTGCATCTGTGACCTATACCACAGCTCATGGCAATGCTGGATGCGTAATCCACTGATTGAGGCCAGGGATTGAACCTCCATCCTCTTGGATGCTAGTAAGGTTCGTTAACCCCTGAGCCATGATGGGAACTCTGATTTTATATAATTTTATATAATATGTAAATCTTAAAATGTAAGTTCCTAGAAAAGGAAAGATATTATCAATTCATCAAATGAGAAACTAATATTCTTTCCCATCACTGAATGGAATATAATAAATACAAAATAAATTTTTAAAATGCAAGTTAGAGGGTCTTTCTGGGGAAAGTAAAAAGGTTTTTAGAGAGAATAGCAAGTGTTAGGTATTACAGACATTTTCCTTAAATTGTTCAGAAAGATCTAGAAAGAATTCAAACCGTTTCTGAATGTATGTTCAATGTAAAATACTCTGCTGTCACTACTTGTGGACACACTACTTTGGAGAAAACCCTTCATTACTGTCTTAGGATAAAACTATTTGACTAGAAAGGAGAGAAATAGGCTGAAGTCTGGTCACCTCTAACATCATTCAGGTATTTACCCTTCTTCTTTTTTTTTTTTTTTTTTTTTTTTTTTGGTCTTTTTGCCTTTTCTAGGGCTGCTCCCACAGCACATGGAGGTTCCCAGGCTAGGGGTCCAATCGGAGCTGCAGCCACCAGCCTATGCTGGAGCCACAGCAACTCGGGATCTGAGCCGGGTCTGCAACCTACACCACAGCTCACAGCAACGCCAGATCCTCAATCCGCTGAGCAAGGCCAGGGATCAAACCCGCAACCTCATGGTTCCCAGTCAGATCTGTTAACCACTGAGCTATGACGGGAACTCCTACCCTCCTTTCATACTGGTAGCTTGTCAGTCATATCTCAAGTTTAACTGAGAAGAATAAATATTTTTATCTCTATCTAACCAATAATCAATAGTAATTGGCCTTTGCTTTCTATCCTTAAGAAACTATCACTTAACAATGATTCATTTAGAAGGTTCCAGACTCAGGATGCAACAAAGTCTCAGTACTCACTCACTCTGTTTATTTGGGAAATCTTCCAATGTTCAAAGTAAAGCTATTCATGTTGAATATTTATTTTGTAACCAGGTTTTTATTGGAAAGGAAAACCATCTTCAGGATTCACAGCCTCAAACCGAGGAAAATAGATTTAAAATGTATTTAAAGAATGTAAGTAATTCAAGGGGAAAAACGTACTTTCCTAAAAAAAACACTGCCATGGGACAAGGGTACTACGGATTCATTAAAATACAGACAAGTAAAACAACTCAAAATATACAATAATTTCAGGCTGTGGTAGACACCTCTGAGCATTTAGGTTGTTTCTGTTTGTTAGAAACGCCTCTGTCCAAGGAAACTCATGTTTTATATGCTTTGCTCCCTACTAGATTAAGGCTGCATTACACAGTGACTGCACATACACTGAGCCTGATTCACATAAAAGCACACTCTACAAACTTTTCTTGCACTTGAATGAGAAGGCACATGACCATTCTTCACAAATGATTATAGTCTTGGGACGATAATCTGCAGAGAGCTTTGTCACAACCATGAAATTGAATTATCAAGGTTTTTTATGACTAGTCTGACATACATGTTGGGCAATCTGATATTTTTATTCACTTATATACGGGAACACTCAGTTCCCGTAGAGGCTATGGTAATGGGGTCACTGGCCTTCTTAGCCTGGCTTACCAGTAGGCAAGGGATGGGTGCTCCTGCAGGGTTTTGGTTGGAAAGGCGGGTAGTGTCTTCAAATCTTTCCTGGCATTTTCATCACTAAAAAGAAACATAAGACAGTCGCTGTTACCTAAAAGATTACTCAAGCTGGTCACTAGATGAAATCTGGAAAGTAACAACAGCACTTAGGGCTGTCAAATGTCACTGTCAACAAAATGCCATGAACTTTAACTAAAGACAGCCCCCCAAACAACCAAGTTATCCGATGAGATTTTTAAAGTTTTTAAAAAGACCAAAAAATGAAATAAAATAATACTAAATTGCCATAACCCCATTTTCCTTAAACTCAGGCTGTTTTCATTGCCTATTTCCTATTTGTATCTATTTTACTACATAATTATACTACACATTAATTACTAGAATCGTGCACATTTCATATTCTTTTTTTTTTTTTTTTTTTTTTTTTTTGGTCTTTTTAGGGCTGCACCCATGGCATATGGAAGTTCCCTGGTTAGGGGTTGAATTTGAGCTGGAGCTGTCAGCCTATGCCACAGCCACAGCAATGCCAGATCCAAGCTGTGTCTGACCTACACCACAGCTCACGGCAATGCCAAATCCTTAACCTACTGAGCAAGATCAGGGATAGAACCTATGTCCTCATGGATACTAGTGAGCCACAATGGGAGCTCCCTCATATTCTATTTTTACATAGCATTATTCAAATTTCATTATACACTTTTTCCATGCTCCTACAGCACTCTCATAATTACCTTTAGTGGCTACATAATATTCACTATGTTGGAAGAGTGGTTATCTTAAAACCATTTGCATAGTATCATCAATTTTTTTTTTTTTTTTTTGGTCTTTTGTCCTTTTAGGGCCACACCAGCAGCATATGGAGGTTCCCAGGCTAGGGGTCTAATTGGAGCTGTAGCCACCGGCCTACGCCAGAGCCACAGCAAAGCCACATCTGAGCCTCATCTGCGACCTATACCACAGCTCACGGCAATGCTGGATCCTTAACCCACTGAGTGAGGCCAGGGATGGAACCCGCAACCTCATGGTTCCTAGTCGGATTCGTTTCCACTGCGCCATGCCAGGAACTCCACACCAATTTTTTTTATAATAGACATCAATGCAATAAAAAGGCTTATGTCAACCCTTCTATTACATGTCTATTATTTCCTTACCACTCTGAAATAAAATGGATTAAGGTGGCCGTCTGTGGAAAACACTTGGATGAAAGATGACTTGAGAATGCATTTCTAATGAAACCCAAAGTATCAACTCAATTTGTAATGAGTGAATTAAAATGTACCACATGAAATGTCAGCTAAATATGTCATACACTTAAACTTATATACTATTCTAAATCAACTATACCTCAATTAGAAACAATAATAAAATGAAAACAAAACAAAACAAAGGCAAAATTCTGGTTGTCAAAATAGGAGGGTATGATTTTTAAGGAACTTTACAGGAGGGAGAACAGGTAATATGACCCAGGCATATTTGGTCCTGTACTACAGGAGAGAAAACACTCTCTAATGGCCCAAGTATCTAAGGAGGCGGTCTCTGAGTAAACAGACACGACTTTCTAGGGTCTGTTAGAACCTAGGATAAGTGCATTAAAGAGCTACTCAAAATCCTCATCACACAGGTGTTCCGTACAGAGCACACTGATACCTCTTTTCTACTTTCTCTCCACTTCTTTGTATCTTTGCCATTAGCTACTCCTTGTTGAGGTCACCAAGACCAGGCACTAAGAAATGAACTTACAGGGCATTATTTCCCTCATATAAGTCCCATCACAACACTTACTATGAGTTGGTACTATAATTACCCAGCCTACTTTACAGATAAGAGTGTGAGGTTTAGAGAGGCTGAGTCCCTTGCTCAGTGTCTCATAGCTACTATGTGGAGGAGCTGGAAGGCTTTGATGGCTAAGCCCATAACCACTGAATTTTTTTTTTTCTTTTTGCTTTTTAGGGTTGCACCCACAGCATATGGAGGTTCCCAGACTAGGGGTCCAATTGGAGCTGTAGCTGCCAGCCTAAGCCACAGCCACAGCAATGCCAGATCTGAGCGGCACTTCGACCTACACCACAGCTCACGGCAATGCTGGATCCTTAACCCACTGAGTGAGGTCAGGGATGGAACCCAGTCCTCATAGATGCTAGTCAGGTTCGTTAACCACTGAGCCATGATGGGAACTCCTCCACTGCATTTTATTACCTGATTCCCCTACAGGCTCCCAGAGCAGTGTCCTAGAGAACCAGCAAGAACATTCTCATCTCTGGCAAAGCAGAGCTTCCCTTCATGCTCACCCCTACTTATAAATATAAACTGATTACTTCCAAAATCCATCACTTAAGCATTTTTACATTAGTTTCCCAAGAGTGTGTCTCAGTGTGAATCATGACATTGAAAGAGATGAAGCTCCAACTGTAGGGCCAAACAGTGAACTCAAGGTCAATCTCCTCCCAGAGTTCATTCAGTCCTTTTAGAGAAAATGTTATAGGTCAAACTGTGGAACCAAGCACGGCCTGCAGACAGGTTTTGTTTGGCCCACTTTGTACTGCACTGGGTTAGAGATTGTTCTCTCCTGTCACCCGATTAGGTTGGGTGTAAGTGGTTCTCTGTCAAAGTCTGCAGGACATTTATTATTATTTAGAATACTGGTTCATGATTAACCTTTGGTAATTTATTGTTTTATTTAGTCACCATTTCTAGATATATAAGGTCTTCTACCTGGGGTAGGTTGTAAATGTGCATAGTGAAAATTACTTTTGAGAAATTTTTCTTTTTAGGGCTGAACCTGTGGCATATGAAAGTTCCTGGTCTAGGGGTAGAATTGGAGCTGCATTTGCAGGCCTACACCATAGCCAGGGCAATACCGGATCCAAGTCGCATCTGTGACCTGTGTCGCAGCTTGTGGCAATGCCAGATCCTTAACCCAATGACCAAGACCAGGGATTGAACCCATATCCTCATAGTCACTATGTTGGATTCTTAACCTGCTAAGCCACAAAGGGAACTCCTAGAATGTTTATTTTCTGGTTCTACAGCCAAATTTCCCAATGAGGCCACCCAACAAGCAAGTGAATCCACTGAGCAAACTGTCCATAAACTCACTGTCTTTCAGTAAGAACAGATAGAATTGAGGGTCACCTAGCTTGGAGACACTATGATTTGCACCTGTCAATGCTACATTTCAAAACCAGCCTTGTGGCCCTACCAAAAGCGAAAGATCCGGCTTTACAAATTACTCCAGGAAGTGAAAAGTCACTTGGCTCCTGTTCTTACATAAAGACAAATCCCTCTATTCATTTGAAATTTGAGCAGTATGGCTCAGCCACATTGACAATCTTGGGAAACTGGTTTGGACTTCCTGAACCAAAATATGCCACAATCCAATTTAATCATAGTAAAGGTCATCTGTCAACTCCTAGTAATGATATTTATTTTTCTTTGTAATTTCTTTCATGCTCTGTACTTCAAATCCCATTTCCTTCTCAAAGAAGTTGGCTTATGAGGTTTTTTTATGAAAGGCAAATACATGTATACATTCTAAATTGACAGACTAAAGGTAACACTTTTTGTTATTAATTACCACCATCAACCACATGTGTGTTGTTAACTCCTGGGTCCATGTAAACTGTATCCTATGTTCTAAGAACTTGGCCTTGCATTCACTTATTTCTTTGGATTATAGTTAATTTTGTGGCAATAAGACCTCACTAAAGTAGAAGAGTAGAAGCTGCTATTTACCACACACTCAGTTATTCATTTAGCACATATGTATTAGGTATGTACTGAATGCCTAGCATGTAGAAACATGTGTCATATGATGACGCTGTTCTTAACTTATGCAAATGCACTCAGCCAAAGAAGAGAGTGGGGGAGGAATAATAGAGAAATTTTAACCACTGTTCTATTCAACAAGCTCATGGTTGAGAATGTGAAATAGGAGGCTAGAAGTTGCTCTCCTTTAAGATGATTTTATTTTGTATTGAGTTCCTGTCGTGGCTCAGTGGTTAACGAACCTGACTAGAAACCATGAGGTTGTGGGTTTAATCCCCGGCTTTGTTCAGTGGCTCAAATCCTATGTTGCTGTGCCTGTGGTGTAGGCTGGCAGCTACAGCTCTGATTTGACTCCTAGCCTGGGAACCAACATATGCCGTGGGTGTGTCCCCCTCCAAAAAAAGATGATTTTATTTTTTATTAATTTTTAAATTTTTTTGGCCACCTCATGGCATATTGAGCTCCCCAGCCAGGGATTAGATCCATGGCCAAGAACTAAGCCACAGCTGCAGCAATGTCAGATCCTTAACCCAATGTGCCAAGCTGAAGATCGAACAGAATACCCAGCACTCTCAAGATGCTGCCAATCCTGTTGTGCCACAGCGGGGGCTCCCCTTTAAGACAATTTGAGTTCCTATGTTCTTAAAGCACCAGCATCTCAATATACTGAGATTGTCCTAGTATTTAAGCATTTAAAACAGGTTTGCTAAATGCAAGCAACATGTATTTAGTGCCTAAATAAAGAAAAAGCTATGTGTTTCAACCGGAGAAAAATCCTACCTGTGGTGGATTTGCCTTTTGTCTTAGACATGTCACCTTCCCAAGGAGTTTTCAAAAGTTATTTTAACTATGTGCAATTAGAACCTACCCCAGTTCAAAGACATTATATATCTGGAAATGGTGATTGAATAAATCAATAAATTATCAAAGGTTAATCATGAGGCAGTAACCTAAGTAACAATAAATATTCATTCACTTAAGACTTTTTTGGGGGTACTAATCAAATCTCTGGGAAGCAATTAAAATGTGCATTAATAAGCAAGTGGCATAGGGATCATTTTAATGAGAGTTTAGATTAAGAGTGACATACTTAAGAAAGTGGAACACAAGGGATTTGGGGGGGGTGAAACTATTCTGAATAGTACTGTTATGATGTATGTACAACATCACGCATTTGTAAAAAGCTGCAGAACCAGCACAACAGAGTGAACCATAATCTATGAACTTTTAATAAAAATGTATCAATATTGATTCACCACTTGTAACAAACGTACCACACTAATGCAAGATATTACTGATAGGAAAAACTGGGGGAAGGGGGAAAGGAGAGAAGAAATATGAGAATTCTCCTTACTTTCTGTAGCTTCTGGCCTACGCCAGAGCCACAGCAACGCAGATCTGAGCCACGTATTCGACCTACACCACAGCTCATGGCAATGCCAGATCCTTAACCCACTGAGTGAGGTCAGGGATCGAACCTGCAACCTCATGGTTCCTAGTCGGATTCGTTAACCACTGAGCCACAATAGGAACTCCAACTGTTCCATTTTCATGTAAACCTAAAACCGCTCTAAAAAATAAAGTCTAGGAGAGTTTTCTTGTGGCACAGCTGGTTAAGGATCTGACATGTCATGCAGCGGCCCAGGCTGCTGCTGTGGCACAGGTTCGATCCCTGGCCTGGGAACTTCTACGTGCCGTGGGTATGGCCAAAAATATAATAAAGTCTATCAATATTTTTAAAAGATAAAAAATAAATAAATATTTAGACAGTGGCTCTTAACCAAAGCAATTTTACCTGGCAGGGGACATTTAGCAATGTCTTAAGACATTTCTGACAGTTACAATCAGTAAAGGTATTGTCACTGGCATCTATGAGCAGAGGCCGGGATGCTTCTATACATCCTGCAATACACAGGACAGACCTCCAGCAACAAAGAATTATCCTGTCCCAAATGTTAACAGTGTTGAAGTTGAGGAACCCTAATTTGGATTATTATAAAAACCCCTGATAACTCAACCCTAAAACTTCTAATTCTGTCCTTGAGACTTAAAGAACTTTTCTCGTGTGTCCCTCTTAGATGGTTAAGTATTAGATTATAAATCTTACATGCAAGTTTCTAACAGGAGCCAAGAGAGGCATTAGAAAACCAACTGTTGGAGTTCCTGGTACAGCGGAAACAAATCTGACTAGTAGCCATGAGGATGCAGGTTTGATCCCCGGTCTTGCTCAGTGGGTTAAGGATCTGGCATTGCCATGAGCTGTGGTGTAGGTCGCAGACGCAGCTTGGATCCTGCATTACTGTGGCTGTGGTGTAGGCCAGCAACTATAGCTGGAACGCCCAGCCTGGGAACTTCCACATGCTACGAGTGTGGCCCTAAAAAGCAAAGGAAAAAAAAAAAAAAAAAGAACTAAGGGATCTGAGAAAGGTAAGTCAAACTCAGCAGTAGACATAGGGACACAAAAGGGATGGTGGGGGGCAGGGGTGGAGAAGAGAAGAGAACACTGTCCACTTGAAGCATTACTTAGAGATTTGACTGTGTGAGACACAGATCCATGGTTTAGTGAATTTCTCTTGACAATAAAAGTCAGGGCTGGAACAGCATGAAGCTTACTGCTTTGCCACTTCTGGGGTGTTACTATCCTTCATGTGGGCCAAGACAGCCCACCGCCATGTCCACAATTCAGCCATTAGGCAGCGGGAAAAGAATAAAGGAAGACATACCCACTCCTTTAGGGGCAGAATCTGAAAGCTGCCCAATTCCCCTGAACCCACTGGCCAGAATAATAATAATAATAATAATCATCATCATCATCATCATCATCCCTCTTGAATGCCAGGGACACTGGGATAGGCAGTCTTTATTTTGGGCAGCTAGACAATCATTCTACTAAATATGGAGGAAAGGGAGATGGATATTGAGGAAACAATCAGACACCACTGCTGATGGGGAACCACCACTCCTATCAAGGTAATTCCTACCACATAGGAATGTGGATCTGCTATTGCATTTTTTTTTTCAAAAATAAGGCAAAAATCCCAGAGTTTTATGCAGAATATCTGAATTTTAAAATATTGCTTACACACACACACACACACACACACATACACACAAACAGAAGAAAAAAAAAGGTAAAGCATTGTACAGGCCATATTTGTGACACAAATTATTGTAAAGAATGTATAGGGAAGACCTTCTCAGTTTCCAACTTGATTTCTAGTTTCTGGTAATTTATTTACAGTGCCAACTGTCAGTAGGGCATGGATAAATGAGACACATAAGTAATTTTGACAAATGTAGAATCTGGACCATCTCAAAAGATTACATTCTCAGGAAAAAAACAAAGCCTTATTTCTTTGTGTCAGAAGGGTTCCTATTATTCCTCCAAATCTGTTCATTGTGCTATTGCCAAACATCCTTTCCTGTGAACACACAATGTCACTTTCTGTAAGAACCTATTTAATACAGGAAACTTCTAACAAGCCACCATCAATAAGGAGATTATTGAGCTGGAGACCTGGCTAGGACACTGAAAAGGACCAGGAAGATACAGAGATGGCTGAGCGAGATGGCTTGGCAGCAAGGTGGGTTAAATCTTCTAACAAGCAGTACATGAAAGTAGAAACCCAAATGGCCAAGAGGCAGAAGCAAGTGCTCAGTTTTATAAGTACTCAGGGAAATGCAAATGAAACCTTTCATGAATCACCACTTCACCCTAGACTGTTCAAACTCTGACAACACCTAGTTTATATGAAGATGTAGTGTGACAGGAACTCCAATCCATTGCCAATGGGAATGTCAATGGTATGATCATTTAGGGAATTTACATACCTAGGTATGACTCTAGTGAAATGTACACAAAAGAATAAGGTAATAGCAGCATTGTTCACAGTAAGACAAATAAAGAAAACAACCCAAATATCCCATAACAGTAAAAATGATAAAAGTAGGGTTCCCATTGCAGCTCAGTGGGTTAAGAACCCAATATACTGTCTGAGGATGTGAGTTTGATCCCTGGCCTCACTCAGTGGGTTAAGGACCTGGTGTTGCCATGAGCTGCAACATAGGATGCAGCTCAGACCAGGCGTTGTTGTAGCTGTGGTGTAGGCTGGCAGCTGCAGCTCTGATCTGACCCCTAGCCTAGAAACTTCCATATGTCACAGGCTCGGCTGTAAAAAGACAAAAAACAAAACAAAACAAAAAACAAACATAAACGTAGATTGTATTCATACAATGGAGTAACGTACAGCAAAGAAAATGTAGTCTAGCTTCACATAACATGATGAAATTCACAAATATGAGGCAAAGAAGCAAAACCCAAAATAACATACACATCACAATGCTGGGTATATAAAGTTCTGAAATAAGCAAAATGAAACTACAGAGAATCATATATAGGTGATACAGTATAAAGCAAAACAAGACACCATGTTTCAAAGAGTCACAGTATCTCCGGGGAAAGAGAATGTTTTATTGGGGGAGGGTGCACAATGCTGGATTCTTAACCCACTGAGTGAGCCCTGGGATCAAACTCATATCCTCATGGATACTAGTCGGGTTCTTAACCCACTGAGCTACAACAGGACTCCCCTTCCTACAGAGTTGATGCATTCTTCTGGGTGACTGATATAAAGCACATTAAAAACAAAATCAAATATGATTAGTGGGTGATGGAGGGGGTTGGAGAGCAAGCCCATTGTTGTTTAGAGGGAAAGCGTTAGAAACACTGGCGCATTATTCTAAAGTTAATCCCAATCATTTTCAGAGTTTAGAACCAAGCAGGATTTCACGTTTGAGTGGACTGATAGTAGCTGAGTGCTTATTTGTTCACCCTCTGAAGAACCCCGGCTGGGGAATTTGCCTGGGAGCCCAGGCCACGTGGGTCCACTGAACTGGCAGGGCAGCCAGGTCTGGCTTGAGCACAGAAGGCCCCTCCCAGGGCTGACAGGCAGGGGGAGGCTTGGTTTGTATGAATGAGGACTGACCTCAGAACACTGGGGGCGGGGCCCCTAAGCAACTGGGAGGAGAGCAAGCCTGGATGGAGATGTCTCTGCCTTTCCCCAGCAGTAAAGGCACTTACCCCGTCTGGCTGTTCTTGACCCTAATGCAGTGAAAGTGTTATTTGAAAGATGCACTTGACCAGAACTGCCAAGGGCTGCTTTCTCCAGGTCAAAGCCAGAGACGTTGCGAATAAATCTACAAGACTTGCTACTTCTCAGTAACAAACCAGAAATGGCTATTCCTCCTTTTAGCAGGAATTCCAATGTCACAATGAAGACCACTGTGTTTTATCTGATTACCAAGGCCGAATCCCTCCTTGAGGTACTGCAGGTTCCTATGCCGACAGCGTTCTAGAAGGAAGCGGCCCCATGATCCACCATTTAGCCTCAGCAGCTCTTTTCCCCACGAGATGATTCCTTTTGGCGTTTCAAGCCCCCTTTCATAGGCTCTTGTTTTTCTTTACTGACCTCAAAAGCCCTGGAGGAATGTGCCAACCTCGCTCATTTTGGAGACAGCCACATGGCTGGCAAAAGTGAGGCTACCCTTTGTGTGTCCTGAAGCACGTGTGTGGAAACAGCCACCCCCAGCAGATGTGTGCACCTGTTTGTGTCTAATTGGGAACTTGCCCACAGTGACAATCAGCCACCTGCTTTTCTGGGGCGGGAGGGCAAGGGAGTATGGGTCATTAGCAAGCCCTGGTATTAGCACTTTCTTGAGCAAAGGAATAACTGAGTTCCCTCAAAGATGTTAGCTGTCAATGCTTGGGGTGGAAGCATCCCAAAGTTTCTAGGATGGTTTTTAAAAGGAAAAAAAAAAAAAAAAAAAGCCCAAGCCTAAACTTCTCTTTTCTTTTTGATTCTAAAGCCCTTCCTGACCTGAAACTCAAAGCAAAGGTGCCTAGGAGTTCCCTGATAGCCTAGTGGTTAAGATTCTGGCATTGTCACTGCTGTGGCTTTTGGGCCACTGCTGTGGTGTGGGTGTGATCCCTGGCCCAGGAGCTTTTGTGTGCTGTGGGTGTGGCCAAAAAAAAAAAAAAAAAAAAAAGCAAAGGTGCTTAAAAGCCTATGTTAAATATAATGACCCAATGGAAATGTCTGCAGAAACTTTATACAGAAAGAAACTAAGCTCTTTAAAAGTAACTTGGTACTAGAGTAGTTTTTTATCTACACATAAGCATAACTTAGAATATATGTTTCATAAAAATGCATACGCAAATTATAAAAAAGCTATAGTGAATGCCTATTTGAACAATCAAGATAAAGTCTATAATGTAGCTGAAGTATTATCAGAAATTAAATAGAGGAATGTGAAAAGATGCCTCCAAGAAAGCTGTCACAGCTGGGAGCTCTAGTTAATACTGTGCTATGTGCAAACTAAAGATTTACTGTCATTAGGGACTGCTGTAAATTAGAAACGTTTGCCATTCTTCTGGAGCTGTCTGCACAGAGGCTGGTGATAAGCACTTTCTTATCTATGCCTGCAAGAGGGCTGTGGTGGCCATCAGTTTTGTATTATACTTAAGGAATGGGACATGGTAAGGATCACAACAGCCAGAAAAAGTGTATTTAATGTCTGTTAAATGGGGTACCAGGTGTCAACTCAACTACTAAAGCATTCGAGCTGGATCCAGTGTTTAAGGATGATAGCTTGCTTAAACAGGGCATTATTAGTAGGATCTTGGTTACAGTGTACAGCACTAATTTCCTCAACCCATCTACCAGTGTTGATCAACACCTCAGTGGTTAACAGTTTAAGCTATGTTATCAGTTTACTTGGAGCATTTTTTCACTGGCCAGATAGCCTTCAAATCACACTTTTTAAATTAAAAAATCATGTTTCTTTTTGGGAACTTGGCCTTCAATGATGAATCTAGTTTATCACCCCCTTGACAATAACTAGTCAGTTTTAACAGTAAATGTTTCTCCAGTAATTCCTAGGTAAAGGGATATTAAAGGTGACAAGCATGAGAAAGACAGTAGTCATTACAGCCCCCTCACCAGCAGCATCAGTATTATCTGAGAACTTGTTAGAAATGCAAATTCCCAGGCCCCACCCCAGACTTACTAGAATCAAAAGGGCTAAAGGTGGGCCCCAGCAATCTGTTTAATAGGTGACTTGAGAAGCAAAGCAACAGAGTAAAAGAATAGATACACCATATAATACAGGAAGATTTTTTAAGAAAGAGATAGCAATCTACAATCTAAAACAGGAAAGAAGGTCAAAGAGGCTGAGAACAGCCCAGGAGGTTAATTTCAGGAGACTCTCAGAGGCTGATCCAGCAGTTACACAGAGTGATCACCTTCATTCAGTTCCTAAAAGGAAACGCTTTGAACAACAGCTCACATTGGGCATTACTAGGTTTCAGAGACTAGGCTAAAACCTCTCTCTACAAGTGTGTTATAATTATTATCGCCAGCATCCCCATTACATAGATGTGAAAACTGAGGTTTAAGAGAGATTTTATTTAAATTCACACAGCAAGAAAGTAGCAGATGGGACTCCAAGCCTGTGCTTTAATCTGCCTAACTCCCCTATGATTCTAGAAAGAAGGGGCAGAAAATGGGGAAAGAGGAGGTGAGGAGGAGAGAGAAGGCTTTCACCAGCTTAATATGAGGCTTCAGAATTTATAATGATGGTGGCCACTCTTCAATTCTACTAAAGTTAGTTTCTTGAGTGAGGATAGGCTGCTTTTTTATTTTAATTTTTTGGCCGCGCCTGTACCAGGCGGAAACTTCCGGGATCAAACCTGCGCCATATCAGCAACACAAGGATAGGCTGCTTTTTGAAACTAAATAATCTGGATTAGCCAAAAACTGGATGAGACCACATAAAGATATGAATACAGATAACAAAACAATGTGTTATCACTAATGTTTCTTAAACCAAAGCAAAACAACTACAGTCTAGGTGGTCCCCTAATAGCAAAGATACCATATTTAGTTAAAAAAATTTTTTTAAGAGCTACAATGTCAGACCTCAGTCATTTTCAGCAGAATTTGGCAACTGGGCACCCCAAACCCACCTGAGATGCCTAACACTCAACAAGGGCTCCTTAAATCACACAATGTTCCTGGTGTCCAATTTTTTTAATCCCAACTAAAAAATGCATAGTAAAATCCTTATCCCTGTCGGGTTAGCTCTGTTACAGGTTTGGGAGCCAGAGAAAGTCAGAAACAAGTTATCAATTTCATTCATACTCCATCATGTGCCAAGGCAGAAAGCTAGGGCTCAAATCCACCCAATTCTAAACCCACTGCTGATTACTGCAAACAATCAGTTCAGTAAAACCTTTCACAGATTGAGGTGATTTCATATTAGCTAAAATGAAGTACCCTCCTCACTTTCCACCCCTCCAGACCAAACCCTGCCAGCCAGTCAAGCGAGCTGCACTGGTCTGACCTAACCCTGAGTTCAAAGGTGGGGGAAACAGACATTTCCCAATGCTCAAGACTTACCGAGGGCCCCCCAGGTGAAGTGGCCCTAGAGGACCTGTGGCTGGTGGCTGGTTCTCAGGGACTCCAGGTCAAAGCAGAGCAGCAGAAGGGGAGGAGGAGGAAGCAGAGGAGGGAACTGGAAAGCCGGGGTGGAGAGAGAAGGGGGAGGGGCCGGAAAAGCCCAGTGACCAGGGCCAGACCTTGCCCCCTCCCCTCCCAAGTCACAGGGTCTTTCCATTCTTGGAATTTCCTCCCCACCCCATTTAAACATTTCTTGATCACACCTCAAGCCAAATCAGGTGGTAGCCATTTACAAAGTGGAAAGTGAGAACGAAAGGATGAAATAAGCTATTCTCCTGGCTTCCCATTGCAGCTACAGATGCCCCTGACTGCTTCTGGGAGAAAGGGGGACATTCCCCTTCATCTTAACCAAATGAGACTCCCTCACTGGGTTACAGATGTAAGCATACCTTTCTAGGCTGCCTCGGGTTTCCAGCTCTCTCAACTTCTCAGCTCCTTTACAGGGAATAAAAAACCCTGGTGGCTTTAAAAGAGGCTGTCCTGGGCATGTAGTGTGTGGCAGATAAGAGCTCAGCATTTTACTTACACAAAATATAAAGAAAAGGAACTCACTTCATCCTTATTGTGAACCTAGATGCTATTTCTAACTTACAGAGGAGGAAACTGAGGTTGACAGAGGTCACTTGCTCTCCCACCAGAGCTGGTACATGGGCAACCACAGGCTACTGCAAAGATTCCACATACTTAGCAACAAATCAACAGACCAGCCCACCAACAACTTGTGATGTGCAGTAATAAGGTTAGGACTTAGAAAGGGATTCAGTCCCAGGACACCAGGTTTGTAGGACATTGGTGGTCTTAGGTCAACTAAACTTTGTGAGCCTCTGTTTCCTCAGTATAAAGATAGGGGTAGTGACTTATTTTACAGGGTTCTTGGGAAGATGCTATGAAGGCACCTGCCTACATTCAATAAATATGTTCTTTCCTTTCTGATCAAAGCAAAGGAAACTAAAAATTTGACCACTTTATTCAGACTAGGCTGGGTGTGAATTATTACCACTGCATGGGGTGATAGATGAGAGTTGCCAGATTAAATATTTAGAACACACTTATACTAAAAAAACTTACTCATGTTTATTTTATTTGCTGGATCTGGCAACCATTAGGGTTGGTAATAAACCACATGGGAAAAAAAGCTTGGACACAACTAGCCAAGTCCCAAGCTGAAAGAGGCTTTAGGTTTGGTTCAACAGAACCCACAGTAAGTTTCAGCCTTGAAACTTGCTCATCCCACATCACAACCAATCCATGGAATTTGAGCCGGACTCTCCTTATCTCAGCATTCTACCGAAGACACGAGAAATCTGCTTATGCTTTGGGAACGACAGCATCCTCTCAGAATTCCTTTGACATTAAATTTTTGTCTGTGGCCTAACTTGTAACAAAGGACAAATTACTCTGTCCATCTTCATGCTTGATAGAGATCAATGGTCGAATGACTTTTTTTTAGGTCTAAAGAATTTCTAATAATAATGAAAATGTGATGAGAGATTTTTCTAAACATTGGCCAGCTTGCCAAGGACTCTGATCCTGTCTACTTTGAAATTTCAAATCTTTGAAAGTAATACAATCCCTAAGAACGGGCTTGAGCTGAGATTTAGGTTAACATGGAGATCTGAAAATATTTAAACTATGAACATTTTGCAAATTCATATAGACATAGAGTAGAATGGTGGGTGCCAGGAGTTGAGGGGACAGGATAATGGGGAGTTGTTTAATGGGCCAAGAGCTTCCGTTTTGTAAGATGAACAGTTCTGGAGATGGGCTACACAGCAATGTAAGTGTATTTAATCCTACTAAGATGGACACTTAAAAATGGTTAAGATGATGAATTTTATGTTACATGTATTTTGCCACAATTAAAAAAAAAATGTCATAGTTCCTGCTGTGGTGCAGTGGGTTAAGGGTCTGGTGTTGCCACAGCTGTTGCATAGGTCAAAGCTGCAGCTCAGGATCAATTCCTGGTTGGGGAACTTCCATATGCTGTGGCGGGTGGGGGGATGCACTGAGGGTTTAGGATAGAAATGCAGTAAAATTTAGTTGTTATGATTCTTGTACACCTATAAATGTAATAAAATTCATTAAGTAATAAAAAATAAAATAAAGATACATATATGTATGTATCTTTAAAAAAATCCTCTCTCATACAAATATAGAGTTGGAAAAAAAGGACACATGAAAATTAATCAATGCAGACAGCGTTTTCCTACAAAAGAATATAAAGTCAAAGACATCTGTTCCCCTCCTGAAAAACTTCCCATTAGACAAGGGAAAATTATCGATGGTCAACTCAAAGCCTCAAAGCTCAAAGCATGTGTGACTCAATGTGTCCTTCCTGTTGGCATAAAAACTGGATTAATCACATCAGCCATTTGAACACAGGTAAGACTGCATATGTATTATGGCATCGCTTGATCTTTCTTGAACCAAACCCAAAGGCAATGAAATGTGTATCAATGAGGTAATGCAGACTATCATCCCCCAGAATGCCATGCCTTAGTGCAGACAGACTTTGGATGGTTTGCATTTGAGGAGGAGAGGTTGATGTCATGCTGCTTTCTATATACACGGAATACCAAACATGCAAATATCTTAACTGGCCATTATCTGAAAAGCCCAATGAGGCTGAGTTTCACTTTGGTACCAAGAAGCAGTGATGGGTGGGATGGTCTGGTTCACTCTTGGTGAAGGAAGCTGAGGACTCCCATAGGTCAAGAGTTACTTTCTGCAAAGGATTCATCAGTAGCTGAATGAATTAAGACACATTAAGAAGGAACTTGGGGTTTTCTGTTTTTGTTTACAGTCACCAAATATCTAAGCTGTGAGATGCAAAATACTTCAGCAATGAAATGCAAAGGCCTTGATTCCTAGTCTGATTTTTTCCTAACTCTTGGATCAAGGCCTTAAGTTTTAATAGAGATGCAACCTCTTTCCTCACAAGATCTTTATTTATTTATTTATTTATTTGTGATCTAAAAAAATTTTATTGGAGTATAGTTGACTTAGAAAGTTGTGTTGGAGTTCCTGTCGTGGCGCAGTGGTTAACGAATCTGACTAGGAACCATGAGGTTGCGGGTTCGATCCCTGCCCTTGCTCAGTGGGTTAAGGATCTGGCGTTGCCGTGAGCTGTGGTGTAGGTCGCAGATGCGGCTTGGATCCCGCATTGCTGTGGCTCTGGTGTAGGCCGGTGGCTACAGTTCTGATTCGACCTCTAGCCTGGGAACCTCCATATGCTGCGGGAGCGGCCCAAGAAATGGCAAAAAGACAAAAAAAAAAAAAAAAAAAAAAGAAAAGAAAGTTGTGTTAGTATCATGTGTAGAGCAAAGTCAATCAGTTATACAGACACATATATCCGTTCTTTTTCAGATTCTTTTCCCATATAGGTCATTACACACAATATTGAATAGATTACTCTGTGCTCACCGAATCATTTTAAAGTCCCAATAAGATAACAGTCTGAAAATGAGCTCTGCGAACTGCTAAAAACTATCCAAACAAACAGAGGTTCTTTCCTCTATTCCAACACAGGCAAACTTTTCTTTCTTAAAAGTTAAAGAGCCTAATAGCTTAGTAGTTTGGAATATTTGGCAATAAGCTAAAATACATGGTGGGTTACTTTACATAATCCACACAGTAATCCTTTTCCACAAGTGAGAGCACCACCCCCATTTTACAAATGGAAAAACTGAGACTGAAAGAGGTGATGAGACTTGAAGAAACCCACACAGCTCCTCTGAGGTGAGGTGGGATTGGAACCCAATGAGACTCGAATGTCTGAGCAAGCATCGATGACATGACATTGCTGCCAAAAATGAGCTAAGAAGAATCATCTGGCCTGCGGGTCTGAGAATTTCACAAAGTCTAACTACATTTGCATTATCATCCCAGAGCAGTAGATCCTGTCAAACATCTCTTGGATTTACTTTTGAGAAATCATCAAGGGCTAAGGCTGAGTGGAGATTCAGAGGATGAGGGTTCAAATCCAAGTACCACCATATGTGGACAGATTTGTGACTGTGATTGCCAGATCTGTCTTCACATTGGCAGAACGAGGATCTCAACAGTTACAATTTGAGGATAAAGTGATAAAAAGCACACACAAGTACCTGGCACCTACTAGATGATGATGAAAGCTGGGTGCATAATGGTGGATTAAGATGTGGATTAAGAAAAGCATGGCCTCTGCCATCAGACGGCTTGGATTCAAATCCCAGCTCTGCATTTTAACCAGCTGTGTGACTTAGGCAAGTTACTCAACTTCTCTGGGCCTCAGTATCCTCATCTATAAAGTGAGGATGATAATAATAGTACTTAGCTTACAGAGTTGATAGAAGGTTATCAACTAAATATTTAAGAAGCTTTAAGAAATGAATTTTCCAGGTGCCAGGCACTGTTCTAATCCCTTCACAGCATTTTCTTTTTTGATTTTCACAACGGCCCTATGAAGTCTAGCTTATGCCACCCCTTGTGCCTCCGATCTGAGAGATCATGTAAATTGGAACTAGAAGGGACTAAGGGGTTCCTGGACATATGTGCAAGAAGGCCAGTCTGTAGAATTTTGTGTGGTTCCACCTTTTCAAAGGCATGCCTGTTTAGACACCTACAAGAGGACCTCTTCTTTAATAATCCATTCAACATCCAGGCCTTCTCAATGCCTTACAGTTTTCAACAGCCAGAACCAAGAGACGTAATTTGCAAGGCCCAGTGAAAAATCAAAACGTGACGTGTCTTTTTAAAAAATCTTTAAGAATTTCAGGAGGGTGACAGAAGAGCATCAAACCAAGTTCGGGATGCTTCTGAGCAGGGGGTCGTGTGTGACTGCCCAGGTCACACACCTGTGGAGTCTGCTGTCAACAGCTTTCTCCCTGGTAGGTTTCCACTGTCTTAATTGCTTCCTTTCTGCCTGCCCAGCCTCAGGCGCCTGCGCCCAGAACTGAATGAGTCTGTTCACAAAGGCACACAGGCCCCTGGGGGCCAACAGGTTCTGGACAGGGCCTCCTGCGTGCTACAGGAATGACAAGCTTGCTGTTCTGGGGTAGCAGGGAAAAGCGTTAAGCCCTGGTTTGGGAAGTTTCCGTTAGGCTAAGTGGGTAGTGTTCCATGAATCCTAGACTCATTTTTGAAAAAGGATGTAGTGAAGGAGATCTGTTAGTCACTGTGCTAAGCTTTGAGGTTTTTAATTTTTTAATTTATTTTTAGGGCTGCACCTGCGGCATATGGAAGTTCCCAGGCTAGAGGACAAGTCAGAGCTGTGGCTGCCAACCTACACCACAACCACAGCAACATGGGATCCCAGCCACGTCTGTGACCTACAGCACAGCTCACAGCAAAGCTGGATCCTTAACCCACTGAGCAGGGCCAGGGATCGAACCCACGTCCTCATGGATACTAGTTGGGTTCATTACCACTGTTTCATGACGAGAACTCCCAGCTCAGTTTTTTAACAATACAAAATAACATTAAAGGGAAAGAGGGGTAAAGAGATAAATTAGGAGTTTGAGATTAACATATATGCACTACTGTATACGAAAGAGATTAAAAAACAAGAACCTACTTATACCACAGAGAACTATATTCAATATCTTGCACAAGGGAAAAGAATGTGGAAAAAAATATATGTATATGTATAACTAAATTACTTTGCTATACACCTAAAACAAACACAACACTATAAATCAACTTTACCTCAGAAAATCACCACAAAATAAAATAAAAATTTTATTTTATAAAAACAAAAATTCTGACAAAAGCACTATATTTTCATTATCAATATATGAAAACACACTGACATGCAAAGAAGAAGGAAAACTGTGAACATTTCTATCCCCACCATCTTAAGACAACTGCTACTCATGACAATAGTATAACGGCTTAATTTTTTCTGCCCTTACCATAAACCAGGCAGTGTGCAATGAACTATAATACCTTACTGTGTGTGTATTTGTGTGTGTGTGTATATGTGTGTGTGTGTGTATATATATGCACACACACACACACACATATATATATTTTTTTTTTCTTAAGGCCACACTGAGGCATATAGAAGTTCCCAGGCCAGGGACTTAATCTGAGCTGCAGCTGCAAACTACGCTGAAGCTGTGGCAATGCCGGATCCTTTAACCCACTGCCTCTGGCTGGGGATTAAACCCACAATTCCATAGCGACCCAGTGATCCACAGCAATCCACTGCTGCACTCGGATTCTTAATCTTCTATGTCACAGAGGGAACTCTACGATCAGTTTTTATATATGTATCACGTGCTTGAACATATTGGTATACATGATTTTTTAAAATAAAAATGAATAATATACATGCTTCCCCCCCACTCGCTATATTGTAATCATTTTTCCACCTCAATAAATATCCATCTACAATATTTTTAATATAAGTACTAGGTGCCTTAAGTACTAATTTTGATAGATAAGATCTGATGATTTAGAACAAGGATCTGATAGCCATCCTACATTCCTGTGCCTTCACCTCAGCCCCACTCCAATGAATGGTGGAATAAAAACCCCTGGAAACAAGGGGTTTTTAAAAATGCATCTCTCTTCCCAAAATAAATGAAATCAGTGTCTCAAAGAGCTATTTGCTGTTTGTGTTCATGTCAGCATTATTCTTAAGAGCCAAAAAGTGGAAGTAACCCAAGTATCTATCCATGGATTAATGTATGAACAAAAGGGATGGATACGTACAAGGCAATATTATGCAGCCTTAAAATACAGGAAATTCTGACACATGGTACAACACAGATGAACCTTGAGGACAGTATGCTAAGTGCAAGAAGCTAGTCACAAAAAGACATAATGTATGATTTCACTTAAACAAGCCACCCAAAACAGGCAAATTCATCATGATGGAAAGTAAAATGCTGATTATTAGAGGCTGGGGTGGAGGGGAGAGGTGTTATTTAATAGGCACAGATTTTTAAGTTTTTAAAATGAAAAATCCTAGAAATGGAAGTGGTGATGGTTGCACAACAATGTGAAGGTACTTAATGCCACTGAACTGTACACTTAAAAAGGGCCAAGACTGGGAGTTCCTAAGATGCTAATGAATCTGACTAGCATCCATGAGGACACAGGTTTGATCCCTGGCCTTGCTCAGTGGGTTAAGGATCTGGCGTTGCCATGAGCTGTGGTGTAGGCTGCAGATGTGGCTCAGATTCAACGTAGCTGTGGTTGTGGCTGTGGCCGGCAGCTGTAGCTCCAATTCAACCCCTAGCCTGGGAACCTCCATATGCCATGAGTGCGGCCCTAAAAGGCAAAAAAAAAAAGACTAAGAGGGTGGAATTCCCTGGTGGCCTAGTGGTTAAAGACTTGGCATTGTCACTGCTGGGGTTCAGGTTCATTCCCTGGCTAGGGAACTTCTGCATGCCATGGATGCAGCCAAAAATAAATAAATAAATGAATAAAAAAAAATAACACTTTAAAATAGCTAAGATGGTAAAAAATAACAACAACAACCACAAAAACACATCTCACTAGGAGTTCCTATCATGACTCAGCAGGTTAAGAACCCAATATAGTGTCCATAAGGATGCAGGTTCAATCCCTGGCCTCATCCAGTGGGTTAAGGATCCCACATTGCTGTTAGCTGCAGCATGGGTCACAGAAGCGGCTTGGATCCAATGTTGCTGTGGCTGTAGCACAGGCCTCAGCTGCAGCTCTGACCTGACCCCTAGTCTGGGAACTTCCATATGCTGCAGGTGCAGCCTTAAAAAAGAAACCAATTAAAATAAAAAACCCACATCTCACTCTACTAGGACATCTCATTCTACTAGACAGGACTTAGTGGAAGCAAACTCAAAAGTACTGTCTCCATTCTGGTGTAGGCAGCCTGCAAGGTGCTCTATCTCATTCATCGCTCACAAAGAACCTCTTAAGGAAGAGCCCTTAGGTTCAGATGGCTTGAATATGGCTCAAGGTCACACTTGCCTGCCTGTTTGACAGAAGCAGGCCCAGGCCTTTCCCCAGTATCTCTTACAAATGATGCAGAATGACTGTGGCTCAGTAATAAAAGAAAAACTGGAACAGCCTTCTTCCATCACAGCCCTTGCTGGGTCCAGTGCCTTGCACACTGTAGGTATTAGGTGTTAAACCTACAAGAATGAATAAGGTTGAGCAGTGAGAAAAAGGCAGGGTATTCCGAGGGCACTGCTGATCAAGTGCTCGTTTCCTGCCTTCCCACTCTTAAGCTATCTCCTCAAGTGACTAATATTAGACTCAGGCCCACTCCACTGATAACACCACTTACCATGGTAGAGTCCCCTGCCTGTTGTCCTCACTGCCTTCTATCAGGGACAGCAAGGAACCATGGAGGCCCCCTTGTACAAGTCTAAGTCTAAATGGTAAATCTGAGATGCTCAGGGAGCCCAGGTCTGGTCCTGTCACCTGAATTGCCATGGGTATACCACCACTTAGTTCATCAGCTATGAACCGTGGCTTCCAATGTGTAATATCGGGCAGCCCTAACATTCTATGCACAGAACAGATACAAAAGCACCCACTGTTTGGGACAGATGATTCTTTCCAGATTAGGGCTCTTCAGAAAAAGCAAGTTCAGAACTTGATGAATGTTTACTCTTTCTAAGAGTTATTGGAATTAAAATCAAGGGGAGCAAGAATCTGGCAGGGAGTACAAAGAAAAGGCTTGCCAAAACTGCTTATCTATTAAAGGCATTTTAATACTGAGCTTTCAGCAAATAAATAAACCCACACCTCACAAAGTGAAGTCCACAGAACACTGGTCTTACAAGAGGCTCACACATCAGGGACAAATAAGTGTGGGAAATACTGCTTATGTGCCTTCTTCTGGGAGATTCACCACACACACAAGCAGATTTAAAATTTACCAAAAAGAACTTGAACTTGGTTTAGCTTTTAACCATATATTTTTCACACTTTTGTCCATGGCTCCTTATTTGTTGTTGTTTGTTCAAGTCTTAACATCTGCAAGCCACGGGGAAATGTTAAACCATAAGATGGCAGTATAAATATAATTCACACCAAGTTTCTTAATCTCACTTGTAATAATATTCCACCAACCTTTTGGCTGAGATGATGAATGAGTTAGCTTTTGTAAAACACGTAAAATAGCCAACACTTAGAACTATTTACAAATCATTAAAAATAAATAAAATATTAATGTGCTGAACTGATTTCCAAAAGAACCTCTCTCTACCTTTAAGTCAATCCTTAAAATAGAGTCATTACACCAGGAGAGTAAAATGCTGTTTTTCAACAGGTTTTTCACAAAAGTATTTTGCTGATTCATTAAAGCCCTGGCCTAAAATCTGACAGAAACACAGAAACATTAAATGTCTGTCAAGTCAGCCTTCTTTACTCTGCCAGCAAGGCAGGTAGTGGTTCTTACAAGGTTGTGTAAGAGCATAAGAAGGGAGACTCCTGACAGGGGTCTGGAGCATGAGGCGTGGAGTTCTAATTCTGTCACTCTCTAAGCCACATGCCTTATCACTGTCCCCAAAGCTCAGTTTCCCTCTCTGTAAAATGGGGGTACCGGTAGTGCCTATAGTCATGGGATTGGTGGAAAGATTAAACATAGAACAATAATAACAATAGTGACGCCAAGTAATAGAGACAAAGAAACTGGATTCCAGAGAAGTTATCTGATCACAGTTACACAGCAAGTACATGGTAGTGGATGTGAACCCAAGTGGTTAAATTCCAAAGTGCCTGTCTTCACTCTTGCCTCCTTATTTTTGCAGGAAATTCATACCCTGCACAGCACCTAGCCTACGGGAGTTGCTATTTTTATTATTGTAACTGATGTTAAAGGTCCTGGAAATGGAGTGACATTTTAAAGTTTTAAGTGCTCTAGAAGTGTAAGAAGTAGGAGGAGACGTTCTTTCAAGTCTTTGATTTTTTTTCCCCTCCCTTCATTAACTTCTCTCAAGGCATCCAGAGAAGTTCCTTTCCCATGAACAGCTGCATTTTGTAGCACAGCTGTAAATTGTGAATTATTCCTTTCTATTTGAAGTTGAGTGACAATATACTCTCATTCTGACCCAGCACTGAGTTGTAAATTGTAGTTCACTCACTTTTTCTTATAAGCAGAAGTGCCCTAGTAACATAGTTTCTTGGAAACTTTCACCTTTTAGGATTTTAAAAAAAAGAAGAAGTAGAAGGAGAAGAAAAGGGGGAGGGGGAGGAAGAAGAAGGAGTCGGAGAAGAAAGAAAAAGAAAATGCTTTGCTTTTACAAACTCATTTGTGGCTGGCTGAGTGATAAAACCTTGCCTCCTTGTCGTGTCAGCTTTCAGGAATTCTCTGTTTGTCTGTGTTGTGTTACCCGAGTAGCTTGTTATCTTTGCAGCTTAAGGCTGACTTAGAAATTCAGACTGTCAACTATTTAAAGAAAATGGAAGTCCCCACACCACTGGTTTAATTAACTTTCAGTGAGCAAGGTTTCCTACTGGTTATGATAATGTTAACTTAAAATACTCTTAAGGAAACAGGGAAGGAAACAAAACAAGTAAGGGAGGACTGTTGTTTTTAAAGGCATTCTAGGAGAAGAGTTTGAGCAAAGCCATAAGGCAAAGCAGTACAGGATATAAGGAGAAAGAGAAGAACGGCATAAACAGATAGTAAGGAGTATGAGCAGTAGAGTAAGGGAGGTTAAAATGTATCATGCAGATTATGCAGAGCATTAAATACCAGATTAAGGTTTTGGAAGATGAGTGTCTGGGCAATGAGAAACTGCAAGAGATTTCTGGAAATCAACAATTAATGATCACATTTATGTCTTAGGAATATAACAGGGTTATATGCAAGTGGTAGTGTGTGATCAGAAAAGATCTAGGAACTCACTGGCTATGGTGACATAGTGTCCTTGGGCCTAAATTTCCTATCTATTAATTTGTTAAATGGCAATGATAACAACTGTGGTGGGAACTGAATGAAATCAGGCATGGACCTTTTTTTTTTTTTTTGTCTTTTTGCTATTTCTTGGGCCGCTCCTGCAGCACATGGAGGTTCCCAGGCTAGGGGTCGAATCAGAGCTGTAGCCACTGGCCTACGCCAGAGCCACAGCAACGCTGGATCCGAGCCGCTTCTGCAACCTACACCACAGCTCACAGCAACGCTAGATCCTTAACCCACTGAGCAAGGGCAGGGACTGAACCCGCAACCTCATGGTTCTCAGTCGGATTCGTTAACCACTGCACCACGACGGGAACTCCAGGCATGGACTTTTAAAATAATGTTGTAGAAAGCAGTCAAACAAACAATACACCTCCCCAACTGCCCCTCTCCACACACACACTTTTTATAGTCAGGTTAAGAGGAGGAGACTGAGGGCTGAGAAAGCCAGGGTTCTGATAAACAGAGGAAAAGGGATCTGTCTGACTCCTGCAGAAAGAGGGTGTGAAGGAAAGAGGAAAATCCTTACAGATGATTCAAGAGAGAATGGTGGTTATTCAAGATGAGACAGTGGGGGAGGAGCTGGTCTGGGGCTGGATGCTGGTGATTTCAGCTTTGGAAATGCTCGATTTGAGAAAGGAGATATTCACTAGGAGTGGGTGGACCAGAGCAAACTTAAGAATTCAAGGTGGTCAACCATTTCTTAATTGAAAAGCTGTCCAAACACTGTTTAACTGAAAAGACCACACTGCCCTGGCTTAGAAGGGTGGCATTTGGGGATCTTTTGGGGTCCATGTTTATACCTCAGTGAGTAAACTCAGTGAAGTTCTCAAAGCCAAGAGCCAACATATAAACCAAAAAAGAAGTGGAATTCACAATTGTCACTGAGGTAGCCCTTGAGATAAAGCCAAATTTTCTGGAAGGAAGGCCCTTTCCTGTGTACTTCTGCATGCTCATTGCCTAGACTGGGTGCTGACCTATTTTAGGCATTCAATGTTATTGGATAAAGCTGTGATTTTTGCATAAGTTTAATTTAGCAGGATCAAGAATGAGTAAATTCTCCAGAGAAAATCATGACTCAAAAAGATATATGTACTCCAGTATTCACTGCAGCACTATATACAATAGCTAAGACATGGAAACAACCTAAATGTCCATCAACAGATGAGTGGATAAAGAAAATGTCATACATATACACAATGGAATATTACTCGGCCATTAAAAGGAAAGAAATAATGGCATTTGCAGCAACATGGATGGACCTAGAAATTACCATGCTAAGTGAAGTTTGTCAGTGAGACACCAACGTCATATGCTATCACTTATGTGTGGAATCTAAAAAAAGGACATGATGAACTTCTTTGCAGAAGAGATACTGACTCACAGACTTCAAAAAACTTATGGTTTCCAAAGGAGACAGGCTGGGGGGTGGGGAGAAGGGCTGGGAGTTTGGGGTGGAAATGCTATAAAATTGGGTTGTGATGATCACTGTACAACTATAAATGTAATAAAATTCATTGAGGAAAAAAACCCCATAAATTCCATTTCAGTGCCTCATTCTTTGCCTTCTTTTTAAAAATAATTTTGATGAGGGGCCACAAAATTAGAAGTTTAGAAGTTCCTGGGGTCAGGGATTGAATTTAAGCTGCAGCTATGTCCCAGGCCACAGCTGCAGCAACATCAGATCCTTTAACCCACTGCTCCAGGCCAGGGATCAAACCTACTGGAGCCACCCCAGTTGGATTCTTAACCCATTGCACCACAGTGGGAACTCCCATACTTTTGCCTCCTCTGAGGAATTTCCCTTTGCTTGTTTCCCACCTGAGAAACATGCTAAGAAAATAATCACAGGCGTTCCTGTCGTGGCTTAGTGGTAACAAACCCAACTAGTATCCATGAGGACTCGGGTTCAATCTGCCCTGCTGAGTGGGTTAAGGATTGGCTGTTGCTTCGGTGTAGGTCACAGATGTGGCTCAGATCTGGTGTTGCTTGTGACTGTGGCTGTGGCCAGCAGTGGCAGCTCTGATTAGACCCCTGGCCCGGGAACTTACATATGCCATGGGTGCGGCCCTTAAAAAAAAAAAAAAAAAGAAAGAAAAGAAAATTATTACAGATAATCCCAATCCCAACTACACAGAGATGTTCATCACAGCATTACTCATATTAGTAAAAAGATAGGAAACAATTCATATTTAAAACAAGGGAGCAGTAAGTCATGACCATCAATTTGACGGAATATGAAAGTAGTGTTTGCAAGAACCACTTTAAGTTCATTAATATTATTATTAATTCATTTATTGCTCATGGCAGTTATATGGGGTGTGTATTTTACAGATGAGGAAACTGAGGCTTGGTAAATTTAAATAACTTGTTCAAGATTACAAAGATAATAAGTGGCAAACCTGGGATTTGAGTGAGGCTATCTGTATTCAGTGTCTTTTCTCTAACCGCTACCCAACATTGTCACATTATATATATATATTCTATATATATTTTTTGGCCTGATTTTCTTTCTTTCTTTCTTTCTTTTTTTTTTGTCTTTTTTTTTTTTTTTGTCTTTTTGCCATTTCTTGGGCCGCTCCTGCAGCATTTGGAGGTTCCCAGGCTAGGGGTCGAATCGGAGCTGTAGCCACCCGCCTACGCCAGAGCCACAGCAACGCGGGATCCGAGCTGCGTCTGCAACCTACACCACAGCTCACGGCAACGCTGGATCGTTAACCCACTGAGCAAGGGCAGGGACTGAACCCGCAACCTCATGGTTCCTAGTCGGATTCGTTAACCACTGCGCCCCGACGGGAACTCCCTGATTTTCTTAAATTGGTTTTATAACAGAACTTTGGTGGAAACATATACTCTCTCCACTCAGAGGAGGAGGAGATCTGATAGGGAAGGGGTGGTAAAAATGAACCAAAATTCTACTTCAGTATACACGCAATGACAAAAGTTCACATTTCCTATTCTTTCTTTCACCCTGACCAGCAACAACTAATGCCTGTCAAACTAATTATAATTTACAAAGTCCTTGAATACGATTCATAGCCTCAAAACTACCCTGCCAAGTTGCATTTTCCCTAATCCCAATTTCCAGAGGAGGAAACCAAAGATGATAAAGGACAGACGGCTCATTCAGGGTCATGTTGCTATTTTCTTGATTCCCAGTCGCAAGCTCCTCCTACTACTCAGCGTGGTTTAGACAATTTCAAAAGAGTGTTCTCCATTTCTTTAGCCTAATAATCCCTCAGGAGACCACCAGGAGTAAACTGAAGTTATGGAAAAAGATTGACCGGACTAACTCCCCAAACTTGAAGTCTGAGGGCTAAAGGTCTGAACTACCCAAGGACTGTTCTTTCTAAGACTTCTTCCTCCACAGGCAAGTGATCTTCCCTCAGGAAGGTTTGTGGAATCAACCTTTCTCTTCGACTGTTTCCCCTGATGCATGATTACAGCTTCTTCACACCCACCTAAGTCCCCAGAGTCTCTTCAGAGGTTGCCAAGAGATGGAACAGGATGGTGAAAATGAGGAGGGCAGTAATGATACTATAATAATTAAGAATTATAGCCAAAGGATATATAGAGATCTTGCTACATGCCATATACTGCTCTGGGCAGTGTTTTTATATATATGTAATCTCACATAAGACCTAGGAAGGAGGTGCCATTCTCCTGATGAGGAAATGAGGCTCAGAGGCTGTCCATCACATGCGTGACTGGGAGAAAGTGGGGGAGGAAGGGTTAGCGGTCCACACAGCAGAGTGTGAGCTTTTGGCTCTGAAGCCCTCATTTATAAATCAACTTCAGACTCACCCCCTCCAAGAGACAGCATTCCTCGCATATCTCATCTTCCTAGGAAATATAGCTCCTCCAGGAAAGACAACAGTGGAGAACACACCCACTCTTGATGTTAACGATCTAGAGACTAATTTGTCCTCCTTTTATGCCCTGACATTGTCTTTTAATAAAAAAAAAAAAGTTTGGTGTTCATGGATTTTTATGTTTCCTTCAAAGCATATTTTCTAGCCAAAACAATTAAAAATAATAATAATAAATCACAAAATAGAGCTAACAGGAGAGAATGGTGCGCAGATCATGGCGTGCTGAGTGGACGCCCCACTCACTCTCCGCAAACTCAATGGGCAGATGTGGAAAGTACTAGGAGCTTGGAAGGTATTATTTGGTTATCAGTCTGTTAAGGAGCACACTATTCAAACACTTGGCTGGGAAGGAGTATCTGTAAATAATCTACAGGTAAAGTTTACCCGGAGTGGAACATTAACACAGTAGAGGGGAGCCTTTCAATAGGTCCTTGGCCTGTGAGCTGTTTCTAATTGGAACTCCTGATGATCTACCTTTAACCCTTTTTACTACTCCAACTGCAACTATTGCATTCAAAGACCAGAATGGGGCAGATAGAGGTTGGATTCAAATACAAACACTGTCTGAAGATTTGGCCAGTTAGGCAGTTAGAACCAGTAAGTGTCTCGGTGGCAACAATACAACTGTTAGGTCAAGTGTATGAAGGGAGAGGCCCCTTCAGGGCAGCTGCAAAAAGAAAGCCCCTATTAATCCCTTAACTAAGCAGCTGATGGACTAAATCTTTTTGCACTTATGGTGTAACTCTTCAAACACAGGATTATTATAAGTTTAAAAAATCGGCACAGGCTACCAAAGCTTTTTATAGATTTCTTCATCTTGCTAACAGATGACCAAAAATAGAACTTTGGAGGGCTTCGGAGTACAATTTGCTGTCACTCGGGCTTGAAAAATTATAAGAAAGCTTCCTCCCCGGATTCATTCACAAAAAGAATAGGTCTCTATTTGAAGAGGAAAGACCTCAGCCTCTAGTTGGGGGATCTACTTTCTTTTGATTTAGCATCCATTGTTATTTAAAACAGCATTAAAGGATTCAGCCAGGGTTATTCTGCATAGTAATATCAGAAAAGGAACCATTACCTGATATAATCCCCTTTGGCTTCCTGAAATGAAAAACAAAGATAGAAGATCAATTTGTACTGATATTAACTAAGCTTAATGAATTTTACTCCTGACCCTTTTACCTCTGAAAATGCCTATTTTTTTCACAAGGAACCCTTTCCCTAGGACTGTGGAGCAGAACGTGGCGTTTAAGAAGTAGCTAGTGCCCCTTAACTCTTTCTTGTTCCTAACAGAAGTGACAAATCTCTCTGGAAAAAGCACAGATGATTATTTATCCTTTTATGTTTCAAAGATCACATGACACATGCTTGTCTATCAGAGCAGCAAACTTTAGTCTGGATACAGACCTTTTAAGCCATGACACAGGTAAATCAACATGTTATTTGTTTTCTTTCTTTTTTCTTTAAACTAGCATGAAACACACTGGTTTTCAGCTACTTGTGCCTTTAAGAATTAAAGGGTTCTTGTACTCAACCTCAAGAAAAAGTACAGAAAAGTTACTAAATTTAAATGCAAATTACAGCTGTTGTAACAACTGCTGCCTCCCAAATTCAAGGAACCCCAAGCTCTCTCTGCCCTCAACATGGTCCTAACTCTTCTCCCTCAGCAATGCCTAAATTTCAATTTATCTGAGACAAACAATAAAACACTCTTGCTCATGTGAACTATACTAAAACAGAAAATAGTAATTCACACTGGCAAACAAACAGAGGGCTTGAAAGAGCCAGCAGCCACTGATCAGTGCAAAAGTTTCAGAGTTGCAGGCAGTTCACAAAACCAACAAACAGAGGCAGTTTGTCAATTCTTACCTGTAAAACAAGCGCCGCTAACCTGAAGATAGTTTCGCTGTCTACTTCAATTTGCCCCTGTGGGTGGAAAAGGAAAGCATCACTGAACACAGGCTCCTCTAGGTTGTAGCAAATGGCTGTGGAGATGGGGAAGCTGTCACAGCTTGGCACCTCCAGTTTACGATCAAATGCAGATCATACCATTGTAGGCAAAAGGGAGGGGGGCATGGAGAGACGCATCCAGAGTTAGGGGGAAGCCTGTGTGTGTGTGTGTGTGTGTGTGTGTGTGTGTGTGTGAGAGAGAGAGAGAGAGAGAGAGAGAGAGAGAGAGAGAGCCAGCAAGAGCGCTTTAATTAGCTGTGGGAAATTGTGCTTGGTGAGCAGTGTTCTGGAAGGAACATGCATGACTTTAAAACTGAAAATTCAGTCAGCTTCTAAATGAATAACTTTTATCACTACAAGTTCATTTTTGAGTTCTAATTTTCTTAGATTAGTTTGGTCAGTATTTTTCTGGGATAATGTTTTCCCCCTCTGTGTCATAGCACAGTTATTATCTGCACACAGTGCAAATATTATAAAAAACATAAGTTCATTCTTCTGTCAATGACACATGATTAAATTAATATTTGTACCATTATAGAGAAAATACAATGCCTTAAGAACCAGTTGCAGCAAATGCTTAGGAGACTAAGATTCTGTTGATTCATACTAGAGTTTGATAAACTCTAATTTATCATTTTTCCATTATTTTATTTCTTCATCTTGCATGATCTCAAAGAAAAATAGGAGTTTTAGGCTGTAACTAACAGGAATACTTCTTCAGTTGCCTGGTAGGTAGGCATAAGTGTATGTGTAGGGGGGTACTGCTTCTATCAATAACACTCACATGCATCTTCATTTATTTTGTAAAATGTGATGAGGTATATCAATACTATTATTGCATTATGTGATAAATTACAACGTTGAGCAGGATCTTTTTTTAAAATTTTTGGTGAGATGGTAGTTTTTAAGCATTAACATATGCTAAAACACGATTCTGGGAGTTCCCGGTGGGGCACAGTGGGTTAATGATCCTGCTTGTCTCTGTGAGGATGTGGATTCAATTCCTGGCCAGCGCAGTGGGTTAAGAATTGCCACTGCTGTGGCATAGGTCACAGCTCTGGCTCATGTTCAATCCCTGGCCTGGGAACTTCCATATGCCACAGGGGCGGCCAAAAAAGAAAGAAAAAAAACGAACAAAAAAACAAAAATGAAAAGAGATTTTTTTTTTTTTTAAGGCAGTTCCTGACATGGATCAGTGGTAACAAACTGACTAGTATCCAGGAGGACATGGGTTTGACCCCTGGCTTCACTCAGTGGGTTAAGAATCCAGGCAATGCTGCGAGCTGTGGTGTAGGTTGCAGACATGGCTTGAATCTGGTGTTGCTGTGGCTGTAGTGTAGGCCAGTAGTTATACCTCTATCCCACTCCTAGCCTGGGAGCTTCCATATGCCTCAGGTGCAGTTCTTAAAAAAAAAAAAAAAAAAAAAAAGTAAAGACCCCCCCCAAAGAAAAATGATTAAAAAAAAAGTTCCATATAACCCCCTCACTGCATAAATACTGTACAATTAGTAGTACATAGTATTTAAGAACATGGGTCTGGAAATTGCCCTGCACTTTTTCTTTCTCCTTTCTACTTGTTGAATTGAGCTGCAAAGTTTTCTCATTACACCAGATGCATCAGTGGTGAGTAATTTAGTTTTAAAAGTAAATGCACGTTGCAGTTCCCGTCGTGGCTCAGTGGTTAACAAACTCGACCAGTATCCATGAGGACGCGGGTTCAATCCCTGGCCTTACTCAGTGGGTCGGGGATCTGGCATTGCTGTGAGCTGTGGTGTAGGTCGCAGATGTGGCTCAGATGTGGCTCAGATCTGGCGGTGCTGTGACTGTGGCATAGGCCAACAGCTGCAGCTCTGATTGGACCCCTAGCCTGGGAACCCCCACATGCTGCAGGTGTGGCCCTAAAGAGACAAAAGACAAGGAAAAAAAAAAGTAAATGCACATTGCCAAGACAAAGCAATAGTTGCACAGGGAACAATACTCAATATCTTATAATAACGTATAATGGAAGAAAGTGTAAAAAAAAGAATAAATATATATATGTATAACTGAATCACTTTGTTGTATACCTGAAACTAACACAACAATGCAAATCAATTATATTTCAATAAAAATTAAAAAAAATAAAGTAAATGCACACTAGGCAGGCTTACAGAAGCAGTTAGCTCAGTGAGAATTTCTGGAAACTTTATGCTTGTCTCTCAAGTTTCCAAGTGATGTGCCTGGACATCTCAGAAAAACAAACTAATAACAATCATTCTTTTAGAAGCCATAAAACAAAATAAACCCCAAACCCAAGACATTATAATGTCAGCAGTGATAATTATCTGTGTTTCCCTTATATTACAAAATGAAAACAAATTAATTTCATCCCTCCTGAAACCTAAAGCAGGAGATCTGCTTCAAAGTTTTTTGCTTCAAAAGCTGACAGGCCCTGAGCTTTGGAATTCAAAGCTCGTCTATAATCTCTAGAAACAGATTATAAAATCAAAGAGAAGCCAGGTTAATTGCAGAAATCAATTGCCTTCTGTCTTTCAGGCAAGAGACAGTGGTTTTCTAATCTGGTGAAAGATGATCAAACAGTTAGTCTACAGGTGAGTGAATGTTGATCAAGATCAAATTTTAGAAACGCTAAATTCCTTACCTTCAGAGAAAAAGAAACTCACGCAGAGGGAGGGGGCTTGGAGAAGGGACGCAAAAACATCTTGGAGCTTGGAATTAGACCTGAACTCAAAGTTAAAGTCAAATTTGTCTTAAAAGCAGGGAGAAGAGAAAAAGTAGCTTAGTTTGAATAATTAAAAAAAAACAAAACTAAAGGTAAATAAAAATATATTGAAAATTTACTGTCAACTCCTCTGACACCCTGTGACCCCTCTGCCTTATCAGAACCTTAGATGAGTCATTCAAACAATATTTTAGACACCGGCTTTTCAATCTAGTAAATGGAAGTTCGATAGATAAAAAGACGTCAAACAGATACTCTTAAGGAAGCTGCCAAATAATTCCCTACCTTAGAAGGGTCATTAAATATTGAAAATGCTGAAATAGGGAGCTGAAGCATTAAAAGTACCAGGCTCAGACAGCTCCAGAGGAGTGGGGAGGCAAATCTGAAACTCACCTACACACGTGGCCCCAGCACAATTCTAGTGTTAAGAAGGTGATGGTGGGATGGAGGGATAAAGCCTTTGAAAATCTCGTTGCAGGAAGAGAGGAAAATGCATGGTTTGGCAAAGCCCCACATTCTTTTATACATCTCAGAGGCCCCCACCTCTACCTTTCAGTTAACTACTATTCTGAAAATCCAAGGCAACATATATTATGTCCTATGACTGATTGTCAAGGTTACTTGTGTGTGGAGTTCACCAGACAATGGATTAACCAAGAATAATACTCTTTTGCCTGGTTCCCAGTGATTTCATATGTTGAAATTTAATTAAGACTTAAACAGAACTCTAGAATTTCATGCCTGGATGGTAAAAGTTCTTTAGAAACTGCAGTCTGCTCTAGGGTAGAACATTTCTTTTACTTACAACCATGGCAACAGAGGTAACCTTATAGGTACTGAGCAAGCTAACACCTGAGAAAGGGAGCACCTCAAAGACAGAGGTAATGGGATCCTTCAGAGGGTTTCCATGACTGTCAAGGATAAACAAGGAGAAGCAGAGAAGTGAATCAGATGATGTGGCAGAATACACAGGGGTAATATGAAACACCATCAGGTTCTGGTGCTACCCCCTCAGAACTCATTTAACTGGATTATGGATTCAATTGCTAGGTCACTGGGTTAGGCTCCACATTGGACATCTTATTTTTGTCCTTGGCTTGTTGGCCCAGTTGACCAAGATATCATGCCGATGAGGTGAACTCTAGGTTTTGATCCCCATGTAGAACAGAAAACTTTATTCAAAAGAAAACTTTAGAACTTGAAAGGGAATTTAGTGAAAATATGAGTCCCAGGATTGTACAGATGATGGCACTGAGGACCAGGATAGTGAAGAGTGATACTCAAGCCTGTAGTAGATGTGGACTCTGGACTCTTCCTACTTTACCATGTCCTAGTTAACTCACGATGACTTCAGTGCAAATCTCACTAGGAATCTTCTAAAGAAAGGCATGCTTTTGGTAAAGACGAATCATCTAAGTCCAGAAAAATGACTTCAAAGGCCACCTCTGCCATTGGTGAGACAGTAGGTCACTATCAAACATACATACTCATAGTAGAATGGGAAAACTATCTCTGAAGACCTGTTCTGCAGTTTTTGTATGGAAGTAGTACTCCAAGGAAACTTATTCTGTAGTACGGCACAGAACATTAATAATAACTTGGTCACAAATATTTAGGACTGAGAACTACTTGACAAAATGAGGAATCTCAGTTTGTTTTTAGGTCTACTACTAATCATCTATAGGAACTTGTAAAATACCACCAAACACAGAAGAAATGAAAGTGATTTTAAAAGTTACCATTTGGGAGTTCCCGTCGTGGCGCAGTGGTTAACGAATCCGACTAGGAACCATGAGGTTGCGGGTTCGGTCCCTGCCCTTGCTCAGTGGGTTAACGATCCGGCGTTGCCGTGAGCTGTGGTGTAGGTTGCAGATGCGGCTCGGATCCCGCGTTGCTGTGGCTCTGGCGTAGGCCGGTGGCTACAGCTCCGATTCAACCCCTAGCCTGGGAACCTCCATATGCCGCGGGAGCGGCCCAAGAAATAGCAACAACAACAACAACAACAACAACAACAACAAAAAAGTTACCATTTGTAGCAATCATAGTACTAACTGATTCAGGCAAAAATCTTCAATAAATAAAAACTACTGGGTGAAAGATGAGAAACAGGACAGAATAGTCACGTAGTCACAAAAGGTCTCTCCACAGAGTATTTAATTACAAAGGGGAAAATGGCAACTCTTCAATGGGGAAACCTGACAGGTACCATTTTAACCAAGGGTGAGAGATAACCAGTGATTGGGAAGACCAGCACTATATGTGCCTCCTAAGATATGCACTGAGAAGGATTTAACTTCACCTATGTACATTGCTGTGCTGGAAAATGTCAATGATTCACCACCAGAAAGGCGGGTAGGGATACAGGCCATGATTCGTAGCATCGTTTGATTTCCATGGTGTAAATATTCCCACCATGGCTGATTTCAAGCTATTGATAGGACATCACAGAACATGGAATTGGAAAGAGATATGAGAACTGGCTCTCATAGCTGGTACTAACTGGCTCCAGCACACCGCTGGGTAGTATTCCTGCCAAAAACACATCACTAGATCTAATCATGAGGAACCCTCAGACAAACATCTGGCCCAAACTCTTAAAAAATGCCAATGTGATGAATGCCAAAGAAGGGCTGAGGAACAGTTTGAAAGCACAGGAGACTAAATAAAGAGTCCTAACAACTAAGTGCAGTATGTTATCCTGGATCAAGAGGAAACATTATAAAAGCACTACAGGTACAATTGGATTGCGTAATAGCCAACAGTACAGGTTCAACGTTAAACGTCCTGAATGTGATCATTATATGGTTATATAAGAGATATCCTTGATTCTAAGAAATATACCATGAAATGCTTGGGGGGTAAACAATGTAATTTACTCTCAAATGGTTAAAAAAAAATTACACACATTTGGAGGTGGGGGAGATAGAGAGCAAGAGTACAAATGTGACAAAATGTCAACACTGGTAAATTTAGTTTGATAGACACACTGGCATTTTTGTGTGTTACTCTTGCAACTCTTTGGCAAGTCTGAAATCATTTCAAAATAAAAAAGGTTGTTTAAAAATTGATGTATTTTCCTGAAGTGCTGGCTATCTATTTGTCTTCACTGCCTCAAAGCTCAACTCCCTTGGAGAACATTGCTTCTTTCCTTACTGGATCTAATGGGAAGAGAATCATCCTTCTGTGGGCAAGTGATGAAAGAAGGTTTAAAGACCTTCCCGGGGACTTTCCAAATTAGAACTAAGGGAAGAAAGCTCTCTTTCTTCAGGAACAACAATGAAGAGATATGAACCAGAGAGATTCAATGACCACAGATGGAAAAGGGCTGCTTCTGCTTTTTCTCTTTCTCCTTCCCCCTCCTTCTTCTTCTTCTTCTTCTTCTTTTTCTTTTGGCCGTGCCACCATCATGCAGAAGTTCCAGGGCCAGGGATCAAACCAATGCCACTGCAGAGACCTGAGCCACAGCAGTGGCAATGCCAGGTCCTTAACCTGCTAAGCCACAAGGGAACTCTGAAAGGGATTTCTTAAGATTGGTAGTCAACTGTATCTACTGCTGACTGGGCCAGACTTCAAAGAGTCTGATTAAAATTCAACAACTGTCCAAGAAAGATGCCTTGGATGCTGCTTAGATGTTCCCACCTGCATTAACCACTAAGCCAACTAATTTTAACACAATTAGGCTGCAGTAGTGGCCACATCAACACTTAACACCCACCATCTAACAAGGCAGTTCTTGCTAGGCCATAGAAAGATACTTCCCTGGGCTATTTCCTATTTTCTAGGGGTTACTATGCCCCTAGAAGGCCAGGCCATAATTACCACACCTGCACTTCCTTCTCCTCACGTATAAATAAACCAGTACTTTCTCCTTTTTCATCCAAGCTAGTTGTGAGAGGCAATGTTTACAGAGGATGTCACAATGAATACTGTCTGTTCATCCTTCCAGATCAGGACTTTACAACCTCAGTACAACTTATATTTTGAGTTATGTAATTTCTCCTTTTTGTCTTTTTAGGGCTGTACCCGAAGCCAGGCTAGGGGTCTAAGTGGAGCTGTAGCCACCAGGCCTACGCTAGAGCCACAGCAACACAGGATCCAAGTTGCGTCTGTGACCTACACCACAGCTCACAGCAACGCCAGATCCTTAACCCACTGATCAAGGCCAGGCATTGAACCCGCAACCTCACAGTTCCCAGTCAGATTCCGTTTCTGCTGTGCCATAAGGGAACTCCCTGAGTTACATAATTTCTTATTGTAGGGGGGCTGTCCTATTCATTGTAGGATGTTAAACAGCATCCCTGGCCTCTGCTCACTAGATTTCAGTAGCAGTCTCCCCACAAGCTGTGACAACCAAAAAAATGTCTCCAGACATTTCTGCAGGATTCCTTTTGGAAACCCAATTGAGAATCACTTCTCTAGATTCTCTAAATTTACTCTTGGATTAAGCTAGAATCATCAGAAACCCACAAAACTGAGCCATAAGGTTTGTTCCAGGTAAAACTGCTTTTTTGAAACTGTTTTCTGGCATCACTCTCCTAGCTTATGTCGAGAAACAAAACAAGACAGGCCTCAGAAACTCACAACTTCAATAACTCTAGTTAAGGACATAGTTTATTACATCATGTGACATCCCTTTACAAGGACCCCTGGGGGTGTTTCTGATTTTTAGGATCAGTGGTGACTGTGTTCCTTTGAGCAGCTGCTTTGTTTTTACCTTAATGACCACTGTGCATTACATAAGCAATCATAACTCCCTCTGTGCTTTGGCTCTTAAGAGAAGCTGAATTTCAAATTTGTGGGCTAAATGCTTTATACTCACCATGCTCAATATTTTATAGTAACCTTAACCTTAGATGCATCTAATTATTTCCACCTTCATTTTCTCACTTACAGGTAACTCTGATTGTATCAGTTAAAATATTTTAGTATTTTCCCCCTTTTAATTGCAGTATATACAGTAAAATGCACACCTTTTAGTGTGCAGCTTGATGAATCTGACACATGTCTACTCATATAACCATTAACCAGGTCAAGATATCAAATACACTTACGAATTTTTTCATCTTGGGGAAACGTATTTTTATAAACCAGATCAAATCAATAAAATTAATTTTGCTAATTAGAAAGACTTAAGAGTTCCCGCTGAGGCTCAGCAGTAATGAACCTGACTAGTGTTCATGAGGATGCGGGTTCAATCCCTGGCCTCGATCAGTGGGTTAAGAATCCAGCATTGCCATGACCTGTGGTGTAGGTTGCAGACGCAGCTTGGATCTGGTGTTGCTGTGGCTGTGGCGTAGGCCAGTGGCTACAGCTCCGATTTGACCCCTACCCTGGGAACATCCATATGCTGCATGTGTGGCCCTAAAAAAAAAAAAAAAGATATAAAATAATGCTGCAAAATTGTTGCAATTTGTTTAATTCCATGATTACTAACCAATTTGAGTATTTCCCTTGCAATTGCCTATTATTTGCTACTGCCTGTGTGTGAAATGGCCCTTTGTTCACTTAACCTGTGTGAGAACTTATGTTTACTTTGGGCTATAAATATTAATGCTCTGTCTTGTCTACAGGGCAGAAATTGCATCCTTCAATCTGTTTTCTGATGTGCTCTCCTCCTGTGAAGTCAGATTGGACCCAGGCCTCCCACACTAGAAGAATCTATGGGGCCTCGAGCAAGTAATTTTTTCTGAAACTCACCCAGTTCCTCCTCCGCAAAATGGGGAGGGATACTATTGGATTTACTGAGTTGTTTGGAGGATTGAATGAAGGAAGAATAGAAAGCATTTATCATGAAGTCTATCCCCCAAAGACTTTCAGTGTTATTCTCTCTGCACAAATGTTGACCCTGGTGCTTTTTTTTTTGTATTTTTATGTATTATCATATCTATGGTTTTCTACTTTGTTTTGGGATATTGTTCAATTTTTGTGTAGTTCCATAGTATTCAGTCACTTCTCTACTGGACTACGTCTCAGTATCTGATACGATAAAGGCTTTAACTCTCGACAATAATCTGACATTCTTTTTTACTTATTTTTTTAAAAGAAATTTTAAAATGATCTTGTAAGTTTTAAAAATAATAATTTGCCTTCCTCTTTGGAACCAGAATATGTCTCTATTGAAAACTGCTTTATAGCAATCATAAAATTTTATAATATGCCATGAAGATCACACAAATCCTGTGTTAGGATTAGTAGTCAGTATTTCATATTGTCTTACATAAATGGGCCGTTTTTTTTCATTCTATTAATCTGGTTATCATTATGTAGGATTATTATTATTTTTACTGTAATTAACTTGTATTCAATTTTGTCACCAAAGCCAATAATGCCAACAAGTTTTAGTTATTTTATTTCCACTTCCTAGGCACATGGTGAAATTGTCTCCAAATAATATTTTGGTTGGCTTTCTTTGCAATGTATGGGAATATAGCTGATTGCATTGTATGAAGCAGACATTTTACTTAACACATCAAAATAGCACTCCTCTCATACACTGCTGGTGGTCCAACTTCAGTTCTGAACCAACATTTTGGCATCATCCTCTAAACTGTAACACACATACACACTATGGCCCATCAGCTCTATTCCTAGGTATACACCTAGCAGATATGTTTGCATATGGCCACTAAGGGCAGGCTCTAGGATTCATATGACAGCATCATTTGCAAACTTCCCAAGGATCACTTATATTCACTCATATTCTAGCCTGTCATTCAGCAGGGAAAATGAGCAAGTGGCTGCAACTACACACAACATGAGTGAAGCTCAAAAACATAATTTGAGCAAAAGAAGCTAGATATTAAAAAAAGCATATACTGCATGACTTCAGTTACATAAAATACAAAGTCAGCCCAAACTAATAAATACTATTAAAAGTCACAGTAGCAGGGTATTAATGACTGGGAAAAGAACATGCCAGGGGCTTCTCAGGTGGTGGTAATGTTTTCTTTTCTTGCTGTTGATGCTAGTTGCACAGATGTGTGCAATTTGCAAAAGTTCATTAAGCTTTACATTTATATACATTTTTCTATGTGTATGTTTCAATATAAAATTAAGAAAAAAAAAACAAACATAACTACTGATTTTCTCTTGGCCTTTACTGTCTTAATGTCAGTTTCATCTTAAGTAGCTTAGGTCCAAGATTGTCATGGTACCACTGGGCACAGAATTGGGCAGTTAGCAACCTGTGCAACTGTATTTGGTGACCCTTTTTGCAACTCTGAAAGTAGTATAGCCTTATCTTCTCTTTACTGTCTTCTTCTCTACCCACTATCACCTCTGCCTAAAATGTAAAACCCTTATGGCATGGGTTTTTATCTATTTTGGCCCTACTTATATCTTCAGGACCTAGAAAACTCCTGAAACACAACAGGTGCTCAAAACATTTGTAGGCTATTAACTAAAAGAGTAGTTAGGTAAAAAGCCACTGGGAGTATTTTATTTTTTCTTTAAAAAAGGGAATGCTTATGTTTCTTGATTCACTACACAATTGATTTGCCTTGATTTTCAACTCAGAGTAAGGAATCCCATCTTTCTGAACGATGAGAACATAGCCCAGGCTTTAGCAGCTATGAAAACTGTTAGCATAGTACCTAGGTAGAAAGGACTATATATAAATATAAATATATATGCATACACACACATGTATATGTATGTGAACTTATCAGAAAGTCTTGTGCTTTTCTGATTTCACTTTCTAAAAACAAAAAGAAGGAACATAATATGTTTGTCTCACAACTCCCTGGAGTTTTGAGGGCAAAAAGGAAAATGAGCTATAAAGATGCTCTGAAAAAGTAAGCAGCATTACAAGAAAAGCAAACAAGTACAGGTGTTTTTCTGGGTGTGTATTACAGTTTCAAAGACATAAGGAGTAGGACCAAAGTATCTGTACAGACCGCTTCTCAGAAACTTGATAGCAATGAAGATAGAAGCAAAGAGAAAGAGAGAGAGAGAAAGTTTGTAGTATGTGGATCAGTGTTTCACTGTGGAAGGATAATACTAATGAATTTTCAGATATAGAAATAAGAAAGAAGGGACAAGGAACCAGATCATCTTTTCCCAAGGTTCAGCCCAGGTGTGGTCTGTGCAAGGCATGTTATTTTTCAGTGGACAGGTGGCCCGTATCTTTGTCCTTGGGATGAAGTTCCATTTAGTTTAGACAGAAACTAGACCTTGGTTTCTAGACACTCTTCTCCACTGGAAGGAAAAATGGCTGATTCCAAGGCTACAGCAGTGGGAGAAGTTAAAACATCAAAATGAATGACAGAAGGGATGGTGATGTGCTGAAGGAAAAGAAACCCAGGAGTCCATGCTGCTATTTTAAAATATTTTTAAAAGTTGGGGATGGAGAAGAAGGGAAAATTGTTCTTTGCATATGAATGTGAAGAAATGTCAAAGGTGAAAGAATTAGTGAATCAACATTTAAAATCACCATATACTGTGGTAATAACTGGCTTAGGCAAGATCACCACTGGAGACGAAGAACCACTGGGTCAAAGGCTACTGGAAAAAAGGATGGTCAAACAGCCTCAAACTGTTGACTCCAGACAAATTATTAATTATAAAGGGGAAAAGATGAAGAGAAATCTGGTAGATAACACCTTAACCAAAAACAAAGCCTATTGACACTGCAAGCCTCTTGTGAGATACTTGCCACAAGAAAATTAAGAAATTGTAATAGACTAGTGGCTCTGAAACTTTCGTGTGTAGCGGTTACCCAGAAACCTACTAAAGAATACAGAGGCCCAGATTCACTAAAGAAGGATAGGGTGAAATAGGGCAGGTTATGGGTCTTTGTGTTTTCACCAAGTTTCCACATAATTTTGAGACATGGCCGACATAATACCAGTGTACCAGTCAGACTAGTCTAAAAGTCTACAAATAACACATGCTGGAGAAGGTGTGGAGAAAAGGGAACCCTCCCACACTGTTGGTGGGAATGTAATTTAGTGCAACAGCTATGGAGAACAGTATAGAGATTCCTCAGAAAACTAAAAAGAGAATTACCATATTATCTAGCAATTCCACTCCTGGGCACATACCTGGAGAAAACAATGATTCAAAGGCACACATGCACCTGAATGTTCATTGCAGCTCTATTCACAATTGCCAAAACTTGGAAACAACTTAAATGTCCATCAACAGATGAATGGATTAAGAAGATACGGTACATATATACAATGGAATACTACTCAACCACAAACAAGAATGAAATAATGTCATTTGCAGCAACATGGATACAACTAGATATTCTCATACTAAGTTAAGTCAGAAAGATAAAGACACATACCATATGATATCACTCACATGTGGAATCTACAATGTGTCACAAATGAACCTATTTACGAAACAGAAACAGACTCACAGATATAAAGCATAGACTTGTGGTTGCCAAGGAAGAGGGGATAATGGGATGGACTGAGAGTTTGGGGATGGCAGATGCAAACTACAACATTTAGCATGAATAAGCAATGAGGTCTTACTGTACAGCACAGGGAACTATATCTAATCTCATGGGATAAACCAAAATGGAAAGGAATATAAGAAAATGTATGTATGTGCATAACTAAGTCACTTTGCTGTACAATAGAAATTAGCACAACACTGCAAACCAACTATACTTTAACTTAAAAAAAAATAGTGAAATAAAAGCCACAGAAAGACTGGACATCTGTTTCCCATTATGGACATTATAGAGTCATGACAACAAAAGGCAATGTGTGATCCTGGATGGATCCTGGACCAGAAAAAGGGGGAAAAAACCCAAAGCTATAAAGAACATCACTGAGAAAACGAGAAAAATGTGAATGGGAACTGCATACTAGATACACATAATTTGTGAAATATGGTATTAATGTCACAAGACTCTAAACCCCACATAGAGATCTAAGTCACCACTGTACACCCAGTACCTGTATGCTGCTTAGCACATAGTGGACATTTAACAAATATTTTTAACTGAATTAATCTATACTTAAAAAACCCCCCCGAGGAGTTCCTGTCGTGGCACAGTGGTTAACGAATCCGACTAGGAACCATGAGGTTGCGGGTTCGATCCTTGCCCTTGCTCAGTGGGTTAACGATCCGGCGTTGCCATGAGCTGTGGTGTAGGCTGCAGACGCGGCTCGGATCCGGAGTTGCTGTGGCTCTGGTGTAGGCCGGTGGCTACAGCTCCGATTCGACCCCTAGCCTGGGAACCTCCATATGCCTCGGGAGCGGCCCAAGAAATAGCAAAAAAGACAAAAATAAATAAATAAAATAAAATAAAATAAAAAACCCCAAAACTAAACTTTTCAATAACAAGGTTCCCCCAGATAATGTTGTACGAAATATCCCCAGAATTATGAGTCTTCCTCCATCCAATTCATTTTGCCTCTCCCCATTCTGAGATCTGGAGGCTCTGCTTCATTTCCTTGGTGCCCAGGAAGGAGATTGTCACATGTTCACAAATCAGAGAGACTGGCTCCGCCATTCTGCCAGTATCAGAATCCTTTGAATAAACTTGCAGCAACACAGCTGCAAAGTAAGGGACTGAATATTTATGAGACTGCTCTGAAAGTTAGAGGTGTGGTGATCTAGTCAAGTTGTTAGAAGAGGCAAGAAGGGAAGCCTAAATAGGTCAGGCTCTGCTAATAAGCATGGAGGTTCCAAAGCACCCACATCTGATAAATAGGAGGGGAGACAAGTGGAGAACAGATGAAAAACCGTCATTAACCAGACACTTAGAACCCAGCTTTCTACTTCTGTACTTATCCTTATGCATTATTAGATTACATACACAGCAGTCTTAATTATAGCATTCTAATTGCTTAAACGTACCCTGGCACTAATTTATGATTACAATTTGAATTTGTAGCAGTGGAGTGTTCTGATGAAAAGAAAAATTGTCATATTAAAAAAAAAAAAGCACAAGGTGCTTACAAGATAATCAAGGATGATTAGAGGGAGAAAAGGATGACTCATGAGAAAGAAAGTTATGGTCATGATGTTAAAACACAGAGCTTTGGAATAAAGAAGTCCTGCTAAAGTCAGTATCCTATCCTAACATCCTAGATGCTTTTTTGCATGAGTAAATATGGAATGATACTTTCATTTGTAGGACTATTGTGCATCCACGTGATTGGGCCACCCACTTACTTATTTTCTCCCACATTTAAACTGTTTTCACCAACATTCTCCTTATATGCCACTTATGCCATAATTGTAGTTATTTATGCTCAAGTACTCCTTTATTATTTCTTATTTTTATCAATAGTTTTTGTCCTTGCTTGAGGCATGTAGAAGTTCCTGGGGTCAGAGATCAAACCTGTGTCACCTGAGCCACAGTAGTGACAATGCCAGATCCTTAGCCCACTAGGCCACCACGGAACTCCCTCAAGTCCTTTTTTTTTCCCTTTCTTTTCTTTTTAAGGCTGCACCTGTGGCACATGGATGTTCCCAGGCCAGGAGTTAAATCAGAACTGTAGCTGCCAGCCTACACCACAGTCATGGCAACACCAGATTTAAGTTGCATCTGTGACAAAAGCTTGTGGCAATGCAGGATACTTAACCCAATGAGCAAGGCCAGGGATCCAACCTGCATCCTCATGGATACTATGTTGGGTTCTTAATCTGCTTAGCCACAACAGGAACTACTCGATTACTTCCTAAAAATGAGTGCATCTTAAAATAGTCCTTTTGGGAATTTTGGAATAATATTGTCTATAACAACAACAAGGAGAAACATTTAAGTGTTAATCATCTTTTCCAAGAGGTTGACATATATTAATTCATTAAATCCTCAGGACAACTCTAGGAGCAGGTAGTGTTATCACTTTACTTCACAGGTGAGGGACTGAAGCTTAGGAGAAAAGAGCAAGTTGTTGTTTAAGGCCACCCAGCCTGTTAGTGGCCCAACCAAGATTCAAGGCTACACAGTTGGGACCACTCCTCCTCAGTCATGTCTCTTTTCATGTCATGCACTGGACCATACTTTGGATGGTATCTGCAAGGAGGAGACAAACAATCTTGGTTGGTGTCCAACATCTATGAAATACTTACTGACTTCACTTTAGCTAACAGATAAATTGTATTCTTACAGCCTATGTTACATGTGTTTTTAGTAAATGAAAAGTTGTAATTATTTGTGGCCAGTTTAATAGTTTAACTGAAAAGGATAACTTAGTCTATTTCCCAATGAATCCATATAGCAAAACTGTCATATTAAGCCTACTTAATTATGAAATGAGAGTCTTCCACTCAATTTCTTCTTTCTGAAAAATATGAAGATAGCTTTTTAAACCTCCTCCTTAGGCCTCTTAGGCATGTGTAACATGGCAGAAAGGCAAATGACATCTGCTTCTTGAATGTTGGTACAGTAAATTTGTTCTTAGAAGTTTCACTGCCAAATTCCCTTTGAAATACAAGATTTGAGTCCTCAAAGATGTCAACTTAAGCATTTCAAAAGCAGGAACTGTACAAAGAAATTTGATTTCTAAAATAAATTGAGAAAATATCTTCTAGAGTCTTTTCCTCCATTTCTAGATTTTAAGATACTGTATTTTTAGCTGAAAGGCCATCTACCTCCTCCAAAACTTTATCATACTATTTTTATGACTTCTTTTGAGTGACAATTTATCTGTAATGCTATTCTTTTTTTTTTTTTTTTTTTTTAATGGCCATACCCAAAGCCTATGGAAGTTCCCTGGCCAGGGACTGAATTTGAGCTGCATGTGCAACCTATGCCGTAGCTATAGCATTGCTGGATCCTTTAACCTACTGCTCTGGGCTGGGCCAGGGATTGAACCTGCACCTCTGCAGTGAACCAAGCCACTGCACTCAGATTCCTAACCCACCGCACTACAGTGGGAACTCCCTTAATGCTATTCTTATAGCTCCTTTCTGAGATAATGGTTTACCAAAAGTATCAGTACTAGGTTCAAATATTTTAAGATAATTCATGTTAAATGTTACCATTATGAAATACAAATCTTCCAATTGGATGTTTTGTAGCTCTTTTCAATGAAATCAACAAATATTTGAGTGTCTACTTGTGCTGGTAATACATTGATGAATAAATAATTCTTTTTTTTTGTAAATTTACCCTGGTTAGTGTCAACTGGAGGGCATTTTTTCTGTTCTCTCAGGCTATGTCCTTTTATTTCTTTGGTGGGTTTTTTTCATCGAGGACTAAACAATTTTACCTTTAGCACCTCAGGGAGGTAAAATGACATCACATGTGACAGGTTTCTGAAGATTACAACTAGCATGTATTATAAGCTATTATAATGAAAACTTTAATTCTCACAAATGCACAAGGCAGCACATATTTGAATGCTCATGGCTCAAGACACACATACTTTCAATGTTAGGGAAAACACAGAAACAAAATCACATGAAACATGAAATAGTTATTATAAAAATCTCAATAGCCCTTTAAAATACAGCATTAGATTTTTTTGTTCCTCATTGATTGGCTAGTCTTCAAATCAACTCTGATGTTTTTAGCTTAGTGACTTCACAGGGTAAAGATCAATGGCTAGTTATTATAAGAAGGCATGTTCACCTCTTTGTAGACAGAACTTAAAGCCTGCAAAATTCAATTTCTCTTACTGACCCTTTAAATGATTTCAGCACCTAGAAATGAATTTGAAGATTAAAATACACACACATTCACATACGCAAACAGTCTCAAATCTCAAATGCTAAACTCTGCCAGGTTAGCAGATACACCGAGCAGATTTTATTTATATTTTTAAAGTTTCTCCCCCCCCCATACCAACAACATTTGGAAGTTCCTGGGCTAGGGATCAAACCTGGCCACAGCAGTGACCCTAGCCACAGGAGTGACACTGCTGGATCTTTCATCACCAGGCCACCAGGGAACTCCCATCAAATAGATTTTAGTCCTCAGTAGCTACTCAAATTGTTGGTTGTGGAACATGCAATAATTTCAAGACAAGAACCATGAATGTGATGCTGACAGTAATAGACTGGTTACAGAGGAATATCCCTCATGCTCTGTTAGGTTAAATTGAGCTGAGACTAATTCTTCTCCTTTAAGGTATTATCAACAAGGATACTAAGTCTCACCATGAATGTGTACTTAAAAAAAAGTCTCTGTCATTTATAGGCAGCTGGAACAGTACCAAATTATCAAATATCTTTCTAGGTTTTAGGAGAATGTTTCCCTCTCAAAACAGTCACTTCTTGATTATTCAAGAACTCATCATTGACTTTTGAGATGATTCATTTCTCTGATTTTTTCCTCCACTCCTGCTTTATTGCTGCCTATATGTCAACTTTGGCTTTTGTAAGAAGGAAAAAGGAAAGCCAATGATACTCAAATAGTTTGGCTGAATAGCTTGGGCAGAAGAATACATTGGATGATCTGGCTAAAATAAAATTTAGGATTAACTGGACTCCTCCTATATATACTTGCCTAAAGGCGATTGAATATTGATGATAGAGCATTTCCTTGAAATTCCAAGAAAAGACATTTGAATCGAAGACCAGAGAACTATGTCAACCTTTCCTTGTAGCTGATTTTACAGCAATTCTTCTAAATGTCTCCAAAAGATACATACAGTAAATAAAGCAGCAAAGGTTACAGTACATATATTGAGACTTCCGTGCTTTAAAATCCGATCATGCAATGCCACCAAATTGTATTCCAATAGGTTCAATATATTCAATATCAGGGTTACAAGCACAAGATCAGTACTGGAAAGCTCAATGTAGGAGCAGAAGCTTCATCTTAGGGAGTAAAAACAAAATAAGATTGAAAGCTGAAAAGATCTAATTTTATGGTGGTTACTCAGAACTGATTTTCAGCTCAGCTCAATCTTTTCACAAGCCCATTTTGCAAAATTTGATCAATTTGGTTCGCGAGTGTAAACTACATTTATTTTGCTCACTTGACAAATATTTACCGAGGACCTATTATGCATGCCCATCTCTGTGCCAGTGGCTGGGACGTGAAGATGACTAAGAGCTGACTCTGGTCCCAAGAAGTTAATCCAGTTGTGGGGTGGCAGGTAGATAAACAAATGACTCAATGCAATGGGAAGAAAGCTAGAGAGGTATTTAGAGGATATTTGGGAGGTTGGAGAAATCTCATTCCTTTAGGATATGGTTGGTGGTGGTACACAAGGGAAGGGTAGAATTGGTTAAGGGGTAGGAACTCTGGAGCTGAGTTCAGAAGGATGAGTGAAAATTTTCCAAAGGGAATCAAAGGGAGAGAGAAAGGCATTCAGCAAAGAAACAAAAACTTGAAAAAGAGAAGGGACTTTCAGCACAGGGACAACTATACTAAAAAGTCACCAAAGGAGTTCCCTGGTAGCTCAGTGGGTTAAGGATCTGGCCTTGTCACTGCTGTGGCCTTGGTAACTGCTGTGGTGTGGGTTTGATCCCTGGCCTGGGAACTTCTGCATGCTGCAGGTGTGGCAAATAAATAAATAAATAAATAAAGTCATGGAAGCTTGAGAAAGCTGCTATTAATCAGGGAACAAGGAGTTATTTCAGTGTGACCACAAGGTCAGTGGGGAGGAGGCGAGAGTGATGAGCTGGAGTGTGGGTGTCCTATGAAGGCTTGATATGTCAGAATAGTAAGAATAGTAAAAAGAGCAAATAGCGTCTGTGTCAAACACTGTTCCACACACCTGGCATATATTAACTCAGCTATTGTAGTAGGAACTATGATTCCCACTTTACAGTTGATAAAACTGAGGCTTAAACATGTAAGTAACAAGCCCAGTTTAGAGTGTCTCATTTCAGTCTAACAACCCCCTCCCCACGGCATTATACTGCCTCTCTAGCTAGCAGGGCTAGGCTAAGATGTTAAGCATGGAGTATACAAAGTCTTGATTTTACATTTTAAAATGCCTCAACCCTGCCATCCATTTATTCATTATTACTCTTTTCTTTTATTAGCTGTGCCCATGGCATGTGGAAGTTCCTAGGCCAGGGATTGAACCGGTGCCACAGCAGTGACCTTAGCCACAGCAATGACAACACGGGATCCTTAACCTGCTGAGCCACCAGGGAACACCCATTTGTTCATTCCTTAATCATTTGCTCCTTTGCTTATTCATTCATTCAGCAACCTTCTACCTAACATTAGGTCCTAGAGATTACAACATATAAAAAACCCTGGTCCCTCAATGTCAGAGTTTCTATTTAATGAAATAAAAATGTGACTTTTCAGAGCATCCACACAATCCTTCTCCATCTTGCAACCTGGTTCTTATAACACAAGAACATATAGAAATTAGGAAGAAAAGTGGACAAGATGAGGCCAATATAGCCAAAATATCTAAAAAGTTAAAAGTCTAAAAAAACGTGAAATATAGGCAGCAATTGGAGTTCCCGTCGTGGCTCAGTGGAAACGAATCCGACTAGGAACCATGAGGTTTCGGGTTCGATTCCTGGCCTTGCTCCGTGGGTTACGGATCTGGCATTGCTGTGAGCAATGTGTGGTGTAGGTCGCAGATGCAGCTCGGATCTGGCGTTGCTGTGGCTCTGGCATAGGCTGGCAGCAATAGCTACAATTAGACCCCTAGCCTGGGAAGCTCCATATGCTGCAGGTGTGGCCCTAAAAAAAAGGACAAAAGACCAAAAAAAAAAAAAAAAAAAAAAAAGAAATATAGGCAGCAATTGACCTCAGCCAAGAAAAATATATGCTCCAAAGAAATATATGCCAAACTAATAAAATTAACATTTCAGTATTAACCCGGGATTATGGATTCTTTTTTGTCCCTTTCTATATTTTCTAAATTCACAAGTATTTTTACAGTCAGAAAAAAGACATTTTGTATGTTGTCTTTAAGAGTAGATCTTTTGTTTTTCTAAATAGAGCAATTAGGTATTTTCAGCTTCCACTTAGCTTTGTCCAGTGAGAAAGATGACTGGGTGTTTTTCTAATGGAGGAAAAGTGATCATCACGACATTTTTATTTTCTTCATACAGTTTCAAAGAGGTACATTTTAATGACTACACTGATTATTTTTGTCTTTATTTTTCTGGTATAAAATGAAAAATTCAAGTACCCTGTTAAAAAATTTAAGAAAAGCATTATTTAGAAAGCAAAAGCCCTTCCATATTCTGGCCCTTAGAGATAATAAGACCACCGTACTCTATTTACTGTCCAACAGCTTGCTTCTTTTTCAACTTAACAATGCAGTTTGGACATACTTCCATGTCAGCTTAGAAGGGCTATACTATTTTTTTTTTTTTTTTTTTTTTTTTTGTCTTTTTAGGGCCACCGTGGTGGCATGTGGAGGTTCCTAGGCTAGAGGTCGAATCAGAGCTGCAGCTGCTGGCCTATGCCACAGCCACAGCAACAAGGGATCTGAGCCTCGTCTGTGACCTACCTACACCACAGCTCCTGGCAACACTGGATCCTTAACCCACTGAGTGAGGCCAGGGATCGAATCTGCACCCTCATGGATGGTTTCTGCTGAGCCATGAAGGGAATTCCTAAGATCTTTTTATATTTATCTTTTCAAACTTTAGTAATATCTTCCATGCACTAATTCCTAAAGTTGGTAGCACACTGAGTAAAAATATAAACTCTTCTTTTTGGTGAATGTGACCAAATGCCTTCTGAAGGGGTTTTTTGTTTGCTTTTTTGTCTCTTAGGGCTACACTCATGGCATATGGAGGTTCCCAGGCTAGGGGTTGAATCAGAGCTGTATCTGCCAGCCTATACCACAGCCACAGCAATGCAAGACCCGAGCCCAGTCTGAGACCTACACCACAGCTCACAGCAACTCTGATTCATTAACCCACTGAGCAAGGCCAGGCCAGGGATTGAACCTGCATGCCCATGGATGCTAGTCAGCTTTGTTTCACCTGAGCCACAAAGGGAATTCCCCGAAGGGGTTTTAAGAGAGCTTTGGAGCCTCCAGTTTCACACGCTTAAATGAAAATGGCATTAAGATTCTGAGAACATTATGCAACAATTTCTATCACTGCAAGTGTGGCAAGAGCATGTTTTGGGATGAGAGGCTAAGACTCTCCCCAAGTCGCCTAATGAAAGAGCACACCTAATAAGCCCTTGGTCAAGAAGTGGGGTAAGAGGGAGGGTAAAAATAAATGTGATTGGAGAGTCTTGCAATAACTCTAGATTTTAAAAGGATTACTAATGTTTGGCTCATTAGTATTTCCACATTTATTTAAAGTATAGAGAGATGAGTGCTTATTGGAACAGGGAACACAATAAAATCTGTAAAAGCATCAGTGAACAACCATTTTCTCCTGCACCTCGACATGGGATCTGCTCCTGCGCCTGGGGGCAGGGGAGGTGCAAACTGGCTTGTACCCAAGTTAGCATCTTTTGATGGACTCCTAAGATGTATTATTTAAAGCATCTGAATAGTTGTAGGTTTTATCTTGTGGCCAGATCTAACCTAAGATAATACCCAAGAAGCTTACAGATGTCTGTTTTTGCTTTATGATTTATTGGTATAGGGTATATCTAGAACAGCATTTTCAAAAGGATGGTCAACAGTCCATTAATAATTCATTGCTTGAAAGAGGAATTACATCTGCAAGTAAATTGGAAAACACTAGGTGAGACAAAGTCACACATTCGTGTATTGAAAAACTTCTTAAAGTCTTCACTATGTGGTGAATTTCCAAGAAGGTGGTCTATTATTTAGAAACTCTAAAACTTTTTTTTTTTTCCTGTGCCTGCAGCATGTGGAAATTCTGGGGCCAGGAACTAAACCCATGCCACAGCAGTGACCCAAGCCACTGCAGTGACAGTGCCAGATCATTAACCTGCTGTGCCACAAGAGAACTCCCTAAAACTATTTTTGCTCTGAAAACAGCTTGAGATCATGAGGTACATTCTTGAACTGTAGATTTAAAGTATAATATTCCTGTGTGTGCATGATTACAAAATCCTAATTATGTCTGTGAGATGTCTTACATTACAGAACGAGGAAAATGTCCCAAAAAGCTTTTTATGTTATTTTTGGTAAGAGCAATATATAACACCGAGGAATTCTGGGTATGCTCAGTCTCTCCAAGGTACCCAGCACCTTTCAGAAATATTATGTTAGAGGTAGTTCCCTCAGTGGCTCAGCAGTTAACGACCCTGGCTAGGATCCATGAGGATGTAGGTTTGATCCCTGGCCTCACTCAGTGGGTTAAGGATCTGGTGTTGCTGTGAGCTGTGATGGAGGTCACAGATGCAGCTTGGATCCCACGTTGCTGTGGCTGTGGAGTAGGCCAGCAGCTGTAGCTCTGATTCGACCCCTAGCCTGGGAACTTCCATATGCCATGGGTGTGGCCCTAAAAAAACAAACAAAAAAAGGTGTGCTAGTGGTCAATGTTACCTGATTCCTAAATCACAGATAATGGTTGAGGAGGCCTCCAAAAATCATCAATGGGGGCAAACCTGCAGCCAGCTTCTCATGCATTCAAGGTTTTCTAAGTAGGCTGCAGGCTGTCCAAGGCAGACCACAGCCCATGCGCTGAGGACTCCCAGGGTTTACTGGCATCAGTTTCCACACTTTCTCATCATCACCACCTGGCACAGGTGGTGGCTGTGGGCAGGCCAGCTGTGCCTCTCTGCATTCTCACCAAGGAAGCCAAACAGGCTCAGGAGCCCTCCCTTGAAAGACGACCCAGACAACAGCTCCTCCTGAGGAACACTTGCACAGAATGGGCAGTTCTTAATGTTCTGGTGGGTTTTATACCAACATGAGCACTAGTGTTGTGCCCCAGCCCAGGCTGTCAAAACCATCTGACCCCTAAGGTACTTAACCTCTCTGTGCAGCAGTTCTTTTATTTGTTTTGTTTTGGTTTTTGTGTTTTCTAGGGCCACACCCGAGGTATATGGAGGTTCCCAGGCTAGCAGTCCAATTGGAGCCGTAGCTGTTGGCCTACACCAGAGCCATAGCCACATGGGATCTGAGCCACGTCTGCGACCTACACCTCAGCTCACGGCAAAGCCGGAGCCTTAACCCACTGAGCAAGACCAGGGATCGAACCCAAAACCTCATGGTTCCTAGTTGGATTCGCTAATCACTGCCACGATGGGAACTCCAGTTCTTTTATTTGTAAAAGGATTCTCATGGGCTACAGTGAGGATCAAATGGAGTTAACTGTATACCATTGAGCATAGTGCTGGCACATGATAATGTAGAGAAAAGCCCTTTGGACATTTCTTTCCTTCCCATTAGTCTCAGTGCTAGAAACAGATTTCTCCCTCCTTCTTTTTTTTTTTTTTTTTTTTCTTTTTAGGGCCACACTTGAGGCACAAGGAGGTTCCCAGGCTAGGGGTCGAATTGGAGATGTAGGTGCCGGCCTACGCTACAGGCACAGCAATGCCAGATCCAAGCCTCACCTTCGACCTACACCACAGCTCACGGAAACACTGGATCTTTTAACCCACTGAGCGAGGCCAGAGATTGAACCTAAAACCTCATGGTCCCTAGTCGGATTTGTTTCTGCTGCGCCACGATGGGAACTCCTGGAAATAGATTTCATAGCCTTCCTCTGCTTTCCTGTTTTTAAGGTGAAATGACTTCTTTTTTAACTGCCAGTAAAAAAGAGAAGGAGAAATGAAAAGACATTTTTCTAGAGTCTTGTCTCTGTACTTTGATTCATAACAGGTTTTAACATGTATTTTAACATTCTTCATATTTAACATGCAGAAAATCCAGCAGTTCTTCAATGCAGGTGTTCAGGAGAAATTACCTGAGAACCTTGTTGAAAAGGCTGATTGATGTCCTGCTCCCCCCTCAATTCAGATTCTGTGGTCTGGAGAGAGACAAAGAGGCAGGGGCCTGTGCACTGAAATGAGTGCTTGTTGTAAATCTGATAAAAGGAGTCAAAAGTTGGAGTTCCCACGGTGGTGCAGTGGGTTAAGAATCTGACTGCATCAGCTTTAGTTGCTGCAGAGGTGCAGGTTCAACCCCTGGCTTGGTGCAGTGGGTTAAAGGTTATGACATTGCTATGGTGTAGGTCCAGGCTGCATCTCTGATTCAATCCCTGGGTCTGGGAAATTCCATATGCCTCAGGTGTGACCAAAAAAACCCACAGAATGATTCTTAATGTATTTTCTCACATTGCAAATTTTAGCAGGTCACAGAAAACAGGAACACCTAATCATTTGGATTACTTTATAAAGAGAGGCATATAGTTGTGAGAGGAGAAAAATCAAGAAATTCTCAGCATTCCCAGTTAGAAACAGACTCAAACAGAGATGGCAGGCAGCAGGCATGCAATAAATATCTTCAGAATAAATACTCTTAACATGTCCTTAGCTCCAGTCATGACTGAATTTGACTTTTACACCAATGGCTTCATAACTGAAATCGACCAGAACTAGTTTTCTATTAGATTACTACTAACTTTTAGTTGCTATCTCAAAACAAAAATAAACAAATAGGACCTAATTAAACTTAAAAGTTTCTGCACAGCAAAGGAAACCCTAAACAAAACGAAAAGACAACCTGCATGAAAATCTTTGCAAATGAATCAACTGACAAGGGATTCTCCAAAATTTATAAATACCTTCTGCAGCTCAATACCAAAAAAACAAACAACCCCATCAAAAAATGGGCAGAAGATCTAAACAGACAATTCTCCAAAGAAGACATATGGATGGCCAAAAACACATGAAAAGATGTTCAACATCACTCATTATTAGAGAAATGCAAATCAAAACCACTATGAGGTACCACCTTATACCGGCCAGAATGGCCATCATCAAAAGGTCTGCAAACAATAAGTGCTGGAGAGGGTGTGGAGAAAGGGGAATCCTATTACACTGTTGGGATTGTGGATTGGTGCAATCACTGTGGAAAACAGTATGGAGATTCCTCAGAAAACAGAAAATAGAACTACCATTTGATCCAGCAATCCCACTCCTGGGCATCTGTCCAGAGAAAACCATGACTTGCAAAGACACATGTACTCTGATGTTCATTGCAGCACTCTTTTCAATAGCCAAGACATGGAAACAACCTAAATGCCCATCGACAGAGGAGTGGATCAAGATATGGTACATATACACAATGGAATATTACTCAGCCATTGAAAGGAACAAAATAACAGCATTTTTAGCAACGTGGATGGGCCTAGAAATTATCATGGAGTGAAGTCAGTCAGACAATGAGACACCAACATCAAGTGCTTTCACTGACATGTGGAATCTGAAGAAAGGACAGAATGAACTTCTTTGAAGAACAGATACTGACTCACAGACTTTGAGAGACTTGTGATTTCCAAGGGAGACAGTTCGGGGGTAGGAGGATGTGCTGGGGTTGTGGGATGGAAATCTTATAAAATTGGATTGTGATGATCATTGTACAACTATAGATGTAGTGAATTTATTGAGCAATTAAAAAAAAGATTAGAGAAAAATCCAATGGCATTTGATTTCTTAAAAAACCTATTAGGCTAAACATGAAATTTTGTTCTTTACAGAATCATTCTCACTCATTCTTTGATGGAAACTGTAATTCCAGTTAATATAGCATTGCTAAATATCACTCAGTAACAGCTGGAAAATAGATTTTTTTTTAGCATTTTATATGTTCAATTTCTTAGTAAATTTAGATGTATTTCATACTCAATACTAGTCACATTATACATCAGATAAGCTCATCTGTTTGTTTCCTGATTTCTTGGGACATAAGGGATGATCATTAACAATATCCATTCATTTATTGAGTTGATCAGCAATTCATCCAAAGCCCAATTTGTAGTTGATGGTAACAAAGGAGTTTGCTTTGGAGTAAACAAAAGTGAGAAATCTTTTCCCCTTCTTCAGACTATCCAAGACATGAAAACTCAGAAATGAGGCACACTATTTCTTTCAACACATTTAGGCGTCACCAGTGGCTTATTCACTGTGTAGCATGAACCATGATATTTGGAAAACCATTGCAAACCAGTGTTTCCAATGACACATTCACAAGGCTGAGTTTTGTGACTATAAATCCACATTTACATAGCTATGCAGAGCTTCGGCAACTGTATTAAACCTCATCGCAAGTCATATTTCTTACAAACTAAGCATTCAAATAGATACTGCGGCTTTGTCAGTATCTGCAGTCAGAGCTCTCTTTTCCTGCCTGTATATTTCTGTCTTCGGTGGCAGTAGGGGAAAGCTGTCTGGTAGAAACAAAGACATGTGGTTAGGGGGTGACAGAGGTACTAACAGGTCATTGAGGGGAAGACTGTCCCCTGAACAGTGTGAAAGGGAGCCCTATGCACTCTGCGATCTAGCAGTGAGCCCTGAATTAACAGCAGCTGCCACCAACTGATAAAAAACCCATCCACCTATGTATGTTCGAAAGCTGAGGCTAGGTTCTCATAAAGCTTATTTACTCTGGTGGCTGTGATTCAGATGATATTCCTTATGCACAATGTTCTTAAATTATCATATATCTTAAAAAAAAAAAAAGAAATTATTTGAGGGAGTTCCCTGGTGGTGCAGTGGTTAGGATTTGGCCCTGGTTCAATCCCTGGCCTAGGAACTGAGATCCCACACCAAGCCACTGCATTCTGCAGCCAGAAAAAAAAAAATTACTTGAAAGCTGCCTAATCCTATTATCTTATCACTTATCAGATCCTACAACATCTCTTGGGATTGTTACTAGCCATCTTCATATTACCTAGATAGAAAATATCAAACTGTAAATGCCTACAATTGAATTTTTAAAAATTATCCCAATAATGTAAGTTGCAGTGCCTTAAAACACTACGTTTTGTACAAGTTCTGAATTCTTTGACAAGTCATGGAATAAATTCTCATTTAGAAAGGCACTCCCAGGAACTGACATTCATAAAACAGAGGAGAATTTAAAAGAACTCTGCTTCCTCAAGACCAACAGAAATAGCATACAAAGCCAGAACCGAAATACCAAGAGTTAAATTTTGCGTCCTGTTTTTCTATTAGCAACAGAGCAAACAAGTCCTCAAGGAGAATACTTCTTTGGACCTTGGCCAGGTAGGCAGTGAGAAATATCACAAGGGATAATTGTATTTTCCCACATCAGAGATGATGACCAACTGTGGTTTAGAAAATGTTTTCCTGACTCAGTAAATGCTGTATTTGCTATATGGGTGTTGACTTATCAGTCAGCCCATGGAGTTCTTAAGGAAGTCCAGGATTCAGAAAAGAGAGGCTATCATAAAGCCTTTTGTGCTGGAGACATTTTACTTTCCCTATAAATCTGCCCCAAACTCTGATTTGAGTAATTTTGCTTCTGACTAAGATGGAGTAACAGAGACTAGATTTACCCTCTTACCTTAAAAAAAAAAAAAAAAAAAAAAAAAAAAGGAAAAAGAAAAAACTAGACAATACATATGAAACAACTGTTTTCAAAACACTGAACATCAGGCAACAAAGAAAGGGGAACCTTGAATGAGGAAAATCTGACTGTTGCCACTTGCTGCCGGGAGGTTTCTAGACTGTGAAGGGAAAACCCAGGTGGAGCACAGGGAACTCTCTGAGTTGAAGAGATGCAGCTGAGAGAAGGGGGAGAACAAAATAGATAGAATTTGCAGAACAGAACGTCAGAGAAAAGAGAACTGCATAGGGAGTGAGTCCTAAAGCTATGCAGAGGGTCTTTAAGTATTTAAAAAAGTGCTTATGGAAGGAAACCACCCAAGGCTGGAGGGAAAAACTATCAGAAAGGATGAAAGGGAAGGGTGCCTGGTCCTCACACAGGGCTGAAAATGGTGTCTATTCCCACCTGCCAGACTAAAAAAACTCAGGGTTCATGGGGCACTGAGTAGAGTATTCAAAAAGTTAAGCAGCCAGAGGCAAGATGCAAAAAAGACCCAAATCAAACCTCTAAAGATAAAAAATCCAATATATAAGATGGGATAGATGGCGGCTTAGATCGAAAAAAAAAAAAAAAAAGAAATAAAAAGAGAAAATTGAAGACGCAACAATAGAAACTATCAAAATAAAACACAGGAAAAGTGAAAAGAGCAGGAGTTCCCACTGTGGCACAACAGCATCAGTGGTGTCTTGGGAACAGTGGGATGCAGGTGCAATCCCTGTTGCTGGCACAGTGGGTTAAGGATCTGGCATTACCACAGCTGTGGCTTAGGTCGCGTGTGTGGCTCAGATCTGATCCCTGGCCCAGAACTCTATATGCTGTGGGGCGGCCGGAAAAAAAAAAAAAAATGAAAAGAGCATCACTTAGCTGTGGAACACCTTCAGGTGGCCTAGTATACGTGTAATTGGAGGGTTTTTGTTGTTGTTGTTGTTGTTGTTGTTGCTATTTCTTGGGCCGCTCCCGCGGCATATGGAGGTTCCCAGGCTAGGGGTTGAATCGGAGCTGTAGCACCGGCCTACACCAGAGCCACAGCAACGCGGGATCCGAGCCGCGTCTGCGACCTACACCACAGCTCACGGCAATGCTGGATCATTAACCCACTGAGCAAGGGCAGGGACCGAACCCGCAACCTCATGGTTCCTAGTCGGATTCGTTAACCACTGCGCCACGACGGGAACTCCTGTAATTGGAGTTTGTAAAGGAGGTATGGGTGGGGACAGAAAAAAACAGTTGAAGAAATAATGGCTGAAATATTTCAAAATTTGATAAAAACCATCAATTCACAAGTCCAAGATGCTCAATAAAGAACAGTTACAAGGAATGTGAAGAAAGCTACATCAAATTGCTCAAAGCAGTGATAAAGAGGAAAATTTGAAAGCAGAGATGATCAACTCTTTACACAAAAGAATAACAATGTCATATGCATCTATAACACATCTAAAAATAAAACGCATGTATGATAACCAGTAACATAAAGGCCGAGAGGGGAAAATAGGAATATAGTATTATAAGGTTCTTGTACTACACGTGAAACGGTATAATATCACTTGAAGGTAGACTTGATAAGTTGAAGATGCATACTATAAATTCTAAGGCAATCACAGAAAAATAAAACTAAGAGTTATAGCTAATAATCTAACAAAGGAGGAACCATAAAATACTCGATAAATCTAAAAGAAGGCAGAAAAAAGGAACAAAGAACAGATGGGACAATATAAAATGAATAGTAAGTTAGAGTTAAGTTTAACCACATTGGTAATCATATTAAATGCATACAACATAAGCAACTAGTTAAAAGACAGAGATGGATAAATGGATAAAAACATCAAGATGCAACTCTAAGTTGTCTATAAGAAACGCACTTTAGGAGTTCTCACTGTGGCTCAGAGGTAACAAAGCTGACTAGTATCCATGAGGATGCAGGTTCAATCCCTGGCCTCGCTCAATGGGTTAAGGATCCAGCGTTGCCTGAGCTATGATGTAGGTCACAGACGCTTCTCAGATCTGGCATTGCTGTGGCTGTGGCATAGGCCAGTAGCTGTAGCTCCAATTCGACCCCTAGCCTGGGAACCTCCATGTGCTGCGGGTGTGGCTCTAAAAAGACAAAAAAGGAAAAAAAAAAAAAAAAAAAAAAAAAAGAAAAGATAAAAAAAAAGAAAGAAATGCTCTTTAAATATGCAGACACAATTTACAATTAAAACAATAGAAAAAGATGTACCATGCTAACACTGACCCAAAGAAACAGGGAGTGGTTATATTAATATCAAACAAAGCAAATTTCAGAATGAAGAGGATGATTTTTATAATGATAATCAAGAGGACATAGCATTCTTAAATGTTTACACTCTAATAACAAAACATGAAAATACATGAAGCAAAAACTGATAGAATTTGCAAAGAGAAAAAGAAAAATCAACAATCATAGCTAGAGATTTCAGTACCCCTCTGTCAATAGCTGATATAAGAAGTAGACACACAATCAGGAAAACATGGTAGACCTAAATAATACTATCAAATTAACCTGGTTAACATTTTTAGAATGCTCAATTAATGACAGCAGAATTCCCATTCTTTCCAAATGTACATGGACAATTTACGGAGTATAGCCTGGGACATAAATGAGTCACAGTAAATTTTAAAAAATTTAATTCATGCAAAGTGCATTTTCTTAATGCAATGAGGTTTCATTGGAAATAAAAGATTCATAAAAATCCCCAAATGTTTGGAAACCAAACTGTACTCTTCTAAAAAACAATGAGCCAGTGAAGATATATCAAAAGGAAACTGAAAACATTTAGAACTGAATGAAGATGAAATCATAACATATCAGAATTTGTAGGATATAAAATCAGTAGTGGGTGCAGTGTTATAGTACTAAATGCCTATATTAGAAAACAAACATTTTTAATCACTGATCTCAGTTTTCATCTTAAGAGACTAGTGTAAGAGCAAATTAAACTCAAAGGAAGATGAAAAAAGGAATTAATTAATATAAAAGATAAGGAGTTTCACTTGTGGCTCAGTGGTTAATGAAACTGACTAGGATCCATGAGGATTCGTGTTCGATTCCTGGCCTTGCACAGTGGGTAAAGGATCCAGCATTGCCATGAGCTATGGTGCAGGTCATAGACTCAGCTTGCATTGCTGTGGCTGTGGCATAGGCTGGCAGCTGTAGTTGTGATTCAACCCCGAGCCTGGGAACTTCCATATGCCACGGGCACAGCCCTAAAAAGCCAAAACAAAAAACAAACAAAAAAAGATAAAAGTTAAAATAATAAAAGTCAGAAGTTCCTATTATGGCTCGGCTGTAACGAACCAGACTCATATCCATGAGGATGAAGGTTCGATTCCTGGCCTTGCTCAGTGGGTTAAGGATCCAGCATTGCCATGAGCTGTGGTATAGGTTGCAGGGGGCTCCGATATAGCATTGCTGTGGCTGTGGTCTAGGCCCATCAGCTACGGCTCTGATTCATCCCCTAGCCTGGGCATTTCCATATGCTGCAGGGAGTAAAAAGTTGGGGGTGGGAGGGCTAGAGGTCATAGCAAAAATAGAAAACAAGAAAACAACAGAGGAAATCATTGAATTCAAAAGTTGATTCTTTGAGAGGCTCAATAAAGCTAACTTCAAGCAGTGATAAGAAACAAACAAAAAAAGGACACCTTTTATTTTTTTATTTTTTTAATTTTATGGCCTCACCCAAGGCATATGGAAGTTCCTGGGCCAGGGACTGAATCTGAGCTGTAGTTGCAGCAACACTAGATCCTTTAACTCCTGCACTGGGGCTGGGGATGGAACCTGAACCTCCACAGTCACCTGAGCCACAATAGTCAGATTTTTTTTTTTTTTTTTTTTGTCTTTTTAGGGCTGCACCTGAGGCATATGGAGGTTCCCAGGCCAGGGGTTGAGTCGGAGCTGTAGTTGCCAGTCTGCACCACAGAAGACATAGCAATGCAGGATCTGAGCCACGTCTGCGACCTATACGACAGCTCAAGGCAACGCTTGAAGTTAGGTCAGGGATCTAACCCACAACTTCTTGAATACTAGTTTGGTTCTTAACCTGCTGAGCCATAACGGTAACTCTAGAATAAATAACTTCTTAAGAGAACAAAGTTGGAATTTGTTCTGATTTCAATACACAGTTAAAAGCTACAGTAATCAAAACAGTATGCTATCGGCATAGAAGTTGACAAATAGATCAATGGAACAGAATAGAGTCCAAAAGTAAACGCATATGTATGTGAATAAATTATTTCTTTTTAAGGTGCAAAGGCAATGTAATAGAGAAATGATGGCCTTTTCAACAAATGGTGCTGGAACCACTGAATATCTATATGTCAAAAAAAAAAAAATTTGCAAAAAACCCCAAACAGAAAAATTTCAACTTTGTGTCATATTAAAAATTATTTCCAAATGGATAATAGACCTGAATGTAGAACTTAAAATTCTAAAACTTCTAGTAGAAAACACAGGAGAAAATCTTTGTGACCTTGGGTTAGGCAAAGTTTACCAAGATACAATATCATAATCCATTAAAAAAACACATTGATAAAATAGATTTCATCAAAATAAAAGCCTTTTAGCCTTTGAAAGACATTAAGAGAATATATAGCAAGCCACTGACTGGGAGAAAATATTTGTAATCCATATAACCAATTAAGTACTTGTATCAGGAATACACACATTCTGAAAACTCATGACAAAAACCAACAATCCAGGAGTTCCCTTGTGGCACAGTGGGTTAAGGATCTGTCGTTATCTCTGCAGCAGCTCAGGTCACTGCTGTGGTATGAGTTCAATACCTGGCCCTGGAACTTCCACATGCTGTGGGTATGCCCCCCTCCCCCACCAAAAAAAAAAGAAAACAACAATCCAAAGAAACTGTGCAGAAGACTCAAACATAAAGAAGATATATGTACAACATCATGAATCAACTCTACTCCAATAAAATTAAAAAAGAAGATATACAGACAGTAAATAAGTACATGAGAGTTACTCAAACATCCTATATTAGTTACCAGGGAAATGGAAATTAAAATTGCAGTGAGATACTATTGCAGTCCTATCAGAATGGGTAAAATGGAAAAGATGATGCTGTATGTTGACGAGGATATGAAGGAACTAGAAATCTTATAAAGTGCTGGTGGAAATTTAAAATAGCACAACCATTTTGGAAAACAGTGTACCAGAATCTTAAAAAGTGAAACCTATCTACCATACGGTCTAGCCACTCTACTCCCAGATATTTACCTAAGAAAAAAAGAAAGTACATTGTCATACAATGACTTATACATAGATATTCATAGCAGTTTTATTTGTAATAGTCCCAAACTTGTATAATCCAAATGTTCATCAAGAGGTGAATGGATCATTTTTAAATATGTGCACATATCAAATCATATTGTACACAAACTTATACAATGATAAATATAAATTATATCCCAGTAAAATGGGGAGTAAAAGGGGAAAAGGAGCAACAATTTAAGCTATATCCATACTGTGGAATATCACTCAGCAATAAAAAGGGAGGAGCTATTCATATAAGCAAAAATAAGGAAAAATATCAAAACAATTATGCTCAGTGAAAAAGGACAAAAAAGATTTTCTACTGTATGATTCCATTTATATAAGACTCTAAAAAATATAATCTAATGTGAGAAAAAGCACATCTGTAGTTGCTGGGTATATATCTTGATTATAATAATAATTTCAAAGTTATTATTTATATTAGGACATACTATTAAATACATTAATTATGTACAGTCAATTATCTAAATAATGTTGTTTAAAAAAATTCTGTGAATTTCTGTTGTGGTACAGTGGGTTAAGAACCCAACTGCAGGGGTTGCCATTATGGCTCAGCAGTAACAAACCCAACTAGTACCCATGAGGATGCAGGTTTGATCCCTGGCCTCACTCAGTGGGTTAAGTATCCAGGGTTGCCATGAGCTGTGGTGTAGGTCACAGATGCAGCTCGGATCCCACGTTGCTGTGGCTGTGGTATAGGCCAGCAAAAGTAGCTCCAATTTGACCCCTAGCTGAGGAACTTCCATATACCACATGTGTGGCCCTAAAAACCAAAAAAAAAAAAAAAAGAATCCAACTGGGGTGGCTAGGGTTGCTGTGGAGCACAAGTCTGAGCTCCAGCCTAGTGCAGTGGGTTAAAGGATCTAGCACTGCCACTCACAGCTGCAGCTCAGATTCAAACCCTGCTGGTGTAGCCATACAAAATAAAAATTAAAAAAAATTAATTCTTCTCGTTGCCAAGTCTTATGCTAATTAAAGATGTATGTGTTGCAAAGGGTCATCCTTATCATTTTGGGGACTGAGGGAAGGAGCACCAATGCAAGTCCCCTAATCTGCAGCCTGTTCTCTTGGCTTTCCCCACCAAGCACCCTCTGGCTGTCCCTGACCACCCCTCAGATTTGGGGTGATGTATATGGGGAGAAGGGGCTACACCAGCCCTGGAAGCAGGTGTGGCATCTGAGATCCTAAATCTTCAGACCATCACCTCGAAGGGAGGATGTGGGCCCCCTCAGGAGCCTGTCTGAGCCCAGAGACTCCCCATCCTGGCCCGGGGTGTGCTTTGATGAGACCAGATTGAAGCCTCTAAAGCAATGCTTATCTGCAAGGAGATAGGATAAAAATGGGAAATGTTTAAAGCTTCTACATCAATCTGACTGAAACAACTGCAACACCCAAGCATAAGATCATTTTTCTAGCCATTCATGTTGACTGAATTTTACAGAAGCTGTGTGTCTTCCACAGATTGGATCCAAATAAAAACAGTAAGGCAAAAACAACAACAACAACAACAACAAAATAGGTCCCTGGCCACAGGTAACTGAGACTCTGCCTTAAAACACACTGTCCTGGGGTTCCCTGGTGGCCTAGCAGTCAAAGGTCCTGCATGGTCACTGCTGTGATGGCGGTTTGATCCCTGGTCCATGAATTTCTGCATGCTGTGGGTAAGGCCAAAAAAACTCAAATGCACATGTGGTGCTGAGCAGAGGACTCTTCTTCTTTTTAGGACCACATTTGAGGCATGTGGAATTTCCCAGGCTAGGGGTCGAATCAGAGCTGCAGCTGCTGGCCTGCACAACCATGGCAATACCAGATCTGAGCAGGCGATACCAGATCTGAGCAGCATCTTCAACCTACAACCTATGCCTCAGTTTGCAGCAATGCCTAATCCTTAACCCACTGAGCCAGGCCAGGGATAAAACCTGCCATCCTCACAGATGCTATGTTGGGTCCTTAACCTGCTGAGCCACAACAGGAACTCTAAGAGGACAGTGTTGAATTATGATAAATGTAGGGGTGTATTCTGTTAGAAGAGATTTCTGGCCTGACTTGGCGAGGCTTCAATCACAGTCTGACTGATGCATCTTTGTGTATGTACTTCTGCGTCATTCCGAGTAGAGTCTGAGCTGCATTTCAGGCAGTGAGGATTCTTTGTGAGGTTGATGCCTCTGCTGTCGGCCATCTTCCCCACTCAGAATTTGAGAACAGCTGCCTTCTTTCTTGATTTCTTTCTCTTATTTTTGGTTGAGTAAGATATATCAAGGAAAAAGATTACGGCCTTTCTTTCTCCATTTGAACGAGGAAACAGACGTCCTGCCCTTCCTCGCTTCTGCTCAAGTCTCGCTAGAGTCTGTCACCGACCAGAACAAACAGGGCCCTTACCTTGTGTACACAGGACTTCGCATTCAGGAAAAACAGCTCCACGGTGGTCTTATCCTTCAAAAACGATATGCTCTCAATGTAAAACCTGAAAAACAGTACAGAAGTTTGTTCCTTCAGATCCCCTTCCTTCTCTCTGCACAATTTCACTTCCTCCTTTAATTTCTCCCAAAGCAGAGACTTTTGAAGAAGTGGGGGATGGTTGGGCTTGATTTCCCTTTTAAAAGCAATCTGGTACATAGACCTGTTTGTATGTAGGAAAGAAGATATGCATATATTTGCAGATATGCAGAAAAAAAATCTTCTACAGAAGGTTTTTGTGTGTTAGAAGGTAAGTTAAAGAAAAAAGTCTGCAGTTACAACTACAGAGCCAACTTTAATATTTATTGCACATTTTCAGTCACAGGTCCTGGAAGCTCAAAATACCTCAGCTTGGAAACAAAGCCCAGGTGAGCTCTGAGCCTGGAAAGCAGAAGTCTGCTGAGTAAGCACTACTATAAAATTGAACCTTGAGGCCTGCATCTCAGTGGTTTTTCAGACTAGGGGGTGGCTGTGAGGGCCCCCACGCTTACCTCACCCCCATCCACCCAGGGAGAGTTTCAGTCACACTCTACCCCTTTCCCTCTCATCCTTTCAGACTCTGGGCCTTTCCTTGGCTGGAAGCCAAGCCCTCCATACTACTTAATATTGGTCTTTCTCATGCAAATCAGGGGATTCTGGGCCTGCCCCCCCCTGCCCCTTTTCTGGGCCTTGGCTGGTGTCAGTCTGTGGGGCCAGGTCCCTCTCTAGGAGAAAGCTGACAGCCTTGAGGTGGGGAGGGGAGGAGAGTCTTGTGTTTTCATAATCCCGTCGTGTTGAAACTGTCCGGTGAAGGCCAGCACTCTGGTGTGAGTGAATGGGCCAGCTGAGGCCCCAGAAGTTTCTCTCAAGTGTTGGAGCCCGACTTGATGAATAATGCATGAAGAGACTTAATACCCAAAGACAGCTCACAGCTAGGGTCCTGGAAGAAAACTTGCTCTCAATGTGGTGAGAATCAAGATAAACCAGGGCTGGAGTAGCACATGGGGAACCTTTCCTTAGCTCTGTAAAAATCCTGGTGGGTCCTGGGCATTGGCTCTTTTTATTTTTTTCCTCCCTTTCCACAAGAAGGAAACAGTTGATAAATAAATGCAGTGGCTTAAAAAGGCCAGGAACGATTATTATCACTGAAATGGTAAAACCATTTGAAAAAGTCCACCCCTAATACTGAATCATCACGGGAAGTTCCAGAAAGAGAATAAATCCTTGTTATTTTCCCTTACAAGGGTTTATCTCATGTATAAGTGAGGTTAATGAAGATTGATGAGTGTCAGGTGTGTGAGGAGGGAACAGTGAAGGATTAGGGCAGGAGGGAGTTGAAGGGTTGGAGGGAAAAACAGGCTTTGGAATTGGAAAGATCTAGCATATGGAGTCCCAGCAGCATCATTTATTACTGTGTGGCCTTGGGCAAGTTAATTAGCTTCTTTGGGTCTTTTCTAAAATGTGTGTTATGACTACACTTACCTCACAGGGTTTTGGAAGGATTAAATGTGATAGTATATGTAAAACAATAAATACTAAGAGTTGCTATTAAAAATCAATTTTCTGGAATTTAATGCAATGTGGCTTGGGGATGTAGATTAAACTTTGAGTCTGAAGATCCCCTGTCTATAAAATGGGGATAGGGAGTTTCTACTGTGGCTCAGTGGGTTATGAACTCGACTAGTATCCATGAGGATTTGGGTTCGATCTCTGGCCCCGCTCAGTGGGTTAAGGATCCAGTGGGTTAAGGATCCCAGTGGGTTAAGGATCCCAGACAAGGCTGGTATCTGGCATTCCTGTGGCTGTGGTGTTAGCCAGCAGCTGCAGCTCCAATTAGATCCCTAGTCTGGGAACTTCCATATGCCACAGGTACAGCCCTAAAAAGACAAAAAATAAAATACATAAGGATAATGATGGCCTTAGGAAGGCCTTTATTAAGTGCCCAAAAGTAGGAATTCAAGTGTCCTGGCACTTGGTAGGAATTCAAGCAATTCCAATTATTGTGGCTTGGCAAGCCTTGCATTATATTTAAAAAAAAAATAAAAGGCTTACAGGACAAGATGAGATTTGAACTATATTTGAAGGCTAAGAAAAAAAACCATGATTCTTTAGGATGAAAAGAAATCTAGGTGGGGAAAATACAGTAGGTAAACAGCATCTCTGGGGTAATGTGGTAAACATTCATAATTTAGCTTTCACCAAGAAAGAATATGTTATAAGCTGAGTACTCTCCCATCAATTTAGATCTCCTGGCCATGGCTGGAGGCAACCAGTGACTTAAGCTGATGAGCATCCTTTGAGGTGGGATAGGGAGAAGAGAGCTCAACCCAACACAGGCTCCCTATATGGGATAAAGAGTGGGTAAACCAATCATCTATGGTCTCCTAGACTGAGAGGCCAAGAGACAGGTCCAGAGAGAAACATCGGGGGCAGAGGAAGGCACTAAGCAGAAACCATGAGGCAGAGAAAGGACACAAGTCAATGGCAGGTGCTGATGGAGCAGAAACAGAGCGTAGGGAGTGGCTGGGATGGTGGACTCAAGGTCACCTGCTGCTTAGGGCTGAGATCTCCTGTTACTAAGTTTCCTGAAGGACCTTCCACTTCAACCAGGAGGTGGTGGTTTTTCCTGCTTCCTTTGCTTTTGCAAGTATTTTTATCTTTGTCAATTGAGATAAAAGAAGCAGGTTTCCAGTAGGCAGCCTGAAAGGGCAGCAGCAGGTTCACAGCTAAAGTTTCCTGAGCTCTGACTTACGTGCAGGGTCACATGCTAAATGTTTTCCATGCATCGTTTCATTTAATTCACACAACAATCCTGGGTGGGAGAGGCCTATCATCACCCTCATTTCACAGATGCAGAAAATGAATTTTAGAGACCTGCCTACATGCACGGGCAGGAGGAGTTCTTGATTTGTGTCCCTTTGATTCTGTAGATAATGCTTTTGGACAGAACTTCCACTTGGTTGCCTCTCTTGTTCACTCAACCAGCATTTATGTGGAAGTTAAGCCCTAAATAGTTGTGTGCAGAAACAAGATTAGTAAAGTAGAAGTAGGTTCATTCTCTTTTGCTTCAAAAATCGGAACCAGGAGTTCCTGCTGTGGTGCAGGGGATTAAGGATCCAGCATTGTTCTCTGCAGTAGCTTGGTCACTGCTCAGGCTCAAGTTCAATCCCAGGCCAGGCTCAGTAGGTTAGGAAATCTAGCATTGCTGCAGGTCTGGTGTATGTTGCAACTGTGGCTTAAAATCAATCCCTGGCCTGGGATCTTCCATATGCTGTAAGTGCAGCCAAATAAATAAATAAATAATAAATTTAGAACCACATCAATGGACCAAAAAAATTAAAAAATTTTTAAAAAAAGTGATAGATTTTGGATGAACTTATGAAACACCCTTTAAAAAGTTAACGTGTTCTTGGAAGGGTCTCCCTGCCCTATAAGAGTCCAGGTCAGATTGGTAGAACTCAGGGTTTGTTTTTTATACCCTGAGTAATTCTTTAGACCCCAGTAATTCTTTTTTTCACTTTGAATTACATCAATATATATCTCTAACAGGGATCTTATTAAAAGGATAACATCAATAGGAAGTTCCCGTTGTGGCACAGCAGAAATGAATCCAACCAGGAACCATGAGGTTGTGGTTCGATCCCTGGCCTCACTCTGTGGATTAGGGATCTGGCGTTGCCAGTGAGCTGTGGTATAAGTTGCAGTGCAGCTCAGATCTGGCATTGCTGTGGCTGTGTCATAGGCCAGTTACAGCTCTGATTCAACCCCTAGCCTGGGAACCTCCATATGCTGTGGGTGCGGCCCTAGTAAGACCAAAAAAAAAAAAAAAAAAAAAAAAAAAAAAAAAGCATAACATCAATGTATTTTCACACTAGCAAAGTTCATAATTTCTTAATATTTAAAATCCTATCTTCATTCAAATTTTGCCTTGTTTTCGAAGCTCTTGTTTTTAAACCCTGAGGTTGTGCTATTAAATAAACAAATCTGCAGTGGTCTTCAGCAGGAGTCACATAGGCAAAAGCCTTAATGGTCATCAGCTGGATATAAAAGATCTGAGAGCATTCCTTTTAATCAGGTGGAACTCTCTCACCAAGGTATGAGTGACATGTGACCCACACCTCACCAGTCAGATTCTTTCACCCTAAAATAGAAAAATGATTAGAATGACCTAGCAATCAAAAATAGTTGGAGCCTATTTTTCTGCCGCAGTACCCTGATGAAATTGTCCATTGGTTTCTGCTCCCTAGAATTCCACCAGAAGCCTGGCTTGCTATCTTTTTCTGAGGCCTTGTTGGTCCAGTTAGAAGAATCCCAAATTATGAGAAGGTTCCCCACATGCTAAGGACAATACAAAGGGCCCTACACTCATTGTTTCATTTTTTTTTTTTTTTTAACCCCCACACCTGTGGCATATGGAAGTTTTCAGGCTAGTAGTCGAATCAGGGCTGCGGCTGCCATCCAACACCACAGCTACATCATCACCAGATCTGAGCCATGTCTGAGACTATGCCATAGCTCATGACAACACCAGATCCTTAACCCACTGAGCAAGGCCAGGAATTGAACCTGCAACCTCATGGAGACTAGTCAGATTCTTAACCTACTGAGCCACAACAGGTACTCCATTTCATGTAACTTCAGTGTAACCAGATACCATAGGAAGCAAGTTATGAACCCCTCTTACAGATAAGAAAACTGAGATACACAGATGTAAAATCAACTTTCCAAAGCCATACAAGTGGGAAGTGGTGGGGTTTTCCATGATTCGAATTGAGGTCCTTTCAGATTTCAAAGTTCATATTCCAAACCAATATGATAGGATGCTTTTCTATAGTAACAATCCCAATTAAATATAACATGGACACAATGCCACAGTGCCCAAGGGAGGACTGCAATTATGTCAGCTTATAAATCAAGAGGGAGAAAGCTGCCAAACTGAAATCCATAGGGCTAAGTGTCACAGGACACGGTGTTCCCTTGGACAATTGAGCTGAGTCTTAAAGAATGCATGAGTTCACCAGGTAACAAAGGTAGAAAGAGCATTCTGGGGAGAGGGCATATTAGCCAGACCAATCCTCTTGCTAGTCTTCAAGAATTTAAGAAACCACAAACAGGGAGCTGAGTGGCTCAGCACCAAATCAATTTGTGGCTCGTCCAACTCTGAACAGATAACTCTGTACTAGAAACTAGGTTCACCTTGTTTCTAAAGCCCAGGCCCCTGACTATACCCTAGTTTCAGTCCCTATCTTGAAGACATGTCCCTATCTTGTTTCCCACTACTTTCTGGCGACCCGCCTCGCTGCCTTCTGCTTTTCTGCCTAGGCATCCGATTACTCTCTCTCTGAATCCACAATCCCATCTCTCCCTCAAGGGAGCTGCTGTAATGACTTCATATTTATAGAGTGTATGAAAAGCACGTATGGTCCTTGGGGAGAATGGCTTCCCAGGCACACCTATCAACACATACCGTGAACTGAAAACAAAATCTAGGGCTTCCTAATACAATGAAACAAACTATCCCAGACTATAAAATAAAGACATTTCGTTCCAGTCTTTTTTGGCAAAAGGATATTGTTTCCCTTCTGCATGCTTTTTATTTTTTATTTTTTATTTGCCATGACCCTAGCATGCGGAAGTTCCTGGGCCAGAGATCAAACCCATGATTAGCAACCTGAGCCACTGCAATGACAGTGCCAGATCCTTAACGCACTGCACCACAAGGCAACTCCCCTTCTGCATGCTTACTGCGAGCGTTTTCACTATGATTTTGTGAAGCTTAAGCCTTAAAACAAACCCAGAAATTAAAGATTCAGCATTGTCTCTGCAACAGCTTGGGTTGCTCTTGAGGCGTGTGTTTGATTCCTGGCCTAGCACAGTGGGTTAAGGATGTGATGTTGCTGCAGATGTGGTGTAGGTTGGAGCTATGCCTTGGATTCAATCCCTGGCCCAGGATTTTCCATATGCCATGAGTACAGCCAAAAAAACCCCAAAACAAAGCCACACTTTGGGGCTAGGCACATATTTTAGACACAAACTTCATACAGTTTAACAAGTATAAGTTCTTGAAAAGGCAATCTGCCTTCTTGAGAATAGGTTTAATCTCTACTTTTCCTATTCTTCCCATTAGCAGTTTTTCCCCTTTCTTGATGGGACAGGTGTTCACTTAAGCCCTCTTCAGTGACAATAGATCATCAGCCTCAATGACATGACAAAAGTGACTTGGAGGAGAGGCAGGTCTATTAGACAGATGCCAAGACACATGTGTCAAAAAGCAGAAGAGGAGTTCTCACTGTGGCACAATGGGATTGGCAGCATCTTGGGAGTGCTGAAACTCAGGTTTGATCCCGGGCCCAGCATGGTGGGTTAAGAATCTGGCATTCCCACAGCTTCGGCTTAGGTGGCAACTGCAGATCTGATCCCTGGCCCAGGAACTCCATATGTTGTGGGGCAGCCAAAAAAAAAAAAAAAAAAAGAGAGAGAGAAAAGACTGTGGTTTGGAATGGGCTGCCATTTAGCAGTCACTTCGGCGGAGGTAGCCAATATTTCCCCTCTGGTGGCATCTATTCATCATGGTCAAAAGTCAACACAATGGTGTTAGGGAGATATGTGGTTGAAACCAAGACCCAACAATGAGCTATGTTAGGGTCTCTCAGTGCTTTCCTTTCCTTATCAGGGAAATGCAAGATGGGTGGCATGTAGTTCAACAAGCAGTCACTAAGCAGCGGTGATTACTATGATTCTTCTTCTCTCTCTGCCAATTGAACGATAGTAAAAGGTGCAGACTTAGTGGGGAAACTCTTTTTTTTTTTTTCTTTTTAGGGCCCCACATGCAGCATATGGAAGTTCCCAGGCTAGGGGTTGAATTGTTGATGCAGCTGCCGACCTACACCACAGCCACAAGGAGGGATCTGAGCCACATCTATGGCCTACAAAGCCAAATCCTTAACCACTAATGGAGGCCAAAGGGTCCAACCTTCATCCTAACGGATACTAGCTGGATTCTTAACCCGCTGAGCCACTACAGGAACTCCAGAGGGGAACCTCTTTAAAACTTCAACTTAAAAACAGGGAATGGAAATTCCAGGCATCTTTCCTAAGCTCTTTCTCTCAAGGAAGCAACCTGCTACAAAGGTGTCCATCTTGCCAGAAAACTGGGAAGTTTTTGTTCCTCTCACCACCTAGGACTTTTTCTCCCCATCTGAGCATATTTCCTTTGTTTTCCAGGGCCTCTGCTAGGTCTGAGCAGAAGCATCAGAGAAGGCGAATTGGGCAAGAATGACTCAATTATTTTGCATTGTGAGCAAGGCTGACTTCGTGACTGGTGTCCAGCGAGGGCTGTGTGAAAACGTCTCATTCTAGGCTTCATGCAGTTATTGTGGGTAATTTTAGTCACTCACTGCAGCCACCTGCCTAAGGAGATTGCTATCAGGTACTAATCCACAGGCCAACCCTGAGATCTGTATTTATTGCTTGTAATGGCCCCACAACCTCAATCCTGCTTTGTTATGCACGCTGAAGACATCGGGGTGATTTAAGTGTATTTCACTTTCTCCAAACGATGATGCACAACTTATGAGAGCCTCATATGCTCCCTTTTATCTCTGGGAGGGGTGCACGCTTGGAAAATTCCCCAAGGGAAGCATAATTTGCTTCTACTATGTGCTCCCTGCCAGGAAAATTCTTCCTCACTTCCGGCTTTCCCCACATCCCTCACAGAACCAGAGAGGGCCCTGGGGGACACCTGTAGAAACCTGTTTTGTTGCTCCTCTCTCACAGAGTGACTCTTTCAGAGTTCTCCAGGGAAGGGCTGTGACCTGTCCAAAAGGGGAGGGAGTCTTCTGCCCCAGGCACTGGGAAGGGTTAGAGTCACGTGATGAATTTCAACTAAAACCTGCCAGACAGCCTGCTCCCAGGCCTCCAGGAGGGACGTAGGGACCTGTGCTCTGAGAAGGAGACAGGAAGAGGCAGGGAAGGTAAGTGTTTAGGAAGGAGATGGCCAGGCCTGGTGAACTGATGGAAACAATGAAATCTTCCACCCATTGGAAGGTGTGTGGGTCAGACTCACACTGGGGAGTCCACAAACTTCCATATTCAAAGGCTGTATATCACATTATGGAATTCTTTTTTTTAACTTGCTGAACACTTGGTTGAGGCAATCTGTTATTTACATCATTAAAATAGTTAACATTCGAGGGTCTTTGTTACATGTTAACATATATAACTCCATTAACTTCCTTGCTTTATTTACCACGGGCTCCTACTCCATCATACAGGTGAGGAAACAAGCCCACAGAGGGTGCCAAAGGCCACACAGCTAATACAGGGACGAGTCAGGATTAGAACTCAAGAGTGATGATGAATCACTGGATCTCAATGGTGGAGTGAGGCATCTTTGGCCATGTTGGAGACATTTTTTTCTTTTCTTCTCTTTTTGGCCACCCTGCGGCATGTGGCGTTCCAAGGCCAGGGATCAGATCTGAGTTGCAGTTGCAACCTACACTGCAGCTGCATCAACACCAGATCCTTGACCCACTGTGCCAGGCTGGGGATCAAACCTGTGTTTGATCCTTGTGCTTCAGAGATGCTACCCATCCTGTTGTGCTTCAGAGATGCTGCCCATCCTGTTGCATCACAGTAGGGACTCCTGGAGACATTTTCTGATTGTCCTGACTTGGCACCTCTCTCGTGGAGCCCAGGATGCTGCAAACATGCTAGAGCCCGGCATGGCTCCCCTCAAAGTTAACAGCACTGCTAAGGAAGGAGAAACCCTGCACTAAAGGCCACACTCTGAACTTCTGTACTGCCACAGCCCCTTTTCACCTTTCATAATCTTAATGCTTTCCTTCCACCCTTTTGATGTCACCCTGAGGACAGGTTACAGAGAACACTGAGTAGATTCCCACAAATGCTGTCTGATCTTTGATTGGGGAGCACACAAAAACATATAATCCTGTAAGAAATTGGAATCAGGACTGAGCCTGAGTTTTGAAGGACTCTGTGTCTTTCTGGAACTCTCACATGAATTAGGATGGTGGATCCTCAAAGACAGAGGCCACTGACCAGCTGGAAGTTCAAGAATGCGTTAGGCCAAGAGCTAACAAATGCGTCCCCCAGGTTCTAGGATACTGCATGTTCAGTTAGGAGTGTGGCTAGTGGGCAAAGTGCTCCGGACAAATCATACATCTGCCTCCAATACCTCTGCTGGGCCCAACATAGAAGGAATACTTTATTGCTCTATGCTTTCTTAAATTTTTTATTTCTCTTTTGTTTTAGAGCCATACACTCAGCATATGGAAGTTCCAGGCCGGGAGTCGAATTGGAGCTGCAGCTGTGACCTACATCATAACTCATAGCAACGCCAGCTCCCCAGCCCACTGAGTGAGGCCAGGGATTGAACCTGCATCCTCATGGATACTAGTCGGGTTCTTAACTTGCTCAGCCACCCAGGGAACTCCTCTCTGTGGTTTTGAATCACATTCCTCTGGGAAGGGATAAACTTTTCTATCCTCTTCTAACTGTAAATTACATACTCTTTGATAGCTCTAAGATAACTCAAGGCTATCCAGTCACAAACATTTTACCTTTTCTTCCTTTTATCACTTCTCACACCTGCATTTGAAAAAGTTGCTTAAAGAATATGCTCATTGTAGGAAAAAAAGATATAGTTAAGCAAAAATCATTCCCACAATCATTTTACTCAGAAACTAGCTTCTGTTAACATTTAAAATTTTTTTCCTATTCATATTGTTTTTCTCTTTTTTTTTTTCTTTTTAGGGCTGCACCTGTGGCATTTGGAAGTTCCCAGGCTAGGGGTAAAATCAGAGCTACAGCTGTAGGTCTATGTCACAGCCACAGCAACACCAGATCCGAGCCACATCTGTAACCTACACCACAGCTCACTGCAACGCCAGATCCTTAACCCACTGAGCAAGGCCAGGGAGTGAACCCGAACCCTCATGGATACTAGTTGCGTTCTTAACCCACTGAGCCACAATGACAACTCCTTCCTATTCATATCTTTTACTTAAGTGTAATCATGGGGTCTGCCTCTTTCCCCTAGAATATAAGGGGAGCATTTTTCCATATCAATAAATCTTTCTTTACAGAATCTTTACCTGTTAAGCCATATTTCATATATTTGTCTCTCTCTCAAAAAAAAAAAAAAATTCAGGTGTGATAATGTGGACCTATAAGCTATACTCATGATACTTCCTTGAGTTAAATTCTTTCTAAAGGCTGAATGTTCTAGAACCAGGCCAAGGGGTGCTAAAAGACAAAGAAAAGTCTTTGAAAGGCTCTATGTTTGCAGCAACTTTGACAGAAAGACAGCAGTCTTCCCCCATACCTTCTACTAGACCGAGCGTGGTAAGTTCTCAGCCCCAAGTGTCACAGACAATGCTTAGGGGTACCTGTGAGTGGTCACCTACAGTCCTGGCCCATAGCAAAGGTGACTTCAAAGAGGGGGAGGAAAAGAGGCTAAGAAGAAAGGGTAGACCAGAAAGTAAAAAACAAAACAAAACAAAACAAAAAAAAGAGGTAGTCAGATGAATAAGGAGGTAAAAGATCAAGATCCTAGGAGTTCCTATTGTGGCACAGTGGAACGAATCCAACTAGTATCCGTGAGGAATCAGGTTCCATCCCTTCCATCCCTGGCCTCAATCAGTGGGTTGGGGATCTGGCACTGCTGTGAGCTGTGGTGTAGGTCACAGACACGGTTCAGATCCCGAATTGCTGTGGCTGTAACATAGGCTGGCAGCTGTAGCTCCAATTCAACCCCTAGCCTGGGAACTTCCATATGCCTCATGCTCAGCCCTAAAAAGAAAAAAAAAAAAAAAAAAAAAAAAAAAGAGGAGTTCCCATCGTGGTGCTCTGGTTAACAAATCTGACTAGAAACCACGAGGTTGCAGGTTCCATCTCTGGCCTTGCTCAGTGGGTTAAGGATCCGGCATTGCCGTGAGCCGTGGTGTGGGTCGAAGACTCGCCTCGGATCCTGAGTTGCTGTGGCTCTGGCGTAGGCTGGCAGCTACAGCTTCGATTAGACCCCTAGCCTGGGAACCTCCATATGCCGTGAGAGCGGCCCTAGAAAAGGCAAAAAAAGACCCAAGATCCTGGCTTTGTGTGGAGCTGGGTGGTACCAGCCGCCAGGCAGAGCTACTTCTACTTGCCCTCCCCTGAGGGTATGGGAGTTTTCCAACAAGGTCACGCCCAGTCCCTGCTCTCTGATTTAAATGCCTGCTTGCTCACCTCAAGCTTTTCAAATGCTTACATCTGGGGTGCATTACCAAAGAGGCCCATGTGTTTATGGAAGATAATTTACAGCAGCAGATAACAACCCCGAGTCTGGAGGAGTCCCCCAGCAGCCTGGGGGCGTTTGGACTTACATGGAAACAGAGGGTGGATTAAATGAATTATGGTGCAGAAATAAATTATGGGGCATCTATACACACATGTGTTACATACATAGTTAGCACATATCATTGAGGTTTTATAACTGAAGCAAAGGCAAAGGTTTAACCCCAAAGTTCATAAAGAGGGAACTAAGTGCCTTCATCTTAAATGTTTTCTTTCCTCCATGCAGAAGCAGCCTGTGTTTCTGAGCCTGCTCCCTGCATCCTGGGGAATATTAACCAGGAGAAAGCTTTCTCCCAACTATCTGTAGGATCCCAGCGTTTAGCTCAGGAATCAATGAGACAATACAGGTCCAAAATTTAGCCCAGTGCCTGCCACAGGGTTAATGCTACATTTCAATAGAGAGGAAACTCCCCCCCCCCCCTTTTTCTTCTTTTTGGCTGTGCCCATGGCATGCAGAAGTTCCCAGGTCAGGGATCAAACCTTTGCCACAGCAATGATAATGCTGAGCCCTTAACTGCAAGGCTACTAAGGAACTCCTAAGAGGAAACTTCTAGAGAGCAAAAATGTATAGTATTTTTCTTTTTCATAAATGCTAGACTTTAAAAAAAATGACATTTTCTTTTATTTGCATAACAATCAGCAAAGACATTTTGTATCCCAGGATCTCTACCCCCCCCCTTTTATTTTCTTTTTAGGGCCACATCTGTGGCATATGGAAGTTAGGCTATGGGTTGAATTGGAGGGGCAGCTGCTGGCCAAGACCACAGCCGCAGCCCCCCATCTCTTTGTAATTCACAACCAACTTGCCCCAGATCACCTTCACCATCTCTAGGGTACTGAATCAGAATCTGGGCCAGGAATGAGGAGGATTTGGGGGTTGGAAACATGACGGTCTAGTTTTAAAAACTTTCCTATGATGATTCAGATATGCACCCCCTCTGTCTTCAGGGAAACTCTGAAATGTAATGTACTTTTTCATCTTATCTCTTTTGATTAATCAAGTTTTCACTGTAAAAATGCCATTAACCTATCTTTGCTGTTGGCATTTGGATTCTTCCAACATAACAGTGATGCACATGCATATAATGTGTTATCTCTGTGGGAATTCTTTGTTCTTGGGTGCTTATTGCTCAGCAAGGGCTCACCTTGGTGTCCAGAGTGACCAACTCCAAGTTCCAGGGCAGGTAGCAATACATGCTGATGGGAAAGGCAATGGCCCCAATATCAGAAGTGGTCATGTGTAGGAGTTTCTGTTGTGGCTCAGTGGGTTAAGAACCCTACATAGTGTCTGTAAGGATGCTTGATCCCTGGCCTCAGTGGGTTAAGGATCTGGCATTGCTGCAAGCTGTGGCACAGGTCCCAGATGTGGCTTGGATTGGTGTTGCTATGACGTAGGCTGGTGGCTACAGCTCCAATTGTACCCCTAGCCTGGGAACCTCCATTTGCCGCAGGTGCAGCCCTAAAAAAAAAAAAAAAAAAGAGAGAGAGAGAGAGAGAGAGAGAGAGAGAGCAAAAATGGCCATGTGTAAATTTAGCGGCCTTTCTGGTGACCAAAGGTCCAAATAGGAATCAAATGCTACCTTTGGTTCTCTTCTTCAGTGACTGAAAATGTTGTCATCCCAGACAACCTGGAGGAGGGGTGGTGGTGTCTATTAGGATGTAACTACCACCAGCAGTTCTGTTTTCTCTTAAGAGGAGGCTTGAGGTCCCTGAGAGGCAACTGGGGTGCTTGCAATCCCATATGTTCAAGACCTCCAACTGCATTCCACTCAGTGACCTGGGTCGGTTCCTTTAATTCTGTGGTGTGTGTTTTTGCTTTATCATGTCTTTAATTAAATTGGAGTAACAGCCGGCCCTTAATTGGAATAATAACAACGACTATTATGATCTCACTGTACTGTGGGGAGGAAGAATTAAGTGAATAATTAAAAACTTGATAAGAGCTTTTAAACACGCAAGTCGTTAGGAGAAAGTAATGCCAAGCAATTAGGGGACGCTCTTGTGATAAGGGCTGAAACTCACAAACAAGCAGCAGGCGACCCTGGAATCCCAAGGAAACCTGCTTTGAAAAGATAGGGCTGCCTGTGAATGACTACACTGAACAGAAGACAGAGTATTCTCCCCTGGCATTTGGAGACCCAAAACAGACCAGACAGTGATTAAAGAACTAGTACACAAATCTAATTGTTAAGTCAATGGCACTTGCAAAATTCTCCTAAGACAAAACACTTTCACTCAGTAATTAGGCTACATCAACACCACATATGCGCGTAAGGTGTAAAGGATCTTAAGTGCAGCTAACATTTTAATTTTTTTTTTAATTTTTATTTTTTTAGGGCCACACCTGTGGTATATGGAAGTTCCCTGGCTAGAGGTGGAATCGGAGCTACAGCTACTGGCCTACCCTATGGCCACAGCAACGTGGGATCCAAGCCATGTCTGTGATTCGTACCATGGCTCATGGCAACTTGGGATCCTTAACCCACTGAGCAAGGCCAGGGATCGAACCTGCCTCCTCATGGATATTAGATTAGTTTTCGCTGAGCCACAAGGGGAACTCCCTGCAGCTGACATTTTAATAAAATCACTGGAAGCAATGGACATGCTTAACAGAAATCTGGGTAGCTAAACTATGGAAGTGCAAAGAAATAACAGGTTTTTATGTACCCAAGGAAAGACCTTCAGTTCAACAAAAAAAAGCAAATCACTATACAGTTTATCAGACTTATTTTCCTTTAAGAGGAATGAATGGGGAGTAGGGTGAGGGAAGAAGCCTGACAGAGGGTAACTCTTCCTTTTCACTTGGTACTTTCATAAAGTTCGAAATGTTTACAGCAATAATATAATTCTTTGGGGAAAAAACATATTGATTTATGTTGAGCCATTTCCCCTTTCTAAAAGAGATTAAAATTTCTCTATTCTCTGACCCCTGCTTAATTACTAATACTCATTTTTCCCTACTGCTGGCTGGTTTGTGTTTGTCTTTTTCTTCATTTCCATGGACATCAGCACTCATATCACACTCTTTCCAGGAAACTCCTATGTTTTTCTTTAGGATTTCTGTGCACTATTCTATATCAGCTATGCTCCCATACATATCACCATTATGGTACATTCTTCCTGGATTTTAAAAATATCACTTCTGGTGGTAAGGAAAAAAAAAAAAACCAAAAAACACCCCCCCCCCCAAACTAAGAAACGACAAAAACCCAAAACAAATTGGGGACTGTCAACACTTAATTTACTAATGGGCAGCCTCCATCCACAACTGCCATCAATTCATATGAAAAAAGAGCCATTAAAAAAAAAGGTAGGATATCAGGGTATCTTATTACCATACTTTTGGATCTCATTGAGCATAAGGAAGTAAAAACAAAAAACAAAAAATAAATGTTTGTGGAAATTGACATGATTTTGGCAGGTATTCATAGTTAAACCCATCTCCCCCAAAGAAAGACAAGAACCCTCCATCATCATGTCATAAAATAAAGCATACCTCAACATCTAAAAAATAATACAAGTTCAGAATATAGATCTATTCTTTAGGTTGATCTCACATCTTTAGATTTATGGGAAATCTCCTACCTTAGCTTATTTGATCATACTTGGCTTCAGACCAGGAAAACAAAATTTACCATGAAAATACACCAAATTCATCATAAGCTAGTGCATAGAGAGGGGCTTTCAGTAAAACTGGTAACGTTTTATTTTATAAGCTTTGTATAGGAACATGGGCGCTACTCTTTATAACAGTTTATTATCTTAGAATGTGAACAATTAAGACGAAAAATATTTCCATCATAGGCCAGCTTTAAGAAATCACTGATTTAGGAGTTCCCATTGTGGCTCAGTGGAAACGAACCTGACTGGTATCTTTGAGGATGCGGGTTCAACACCTGGCCCTGTGGTGTAGGCTGCAGATGCAGCTCAGATCCAGCATTGCTGTGGCTGGGGCGTAGGTTGTCAGCTGTAGCTCTGATTCTACCTCTAGCCTGGGAATTTCCATATGCTGCACCTATGGCCCTAAAAAAAAAAAGAAAAAAAAAATCACTGATTTAGCTGAATTCAGCCATTCAGGAGGAAATAATTGAGGTCCATATGGATAGTTAAGTGACTTTCCCAAGCAAAGCTCAGAGAACAAATTAAGGATTCCTTCTCAGCCGTTTCCCTGCAGGAAAGAATTCAGATTTCTGCACATACTTCTTTCCATGAGCATTTGTTCACATTTTATCGTCTGTAACAATGAAGGTGTGAAATTGTATAAAATTCAATTATTTCTATAGTCTCTGGGAAACATTCCTACATAAAGCATAATAGTAAATGTTTGCTATATTTCAAGTTATAAAATCTAGAAGCTTGTTGAGTCAGAAACGGGATTATGTATTAAAATATATTACTTATGTTTTTCAGCCTTGCCATGGAAGTTCCTGGGCCAGGGATCGAATCTGAGCCACAGTTGTGGTAACACTGGATACTTTACCCAACTGCCCCAGGCCAGGGATGGAACCCATGCCACCACAGCGACCAGAGCCACTGCAGTCAGATTCTTAACACACTATGCCACAGTGGGAACTCTACGTTTCTCAGCTTTAAGTAGACTCAAGGGTCTCTGAGAAATAAAAGAAGATGATGTTATCTTTCATCCTCAGTGAAAACAGTTCTACAGAGTATCTGTAGTAACTTGGTCCCCAGACTAAGACAGCAGAAAATCTCTTTCACATAATCATTTTTTTGATAGGCCCCCTTTTTTAGAAAAAAAATCTCTCTCTCTAATGACCAGGAAATTTTTTTTTCCATTAAAAGAAAAAAAAAAAAAAAAAAAAAGGGAAAAAGGCAGGTGGGATGGTGGGTGTATCTCTGTATACATACCTCACAGAAAAGTACAAAATGGTTGGGCCTGGTTTCTTGGGCAAATCATGGTCAAGAACTCGGTGGTCTAACTGTAGCCAGTTCTGCTGACCTCTGTAAGAGTAAAACAAAGGAGAAGGATTAAGCAAAAAGTCAGAAAGATTCCATAACACACTGTGTTGGCAGAGCTGTGAGGCAAGTTACTCTCACACACTGATGGTAGGAGTATAATCTGTTATGACCAGTAGTGAAGCCAATTTAGCAATTGCTATCAAAATTATAAAAGCACCTGCTTCTGAACCAGGGTTTTCATTTCCAGGAGTTAATCAAGATAAACCTGCACATGTAGAAAATGTCCTATGTATAACATCAGGCCCCGTAGCATTCATTATGTGTAGCAGCAAAAAGCTCAAAACAACCTAAATATCCAACAGGGCATTGTTTAAAAAAAATAAACTTGGAGCTCCCGCTGTGGTGGTGCATTGGGATTGGTGGCATTTCTGCAGCGCCAGGATGCAGGTTCAATCTCCGGCCCAGGGCAGTTGGGTTAAAGGATCCAGCATTGCCGTAGCTGTGGCATGGGCCGCAAATCTGGCTTGGATCTGATCCTTGGCCTAGGAACTCCCTATGCCATGGGGCAGACAACAAAGAAAAGGATTAATGAAAGAATTTAGGAATTTCCATTGTGGTGCAGCAGAAACAAATCCGACTAGTATCCATGAGGATACAGGTTTGATCCCTGGCCTCGCTCAGTGGGTTGGGAATCTGGTGTTGCCATGAGCTGTGGTGTTGGTGGCAGATGTGGCTTGGATCCCATGTTGCTGTGGCTTTGACCTAGGTCGCCCTTGCCTGGGAACTTCCATATGCTGAGGGTGCCGCCCTAAAAAAAAAAAAAAAAAGAACTTAAACAGCAATGAAATACAATGCACAAGCAATACAAAAGATCAAGAGTATCTTTATAAAGTTATCATGAACAATTTTCAAAATACTATGTTAAGTTTAATACCAAGTACATTATTGCCATTTTTTTAAATCAAAAAAAGAACAGCTGGACATATATGAATTTATATAACTAAAAATATATCAGAGAAGTTACATCATGAAAACACTGGATGCCTTTGGAGGTAAAAAACTAGATGACATTAAATGCATCAATCTTTAAATTTTTAGTAAATATAAAATCAGAAATATTTTAAGATGGTCAAGAAGGGAAAAACTTTTTTTGGGGCCATGCCTGCAGCATGTATAAGTTCCCTGGCCAGGATTTAAACCTGCACCACAGTAGCAATGTAAGCTGCTTCAGTGATAATGCTTGATCCTTAACTCGCTGTGCTATAAGAGAACTCCTCAAACTTTTGTTTTAATGAAATCAGATAGACACAGATAACGATACTATAGCTTTTATAATAGTATGGGGTTGAATACCTTGTTGGATGCTGTTTTTGGATTACATTATAGACTTCCTAATACTTAAGCATCTATTTGTTGATTCATTCAGGAGCTTCACTAAATTCATGGGTATAAACATTCTCCTGAAATTGTGACCTGGGATGGCTGGGGATTGTTTACATGACTTTTCCAAGACTATCTCACTAGTTGATCCATTTTAGGTCATAAATTCCCAGAAGGCAGACTCCATTTTGCTTGCTTACAGAAAACTTAAGAACATGCTGATAGTGGCAGGGTGTCAAATTATTACAAAACCTGTCATAAGACATTTTCCAACCTATTTTGGTCTTTTGAGTAAAAGATTTTTTTTTTTTGTCTTTTGTCCTTTTTTTTTTTTTTTTTTTTTTTTTAGGGCCACGCTCACAGCATATAGAGGTTCCCAGGCTAGGGGTCCACCCAGAGCTGCTGCTGCTGGCCTACGCCGGAGCCACAGCAACACCAGATTCGAGCCTTGTCTGCGACCTACACCACAGCTCATAGCAACACCGGATCCTTAACCCACCAAGCAGGGCCAGGGGTCAAACATGCAACCTCATGGTTCCTAGTCAGATTCGTTTCCGCTGTGCCACAACGGGAACTCCCTTGAGTAAATGATTAAAAAAAAAAAACCTCCAAGCTGTATGCATTGTAAGTAGATATGAAACATGGGCAATAATAACAATAATAATAATAATAATAATAATAATAATAATAATAAAAGTTACTCTTTATGGAGCAACAATTTTGTGCCAACCAAACTGGGGCTTTTTATATATTAATACTAAATTTTACCATAAGCCTTCAAGGAAAGTGGCAGAGCTGAGATATAAACCTGGGACTTCGGATACTGGAGAAAACAAGAGTAGTAAAAGGTTGAGTTAGTTTTTTTTTTTTTTTTCTTTTTTATAGTCACACTTGCAGCATATGGAAGTTCTCAGACTGCGGGTTAAATAGGAGCTGCATCTGCAATATACACCACAGCTATAGCAACACCAGATCTGAGCTGAATCTGCTACCTATGCTGCAGCGTGCAGCAATGGTGGATCCTTAACCCATTGATCGAGGCCAGGGATTGAGTCCTCATCCTCACCGACACACTGTCAGGTTCTTAATCCGCTGAGCCACAACAGGAACTCCTGAATCTGCCATCCTAGTAACTTTTAGCTTGATTTCTGTCACTTACTAGTTTTAACGCAGGAAGAAGATATGTCTTTGTTTCTGAAACTACTAGACGGAGGCTGATAATTGTCTCTAGCTTTCCTTAGAGGAATATTATGAAGGTAAATAAGCTTATACAAGTGACATAACATAAGGTTCTTAGAATTACTGCTTTTGTGGATTAAAAATATAAACATCAGGGACTAGAAGTTAAAAGAAATACACCATATTTCAGTTTAGAATGCAACTGATTTAAAGACATAACCTAATATCAGAGATGTTCAAATGTACATCTTTTGTATACGAATTATTGTACACTATCACGTCTCAAAAGTTTTCTCACAGAAAGTGAGAATAATTTTGCCTTTTTGGTTTTGCTTTTATATAGGAAGATGTGGTATCATTTAAAAAGCATAATGTATATTTATATGAACTTGTATGAAATGATGTCCAAGAATGAAGCAAGTTGTATAATAACATGTAGAACATAAATCAATTATATTAACCATAGAAGACACTCAAGCACTACTATATATGAATGAAAATTCTTAGAATTCTTAGATATTCTTGCAGAGAGATACAGAGCAAATTGCTTCAATCAAAAGAGACCAGCCTCAGCTATGATACTGTGTTTTTATAAGAAGCTATTTAAAATAATTTTTTAGAAAAAAAAACCTAGAAATTAGATTTTTTAAAAAGCTCATCTAAAATTTAATTGATAGGATAAAGTTAGGATGCAGAAGTAAAAGTTATCTCTAACTTTATCGCTGAGATATAATCCAAGTTAATCTGCTGTTTTTTAATCCTTGAGACTAAAATGAGATCCTAAAGCACTTATTGCAATGAGATCCTAAAGCACTTATTGCTTATAACCTGCTTGTTTCAAGTTCTTCCACCAGCAAATGGAACAGATCTAACTGATACCTCAAAAAGATAGCTGAATCTACACATTCTCCTCTATCAGCTGTGCTAGGCAACTTTGAAGCAAGTGTCCTTTTTGGCTAGAATTGTATCAAAGGCCCATCAGGTTCATGGGATGGAACGGTGATCAAAAATCACTATTGTGTTGTGAAACCTGTTTTTTTATTTCTTAATAAACAAAGCGTATACAGCAAATCCTTTCAAAACAAGGGAAGGAAAGGAGTTAACTGGGCTGAAAGGGATGGGAACCATTTGGGTGAACAGAACTTCTGCCTCAGAAGGGCCGTGACTGCCCTCTAGGGGTGAAAGACTCACCCTGCACACAGAACGCCAGCAGGTACTAACTAGCCTGAGCTCAGGAGCTAACCTCTCCCTCTGATAGGACCACAAATTTGTTTTTGTTGGTCACCAGCACTACTTTCATTATGTAACTGCACAACTCCATTTTTCCACATCTCTTCTTGGCCTGTGGAATGTGATATAGACAGTGGCTGGTTTCATCGAGGGTTTCACCCCCTTGGCTTTGCCTGACTCTATTTAGAGAAGTTCACCAAAGGCAAAGAGCTGATGTGGCATCTAGGCTGGAAAATGCAACTCAGACAGCATCCTGGGAGGGATCAGACTCAGTGGTTTTAGCGGGGCGGGAAGGGGAGTGCTGAAAGAAAATACTTTCCAAAAATATTTACCAGACAGAGAAAAAGGACTAGGCTTATGACCAAGACATTCCAAGGAGACACCCTTCAACAGAAGCAATTTTCCAGACCTGTTCCCCAGAAAGGTAGAGATGGCCAACTCCCACTCCCCCTCCAAAAGCCCAGCTCATTCTTCTTCTGAAAATAAACACAGCTGGGGCCAGAAGACACCTTCTAAACTGAGCATAATTCACATACAGACTCTGCTGTCACTGGCAGAGGAGGTTATGAAGGACATTTTGGAGCCAGGTTTCTTGGAAAGACTACCTCCACTGACCAATGGCATCAAAGGGGATAGATGAGGAGGCACTTGAGTGAGACATTCTTCTTCCACCAGAGCATTTAGAAAGGAATCATCCCAAGGCACACTAAGGGGAAGGAGGCCCATGTCAGGAAAGGAGGTCATTCATACGATGTATTCCTTTCTTGCTGAAGAGAAGGTCCTAGAGTCTGAACGCCTGATTTATGCCCTGCCTGGTTAGGCTCACCTGAGCTTGGAGTTTTCCCAGCAGCCTGCCGTGTGACCAGGCTGCTTTTCCAACCCACCATGAACTCTGTAGCCTGGGAAACTTGCAAGACCACAGTCATTAATCAGGCTACTCCCCTGCAGAACATCCTTCAGTGGCCTCGGCGTGCCTTTTCCATCTACGTGATTCTCAGGCTCACCTCTGAGATTGTGCCTCTTATATCTTACTCCACGATCAGGACACCTTCCACCCCACTGCACAGATGTACCGTGTTCACGACCACATCCGTGCATCGGCACACAAAACGACTCTTCCCTGGAATGTCAGGTCCTCTCTCCTCTGCCTAAGGGCTATCTGCCCTCCCAGTCACCTTTCTGTGTGGGCTCCCACCCAGGTCCTCCTAAGCCTCCTTCAGAACACATTTTCCTGCCATGGCTATGAATAATAGGATGATAACAATAGGATGGGCAGCTATCATAGCAGCTATTTTTTTGCTGCTATGTGCCTGGACTCTGCATCCCTTACCTGCCTGACAGAATAATACTATGATCCTACTCTATGTACCTTCTATAGTACTTTTTATAGTAGTTATTTTGGTACTGTTATTATGCCCATTGTACAGATGAGGAAACTTGAGTGTCATATATGTTAAGTCTAAGACCACAAAGCTTCCAAGCCTAAGATCACAGAGCTGCCAGGCTTCTATGATTTCTATCCCTGCTAACCTCTCGACCTTATATTGTACCACTTTCCTCATACTCTCTGTATTCAAGTCATACTGGCTTTTTTTTTTCCTTTCTCAAAACTGAAACATAAAAAACCAAAAGTCAAGCTTATTCTCATTTTTGCACTGGCTTTAGTAGGGAACGCCTGTCCAGACTTTTGCAGAACTGCTGCTGCTTCTTTTTTTTTTTTAATGGACACACGTGCAGTATATCAGCATATGGAAGTCCACGGACTCTAGGGGTCAAACTGGAGCTGCAGCTGCCAGCCTGTGCCACAGTCACAGCAACGCCAGACCTGAGCCACATCTGTGACTGATGCTATAGCTTGTGGCAATGCCAGATCCTTAACCTACTAATTGAGTCCAGGGATTGAACCTGCATCCTCAGGGACACTGCATCAGTCCTTAACCCACTGAGCTACTACGGGAATTCCTTCTTCTAATTTTTTTCTTTTAGCATGAAGAAGTTCCCCAGGCTAGGAATCAAACTGGTGCCACAGAAGCAAGCCAAGCCACAGCACTGACAACGCTGGGTCCTTACAACAACCCACTGGGGAACTCTACTTCTTGCTTTTTATTATCCATGAACTTTTAGAAGCTGTCCTGGTCCATCCTGTCTAAAACTGCTCCCAAACTTTTCTTGATCATGGCCTCTCATTTTATGTCCTCCAAAGCATTTGCCATTTCTGGTATTTTCTCATTTATCTCTTTATTTACTTTTTTGCTGGACCATTCCAGTGCAATAAAGCTCCATGAGAGCAAGAACCTGGTCCATGTTGTTCAAGCTGAATCCCTGGAAGCTAGACTGATGCTTAGCATTTAGTAGCAGTCAAGAAATATCTGTTGAGTGGATAAATTACTCCTATATTCACGATTTTAGTCTCTACTTTATGTGACCTCTCCCTAAACTATAGTATTTGTGTACTTATGGCTTTTACCATGTAGCTTAGCCGTCATGTGTTTATGGCTTTAAGTCTTATGCTGTTTGCTATGATTTCATTCATATTCAGACTCAACCTATGTATGTATGTTTAAACTTTTTTTTTTCCTTCCCGTCATATGGAAGGTCCCAGGTTAGGGGTTGAATGGGAGCTACAGCTGCTGGCCTACTCCACAGCCATAGCAATGCAAGATCCGAGCCGAGTCTGTAACCTATACCACAGCTCACAGCAGGGATCAAACCCACTGAGCGAGGCCAGGGATCGAACCCACAGACTCATGGATCCTAGTTGGGTTTGTTACCGATGAATCATGTCGGGAACTCCTGTATGTTTAAACTCTGAATCTCATGAACTGGTCTTGTCTTTCCAGCTAGAGCCTGTGCTCAATGGACCCCTGTAGTTCCTATTTCAGCCAGCAGAGGACTGATCACATATGGTCTCAAACCCATGTTGAGTGGATAGACAATTTTGTGATTCTGAATGAGGAGGGTGATGGCAAGGGTACTTTTTTTTTCAGCTTTGTAAAACTCCATTCAGGAAACATCCTGAGTCTGAAATCAAAGTTTCCATGTTTTTCTATGTTTCCTGACAACCTAACTGTCTGGTTTTTGCCCAGCCCAAGTCCTTAGCCCATTGTCAATTCCAGGAGGTCCTAGGCTTGTAGCCTGCCCAGGATGGAAATAATCAAAAGATACAGTGTTAAAGGCAAATTAACCATTTCTCATATATCTGGAGAAAACAATAATTCAAAAAGATACATGCACCCCAATATTCACTGCAGTACTATTTACAATAGCCAAGACATGGAAGCAACCTACATGCCCACCAATAGATGAATGGATTAAGAAGATGCGGTAAACATCTACAATGGAATACTAATCAGTCACACCAAAGAACAAAATAATGCCATTTATAGCTACATGGATGGATCTAGAGATTATCATACTAAGTAAAGCAAGTCAGACAGAGAAAGACAAATATCATATAACATCACATATGTAGAATCTAATAAAAGTGATAGTAGAGAACTTATTTACAAAACAGAAACAGACTCACAGATTTTGAAATCAAATTTATGGTTACCAAAGGGGAAATGTGTGAGTGGGGGGTAATAGATTAGGAGTTGGAGATGAACATATATATACTACGACATATAAAACAGATAACTAACAAGGACCTACTGTATAACATATGGAAATTTACTCAATATTCTGTAATAACCTATATGGGAAAAGAATCAGAAAAAGAATGGATATATATGTGTAACTAATTCACTTTGATGTATACCTGAAACTAACACAACTTTCTAAGTCAACTAGATTCCAATAAATAAAAAAACAAATTACCCCATTTTTGAGATTATTTTCTGCCTGGTTAACCTGAAGAATGGAAAAGTATTTAAATTGGGAGAGTTAGAGAAAGAATGCTGGGTAGTTAGCCAATATATTTTGTGTCTGGAACACATTTTCTTGAATTTTAATATTTGAAGAGTTCTCTGGAAATTATCTCATAAAGGGGAAGAATTTTTCTGATATATTAAGCTGCATATAACTTAACAAACCAGGCTACTGTAAAACACACAGCTACACACACGGGAGCCTGTAGTAAAAACTGTTAAGACTAAACACTTTTGCTTACATGGAGTTTTAAATTCTTAGGAATTTATTTGTTGTACACCTGCCTCATTTCAAAAAGGACAAATAGAAACAATATCCAAATTAGCAATAAAAAATGTTTAAGTAAAAGAAAAAAAAGGTAGTAAGGAGGTAACATAAAATGGACCTACATGAAAGTTTAAAAATTCATCCTACATTAAACTATATATGTATTTGTCAGATGGGCCACAAAATTGTCTTTAAATTTTTTTTGCCACCAAATTCAAAGATTAATTCAGTTTCAAGATATGAGTGGATGACACTGCAGGTATTTCTATCACTGATACATAAGCTAAAATAAGCAAAGAAATGTGAAGATACACTATCACCTAGAATAACAAAGCTGGAGCTCCTGTTGTGGCTCAGGAGGTTAAAAATCAGACATAGTATCCCTGAGGATGCAGGTTCCATCTCTGGCCTTGCTCAGTGGGTTAAGGAACTGGTGTTGCCATAAGCTGCGGCATAGGTTGAAGATGTGGCTCAGATCCAGAATTGCTGTGGCTGTGGTGTAGGCCAGCAGCTGCAGCTCCAATTTGACCCCTAGCCTGGGAACTATAAAAAGGGGTGGGGGGAAGAATAACAAATTCATGTGTTACTACGGCAGTGCAGTGGGTTAAGGATCCGACTGCAGCTATGGTTCGTAGGCCGCAGTTATGGCTGGGATTTGATCCCTGGTCCAGGAACTTCCATATGCCACGGTGCGGCCAAAAAAGAAAAGAGTAAAAAACTTATTGCAACAAACTTCCAAGGCACTTAATACATTTTGAGTTCTTAGAAAGATGAATATTCCTTCTCTTCTTTTACAATCATCCTAAGAGAAAAAATCTTGTCTTAAAATATCTCTAGCTAAGCAGGACATATTCTAATTCCTGGGGCACCCCCCGCCCTTTGCCCATTGTGTATAATGCACACAGGTAGTCCAATCAAAAGGTAAAGAAAGATACACTATGCAAACACTTACGTGTCATCTGTAAACGTGATTCCAAAGTACTCTTTCTCTTTCAGGTTGAAATGCGAAGCCACGAGGTCTAGCAACTCTCTTGATAGAAGTTTGGGCTGTCAAGATAAAAACCTGATTAGAAACAATTTGGTTGCGTCTCTCTTTTATTGCTACCACCTTCTTCTTTTCCAAAGAGTTTATTTATTTTGGTTTGTAGGGCTGCACCCACGGCATATGGAGGTTCCCAAGCTAGAGGTCGAATTGGAGCTGTAGCCACTGGCCTAGGCCACAGCCACAGCCACAGCAATGCGGGATCCAAGCCACATTTGCGACCTACACCACAGCTCAAGGCAATGCCAGATCCTTAACCCACTGAGCAAGGCCAGAGATTGAACCCACAACCTCTTGGCTCCTAATCGGATTCTCTTCCACTGTGCTACGACTCTTTTTTTTTTTTTTTCTCTTTCTTTCCCAAAAAGTTTAAAGCAACCTTGTGTTTGTTCATTTTTGAATACCTGTGCCCTTCTGCTGCTTTGGTTAATCTACCATAGAACATTGTCTGGGGGTTTGGAAAGGGGAGGAAATGGGAAAAGAATCAGCAATGAGATCATAATTTTTCATTATCTGCAATTTAGTCCAGTACCTTTGTTTTTTCCTCTAAGGTGAAAGAGTGTTTACCGATGCATTGGTGTTTTGCAAAAAATGCTTTTATATGTAGCAAAGTGTTACTGATAAAGGCAAAGAATATTAAACATCACCTAGATTGCAGGAATAACTTTGCCTGCTGATGGCCAAATGAAGAGGCTCAAGTCTCAAGGGTGAGAGGTGACAGAGACAACCACTACCACCACCACCAACAAAACAACACAACACAACACAATTTAATAATAGTGGCCATTTATTGTGCTGGACTCCTTACAATGAGTCTATGAGTAGGGTTTAGTTGTTTTTTTTTCCACATAGATGAGCCAACAAATTCTAAGAGAAGTCAAGCACTTTGCTTGATGTTCCAGTTGGTTAAGGACTGGCTATGAACCCAGTCTGTCTGTTCCCAAAGACTAAGCTGTTCATCTCTCTTCAGGGATGCAGTAAGTGTATCCATTGTGCAGCTCATCATCACCAGTATTTACTGGGCACCTAATCAGAAGAAGAATCTGGTCTTTGAGCTTTGGGGAAGCACTAGCTCTGGTGGGAAGAAGCATGGTTTGGAATCAGCCAGAATGTCCAGGGTCAGAGTGGATTGTGGATTTGCAGTGACTTGAGAAGGAAAAGAGGGCTTGAAGTGGGGGATTCAAGAGGGACTTTTTAAAAATCTTGAGCCAAACAGTTTAGGGGTCATTATGGTAGTTTGAGAGTTGGCAGTTTGCTGCTGGGGAAGAAAGAATGGTCATTATAAGAAAGAAAGAAGGAAAGAAGGAAGGAAAGAAGGAAAAAAGAAAGAAAGGAAGGAAAGAAAAGAAAGGAAGAAAGAAAGAAAAAGAGAAAGGAAGAAAGAAAGAAAAGAAAAGAAAGGAAGAAAAGAAAAGAAAGAGAGGGAAGGGAAGGAAAAAGAAAGAAACAGAAATCTAGACTAAAAAGTCTACTCTGGTGAAACTATTGTTGACTGTACTATTTTCATTCTAATTGAAGCCTGCATACAGTGGACTGGGCACAAGCCTCAGAAAGAAAGAATTTAGGTTTAGTCCAGGGAGAACACTCTCATCACAGCTCTAGGTGTGGCTGCCATCAGGCATTTCCACAATTTTTTAAGCCTCTGAGTCAGAGTGTTGGGTGAATAAGAGAGAAGCATCAATAATCAAGATGTCATCGTAATATAGTCCCATACATTTTCCAGAGATTTCATTCTCATATATATATATAAAATCTTGCTTGATTTTAACCATAATTCTGTGAGGAAAATTAGGCAATCTTTTTTTTTTTTTGGTCTTTTTAGGGCCACACCCGCAGCATATGGAGGTTCCCAGGTTAGGGGTTGAATTGCAGCTGTAGCTGCCAGCCTACACCACAGCCACAATAATGCCAGATCCAAGCCACATCTGCAACCTACACCACAGCTCATGCAATGCTGGATCCTTAACCAAGTGAGTGAGGCCAGGGATCAAATCCATGTTCTCATGGATACCGGTCAGATTCATTATTGCTGAGCCATAACGGGAACTCCAGATTAGGCAATGTTAATCCCAGTTCACAGCTGTTGAAACTACGTATTTAACTTGGACTATGCCACGTTGCAGAAAAGTGGCAGAATGCAGTCTCAGCTCACAAAAACCCTTTCAGGAAAACATTATAGTCTCCAGTTTACCAAAAAGAGGTGATTCAGAGAAGTCATGACACTTGTCCAAGGTCACACAGCTGCTGAGTATTAAAGCTTCGATCAGAATCCAAGCATCTCTGAATCCTGTCACCAGGCTAGAGTTACTCGTACGTGCAGATCAGGTTTCCTGGCTTTGAAGCTCCCTTTATTCCCCTCAAACAATCCTGTGTCACTGGCTTTGAAGCACATATAGGCAGACTGAACAGAGGCCATGAGGCCCACAGAGGGAACTAGGGTGGGTTGTCCCCGTGTGGCAACACCTACCTGAACCAGCAGCTCCAATCTCCTGTCATCCAGGAGGTGCACCTGGCAGTGCCTGCCTTCTGTCATCTGTGGGGATAAGACAGCAAGAGTGGCATCAGCCTGGGGCTGGCAGGCAAACCCTTGAACCTGGTATACCATTTCTTTTACATGTGATATGCTCAGCCTAAAATGGCATCAGCTGAGTTAATCAACAGGTTTGGTCATCGAAAGATTGATTATACGGCATCAGCTCTTGGATTTCTTTTTCTTTTTTTTCATATTTTATTTATTTAAAAAAATTCAATGGATTTTATTATACTTATAGTTGCATAACCATCATTATTTTTATTTTTCTAGCTCTTAGATTAAAAAAAAAAGAATGAAAATCAAAGACCACTCAATATGTTGAAAAAAATAATACCTAGATAACACACGCAAAACTATACTGTGAAAAGTAGTTTTTCTTCCCAAAGGAAATTACCATATTTTTCTTTGAATCAATACTTTATTTTTCAAATGAAAACAGTTTTATTCATTGGTGTGGTTTATTTACTTATTTTTGGCTGTGCCTATGACATGCATAAGTTCTGGAGTCAGGGATCAAACCCATGCCACAGCAGCACCCCAGTACAGCAGTGACAATGCCAGATTCCTAACCCACTGAATCACTAGGGAACTCCAATATATGACATCCAATATATGACTTTCAATAAAATTGAAAGTCTCGGAGTCCCCATCGTGGCACGGTGGAAATGAATCCAACTAGGAACCATGAGGTTGAGGGTTCAATCCTGGCCTTGCTCAGTGTGTTAAGGATCTGGCATAGCCATGAGCTATGGTGTAGGTTGCAGATGCGGCTCGGATATGGCATTGCTGTGGCTCTGGCATAGGCTGGTCCAATAGACCTCTAGCCTGGGAACCTCCATATGCCACGGGTGCGGCCCTAAAAAAGGACAAAAGACAAAAAAAAAGAGAAAGTCTCTATTTTTGAAATTTTGGACCCCTTTGTAGTATATCACCACCATAATTAACAGTTATCAACAGTTAAGACACCTAGGTAAGAACAGTTTGACGTATAAATTCTAATTAATTTTTATCACTTAAAATTGCAATGCTGAGAAAGTATTTCTTGTAAAATGTTAAACAGTGCATAGAATGCAAAGATTCCCCCTTCTTTTTGATGGCCACATCCGAGGTATATGGAAGTTTCTGGGCCAGGGATTGACCCAGTATAGAACCCGTGCCTTCACAGTGACCTGAGCTGCTACAGTTGGGTTCTTAACCCATTGCACCACAGTGGGAACTCTAATCCCCCTGGGATTAACTCATGTTCCAAATCATCCTACCATGAGAAATATGTCAGTTTGAAGAGACCCCACACAGATCATTTTTATGTGAATTTTCAGATGTATACATGTACATGTTTTAAAAAAACATCCTCATGTTAAATATCTTACTCTAATATTAGTATGTTGTACATATTGTCCTGAAAATGAAGTAAATGCTCTTAATATTTGTGTGCGTAATTATATAGAAATTTTATACATATGTACATGAATCTGTGCATGTGTCTCTATAGTGCCCATGTATGTGGAAATATGTGTGTGTGCATGTGATTTTTTTTTCCCATTCAAGTGGAACTACATTATACTCACTATTTTGCCTCTTGCTTTTTTTTTTTTTTGGTCTTTTCTAGTACCACACCCATGGCATGTGGAGGTTCCCAGGCTAGGGGTCTAATCGGAGCTGTAGCTGCCGGCCCACACCACAGCCACAGCCACAGCAATGCCAGATCCGAGCCGGGTCTGTGACCTACACCACAGCTCACGGCAACGCTGGGTCCTTAACCCTCTGAGCAAGGCCAGGGATCAAACCCAGAACCTCATGGCTCCTCGTTGGATTCGTTAACAACTGAGCTACAATGGGAACTCTGCCTCTTGCTTTTTTAATTCAATATTTCTTGGAAATCTTTCCAATGTCAACACATATAGACCAGCCTTATTCTTTAGAAGGTTCCATAGTATCAAATAATCATGCAGACGTGTTGATTTAATGAGTCTCCTCCTGAGAAACACTTAGCTTGCTTTCAGTCTTTTGCTATCATAAGCAATGTCACAATAAATTTTGCATATTCATCTTGGTCCATGGATGTGGAATTGCTGGGTCATTTTTGAAAAGCATGGGCAGTGCTTTGTCTCAGCTGTTTTACAAAACTATAAGACCTGGAAACTCAGATACATATAAACCCAATTTAAAAAGAAAATTGCCTCCATTACTGGGCACCAGCTATATACTTAGCATTGCCCTAAGTGTTTTATAATATGATCTCTGAGCTGCATAATTACTTTCTGGGATTGGCGTTATTATCCCCAGTTCAACAGATGGGAACACTGATGCTAAGATGAGCAACCCGTTTGCAAAGGGAAAAATACTAACTACACAATTGCTCTTAGTTTTTTTAGGGCTGCACCTGCAGCATATGGAAGTTCCAAGCTAGGAGTCGAATCAGAGTTACAGCTACCAGCCTACACCACAGCCACAGCAACGCTGGATCCTTAAGCCACTGAGAGAGGCCAGGGATAAAACCTGCACCATCATGGATACTAGTCAGGTTCATAACCAGCTGAGCTACAATGGGAACTCCTGCACTTACATTTTTGACTGAGCTCTGCTCTAAAAGTCTAAGAACTAGCTCGCAGTTGGTTGGATCATGGTATTATGGAGATGCAGCCCATAAGAAACTTAGAAGTACTGCTAAGAGCTAAGTGGGCAAGTTTACATTGTCTCATGGCCCCTGGTTATATCCTTCACTCTGCAAAGCCAGGTTACATACACATTTTCAGCATCAAGAAGGAAGAGAACAAATCTTTATTTGTTTCAGGCACTAAGCTGGGAACTTTATGGAAATAATCTTATTAAAGCTCCAGAAAACCAACATTATGGCAATGTCCCCATTTTACAGACAAGGAAACCAAGGTACAAAGTTGGTGGTAATTTATCAAAGTTTCCTGGACAAGATAAAAAACCAAGGTATGATTGGAATAAATATCTAATTGAAAAAAAAAGTCTTCTTTTTTCCTACTCTTTTCTACCACAGGAGGAAATAAATCAAAGTGTCAGTTTAACTCATTTTACCTCTTTTGTAAAACCCACACAAGCAAACCCCAAGCACATGTCCTACAGACCAACATAAAAAAATAATACTCAAAAGATCAATGAATACAATATGAATCCATTAATAAATATGTCAGAACTAATTAACTATTTTAAGGTACTCTGTTGTTGCATAACCCAAATGAGTTTATTTCCTGATCAAAAAAACACCCATCATTTCTCCTTTCCATTTTTCTTTGGACTTCCCTTTATCTAGTCAATGTTCCTTTTGTTGAGACAAAATTTTATCGTAGAAAATAAGTGGTAAATATTTTTCAGGTGTACCTATCTATCTCACGACAAACATAGACAGCGGTGTCCATGTTTGTACAACTTGGTCCTACCCCATTGCCCTTAGGTGACTGGACCAGGGAAAAGACACCCGACTCAAGCTGGGGCAATCAAAACCTCAATCCAAGGAATCTGGAACTGAGTCTAAGTAGATGAAAATAGGGTGGCTGCAGGGCAGCCATTGTCTACTGTGTGTGAAGAGAAAGGAAAATCATCTTCAGAGAAAATGAAGGAGACAGAAGCTAGAAGGAGGCCAGAGAAATCAGCAGCCTAAGAGGAAAAGCCTGAGAGTTGCTGCCAGTGTTCCTGATGCCTTTCCATTCACTTCTAGCCCATTCCACTGGTCTGGGTGAGTCCTGTTTTGAATTCCATGAAACATCCATGCACTCCTTCAATAAATCCACTTTCTGTCTCTCTCTGAAGCTAACTTGAGCTGGAATCTGTTTATTTTAACTAAAAGCATCTTTCAGAGTTCCTGGTCATGCAGTGGGTTAAGGATCTGGCGTTGTCACTGCAGTGGCTTGGGTCGCTGCTGTGGTGTGGGTTCAACTCCTCGCTGGGGAACTTCCACATGCCATGGACATGGCCAGAAAGAAAAAAATAAAAATAATTTTAAAAAGCATCTTTATCAGGTACCACAAATTACTTACGCCTAAGCCAAGGCAAAAAATTCCAGAGGCTAGATTCCCCAGAGAGGTCATTATTATGGTACATAAAGTCTGCTCAAAATCACGGATGCTCCCATCTATGACAATGCAATGGCCAATGCAATAGCCAAGAGAGGAGCTGACATCTGAGGACACGTGGAGGAACTCAACAAACACCCCACTGTGGGATGTGATGATACACACATGCAAGCTGTAGAAGGGCAGTGCAGACAAACCAGGGAGAAACCGTGCTCCAGTTTTATACCCACACTGGCACATCTGTGTTCCGTATTCACCAAGCCCTTTCCTACCTAGGAAGATGGTTCCTCTGGTCAATAACAACAGAAAAACCTGCTGTTGTCATTTGTGTAATCAAAGGCTGAAAGGTGTGGCTGTATTTTGTTGCTCAAAACAAGGCTTATGAATAAATTTCAGCAGAGGATATAAGAAATCAGGAGGTGCCATTGGAAAAAAAAAAAAAGTAGATGGTAAGATCTGGAAGCACTGGGCTGGATTTGCATCCTGGCCACATTTGGCCAGGGAAGGGCAGAGGAGCTCCCTTTGTCTATGGTATGTGCAGTCTGTGGCTCACATGCATTTATTATAACAGGATTCCTGGGAATCCTGTTATGTCTTATCAGTTATTTCTAGTCCTCATTTAAGAAAATCCCATTTAAGTTCACCCAGTACCAGGGAAGAGACACAAACATCAGAGGAGGGTGTGCTGTGTGCCAGGCAGAGAGCTTGCCTCGGGATCCTCATTAACATACAGTATTTCAAAATGAATGACCAAAATCAGGTAGTCCTTGCTTAAAGCTTTCACTCTAACAGGGTTTCTAACAAAGTATAGGAGGATAAAATTTGAAATCCAAGCTATGTGTGGACCAAGTGTGAACCAATATGTTTATGTGCAATGGCAAGAGAAAAATAGGAGAGGCTTCACAATAAATATACCATTCATGTTCTCCTCTTTAAAAAAAAAAAAGACTACAACTTTGAGAGCGCCCGTTGTGGCTCAGTGGGTTATGAACCCGATTAGTACCCATGAGGATGTGGGTTCAATCCCTGGCCTCGCTCAGTGGCTTAAAGATCCAGTGTTGCTGAGAACTGCAGTTTAGTTCACAGATGTGGCTTGGATCCCGCGTTGCTGTGCCTGTGGCGTAGGCCGGCAGCTGTAGCTCCGATTCGACCCCTAACCTGGGAACTTCCATATGCTACACGTGCAGCCCTGAAAAGCAAAAAAAGAAAACCAAAAAACCAGAACACTGTTTCAAACTCTATGCAGGCCTATAAAGCAGACACCCTCATTTCAAACACTGGGAAACCAAAGCCCGAGACATGATGGTACTTGCACAAGTGTCCTAAGCCAGAGATGGGCTCAAAATCCCATTGTATCTCTTACTGCCCATGTTACCTTAAAAATGGTTAATCTTTCCAAGCCTTATAAACAGCGTCCACACAGCTTTCAATCTGACACCCTTGAGAGTAAAATACACTGTATTTTTGAGGACCACATTTATTAACAAGCAAAGAGCTCAACTTTTCTGTAATCATTTGCTCTCCCATTAAAAAGGAAAATTTTTAAATAGGAGGAATATTTCTAAGCAATTTTAAAGATGATAAATGACAGGTAAAGTTAAAAAGCAAAGGGCAGAAACATTCTCCAGAGGTGATGGAGCAGAAATAAAAAGAGGGACTACTAATTCCTGTGTGCCTTCTGTGTCCCTGACATCTGGATAAGCATTTTAATAAAAACACTAATACCACTAACAGACACTTTTTATATTCCAGGCACTACACTAAGCACTTCACATGTATGAATATGGTCAATCCTCATGATACTCACACGAGGCAGGTAATCATCTCCCAACATCGCAGAGGAAGGAAGAAGGTTATTAGACAGGTAATATAACAAGGTTCATAATTGGCAGAACTAGAATCAAACCCAAAGTCCAAGCTCTTATAACCACTTAGCTACCCACAAAGTACTCCCTCTACTATAAAGTGGGAGAAAGCCTTTATGGGAAAGCCTTCCTACGCAGCTCATTTTCAGGAGAGATGAGTGGGTAGAAAAGGGAAAATAATGCATCAGAAAGCAGGCGTGAAAAATCACCTCAGTTCCAGAGCACTGTAATTTGACTAGTAATAGTTAGAATTGTAGAACCTTATATATATGAATAGAAAGTATCTTAGAAGGTATCTAATCACCACCACGTCTTTGAGATGTGCGGAAATTAAGGAAAGACGCGACCAACGCCACACAGCTAGTCAGCGCGAGACCAGGGGTTAAAACTCAGGACTCTGGAATCTAAAAGATAAAATAAAAAAAAGAAAAACAATAAATAAAAAATAAAAAATAAAACAAACTAGTGAATATAGCAACAACAACAAAAAAGAGGCCCACAGATTTAGAGAACAAATGAGGGGTTACCAGTGCAGAGAAGGAAGAGGGGAAGGGGCAAGATAAGGCTAGAGGACTAAGAGTTACAAACTACTATGCAGAAAGTAAATAAGCTCCAGGGTATACTGTACAGCACAGGGAACACAGCCAGTATTTTATAATAGCTTTAAAGGCAATATAATCTTTAAAAATTGAGAATCACTATGTTGTACACCTGTGACTTGCATAATCAAACTCAGGACTCCGTCTGACCTGGAAGACGGAGCCCATGTGGCGGGGTGCAAAGTTACTCAGCTGCTAAATGCCACCTCTGCAAATGCACTTTTTTCCCCCAAGTGAAGGATTTTCTTTTTTTAATTTTCAAAAATACTGTAACCACAAACAACAACAACTGGGCAGCTCTTATTTATTTTCAAACATGACCCCCACTGATGGTTTCTCTTCTCATTTCAAACACAGAAGTTCTAGGTGAAGAAAGGGAGCTGTTCATGGATCAGCGTGATTTTATCTACTCATCCAAGATCACTTTTGAACCCCACAAACACCATTGGAGCAGTTTTAGAATTAACACATACCCAGTGGTAGCTAATAGCAGCAATGCCTCACATAGCATAGAAAAACATGTAAAAAAAAAATCTTTGGAAAGTTTCACTTGACACCCACCCAGACTTGACACCCTCCCTGCCAGCCCCTACCCCATTCAACCTCAGGAATTCAGAGGTTCAAACAATGCACGTTGGATGAAAGCTCCCACCTCAGTGGCTGCCCTGCTTTTGCTTCCCAGCTGATAGCACAGGTCCTCAGAGGCTAAGCGCTGAGTGCTGGTGGAAGAGGACCTTCTCCATCTGGTCAGTGGTTAAATGAGGAAGATCAGAAGGGAAGTGAGAACTGGACACAGACCAGACTTCTAGCTTCATGGAATGCCCTGATGTGTAGTTCATGGTGGGGTTCAAGTCTGAGTGAACTTCCTCACCCCCATGCCCAAACCCACTACCTGATTTATATGAAGAGAGAGGAGAGAATTAGTTAAAATTAAAAGAAAAAAAAAACCCAACAATACCCCCTCCCCCAAATCAAAAAACCTAAAATTAGGTCTAGACAGGGCAGGGTGGGATCATTCCTCATTCCTGGGGGCAGCTCTGAAAGCAACAGGAAATAACAACTACAAAAAAAGCCTACTTTAGTTTTGCTTTGGTTGCTCTTTGGAACACGGAAATGTGAAAGCTCGGTAAGGAAGCAGCAAGTTTCTTTATTTCTTCTCCCTCATCCCCTTTTGACCTTTCCTGAAAGTTCAGCCAAAGAGGGTCTGCCTCATGAAGAGGACTCCCCAGGATTTTTAGTGGGGTGACCTACCCAGAGTCTAATCCGCCATCATCTCTTGCCTGGGTGTGTGCAAAACCAGCTACGGAATCAGCTACTGTTGAGTCTGCATGGCTAGGTGAGGGGTCTCTTGAAAACACAGACCCTACCCCTTCACTTCCCTGTAGCTGCTCAAGCAACACAGTGGAGAATCTGCTTGTCTCACGGACGACAACCATGAGACCTGACCCCCCACCTTCTCTAATGTAATTTCCAACCCATCTGCATTGCCTTGACATACCAGCCACAGTCACCTTCTTTTCTTCCTCAGAATAAAGGTTTGTTCCTACTTTGAGACTTGGCCTATGCTGCTCCCTCTGCCTGGAATGCCCTTTTCCCAGATCAGGGCATGTCTGGGTGCTTCTGCAATTTTCAGATGTTACATCAGGTGTCACCATCTCCAAGAGGTGTTCCCTGTTCTCAGTGAGTGTGTAGGAGCCTGGACACTGTCTCTCATGTCATGCCGCTTTATGTTCTTTATGGCCAATCTTTCTTTCTTCTTCCCTCCCTCCTTCCCTCCACTTTCTAATTGTGTGTGTGTGTGTGTGTGTGTGTGTGTGTGTGTGTGTGTGTGTGTTTTAATAGCTTTACCTGCAGCATATGGAAGTTCCTGGGCTAGGAGTCAAATTGCAGCTGCAATTACAGGCCTAAGCCACAGCCACAGCAACACCAGATCTGAGCCACACCTGAAAACTATGCTGCAGCTTGCGGCAACACCAGATCCTGAACCCACTAAGCAAGGCCAGGAATTGAACCCAAATCCTCATGGACACCATGCTGCGTTCTTACCTGCTGAGCCACAACAGGAGCTCCAACTGTTTTTTGTTTTTGTTTTTTCCCTTTTTCTGGGCCACCCCTCAGCATATGGAGTGCTCCATGCCAGGGATTAGATCCAAACCACAGCTGTGGCAACATGGACCCTAAATCCATGTGCCAGGCCAGGGCTCGAACCTGTGTCCAGTGCTCCCGAGACACTGCCCATCTGTTGTGCTACAGTGGGCACTCCTAATGTTGCTTTTTTTGTTATTGTTTGTTTATCCATCTCTATCTTCCACCATCAGAATCAGAATGTAATTTCCACAGGAGGGACTTTGGTTGATCTGTTCACCACTACATCCCTGAGGGACTGGAATAGGGCCTGGCCCCTGGTAAGAAGGTGGACAATAAATACCTGCTCAGGGGAGGAACGTTTTAACTGGACAGAACCTAGACACAGTTACTAAGTAAATATATTCACGAATGACTGACATCTGTTAAGCATAATGTAAAGTAAGGATGTTCCAAAAGCACCTCCCACACCTTGGCCCAGACAAACTTACAGGTTAAAACAAAACAAAACAAAAACAAAAACAAGCTTTCTATTAACCTGATACAAACTATTGCCTTTGGAATGGGTTAGCAATGAGATCCTGCTGTGTAGCACTGGGAACTATGTTTAGTTACTTGTGATGGAGCATGATAATGTGAGGGAAAAAATGTATTTTTTTGTCTTCTCTGGGGCCACACTGGCGGCACATGGAGGTTCCCAGGTTAGGGGTCTAATCAGAGCTATAGCCGCTAGCCTATACCACAGCCACAGCAACCCAGGATCCAAGCCGAGTCTTCAACCTACCACAGCTCACGGCAACACCAGATCCTTAACTCACTGAGCAAGGCCGGGGATTGAACCTACAACCTCATGGTTCCTAATCAGATTCGTTAACCACTGAGCCACGACGGGAACTCCCAAAAATGTATACATGTATGTGTAACTGGGTCACCATGCTGTCACAAAAAAATTGTATTGGGGAAATAACAATTTAAAAAACAACAAACAAACAAAAAAACACAAATTTTCCACCCAGAGAACAAGGTGAGCTATTAACTCCTCCTCAGATGAGGTATTCTGGGAATTAGAGAAAGGTAGAAGGGACAGATCTAGGATGTACTTACTTTTGGGAGCTATTGAGTGGATGGAGTTTTAGATTTCGCCCCAATGATGTCAACCCTAGAGGAACAGGGTCCCTTTATATCAACTCTGGGTGCTGAGTGAATATGAGCCATTGACATTCTCGTTCAGAGAACGGCCTGGACTGTCACAGCCGTCTCCAATCCCAGTCAGCTGAGACTGCCTCTCAAGGTCTTTCAAGATGCTGCCTGCCCTCCCAGCTCAATCACTGGGAACCTCTTTTCTCAGAATCAATCAACAATTCTCCTAGGAAACACAGACGACATGTCACATGAGCACTAAGCACCTCACGTGGGCAGTGTCATCTTTCAGGCTGTTAACAAGCCCAGAAGATAAGAAGTTCCACTGTTTAGGTTTAATAAGTGGCAACAGTGAAGGGCAGAGAAGTTCAATAACTTGTCTCAGGCCAAGGGGCTATGACCTGGGATAGAATCTCAGGACCCATTAGTTACATCAAAGTAGGACTCATGTGCATTTCCTGCAGGTTCACTGGGACTGGAGGAGGAAGATGAGAGACATTCTTTCGTGGAAAAAAGAAGGGTGGGTAGCCTAAAAGAAGCAGAAGAAGAAAGTAAAATGGGCCAGGGTGTGGGAAGTGATAAAGAAGGGGAGAATTCGGGAGTTTCTGCTGTGGCTCAGTGGGTTACAAACCCAACTAGTATCCATGAGGATTTGGGTTCAATCCCTGGCCTCACTCAGTGGGTTAAGTTTCTGGCATTGCTGCAGGCTGTGGTATAGGTCACAGATGAAGCTTGGATCCCTCATTGCTGCGGCTGTGGTATAGGCCGGTAGCCGCAGCTGCAATTTGACTTCTGGCCTTGGGAACTTCCAGATGCCACAGATGCATCCCTAAAAAAGCCGAAGGGAAAAAAAAAAAGAAGAAGAAGAAGAAGAAGAAGAAGAAGAAGGGGAGAATTCAGTTAAGCAAAGATGAAACTGAGTCACTGAGTTATCTGCCTTAAGAAAAATGTGAGTACCCATGGGCTGCTGTGTGCCGCCTCTATCCAGAGACCTCTCTTTAATTTACAGGGACATGTGACTTCACTACTAACAGCCCTGTGACATGGATTCCTATCCGGCTTCACTGCATGGGTGAGAAAATCCAGGTTCATGGAAGGTAAATGACCGACCCTGGCCCACAAGGTCACAGAGCTAGGAAGAGGTGGAGTAGGACATAAGCACATGCATCTGATGCCACAGTTCATGGCCTTCACTGCTGTGTTACATGACTTCTGTTACAAGGTATTTTCCACCTACTGGTCTCCTCTATGAAATTACACATAGTTTAAGCATTTGACATATCATCTTGATCACCATGCATAACACTGTTCTGGAAATGCTTGATCTAGATTCACCAAACCACAGCTACCTGGTTCCAGCCACTATCTAAAGCAAGACCAGAGGAGGAGATAGGCTTTTGCAATCACCATTCCTTGGCTATCTCCTGGCCCTACAATGAAGAAATACAGGCAGGGGTTCCCTGGTGGCCTAGCGCTTAAAGATTTGGCATTGTCATTGCTAGGGCTGGGGTTTGATCCCTGGCCCAGGGACTTCCACAGGTGCGGCCAAAACAAACAAACAAACAAAACCACAAAAAATGGTGGTGTTTCCATTGTGGCTCAGCAAGTTAAGAACCTGACTAGAATCCATGAGGATGTGGGTTCAATCCCATCCCTGGCCTCACTCAACGGATTGCTGTGAGCTGTGGTATAGGTTGCAGATGTGGCTTGGATCTGGCACTGATGTGGCTGTGGATTGGACCCCTAGCCTAGGACCATCTGCCACGTTCGTAGCCCTAAAATGAAAAAAACAAAAACAAAACAACAACAACAAAAAAGGGCATGTGGGTAGCTGCTCAAAACGGTGTCTCTGTGTTTGTTAATGATTATCAGTGAGTATTAGGATGGAATTCACTCCTACCTTTTGGGCTGCTGGCTCTGTCCTGCTATGTGAACACTCAGGGTACAGGATGATTATCAGTCAGGTGCCTGCCTGGGCCTGACTCCAGTACCCTGGGCTTAAGATGCAGTCTAGCATACAGTGCAGTTAATTCAATATGGAAAAATCTCTGGATCATATGTACCTTCTTTCACTCAATCAATATTTACCGAGCACTTCCCACATGCAAACACTGTTCTGGGCACTAATACACATCTGCCGATGAGATCCACAGGGCACTGTCTCTGGAGCTTGTCCTACAGTGGAATTTCTCAATGTTGGCAGTATTGACATTTGAGGCCAGATAATTCTTTGTTGTGAGGGCTACCTCCAAGTACTGTAGGATTTTTAGCAGCATCCCTGGCCTCTACCCACTGGATGCCAGCACCCCTTTCCCCCTTGTGACAATCAAGTATGTTTCCAGATCCTGCCAAATGTCTTCCAGAGGACAAAATCATACCTGGTGGAGGACAACTGCTTTAGAGACAAGTAGAATAAAAGAACTATTAACAATTAAACACCAAGTAAAACTCATAGATGGCCAAAGAATATATGACAAGATGCTCAGCATCAGTAATTATCAGAGAATGTAAATCAAAACTACTATGAGGTACCTATCCCCTTACACCATGCAGAATGGCCATTGTCAAAAAAGTCTACAAACAATAAATACTGGAGAGAGTGTAGAGAAAAGGGAACCCTCTTACACTGTTGGTGGTAATGTAAATTGGTGCAACCACTATGGAAAATAGTATGGACGTTCCTCAAAAAAAACTAAAAATAGAATTACTAAAAATTGAATTATCAGTCATTAAAAAAATACAACTCAGCAACCCCACTCCTAGGCTTCTACCTGGAGAAAACCATGGCTCGAAAAGATACATGCACCCAATGTTCACTGCAGCACTATTTACAATAGCCAAGATATGGAAGCAACCTAAATGCCCATTGACAGAGAATGGACAAAGAAGATGTGTTACATATATACAATGGACTATTACTCGGCCATAAAAAAGAACTATATAATGCCTTTTGCAGCAACATGGATGGACCTAGAAATTATCGTAGTAAGTGAAGTTGTTAGTCAGACAATGAGAGACAAATATCATGTAATATCACATGTGGAACCTTAAAAAAGGATACAAGTGAACTCATTTGCAAAACAGAAACACAGACTTTGAAAAACTTATGGTTAAAAAGTGGGTGCTAGGGAGGGGTGGACTAAGGATTTGGGATGGAAATATTCTAAAATTAGGTTGTGGTGATGGTTGTATAAATATAAATATAATAAAATTTCCTGAACTATTAAAAAGAAGCCAACAAGATATTTTCAGATATCTTAAGTAGCTCAACTGGAAATGGAGTTAAGTTCCAAGCATGTTCAAAATTCACATCAAAACTCACCTTCCTGAAGAAATCAGTGGAGAGAATGTATACTGGACCAGCGCTCTTGCCAAGTGGCTCTCAAGAGAGATTGGAGGGATAACCTTGTTTTCTGGATGTTAGCATTCAACTGCTAGCCCCTTTCTGCCCGGTAGAGGTTGGAGAAAAGCAAACAAGAAATGCTGGACAGCGAACAGCCATTTCTATGGCTTTAGCATCAACCTGGTCAGCAATTGTGGTCAACTTTGGCAGACAATCCCTGGGGAGGGTGTTCTCATAAAGGACGACCCCTTATCAGATTATCTCCTGATTTCATAAGGCAGGTGAAAAGAAAAGCCAGGTTTGAAATAGAGAAATGCAGAGAGAAAGAAAGGAAGGGAGGGAGGGGGGAAGAAGGAAGAAAGGAAGGAAGGAAAAGAAAGTGAGAAAGAAAGAATGAAGGAAAGAAAGAAAAAAGAAAAGGAAAGAAAGATTATTAAATCTGGAGCTAAAGGCCATCAGGAGAAACCAACCTGTTGTCAATGAGGTGTACACAAGATTTAGAATCAGGAGGCTTGGGTTTGTGTCCCAGCTTTGCCATGTAACTAAGAGCACTGGCCTAAAAATCAGGGTTGCTCTCTAAACCTCAGTTTCTGACCCTGCGAAATGGGAATGTTAAGAATCGATCTCATTTAAAATGCTTTGTTTGTCTCTTGTATTAACACAGGTTGAACCTAAAATTTACCCCAAAGGCACAGATGAGAATCACATCATGAGTCATACACTCTATTTATTGGTCATAAAATAGGTGTTACAGTCTGTCCTAAATGCCAGACATGCATTATCGGCTTCATGCTAGTGCAATGGGTCCCATAATTAATTAAATGTGGAAATGATCTGTAAACTGTTGAATGCTATGATGTTCACTGCAAGTGGTTGTTTTAAGTGGGTTAAATAATTATCTTTTTCTCCAGAAAAAAGTTCTCCTGAATTATGAAGAGGTCAAGCTGTGATATTAGAATTGAAAAATCAATCCACCAGTTAAATCCTGTAGAGAGCAGGCAACCCAATGGCTGAGGATTAATTCCATTCTGATTTCTCAGTGATAAGCAACAGATTAACTCAAAACCACCACCTGCAGTCGCCGGTGTTCACAAAGCTGGGGAAACTCTTGCAAACTCTCCTTATCTGATCATGACCTGCTCATGTCTTGGGCTAGCTACTTTTGTTCTCACCAAAATGGAAATAAATACATGTTGACTGCTTTGTCCATGCCCTGTGCTTTGACATACATTTCATCCATTGCATTCTCACAACCACTTTATGAAGCAGATATTTTTGGCCCTTGGGGTTGAGAACGATTTGCCCGAGGGTCCCAGGTAATAAGGGGCTGAGCCAAGCTCAAGAAAGAGTCACCAAAGGACAAAGGGGAAAACAGGCGACATACCTTCACGGAAGCTTCTTCACAGAAAGCAGAGCTCTCTACAGAAATACATACTCTGAGTTGTTTTCCAATTAAAAAGTCAGAGGAGGTACTAATGAGAGACTGTCAAACATTTATTTTCAGAAAACCATGAAGGATATTTCTGCTGTTTTTTTTTTTTTTTTCTTCCCAGGATGAAACATCCTTTTTTACTTAAAACCTATCGTTAGGCTGTATTTTTAGACACCATGGTACAACATCAATGAGTCAAAAAAAAAAAAAAAAAAATGGGAGGGCACAGATATTGTAAACAGGAAAAGTCACAAAGTGGAACCAAGAAAAGCTGAGAACACAGCCCGTGGGCTGTGGGGGATTTTCGTTCTTGTCTGAATTTCAGGTTGACCAGAAAAGAAATTCTCCAGTCGCTGGGTAGAAAGTGGAAACTTTGGCTTCAGTGATTATGCAAGTAGCAGACACCCTGTGGTTTGGAAACTTTTGCTTTGCCAACTGTCAAGTTTTCTCTTTTGCCGTGAAAAACAGCCTGTAGGAAGCAGTTCTGCATCTTTCAAAAACTTTAAAGACAAGCGCAGCTCGGGTGAAAGGATTTTAAAAATAAACTGCTGTACTTGTAATTTAAAGATATTTGGGTACTGTTTTTTCAGGAAGGTACATTTGGAAATCTCGGCTCAACATAAGCCATCCACAGAGCATAGAAATCACACCTATTGCCCTAAAAATGAACCAAAATTAATCAGAAAACCTAATTTTCTTCCTTTTTTTTTTTTTTTCTTTTCATGGTTGCACCTGTGGTCCATGGAAGTTCCTGGGCTAGGGATCTATTTGGAGCTACAGCTGCAGACCTATGCCACAGCCACAGCAAGACCAGATCCGAGCCACATCAGTGACCTATGTCACAGCTTGTGGCAATGAGGAATCCTTAACCCACTGAGTGAGGCCAGGGATCGCACCTGCATCCTCACAGACACCATGTTGAGTTCTTAATCCACTGAGCCACAATGGAAACACCTACACTAATTTTAGAGAGCACATCTATTGTCAGTGTTTTCATGTTTCAATTTTTCATCATGTTTCAATTTTTTATCAGCTCTGTTAGAATGTCTCTGATATATGCTTTTCAAAATCTCTGTTCTTTGGGGTCCATGCATAAGGAGAGGCTGAAATAAATCCTTAGGAAGTTCATAATTAATACAAATGGATTATATTCGGTTCGGAGTCCTAGCTTGGTTGGATGTCATATTCGGGTAGGGCTTTAGAAAAGCATTACCAGATTGTGAAAACAGGAAAGTCAAACTCATTTGGGACAATACACAACATTTCTTTCTTTCTTTTTTTTTTTTTTTTTTGTCTTTTTGCTATTTCTTTGGGCCGCTCCCACAGCACATGGAGGTTCCCAGGCTAGGGGTCGAATTGGAGCTGTAGCCGCCAGCCTACGCCAGAGCCACAGCAACGCGGGATCCGAGCCGAGTCTGCAACCTACACCACAGCTCACGGCAACGCCAGATCATTAACCCACTGAGCAAGGGCAGGGACCGAACCCGAAACCTCATGGTTCCTAGTCGGATTCGTTAACCACTATGCCACGACGGGAATTCCAATACACAACATTTCTTAAGGCCTACGAGTCATTTTACCGTCACAGAACAAACATTCCCTCTCCACCTAGATGTTTCCAATACTTAGTGATGAAAATTTTATGTCACCCAACATGGGCTGTGTTTTCAAAGAGGATTCAGTCTTTTTTTGAGGCTAACCTGGGATTCAAGGATTAAGAGAGAGCAAACAAAAACAGGAAGGCCACAGGTCAGGCAGATGAGAGAAATTTGCAAAAGGAGCCCCAAAAGATTTCTAGGTGAGCACCAGGAAACAGAATGAGGGGGAACGGACCCTTTGAGGGAGAGAATGGTGATGTGGAGCCATCTCATAACAGTTCACAAGAATCCACTGTCCTGTTTTCAAGCTGTTTTTAAGCACAACCAATACCAAATATTAAAATATATACTTAATACATTACATTAAAAACAAAGGTAATATATGCTCAAAATTCATCACTCTCCAGTTATTTTACTCCCTTTTACTATTCTCTTTGCTCTTGAGGTTATTAATGTCTTGTGAATTGGTGAGAGCAAAGGCTATTTAATGGTGCCTAATGTTCATCTTTTCCCAACTTAGTATTATGTTGGTACCAAGGAGTCAGTCAAAGTGAGAGTATTTACACCACAAGCATTGGCAAATGCTCCTGATCAGTGCCCTCTGCCCCAGAGAGCTGGCTGTTGAACACTTAACAGCACATCACTGGAGAAGTTCAATGGGAGAGGGAGGTCTGGGGACAGGGCGCTACTCAGAGTTCTAGGTCAGAATGTTGAGGTCATTGAGAGACCATGGGACACAGATGAAAGAAGAGAGGCTTTGAATTCAGACAGAACTCTGTTCTAAGCTCAGCTGACTTAAGGAAAGTTTCCTAGGATTTATTTATTATATCTCTAAAATGGGAATAATAAATCCCTACAAACAGAGCACAGAGTTTGGCAAACAGAGGCCAACATAAAAGGTGCCTATTGTACTTTATTGTTAAACTTAAGAAAAATCCCCAGTGGGCAAGCTCGCCGCTGAGGTTCTCAACTTTCACATCAAATGCTCGGTGTCATCTGCTTTTCCTGTTCTTTTGCCACTGGAATGTAAGTTTCATTTATTGCTGCTTTCTTAGCTCCTAAGACTGTGCCGAGTCCATCATGGGGCTAAATAAATATGTGTGGAATGAATGAATTCCCTTTCATTTCCAGCTCCTGATCCACTTCTGAGTTTTCTGCCCATTTCTACTGTTAAGGTCTCAATTGGCAACAGAACGATTCTTCTGCCTCTGAATTGCCAGATTCCAACCAGCTGTGTTGCCGCTGGCCTTCTGGAATCTATCAAACCGTTGGAATTTTTCTTCTGCTAAAGGAGGCCACTGTGACCTTAAAGCCTCTGTGGAAGACTTTTCCAGCTTCTCCATCACAAGCAGAACTGAGCATGTGTCATTATGCTCTGTCGGCAAGTTTCTCGCCACTTCTATTCCTGCTCTGAAATAATCTCAGTTCCGTTCTGCCTCCCTCAGAAAGGAAGAGTCTTGTGAGAGGAAATCTCACCCAATGCTTGGGACTGTAACCAGGGAACCAAATATTTGCCCCTGTGGCCCTACGTTGTTTCTCAGACCTGTTCTTCTGGAGCAGAGTTTCTGAAGGGAAGGAGGTGTGGTCATTTAAAAAAGGATGAGTGCCTCTGGTCAGCGCATCCTGGAGGGTGAATGATGCAAACTCATTGGGAAGTCATCAATCTGCAGGATTTCTAATGCTTTTGGATCACACTTACTTTAGTCAGGGAGCTAAGTCAGGGTGGAGCTGCCATCTCAGCTACTTGGAGCAGGGTTACGGTTGGGAGCAGTCCCTCAGAAGTCAGATGGGCATGCCGCCTCATTCTGGCTCAGCCTTGAACTAGCTGGAGGCTTTCGGCCGGCCACTTACCTTCTCTAAGCAGCTGCTGTAAATTGGGGATAATGGTGCTTGCTGCATTATAAGCATTCCAAAAAAAGCAGCTCTTTAATTAGCTTTTAAAGAGCATAGGTTCTGTTCTGAATCATACTTGGGGTTTAAACCCAAGCTCCTCTTTCTGTGGCCTTATGCAGGTACTTCATTTCTCTTGAGCCTTGGATTCCTCAGCTGAAATCAGGTGATAATAGCTGATAATATCATCCCTACCCAGGGCTGGGTGCGTGCGGGGAGGGGCGGTGCGGGGAAGGGGTGCGGGGAGGGGGGGAACTGTCACATGAGATAATAAACAAAATGCTTAGCAGGTGCACACTTTACAAATGGTAATAATGTTTACTATTATTGTGCTTTTCACTAATAAAAACCAGGCAATTGCTACAGACTCATTCAGGGTGGGTGTTCTCCAAGGCCATGTTCAGGTGCTGAATGGGTGGCGAACCCTAGGGAAGGGAAAAAAGCAAGTAGCTCAGGCCATGTATAAACTTGGTCTGAATGTTGCAGTAATAATATACCTTGGCTGTCTGACGTCCTTTAAACTTTCAAAGTGCCTTTGCCTCTATTTCTCCTTTTAAATTTTACAAGTGTTTTGTTTGCCTGTTTTATGACTGCACCTTGGGCATATGGAAGTTCCCAGGACAGAGACTGAATCTGAACCTCAGCATCTGTGGCAATGCCAGATCCTTTAACCCACTAAGCCAGGCTGGGGATCGAACCTGCACCTCCACAGTGACCTGAGCCTTTGCAGTTGGATTCCTAACCCACTGTGCCACTTCAGGAATTCCTACAACAAGTTTTGATGTGACAGAAGTATCATATCCCTATTTTTTTCTTTGTTAATTCATATCCTTTTTATTCTTTTTAAAACTGAAGTGTATCGGTAATTTACAATATTATGTTAGTTTCCAGTGTGCAGCAGAGTGATTCAGTATTTTTGCAGAGTATACTTCATTTGTCATGTCCCTGCTTTACAGATGAGACCATGAAGGCTCAATGAAGGGATGTGATTTCTCTGTGATCACACAGCTAGACATAGAGATAGACATAGCGTTCCTTCTTTCTACTGCCCCAAACCACCTCCTTGCCCTTATAGCATTATCCACCAAAAAAGTAAAGGTTTTAAAAATAAACCCTAAAGTATAAGCGGGCTCCTGAATGCAATGCCTCCTCTTGTGTACACTGGGAAGGCTTCAATTAGAACTGTAACTAGAGGAGTTCCCATTGTGGCTCAGTGGGTTAAGGATCTGGTATTGCTGCGAGCTGCAGTGTAGCTCTCAGATACGGTTTGGATCCGGTGTTGCTGTGGCCGTGGCCTCAGCTGCAGCTTCAATTTGCCCCCTAACCTGGAAACTTCCATACGCCTCAGGTGCAGCCTTAAAAAAAAAAAAAAAGAATTGTAAAGAGGATGTGCTTTCTGAATCCACAGGTGCTTTGCTAAATCTGCGATGCTCCCTCAGCAGAGTCCTGGCTGCTTTGAGGGCTCACCCTGTTAGTCCCTGAAGCAACTGAAGTCAGTGACGAGAAAAGCACATTTTTTTTTTTTTTTTTAATGGCCACACCCTCAGCATATGGAAGTTCTCAGCCCAGGGACAGATTCCGAGCAGCAGCAGCAGCGCCTGATCCCTCAACCCACTGCACCTGGCCAGGGATTGAACCGAAGCCTCCACAGTGACCTGTCACAGTTGGACTGTCAACCCACTGCCCCACAGCGGGAACTGCAAGAAAAGCACTTTTAAAGAGTTGGAGAACTTTACAATAAGCCTGCAGAGAAAAGTCTGAGATGAATAGGATGAGAAGTTGGACTTGGGAAGACCTGGAGAAAGAACCTTCCAGACAGAGGCCTAATGAGTACAAAGGTCTTGTGGCAGGAATATGCTTCATTTGTTTAAGTTTTGTTGTTCAGGTTTTTTTTTCATTGTTATACTCTTAAGGAGCTTCTTTAGACATATATTTTCCCCTTATGCTCTCCTCCTTCATGAAATTTTAATGCCACAGATATACTGCATATCTGCTGAGTAGAGTGGAGTTTTTGAGGGCCATAAGTTATTATAATATGTAAGGTTTTAATTTTTGCCTCCACCCCCCCCCTGCCAAGAACCCATTTTCATGCTCCTTAAAGTCATCCAACAAGGCATAGGAAGTTTAGGGAAAAAAAGGCAACAAATGTGGCTGGAGCTTGGTACCAGACAAGGTCAGAGAGTTAATGAGGGGCTCATCATTGGTTTTCAAGATTGGGTCCTGCACTGGCAGTGTCAGTATTAACTGGAGCGCACTAGAAATGGAGTGGCACCCAACCATCTGTGTTTTAGCCACCCCTCCTGGTCACTCTGTGCAAGCTGAAGTTTGAAAACCACTGGGCTATCTCACTGATTGCACTATGGGTCACAGGAAGGGGTAGGGGTTTTATTCCAAATGCAGTGGGAGGCCACTGGAAACTTGTACACATGGGGGAAATAAGATCTGAGGACATTTTTAAAAGGTATCTCTGGTTATTACAAAGAGATGAGACTGGGGGTGGGGTGGCAAAAATCAAAGAAAGAAGCGAAGACAGAAAAGACTGATGCCCTGGTCCTCATCTATTAAACGGAGATACCAATATGACCAAGGAGATAGTTTCCATTGTGGCTCAGTGGGTTAATTAAGAACCTGACATAGTGCCCGTGAGGATAAGAGTTCAATCCCTGGCCTCACTCAGTGGCTAAAGGATCCAGTGTTGCTATGGCTGTGGTGTAGGCCAGCAGCTGCAGCTCTGATTCGACCCCTTGCCCAGGAACTTCCATATGCCACAGGTGTGGCCATAAAAAGAAAAGAAAAATATGACCAAGTGTATCAGCTCGTTGTAGGGACTGAGTGAATACACATAAAGCACAGTGCTTGGCATATAGTAACTATTACTTATTTATAATAAATATTTAAACTATTCTGTTTTATTTCCAATTCTCTCTTCCAAACTCCTACGGTTAACATTGAAATAAAGATTCTCCCACCCCTTTTTGACTCCACTATTTTTGCTAGTGATACCAATTCAGTGGGTGGGGTCGGGGGTGGCTTGGTAACCTATCTTGGTGGGCTGGTAAGTCTGTAACTTGCTGCAAGGCTGCTTCGGGTCATGGTGAAGGTCCATGGTGTTCTAGTCAATGTCCTTTCTTTTTCAGTTTTCCTATGAGATTTAACATTGGCCTGGCAAATAAAACTTCATGTGAAATCTGAGGTTTAGAATCAGTTCTATAATTAACTTTGGAGAGTTTTTACATCTGTAAAACAGGAAGTGAGATACGCAGGGTTAAGCATGGACTTTGTCATCAGGTAACCTTGGATTAAGACCTAACTCCAGCAAGTAACTGGTGGGATCCTGGGCAAGTCATTTAACCCCTGTAAATCAGTTCTATGAAAAATACGGATATAATACTATCTACCTCATGGAATTGAGGCTGAAACACGAGAAGGAGTAGAAAGCATCCAACACTGTGCCTGCCATTCTGTGTTAGCCTCCATAATGATGACTATTGAACCTGCCACAGAGGCTAAGTAGCTGCACAGACCACTATAAAAAATGTAGTTCTTCAGGCCCTGGAAAACATTTGGGTTTGGAGAAGACACCAATGAGAAAGGTTGATAACAGAGATAAAACATCTTCAAGCAGTATGCTTTTTTTTTTTTTTTTTTTTTTTTAAAGGGTTGCACCCACGGCACATGGAAACTCCCAGGCTCAGGCTCGGGGTTGAACCAGAGCTGCAGCTGCTGGCCTATGCCACAGCACATGGGATCTGAGCCACGTATGTGACCTACACCACAGCTCATGGCAACACTGGATCCTTAACCCGCTGCGCAGGGCCAGGGATGAAACCTGCAACTCCATGGATATTAGTTGGGTTCATTACTGCTGAGCCACAGAGGGAACTCCCAGGATGCTCTGTATATATACAAAGGTAAATGGATCTGAAATAATCTAGCCAGGTCAGGAGAACTCCCCTCTACGGTTTGACCTCACAGGAATGGGAGGTTCCAGAGAGGGTTTTCTTGACCAAGGAGTTTAGCTTGGGAGCAGACCTAATTCCATTAGAAGAAAGCACCCATTGCCCATGCAGCCCACCTAGCCCTGCACTACCTGTTCCCTGCCCACCCCTCCCCTGGTCTTGTACTTCTTCCCCTCATTCTCTAGTCACACTGGCCCCCTTCCAGTTCTTCCTCTGTCTGAGCTTCTTTCCACCTCAAAGCATGAGGGGATTTGGAAAGTGCCTGGCTAAACCAGCTGATCCTTAAAAACACAGATTAAAGGTGAGTTCCTCCAGACTCATAGACATGGAGGACAGACTTGTGGTTGCCAAGAGGGAGGAAGGGGGGAGGGCGATGGACTTGGAGTTTGGGGTTAGTAAAGGCAAACTATTACATTTAGAATGGATGGCCAAGGGGGTCCTGCTGTATAGAATAGGGAACTGTGTTCAATTTCTTGGTATAGAGCATGATAGGGGATGATATGAGAAAAAGAATCTGTATAGGGGAGTTCCCATCACAGTGCAGTGGTTAACGAATCTGACTAGGAACCATGAGGTTTTGGGTTCGATCCCTGGCCTTGCTCAGTGGGTTAAGGATCCAGCGTTGCCGTGAGCTGTGGTGTAGGTCGCAGACGTGGCTCGGATTCCGAGTTGCTGTGGCTCTGGCGTAGGCCGGCAGCTACAGCTCCGATTAGACCCCTAGCCTGGGAATCTCCACATGCCTCGAGAAGCGGCCCTAGAAAAGGCAAAAAGACAAAAAAAAAAAAAAAAAAAAAAAAGAATCAGTATATATGTATGACTGGGTCACTTTGTTGTACAGTAAAAATTGGCACAACATTGTAACTCAACTATACTTTAATAAAAAGAAAAAAGTGACTTTCTCATAAAAGCCATTGTGTAGTGGTTATGAGTGAAGACTCTGATGTCGGATCACCCAGGGTTCAAATCCTGATTTAGACAGCTGGCATCACATGGGCAAATAAACTCATGTTGCTGTGACTCTGTTCCCTGATCTGCGTAATGGAAAGAGCACTGGTGCCTTGCTATGAGGTTTGAATAAGCTGATACACAAAGTGTCTGGAAGAGCTGTGGGCTATGGACCCTGACTCTATGTGTTATGTGTTATTTGTTCTTTTAGCTCCCTATACCTCTCTTTTTCAGCACTTTTCACATTGTAATAAAATAGTGATGTACTTTGTTATATACTATCTGCCTCCAAGGACCACATCTGCCTTCTTAACCACTGGGCCCTGAGCAAGCATCTTACAAAAGCAGCTGCTCAATAAGTAACTGCTGGATGAATAAAACAGAGCTGCTTATTCATTTTTTAAAAACTGAAAGCACAAGGGAGTCTTCTTTTTCCATATACAATATTTAAGAGCTGACCCTAGTTGATGAGTAGTTTCTTTTAAAAACAAGGGAAAAAGGATAATGCAATGTAAGATCTGTGGCCGGATGGACCCCAGTACTTGTTCCAAGAATGAGGGGTGCTTGCCTCGGAGGTGAGCACTGGGGGAAGTGCATGGTTACTACGAACAAGCTCCTAGTGTTCCCACTACAACACAGTGGTTACTGTGAAATCTCTGCAGATTTTCAGATGAATCCCTCAAGCCAGGTGACGGTTCTAATGGTGAACAGAGCAATTACTTTCAGGTCCCACTAGAGTGACCTTACTCTCAACTCAACACAAGGCCAAGTACCAAGAGGGAGGTGGCGTCCTATAGGCCCTGGTTGTCAGTAAAGATACAACTCCTCTCTGAGGAGCAGTATAAACAGCTGCAGAGGAAGAAGGGGCAGGACTAGCTCTTAGGTTCTCAATACCTTCTATGGAGCCCATGTCAGGTCCAGGACCCCACACTTCTAGGGGGCTCAAATAAGATTAAGTGCTAAAGAGGTCCAGGACCCCACACTTCTAGGGGGCTCAAATAAGATTAAGTGCTAAAGAGTTCCAGAAAAACTCATTTCTTTGGAGTCACACACACTTAGTTTTTCACCATTTTTCTGAAAGATACTCACATTTATTCCATTTCTTCAGCCAGGATCCAGGATCTCTTATCTGCCTATTAGTGGGAGTAGAAGGGTGTGCAAATAGACTCTCACTAAAGTACAGAAAAAATGTGTTTGTGAGAATCTTTCCAGGAAGATGTACTATAGCTTTCCTTAGATTTGTATATTGGGCCCATGTCTTTAAAATGGTTTAGAACTAAATCCTTAAAAAGATGAACACTTGACCTCCAACCCAAGACCAAAGTCTGCAATGGGCAGCCTGCAACAGATTACTTATTTGTGAACCTGTGCCCTATGAAATCCAGACAAACGTCTGCAGGGTCAAGTGATCTCATGTGTCCAAAAAGACAGAAGGCTGATGGATATCCTGACCATGATAAGATGTAAGCTAATGAATAACTGGGTCATACTGATGCTCTCATGAACATGAAGGGCCCTGAAAAAAATGACTCATCCATTACCTTGTACACTTAATCTTCTGTTGGTATTTACATATTTTCATGACACCATTGCCTTTACTTGCTGTACTGGGATAGATGTATGATAACATTATTTAGTAATATTGACTGCCATTTACCAGGTATATCTTCAGAACCAGAGGCTAGCTCTAATCCCCTCAACAACCTAATAAGTTCAGTTTAATTGTGACTATCCTAAGGCTCAAGGGGCCACTCATTTTTTAAGAGGACGAGCAGGATTTATGTGCTAAGATATGTTTAATTTCTCCTCCATTATTATTATTTTTTTTTTGGCTAGACCCTCAGCAGCATGTGGAAATTCCCAGGCCAGGGATCCAATTTTGCACCACAGCAGTGACCTAAGCCACAGCAGTGACAATGCTCGATCCTTAACCCACTGAGCCACCAGGGAACTCCTATTTCATTCGCATAGAGCCTACAAAAAAGAGAATCTTTACCAGTGAACTAAATGCTTTAGGATGTCACTGTTTGCTATTGTTGACAGTATTCCATTTCTACCTAAATATATCCACCAGTTTAATTATTTAGCCTCAAAATTGTATTAATGAAACTCTGCTACTCACAGTCATCCCATGTCAATAGCTTTTCCACTCTCCAAGAGTTAGAGGCAAATGAACTAAAAGTCAAGGTTAGAAGAGCTACTGGGAATCACTGGAGAGTTCCCATGTGCCCCACCCCACCCCAACACACACACACACACACTGGTAGGGGCTTTACAGAGCAGCTGCATCTCATTCACCTTTGTAAGCCCAAGGCTGGCACACTGCTGGTGCAGGACACACCCGGAATTATGGATTGACTTCTAAGGAATTTGGAATCCAAGGAACAGACTCTAATTTCCAGACAGGAGATGTATCCATTACCCACAAGGTCCAGATTTCTTCCTGGGTAGCATCTCTTGATCTGACTCCAGTCGGCAGTGTGGGGGATTTCTCCATTTCCAACTTTGCTCCTACTCATGGACTTGACTCTGGCTCTACTGGCATGTGAGTCACTGGAATCCATGCTCTGGATTTTTTATGGGAAAAGAAAAATAACAGTGGAAAGGAAGAAAGAAGGGAGAGAAGGAAAGACGGAGGAAGAGAGGAATGAAGAGAGGGAGAGGGAGGGTCATAGAGAAGGAGATGCAGTTGTAATTGATCTGTAAAGAATCTGTAGTTACTTCACAAAATTAGAGCCTTTTTTTGAAGCTGAAAAGAAGCCTCAACAATAGACTCACTTCTTCACCAACAGCTGTGGGTTTGGAGGCATGGCTAGGAAAAACCAGCTCCGCAAGGCCAGAGAGTTTATCAGTCAGTGGCAGACTTAGTCCTGGAAACCAGTTTTCTCTCACACTGCTCTTCAGATAAAGATTTTTCTATTGTGGAAGGTCAGCTTCTGCATTAATCCCATTCCTGATTGGAAAACCTGAATACAAATATCTCTCAGAGAAACACTGGTACAGAGTAAAAGCTTGAAAGAAAAAAAACCAAGTACAAACTCTGCTGACTTGTGCATTCTAACCTGGGAGGACAGAAGAAAAGAAAACCAAAAGGGGAAATAAGTCAAGACAAGAGGACAGACGTGAACATGTACTTTACAGCCCCATCTGCAAAGGTTTAGTTTAAGGGAGGGGGAAAAAACCATCTAAAATAAAAAGTATGTGTCCAATACTTTTTCTTTACATTGACTGCTTTTAATGGAATGATAAACTGTTTACCTCATCTAGCCAGATTATACTAACATATGTTAATGCATATTTTACCTGTACTCAGCTTAATCTTTCCAGTTTAGAAAAACTCTTTCATTTAAAAATGTTCATAGTTTTCCAACATTAAGCAAGAAAAATTGTTAACTGGAGTTTCATGGAACCCAGACCAGGGCCTAAGAAAAGTCTCATACTTGAAGGATAATCTTGAAATAGGCCTTTGCCAAGAGCTAACTAATATATTCAGGATCCGACAATATTTTCAAAGCAAAGAGAAAGTGTTTCAGCACATTTTCCCCTAGTACTACAGCTTGTTATGACTAGTGACAGGACTGCTGGCTCTTTTTCTCGGGGTCTTTCATGTCCCTGCCCACTGGTTTCTGCCAGCAGTTGGAAACAGCACAGGATAAGCAGAAGTTCATTTGGGACGCAGCTCTATAGAAGCTTCTCATGCACTCTATAGAAAAGAGTGCATGAGAAGAAACTCATGCTGCATGAAATGCAGAGATGCTGGCCATGAGACAATACAATCAGCTGGTCCTAGAAACAGCACAGTGGTGACAGAGTACAGAATCAGGATGCAGGAGAGAGGGCGCCTAAGCTGTGCCCTGCCTCTAATGAGATAGGAGATTTTAGGAAAATTCCTCTAGTACCCTGGATTTTAATCTCCTCAGTCACAGCATGAGGGGACTGGAAAAAGTGATTTACAAGATTCCTTTCAGCTCCAATATTCCATGGCATAAATACATTTAACAACTCTACTCAACCAATGGTATTTGTCCAGCACTCATGCCCCACTCTTCCAACATAGTTACTGAGCACTCTCTCCACGGGGGGTGGGGGTAGGGGCAGTATACTTGACTGCAGGAACCTCCATTCCAGCAGTCACAATTTCCTGGATTCTGCAAATGAAGGACCACATAAATTGTGCATTGGAACACAGGGAATATGTTCCAGAGTGGAATTTGGGATGTCTGGGAATATTTTAGACCTTTGCTGAGAGATGTAGTTTCAGATTCCTGAAAGGGCTGCATTATAAGATGGTACCATTTCCTTGGAGATGCTATGGCTTTATCTGAAGAAGAGGATCATCTAATGTGAAGCTCTGGGTCACTGTAATACCCACTGAGAATTCACGTCGTGGATACATATCTTGGATACAATTATATCCCTTTTTCCTCTTTCAGCTCATTAGATACCTTTAGATGGGACTAATTTATTAGAGACAAATGACTTAATTCTAAGGCCACACTATTGTGTTAGCATATGATAAGAGGGTACTATCCCAGCCCCTACTGTGATAAATTTATTTCCTTGACGTTTCTTTTCTCTACCCAATCCTACCCACTTCCTCCACAGACTTCCTTCTATACCCTAGAGCTTTGCAGCCTCCTGGATGAGACAATTTCCTTTGTTTTCTCAAGTCTACCCAGATTTTCCTCCCCTCCTCCACTCCAATATCTACCCATGGAGGCGGGGGGGGGGGAATGAACACACAGAATTGGATTTGATGAGTTTACCATAACCACATTATAAGGGAGGAAAGAAAAAAAAAAAAAGCTTCCCTTTAATTAGGATGTAGGACTTCCTCTGACAAATCATAAAAGTTTTATTAATTAACTTTGACAGCCATCCCCCCCCCCAACTCAACATCATTTCCGAGGTCTCTACCTTGAGCTGTTGAATTCTGATCACATAAAATCTTCACTGTAAACTAGACTGGGGGACGGAATTCAATTTTCCTGCTTCTGTCTCAAGGCAAGACAAGGATGAACATTAAAAGGTCTTTTTAGAAAAAAAAGCTACCAAAGAGTTCGAGTCCCCCACAGGATTTTTGCTGCCAAACGCTCACAGAGAGAAGGCTCCAAACACACTTCATTGAGGAGATGATTAACAACTGCAAATCTCAAGGCATTTTCGTGCTGTTTACTGACACCGTTCCTGCCCTTTCCCTGTCCTTTCCTCATCCGTAAAAGAGCTCAAGTCTTTATAATTAAAAATACAATGAAATAAAAAGAAAGAAATGAAAGAGAATGGTAGTGGGTGGAATTGGGGAGGGGGACAGTGAGGTGGAACTATACACTTCAACAATAATTACCAAAGTCTAAAGTAAAAAAACAAGAAATTAGCCTTTTAAGACCTTTATGGGAGCAGAGATAACATTTAAAACAATGACAGGAAAAGCCTCCAAAAGATGAGCGTTAAGGACGATCTTCACTTGGGTATCAAACTGGAGCAGATCCAACTCTTTTAGGGGAAGGAATAACTCTTTGCAAAGAGCGAAGGCAAACATTTCTTTGAGTTTCCTTTTCTGAAGTTGGGTTCTGGAATATTAGTGCTTAAGATTGTCCACCCCACTATAATATTAAAATCTGCCCGTGATTCTCTAAGAAATGCCAGGAAGAGCCCAAGGAGCATTTTTACACTGTCTGTAGTCAAAAGAGAATAAGAGAAATTGTTCTTACCTCTGAACCATGATCTCGGCTCATTTAAAGGGACTGGAGAGAACAGACAGGACAAAGAACACATGTATTAAGCGCTTGTGGTGTGTGTGTGTGTGTGTGTGTTCTCCAAATACAAGCCGGTGGAAGTAGGGACCTAAAAACCCCGACGCCTTCCGCTACCATATAATCGCAAGGAAATGACCTTACCGTTTGTTGCTTTGATTAGAAACAAAAGCCTTTCAACATGAGTCAGGAGAGCAATGGGAAAAAAAAATTACAACCACCAAAAACTTCTGCTATTTTTTTTGGCCACCAAAAGCCTCTCTTCCTAACGTGTTTAAAACACATGATGAAATGTTGTTTACTTCATTAATAATGCATGGTCTGAGTTGGATAATAATTCAGAGATGGGCCATGCCATCTAAGAATCCGAACTTTGATTTCAGCTCTTCAATCTGTCCGCATTCTGAACAGGGCAGGGAACTTAATGAATGCAAACAGAAATAAGATTTAACTCAACTGTGCCACTCACAGCCATTTAATGCCAATAGCTTTTACACTCAAAAGGAAACTCAGAATTCCAGTGGATAACCTTCGTAAGATCAGTCACCATCAGTGATGCTAGCCAGACACAGAAAATCTTGGCAGGATCACTATGGTCCCAAAAAGGATTTACTTTGTTTGCATTTAACAGAATCATTACTATTGAAATTACTGACTGGGTGGGGAATAATCAAAATCCATTATATTTCAAGGTGAAGCAGAGAGAAAAATATACAGAATCCAGGAAAAATAATAAATCCACTTGCTATTTTTAGAATGGTTAAATAAGCACTTGTGACGTGGTACCATGCTTCTCCCATCTGAAAAAAGAACCTTCTGGAATTGTACGTAAGTGTGTGGTATGGCTAAGAACATGAGTTCTCGAGTCAGACAAACTTGGTGTTTTGTCACTATATGTTCTTGGGAAAGTTACCTGACCGCTTGGAGAATCTGTTTGCCCCTCAGTAATATGGGGATAAAAATCTCAATTTCACTAGGGGTATTGGAGGAATTAAATGAGATAATATATACAAAGCACAAAAATTTTGGCAGGCAAAATTTATGTACATAGATAAAAGGTGAGGTACCCTCTCCTCCAAAAAAACTCTTCTCCCCCAGAAATAAGAGTGTAGCCTTGACTTCAAGTCCTTTTAAAGACTCCAATTACTTCGAACTATAATGTACTATTTGGGGAAGACACCATAGCTTGAAACGACGTCATTCAGTGCCACGTTTGGATGCTTCTACAGGTCACACGGTGAAATCAGTAGAGAAGGTGGTAAAGAATTTAACAGAGTCAGTAATTATTGCGGGCATGTGAACTCTCAATTGGAGAGGTTGAATGTTAGAAGAAATACGTTACTTAAACACTACTTGAAAAGGCCATGCATTCTGAACCTAGAAACTATCATACTAAATTAAGTTAGTGAAAGACAAACATCATATGATATCACTTACATGTGGAGTCTAAAAAAGGATTCAAATGAACTTATTTGCTAAACAGAAACACACTTACAGACTTTGAAAAACTTATGGCTACCAAAGGGGACAGGTGTGGGGGCGGGGGGATGGACTGGGGGTTTGGGATTGGCATATGCACACTGAGGAACACGGAACGATTGGCCAACAAGGATCTGCTGTGTAGCACAGAGGACTCCACCCACTGTTCTGTGATAATCTCTGTGAGAAAAGAATCTGAAAGAGAATGGGTGTGTGTGTGTGTATGTATGACTGAATCACTTTGTTGTATAGGAGAAATCATCACAACCTTGTAAATCAACCATACTTTAATAAAACTTTTAAAAACCCACAAATTAATAGAAAAAAAAAAAAGGCCATGCAGTAGGTGCTTATACTGGAAGACAATGCATATACACCTATAAAATGAAGGAAAAAGGGGGAAAATATCATGCAATAATATTCGCAGTGAAGTATCACATACAGAGACTGAAAAAGTGCTGTGGCTCAAACAACAGAGTCAGAAGCAAAGATACTATGCTTGGGTTAGCTAGGAGGGTGACTCAATGAGAGACTTCTGTGTCAAGGACAACACACAGGTGCACGCGAAGAGGCTGCAAAAATTACTTCATAAAGAGGGAAAGTGCAAGACAGAAACCACCCAAATTACTGATCTATAGGACAAATGATCTTAAGTATTAGAAGTAAATATTTGACTATTTCATCTACATTCTTAAGCTTTTAAATATTCACGTTGTCCTAAAACATTTGTTTTGAATCTTATTAGTGAGAAGATGGGGAAGTGGCTTTGTATTTGGGGGAACCCCTATTTGGCTATATATAACATCAAAAACTCAATAAACAGTGACTTTTCTCATCAGGTTAGACAGTCTACTGAGAGGACTAGTGTGACATTTCCAATTGTAAGGTAAGAAATATTCATGACAGAAGAATAATTCAAATTTTGATTAATAGTTTTAGAATCGAGGCAGCAGAACAGGCTAAAATCTGGAAGCGAGGCCAACCTGAAGTGTCAGCTAAGGTGATAGACCAAATACAGGATTGGGGCAAGGTCAGGTACTGGCTTTGGGAGCGCACAGGAGGATTAAAACTAGGAGGTGATTAGAATGAGTGTGTGCTGTTTTTGCCTATCCAAAGTCTGCTTCACATTTCCTAATCACAGATCTATGCTCTTCTATGAAGGCACCATCCAAATGAATAAAGTGATCTAACCTCATGACTCCATATCAAAGCATAAAGATGTGAATCAGAGGGTTTCTTGGTGGTTTAGGTTAAGGATCTGACATTGTCACTGCTCTGGCTAAGGCATGATCCCTGGCCCAGGAACTTCTTCCTGCCTTGGGTGCGGCCAAAAAAAAAAAAGAAAAAGATGTGATTTAGGAACAACCAATAAAAATACTTTACCCTCATATTCTCTAGTTATAGGGATCAGGGAAGAAGTGTGTTTGTTTTTTGTTTGTTCTAGAATTGTGAAGCTGGGATGAGGGCCGGGGCTTTCAGAGTACTTCGGGCCGGACAGAAGAGGTAGAGAGAAGCAGGCTCCAATGACTATCTGCATCACTGTAATTTCTACTTCTCCTGAGATAGTTTAAATTTAAAAAATTCATTTGCAAACAAAAAGGTCCTATCTAATACATCAGTTCATGGGAGACAGTATAAGTGGAATCAGATACCCTTCGTCAGCTGACCAGCAATGCTCAGTGGAGTTCCCATCGTGGTGCAGCAGAACTAATCTGACTCGTAACATGAGGACACAGGTTCCAATCCCTGGCCTCCCTCAGTGGGTTAAGGATCCGGCGTTACCGTGACCTGTGGTGTAAGTTGCAGATGTAGCTTGGATATGGTGTTGCTGTGGCCAGCAGCTGCAGCCCTGATTCAACCCCTAGCCTGGGAACTTCCATATGCTGTGGGTGTGGCCCACAATGATCAACAAGTTGGGGGATTATCAACGTAGAATTGGGGAGCTTGGTGGCACTCCAGGGGCAAAGACCAGGGTAGATCAAGGTGCCAGGGATTCAGGCTTGGGGAAAGGATAGTTCCTGCAGCAGTAGGGTATCAGATAGGAGCTCTGTGGTCAGTGTAAGTAAGCACTTGCATAAAGGGCCCACATAGGAATAGCAGCAAACCTCACTCCACATCCAACCTGCAACAACTACTCTTCCAAAAGGCTCCTGCAGGGCAGTCAGACACTGGGCAGGGCTTAACTAGGGAGCCAGGAATGTAGACTTGGGCAGCTCTGTTAAGAGGTCTCATTGAAAATGAAATTAAATTTTAGGAATTCCTATTGTGGCTCAGTGCATTAAGGACCTGACACTGTCTCTGTTAGGATGTGAGTTCAATCCCTGGCCTAGCTCAGTGGGTTAAGTATTTAGTATTGCTGCAACTGTTGGTGTTAAGTCGCAGATGTAGCTGGGATCTGGTGTTGCTACGGCTGTGGTGTGGGCCTCAGCTGCAGCTGCGATTTGATCCCTGGCCTGTGAACTTCCATATGCCACAGGTGTAGCTGTAAAATAACAAAAAAGAAAAAGAATTAAAATTAAAAAAATAAAACTAGAAATACAACATTGTAAATCAACTACACTTCAATAAAATAAGTTTTAAAAAAATGAAAAAAAGAAATGAAATTATATCCCCAGAATAAGTCCAAATGAAATATGGGTATTTGTGGAGTTCCTATCATGGCTCAGTGGTTAGTATCCATGAGGACAAAGGTTTGATCCCTGCCCTTGCTCAGTGGGTTAAGGATCAGGTGTTGCTGTGAACTGTGGTGTAGGTCACAGATGCAGCTCGGATCCCATGTTGCTGTGGCTATGGTGAAGGCCAGCAGCTACAGCTCCAATTCGACCCCTAACCTGGGAACCTCCATATGCCACAGGTATGGTGCTAAAAGACAAAAAAAGGTAAAAAAAAAAAAAAAAGAAATATGGGTATTTGTGACATTATGCCTATAAAATGTAAATTGTGACACAACTGGATGATCACTAGTGAGCTTGGACAAGTATACTGGTGACTTTGTGGGGGGTTTCACCACTCTTGGAAGCGTGTCCATCACTTTAGGGAAAAATATGTGGAAGAATAGTCTGATTTTTAAAGAAATACAGTCTTAGAAATCTTCAGCCTTGCATTTATCACAAAACTATCACTTTTATCACAGAACACTTCAAATACCAAATGAAGGCCAGACACACCATAAAATCTCAACACTGACAATGTACTGCAGTTTTCCAAAACTCCAACAGCTAAGCACAGCTCTGAACCCTTGTCACAAACTAAAAGGACAAACTTTAAGCCTGGCTCATCTCCTAAATTTAGTGAGGTTGGCATTAAAGAAAAGAATATTACTTTCATAACTCCTCATCCTTCTCTAACTCTGCCTCTAGAACAATTCAGTTCCTTTCAAATATTCATGGTGCACTGCCTATGTGCAGAAGCCATGCAAAGGAAATCATGAAAACACCATGGTCCTGACCCTCACGGGATTTATAGTCCAGACTTGATGTCTCTCAAGGTGAGTGGAGTGATCTACCTTTTTTTTTTTTTTTTTAACCTTACAATCAACCCTGCATTTGAAGAATTATGCATCCCTTTTACACACATGCTGGTTCCTGTTTTCCATCTTTTATCAATCTGGATGCCAGACTTCCTTGAGTCCCTGATAATTTTTTTTCTCTAGATTTGCATTCATTCCAATAACTATTTTTGAGGTGCCTAATAGTAATGGCTGTGTGGAGTCCCCACAGATTGCCAGGCTCAGAAAGGCACCACTCTTGGTTTAATGCTTGGCTGTCCTGTCACTCTTATTATGTTTTGAACAAGGGGCCCCACATTTTCAATCTGCACCGGGTCCTACCAATTGTGCAGGTGCTTCTGCTAGGTATTGGGCTAGAAGGTGGGACATAATGGTGAAAAGGAGAGATGTTCAGTGAAGGGCGGGAAATAAAAAATAAATGAAATTCCAGGTGAGGATAAAACCTACAAAGCAGGAGGATGTGATAAAGAGGCATGCAGGGCACGGGGTGGTGAGAGCAAGCTTCCAGGCTAGGACCAGAGGTTAAGAAGCTGCCAGCTGTGAGAATGGAGATGGGATGGAGGGGAGGGGGTCGCTGAGTTCAGGACCATTTCTGCCTTCTGCGGGGCGATACCATGTGGCACATGGAAATCTCTCAACTAATATTTTGAATGAATAGAACTTCTGCTTCAAAAGGAGGAGCAACCAAATATAGAAAACAAATTCATAATTTACTAGAAACTGGGACACCCTCGCTGACCAATAAGGAACATTTGCAGTTTACTCAAGGTCTCCTTCAGGATCACATGTTTTAGCAGATGGAGGGGGTACAGTATGTCCAGAAAAACAACCCAAATGGAAAAGTCCATTACTCATATTCCCCTCCAGGCAGAAAAAGAGGGAAGTTTCTTCTTCTAGACAGATTCTCTTGCTTTCTTAGCCATAAACAGAAAAATAGAAATGAAAAAGTTAAGGAGAAAGGCAGGCACTGTGGGATGGGGGTTGGGGAGTTCCTTTCTATCTGTTTCACAAGATGAGTGCCATGACTTTTGATTAGGTTTTACTGTAAGGCATGTGCAGTTTTTCAGGCGATGGACACTAAAATCTAATCTCACTCCTGTGTTTGGAAAAATGAATAGAGAAAGGCCTGTGAAGTTCAGAAATCATCAAAAATGCTCCAACATTCACTGAAAAGTGCATATATTCATTGTTTTATTTTCTGCTTTATTTATTTTTTGGCTGCCATGTGCAGTGACTTAATGTGGGATATCAGTTCCCAGACCAGGGATTGAACCCAGGCTGCAGCGATGAAAAGTACCAAGTCCTAACCACTACATTACCAGGAAACTCCTTATTTTCTGATTTTAAAAGGCACAATGAATAAATAGTTAACAGCCTACATTTATTGAGTGCCAAATGGTACCAAGTACTGTGCTCTGTGCTTTACATTCTTTTAAAAATTTTCTTTTTAAATTGTATTTTCCATCATTGGCTATCTCAGGATACTGGACATAGTTCCCTGTGCTGTACAGCAGAACCTCATGGCATATCCATTATAAATGTAATAGTTTGCATCTATTAACCCCAAACTCCCAGTCCATCCCTCTTCTCCTACCCCCGCCATGCTGATCTAGCAACCTCAAGTCTGTTCTCTCATGTCTGAGTCTGTTTCTGTTTGTAAGTAGGTTCATTTGTGCCATATTTTAGATTCCACATATAAGTAACATCATATGGTATTTGTTCTTCTCTTTCTGACTTACTTCACTTAGCATGAGAAAATCTAGATCCATCCATGTTGTTGCAAATGGCACTATTTCATTCTTTTTTAAGGGCTGAGTAGTATTCCATTATGTACATGTACCACATCTTCTTAATCCATTCATCTGTCAATGGACATTTGGGTTGTTTCCATGTCTTGGCTGTTGGGAATAGTGCTGCAGAAAACAAAGGGCTGCACTCATTTTTTGAACTGTAGTTTTGTCTGGATATATGCCCAAGAGTGGGATTGATGGATCCTATGGTAGTACTATGTTTACCTTACTGAGGAACCTCCATACTGTTTTCCACAGTGTTTGTATCAATTGACACTCCCACCAAAAGTCTAGGAGGGTTCCCTTTGCTCTATACCCTCTTTAGTATGTTATTTGTAGACTTTTTAATGATGGCCATCTGACCAGTGTGAGGTGATAACTCACTACAATTTTGATTTGCATTTCTCTAATAATTAGTGAGGTTGAGCAACTTCGTATGTCTGCTGCTGTGCCCCAGGCTTTACACAAATTCTTCTTTTATCCTGACAAGAAGCCTATGAAATAGGTACTAGTTCATCTCCACTTTACAAATGAGAGGCAGAGGCTCAAAAGATCTAGTAAGAAAAGTCCCCTCAGTTTGGTGAAGAACAGGATTTGAACCCAGAGTTTACAGTCTTAAACACAGCCTTGACGTTTGGCTATTGTAGACAATGAAAAAAATCCATCTAGAGGTTAACATTCAGGCATGCTGTCAGATTTCCTTCCTATATTTCTGCAGAATCTCATTTTTTTTTTTAGTTTTGTTTTGTTTCCCCCCTTTTCTCTCCCTTTGTCTTCTTGTGAAATCAAAACAAAACTTTATGATGAAAATTTCAAACCCTTACAAAAAGTAGCAGACTGATATAATGAACCCCCATGTCAGTTTCAACAATTTCAACAGTTATCAACACACAGCTAATCTTTTTTTTCTATTTAAATAAGCTTTAATAAGCTAAAGCTCAGTTTTTTTTATTTTTTCAGTTACTGTTAATTTACATTGTTCTGCCAATTTCTATTGTACAGCAAAGTGACCCAGTCATACACACACACACACACACATACACACATTCTTTTTCGCACATCATCCTCCATCATGTTCCATCACAAGTGACTGGATGTAGTTCCCTGTGCTATAAAGCAGGATCTCATTGCTTATCCATTTTAAATGCTATAGTTTGCATCTATAAACTCCAGACTTCCAGTCCATCCCACTCCCTCCCCTTCCCGCTTGGCAACTGCAAGTCCATTCTCCAAGTCCTTGAGCTTCTTTTCTGTATATTAAATTCTATACAAATGATATCATATGGTGTTTGGCTTTCTCTTCCTGACTTACTTCACTTAGTATGAGAATCTCTAGTTCTATCCATGTTGCTGCAAATGCCATTATTTATTCTTTTTTATGGCTGAGTGGTATTCTGTTTTGTGTATGTATGTACACAAAACATCTTCTTAATCCATTCATCTGTCAATGGACATTTAGGTTACTGCCATGTCTTGGCCATTGTGAATAGTGCTGCGATGAACATACAGGTGCATGTGTCTTTTTCAAGGTAAGTTTTGTCCAGATATATGCCCAAGAGTGGGACTGCTGGCTCATATGGTAGTCCTATATTTAGTTTTCTGAGGTACCTCCATACTGTTTTCCATAGTGGTTGTACCAATTTACATTGCCACCAACAATGTAGGAGGGTACCCTTTTCTCCACATCCTCTCCAGCATTTGTTCTTTGTGGACTTGTTAATGATGGCCCTTCTGACAGGTGTGAGGTGGTACCTCATAGTAGTTTTGATTTGCATTTCTCTAATAATTAGTGATGTTAAGCATTTTTTTTCACGTACTTGCTGGCCATCTCTATATCTTCTTTGGAGAAATGTCTGTTCATGTCTTCTGCCCATTTTTCAATTGGGTTGTTGGGTTTTTTTGCCGTTGAGTTGTTTAAGTTGTTTGTATATTTTAGAGATTAAGCCTTTGTCAGGTGCATCATTTGCAGCTATTTTCTCCCATTCTGTAGGTTGTCTTTTTTTTTTTAATGTTTTCCTTTGCTTTGCAAAATCTTGTCTGTTTGATTAGGTCCAATTGGCTTATTTTTGCTTTTATTTCTGTTGCCTCGAAAGACTGACCTAAGAAAACACTTGTATGGTTGATGTCAGAACGTTTCGCCTATGTTCTTTTCTAGGAGTTTGATGGTATCTTGTCTTATGTATAAGTCTTTAAGCCATTTTGAGTTTATTTTTGTGCATGGTGTGAGGGTGTGTTCCAATTTCATTGATTTATATGTGGCTGTCCAGTTTTCCCAGCACCAATTTCTGAAAAGAATGTCTTTTTCCCATTTTATATTCTTGCCTCATTTGTCGAAGATTAATTAACCATAGGTCTCTGGGTTTATTTCTGGGTTCTCTATTCTGTTCCATTGGTCCATATGTCTGTTTTTGTACCAGTACCACACTGTCTTGATGACTGTAGCTTTGTAATATTTCTTGAAGTCTGGGAGAGTTATGCCTCCTGCCTGGTTTTTGTTCCTCAGGATTGCTTTGGCAATTCTGGGTCTTTTGTGATCTCATATAAATTTTTGGATTATTTGTTCTAGTTCTGTGAAAAATGTATGGGTAATCTTTTTTTTTTTTTATTTTGTATGGGTAATCTGATAGGGATTGCATTGAATCTGTAGATTGCTTTGGGTAGTATGGCCCTTTTAACAATATTAATTCTTCTAATCCAGGAGCATGGGATATCTTTCCATTTCTTTGAATCCTCTTTAATTTCCTTAATTTAAGGAATGTTTATAGTTAATGTTAATGTTTATAGTTCTCAGCATATAAGTCTTTCACCTCCTTGGTCAGGTTTATTTCTAGGTATTTAATTTTTTGAAGTGTAATTTTAAAAGGTATGGTATTTTTATATTCCTTTTCTAATATTTCACTGTTAATATACAGAAAGGCAACCAATTTCTGAATGTTAATCTTGTATCCTGCTACATTGCTGAATTCATTGATCAGTTTGAGTAGTATTTGTGTGGGGTCCTTAAGGTTTTAGATATATAGTATCATGTCATCTGCATACAGTGACAATTTTACCTTTCTTCCAATTGGATAACTTTTATTTCTTTTGTTTGTCTAATTGCTATGGCTAGGACTTCCACTACTACGTTGAATAAAAGTGGTGAGAGTGGGCATCCTTGTCTTGTTCCATATTTTAGTGGGAAGGCTTTTGGCTTTTCTCCATTGAGTATTACATTTGCTGTGGGTTTATCATAAATGGTTTTTATTATGTTAAGGTATGTTTCTTTTATACCCACTCTGGTAAGAGTGTTTATCATGAATAGATGCTGGACTTCATCAAATGCTTTTTCTGCATCTTTGAGATGATCCTGTGGTTTTTAACTTTACTTTTGTCAGTGTGGTATATGACATTGATTGATTTGTGTATACTGAACCATTCTTGTGAACTTGGGATGAATCCCACTTGGTTGTGGTGTATGATCTTTTTAAAATGTTGTTGGATTCAGTTCGCTAAAATTTTGTTGACAATTTTTGTGTCTATATTCATCAAAGATATTGGTCTATAATTTTCTTTTTTCAGTAGTATCTCTGTCTGGTTTTGGTATTAGGGTGATGATGGCCTCATAGAATGTCTTTGGGCATGTTCCTCCTTCTTCAACCTTTTGGAAAAGTTTAAGAATGATGGGTATAAGTTCTTCCTTGTGTGTTTGGTAGAATTCGCCTGTGAAGCCATCTGGTCCTTGACTTTTGTTTGTAGGGAGTGTTTCTTTACACATTCCATTTCATTTCTAGTGATCAGTCTGTTCAGTTGATCTATTTATTCTTTATTAAGCTTTGATGGGCTGTAAGTCTCTAGAAAGTTGTCCATTTCTTCTAGGTTGTCAAATTTGTTGGCATATAATTGTTCATAGTATTCTCTTGGTTTTGTTTTGTTTTTATTTCTGCAGTAAATGTTGAGATTTCTCCTTTTTCATTTCTTATTTTGTTTATTTGGGTTTTTTATCTCCCCTTCTTGGTAAGTCTGACCATGGGTTTGTCAATTTTTAATTTTTGTTTATCCTTTCAAAGAACCAGTTGTTTTATTGATTTTTTTCTATTTTTTTAAATCTCTATTTTGTCGATTTCCTCTCTGATCTTTATGATTTGCTTCCTTCTGCTGACTTTAGGTTTTGTTTGTTCTTCTTTTTCTAATTCATTTAGGTGGGGGGTTAAGTTGTTGATTTGAGATTTTACTGCTTTTTCGAGGAAGGCCTGTATTGCTATTAATTTCCCTCTAAGCACTGCTTTTGCAGCATCTCATACATAGATTTTGAATGGCTCGGTCTTCATTATCATTTGTCTCAGAGTGTTTTTTAATTTCCTTTTTGACTTCCTCATTGACTCACGTTTTTTTTAGTAGCATGTTGTTTAGTCTCCATGTAGTTAGTTTTTCCCCCTTTCTTTTCCTGTGGTTGATTTCTAGTTTCATGCCATGTGGTCAGAGAAGATACACGAAATAATTTCTATACTCTTAAATTTGTTGAGGTTAGTTTTGTGCCCAGTATGTGGTCATTCCTTGAGAATGTTCCATTTGCACTTGAAAAGAACGTATATTCTGATTGTTTTGGATGTAATGTCCTGAAAATGTCAATGAAGCCTAACTTTTCTACTGTGTCATATAGGACCTCTGTTGCATTACTGATTTTCTGTTTAGAGGATCTATCCATTGATGTGAGTAGGGTGTTAACGTCTCCTACTATTGTATTCACATGAATTTATCCTTTTATGTCAATTAGTATTTGTTGTATGTATCTGGATGCTCTATGTTAGGGGCATATATGTTGAAGATTGTAATATCCTCTTCTTGAATGGATCCTTTTACCATTAAATAGTGTCCTTCTTTGTCTTTCTTTATGGCCTTTATTTTAAAGTCTATTTTATCTGATATAAGTATTGCAACTCCTAATTTCCTGTCTTTTCCATTGGCATGAAATAGCTTTTCCAGTCTCCTCACTTTCAATCTATATCTGTCCTTTGCCCTAAGGTGAGTCTCTTGTAGACAGCACTGCAGGCTCTTGCTTTTTTAACCAATCTGCTACTCTATGTCTTTTGATTGGAGCATCCACACCATTGATGTTTAATGTAATTACTGATAAATATGTATTTATTGCCATTTAAAACCTTCTTTTCCAGTTGATCTTATATTTCTCCTTTGTATCTTTCTTTTCTTCATTGGATGACTTCCTTTTATTTTATGCTTGTGTCCTTCACTTTTTAGATTTTTTGAATGCAATGTTTGATTTTGATTTGTGGTTGCCCTGTTTTTCAAGAATGTTAATACTTTCCTATATCTGCTTGCTTTAGCCTGACAGTCATATAGGCTTAAATACATTCTAAAAAAAAAAAAAAAGAGTCTAGATTTTCTTACTTTCCTTCCCCACATTCTATGATATTGAAATCCTTTTTAAACATCTTTATGTTTGTCCTTTTGCTGTTCCCTGTCTTTATCGTCACTTTTACAATAGTTTTTTTTTTTTTTTCTTTTTAGATCTGTATACTGGCTTATTTAAATGATTGCTTTCCAACTGTGATTTCCACCATCCTACTTATTCTTACTTCTTTTTTATTTAGAGAAGCCCTTTCAGTATTTCTTTTAGAAAGGGTTTAGTACTGCTGTACTCTTTTTAAGTTTTTGTTTGTTGGAGAAATTCTTTATGTCTCCTTCTATTTTAAATGATATCCTTCCTTGGCATTCTAGGCTGCAGATTTTTCCCTTTTAGAGCTTTCTATATACCTTGCCACTCTCTTCTGGCCTGTAGAGTTTCTATGGAAAAATCAACAGCTAATCTTGTTTCATTAACATTCTCACCCACTTTCTGTCCTTCTGTATGTATTACTTGGGAGCAAATCAAAAACTTCAAATAATTTCATCTGTAAATATTTCAATATAAGTGATAAGGACTATTAAAAAACATAATCTCAATCATCTAAAACAATACTAATATCATCAGCTATCCAGTTAGTGTTCAAATTTCCAATTTTCTCATTAAAGTATTTTTCTTTTCAAGTTTGTTTGAATCAAGATGCAAAAATGTCTACATTTTGCAATCTGTTGGTATTTCTCTTAGGTCTTTCTAAATCTGTAAGTTCCCATTCCATTCATCTCTCTCTCTTTTCTCTCTCCTCTCTGTCCCCTGCTGACACCCCCATTGCTACTTATTTGTTGAAGAACCTGGGATGTTTAACCCATAATTTCTCCTACCATCTGAGTTTTGCTGATTACAACTCTCTGGTGTCATTTAACATGGTCCTCTGTTCACCATATTTCCTGTAGGTTGGATGAACCTGAAGGCTTGGTGAGATTCCAGTTAGATCTTTTTTGGACAGATTGTCTCAACAGTCACCAATCTCTGTTTCCTCATTAGGGCTATCTCTTGCCGTAACATTAGATCAATTGCTAGATCATTTAGTTGATTACAGGTTGCAATATGATGACCTTCCAATTGTATCATCCTTTATTTATGGGCTAAAATATCTGCATAGTGTGAAATTTCCTCTCATCTACCAATGGGGTTACCCAGGGGTAAAATTCACATAGGAAGGACAGAGAAAATACTTGATTCTTCATCTTTACTTACGAGTTTTCAAAGTAATGAGTTGGTATTTCCAATGCTGGCCAAATTGGTTTTCTAAGTGTTTATAAACACATATATTTAAATATATGTGTTTCAATCTATTAAAGTTATTGTTCTTACTGATGTTCAGACTGTCCCATACTAGTCAACAGAAATGTCCTCTAGTCAATTCCTGTGTTGTTTTGATAAGACTCTCATAGTCTTTGATATCTTTCTTGCTACCCTGGGTTGAAAAAAATGTTCATCTTGTACATTTACTTCCCAAGATCTCTGTAGCATCTGCTATTGGTTTTTGTTTCATTTAAAAAATAGAGTTATAAATAGTAAAACATATGTATATTAAATGTTACAATTTGATCGATTTTGACAAAGGTATACATCTACATTATCCACACCCCTACCAAGATACAGAACATTTTCAGAATATTCTGCCAAATGCTCCTCCCAATATTTCCCCATCACCTATAACTAATCGCCGTCCAGATTTCTATTACCACAGATAGTTCTCCCTGTTCTGGAACTCCATAGGAACTGAATTAAAGCGTATATATTTTTTTGATGTCTGGCTTCCTTCACTAAGCAAAATGTTTTTGACATTCATTCATGGAACTGGATATTAACTTGAAGTTAATTTATTTTTTTATTGTTGAATAGGTATTCCACCACATGAATATACTAGTTTATCTATTCTCCTATTAATGGAAACCTGAACTATCTCCATTTTTGGGGGTATTATAAAGAAATATGTTATGGGACTTCCTGTCATGGCACAGCGGAAACGAACCTGACTAGGAACCATGAGGTTGCGGGTTTGATCCCTGGCCTCGCTCAGTGGGTTAAGGATCTGGCATTGCTATGAGCTGTGGTGTAGGTCACAGACATGGATTAGATCTGGCATTGCCATGGCTGTGGTGTAGACTGGCAGCTGTAGCTCTGATTGGACCCCTAGCCTGGAAACTTCCACATGTCGTGGGTGTGGCCCTAAAAAGCAGAAAAAAAAGAAATATGTTATGAACATTCGTTTATAAGATTTGTGTGTGTGTGTGTGTAACACACATCCATGTGTTTGTATGTGTGTATATATGTGTATATATACACATTTTCATTTCTCTTTAAAAAGGAGCGGAGCTAACAGATCATAGAGTGTATGCATATTTCATTTTTAAAGAAACTCTCAGTTTCCCAAAAGGCTATATACTATTTTACACTCCCATCAATAATGTATGAGAGTTTTTTGCCAACACTTAGTATTATAGTTTTTCTTAGTTTATCCACTGTAGTAAATATGTAATAGTAGAAGCATCTGTGTTTAAGTGACTTTTTCTTTCTTTCTTTTTTTTTCACAGGCATATAGGTTTAGCTGATAATTGCAAATTAACAATAACAAACACTTACATAGTACTTAATATATACCAGATGCTGTTCCCATCATTTATAAGGATATACCCAATAATACCTTTGAGATGGGAACTATTATTATCTTTATTTTACAGATGATGAGAAAACAGTAGCTGCCATTCTTCCAGGCATCACATCTCTACTCCAAAAGGAGGATTTTTTTTTCTCCTATGTCTCTTTTTAAGAGAGCTCTTCAAGAAATGCATCAGCAAATGGCAAGCCACTGGCCAGAGCTGGGTCATATGTTTACCCCAAAACAATCACTGGCAAGAGGAATAAGGTCATCATGATTAGCTTTGACTATAGCTTCACAATCAAGGTGTGACTAAAACAGGTAATAGGTTTCCTGAGCTATTGGTCCTCTCAGCACTCAAGACAGCCTGAGGTCCTGCAAATGGTCACCTCAAGCCCTGAGAAGCCTCACATACAGTTACCCTGGGTACCATACAAATATTATCATCTCATATATACTATGTGACATGGAAAAAAATTGGGAAGCACTTTAGAGACCAACCAGGACATTTCCGAGTAACATGGGAGGTGATACTGATCCCTGAACCAAATAAGGCCACTCAGGATGGAAGAAGAGGAAAAAAATGGCTCTTTAAGCAGGCTTAGAAAATGAAGAGGAAACAAAAGAACCCATAGGGAACAAACATAGCTGACACTGTCATACGACTATCTTGTCTGCATTTCGCACTGCTGTCTTAATGCTTCTGACTTCCAAATGTTTCCTCTTCTGGCTCAAAACTGAGGGTGCAGACACCTACAAGTATCACAGCCAGGCTGAGGCCTCAGGCCTGCCCCCTAGGTGAATGGGAGTAGGGGTGGGGCAAACAGAAGATTTGTGTCCCTTGGTGGCCACAGCAGGAAGCCTGTACAGGGACCTGCCTCTTAGCTACTTTTCTGATGAGCACCTCCAAAAGAGAGATGGGAGCTAAGAGAAAGCCTGAGATGGCTGAGTCCTGGCCAGCTAACACATGACAAATGCCCTCTTTGACGGATCTCCTGAAGCAATTCCAATTTACTGCTGGCTAGGCCAGCTCTGGTGAAAGTCTATACACAAACAAATCTACAGTCAACTCATTCTCATTCGCAGGGTACATTCTCTCAAATAACCATGACATTAACAGGACCAGCAGTTTCAGTCATCTCCTGAGTAATCCATTCTGGTGCCTTCCAAAACGAGACAGATGACAGTTTCATGGTTGCTTTCAGCTATGAAATCTCATTGAAAGAATTCAACTCTGGCTAGATTATATTTAAGTTAATAAATACAGATTTAGAGGGCCAAATAAGCTTGAAGGCCTTGGGCGTTCAAAAGAGAAAAGGTGAAAAGGAGAAAATAAATGGTGCATCTTCTATTCTCCTGCCCTAAGGTTTATCCTTTGTTGAAAAAAATAGTAATAAATAAAGCCTTGGTGATCCTTTTCAAGCTTATCTAAATGAGTTGAGAACATTTACAGAGATAAAGACTGTTGAAGTCCACTAATTTGTACCTGAGGAAACCATAGTATGAAACCAAACAGTATAATGAATGTAAAAAGAAAGAACTCTTTGCAGCTTTTTGCAAATCTTAAGACTTTAGTGCATGGCAAAGAGATTCTATGAAAATCTATCCTTATGACACTTGGATTTTAACCAGAAACACTCTACATAAACTTATTTTAACTATATAAGGATATTCCACATCACTTTGAGATGGTAAACATTTTCTTTCTTTCTTTTTTTTTTTTTTTTTTTTTTTTGTCTTTTTGCCATTTCTAGGGCCGCTCCTGCGGCATGTGGAGATTCCCAGGCTAGGGGTCTAATCGGAGCTGTAGCCACCGGCCTACGCCAGAGCCACAGCAACTCGGGATCCAAGCCGCGTCTGCAACCTACAGCTTATGGCAACGCCGGATCGTTAACCCACTAAGCAAGGGCAGGGACCGAACCCGCAACCTTATGGTTCCTAGTCGGATTCATTAACCACTGCGCCACGACGGGAACTCCATAACATTTTCTAAGAGACTAAATTTCACTCTGAAAGCCTGCACACTAATTTATACTGTGATGAAATGCAGAATATGCTTTCCCTCATGTTCTCAGGCAAGCACAATTCCAGTGTTTCAGGCATCAGGGCCCTTAAGAAAGTTATGAAAAGTTGGACAGCTCCACTAACTAAGGAGATAACATGAAAACAGACATAAAATATAAACTTTTCACTAGTAGAAATGGTATAAATCAAAAGCTGTTGGCTACAGTATAGAAAAGAAGGATTTTTGTTCACTCATTGGCATCACAACTTTTTTTGGAAATCCAAATTCCTTCCAAAAAAGGTATATATCTTAAAGTAATTCTCCCACAAATGTTTTACATATAAGGATGTTCACTGCAGCATTGCCTTAGCAAAAGTTGGAAACAACCTATATGCCCATTAATATAGGATTGGTGAAATTAATTGAGGTACATTCATACCATTGAATACACAACAGTTATGAAAAATAATGAGCTAGATCAGTATCTAAGATGTGTCAGTGAGTAAATATTTTTTTTAATGGTTGTACTCACAGCATAAGGAAGCTACTGGGGCTAGGGACTGAATGTGAGCTCCAGCTGCAACTTACGACACAGCTGCAGCAACCCCAGATCCTTAACTCACTGTGCCACAACAGGAACTCCAGAAATAAATACTTTTTTTTTTTTCCCAGTCTTTTGTCCTTTTTAGGGCTGCACCCTCAGCATATGGAGGTTCCCAGGCTAGGGGTCTAATCGGAGCTGTAGCCACTGGCCTACGCTAGAGCCACAGCAACTTGGGATCCGAGCCGCATCTGTGACCTACACCACAGCTCATGGCAACACTGAATCCTTAATCCACTGAGCGAGGCCAGGGATTGAACCCACAACCTCATGGTTCCTAGTCAGATTTGTTTCCACTGCGCCACAACAGGAACTCCATAGATACATTTTAAACTAAGATGTATAGAATGATCTTACCTCTGTAAAAATTTCTGTTAATGTATTATGCATGTCACTATACATTTAGGAAATACCTGGTAAATATATACCATTGATAAAATACTTTTACTTTTAAGCCAGATATTTCAATAACAATTAAATTTATGGACTTAGGCTATTTTAATGATAGGAAAAAACTCTATGGTTCTCCAAGGAGCACATATACTGCTTTTTATTCAATAGTAATCATATCAAATCCTACTGTATAGCACTGGGAACTATATCTAATCACTTGTGATGGAGCATGATGAAGGATAATATGAGAAAAAGAATGTATGTGTGTGTGTGAGATTGGGTCACTTTGCTATACAGTAGAAAATTGACAGAACACTATAAACCAACAATAATGGAAAAAATAAAAATCATTAAAAATAGTAATCACATCAATAATAACTAATGGCATTATTAGACAGACATGCTACATAAACACTTGGAGAGACACTGCTACATGCTGGGTATTGTGATGCAAGGTTAAACTGGACAGATCCTGGGTCTCTAGGAATCCTCTACACAACAGCCTGGATCAAATGTTTTGAGTAGGAAACTTTACAAAATGACAAAAATTACATATATTCTTGCCATAAACAATTTAAATTCAGAATTATTAAAGTAAAAAAAGCAGACACCTTTCCCTTTGTCCACTTACATCTCCAAGGGCTAAGAATTATTAATGGTTTTTTGCATATATTTCCAACACTGTCCTCCATGTACAGGGACATTTACACACATTTCTTACATTTATTTATTTATTTTTCCTTTGTGTCACACCTATGGCATACAGAAGTTCCCAGGCCAGGGACTGAATCTGAGACGGAGCTGTGACCTACACCATAATTGGCAACAACACTGAATCCTTAACTCACTACACCAAACAGGAATTTCAATGTCTTTTTGCCTCTATAGACACATACACACCCATATACATACACATCTTACATTTTTTCTGTCCTTTATGTTTATTTTTACCCTAAAATAGGTGACTGACAGTTCTGGGGAGCTGTGACATATAAGTCTACTTCATTCTTCCTACTGATCTCATACACCCCCATGGTTCAGAGACACTATCATTTCATTATTCATTCTCTTTTTCATGTCTCTGGTGGTTTGCTATTTCAAATAATGAAAATCCTTACACATATACCATTATACTATTAAGATGATTTCCTGAAATGGAAATGTTTGGTCAAAGAGGGCCCATATCTTGTATTTTTATTGGATACAACCATACTGTCCCATGAAAACGTTGTAACAAAATTACCAAATTATAAATCAGTCTTCTGTTTCAAAATTATCCACCTCTTTCTTTATCCATATTTTAGGTAACTTCATCTAGAGAGAGAGGAAGTAAGCATCCCATTTCTAAGACTTTTCCTTTTACTTTGGGGTCTATTGTAGTAACCAGGGTCTTTTTTCTTAAACTACAATTTCTTGACATGTCCTGTCACGTCCCAGACACCAGCGTGAGCAGTTGCAGGGCATTCTCTCACTTAAACTTGGCAACAGTATGATAAGATATTATGTTCCCATTTTAGAGATGAGAAAATCGAGGCTAAAAGGGACAAGGCATCACACCCTGGTCGTAAAACCAAGTAAAGGGTGAGGCACACAATTAGAGCTCACATCCATCAGACTCCAACATCCTTAGCTCCCAAAGGATATGTGCAAATCATTCAAAGGGAACAGGTAGAGCTGCTCATCACATTACAAGTTCTATTAAAAGAGACTGATGCCATTAATACTTGTAAATAATGAATAGAACTATTTGGTCAAGGAAGGTAGCAGAGTTGTTTCCTAGGCTGTTTCCTGCATCTCTTTGCTCACTGGTCCCTCAAACCCTTAACCACCCACCTCGTCCTCCTTCTTAGATGGGGTTGCTGGGGAAAGTAAGAGGGCAAGAGCTGTATTTTGAATAACTTGCTCTTTTGTTCTCTACTTAACACCCAGTACCTCCAGTGTGTCCCAAGGCACGGCCCCATTTCACAGACCAGTGAGCTGAGCCAAGCCAGGAGGTGAGACGGGAGCTTTTGCACATCACCAATTCTCTGGTTTTCTAATTTCTTGCTTTTTTTTAAACCAAAGGAAACAGATGAAGTTGTTTACCAAATTTTCATTTGCTGAACTTCAACAAAATTGAAAGCAACTTCCTAAAAAATACAATCTATTATGGAACCTAATCATTTTACTAGTATAGGCTAAGGTTATAATATAACTTTTTTTTTTTTTTTTTTGCTTTTTGCTATTTCTTTGGGCCACTTCTGCGGCATATGGAGTTTCCCAGGCTAGGGGTCTAATTGGAGCTGTAGCCGCCGGCCTACGCCAGAGCCGCAGCAACACGGGATCCGAGCCACATCTGCAACCTACACCACAGCTCACAGCAACGCCGGATCGTTAACCCACTGAGCAAGGGCAGGGACCGAACCCGCCACCTCATGGTTCCTAGTCGGATTCGTTAACCACTGCGCCACAACGGGAACTCCCATAATATAACTTTAGAAGTGATGTTGAGGACTGGGGCAAAAAGCAATATTTAGTAGATGTGTTGGCTCCTGGTCTTATTTTCTGGAAAAACTTCACATATCGTGATATTTTTATGTATGTTATTTATACATTTTATGTATAAATTATGCATTTATACATATACACATAGATATGAATGAGTCTTTATACATTTTCATATGTACGCACACAAATATATACACATATATGTAATTTATCTACACATTTAAATGTGATCTATTTAGCTCAGAGAAAATACACCAAAAAAAAAGAGAGAAGAAAGAAAGACAGAAAGGACAAATTTGATTTACCTAAAAGACATAATATACAGTGTAAAGGTGTGGCAAACTTTTACTATATCTGTAACCTAATGGACTATATGAGTCTGAAAAAAAATTTAAACTCATGCAACTCAGTAGTGAATAAAGGGTACTGTTCAAACTCTGGCACTAACAACTCAAAAAACATTTTTTTTGAAACTCAGAGTTGGCTTCTGAAGTTTATTAAAGGAAGAAACACATTCACTAAAAACAAATCTCATTTCCAAAAAAGAATTTGAGAGCAAAAATCTTATGAGGTTAACTGGAACTATATCTGGCATCAATACCTAGAAAGATTAATTTATAAAAATCTTAAGGAAGGAAAAACCCCATAAATTTAAATATGAGTTGACGGTTAAGATTCCTTACATCCTGTACCAAAATTGTTTCAAACTGAAACATTAATTTCATTTAAAAATTGATATTGGACTACTTATTAAAAGTAAACATACTTTATCTTCAGAAATATTTGGGAAATGCCTTTTATTCCTTTTTGTTCTAGAAGATTATGGTTCTGTCATTATTTGAGGTTAATAATTAGACACAATAACCATCTCTTGTTGCTCAAGGGTCAAATTCTCTATATATTGTCTGTGCTTGCAGAATTTTAAAAAGCTTGGACACAGCCAAAGACTTAGGGAAAGCAAGCCTTTAATTAAACACTAATGAAGACCAGACATAATTTTTTTTCTCACTAGAATCCAGGCACATCTAAAGGGTCCTTCTATCCTTAACTCCAGGGGGTGGGAATGACCCAGGACAAGATCAGGATGATAAGCCACGTCCACAGAAGGACAAGAAGGGAAAGCCAAAATGTCTGAAACGGCTGTCAACACTGGTCAGGCCAAAGAGGGCACCTTCCAGAGCTTAACCACAGGGCTGGGCACAGGAAACAGCCATCACTGACAGTCAGAGCTGACGAGAACTAGAGAAACTGCCAACTTCCCCACCCTGGGCTGGGCTCGAGTGGGGACCTCGAGTGAGCCGTTTTCACAGGGGCTGGGTCCCTGAGTGAGCCGTTTTCACAGGGGCTGGAGGAAATAACCTGTTCTGCTCTCCACAACACTGCTTCCTGAATGAAAAGGCACTAAGAGAATGCAAACGAATGTATTCTAAATCAACTTACCCCAACTTGGGGCTATTTTCCAGAACGCGAAAGAATAAACACACACATACAAGTACATTTCAACACACATGGCTTTTGTCTTAGATGTTTCCAAAACTACAGAGACTGCAAACATTCTCTTTGGACAGAGTCCCCTTCACGCTGCTTCCTCCTCCTCTCAATTCTCCTCCCACATTTCCAACCCTGCCTCCCTGCCCAGTCGCTGTAGTAACCTGAGCCACAGCAGTGACAACAATGACTCCTTCACTTCAAAGCCACCAGGGAACTCCTCCTCCCAGTTCTTAGTGTCTTCCCATACCACATGCAGCCACCAACCCAGCCCAGACCCCCACTGTCCCTCAGCTGGACATCAGAAATGGCCCCCTAACTCTTACCCCTCTCCAACCACTGCCCCCTATAGTGGCTAGAGCAAGCTTCTTAAAATGTAAAGCAGATTCCTCTGTTCATTTAGTTCAGAAATATTTCAGAAGGAATATCAGGTTCCCAGCACTGAGGATACCTCGGTGAACAAAGCAATGTTTCCACACGCCTTCAGCTAACATTCTGGTCAGGGAGACAATAAGCACATAAGCAAATAAATTCCTAACGTCAGGTGGTGATAGGGTTACAGAAAAGAATAGAGCAGGGTAAGAGAATGGTCAGGGGTGTCCCCTCTGGTTGGGTGGCATCTGAAGAAAGACTTGCAGAAAGTGAGGGTCAGAGCACACCACAGGAACCCCTCTGGGTGACAAAGTTCCAGGCAGAGAGAATGTCAAGGGCAAAGGCTCTGAGGTCAGAATGTGGTTGGTGGGGTTGAAGGAACAGCAAAGAGGTCAGTGTTCTGGAGAAGACTTAGAAAAAGAGTGTTGGGTGCTGAGACCAGAGGATGAGGGCGCACACAGGCACAGAGAACACACACTGGCAGTTGCCGGGGTGATGGGTGGGTGAATGGGGTCAAAAGTTATAACTGGTTATAACAACCTCCAGTTATAAAATAAGTAAGTCATGAGGATGTAATGTACCACATGGCAACCACAGTTAATAATACTAGATTGTATGTTTGACAATTGCTAAGAGAGTAGATCTTTTGTTTGTTTGTTTGTTTTAGGGCCACACCTGTGGCATGTGGATGTTCCCAGGCAGGGATCGAATTGGAGCTGCAGCTGCCAGCCTACACCACAGTCACAGCAATGCCCGATCCTTAATCCACTAAGCAAGGCCAGGGATTGAACCCGTAACCTCATGGACACTATGTCAGGTTCTCAACCCACTGAGCCACAACAGGAACTCTGAGAGTAGATCTTAAAAGTTCACATCACAAGAGCAAAAAATGTGTAACTATGTATGGTGACTGATATTAACTAGACTTACTGTGGTGATCATTTCATAATATATACAAATATCAGTGGTGTAGGCCGGCAGCTGCAGCTCCAATTAGACCCCGAGGCTGGGAACTTCCATATGCCATGGGTGCAGCCCTAAAAAGACAAATATATATACACACACACAAATATAAAATTATCATGTTGTACATTTGAAACCAATATGTGATATGTCAGTTATACTGCAATAAACAAACAAATAAAAACAGTGAATATAACACTAATACTAACAAAAAGATCAGAGGTTGAGTATGTTTGTGGGGAACACGCAGAAGGGGGCGCCGATCACTCAGGGTCTTGTAGGTACAGTGAGACTGGCTTATTCTCAGAGTTGGGAGGTCGTTAGAGGGTTTTACACAGGACAGGAACCTGATCTGACTTACTTTTAACAAAAATCACTCTGGAGGCTGGATTGAGAATAGAGAGTAGAGGGAAGATGGCATTTAGTCATTAAGGCTCAGTGAGTTTACTAACATTGGCTACAGGGTTTTGTGGAGGCAGAGAAAAGAGATTGAGAAAGTGCTAGGAAGGATTCTGTGAAGGCAAATGTAGAAAAGGAAGTGGCTGAGTGGTTTGCAAATGAAGCCCATTCCATGGCTGAGGGAATGGGATCTGGATTTAGACAGATCTGAGTTTCCACTCTTTGCTCCTGGCTAAGTGACTTAACAGTGCTAAACAGTTTCCACATCTGTCAAATGGGTTCAATAACATCTATTTCATGTCCTTGTTAGGAGAATGAAATGAAATGGTAAATATGAAATGCTCAGCACTATGACTGACACATACAAAGTGTTCATTAAGTAAAAGTCACACTTCTTAATAGCTGACTATGAGTCAGGCACCCTGGTGAGACCTTTATTACGTGACCTTGTGTTATTCTGGCAAAACCCCCTAGAAGTGGTCACTATTGTCATCCCCATCATATACACAAGAAAAGGAAGCCAGGGGTGATGATGTAACCTGCCCATGTCACACAGCTAATAAATATGGGCATTTCCACTTAAATCCTGGTCACATTTTGCACTCATCACAACCAGCATGACTTTAGGCCTAGGATCAACTTTGTGAATGGATCTAAATTTTTACTTTTGTAAAGTTACCTTTTCTCAATTTATATATATATATATATATATATATATATATAGTTATTCATATTTATATATACACATATATATAAAACATTTCATCAATTTTTTTTTTTTGTCTTTTTGTCCTTTTTAGGGCCGCGCCTGTGGCATATGGAGTTTCCCAATGGGAGCTGTAGCTGCTAGCCTGCGCCACAGCCACAGCAATGCCAGATCCAAGCTGCGTCTGCGACCTACACCACAGCTCACAGCAACACCGGATCCTTAACCCACTCAGCGAGCCCAGGGATTGAACCTGCAACCTCATAGTCCTAGTAGGATTCGTTTCCGCTGTGCCATGATGGGAACTCCCATCAATGTTATTTTTAACTGTTATCCAAACTTAAGGTGTAGATGTTGTCACTTTGCTGTACAGCAGAAATTGACAGATAGTAAATAATAAATTGACAGATACTAAAATAATAAATAGATACTATAATAAATAAAATTTTAAAAAGTGTAGATTTTAGCTTTTGAAGAAGAAACAACCTCAGAGCAATCAAGTAACTTGGCTCAAGGTCACACAGCTGGTAAGTGATGAAGCCTTGTTGTTTTTTTGTTTTTTTTTTTTTTATTTTTTTATTTTTTTTGCTATTTCTTGGGCCACTCCCGTGGCATATGGAGATTCCCAGGCTAGGGGTCTAATCAGAGCCATAGCCACCAGCCTACACCAGAGCCACAGCAACTCGGGATCCGAGCCGCATCTGCAACCTGCACCACAGCTCACGGCAACACCAGATCGTCAACCCACTGAGCGAGGGCAGGGACTGAACCCGCAACCTCATGGTTCCTAGTCGGATTCGTTAACCACTGAGCCACGACGGGAACTCCAATGAAGCCTTGATTTTAAGTCAGGTCCAGCTGACTAAAGTCTAGTCATTTTCCCTATTTCTGTCTAAGCTCTTTTCTCTCTTAGCTAATAAGCATCTAATCACATTTTAATGAGACAAACTAATTCCTGTAAAAACATTTGCTGGCTACATTACCCAAAGGTAGCATGACGCTTGTAATAACTGGTCTCCTTGGCAGTTGCAGATCTGAGAGTCAGATCAGAAGAGTTTACACAGATGAGAAAGCAGTCAGTGGGGTACCAGAGCCTTCAGGCATGAGAAGGTTCTTAGTCATAAGGGGTGGGGTTTAGGATCTAGAGGGAGAAAGTTTAGTGGCTTCCTGCTGGAGAGACAGAAATAAAACAATTAAATAGTTGTGAGAATCTTCACTTTCATAGAATAAACCAAGAAGACAGCAGCATTGGAATGCTAGAGTCTCCTGATAAAGTGCTGTACCATGAAACTATGGGCACAATGTCTCTGTGCAGTGATCAATGGGCCCTTTTCCTACTCGCTACACTGGACTATATTCTTAATGTGGAATAGAGGGGAGGAAGAAGAAGAAAAAGCTTCTCGAGATTTCAGAAGCACCAAAGGTTATTTATATGCATAAGATGGAGAACAGTGCACATAAGAACATAACTATTTATCAGAGATTAATCCAGCCAGCCAGCCATCAGTCCATCCATTCATCCATCCACCCAACCACCTGCCCTTTGTCCATTCATCCATCCATCTACCCATCCATCCAGGCATATGTCTAACACTGTTTTCAGTCCTCTTAAATATCAATGCACTTGATTTTATAACAATCCCAGAAGTATAATTCTTTAAGGGAGGTACTATAATCACATCTTATAGCAGAAAAGAAGTTAATGAGAAAAATCACAGAGAACTCTCATGGCTAATAAAAGGTGAGTTACGATTTGAATTCAGGAGGTTTGCAGACTTCATTTTTAAGCACTAAGCTATGTTTTCACCCAGTATTTGCTGAATGAATAAGTGCATAAAGGAGATTCTATTTTTATGTGTTGTTTACCTTTTAATAAAGCAGCAAGTCAGTGGCAAGAGGCTAAGTGCTGCAGTCTGCTAGAGCTCTGTTCAAATTCCAGCACCATGTCCTACCAGCTAATAAGTGTATAAAACCAATAAAGGAGGACTCATGATATTATCTTGAAGAGTTGTTATAAGAGATAAGGCACAACATCTAATAAAGTAAAACCTAGTAAGTCTCCCTTTTAGTATGTCCCTGGAGAACCTCTTGCTCACAAGCACAAGGAGACAAATTTTTGTAAAATTTCAGTGTAGTATTTTGGGATACTGAAAATTTATAAACATCCTAAATTGTCAATCAACAAGAGGTTGGTGTGTTTAACGCAATGGAACATAGGATTAAAATGTTAGAGATAGGAATTCCTGCTGTGGCTCAGAGGTAATGAACCTGACTAGTAACCTTGAGGACACAGGTTCAATCCCTGGCCTCACTCAGTGGGTTAAGGATATGGCGTTGCTGTGAGCGGTGGTGTAAGTCAAAGACACAGCTTGCATCTGGTGTTGCTGTGGCTGTGGTGTAGGCCTGCAGCTACAGCTCTGATTGGACCCTTCACCTGGGAACTTCCATATGCTGTGGGTTTGGCCCTACAAAAAAAAAAAAAAAAAAAAAAAAAAAAAATGTTAGAGATAAATACCCAAAGCCTATTCAGAGAAAAATAAGTTAGCAGAATGACATGTCCTTATATAAACTGTAAAATCACAAAATATAATACATATCATCTACAGACATGAACACATGTTAAATTATAAAAACATGCCTGGGTGGGGGGGAACATGTACTTCAGAACAGGGTTTTGCAGCTGCGGCGCAGGTCGCAGCTACAGCTTGGATTCAGTCCCTGACCTGGAAACTTCCATATGCATTGGGTACAGCCATAAAATTTAAAAAAAAAAAAAAAAAAAGAAAAAAAAGAAAGAAAAAAGAAAAAGAAAAGTGGTTTCAAATGATTCTGTAAAATTTTAATACATTACAAAGAACCTATCTGGAGCAAACATGGCAAAATGTTAAGTTGCCTTACCATTGAGTGGTAAGTGCATGGGTTTTTATCTATACTATCCTTTATATTTTTATATATTGAAATCCTCCCCCAAAGGCATTGTTCTTAAAAAAAGATAATGCATGTAAAGTGCCAGGGACATGGCAAAGCACACAGCAGCCACTCAATAATTAGTATCTATGAGTTCAGTCAGGGTTGTAAGACATATAAAAGTATAAGCTAAGGAGAAAATATTTAAGCAATAAGCTTTGCCCAAACACAAAATTCAAGAAACTGAAAATGATTAGGACATTAGGGAAAATGGTATTATTTAATTTACTATATTTACCAGCCTCTTTCATGGCAGAAGTTTATTTCAAGGATGCCAGAATTTATATCCACTATGTAGGTACATATACACACATATATATATAATTACTTAGGAATGCTGATTTCAATTTTTTCTTAAGAGCTTAATTTCTGTCTCCTGTCCATGCTATAAGTCACATGGTCTTGTTTATAAAATCTAGATTACACAGAAATCCTACTGTGTAGCACAGGGAACTATATCCAATCTCTGTGACAGAACATGATGGAAGATAATATGAGAAAAAGAATGTGTGTGTGTGCATATATATATATTTTAAAAAAGAATTATATGGGAAAGGAATCTAAAAAAGAATGGATATGTGTATATGTTTAACTGAATCACTTTGTTGTAGAGCAGAAATTATCACAACATAAGTCAACTATAATTCAATAAAATTTTAAAAAATGGAAAAAAAATTAGAACTACAGATCTTATTCCCCACTTGATTTATTCACACTTCCCACAACAACCAAATTGACATCACAAATATACACAACAGTGTTCAGAATGAACCTAAGCAGGGGATGATCAAGCAGTTATTTTATGCTGTAGCTCCATCAAGAAAGGATAGAAGGAGAAAAACAAATACCAACTCGAAAAGGCAGGAGTCTAGTCTTAACCTGGTGTTTAAAAAGCTTGAAAAAAAGGTTCAAAAATGCTGTTTAAAGATCCTGAGACTAATCTTCTTGACCTTAAATCATACAGTTTTTTAGAAATTTATTTGTGCCATGTGATGGGCTAAAACATTACAACAGTTTTCCTTCTCAGGTTGGGGGTATCTTAGCACCTCAATTTCCTGCCATAAAATCCTAGTCTTTGTTTACCAGAAAGGGGAGAAGATGAATTTCCTCAGTGATAAGCAGACTCATGTTTCATTTATCAACTAAGTTTTTGCTTTTTTCTGTATGTGTTGCTACTAGTAATTGACTCCATGGTCGCCCAATTCCTTCAACAGAGTGCAGGATCCAGTTGGGAGACCGCTCTTATTGTCAGGCCATGTTTTAGAGCTAAATTCTACATCCTTCACATCAATTTGATCCTTACTCTGCTTCCTTGCTGCTGGCCCTGCTGCAGTTCAAGCTTTGATCCTAGCACCTGTTGGGCAGACGTTTGTAGAAGATGCTGTATGATGTGTTGCCCAGACTTATTCTATCAGCTGCCTGGAGGTGTTTTTTTTTTTTTTTTTTTTTTGAGCTGTCAGCTCTCAGACCCTCTGGGAACTGCCCTTCCTAAAATAGAGCTACCCGCTTCAAGGTCACACTGCTTATCCAAGAGCAGCCCAGCTCCAATGATGGGTTGATGAAGGTGGGGAGGAAGATCCAGCCCTCTTGCTCTAAGTGGGAACAGCTCTCAGTTTGGCAGTTACCCTTGAGTTCACCAGAGGCCTTCGTTGAGTCTGCACTGTAACCCAATTTCTGTCTCTGCTCAAACCTACTTCTTTCTATTCCCTTTACAAGTGTTGATCCTCAGAACAAATCTCTAATAAATGTCCTGCTTGTTCATCTCTGCTGCAGAGTCTGCTTCCTAAGGAACCAAATCTGCACCAGCATTCATGCTGTTCCATGGCAGGACTGCTTTTCTTGGGCCCTGAAGTTGAGTGGGTTCCATGACCAGCTCTGACCAAGGAGGAGATAAGTGACACAAGCTACTCTGACGTCAAGGGTTTGATTGCCAGTGCCAAGCCATGAAAAAGTCTTCCCTCTCTATCATGGCACCTGGCAATGTACAGGAACATTCTGTGAGCCCGAGTGACAGTGATGAACAGAGCTTACACCCAACCTGTGATTGGACAGGTACGGTGAACCAAAACTAAACCTTGGAGTTCCCGTCGTGGCACAGTGGTTAACGAATCCGACTAGGAACCATAAGGTTGCGGGTTCGGTCCCTGCCCTTGCTCAGTGGGTTAACGATCCGGCGTTGCCGTGAGCTGTGGTGTAGGTCGCAGACGTGGCTTGGATCCCGCGTTGCTGTGGCTCTGGTGTAGGCCGGTGGCTACAGCTCCGATTGGACCCCTAGCCTGGGAATCTCCATATGCCGCAGGAGCGGCCCAAAAAATAGCAAAAAGACAAAAAACAAAAACAAAAACAAAACTAAACCTTTATTTCCTTAAGCCATTAGGATCCTGGAGCTGTCTGTTGCCATAGTAAAACCTATCCTATCCCGACTAAAACACCTACATCACTGCTCCAGCCTCTGAACTGCTCCTCCGTAAAACTGCCGCCATGATGCCACCCTCTTCCAAATCCATCATCCTCACTGCTGCCAGGGATAGGTCTAAATCAGCCTGTCCCCTGCCCCCCAAGTTCTGAAGACAAACATCAAAGACTAACCTTAAAATAAAAGATCATTCCAGTTCGGATGTTATTCTCAATCAAAATCTGTGTCTGTCTCTGACTATGACTCTGTCTCTCTCTTTCTTCATCGGCCTTAACAAATTCTTTATAACCCGCCCCACCTGAGCTTTGTTTCCCCACACCTGAAATGTCCTTCTACCTTTCTTTATCCATCCAACTCTTACTTGTCCCCCACTCAGGTTGAGAGTCACCTCCTCTAGGAAGCTTCCCTGGCTCCTATCCCTTCCCTTTTGGCTTTAATCTTGTCTGATTGAAACTGCCTCCTCTGTGCATCTAGGGGTCCTGAGCCAGGCCTTTCCACTGAGTTTCATCTCCTTAACTGTCTCCCTTACTTGACAATTGAGTCCTTGAGGGTAGGTAATCATCTATCTGACTTTAACAACTTGGCACAGTAACTGGGACATGGTAGGCACCCGATAGATAATTCTTTTAGGTATGAATAAACAGGCAGATGAATCAATGAATCACTCCAAACATGTTCTACAATGAAGGATCTAGTAAAGGCACATGGAACATCTATTTATTATTATTAATATTTATTCATTTCATAGTGATGATGGATTTTTATGAGAAAATTCTTCCATATTCCCTGAAGTTCTCTTTTTCTATGATTGAATTCTAAACTTTTCTTTCTCTATTTTCTCTGCCCAATATACAGTTTTTTCTAGACCAGGGATTGGCAAACTTTCTCTGAAAAGAGCCTGGGAGTAAATATTTTCAGCTTTGTGGCCAATACAGTCTTTGTATCAACTATTGAATGAGCAGGGCTGTGCACCAATAAAACTTTATTTACAAAAATAGGAGGCAGGCCAGTTTTCACCTGCAAGTTGTAATTTGTCAGCACCCCCTTCTAGCCTATAGAATTCCAGAGGCTGTGGAGAATGGAGGGTAAGCAAAGGTTATATAGTTTGAAATGAACACAGGTCACTGAATGCCCAATGGAGTACTGCTCTCTGGGGAAACTGGTCTTTCATAACCAATGTGTTGGGATGAAAAGTTCATGTGTTACCAATTTATGGATCATCAGAGCCTTGGAATAATAAAGACATTATCTCCTTAGAGACCTTACTGCTGCCTGTGACCTCCTAGTTTTTTTTGTATGGGTCTTAAAAAAACGTAGGTCTGCTATTTAGAACACAAGTCCAAATACCCAAAGGTCACCTTATATTCGCTGCTGTGGGAATTCCACAGTCTCTCTTAGTGTCTTTGCATGTAAAAATGGGAATTCAGTTTCCAGAGAACTAACCTCACTTATAAAAACAACAGGAACACCCTAAGCTACCCTTTATAAAGTACCTTCTGAGGGTCTGGTGTTAGGTCATTTGCATAACCAAAAGCTAACATTCATTGAGTATTGGCTTGTGCCACAGAGGGCAGTCAGTGTTATATACATTATCTCATGAATTTTTCACAACCCATAATGCCAGTACTACAGTTATTCCCTCTCACCCAGGAGGAAAGGAGGCTCAGAGAAAAAATGTAATCCGCTCAAGGTCAGATGTGCTCAAGTTTGAGCCTCTGCCGTGATCTATCCTGCATGTCACCCACTCAGTGCCAGCTCCCTGCCCAGAGGAGGTGACCCAGCCTCTGCAGGTCACTTAAGTATCCTAGAGTCTGTCCAAGTTGCCTCCTGCTGGAGGCAATGATTCCATTCAGGGTTTGCAAGAAATTCTACCTTTGAGACATTGGTCACGAAAGGACAACTTATTCCCAAGTAACGAACTGAGGGCTTTGTGAAAACATGTCACACTTAATAAAAAGCAAAGGGTGGTGATCCTTTTTCATCAACTTTCTCCCATCATTTTCTGCCTTAACTGCCTGTTAAACTAATTAACTGGGGTAACGCAACCCATCCGGGCAAGATATAAGCAGGAGAGATAGATCAGCTTTTCATGGTCAGCCCCCAATTGAAGGTGAGGGTCTCATGTCTGCTGCTTCAACAAATTCAAACCTTCACTCATCAAGTAAGTCTTTGTTAAAAGGCAGCCTCAGTCTGCTTTTTATTTAGTACCCTGACTACAGAAATGCCTTACAGCTAGTATCTTAATTATTCATGGTTTCTGGCAAATTAAGTCTCTTGCCTCTCCAATATCTAGAAGTGGAGGAAGTGTTCAATTCCAAAGAAATTATGCCTCCCTGGCTGTGCTGGCCAGGCAATAACATGGTTGCCAAGTTCCTTATGAATAGGCAGAGATCTCATTTCACTTACAGTATATGAATAAACAAAACATCCCCAGGGGACTTCCAGGTATTTCGTGTAATGGATAGCTCCTGCCCCACCCTCTCTACTCTCTAGAGTGGTTGGATTCTGGATTTTCTTACAAACAAGACTATTCAGACTAGGAGCAAGATAACTGACACCTTTTTATCACCAAGATGATAAAAAGTTGGGTTCAGTAAAATATGTAACCCTATGGTGTTTCCAGTCCACAGGCCAGACACTTCAGCAGTCAAGTAGAACACTCTCCTCTATGCTTTAGAATTCATAATATGGAACAGTATAAGTATTCTAATGAAGGGCCCCCACCCTCTTAACTCAAATTACTGTCGCAAAAATACTTAGACATATTTGTACATCAGTCTTTGTACTTCTCTTGAAAAATAATCACTTCATTTAAAGAGCTCTAGATTTGAGATTCTAATAATGAATGTACAGTGGACACTGCATCCCTTCCCTATTGTCTGGCAGCTTTGTGGTCTGGGTGGAATCAACCTCACCCACGGTTTCACATATGAGTCTGCTTCCCCACTGGCCTAAGTCAATCAATGTAATTCTGAGTTTCTCAACCTTTTAATTCATTATCACTCCCCCTTAAGGAGCTTTTGAGGATATTTTGTTTGTTTGCTAGTCACACCTCTCCCCCATAAATTCTAAGGCCACATTTATGTTACATGTCTGTTGATGTATTGTACATATACTTGCACTTTATACATAAAGACTAAGACTTTTTTGCCCCCTTCCATCCCTAAAACCTGATTTTTGCCTATTGGGGATCATATCATTCCCTTTGAGAATGCATGAAGTATATTCCCATTCCCTATTCCAATCAATGCATGGCATTGGGGTGGTACAGACCTTAAGCTGACCTGTCAGGGTGCAAATTGAGAATTTTTTTTGGATAGGTAGTGACTGTGAGAAATGCACTTTTTGGATGAGTTGATATATGGGGCTGAAAGAGTCATGGGGAACAAGCACAGTGCCCTGATCAAGCCATACCTGAAGTTTATCCTATTGTTAGATTTTTCAGTTCCAAAAGTTCCTTCTTTATATTCTGTAGGTTACTTTGAGTTGGATTTCCTATTACAATAAAAATTTCAATTGATAGAGCAGATAACATTTATTGACTGTTTTCCAAGCTTTTGGCACTGTGCTAAATATCTTACATATCAATTAGTTCTCATATAAATCTCTGTGGTTAGTACTATTATATTTCCCATTTTATAAACAAACTGAAGCATAGTAAAGTTAAGTAACTTATCCATGACCACATGCAGGCAAAACTAGGATTTACTCCTATGTCTATTTAGCTTGGAGCATAAGGTATTAACTACTTTATTTTACTGCCATTCAGTTCCATACCATTTATGTTATTACTTTCTTGCTCAAGTTTGAAAGGCATTAAAGCAGAGTATTTCTTTGCTAATAACAAACTATGCTGTACAATTTAAAAAATCTATACTTCTCTCAAGTTTTAAAATATTTTAAAATTTTCTCCAAAGACACAGATCATTTTCTATTTATGGCTCAATACTCATAAAATGGCCATCATTATTTCAGATGTTCCTTTTTATCATTATGAGAGGGTACTGGTTCAGTCACTACCCATTTACAAAAGAGAAAACTTTTCATTTAGTAGTTTTGTTCTGCTTAAAAATAAGCACCGATCAACCTAAAGACTCATGGAGTCTCAAATTTCTGGTACTGTCATTTTTAATGGGTCACTAACAGAACAGAGAAGCCATAAGTCCTCTGGGTCATCGTAGAGACAGAGGCTTGAATATTTGTGTTTTCCTTTTGAAAGTTTCTCAAACGCTAAAAAGCAAAACCAAAAATATATCAGGGTCATTTGTCCAAACTAAGCAATGACTTCCCAAGGGAGGAAAAGGCTGCGAGGCACCTCTAACAGCCCAGGTGATATGTGTAATGCAGCCAGATGGGATATATCCACAGCTTGGTGATACTCTCAAACCACCAAATGCTGGCTTTTGGATTCTTTCAAAATGCAAGACATCCCAGATATATTATCCAAAGCAGGAGCCAGGAAAGCCCAAAGTATAACGTTCCACACATTTTAATAAGGATGACCCGAGGACAAGGGGCCGCTGATTCTTTAGATGCCCACGGTTTAATCTCAGGTGCTGGTCTTTTAATGTTGCCTGATTGATGGAAGGCAAGGGCTTGTCAACACCTGAAGCTTGATCACACATGGGACTCAATACAATGAGATGTGAAATTATGGCCATATTGAGAATGTGGTCAGAAAAGGGAGATTCCATGAACTGCAACAAAGCTATTCTGCATTACAGGAAAGAAAATGTGATGCTATATCTCTATGGTTAACACCAGGTATGATGTTTCTACATATAATGTAGTTCTTCTTTTTTTAACCTCAAAGATATTAAAGACCAAAGCACAGGGCTTTGAAATCCACAATGACTATTTTAAAAGAATGAATGGAAGCCAGAAGCCACAGCTCCAGAGAGGATGAACAAAGTTGCTGCATTTTTTGCTTGCAGGATGGGACCTAGCAGGAAAATAAAGAGACTGTGTTGTGTGACAGGGAGTAAATCCAAACGTAAGCATTCCAATGCTCAGGACACCCCTCCCTTCCCTAGCCCGTCATCCTTCTGCAAAGTGTTCACAATTTGCTGTCCTTCCTTCCAAAAGCTAGTAGACACAGAATCAGCTTTTCCTGGCTCTGCCTTGCAAGTTGGAACTGCTGGATGAAAAGCTGAAATAAAAAAAAAAAAAAAGGGAAGAATGCAAATCCATTCATGCCCTTCAGACACCAAAAACTGGTAAAACCCTTGCTTTTAAAATGTCTACCTTCACCTCAAGGCAAAGAAAAAGAAGGGATCCTATGAATGTCAAAGTTGCTCCCTACAGACCCTCTGCTGCAAAGCTACAGCTTTCTGAGCTAAGCGCCTGCTGGTACACCATCACTCTGTAATAGATGTCTGGAAAGACAGGCACTGATTCACAAGTGGCCCCCGTGCTCACCGGGGAAAATTCACCAGCTTTGTCAGGCAACAGTGACCCATTGCTGCTGAGCTTTTGACCCAAGCGTCCAGCAGCCTGCTCGGAGTTTAAAAAGAGAGCGGTGGAAGGTGAGGGAGAATAAAATCATACAGGTGGAACTGGCTTCTCACGAGCGCCCGGCATCCTGCTCCAGCCCTCGGGCACCGCGCGCCCGGACTCACCTGGTACACGTCCCGCAGCCCACACCACGTCCGCAGCACCTGGTGGCAAGCCCGAAGCCTCTCGGTGTACCATCTCCGCAACGTGGACACGGTCAAGTTCCATACGAAGCGGCTGCCGCTGAATAGCAGGTCCTCCACTCCGCACATGAACACAGAAGCCATGCCTCCTCCTTCCCTCTGAACCGGGGAAGGGGGGGATGCCCGGCGGCTCCCTCAGTCGCAGTCCGGCGAGCCGGATAGATCACAGAGGCCCCACCGCCTGGGCTCCCGACACCGGCTTCTACTGGTCGCTAGGGGTCAAGCCTGCCCCCAAACTGGTCTCTCACGGTGCGTGCTGGCCAGGCTCCGGCGGCATGCCCCGGGATTGGGCGCCCGCCAGCCAACGGCTGCAGCGGGCACACAGAAGCCCAGTGTCCACCCCGCCCGATCTTTGGCAGCGCCGATCAAGCAGCGCTAAGCTCCGCCAGGCGAGCCCTCGGCGCTCCCGGGGCGCAGGAAGCCCGGGCCGGCGAGGACTCCCCCTGGCGCTCCCCGAGTGCGCTGGGCAGCTAGGGGAGTGGAGCAACTCTTTGCAGGCAAACAGGGAAGCTGCATTTCAGCGCAATTGGCTTGCACGTCCCGCACACACCACAAATGCGCGCTCACACCAGCCCCAGTCTCTGAATCGGCTTTGGGGGATCACCTTACTTGACACGCTACGGTCTTTGCTTGGCATCTTGTTCTGTTCACACTGATAAATATCTCTGGGCAGCCACAGATGCAGGAGAGGAAAAAAAATATTCCGCAGCATCCCTTTGGACCCCACTCCTGGGGGAACAGCCTGAGTGTTGTTTCCTTGGTTGTGCTGAAGCCAGTAGGTGAAGCTATCAGTCTCAGAGCAAGTGTGTGAGTGACTTCAGAACCTCCCTTTGCTCCTAACTTGAGGGTCTCCGAGAAAATGACAACCTGCCTATTGCTGCCAGCTGCAGGGCAGGATCCCACACCTCTCACATTGTGTTAATTGTAAATGCAGCAGTCAGTTCATGCGAAACACAAAGCGTGTTCTTGGTCTCTAGCAAATAGCCTCCAGTTAGTGTTTTCTGGGAAAGAGAAGCTCACAAGAGAATCCTTGGTTTGCTTCTGGAAAATTCAGCCTCTGGACGTGGGTAGTAGCTGCTGCCAGCATGAACCTGCACAGGTAGTTTATTCTTGACTCAAAACCGAAGGAAGCTGTTCCACTACTCACCAAGTCACAACATAATTAATGTTTTGTTTTTGTTCTTTTTAAAGTCTCCCCCTAGGAATTGATATTGCCAAAGGCATTCGGGAAAAGGAGCCCGAGGGGGTCCCATATATCACCAGTCCCTGTTTTCCTTAGGAATATGTGTAGATTTCAGCCCCAAATAATAGTATATCATTGCTTATAGCAAAAGTACTGCAGCAAATTTCAGGATTTTGTTTTTCCTTGAATCCATCTGTTGGACAGTTATCTGTATTTTCTTGGTGGTTTCACACCTAGGCTGTTTATCTTTGATATTCAGTGGCCAAAAGGTAAAGGCACCAAAGCCTTTCTCCTGAACTAGCTCTGAAGGCTTCAGAACAGATTATCGACGAGTAAATCAGCTTTATTTCAGGTTTCAAATGTGCCTTTGGAATCTTAATTCAGGTGAAACTGAACCAGTCCAAAGAACACAAAAATCTGTCCTCAAATCACCCGTTGTTTTCAGACTGACCATAATCAGGAAACTTTTAAATGCCTTCTCTTTTCTTTTTATTACTAATAAAATTGCCTAAGAGTTTTTGCTGAATGCATTAATAGGACATAAGACCGGATCCAAGATTTACAAACCATTCTTTGCAGTATATCTACTCTATGTGCTCAACTACTCTTAGCATTCCGAGGATATTTTCCAAGATAATAGTCACAGTGTTTACAGAGAATCAGAATATACTAGGTCCTACTCAGGCAAAACACAATGAACTGCGTATAGTTTGAAAATGAAATGTCGGCATTCCCGTCATGGCTAAGTGGTTAAAGAATCCAACTAGGAACGATGAGGTTGCAGGTTCGATCCCTGGCCTTGCTCAGTGGCTTAAGGACCAGCATTGTCGTGAGCTGTGGTGTAGGTCGCAGACGAGGCTTGGATCCCGCGTTGCTGTGGCTCTGGAGTAAGCTGGCAGCTACAGCTCTGATTAGACCCCTAGCCTGGGAACTTCCATATGCCGCAGGTGCAGCCTAGAAAAGGCAAAAAGACCAAAAAAAAAAAAAAAAAAAAAAAGAAGAAGAAGAAGAAAAAGAAAGAAATGTCATCCTTCTAATGGAAAACTATTGAGACCTCAAAACTGGCCCATGAGCAGGAGTGAATGATGATGGTACATTTTATTATTATTTTTAAACGAGGCAACATGACTGTTCTCAGAAACATCAGGCAGCCAAGGGAATACCAGAATAAAACCTACAACAGGTCAATTACCTCCGTCTCATGACACCATCCTCTCAGAAGAGATGTTCTAGAAACACTATGGCTGTTACCTATCCGTGCATAGGCCTAATATCCGTGGTCAATTCCAAGCTCAGTCATTTTCCTTCAAGGTTTTCAAAGTCGGTGATTACACTGTTTTCGAGAAAATGGGTGTAGTTTTAAGAGACGTTCTCAAAGGGCAGTCCCTGAACCAGCAGCATCAACATCACCTGGGAACTTGTTAGAGATGCAAGCTCTTGGGCCTCCTCCAGAATCAGTGGTCAATCAGTGGGAATTCTGACTCACCCTAAAGATGGGCATGGTAGTGAGGAACTAAGTCTCCTAAGAGAGACACACCTGATTTAAACCCCTGCTCCTTAAGATATCTGGCACCTTGTACAAGCTCCTTAAACCCACAAAGCCTCAGCATCTTCATCTATAAAATAGTGATAATATCGGAATCTATTACATAGGATTTGGGGGAAGATTGTAAAATATTCTGTATCAAGTGTTTAGTAAGTGGCTGGCAAAAGGTAAGCACCCTAAGGAAAAAAATGATCACTATCACCATCACCAAAAATCATGAATTATTTCATTTTTTTGGTACCCAGATAGAAGAGTATAAGTAAAATGTGTTTTTAAAAATATGTCTACTAATTTTCAACATCTGCTTTCCTCTCCCTTTATGTGAGTTGGAGGTTAAAGTTGGTGGTGACTTGGTTTGGGAGAGCAGTTCTTTCACTTTCTCTAAGTTCCTGAAAAAACTCTTTGAAGCTGGATCTTCCCCATCACACAGTCAACCTTTCCTGGGGACCCAGTGAAACAGTGGTTGCTCCAAGCTGGATACAAAACAAGAAAAGATATCTTGTTCCTGCCAATATAAACACAGATGCTTCTTTTTATCCGAACAGCTTTCCTCTCCTGTAGAAGGAGAAGTTTGAAGTTCTAGGTAAAGAGGGCTCTTTGAGGGAAGAAAAAGCAAGTTCTTCACACCAGGTGCTGACTGGGTGGCAAGTGAACCCAGATGTGGAACAGTGGAGAAAAGAGTGACCCAGGTATGGCATCCTTCTTTAAAATGGATGAGCCATGTGGGACAAACGCACACCTTTGAAGCTGATCTAAAATTTCATGTGGAAATGGAGCTAAATCAAGCTGACTTCAAAATTATCTTGCTGAAATTTCTTTTTTTTTTTTTTTTAATTTAAGAAGAGAATTTTTTTTCCCTTCTCCAGCATCAGAGTTCCCTGCAATACACTGTAATTTCCTGTAGCTCTCTCCGGAGGCTTAAAAAGATGCTTCAGGTGACAGGATGGCCCATACGCCTGGGAGTTCTTCTACAGACGTAAAAGAGAAATTGTCATTATCCCCAAGGCTCCTGTAGGGTCTCCTCTGAGCAATCAGCAGGAAGAAGAAAGCATTGCCAGGAGGACAGCACAAAATGCCAACCCCTGTCTCTAGAAGGAGATAAGCTGTTCTATCACAGTGGCTTCCAAGGATCCCCTCTGCCCAAAAAGAGTCCATCAAATGCTTGCAGATATTTTTCACCTCTACTATCTTCATAGCTGAAAAGCCAGTGGGGCTAAATTCTGACTGACCATGTTTGGCACAGGGCTTGAGGGGAGATAAAAACAAGTTCAAGTTCGGAGTTCCCATCATGACTCAGTGATTAAGGAATCCGACTAGGAACCATGACATTGCCCATTTGATCCCTAGCCTCGCTCAGTGGGTTAGGGATCCTGTGTTGCCGTGAGCTGTGGTGTAGGTCACAGGCGTGGCTCAGATCTCGTGTTGCTATGGCTCTGACTTAGGTCGGCAACTACAGCTCCGGTTAGACCCCTAGCCTGGGAACCTCCATACGCCATGGATGCAGCCCTAGAAAAGACAAAAAAAAAAAAAAAAAAAGTTCAACAGCTTTCAATCAGGCAGTTTTGCAACCCCACCTACAATGTCTGGAGGCATTTTGGGTTGTCCTAACTTAGGGAGTGGGTGCTCCTGGCATCAAGTGGGTACAAGCCAGGGAGGCTGCTCAACATCCCACAAAGTCCAGGACAGCCCCCTACAACAAACACCTCTCCTGCCCAAAATGTCAATGGTGTGGAGATTGAGGAACTCTGGTCAAGTTCAGCCCCATACCCTGCTCTTCCTCTCATAGGACTCATTGTGGGGAAACATTCTTCCCTCCTGATGTTTTCTCAAGAGGCAAATTGGGGATGTGGCCATCAATCTATAATGGTTTTCACACACAAAGAGATGTCATGGACTCAAAGCCCATTGAGAAAGAACTGGAATGTCATTTCTTATCATGTCCACGTGCCTTTTGGGGGGGGTATTTCTCATAAAAATGAGGGATAGTCACTTTCATCATGAGCTTTTTCTCTTTTGGTACTTTAGTTTTTGGCTTTATTATGCCATTTAAGTCAGAGGCTCCTCAGCAGGGTTGAAGCCTTCTTTTGGCACATTACAAAACAACCCCTACCCCTCTGTGTCTTGAGCTGCCACAGAAATTTCTCATGTACATACCACAGAATACTGCCTCTTTCAGTCCACTTTTCCCTGTTGGACTGTAAACCTTCTGAGGAGTCCCTGAAGGTGAGTGGAGGTGGGGTAGCTGGATGGTCCCTCCTTGTGCAGGAGAGGGACCCCGTCTACTGGAAAGTGTTTAGTGACCTTGGGCTCTGCCTACCACATGCCAGTAGTGACCCAAACCACATGACATCAAGAGCAAAAAACACTTCCACACAGTCTGAGTGCCCCCAGGTGAGGTGGTAGCCATGCCCATTCAGAAACCACTGGTGGAAGTAGGGAAAGGGTCTTATTTATATTCGTTTCCCCAGTGGCTGGTACATAACAGGCCATCAATAAATATTGTTTGAATTGACGAATGACTGCTTGTCTCAACAGTGAATAGAGAAGGAAGTTCATCTACTCCCCAAACACACACTCTTGCTCATTAAAAAATTACTGATTTGTTAAGACGTGGCAGGCGGCGAACTTAGAATGCATGATGACGAAACAGAGACAATCTCTAAGTCAGTCTTAGAGTAAGAAAGGCAGACATCTGAACAAGTAATATAGAGGAAACAGGCACTGCCACCCAGGGATATGGTAGAGACATGTGATGCAGGATGTGGGGGAGAGGGAGGTAGAGGCCTGGGAATGACTCCCTGAGGATATGACACTGCAGCTGAGACCTGAAGGCTGAGTACAGGAGAGTGAGGTGATGGGAGAGGCAGACAGAAGCAGTGGTCCAAGGCATAATAAGCTGTAAGAACAAGGGATTTACAGCAAGAGGGATCCCGGATTTGTGGGACTTGAGGGAAAAAGGTGAGAGAGGATGCCTGAGAGGCAGAAGGGCAGGGAAGCAGCTGCAGAATTCCAGGGTGAGAAGAGAGGCTCAACTAGGATCATAGAAATGGCTACATAATTAAGTTAAAGTCAGCAAGTCACCCTGGGACAGGGCCTAAGTATGCATAAGGGATGAGTTTGCTGGGCAAAGGTACCCCCTTCAAAGCAAGCACCTCTTGTGGCCTCTGGGAGGGCTGTGCAATTGTGCAGAAGAGGCTCTTCCCTCAGGAGATCTGCATGCCCCTCCCCCTTCTGCATCCTGCCCCAAGGAGGAGGCCGGAAGGCCAGCAGGAGACAGGTTCTGCTTCAATCCCACTGGAGCCAGAGGCAAGGTTCCTTGTTCCTCCCACCCCTGCTTCCTGGCCTCTTCCCCTTGGGCTGAGAGAACAAGGAGCATCCTTCATTCTTGGCCTCCAGTGGAAGGAGATGGATGGGAGCATGCAGAAGCCATGAGATGCTGAAGGGGAGGGTACCAGTCATTATCATCATCACTGACCAGTAGTCTGGTTAAGTTCTGAAGCTATCCTTGTGATTTTAAATGGCTTTTTGGCATCACAAGCCACTACAAACTTGATAATATCCAGCACTGAGGCATCTATCCAGCTCCTTTTCTTTGGCAAACTCACTCTACTTCTAGAAGAAAAAAGCAAAACAAAATCTTCTCATCTTTCCCCCCAAACCCCACCTTTTATTTTATTAAATCAAATTCTCCTGGCTCATTAGGAAAGACAATTCATGAAGAAGTACAAAAAGGGGAGCAATACATTAGACTCTATGTGGTATTCATTTTTACTAGTTAATCCACTTAACAGATTCTAGAAATTTTTGCTCTAATTTTAGAAGTCATCAGTGTAGATATGAAAGCACTTGAAGGGAATAAAGGTTCCAAGGAAGGCAACATAGATCAGAGGGAAAGGGCTGACCTTCTTCTTGAAAGAAGAAATAGCATCAACCTTTTTTTTTTTTTTTAAGGGCCGCACCCACAGCATATGGAGGTTCCCAGGCTAGTGGTCCAATTGGAGCTGTAGCCGCCAGACTAAGCCACAGCCACAGCATCTCAGGATCCCAGCTGTGTCTGCGACCTACACCACAGCTCACAGAAATGCTGGATCCTTAACCCACTGAACAAGGCCAGGGATCGAACCCTCAACCTCAGGGTTCCTAGTCAGATTCGCTAACCACTGAGCCACGGCAGGAACTCCTGAAATAGTATCAATCTTGTGACTTACCTCCCACCCCTATAATTTGTCACCTTTTATTTATACTTAATTTACATGCATACCAACGACAAAAATAAAATAGTAATAAATTGGTCTATATAGCACCCTTTTTAAAATAAATAAAAGCAGCTCCACATATAGCATCAGTTGATTCTCACAATATTCTCCTGAAGTTGGAGAAAGGTATTGCTGGCCCTATTTCATGTATAAAGAAACTGAGGCACAAAAAAGCTGGGTGATTTGCTGCAAATCAGTGGAAAATGTAATTTAAAAGCATCTTAAATGCAAATCAAAACTATAATGAGGAACCACTTCACAATGGTTGGAAAGGTCATCAATAAAAAAATCTACAAATAACAAATGCTAGAGAGGATGTGGAGAAAGGGGACCCTTCCTACATTGTGGATAAGAATTTAAATTGGTGCAGCCACTGTGGAAAACAGAGTAGCGGTTCCTCAAAAAACTAAAAGTAGAGTTGCTGTATGACCCAGCAATCCCACTCCTGGGCATATATCAAGACCAAACTATAATTCAAAAAGATACATGCACCCCTATGTTCACAGTAGCACTATCTGCAATAGCCAAGACAAGGAAACAAGCTAAATGTCTATCAACAGAGGAATAGATACAGAAGATGTGATAACATACACAATGGAACATTACTCAGCCATAAGAAAAATGAAATCATGCCATGCGCAGTAACATGGATGGACTTAGAGATTATCATACTAAGTAAGTCAAAAAGAGAAAGATAAATATCATATGATATCACTTATATATAGAAACTAAAATAAGACACAAATGAACCTGTCCACAAAACAGAAGCAGACCCAGATATAGAGGCGATCTGTGGTTGCCCAGGGTGGGATGAGAGAACAAAGTATTGGGAGTTTGGGATTAGTAGATGCAAACTTTGTATACAGGATGAATAAACAATAAGGTCCTACTGTAAAGCACAGGGAACTATATTCAACATCCTGTGATAAGCCATAATGGAAAAGAGTCTATCACTTATGATGGAGCATAATAATGTGATAAAAAAGAATGTATACATGTATGCATGACTGGGTCACCTTGCTGTGCAGTAGAAAATTGACAGAACACTATAAAGCAGCTATAATGGAAAAAAATCATTTAAAAAAAGAATCTGAAAAAGAATATACACATGTGTAAATGAGTCACTTTGCTGTTCAGAAAAAAATAACACAATGTAAATCAACCATAATTCAATAAAAGAAAAAATTAAAGTATCTAAATGGCATACCTGCTAATTTTTCAATCCTTCCACTTTAATTGAGAAATAAAAGGACAATTTTTCATATACGTTATCATTTGCTTTGGCCTCATGCTAAAATTTATAGGGTATGGATGGCTCTAGTACTCAATTATTATTTAAGAACTTAATGTGACAAAGAGCTTATTCTTTGGGTTTACTCAATTTAACTAAGAATAAAACAATGATGAGAAGAAAATCTATAAAGAAATATTACAAAGACACAGTAATCAAGACAGTGTGACACTGGCACCAAAACAGACAGACAGACCAAAGGAACAGAATAGAGAACACAGAAATAAACCCAGCACAGTAATCAAGACAGTGTGACACTGGTACCAAAACAGACAGACAGACCAAAGGAACAGAATAGAGAACACAGAAATAAACCCAGCACAGTAATCAAGACAGTGTGACACTGGTACCAAAACAGACAGACAGACCAAAGGAACAGAATAGAGAACACAGAAATAAACCCAGACACCTATGGTCAATTAATCTTTGACAGAAGGGGCAAGAACATAAAGTGGGAAAAAGTCAGTCTTTTCAGCAAGTATTGCTGGGAAAACTGGACAGCTGAATGCAAATCAATGAAATTAGAACACACCCTCACACCATTTACAAAAATAAACTCAAAATGGCTGAAAGACTTAAACATAAGACAAGACACCAATCAAACTCCTGGAAGAGACCATAGGCAAAACATTCTCTGACATCAACCTTACAAATATTTTCTCAGGTCAGTCTCCCAAAAGCAACAGAAATAAAAGCAAAAATAAACTAATGGGACTGAATCAAACTGACAAGCTTTTGCACAGCAAAGGAAACCAAAAAGACAACTTGCAGAATGGGAGAAAATAGTTTCAACTGATGCAACTGACAAGGGTTTAATCTAAAATATACAAGCAACTTATACAATTCAACAGCAAAAAAGCCAACAACCCAAGTGAAAAATGGGCAAAAGACCTGAATTGACATTTTTCCAAGGAAGATATACAAATGGCCAACAAGCACTTGAAACAATGCTCAACAGCCCTGATTATTAGAGAAATGCAAATCAAAACTACCACTAGATACCACCTCCCACCAGTCAGAATGGCCATCATTAATAAATCCACATATAATAAATGCTGTAGGGGGTGTGGAGAAAAGGGAACCCTCCTGCACTATTGGTGGCAATGTAAGCTGGTAAAACCACTATGGAGATACCTTAGAAATCTATACATAGAACTACCATATGACCCAGCAATCCCACTCTTGGGCATTTATCCGGACAAAACTTTCCTTAAAAAAGACACATGCACCCACATGTTCATTGCAGCACCATTCACAATAGCCAAGACATGGAAACAACCCAAATGTCCATTGACAGATGATTGGATTAGGAAGATGTGGTACATAGACAAAATGGAATAACACTCAGCCATAAAAAATAATGAAATAATGCCATTTGCAGCCACATGGATGGAAATAGAGACTCTCATCCTGAGTGAAGTAAGTCAGAAAGAGAAAGACAAATACCATATGATATCACTTATATCTGGAATCTAATACATGGCACAAGTGAACGTTTCCACAGAAAAGAAAATCATGGACTTGGAGAATAGACTTGTGGTCGCCAAGGGGGACGAGGAGAGAGTGGGATGGATGAGGAGCTTGGGGTTAATAGAAGCCTTTGCATTAGCAATGAGATCCTGCTGTGTAGCACTGGGAACTATGTCTAGTCATTTATGATGGAGCATGATAGTGTGAGGCAAAAGAATGTACACATGTAAAAAAAAAAAGAAGAAAAAAGGAAAAAGAAAAGAAACAGAGTTTTTTTTGTTTTGTTTTGTTTTGTTTTTTAACAAGAGATAAGAGAGCAGTTATTTAAAACCCAAATTTGGACCTGATGGCTCACCAGGTTAAGGATCTGGCATCGTCACTGCTATAGCTCAAGTTCCAGCTGTGGCATGGGTTCAATCCCTGGCCTGGGAAATTCTGCATGCTATGGGCACAGCCAAAAACAAACAAACAACCCTCCCCCACAAACTTCACTCCTATATGATAAATGGTAGAAGAAAAACAAAATAATAAATGAAAAATCTTGACTTTCCAAAGATCAATTGTACTACCGCTATAGAGATAATTATAGTAAAATGAAAAACAGAGATTAGTTAAGATCAATGGCCTTCAAAGCATAAAAACTCTTGAGGCCAGGTATACTCTGGCTATCAAACAACATGAGCAACAGGTTATAAAAATAGATCATTTTGCCATTATTACTAAAAAATACAGAATGATCTTGTAGGATTATTGCTAGGAATTTGAAATATTTGGCCCTTAAGTAGCAAGAGCAAAATAAAAGCAAGGTCTAGCATACAAAAAAAAAAAAAAGACATAAAAGTATTTCTTGTGTCTTGCTATCCTAAGATTAACTTGATGTTGACAGTAGCAACATACTGTTCTCAACTATAAAATGGATTGTCTACAAGAAGATAAAGAGGCCAAAAAGCAGCATGCCACATGCCTGAAGGCTTATGAATATTTTATAAAGTTGAAAAAGCAGTTGTGTATTCTTCAGAACAAGAAGAGTTCAAAGAGCTCCAGGCAGTATTTGAGAGGAATGAAGAGAACTACACAATCTGGACTTGAGTCCACAACAGTGGAAGAAAACAGGTTTCATTTCTGAAGGTCCTGGCACCAAGAAATTTAAGATAGACCTCTTTGCCCTTTCAGCCCAGTGGACTTACAGATAATTTTGGTTTATTCTTTATATGTTTATCTATTTTGGCAGATAGTGTTGGTTGAGTATTCATCAGCCATTAACCCTTTTACAGAGACTCTGATTTTGTGGGGGGCCATTTTCCATGTCCCTGGGATGAAGTTGATTGGTCTAAGGGAAGGCAGGACACCCCATTCTGGAAATAAGATATAAAGTGAAGATTTCTAAAGAGTCCTGGAAAAGCTTCTGCTCTTTGAAGAGCTAGAACAACACAAGAATTTTTTTAGCACATTCCTTGATTCCTGCTTAGGACAATATTGAATGAAGAAATAATGCTTTGAGCTATAGAAGCCATCCTGTTACCAAGAAGACATGTGTTCACAGCAAAGATAGTAGAAAAGAGGGTGGTAAAAGCCTGGGTCCTTGATGGCATTGTTTAGATATCAAACCAACTCAGGAGCAGCCTGTTTTCAGATGACTTATAATGAGCTCTTAAAAAAAATAAACAATCTCACATAGTTTAAGCTACTTGTAGTTGAGTGTTTTGTTCCTTTCAATAGATCACATTTTGAAAATTACTACAGAGCTATAGTAATCAGGACAGTGTGGTACTGACATAAGGACAGAATATAGAGCTACGAAATAGAATCAAGAGTCCAGAAATAAATCCTCACGTTTATTGGTCAACTGATCTTTGACAAAAGTGTCAACATCATTCAATGGGAACGCACAGCGTTCAACAAATTGTGCTGGGACAACTGAACAGCCATATGCAAAAGAATGAATCTGAACCCCTACCTCACACCTTATATAAAAATTAACTCAACATAGGGCAAAGAAATAAAAGTGAGGGCTAAATCTATAAAATTCTTAGAAGAAAATGTAATTACATATCTTTGTGATATTAGATTTGGCAGTGGTTTCTTAGATATGCCATGAAAAGCATAAGCAACAAAATGTATATAAATTGGACTTCATAAAAATAAAAAATTTTTGTGTTCAAAGAATGCTATGAAAAAATGAAAAGGCAAGCCACTGATTGGGAGAAAATATTTACAAACCTTATATCTGAAAAGGAATTCATATTCAGAATATACAGTGAACTGCAACTCAACCACAAAAATACAAATAGCCAAATTTTAAAATGGGCAAAAGTTGTGCATATACATTTGTTCAAAGCAGATATATGAATACCCGATAAGCATGTGAAAACGTGCTCAACATCATTAATTAGGGAATCACAAATAAAAACCACAATGATATACCATGTCATACTTTCTAGAGTGGCCATCATCAACAAATGGAAAATGACAAATGTTGGTAAGGATATGGAGAAATTGGGACCCTCATCTATTACTGGTGGTAACGTAAAATTGTGAAGCTGCCATGCAAAAGATTAGCGGTTTCTCACACAGAACTTCTATGTGACCCCAGCAATTCCATTCCTAGGTATACACCCAAAAGAAGTCAGAACAAGCGTTTGTTGGCTTCCCCCCCTCCCCTTTTATGGGCTCCCCTCAGCATATGGAATATTCAGGCCAGGGATCAGATGTGAGCCTCAGCTCTGCCAACATCAGATCCTTAACCCACTGTGCTGGACTGGGGATTGAAACTTTGTCCTGGCGCTATAGAGATGCTGCTGATACTGCTGCACTACAGCAGGAAAGCCAAAAACAGATGTTTTATTTTTTAAAACTTGTAGGCAAATGTTCATAGCACTGCTATTCATAGTAACCCAAAACTATAAACAATCCATATGTCTATCGACTGATGAACAGATTTTGATAAAGCAGTATATCCATACAATGTAATATCATTGAACAATAAAAAGGAATGAGGTAGATACCCAAGAGGATTGAGAAATTTACTCACACCCAAATTTGGACATGAATGTTCATAGCAACATTATTCATAATAGCCATAAGCTGGAAACAACTCAAATGTCACTTGATGACTGGAAACATAACACGTGGTATAGCTATATAAGGAAATATTAACAGCCATAAAAGGAATGAAGTACTGACACATGCTACAACATGGATGAATTTTGAAAACATTATGAGAAGTGAAAAAAACTAGACAAAGAGGGAACATATCCACAGAGACAGAAGGTAGATTAGTGGCTGCCAAGAAATTGGGGAAGGGAATGGGGAGTGACTGCCAATGGGTATGCAGTTTCTTTCCGGGGTAATGAAAATGATCTAGAGTCAAACAGGGGTGACAGTTACACAAACATGTGAATATACTATAGACCATTAAATAGCACCTTTAATAGGGTAAAATTTGTGGTATGAGAATAAACAGAATAAATAAATCAAGAATCAATAAGCAAGCAATCAGTAAGAAATACATAACTGAAAAAAAAAAAAAAAGATACATACTGCAACATGGGTGACTCTCATAAACAGTACACTAAGAGCAAGATGCCAGTCATAGGACGTTCCCTTGTGGCACAGCAGGCTAAGGATCTGGCATTGTCACTGCAGTGGCCCAGGACACTGCTGTGGCACGGGTTCAATCCCTGGCTTGTGAACCTTCACAAGCCACTGGCACAGCCAAACAAAACAAAACAAAACAAAAAAACACCAGAATAAGCTAATCATAAAAGACTACACTTTTTAAACTTTTTTAATTTTTATTTTTTATGGCCACACCTGTGGCATATGGGTTCCTGGCATACAGGAATCCAAAGCTGCCACATCAGATTCTTTAACCTACCGTGCTGGCCAGGGATTGAACCTGTGCCTCCACAGTGACCCGAGCCACTGCAGTCGGATTCTTAACCCACTGTGCCACAGGGGGAACTCCAAAGACTACATATCTCATAATTCCATCTACACAAACTCTCCAGATTAAGCAAATCTATAGAGAAAGAGAGTAGTTTAGAGGTTGCCTAGGGCTGAGGGAGTCTAGAGAGTAGCTAATGAGTACAGTGTTTCTTTTTAAGATAATGAAAATGTTCCCAAATTAGAATATAGTGATGGCTGCACAACTTCATAAATATACTAAAAGCCATTGAAATGTATACTTTAAACAGGTGAGTTTTATGATATGCAAATTATCTCAATAAAGCAATGACCAAAATTAATGAAAAAAAAGCAAAAAATATTTCTTAACCCTTTACCTAGATCTGCTAAATATTCTACAATGAGCATGCCATACTTTTATCTTCAGATAAAGATGTTAACATTTCTCTTGATTGGAAAAAATGCCTATTGTACAAAAAAAAAGTCAAAATAAAAGCACGGGGAAGGTACTGCATATGAACTTCATTGTGAAACGAAGTGTATGCATATGGGAAATAAAGTTAGAGAAAAATATATCAAATTATTGCTTAGCAGTGATTTCTGAATTGGCCTCACTGGATGATTTCCATTTATTTTGAAGTAGGCTTTCTTTTTCTGGTTTTCTATATCAGTACATCTTACTTTTCAATTTCCAGTTTTGAAATGCACATGTAATCTTACAAGAGGCTATATTCAGTGAATGAAATGTAAGCCTCTCTCCCATCCTTGCTCTCCCAGCTCATTTCCAGGGCTGCTATGTAGGATTGCTCAAGTTGTTTACTGCACAAGGGCATCTGGCTGAGGCAGTGAGTGGTGGTTATAAGGTAGGCTGGGCTCTGCTGGATAAGCCATAACTCATGGCTCTGAGGAAAGAGTCCTTTACATCTAATCCATATTAAAATGCTGTGGAGGTGGTCACCTTGCCCTTCTCCTTCCCTCAAAGGCTACCACTCTGCCTAGTTCCTTGCATACCCCTCCAGACACAGCCTATGTTATCTAAATATATACATCATACTGTATGTAGGTAAAAGTTATTTTAAAAGAACAAAGAGATAGCAGGAAAAGGCAATATAATATAATCAGAATTCAAGTTCTGCTAGAGAAATCCTTCCAGGTAGCATGGTAAAACTGGATTTAAAGGAAGAAAAACTTATTTTGAACCAGTAAGTCTTAAGGGAAGAATTCTAAGTGCAACAATCGTTGGGTTGATTTCCACCTTAACAGTCCACAATTCGCATATATTGCTTAAGTAGCAAATGAAATCTGTTGTATCCATGGCCAAGTGGGTTGATATTTGGTACTTCGCCCACCACACTCCTCACGGCTTGGAAGTGCATGGTGGTGTGTGTGTGGTCCAGTTTCCATTATGGAAAGCTTTAGAATTTTAATCTGCTGAGAAACCTGAGAGTGAGCATCTCCATGTGAAACCTGGCACTTCCATAAGTTCTCTTGTGTTGCAGTGGGTTAAGGATCTGGTGTTGTCACTGTAGCAGCTTGGGTTGCTGTTGTGGTGTAGGTTCTATCCCTGTCTGGGCAACTTGTGCATGCAATGGGTGTGAAAAAATAGAAAGAGTGAAGGAAGGAAGGGAGGGGGAAAAGGAAGGAAGTAAGAAAGAAGAAAGAAAAAGGAAAAGAAACCCTAGGGCACACTATTAATCTGTACTCTAACAAATCTATATTCATTCAACTTGGGCTGAAGTTTCTACCTGTTGAGGGAAAGCGATAGTTAAATAAATAACTTGAAATGAAAGACCTGACTATAAGACTTTTGCTGTCACTTTGAATAACATTTGCAACTAATGTCTATATTTCTGTTTCAGGTTTTGCCTCATTACACAAGGCCACACTGGTCTTCTTTTGGATTCGAACTCTTTTGCTTTAGGCTCTTCGTATTTGCTGTTTCTTCATTCTTTAACATCCTTTTCCACTCCAGGATTTCATCCAATGAACCCCTCTTTATCTTTCAAGCTTTAGCTCACATGTTGATCCCCTGAAGCAGGTGTGTGCCCCATCACAACAGCTTGACCTTTCCCTCTCATAATAACCATCACATTTTAAATTACCTGCTTAAAGGCTGATTTCACCACTAGACCCTGATCTCCCTGACTGCAGGAACTATACCTAATAGATGTGAAAACTATCCATGGCCCTACAAAAGGAGAGCTTTCCTCATTTAAAAAAAAAAAAAGAGAGAGAGAGAGAGAGAGCAAGCTTAGGATGGATTGAGAGCCAAGAATAATAATGCTTGGAACCTACTCCCTAGGTCTAGAAGCATTTCCCACGGAAGGCTAAGGGGAGAACATGGGGCTGGTACTGGATTAGGGAAAATCACTGGATGAAAACCATCAATGGGATAAAATAGTTGAGACCCAGGAAGGTGATCAGATGGCTTAAGTGTGAGATATTTCTAAGAGAGTTGGGGGACAATGTATGAGAAGAAAGAAAGTGATATGTAACGTCTCTGTGACTGAAATATCTTAATTTTAATTTGACCTGATTCAAATGGGTCTTGACAAGAGCAGCAGGGATTATCTGAGACATATTTGTCCTCCTAAGTGGCTTAGTTCTCTAAACCCCCTTTCAAGAGTGGCTTTGGGACATTCAGAAACCAGTTCTGTTTCTATTACCTCAAGTTATGCTAGGAGGAGGATAAGAAGACTTGAACTCATTAGCCTGGCAGATTTGTTCTCTGTTTCTATTTCTAAAACAGAATGCTTAAGTCTGTTAACTGATTAACTACAGTTCTCTGAGTACAGAGAACATCAACAATTCTTGGCATTCTTTACCTCTGTTTTGAATGCCCTTTTCCATACACACTACTGTATAGTTTTAGGGGGGGATAAAGAATTCAAATAAATAATTTAAGCTCTGCAGCATAGAAATATATAAAATACAAAAATTATATTCACATGATAGAGCAGAACTACCATAAACATCAGATTATGATCAAGCTGGAGGAGAATTTTCAAAAGCCCACAATAACTGAAATATGGCTGTATGGAAAGAAAAGAATCCAGATTAATTAAATTTCTTTCCACAATTGTGAAAACCTATGGAAACTAGCCCTCTTCTACTATTTCATCCAAGTAAACTACATAGCAAAGGGGAGGGAATACGTACCATCAGGGGCTAGGAGTAGGTCCCAAAGCAATTTTACCAAGCAGAAAGCAAATTCCCTTTTTTAAAACTAAATGATTCATGTAGATTTTGTACTCTTCTTCAGTATAACTTTAACGTTCTTTCTAAAAATACAGTAAGCAAAACTGACACTCCAGGAAGATGCACATGTTTATTTTTGGTTTCCCAGAACCTCTTAGGACACCTCCCAACGCCCTGCTGAAAAGTACATTACCCAGTGTAAGAAGCACAGAGGTAGATGTTAGGGGATACAATCATTATAATCTGTGCAGACTTCAGAAAAGCTTTTAGCGTAACAAAAAAAAGTGTTTCATCAATAAATGATTAAATATGGTAGCCTACATAGAGATAATTCTTCTGGAATCTCAGAGACTTCAATCACAGCACATATCACCCTATAGTGAATTTCTAAATTCTCATGTTTATCCAACTGTTATGGTAATGGGGAACACCCCAACATCCATCCTACCAAAACAATTAGCCTAAACCAGTTACGGGAATCCCACTCTCCTCACTGTGTAGTTATGATCCAGTCTTGGCCATTAAGACCCAAGGAAAGGTCTACTGAGGGGGCTTCTGGGAAACCCTTCCTGCCGCCACCTTGAGGATGGCGATCAAGAGTGGCTTTGGGACATTCAGAAACTAGAGATTTGATTTAAGCAAGACAATTATCAAGAAGAAAAACTACGGAGTTCCCTTCATGGCTCAGCAGTTAAAACGAATCGGACTAGGATCCTTGAGGATGCAGGTTACATCTCTGGCCTCACTCAGTGGGTTAAGGATCCAGTGTTGCTGTAAGCTGTGGTGTAGGTCGCAGGCGTGGCTTGAATTCTGCATTGCTGTGGCTGTGGCGTAGGCTGGAAGCTGTAGCTCCGATTAGACCCCTAGCCTGGGAACCTCCATATGCCAAGGGCGCAGTCCTAAAAAGCAAACAAAAAACCAAAAAAAAAAAAAAAAAAAAAAAAAAAAAAACTGGAGCTTTCAAGAATCGTGTGTGTGCCGGAGCATACTTGCTTATATGAGACCTTTCCTTATTAATTAATTAATACGTGTGGCTTCTTTGTTACTTTAGGAGATCCTTAATAATACACTCTGCATTAGACTGGAAGTTTTCTCAAGGGCAAGACATGGGGTTTATTTATCTTTGTATCCCAGAGCCTAATGCAATATCCCACATATAGTAGGGATAATTAATAAATGTAGGGCTAAACTGAACCAATTTTCAAACTCACAATATACAAAACAAATTTCACAGCCAACCCTAGGCCTCCTGAACATATAATATCCAAAGGAGCAACCCAGATTTTAGACACTGTGACATGAAGGTAGCTGAGGGTTGTTGGTATCAAGAGACAGTACAATTGACCTCAATATACTATTTATATCATACATTACATACAGCAGTCAAGAGGGATAAGGAACAAATGACATGTAAGTATATGGAAAACAGCTAGGTGAAGAACAACTGAAAAAGATCCAAGTGATTATTTTATTTAAAAGAAGCACAATCCTTGAGTGTCTGGATTATAGGGAATTCAAGTACAGAATACATGAGAGGAATAGTGCTATGTACTGTGGAACATTCCAGAAGACATGCCGGTATCAGCTAGATGTGCAAAAATCCAGATGATATTGTGTGTAAAACAGAAAGGCTAGGTAAGATCAGCATGATTTAATTTAAGCTGTGTGTCAGACATTGCTGTAGTGTATTCCACACTCACCAACTTGCCCTAACGTCCTCAACAACTCAGAAGGACTGTCACTATCCCCATTTTAAAACTAGCCTGAGCAATTACTTCCATTAACCAAGAAACGAATTCATTTAATAATAAATGCAACAGGGGCGCCATGTAAGGCAGCATTCTACCAGAGTTCTTTTTCCAGCAAAGTAAGGAATTCAGTCACAAGGATTTCAACAAGAAAGAAGAGAACCCTTTCTCCCTAGATAAGTGGAGAAGTGGGCCCCATTCTTGCCATTACTGCATTCCCCCTGAGACTATGAAATATTAGGTGCTATTCAAACACAGTTACAGGATCCTTTACAGAGAAGAGAAACGGGCCCAACAGGTTTTGCAGCATAGAAACCTTAAATATGCATCTAATGTGATCAGCTGGAAAATAAAAGAAGCTCAAGGACATGGTTAGACCTCAAAGATTCAAATGTACTCTATTTGCAAAATACAATGTTCTCCTTCTATATTCCCCACATGTGCATACACACACACACACACACACACACACACAAACACACACACACGGGTCTTCTTTCGCACATTTTAATTCTACCTAGAATCACAGACAAACCTATTCCTCAGGGTATTTTATTCTGGATTTTCTTTTTTTAAAAGTCAAATAGGAAATACAAGGCAAATGTATTTCTTCCCATGAGATTTCTGCCCAGTAACAGAACTCTAATAATCAAAATAAAACTTGCACAGCCTTTCAAATTTAGGATATTCTTTTTATAGTATTACTGTTTTCTTTAATACTAAAGATGGAAAAATGTGAGTGTACATTTAAACTTGTCTATTAGAATTAGATGAGTTCCTGTCATGGTGCAGTGGTTAACGAATCCAACTAGGAACCATGAGGTTGTGGGTTCGATCCCTGGCCTTGCTCAGTGGGTTGAAGATCTGGTGTTGCCATGAGCTGTGGTGTAGGTTCCAGACATGGCTCGGATCCCACGTGCTATGGCTCTGGCATAGGCCGGTGGCTATAGCTCTGATTAGACCCCTAGCCTGGGAACCTCCATATGCCATGGGAAGCAGCCCTAGAAAAAGCAAACAGAAAAAAAAAAAAAAGAAAAGAAAAAAAGAAGAATTAGAAGTATGACACAATAACTTCTACTACTGCATATTGATTTCTTATTATGAAATATTTGATCTCCACCACAACCTATGAAATAGGTATTATTATTATTACCTCTCTTTTACAGATGGCAACCTGAGGCTTGGAGAGGTTAGAGAGTGAGATTCAGAGACTAGAAAAAGCCAGACGCTGAGCCACCCAGTGGCCAAGAATTAAGGCAGAATTTAGTGCTTTGTACTGAGTAAACTTGGGCAGGAAGTAGGTCAAGAAAGACAAAAAGCCAAGTTCATGTGAGCAATTGGGAAGGAGAACATCAGCAAAGGAGGACAAGGCATAGGGAAAGGTGAACCTTTTGATTCAGAATACCAAATGCCATAGGACTGGAAAGAAGGTATGAGAAATTTTGTTAGACCCATGCATGTCCTAAGACGGCAGGGACCATGACTGTTTTCCTAAGAGTCATATCCTCAGAGCCCATCACAGCGCTGGCACATTAACAGACAAAAGAGAAGCTGGCTGAATCAGGCAGGAAGGAAAGTGGTTAGAAATATGGTCCAGCAGCCTAGGAGAGAAATGTAGAGTGCCAGCTTTTTTTGTTAAGGTTTTTGCTTGCAAATGAAAGGAACATAATTCCACATAATTTAAGCAAAACAGGACATGTATGAGCTTTTGTGATGAAACTAAGAGATGGGCAGGGTCGAAAAGATTTTTTGGATGCCAAGAACTTTCTCCTTCTTTCTCGTTGCACTTGCCACTCTTTGCATGATTCATTCATTCTCTCAGTTGCGGTATCTCAACAGGGTATAAAACTACAACCAGGAGTTCCCGTCGTGGCGCAGTGGTTAGCGAATCCGACTAGGAACCATGAGGTTGCGGGTTCGGTCCCTGCCCTTGCTCAGTGGGTTAACGATCCGGCGTTGCCGTGAGCTGTGGTGTAGGTTGCAGACGCAGCTCGGATCCCGCATTGCTGTGGCTCTGGTGTAGGCTGGTGGCTACAGCTCCGATTCAACCCCTAGCCTGGGAACCTCCATATGCCGCGGGAGCGGCCCAAGAAATAGCAACAACAACAAGACAAAAAAACAAACAAACAAACAAACAAAAACAAACAAACAAAAAAATAAAACTACAACCAAAAGCAGCTCCAGGTGCATATCCTTAGCCTACTACTCATGAGGAAAGGGAGCTCTCCCCTGTCAACTCCAACACGTTGGCTCATTGGAAAGGATGCTGATTGACTCGCATAAGGATGTGGCCAGGGTGGAGGGATGGGATATATGTGTAGTGATTGGCTCATCCAGAAACAGGAGCCATCCCAGAGTCCAGGAGGGCAGAGTCACATGACTGGCAGCTCCTTACTGAACAACCTGGCCAGAAGTGAAAAGTTTTGTTTTTTTAAATTTCAAGTTCACGAATTTATCTTATGCCAGTTAAGTACAGAAACAGAATTGTATTTATACAAGCTTCATAATAAAATAATGAAAAAGACAGGTGACAGTCAGAAGAATGACAATATAGAAACAGCATATCACTTTTTTTGGTCTTTTTTTTTTAGGGCCACATATGGAGGTTCCCAAGCTAGGGGTCCAGTTGGAGCTGTAGCTGCTGGCCTTCAACACAGCCACAGCCACGCAGTATCCAACCCATGTCTGTGAACTACACCACAGCTCACAGCAATGCTGGATCCTTAACCCACTGATCAAGCCCAGGGGTCAAACCAGCATCCTCATAGATACTAGTTGGGTTCGTTAAACACTGAACCACAGTGGGAACTCTTAGCATATCATTATTAAATGGAGAATAGTTGAGAAAAGTTGGCTGACATCTTTATTGCTTTGGGGAAGAGGATGTACCAGAGGAAGAGGGGGAAAGAGATGCTGGGTAGCAGAAACAATAGACGTTCTCTACAAAGTCTCTTGCCCTTGAGGCAGACCACAATCCAAGCTAAAGCAGAATCATGGCTAAGCTATGGCATTCTTTCCCTGGAACACACCAAGGCATCCAGCTTACTTCAGTACCACATTCCCAGCCCTTCTCTCATTTGTGCCATAAATTAAATAATCCATGGTGATCTGCTTTCTGGTCTACAAAAAGGGCCTTCTAGTTCCAGGGCAGCCCATCCAACTGAAATTGAAATTGAACCTTTTAGTGGAAAAGTACCCCAGGATATGTACTATATTAATAGTAACAGTCTTTGTCTTAATGTGATTTTGAATAATATTATCTTACATTTTCAATGTTTGGTGATATGGCACCTTGGGTATCACACTTATTAAATTCTTCTCTCTGTTTCAGGAAAGGATGCATCCTTTTTCACTCAAAGAGCATAAGCGACACCACATTATTAATTTTATTGGGATCCCATAAACCTAAAAGCTTAAAATATTATTAAAAAGGCCCTTACCATTGCCATCTGGGAGGGTACATCTTATTCCTTTTCCATCAATCCAACACAAAAAGACACAAGGTCCCAAACACTAAAACTTTTTGCCAAGGTTGGCTTAAAGTTTTTAAAGGGCCAAATGTCATTCTCATACTCTCATTGGCTCCACTTTTATGAGATTTATTTTTTTAATGATTTTTATTTTTCCATCATAGCTGGTTTATAGTGTTCTGTCAATTTTCTACTGTATGGCAAGGTGACCCAGTCATGCATACATTCTCTTACAACTGGCTCCACTTTTAAAGCTCCACGTATGATGAACAATGGCTTTTGGAAAAACTCATGCTGGGTTCCAGCCAACACTGTAGTGGTGCATAAAACTTGGCTGTCAAGATGCCAGTTGTGCAAGGCTCTAAGTTTCCCAGGTGCCTGGATTCTTACAGTCAATAGTTATCATTCCTACAAGACCAGTTGCTCCCTAGCCAGTAAGAAGAAGCAGGTCTCTTTCCAGGCAACTGCCCCCTTAAACGGTCTTGCCACATTGCTTTGTAAAATATTCACCCTCCTTCCTGTTCTTGCCTCCAAACACTGGAGGAAAAAGAAGCAAGAAACCACCAAGTGATGCCACCTTCTGATTGAAAGCTTACCCATCACCTCCTCAGAAACCCATTAGGTCAGTTTTGGGGCAGCAAATATGGTCTTTGGCACAGGTCCCTACAGCTGTCAATGGATATTTATCTTTAGTCAAATCTTACCTTGTGGTTGCCTGATGGGAGGGGGAGGGAGTGGGAGGGATTGGGAGCTTGGGCTTATCAGACACAACTTAGAATAGATTTACAAGGAGATCCTACTGAATAGCATTGAGAACTATGTCTAGATACTCATGTTGCAACAGAAGAAAGGGTGGGGGAAAAACTGTAATTGTAATGTATACATGTAAGGATAACCTGACCCCCTTGCTGTACAGTGGGAAAAAAAAAAAAAAATCTTACCTATGGAGGTTGCTGAGCAAGTATCTGCTCTAGTAATTCAAAAGAGTGTCTTTGAGGGGCTTCTTGAAATTTGGCTTGGTTTGGGTTTGGAATGGAAAATGCTGTAAATTTCCATTTGGGGTGATGCAATCAGGAAATTCAGTGCTCTCTGCACTGGCTCCACAGGGTAGGTCTGGGTGGGGGAGGAAACAAGGCCAGTTCTCCTGAGGGGAGGCCACCAGGATTTGGAGATACTGCATAGATCCTGGCAGGGGGACAAGGTCACTCTGAGAGTGACAAGAGTTTCCAGCAGGGAAGGGAGGAAAACTGGACAGCTTGGCCCCAAGCTGCACCTGAGGATCAATATTCAGAGTGTTTATGCAGAGATAGGCTAGTGAAAAGCTGAGGGTTGAAGCCAGATTCTACCCAACACTCAGTAAATTCCAGCTCTGCCCTACCAACCCTATGGCCCTGGAGGAATTATTTAATCCCTCAAAGAGTCTGGTTTATCATCTGTAAAAGAAAGAAAAAAACCACTTCCTTCCTAAGGTTATTCATGAGGAATACATGTGCAGCATCTATACAGTCCCTGACTCCCAGTGGGTTTTTGGTTAAGCAGCGTCTAGTTCTCTACCACTCAGACTGTCTCAGCAGAACTCTGGCTTTGACTTGGTTCAAAGAGACCACAAAAGTAGGTTACCAGCAAATTCTAGCTTAATCACTAACCTGGAGTAAGATGCTTAAATTTCTCTCCTGAAGTTGGAGGGCCAAAACTACTAGGTTGTGGAGAGGTTTCAAAGAAGAATTCACAAAAAAGGAAAGTGATGCAACCTGGGAGAATCTTCCCTAGCTGGGCTCCATTTCTCTGTGTCCACCATAGAAAGGTGATGATGACTTGGGAGCAGGGTCATTAGTGTGTCACCCATTGGTCCCAACAGGGTGTGGGGAATATAATGAGCCAGGACCACTGACATTCATCCTCCTTCTCAGTGCAAAATCCCAATTTTTATATATTATCCACCTCCATACAACATGTGTGTGGCCCCAATCCTCACATCAGGGGGAAACCTAATTAGCATAAGCATAAGTTAGCAGATGAATAGATCCAGGACATAAGCCAGTCCACTAGAGAGTCTCAGGACTATTGCTTGGAAGCATGGATAAAGGTGCCTTCTCTTCTCTGTACACGTAAGGCCCAGATATGAAGACCAAACTGCTACAGCCAGTCTCACTGGGATAAAGGAAGAAAATGCAATCATAAAGCCCATGGTAGTGGCAGGGGGGCAGAGCTGATTCACAACATTGTGAATTCACAACACTGTGTTAGCTTCTTGATCAAACCTCACCTGAAGTCAGACCTCTTCGGATCAAACTTCACCTGGAGTCAGACCTCTTTGGATTTTCTGACTGTTTATCACATCTACCCCAGTCGATAAACAGTCATTATTTAAGCCACTTCACACTAGGGTGTCTATTGCTCACACACATGCTTCTACCTCCTAGGATCCCCAGAACCTCCAGCAATGCCAACAAGAACTCCACCCTTTCCTCAAATGGACCAGATTTCCTGACAACACATGCAATTTCCTAGTACACAGAACAGACCCTGGCTTGCTGCCCTCAGGCTGTGCAGCAAAAAGACAAAGGGATAAAGCTTAACTCTGGCAGCTTCCCCCCTTCCTCACTGAGCCCATCTCTTGCTCTCCAACGCTCCTCTGGGTCCTGACATTCCTTTTGGAATGATTTGCCATCAATCAAGTCTGACCAAATTCAAGTTCCAAAAACAAGATCTGATAGTAATTCTGAAACTCTCATAATTCTACCAGCAAAAAAGTCAATGTGTGAGTGTGTGTAAGTGCAAATGGGTACACACAAGTGTATATGTATGAATGAGTCTATAATGTGTATGTGCGTGGGAGTGTGTGAATGTTTACAGTGTACATACAGGCCGTTTCTGGATGAGCACTCCACCTAGGGGTGGACTGTCAGACTGATAGCCCCTGATGATACAGGAAGTAGGTGTGACTCAGGCCTGGCCAGGAGATCAAGGGAAATAGAATGACAATACCCAGAAGGTACAGCTTTCTCTTTTAACAAGCATAATAAGAGAAAGGTTGTGGAACAAACAGAAAAGCGAAGAAAGCTTTTTATTGGAATAAAAAACTCTGTACAAGCCTAATGTTTGCAAATCTGTACGTGGCCCATGGAACAGGGGCTACAAACCCTAGCGGGTCAGTCAGGTCAAATCTACAAGTCCTGCGGGCAGTGTTCTCCTGTGACAAACTGGACATTGCATGCCTGGTCATAGGGGGATGTTGCCATTTAGCTCAGCTGGTTGACAACGGATTACAGTGGCCCAGAGATGCCAGGACTCCAGTTTTGAAACAAAGCACACCATAATAAGTTATCCAGATTTATATGTGAACCATTCCAGTTTTCCATCTGGTGGTGATTAATTCCCATGATATTTAAACTAAGTCTCCAGTGTACGACTTACATTTTGAGCCTCAGTTACTTCTTTAGATTCAAGAAAGTTTAACTTAGGACTCCTTTAAATTCTCATTACTCTGAGAGTACTTAACAACGATGAGTCAACTCACAAAAAGTACAATTGGCCCCCCCACCAGAGTCTGAAGTAAGGGAAACCTGGATGATTATAATTATGTCTGAGCAGAATCATTCAATAGGTAGAAGGGGAGGAGTTGACAACACTGGGTTTCTGAATTCTATTTTTCAACCCACAGGATATGAATCACACAGGCCCTAAACCCTCAGCAGGGTACATCTCTTTGTCAGAAGCATGAGGCATTAGAAATGTCCTGTCTCAATTTCACAAAAACATTTGCCTACTGAATAAAGTCTTTAGTTCCAAAGCTGACTTTCCACTCTTCTCTAGGGGAGCTCTGAAGAAGCTTATCACCTAAAGTACACAGTGAATAATTTGCAATACCCCAGAAAACCATCTAGGGACCTGGTGGTAATGTAATTCACATTACAGATAGTGACACACTAGCCTCAAATCCTAGTTGCACCAGATACTTCTTCAAGTGGAAGATTTCCAAGGGTCATGCTTCTGAATAATTATCTATATCAAATCCCAACACACCTCTGAATGAATGATTTCTAAATTTGACTATTTGTAAGCTGTGTTGCCGAAGCAAGCGGCTGAGTGTTCAGAAAAACATAGCAAGAATAGTCCCCACCTGCTGAGCCAGCTAGGAATCTCATTTCTCTAGGTAACAACAACCATGGCTAACATTTACTGAGCACTTACTATGTTCCAAGCACTACATTAAGCACTTTTCATTCATCCACTTATTTAATGTTTTCTACTACCCTATGATGGGGAGCTATCATTATCCTATTTTTCAGATAAGGCAAAGGAGGGTTAAGAAAATTACACAAGGAGTCCTAGTTGTGGCACAGTAGAAATAAATTTGACTAGTATCCATGAGGATGTGGGTTCAATCCCCGGCCTCGATCAGTGGGTTTAAGGATCTGGCATTGCCGTGAGCTGTGGTATGGGTCACAGACATGGCTCGGATCCTGCATGTTGCTGTAGTATAGGCTAATAGCTATAGCTCTGATTCAACCTGGGAATTTCCATATGCCATGGTATGGCCCTGAAAAGGAAGGAAGGAAGGAAGGGAGGGAGGGAGGGAGGAAGGAAGGAAGGAAGGAAGGAAGGGAGGAAGGGAGGGAGGGAGGGAGGGAGGGAGGGAGAAAGAAAGAAAGAAAGGAAGAAAGAAAGGAAGGAAGAAAGGAAGGAAGGAAGGAAGGAAGGAAGGAAGGAAGAAAGAAAAAAAAAGAAAGAAAGAAAGAAAGAAAGAGAGAAAGAAAGAAAGAAAGAAAGAAAGAAAGAAAGAAAGAAAGAAAGAATTACACAAGATTTTCTAGCCAGTAGGTTTCAAATTTCAGGATGTCTCACTGGCTTGAAATGCAGATTCAAAAGACCTTCTGAGTTATAACAAAGTAAAGATAAACTGAGTATACTGATGTCACAAGAAAAGGACATCTGGAAGTAGAAGAGGTTGTCACTGGGGTTAGACAATATGGTGGATGGGCTGACTTTCAGTAAGGTGATTTTATTTTACTGACTTTTTTTTGGGGGGATAACCCAAAAGTCAGAGCATAGGAGCGTGAAAGTCAGTAAAAGTGGGAGAAGGAGATAAGAGTGGAATGTGGGGAATGTGGACGGTCTAAAGTAAGTAAGAGCACTAAGATAGGCCCTGGTTCAAAGTTCTCCCTGTTGAGACCAAAGAGAAACTCAGGTGGCTGAGTTTAAAGCACCAGTGGCTGTAATATAATACAGTATAATCTTCTCAGGAGATCCTACCTTCCTAGCCATGAATTTGCTTAAGTTATCTGAGATTCAGAACTTGACATGAATCTTTCCAATCATTTATGTTTTACTGTACAAAGGGTTGAACTTGTGTCCAATCCTCAAGTTGGGGGTTTGGGCAGCAGGAAGTGAAATGAGAGCCCCAGGGGGTGGTGGATGGAAGGCAGTTGGTGGATACTTCAGAGAATGCCAAAGACAAACTCTAGTTTCTTCCCAGATCCTTCAAGTTCAGTGGGAAGCTTCATACCCTTCAGGCACAAAAACCTTCTTTGTGGTTCCCTAGAGTACAGGTAGATCTCAGAGAGATAACCTTCCCTTTGGTTCCACAAAACATTCTACTCATATTCCTACTATAGTAATTCCCATGATCTGTGAGTCCATTACTATGTTGTGTTTTTGGGGTTTTTTTTTTGTTGTTTTTTTTTTCAGGGATGCACCCATGGCATACAGCTAGGGGTCAAATGCCACAGCCACAGCAATGCCAGATCTGAACCGCATCTGTGACCTACACCACAGCTCATGGCAAAGCCGGATCCTTAACCCACTGAGTGAGGTCAGAGATCAAACCTGCGTCCTCATGGATACTAGTCAGATTCACTTCCACTGAGCCATGACAGGAACTCCCTTTACTTATATTCTTCACAGCTGGCCCAGTGCCTGGTATATGCTGGGCACAAGAGTCATGTCTGTTGAGTGACTGGATGGATTAAAGACACCCAACTAGACTAACATATGAAACCAGTCAATAATATCAATAAAAGCAACAGCTAATATATATTGAGTACTAATGAGCTAATAAGTACAAATACGTAATTTCATTTAACTTTCCAATTACTCTATAATAGAGACATACTCATTATCTCCATTTTACCATTAAGGAAACTGGGGCACAGGGAAGGAACCTACTCAAGGTCACTCTGCAAGCCTTGACTTGGCCAGGTGTTGCCTGGTCTTGACCTGATGGGCTCTGCTGTTAAACTCACTTCTCTTAACCTAACACTGTATCTCCCCTCACCTACTGTCCTACCTGAAGGCAGTTAGCGTCCCACTAGTTCTCTTCAAATACTTTCCTACCATACTTACCCTCTCACAAGTGCACCTGTGCATGGTCACAAATCATCATAACCCTAATTATTAGCCAAGCTTCCACAAGTCATCAAATCCAAGAGCGGCTTTAAGACAGAGACAAATATGCAAGATGCATGAAATACCAACATTTCCCCTCTTCGTTTTCACTAGCTTTAGAATTTGACTTGATTGCTTCATTAATCCCAAAGGCACGTGATAAATCTACCATGTGCCCCTAAGAGATGCAGCATTTGGAGAAGTAGTAGAATAAAGAGAAGACAAAACAAAACAAAACAAAACAAAAACCCTGCATGTCATAGGCTGTTCATGGCAGAGGAAAAGATTAAAAGAAAACAGAGCAGGCTGCTCCTAGTTATTTCTCAGAGATGTGAGGGAGAAAAAGTGGAGAACAATTTCTGCTGGCTTAATTTCTTTTGTTTACACTGATTTCATTTCCCTCCCTTGGGAATTTCTGATTCTGAAATTTCTGGATTCTGGCGGTTTTGCTGGGGTTTTCATGACATTGAATTTGTTTCTTTTCAATAAGGATGATGTTGGCCTCAGGGGGAGGTATACATATGCAATTGTTTCCACTGTTTCTTGTGACATGTATGCTCCTTTATCCAAAGGGAGACTAGAAGTTATCACACAGCAATATTTCATTCACAGAGAGGGGGGATCAGAAGGAGAAAGATGGCTACAGGTAACAGATGAGTATCTGAATAGCACTACGAGGTTGTGTATAAAATACAGAACACCTCCCTCAAAAGACCCCATTCAGGAGGAAACAATGCACTTTTTAAAATATATAATGATTTTTATTTTTCATTATAGCTGGTTTACACTGTTCTGTTGCACTGTTTTAACAGTGGAGAGAAACACACTAGAATAAGACCAAGCAGATGAACAGCACAAACCAATTCTGCACTAAAAGGATGCCTCCTTCCCTAGAACTAATTTCTATTTTCTGCCTGAGAAGCACACATCTTAGAAAACACATGGCTCTTCCTTTCAGGAAGTGAGAATAATGCTTCCCTTTTAATTAGAAGGTGTTCCCTTCAATGACAGTCTAGTGCCCCATGGGCAGAAGAAGTCAATGGTAATCTTAGATCTCCAACAGGGTAGATCAAGGGACACTGTTTGCCAATGCCAGTTAGCACTGCCATTTCATTGGGTTTGACAGCAAATTTGGTAGCAAATTTCAAGGGGTGGCATTTCAAAACCATTACAGGCAGTCATCTAAGGTAGAGAGTGTGCCTGGGAAGAGGTCCAGCCAGCCTTCCGCAGGCAGTTGTGTTCTCCTCCAGGGAGGTCTATATGGACCACTCTGGCTAATCTTGACTTCTACTGAGGCTGAGATCCACAGCTCACAAGCCTTTTAAGGTGCTGACCATTGCCCAGTGAGAAGAGAGGAGTATCAGACTTTGTGAACCAGCAACAGTATGAGTGAATCACTCAAATAGGCTTAAGAAGCTCAAATAATGGTTTTTCAAAGCTGAGCAACTGCCTCTAAAGAGAAGCAAGGTCACACAATGTGGTGAATTGGGCAGCAGATTTATTCTCCCATTTGTTTTCATTTTAACCATATGCGCCTGACCTTCCTTCAAGAGACTTGTGTCTTTCTGTGTCCCATGGTCAGGCTCTGCTCACCTCTTCTGTCCTATCTTGCCCCCCTGCCTCACTTCCTTTTTGGTCCTCAAATGCATCACATCATCTGATCTGGTCATATGCCCGCTGTGTGTGTTGTCTCCACACAGACCCCTCAACCTTCTTCTGCTTGAGTACTACTCAGTTTTAGCCCTCAGCAGCCAAGTCACATCTGGGAGGAGGCTAGCCATGATTCTGCCTAGGCAGGGTTCTTTTGCTAAATATCCTCCTCAAAACATGTTTCTTTTCTTCAGACTTATGTCAGTGTGCAATTACACATTTATTCATGGGACTATTCATTTTTGTCCTCTACCATGGACTGTGGGATTTTTGAGAGTGGGAAACATTGTGTGTTTTGGTCTCTATCTCAGTTCATCACGGCAATTTGTAGAGGTTCAAGAAATGTTTTCTGAATGAAGAAGTACTCAAGAACATGTGGTTGATATTTTAGGGACCAGAGAGCAGTGCTTGTGGAATCAATTGCTTATCCAAGAGGAAAACTAGATTCCACTGCTAAAAAAGCATCCCTCTCTCCCAATTAGAAAGATTAAATATGAAAAGTCATATACTGGGGGGCATTTTTACTCTAACCACGAGGTAGCAGCAAGTAGCCAAATTTGTGGTCTGCCCTTTAGAAAGTGCATTAAAAAGTGGTTCTGAGTAACCTATTCTTAAGCAAGCATCCCAGAAGATACAAAGCAGGTGCTCCAAGGACTTTGCAGGGAGAAATGTTATTTCATTTATTTTTATGTTATTTATTTATTTTTAGGGCTGTATCAGTGGCTTATTGAAGTTTCCAGACTAGGGGTTAAATAGGAGTTGTAGCTGCTGGCCTACACCACAGCCACAGCAATGCAGGATCCTTAACCCACCAAGTGAGGCCAGGGATCGAACCTGTGTCCTCATGGATACTAGTCGGGTTTGTTACCACTGAGCCATAAAGGGAACTTCCGAGAAATGTTCTGTTAGACTGAAATCTGGCTAACCAGACTCAAAAACCTCATGCAAACCTCCTCCTCAATCAGACACTATGGGCACCAATTAGTTTCCTGCAGCTGCTGTAACATATGACCACAAAATGAGTCATTTAACACAACCGAAATTTATTTTCTCTCCATTCTTCCAGAAATCGTAAGTCCAATATCAGCCTCTATGGGCTGAAATCAAAGTATGAGCCAGGCCACACTCTTTCTGAAGGCTTTGGGGGAGAATACATTCTCGCAGCTTCTGGCTTCTGGTGGCGGCCAGCATTCCTTGACTTGTAGCCACATCACTTCAGTCTCTATCTCCAACTTCACGTCGCCCTCTCCTCTGTTTGTCTCCCTACTCACCCCCTGCCTCTCTCTTCTAAGGATAGAAGACCATGTGGGGCTCAACCAGGTAATCTAGGCTAATTTCCCCACCTCAAGAACTTTAATGTAACCACACCTGCAAAGTCTGTCATATAAAGGTAACATTTACAGATGGAGACCTGACATCTTCAAAGGGCATTAATCAGCAGAGTGCAGCTATTTTTTTCAAGTCTAAAAAAGCATACCTAGGGAGTACCCATTGTGGCTCAGCAGAAATGAACTCAACTAGTATCCATGAGGATTCGGGCTTAATCCCTGGTCCCACTCAGTGGGTTAAGGATCCATCGTGAGTGGTAGTGTAGGTCACAGATGTGGCTCAGATCTTGTGCAGCTGTAGCTGTGATGTAGGCTGTCAGCTGTAGCTCCAATTCGACCCCGAGCCTGGGAAACTCCGCATCCTGCACCTTGGCCCTAAAATAAATAAATAAATAAATAAATTTTAAAAAGCACACCCAAACACACACACTGTAACACATACATTATAACTAATACTATATTTTAAAAGATTTTACAACTTTACTAATTCATAAATATCACTACTTTGAATTAAGTTTTGATCCTATGGTGGAAGGTTATAATTTGAAGCAATAGGAAGAATTCTAATGTGGCCTCATGATTTCACTGCCCTGGTGTTATGTCATTATGTTGTGTATGGTCTTCTCCTCTTGAGTGTAGCTGGAGCTTGTAACTTGCTTCTAGTTAAGAGAAAATGGCAAAGATGACAGGTTATCACTCGCCTGATTAGGTTATGGATAGCCGAGGGGGATGGGCTGTCACTGCCATGATTACCCCACCCTAGCAGACTGGAGAAGAGGACATTCTCCTGCTGTCTTTAAAGAAGCAAACTTCCATGCTTGGAGGGGCCACCAGGCAGCTGACGACAGGTGTCCTCTAGGAGCTGATGGCCTCAGTTCTCCAAAGCTAATAAAGTGAACTGTGCCAATGTCAGTGATCTTGGAAGAGGTTCCTGAGTTACAGACAAGATCACAGTTCCAGCTGATACCTTAACTTCAATCTGGTGAGATCCTGAGCAGAAAACCCAGATAACCTGTGCCCAGATTTTAGAACCACAGAAATTGTGACATAATAAATATGTATTGGTGAAATCATTAACTTTGTGCTAATTTGTTAACAATTTAAAACAAATACATTTGGGTTGCATAGTATTTCTTACTCACATCTGAGGTAGAGACTGGATAATCATAAACATCCCAAATGAAAAGCATCAATTGAACCAAATGCCCAGATAGCAAAAGCACTCTGGGAAAAACATATCCGTTGCAAACATGAACTGGTCTGGAGCCAGCAAAAGGATTTGTGTTAGCTGGGAAATATATTGGGAGACAGATATCGGGGAATTTAGATGTGGGAAGGCAAGTGTTAGCAGAACTCTTTCATTTACAGGGATAGAAATTCAATGTAGACTGGCCAAAGCAAACATGAATAAATAAACCCAATAACGGTGGATGTGGAGAGTTTATTGGCTCACATAACTGACACATCCTGATGCTCTGGACTCTGTCTCTCTGTCTCTCAGTTCTCTTTCCTTGGTGTTGACCTCATTCTCACTTCACAGTGAAGCCAGAGGTGGCCACTGGCAGGTCAAAGCTCATATCCAGCTGGTCTAGCAACCCTTCTGGAAGGAGAGCTTCTCTTTCCCAATGATTCCCATAAGACTCCTCCCATTATATTATTTTTTACTGGCTCTGATTGGCTAGACTTGGGTCAGGTGTACAACCTTGACACCAGCAAAGGCTGGTGGAGCAGCCTCATCTAAGCCTAAAAAAAAAAAGTTGGGTGTTCTCTTACCAGAAGAAGGGGGACTCGATGCTGAGCAGGCAAAAATCACAGGAGCCCATTCTCCAGCCTTCAGTATGGCTGAAGTTACATGGACAACAGCTTCCCACTTGGGACAGGGAGGGAAGAGACTTTTTTTAAAGCCAAGAACCAAATAGTGAATGGGAGTCTCTATGCGAAGTACACAGAACAGAACTTGCAGATTGAGATGCAGGAAGACAATGTGTGGGGTTAAAAATGGGTCAAGGTGGTTGATCTGCTGGAGTTTACATACAAGGAAACCACAGGGAAGGAATCCAGAAAGATGCGCCTTGATGGAGCTAGCAGATCCCTCTCTAGCAGAAGCCCATAAGATGTACAGGAAGGGCCACGGTGAAATTAACACTATATCCTTTCCATCTATGAAGCTATCACATATCACAGGTACCAAGGTGGGTTTATTTTTTCTTTTTTTCTTTTTTATGGCTTCACCTGTGGCATATGGAAGTTCCCGGGCTAGGAGTCAAATCAGAGCCACAGCTGCAGACCTACAGCCACAGCAACCCTAGATCTGAGCCACATCTCCAAACTACACTGCAACTTACAGCAACGCTGGATCACTAACCCACTAAGCAAGGCCAAGGATTGAACCCACAGCCTCATGGGCACTATGCCAGGTTCTTAACCTGGTGAATCACAATGGGAACTCCTTTTTTTTTTAATGGCTGCACCGAGGCATATGAAAGTTTCTGAGCTGGCAGCTGATGCAATGTCAGATCCTTTAATCTACTGCACCTGGCCAGGGATCAAACCTACCCCTCTGCAGCAGCCCAAGCTGCATTAGTCGGATTCCTAACCCAATGTAGCACAGCAGGAAGTTCCAAGGTTTTTTACCTTATTCTCATTATTAGATTTATTCCTCAGCCCTATGAAGTAGCTATTTGATACTTAAGAAAATTCAGGCTCCAGGAGGTTAAGGGATTTCCTCTAAGGTTCACTGACCTGGGACTGGCCAAGCAAGGGCTCAAATCCAGGTGGCTCTATACCCATCGTCACTGAGCTAAATCTCCTCTTCCTGATTTAGCCTTGACCTGAACAGGAAAAGAGGCTAGAGAAATACCCAGTAAAATGTACCTCTCCTACAAGGAAAGACTATTTGAAAACTTTCTTTGTAGATTTAGGTAAATACTTCGGCCCATGATTGAATTGACCAGGACTTCAGAAGTAAGTCAAAAGCCCTTTGAAAAAAGAAACATGGACCCACGTGAGCAGAACTACACCAAGCAGAGGTCCCAGGGAGGATAAGTAGCCAACGATGGGTTATCAGAGGCACCATCGTTGAGAACACTGAGACCGTCAGAGGTAAACAATGAGAGAGGAAGTCAGTGAGGGAAATGGCCAGGGAAAGTTCAGGTCTCTCTCCCTCCCACGCCCTCACTGCCCATTGTGACTCGCAGTGACTCAGCCCAGATGGGAGGAAAGCATAGACCTCACTCACCCAATGTCCAACCTACCCGTTGCCTGGAAGGAGGGGAGGATGAGGCTTGTGAGTGCAGTTCAGACACACCCAGGTAGCTAGGAGTACCTGCCACTGCCCACATATACCCAGAGATTTCAATCAGGCCCTAGAGTAGAGGGGCCATGGCCAGGGGATTCTGGTGTGAATCAAAGCATTAATTACTGGACAACCTTGAGTAAGGTACTTACTGTCTCTGGGCATTAGTTTCCCATGTAATAAGTATGACGTAGAATCAGATTAGGGACTGCACATTCAAATGCCAAGAGAGACCAAGCAGGTAATGACAGTGATGCAGCAGACTGAGTGTAAGCCAACAGGAAGTTGGGTGGTGGGGGGGACTAAAGATCACATATCTTGTTTAGAAGGGGCACCCCCAGTGTTGCCAGATGCTCCAATTTTCCACAAACCAAAATGTGGACCTTTAGACAAAATTCCCCAGTCTTTAAATGCTGGCAACATGTCCTAAAACACTGTGCAAGGTAAAGAAAACAAGATGACAGGCTTGACTCTGGATGTGTCCTGTTCCATTAGGTAGCTACTTCACCTTAAATTCATTAACATTAAATACAACTTAAAACTCAGTTCTTCCTGATCAACAAATTCAGCAAAGTAGCAAAATACAAGATTAACATTCTGAAATTGGTTGCATTTCTGTATACTAATAATTAAATATTAGAAAAGGAATAAAAATATAATACCTTTTAAAATCACACCTCAAAAAATTAAATACCTAGAAATAAATCTGACCAAGGAAGTGAAAGACTTATATGCTGAGAATTATAAAACATTAATCAAGGAAATTAAAGAAGATTCAAAGAAATGGAAAGATATCCCATGCTCCTGGATTGGAAGATTAATATTGTTAAAAGGGCCATACTACCCAAAGCAATCTACAGAATCAATGCAATCCCTATCAAATTATCCATGACATTTTTTACAGAACTAGAACAAACAATACAAAAATTTATATGGAACCATAGAAGACCTAGAATTGCCTAAGCAATCCTGAGGAACAAAAACCAAGCAGGAGGCATAACTCTCCCAGACTTCAGGCAATATTACAAAGCCACAGTCATCAAGACAGTGTAGTACTGGTTCCAAAACAGACAGACAGACCAATGGAACAGAATAGAAAATGCAGAAATAAACCCAGACACCTATGGTCAATTAATCTTTGACAAAGGAGGCAAGAATATAAAATGGGAAAAAGACATTCTTTTCAGCAAGTGGTGCTGGGAAAACGGGACAGCCACATGTAAATCAATGAAATTAGAACACATCCTCACACCATGCACAAAAATAAACTCAAAATGGCTTAAAGACTTAAACATTAGACAAGATACCATCAAACTCCTAGAAGAGAACATAGGCAAAACATTCTTGACATCAACATTACAAATATTTTTCTCAGGTCAGTCTCCTGATGCAATAGAAATAAAAGCAAAAATAAACCAATGGGACCTAATCAAATTGAAAAGCTTTTGCACAGCAAGGGAAACAAGAAAGAAAGAAAGAAAGAAAGAAAGAAAGAAAGAAAGAAAGAAAGAAAGAAAGAAAGAAAGAAAGAAAGAAAGAAAGAAAGGAAGGAAGGAAGGAAGGAAGGAAGGAAGGAAGGAAGGAAGGAAGGAAGGAAGGAAGAAAGAAAGAAAAAGACAAGACAGACAAAAAGAAAAGAAAAGAAAAGAAAAGACAGACAAAAAGACAACCAACCTATGGAATGGGAGAAAATAGTTTCAAATGATGCAACTGACAAGGGCTTAATCTCTACAATATACAAATGACTTATACAACTCAGCAGCAAACACCCAGCAACCCAAATGAAAAATAGGAAGAAGACCTGAATAGACATTTCTCCAGAGAAGATAGCAAACAACACAGATGGCAAACAAGCACATGAAAAAATGCTCAACATCACTAATTATTAGAGAAATGCAAATCAAAACTACTATGAGGTACCACCTCACACCTGTCAGAATGGCCATCATTAACAAGTCAATAAATAAAAAATGCTGAGGAGGGTATGGAGAGAGGGAACCCTCCTGCACTGTTGGTGGCAATGTAATGGAAAACAGTATAGAGGGACCTCAGAAAACTAAATATAGAACTACCATATGACCCAACGATCCCACTCTTGGGCATATATCTGAACAAAATTTTCCTTGAAAAAGACACATGCACCCGCATGTCCACTGAAGTACTATTCACAATAGCCAGGACATGGAAACAACCTAAATGTCCATTGACAGATGAGTGGATTAGGAAGATGTGGTATATACACACAATGGAATACTACATAGCCATAAAAAAGAACAAAATAATGTCATTTGCAGCAACATGGATGGAACTAGAGACTCTCATAGTAAGTGAAGTAAGTCAGGAAGAGAAAGACAAATACCATATGATATGACTTATATCTGCTATCTAATATATGGCACAAATGAATCTTTCCACAAAGAAGAAACTCATGGACTTGGAAAACAGACTTGTGGTTGCCAAGGGGGAGGGAGTGGGATGGACTGGGAGTGTGGGGTTAATAAATGCAAACTATAGCATCTGGAGTAGATAAGCAATGACATCTTGCTGTATAGCACAGAGAACTATATCTAGTCACTTGTGATGGCACATGATGGAGGATAATGGGAGAAAAAGAATATATATATGTGTGTGTATGTGTATGACTGGGTCACTTTGCTGTACAGTAGAAATTGACAGAACATTGTAAATCAACTATAATGGAAAAAATAAAAATCATATTTAAAAAAACCTCAGTTCTTCAGTGGCACTAGCCACATCTCAAATGCTCAAGAGCCACATTTATTACTGGCTACCATATTAGAAAACACAGATAGAGACCATGCCCAACTCCACAGAAAGTTCTCTTGGTTAGCCTTGGTCTAAATGATCTCTAAGATAACATTTAAAAGCCCAAATAAAGACAAACTGAAAAGAACTTTACTTTCTTCATGGATAGGAAATGAAGCTCCTAGAATTTCACTGCCTAACTTCAACACAAAAAGGTTCATGTCAGCTTTTTTAATTCACCTGGTGAGTTCCCTTCAGGTGCATTTAAATTGGGTTCAAGAGATTTCTTCTTAGAAAGAGACCAACACTTTATAATCTGCTTCAACACACAGTAAATTCTTGAGTTACTTAATGTATAGAGATTTGAAATCTAAACTTGTATTTCAAAAAGGAAGGTGGGAATGGGGAAAAGAAAGGTCTCATTTTATGTATGGTATGTTGCCTAGAACTTACCCTTGCCTGTTAGAAAAGTTACACTATCATATGAAGCTTTTCTTTACCTGTGCAAGACCGTCCAGTGTGACAACCAGCAGTGTTTTAGACCATGGATCATCTAACTTTCCTATAAAGAACCAGGCAGTAAATATTTTCAGCTTTGTGGGCTATGTGGTTTCTACGGCATCTAGTCATCTCTGCCTCATTACAGGAAAGCAGTAATTGAAATATGTAAACAAATAGACATGGCTATGTTCCAAGAAAACTTTACCTAGAGACACCAACCTTTAAATTCTGTATAATTTTCAAGTGTCATGATATACAGTCTTCATTCGACTTCCTTCCCTCTAACCATTTAAAAGTGAAAAAATCCTTTCTTAGTATGGGACTCTGTCAAAACGGGGAGCATGCAGGGTTTTGTGCATAGGCTGGAGTTTGCTGACCTCTAAGTCCTGCAAGCTCTCAGATGGAAACTGGAGGATCAAGCTCTGGCACATACATACCATTAACTGAGCACTTATCCAATGTAAGTTCTATCCTTAGCAAATGTTGTTTGGGAAGGGAGGACTAGAAAACCCAGACCATTTTCTGGGAGACCAGAGTTGATCCTCATTATTCCTGGATTCCATATTTGCAAATTCATCTACTTTCATTAACTTGTGACCCTGAAATCAATACCTGTGGTGCATCTGCAGTCCTTCTCAGGGGCAGAGGTGTGGAAAAATTTGAGCCAGCCCTGGAGCAAGACCCTAGCTAAGGTCAAATAAGGCAAGACTCCACCTCCTTTTTTTTTTTTTCCCTCTTTGTTTTGGGGTGGGGAGTTGGAAGTAAACTGTTACATTTGGAATGGATGGTTAATGGGACCTTATAGTACAGCACAGGGAACTGTGTGTGATTGGGTCACTTTGCTATACAACAGAAATTGAAGAAACGTTGTAAAATAACCATACTTTAATTAAAAAAAAAGACTCTGCCTTCTTGTTTGAGCTCATGTAGCTAAGCAAGTGTCCTCTTTGTGATCTCTGTTGAGGTCTTTCATGTTTTAAAATTTCGCTGCTTAAAATGCACCCCTCCTCTACTCCCAACAGAGGGCTGAATGTTGTTAGTGTCCAAACATAAGGCTGTGATGTGCCTTCTGGAGAAAAGCCATGTGTTAGAAAGTTCCATTCAGGCATGAGCTGTAGTGATGTTGGCTGTGAGTTCAATGTTAATGGCTCCACGCTATATAATAAAGGTTATGTATTGATCAGTTGTTGAGAGTGTTGAGTAGAGACTCGCAGGAACTCAGTATTTCTCCTAGAAGTGACAGTTCAGCATTCACTAATTGTGTGTTCACAGTGATTTGATGGAACATAACCACCATGAATAACAGAATTGACTGTATATATATTTTACTGACATTCAAAAGGAGTTGCTGTGATATCCTGTGTTCCCTCTTCTCTACCTTATAAATTGTATTTAAGCTTTACTGAGGAAGGTTGAAACTATTTTAAATGAAGTTTGGAGTTATTTCATGACTCAAGGTTTCTATGATTCCCTGTTTCCTGGTTCTCCAGATAAATGGGCTTTTGCATGGTAAATGGCATAGAACGTTATTTTCAATAAATTCTTCACTTGTAGGTAATTTGCAAGTGCACAAACTGTGTTCCAACTAGTGAAACACCTCAGCCCTAAAATCTCAGCAGGCCTTTGTTGGAAACTTGGCTTTTGAACATTTTGCCACACTGTAAATACTCAACACAATTTTGTAGGCTCCCTACAAACCGTACTAAATACAAACATAGTTAATAACCCAAACCAAAGTATTTATTGTGTAAGTCAACTAGGGTTTTATAGGAGGCCTGGAACCTTTATTAGATGTCCTTGGGTATGATTTTCATTTGTAAAAGTTGGATAAAGTATACTGGCTTTGCCCTTTGGAAACACATGATATAAGGTGGTCCAGCAGGGGAAGAAATGGAAGGGGATGTTGCAAGCTGATATTTCTGAGAGCTGCAGTTGCTGAGGTTGAGGCAGCGCCAGACACACACACACACACACACACACACACACACACACACACACGCACACACACACACACACTTTTTGGGTTAATGATTAACTTCTCTTGACCACATACAATCTTTCTGTGATTATCGATGTAATCGCTGGCATTGATTGAGCTCTTCATCATGACTTTGGCTTCTGGCCCAAGCATTTCTAAATCTTAGATGACATTATAGTACTTACTGTATGCCAGGCACTATTCTAAGCACTTTAAATGTATTAACCCATTTAATCCTCAAAAAAATCTTATGAAGTAGGCACAGTTATGATCATCTTCATTTTATAGATGATTAAACTTAAACACAGAGATGTCATGGAACTTGCCCTGTGTTACATAGGAAATAATTGGCAAAGCTAGAATTTGAACCTGGGAAGTCTTCTTCCAGAGTCCTTTCCCTTTACACTCAGCAAAGCGCTGGATAACTGTGGGAAAAAACCCAGCTCCAGTACAAAGGGATTTTTACAATGGCTAACTCTATTAGCAGCAATATTCAACTCATCTTTCTCTCTCTCATTCACCTCTTTCTCTTCCTCCTTTCCTTTTTTTCTTTTTCTCTCTCTCTAAAGTACATACCATAAAATTCACCATTTTTGACAAAATTATACAGTTATTAAACCACCATCACAATCTTGTGGCGCAGGGAGTTAAGGATCCAGCATTATCATTGTAACAGTTCAGGTCACTGCTGTGGCTTGGGATTGATCCCTGGCTCCAGAACTTCCTCATGATGCAGGTGTCCAAAAAAAAAAAAAAACAAAAACAAAAACAAAAAAACCCCCCAAAAAACAAAAAAACGAACTGAGCAGCTCTATCCATCTCCCTCAAAAACCCCAAGCTCTTTTGTAGCCACCCAGGGCCCTACCCCAGTCTAGAGATCAAAGGATTTTAGTATTTTAGTCAGGGACCCATGACCTCCAAGGGATCCTTGTACAGAACTCCAGAATAGAACCTGGGGGAGTTCCTGGAGTGGTGCATTGGAAATGAATCTGACTAGGAACCATGAGGTTTCGGGTTTGATCCCTGGCCTCGCTCAGTGGGTTAAGGATCCGGCATTGCCGTGAGCTGTGGTATAGGTCACAGACATGGCTCAGATACGGCACTGCTGTGGCTGTGGTATAGACTGGCAGCCGTAGCTCCGATTTGACCCCTAGCCTGGGAACTTTCATATGCCACGAGTACAACCCTAAAAAAGCAAAAAAAAAAAAAAAAAAAAAAAAAAAAAAAAAAAAATGCGGATTGCAGCAAAAAAAAAAAAAAAAAACAAACAAACAAACAAAAAAAAACCCACGTATTTTAAAAAATTTTCACTGACTCCCAATTAATCTTTAGCATTCCTTCAGCTAGGAGGATAAGTAACAAACTACAAAAATATTAGCAGTACCGTCACTTGGTCTTCACTGGAATTCACAGATATTCTTTTATCACATTACAGTCATTGTCTATATCACAAAATATTGGCTCTACACTCCTGACTAGTTTGAAATTATGATACACAAGATCTTCTTATTGCATAATATATAAGCATCTTTGTTATTACATCACAAATGTTTTAGTAAGTATATTTAAACATATTTTTTCTTTCTGTCTTCTTTTTAGGGGCATACCTGGGGCATACGGAAGTTTCCAGGCTAGGGGTCGAACTGGAGCTGCAGCTGCAGGCCTATGCCACAGCCACCGCAACACTAGATCTGAGATATATCTGTGACCTACACCACAGCTTGTGGCAACGCTGGATCCTTAATCTACTGAGTGAGGCCAGGGATAGAACCCATAACCTCACAGAGACAACAGTGGGTCCTTAACCCACTGAGCCATAGGAGGAACTCCTGAATAGAATTTAATTAAAATGTAACTTTCAAATTTACCTCTAAGAAAGAATTCTACTTACTGAAGGGCTCCTCTTCCCTAGAGCATAATGCTTAGAGAAGCTGTATTTGGAATAAACTGAGTCACTCATCATTCATTTCACTATCATCCCAATCACCCTTTGCCCAGAGTAGAAGATGCAGAAATGACTAAGAGGCAATCACTGCCCAGACTGGTGGAGGAATAATGCAACTCCCATCCTTAAAACTGATGGTGGTGGTGGAGCTGTGCGCCTTCGCAGCCAAATGTTGCTGCTGCCTTCTGTTGAGGAAGCTGGTCACACAGCTCCACCTGCCTCCTCTCTGGAACTCCGCAGGGACTGCAAAGATGCTGTCCTCCCAGCCCTGTGCAACCCTCCAACTTGATGAAGACCACATACACCCCTGAAAGGGGAACCAGCCATCTGTGAGCTCAAGACTGACTCCAAGAGGGACAGAGACACCCAGACAGCAACTAGGAAGATTAGACAGAAGCTGAAAATTCACAATTTCCAATTACTCAGAATTGTTTTGTGATCAGGACTGTGTTACTAGGACACATTGCTTGTACTTTGGTGTGTCACCTTTGAATCAATTATTTCTTTCCTTATTTATTAATGTAATCAACAAATCAATAGAAAAAGGTGATTTTCCAAATAAGAATTTATGAAATTCACAGGCAATTTTCATAACAAATACAAATGCCCAATAAATATAAGAAGAAATCCTCCTCAACTTGATTGACGGTCAAAAATAAATATTAAATGAATGAGATGAAAAATTCCCCTTAGATTGTCAAACGCCAAAAAAAATTTATATGACAAATGAAGTGATACTGGACATATGTTGAACTACCTTAAGTCCTAATATGGAAATTTATGATTGAAATAAAAGCAACTCTTTTGAAAATAAAAAGATGAAACTGAAATTTGCTTAGATGGGCCAGTTTAATTCGTGAAGTAATTTCAAGAGGCAAGCTAAAAGAATGGATATATCGATATGTATGACGGATTCACTTTGCTGTGCACCTCAAACTAGTACATTATAAGTCAACTATACCCCAATAAAATTAAATTAATGTAAGATTCTAAATCACAATTTAAATAGAAGCATATGAAAATCATGGATGCTGTTGATATTGACTTTATTTGCTAGTAATTAGAACTGAGAATACAATGGCCTTATTTCTACCTACCTCTGTCCCTCTGTTTTATCTACTTTTTAGCCCCATCCCTCTTCCAATCACTGTGACTAGACCATGTCTTACACTGATAGGCAGGTGGAAGATGGGCCAGGGCTTTAAAAGGTGTCTTCGTCTTTCAGTTTTTCTCAGTATTATTATCTCTCTTTCATCGTTAACTTATTATTGATAGGATTTCCATAATTCTTTTTTTTTTTTTGGCTGCACCCACAACATATGGAAGTTCCCAGGCCGGAGATCAAATCCCAGCCACAGTTGCAACCTATGCCACAGCTGCCCCACGCTGCCACAGAGACAACACCAGATCCTTAACCTGCTGCACCACAGCAGAAAGTTCCTTAATATTTTCTTAATAATTACCCGATATACCAACATCACTTCCTCCTTCCATAATAATCTCAAGTACATCTTTTTCATTTCAGAGTGTCCTGGTCAGAGGACATTTAATAAATGGTAAGCAATTCTGCTGCCATAAGAATATGGATGGAGTTAAATTTAGCGGGAAACAGAAGCTAGAGAATTAACAGCAAAGTTGAACTTGCTAGTCATAATTTTCAGTCACGCTAGCCTAAAGGGAAGGGTGACATCGTCCCCTGAAACTGTCTTGGAAGCAGCTATTCTGTTCACACAGCACCCCCCACTGGCCACTGAGGAAAGTTCACCTCCAATGCACAAATAAATTAAATTTTGACTCTGCTGGCCTACCAACTAAATCTCATTTCTCACAGGTGTGCAATTCAAGAAGATGCATGGCCTTCTTTTTCCCCACCATTCATGTTGGCTTCAGCTGAAACATGAGTACTTTAAAAGAGGAGTAATAATAGGATCATTTCAGGGCAAGGTGAATTAAATGCCTAATTCCATTCAGTCCTCCCAAAGATGTTTAATATTTGATACAAAGTAGAAGCAAGTAACATTTATTTTATAAATGAACAATAACAAAGAGTTGTTATCACTGACTTTCTTTTTCAGAAGCCTTGGCAAGCTTAAGCGGTAACTCATCACAGGCTTCAAAGCAAGTAAATGGCAGACCAGAGCTGAACTCCGTCTAACTCCAGAGGTCACACTTAATGACTACCTCATGCTTCACTCTTTACTAAATTATTAACTAAGTTTATATACATATAATTACATAATTGAATAAACCTATGTTTATTAAAATAAATTTTCAGCATTAAAAAAAAAAAAAAACACCTATTGGAAAAGTTTCAAAGCCTAACATAACAGGTGAGGTTTTAAAAAAGCTGACATAGATTTTGCTGAACTTTAACACAGCACAGGCTGTTTCCTGAGCAACTTATACAAAGGCAACTCCAAGGACATTCTAATTGCAATGGGGCCTATGCCACATGATGTCAATTACAAACAGAAGTTAAACAACAGAATGGGGCCAGTTTGGAGCCTCTAGCACAGGCTGGATGTAACCACCCTCCTCTTCCAATTAAGATGTGTTACAGATTGGGTATGGATAAGAATGTGATGGGGCTGGAGAGGAGACTTTCATTTTTGTGGACCTAAATTAAAACAGACTTTTAAAAATGTGTGTTTGTATGTGTGTGTACGTATGTGTGTATGTGTACAGGATAAGGGTGATCATATTCATCTGAGAGAGTCATTAAAGAAGATTCCAGAGGTGGGTGGAATTTATATCCTAGGTTTGGATAAGAGAATTTTCCCGCTCACATTAACAGCACTCTATTGGTAATGCCTGCCAGAGCCCAGGGTCAGGAAGGATTCTGAGTTCTACAGAGAAAGTATGCTGTGCCAATTAACGATGTCTGCCCTGGCATGGGACCTGAGAGGCACATTTACTGTGAATTTAATCAAGATTAAAACACTCCTGGGGCTGCCATATCTGTTCATTATCACAGAGGCACCTCAGAGCTACCAACCAGGAGTGAGAAGATCACACAGCAGATGGAGTTCCTGGGTGGTCTAGTGGCTAAGGATTCAGTGTGGTCACTGCCATAGTGTGGGTTCAATCCCGGGCCCCAGAAACTTTTGCATGTCACAAGTGCAGCCAAAAAAAAAAAAAAAAAAAAAATGATGGAGCAGACCTTGGAAATTTAAATCAGAAAAGAATTAGAGCTGTGAAGACAGAAGGGTCTGTGAGATTCATCCTCAGCTGTGATAACATAAGGCCATAGACGCTTTTGGGAGCCAAGATGACAGAAAGGCCACCTGGCTGAGAAACAGGAAGAAAAAAGGCAAGCGATATGGCTGAGGACCTGTACTCCATACTGGCCCAGAATTTAGCAGACTTGCTGTTTTTCTGGCTCAGCCTCATGGATTTGGGAAATATGACTATGCATAGGGCTCATTAATTTTCTTATTTCTTTCCTTCATTCCTTTGAAAAGTTTTTTAGCAAAGTCTGCTTAGAAATGCCAACCTGTCTCAGATATGCTGAAGGAAAATCAAGTTTTGGTCAGTGTTTAAATCAGAATGTAAAAGGGGGAAGAAGCGCCTCCCGGTGGTAGATTTGGAAAATTCTCAGGACAAGATTTCCCAAGTGTTCCTGGAAGCATTAACTGTTCATGACTTTCCGTGGGGGTGGCACTCTGTGGTAAAATAACCCAGGGAAGCAATTTTCAAATTATATAATATATACTCATATATAATATATTATACATATCTCTTTTTTGGCAATTCACAGTATTTATTAGCATGTTGAGTACCTAAGAAGTCCATCAGTCAAGAAATTCTAACTCTTTCTAATTCAGCGTTTACTAAATTGTTTTGAAACTTTTTTTTAAATTAATTTAAAATTTTGGGAGAGGTGATCCTTAGGGAGAAGGAAAGAACATGAGGTTCTGTTTTCCTATTCCAATATGGATACTGCCTTTCCAGAGTCTTCCCTGATAAAACCTAGAAAACTTGCATTTTAAGAGCATTCTCTGTCTCTTTCATGGCTGGCATTAGTAAAAAGCTGGGGAAACATTAAAGAATAATTTCCAGCTGGTGACAAATCATTTACATACATCAGGTCACAGGCTTCTACCGAATACACTCAAGTATTCTGAGTAGCAATACTAGAAATGATCAAACGGTGTATAGACAGATCTCTGGATAATAAATCTCTTCATAGTTAGGAGACGGGAAAACAGTGGCTCAGAGTGCTGTGGGCTCCGGAGCCATATTTTCAATGTTGGACAACCATCTCTGCCTCTCATAGCTATGTAACTTTGAGCAGCTTGCATAACCTCTCTGTTCTCATGGTCCTCATCTGTGAAATGAAAATAGGAGTATTTCCTGGTTCTCTTGCAGATTAAACGAGTTAATACATGTAAAGTTTTAAAAGAGTGCCATACAGTTGGCTAGGAATTTGTTGCTCCTGAATGTGCACTACTAAAGTCAGGAGTAGGAACTATTGTTTAAATGGAAAATAATATTTTTCCCCTTAAAAATTCTGTGCTTTTGTTTAGGTCATGAGACCATTTAGAAATGTTGGCCAACTGTCACTAACATGTATTCAGGTAATATTTTAAGCTATTAACTTTTAAAATTTGGAACACTTGGGAATTTTCCTCCTCAACATTTTTAAGTGTTTTCCTCCTTATTAAAAAGTTTTCTTTTTTAAAAATTTAAAGTATAGTTGATTTACAATGTTGTGTCAATATCTGCTGTAAAGCAAAGTGACTCAGTCATACATATGTGTACATTCTTTTTCTCATATTATCTTCCATCATGTTCTATCACAAGAGATTGGATATAATTCCCTATGATATACAGTAGGACCTCATTGCTTAACCATTCTAAATGTAATTGTTTGCATCCATTCACCCTAAACTCCCAGTCCATCCCACCCCCTTCCCCTCCCCCTCCCCTTGGCAACCACGAAGTCTGTTCTCCATGTCTGTGTGTTTCTGTTCGGTAGCTAGATTAATTTGTGCCACATTTTAGATTCCAGATATAAGTGATATCACATGGTATTTGTCTCTTTCTTTTTTCTTTTTTTTAAAGGGCCGCATGTGTGGCATATGGAAGTTCCCGGGCTTGGGGTCAAATTGGAGTTGCATCTGCCAGGCTACACCACAGCCACAGCAAGCGGGATCTGAGCCATGTTTGCAACCTATACTACAGTTCACGGCAACACCGGATCCTTACCCACTGAGTGAGGCTAGGGATCAAACCCACATCTTCATGGTTACTAGTCGGGTTAGTTACCACTGAGCCACAACGGGAACTCCTTTGTTGTTCTTACTCCACTTAGTATGAGAATCTCTAGTTGCATCTGTGTGGCTGCAAATGGGATGATTTCCTTTTTTTTTTATAGCTGATTAGTACTCCATTGTGTATATGTACCACAGCTTCTTAATCCATTCATCCTTCAATGGACATTTAGGTTGTTTCCATCTCTTGGCTATGGTGAATACCACTGCTATGAACATACAGGTGCATGTATAACATTTTTTAAAAATGCAGTAAAATTTATATAAAACAAAACTTTTAAACCATTTTTAAAGTACATTTACACTGTTGGGCAATCATCACCATAATTCAGCTCTAGAATACTTTCATCATCCCCAATGACACTATATATACACAAAATAGTAACCCACCCATTTCCCCCTCCCTCCAGCCTCTAACAACCACCTTTCTTCATCTGGTGTCTATGAACTTTATACTGTATATAAATGTGTCTGCCTTATTTCACTTAGCCTAATTTTTGTCCTATTGTGTCTGTCTCACTTCATTTAGCATATCTTCATCATTCGCCTATATTGTGCTATAAGTTAGAATTTCCTTCCTTTTTAAAGGCTGAATAATATTCCATTTTAAAGAAACTCCACACTGTCTCCCTCCATGGCTGCATCATTTTACATCCCCATCAATAGTGCAAAGGATTCCAATTTCTCCACAGACTCACAAACACTTTTATATATATAACTGCTGTGAAGTGCTACCTCAATGTGGCTTTGATGTATATTTTCCTAATGATTAGTGATGTTGCGTATTTAACATTTCTACATAATTTTCAAGCTGACTTCCATAGGAAGAGCACATATTTCAATCACTAGCACTCATCATTTGACATTGGGATTTCCATATATTGAGATTTTTCATATATATCATATATGTATAGAACTACATGAAAATCTTTATTTCATTTTATGAAAATCTTCACTTCAAAGACGTATTAAATACATTTTCGATATTTTGCGTGTGTGTGTTGTTTTTTTAGGGCCACACCCATGACACATGGAAGTTCCTAGGCTAGGGGTCGAATCAGAGCTCTAGCTGCCGGCCTAAACCACAGCCACAGCAAAGCAAGATCTGAGCTGTGTCTGTAACCTACACCACAGCTCACAGCAACACTGGAGCCTTAACTCTCTGAGTGAAGCCAGGAATCGAAACCACATCCTCATGGATACTAGTCAGATTCATTACCCCTGAGCCACAACGGGAACTCCACATTTTTGATGGTTTTAAAGTTACTCCTTGCTTTGAAAGGGGAAAAAAAGGATATGTGTGTGTCTGTTGTTAATTTGTTTTAATTTAAAAAGTGTTTACCAGTTAACTTTGAGGCATGGATAATGAGAGCTTTTAATTTTCAACATCACAAAATACTTTTACTATTTGTGCATTTTTACAAAAACTCAGGCATTAATTTTGAAACAGATTTTAAAAATAAGAAATTTTAAAAATAAGAGCCAACATTTTGTAAGATTCAGAGCCTCAGGGGAGTCTCTTTGTTTGTTTTAATCTTAACTTCTGCAGGAAATTCAGGTACCAGCAGAAACACAGCAAATTCCTCACTATTTAGTGTTCTAAATGCCAGTCAGGCTTCAAGAATCTGCTTCAAATCCTATTACTCACACCTAATGATTATCTGTTACATACCTGGGAAAATGTTTAAATTATTTGTGTTTCTTTAAAAATGCATTAATTATTTTACTTTTCTTCAAATGTATTTTAACCAGACTGTTTTAACCCAAGTCTAGAAACTACACATATTTCCAGACACCTAGAATAATTATTCTAAGAACTAAAAAACATGCAAACAAACATACTGGCTTTTAAATATGAAAAGAAAACTACCCAATCTAAAGTAATAAATATTTAACTTCATATCTACAGGAGCTAACATGTTCCCCACTTCATTACATGATGTCATAGTATTCACAGATTGCATTACTTTTAAAAATAATTTTTAGGTTTGATTTTTTTTTTACTTGGCATGAATCAACAAGAATGTATGATAAGTTCTGAAAATTTATAGCAAATAATAAAATGAATTTCTTATAACAATTTCAAAAGAAAAATTATAGTTGTTGTTTTTTATTTTATTTTATTATATGGCTGTACCCTCAGCTTATGAAGTTCAGAGACCAGGGAAAGAATCCAAGCCACAGCTGTAACCTATGCTGCAGCCAGCTCCTTTAACCCACTGGGCCTGACTGGGAAAAGAACTTGTACTTCCACAGCACCTGAGCAGCTGCAGTCAAATTCTTAACCCACTGTGCCACAGCAGGAACTCCAAAATTATAGAGTCTTTAAACAATGTACAGAGTAATAAATTATTTATTATGTGGGATACCTGTGCATTTTATTATGCTTGATACTATGTGGAGTAATTATCTAAGTGTAAAAATTCCTAGGGCTCACAAATATCTTTAAATGTCCCTCACTGTAATAATTCAAATTACAAGTCACACACATTAAAAACATCTGCTCTTTGACAGACACTGTTGAGAAGAAAAAAAAAACAACAACTAGAAATTGGGAGTAAACCTTAGCAAAGTATATTCCTAATAAAGGACTTGTATCCAGAATACACAAAAGAACTCTCAAAACTTAGGAAAGCAAACCAACTTGAGGGAAATGCACAAAAGACAGAACATGGCAAGTGAGAACATGAAAAGATGCTCAACATCATTTGTCATTAGGGAAATACAAGTTGAAACCATGGTGAGTTACTACTGCATATTTATTGAAATAGGTAAAATGGAAAAAGATTGATCATACCAAGTACTCACAGTGCAGGAGGGGATGTACAATGGTACAACCACTTTGGAAAACAGTTGGGCAATTTGTTAAAATGTTAAACATGTATCAACCATATGATCCAGGTATTCCATCTTATGAGTGTTAACCCAAAAGAAATGAAAGCATACGTCCATACAAAGACTTGTACATGAACGATCATAGTAGCAGTATTTGTAACAGTAAAAACCTACAAACAACTCATATGTCCATCAATAGTGAATAAATAAACCAATGGGGGTTTATTCATATAATGGAATACAACTCAACAATAAAAAGGAATGAGGAGTTCCCGTTGTTGCTCAGTGGTAATGAACTCGACTAGCATCCATGAGGATGCTTGTTCAATCCCTGTCTTCACTCATTGGGTAACGGTCCAGCATTGCTGTGAACTGCGGTGTAGGTCACAGATGCACCTCAGATCTGGTATTGCTGTGGCTGTGGTATAGCCCGGTGGCTACACATCCAATTTGACCCCTAGCCTGGGAATTTCCATAGGCCAAGTGTGTAGCCCTAAAAAGACAAAAAAAAAAAAAAAAAAGAATGAAATATCATACGCATTATAACACGGACGTATCTCAAAATAATTATGCTGAGTGAAAGATGCCAGACAAAAGGATTATGTACTACATGATTTCACTTATATGAAATTATAGGAAATGCAAAATATTGCAAAATGACAGAAACAACATCAGTGGTTGTTGGGGCAAGACAGGCGCTGGGTGGGGTAGGAAGGTGGAATTACAAAGGAGTATGGAAATTTTCATTATCTTGATTAAAGTGATGGTTTCATGGGTATATGTGTAGGTCAAAACATCAAGTTGTACACTTAATTTTTAAATTTTTAATTTTGGGGGCTTCTTAGTTCTGATCTGTTCCTTTATTTTATTGCCTAAGTGGTGCTGAACATTCAGGACAAAGCAAGACAGTTGTAGTTATCTGATAATCCTCTGTCTTAATTATATTTGAAAGTATCTTGTCCATTTCATCATTCTACCATCTTTCCATCTCTCTTTGGTTTATTGAGATAGAACTGGTATACAGCTCTGGGTAAGTTTAAGATGTGGTGCACAATGACTTGACATACATATACTGGGAAATAATTACCAAATGAGATTAGGTAAGATCCATCTCCTCATACAGTTACAAAAAATACTTTCTCAAATTTTACACTTTAAATATATGCAGTTTATTATAGGTCAGTTATACCTTAATAAAGTGATTAAGAAAAGGCCTTAAAACCATGGACTTGGAGAATAGACTGTGGTTGCCTGGGGGGCGGGGGGGAGGGAATCGGAGCCTGGGGTTAACGATGAAAACTATTGCTCTTGGAATGTATTTACGATGAGATCCTGCTGTGTAGCACTGAGAACTATGTCTAGATACTTACATCGCAACATGACAATGGGCAGAAAAATTATGTATACATGATGTATAACTTGGTCCCCATGCTGTACGGTAGAAAAAATAAATAAATAAAATTTTAAAAAGAAAGGAAGGGTCTTAATGATAACAATTCAATACCACACCGGCATATAAAGAAAAATAAATACTCTTTCATCTGATGTCATCCATCAGAGAATCTCTTTGAGGTAACAAACATTAGTAGCCTGGTAAGTGCCTCCTTCCATATTTTCTCTTTACTGACACCAATTTATGATCCCATTATAGGGTTTAAACTTTTGATACAATGGGTGACCCATTAAAGTGGTATTTTCTGCAACAATTTATTAAGGTTTTTAAAAATCTCTTAGTCTGCATAAAAACTTTCAGGTGTTCTGAGCTTGAGGATCTTTTTTTTTTTTTTTTTTTTTTTTTTTTTTAAATAGCCAACATGCCTTAAATATCAAAGAAAGGGATGTAAAACTACAAATAGAAGCATCTTGCTTTACAGTAAATTACTAGATAGAAGAGTCAGTCCTCATTGAGGGAACAGAAGACCAAATTCTTTCTAAATTTGAGAGCCTGTTTTTCTACAAGATGTAATTTAATCTCGGGAAGGAAAACCATTCCGTGTTTTAAACCATAATTAAACTCTCACCCTAGGTTAAACATTGCACAGGGATATTAGATGCAAGCAAGTTCAACTGCAAACAGACCTTTAGGATTGTTTCAGTTATATAAGCTAGAAAATTGTACCAACTCCAAGGTTTTACCACAGGTCGGGTCGACTTTTAAAAAACCCTTCAATTAAAGAAATTACAAAATAGATGCTTACTGTGAAAAATGCCAAAAATAGAACAGTACACAGGACAAAATTTTCTTCTGTTCTTCCTTGAATTCCATCTGTTAGACATAACCACCCTCAACAATCCGAACACGTCTTTCCAGACTAGATGGTGTGCGTGGGCACACATGCATGCATGTGTTTTCCTCTTTTTATTTTTTGTCTGTTCATTTGCTCCTTCTTTAAAGTTTTTTAAAATTGTGGCACAATATCTATGGCATAAAACCTGCCATTTCAATCAGTTTTAAGTGTACAATTCAGTGGCATTAATGACATTCACACCGTTGTGTGATAATCACCACTACCTTTTCATCACTCCAAACAGGACCCGTGAATCATTCACTTCCCATCTTTCCCTCACCCCAGCTCCACGTAATCACCAATCTACCTCCTATCTCTATGAATTTGCTATTCTTCATGTTTCATATAAGTGGAATCATTCAATATTTGTCCCTTTGCGTCACACAGCATAATGTTTACAAGGTTTATCCATGTTTTAGCATGCATTAGAACTTCATCCTTTTTAATGGCTACATGATATTCCATTGTATACCAAATTTTGCTTATCCATTCATCTGCTGATGGACACTTTGGTTGTGGTCATTTGCTTTTAACAAACAAGATTAGAGTATACACAATTTTAGCAGCTTTTTTCCCCATTTTACTTAATACATTTTAGATATCTACCCTAACACTTTTTAAAAGCCACATCATTCTAGTAGATGGAAGTACCATTATTTCTTTACTACCCTCTATTAATAGACATATAAACTGCTGCCATACTTTTGCTATAAAATAGTGCTAGAGTGGACATACTTGTACCTACATCATTTTGTATTTGTACCAGTTTGGAAGATGAACTCCCAGAAGTTCTATTATTTGGTCAATAGAAATGTGCATTTAACAATTTGATAGAAACTGCCAACTTAGCTGCCAAAAATATCACCCCTACTGACATTCTCATCAACAGTGATAAGAGCCTTTTTGTCCACATCTTTCCCACAAGGAGTATTTGGAATTTCTTTCATCCTTGCCAGTCTGACAGGTGATGAGTTTGCTTATTTAAAGAATGCATAACGTGGAGTTCCCTGGTGGCTCAGTGGGTCTAGGATCTGGCATTGTCACTGCTGTAGCTTGGGGTCACTGCTATGGCGCGGGTTTGATCCCTTGCGGGGGAACTTTGGTACATTGCAGGTGTGGCCAATAAATAAATAAATAACTAAATTAAGTATGTACAAGAAAGGACGTACGGGTGTGTCATGAGTGCAGAGGGCACTCGGAGGTGAAGTATGAGGATGTCAAGATCCTCCAGATAAAGGCAGAGAATGGGATTCCAGTACCAGAAGGGGTACGACTTTTTTCTATAATCAGGGCTGATATTTAGTAGGAATACACACATGCGCCTGCATTCGATGTTTAAATACTGACAATTCCTCCACAATGGCTGGCAATAGATCACTATCCTGAGTCCCATCTCTGAATCCTACCCACCTCCCCACAATCCAGCAACTGAGGGTTAACACCCTGCCCAGCACTACAGCCAATGCCTGTTCCAACTGACCTTTATTTTTGCTGACTGGTTGTTAAGGATTAGAATATTGATCCTGCCTACATGAGTCTAATTTTTTGAGACCCACTGATTCCATCCTCACTCTCTTTCTGAACCAATAACACAAAGCAATTCTCTATTTCATTGATGAGACCTGTGTTCCTGAGGGCAGGGAGCCTGTTTCTCTCATTCGTTCTTTCACTCTCCAAATGTTTTTATAGCACTTCCAATACTGCAGTTTCTGGGCCTGGAACCCAGAATATAACTGTGAAAAGGCAAACACCACCCCAGGCCTCACAGAACTTATCCACTTTTTAACTTACAAGTGAAAAAAAGCAAGTGAAAAATAAGGAAAGAGCAAAATAAAGACAGTAATTCCTGGTAATGATGAGTGCTACAAAGGAAACAGGCTCTTAAGGTGAGGTAATGAATGATTAACCTCGGCCCTCATGGAATAACTCTGCCTCTTCCCTTATACCAACTTAAATCACCACATTTATCATCAGTTAAACTGGCAAGGATGAAAAACAATTTGAACGCTCTTTGTGGCAAGAATACGGACCAAAAAAAGTTCTCACAGTCAGTGTGGATGACAAAGTCAGTACAAATGATATCTTTGGAAGACAACATCACAAAGGGACCTTTCTGAGCAGAGAAGACAGAGAAACTCCAATCTGAGATTGAAGGAAAAGGCCAGGAGTCATGTGCTGAGAGAGAGAGCGCCCCCTCAGGTTGCATTGGGGAGTGTGTGCAAAGGCTTCAAGTGGAAAAGAGCTGGTGTGATTTAGAGGGTCAGGAAGGAGGTAAGAGTGCGCATGAAGAACTAAGGGGTGAGGCTTGGGAGAACAGGTAGCACCAGGTCACACCAAGCCTTATAGGTTACAGCAAACAGCCTGAGCTGAGTCAATTTGTGATGTAAAAAGATCCTACATCATTTAAGCCTATATTCTCCAATATTCTCAAAGTTCCTAAATTAGTAAAAATTTGAGAAATGACCTCAACTTCCCTGTAACTTCCTTGTATCTCTGCCTGCTGCCTGGGCAGTTCCAACGAGAGACTCTCACAGAGGGCAAATATGCCCAAGGTTAGACATATCACCCTCCACTTCCATGACGTCTTTGGGGTTTTTCCACACCTCTACCTGCCCCAAAGCAAACAACCGAAATGTCCACCCCAAAGTACATGTTACTCAATGAAAAGAAATCAGCTAATAATTATTAAACTCTCTTTACATACTGGACCTTTGTCCAAGTGCTATGCATATATTAACTCAGTTCATCTACTCATCCTCCTCTACTCAAGGACAATGAGGCAAAGAAAGATTAATGATTTTCATCACAGTCCATGTCCTTGATGGCCACACACTAGTCTTTTCCAGCAGTGGCTAGCACACAGGAAGTGTAGTCCCGCCATTTACTTCACAAGAGAAAGCATCATGAGAAAACTGGGAAAATGCTGTTTTTAACTGATATACATTCTACTAATGCACAATTCTTTTTTTTTTTTTTTTTTTTTTTTTTTTTTTTTGCCATTTCTTGGGCTGCTCTCACGGCATATGGAGGTTCCCAGGCTAGGGGTCGAATCGGAGCTGTAGCCACAGGCCTATGCCAGAGCCACAGCAACGCGGGATCCAAGCTGCGTCTGCAACCTACACCACAGCTCAGGGTAACGCCGGATTGTTAACCCACTGAGCAAGGGCAGGGACCGAACCTGCAACCTCGTGGTTCCTAGTCAGATTCGTTAACCACTGCGCCACGACGGGAACTCCACAATTCTTATTTTTTACATATTTACACCAATACCCCTCAAATCACCTTTGCCTATCAAATATGAATCACTGAGGTCAGCAAATGCAGAAAAATCTTGAGTGATCATATGGGAGTGCTACCTACACACTGCATTTGGTTTCTATTGCACTGTTATTGTTATGGCAAGGCCATAGCAACCACTGGAATATTTCATTTTCCCCCTTACTGTATTCTAAAGAGCAATAACAATGGAAACAAATCCCAAAGCATTGATATAAAAGATATATCTTTACTACAACTAAACAAGGGAAGAAAATCCTTGCATGTATAAAAATAATCATTTAGCATTGCTCAGTTGTCCACTGAACTTAAGCTGGTCAAATGTTCAACTGCAAATAAAAAAATTTTTACAAACATGCAAATAAAATGTTGGAGATATACTGTAGGAAATGTGTCTATGGCAAAGAAGAGTTAGAGCATTGTTATTTTTGGTTTGTTTGTTTTTATTTCTGAGAACCCCTTTGTAAAACGTAATTGATTATTTAACTTTTGGGTACTTAGCTTTTATGGGAGAGTAAGGGACCAACTGTATTTACTGATTTTCTTCCTCATTGCTCATAACATAAATGTTTTGATCATATCATATATATCATATCCTATCCCCACTTGACAAGCCAACTCTACTCTCACACAAACATGCATAAACTTACTTTCCTGTTCTAATGTATCAGAGCTCAGCATTTGCAGAGACATCCACTTACCTTGAACTAGTAAGTACTGTCTTGCCTTCCTTTTGTTTTCACTGTAATAACTTTTGGATTCTGTTTGCCAGGCACAGATGTCATCTTTTTCCTTCACACATTCTTTCCTCTGGATTTCTTGTTAAAACCTGTAACACGGAAGGGAGGATGTTCCTTGATTTCTGTAGGCACATAGGAAAGCACTAGAAACCTCAAATTAAGGAAAGAACTAGAAACCTCAAATTAGTGACACTTCTAATTTATTTCTAGTTCTCCCTGGTTGGCTAGTGTAATCACAGTTTTTGAAATTCACCTAATTAGATGAGATTTAGAATAGATCTGTCTCAAAATACAAATAAAAAGAGGCTAACCTCCTTAATAATCAAAGATTTGATACTGATTTGGCTTCTTATGTAAGGCATTTCCTTGAATATCAACTGTTAGGTTTCTTTCTCTGTAGGAGATTGTGAGGCACTAAAAGTTACCTACAGTCAGTTGTAAAATCAGGGCTGTCAGAGCAGAAGAACTCAATAAAACACCACCTCAGAATGTGTGTTTCAGAATTACTGAAACCAGAATGGCTCTTCGGAATCTTATTTTTAATAGATGTGGAGAGAATGAAGCATATGTCACGAATACTGATGAAATTTAGTGTGTGTGTATTGCACCATAAGACACATTCATCTATATGTATTTGTCATTCTCTCTATAGCAGAAAAGGAAATAGCTTTTTCTCAGAAACTCTCCTTAGGTCAGAAAACACACTTCTCCTTTGTCAGCTGTGGGTTCAAACTGTTTCACACACAGCAGGACAAGAAAAGGAGGGTAGAGGCGGCAGATGTGTGTTCATTGTTCTGCCTTGTGGTTAAAAGAAACTCTACAGCTGCACCATCACCAATATAGTCCCATCCCATGCCATCTGATCCTTGCCTCTTAGAGGTGGATGCAGGTGTGAGGTAGAAGACGACAGCAGGAAGCAAAAAGCACTTGGTATGATTCCTTCACAAGCACCTTTGCCCCCTCGATCCTTACTGCTGCCAGATGACAAATCCATTGTTTCTAACAGGAACTCTTAACAGAGAAAGACAAACCTGAATCCATATTGGATCTATCCCGTTAGATCTAACCCTTGTGCTCTGTTGCTTGTGCTTAGTCAGGCTGGCTCTGCTTCTTTTGCAAAAGAATGTTGTCCTGGAATTCCCTTGTGGTGCAGCAGGTTAAAGATCTGGCATTATCACTGCAGTGCCTTGGGTCACTGCTGTGGCAGGGGTTTGATCCCTGGCCCAGGAACTTCCACATGCCTCAGGTGTGGCCAAAGAAACTAACTAAAAATATCACCTGTAGCCTAAAATCCCAAGGCTCTGACCTTCAAAGATATAACACTTTTCAATTCGTAAAGAGATAAAAAGTTACAGAACAAAGAATAACGTTTGTGGTGAGGCTTATAGGAACATTCTGACTAGATCTATGCAGACGGCTGCAAGAGCAAAAGACTGTGACACCAAGAAGTTTGTAACAGCCAATCACACTCCCTCCCCTGTTCGTATAAAAAAAGCCTGAATTCTGATGCAGGTAAGATGGTTCTTTGGGACCCTAGTCCACGATCTTCTCCAACCGCTGGCTTCCTGAATAAAGTCCCTATTCCTTGCCCCCACAGCTTGTCTTTTGACTGACTTACTAATCTGTCATGCAGTGAGAAGTATGAGTTCGGACTCAGGTATGGAACTATATGTTCCAAAAACACATTTACAATGAGAGCATGGTGTAGGTTGGGACTTTCTTATAGGCAATATTTTTCAGCATCCTTTTAGGAAGAAAATAGCTCTTCAAGCTAATTAGAGGCTAATTTTATGTTAGGTGTTTAAAATTAAACATTAAAATGCTAACTACATTATGGTGTTCCCATTATAGCTCAAAGGGTTAAAAACATGACTAGTCTCTGTGAGGATGCAGGTTCTATCCCTGGCCTCACTCAGTGGGTTAAGGATCTGGTGTTGCCACAAGCTGCAGCATAGGTTGCAAATGTAGCCAGCATTGCTGTGGCTGTGGCAATAGGCCTGCAGCTGCAGCTTTGATTTGACCCCTAGCCTTGGAACTTCCATATGCCTCGGGTACAACTGTGAAAAGAAAAAAAAATGCTAACTGCATTAAATCTAAACAGTGAATTCTAATGTTGATAGAGTATAGTCATGGGATGGGGTAATGGTTTGGGTCACGTTAAGTCTGGATGAAGATCTCTTACACCCAGTCATCCCCTTGGTCCCCGTGACTTTTAGGTAAAATATTGGGCTTAGAAAGAATATACTAGAGATACATTGCAGTCCAAGCCCCTACTTTATAGATTAGATAAACGAGCCTCAGAGAGAGAGAAAGTGATTTGCAAAAGACTGTACACAGGGAATGACTTAGTTTATTTTCTGCTTTATTGAATCTCTCCACAACTGTCATGGGTCCACCAGGTAACAAAAGTTCCTTGAGGGGTTAAGCCTTATAAATAATGATTTAATAAGCGGCATTCAGCATCACGTTTGAGGAATTAGTTAAGTCCTTTACCTCTTTTAGTCTTTACTTCTTTTGCAAAGCTTATGTCTGCTCAGATCACAAGGACATAAAAAAGAGAACTGAAGAGGCAGGTTCTGCTTGCCTAGAAAACTACCAATACTGACTGCCCACCATAAGCCATAGCTGAGCACATCACTTACATTGCTCCTAAGGCATTAGAAACTCTGCATATAATATTGGCATTATTATATCATTAAGATGAGGAAATGGTATCAGGGAAATGTGATACCTTGTCTGAGGTTACACAAAGCTAGTAAGTTCTCTGACTACATGGTCCCAGGCTCACTGACGTCCAGTCTATGAAAACAGCACTGTAAGTCAAGGAAATGTGCACCTATTTGAAAATCCCATAGCCCAGGAACAGACACAGAATACAAAGTATTTGGAAGGAGAATTAAGAAAGGAAGAGGGGAAAGCTGAGCTAAGAGCATTATGGCAATACATTCTACAATGACTCTTTTTTCTTTTTTTTTGTCTTTTTGCAATTTCTTGGGTCAATACCGTGGCATTTGTAGGTTCCCAGGCTAGGGGTCAAATCGGAGCTGTAGCCGCCGGCCTATGCCACAGCCACAACACAGGATCCAAGCCGTGTCTGTAACCTACACCACAGCTCACGGCAACGCCAGATCCTTAACCCACTGAGCAAGGCCAGGGATCAAACCCACACCTCATGGTTCCTAGTTGGATTCGCTAACCACTGAGCCACGACGGGAACTCCTACAATGACTCTTAACATGCATGATGGATGTGTTTTAAGATCTTCATACATATCAAATGTGTAAATGCAATTAGTGTATATCATATAAGTTCACCCATAAAATCTAGTGAAAGACACTTGTGACATTAGGTACCTGATGAGAAGCAAAGAAGTGCATAGTCTCAACGACTTAGGATGGATGAGTTACAATCACCCCATATATTACTTTGTTAAACCTGCCATAAACAACAAAATACTACAGACAGGGTGCCTTAAACATGGAAATTTATTTTTCTCACAGTTCTGGAGGCTGCAAGTTGAAGATCAAGGTGCTGGCATGTCCATTTCTCCTAAAGCCTCTCTCCTAGGCGTGCAGATGGCTACACTCTTGCTGCCTCTTCACATGGTCTTTTCTCTGTACCTGCACATCCCTGATGTCTCCTTCCATGTCCAAATCTCCTCTTCTTGTAAGGACACAGGTCAGATTGGATTGGGGCCTACCCTACCAGCCTCTTTAATTTAATCACCCCCTCAGAGGCCCTTATCTCTCTGTATAGTCACAGTCTGAGGTGCTAGGGGTTAGAACTTCAGTATAAGAATTCTGGGGAAGCCACAATTCAGCGCATCGCACCCACTAAGTAATTAGTGCTGGTGCCACAGCAATGAGCATCCAGACATTAGAAAAGTGACAACTTGCTACATGTCATTCACCTTGAGTGTCATTCATGAAGAGATGAAGCCCTCTATTGAATTCAGGAATTCAAGTCTCCAGGGTTGGGTTTTGTGTGTGTGTGTGTGTGTGTGTGTGTGTTTTAAAGGCAAGAATGGCCATCATGACATAAATATAAGTCATGATGGTCTAAGCCAGAGGTCAGAAGACTACTGCCTAGAAACCAGATCTAGCCTGCTCAGGCCTGATTATGTAAATAAAGTTTTATGGACACAGCCACATTCATTCATTTATGGATTGTCTATGGTTGCTATGAAACGACAACTGCACAGCTGAATCATCATGACAGACACAAGGCTAAAAGTATTTACTATCTGGCCCTTCACAGAGACAGCTTGCCAACTCCTGATTTAAACTATGTCAGTCAGGTTTCTTTACTGTAGGATTCTCAGAGTCTTGAAAATATATATGTATTTTCAAACATCAAGGGGGGATATATGTAGTAAAAGTGCATCTTACATAGCAGTTGTTTCTAAAGACACCTCAAAATGAAAACTGTGTGTGGTAAAAATTAACACTGAAAATCCCTTAAGAAAATCCTTAAGCAAAGTAACACCCACCATCCCAGGGCATCATCAATATGGTCAGTTTTTTCTCCAAAGTTGTAATAGATAAAATTTTCTTTCAGCATCATATGAAAGCACTGGCTTTATTTATGGGCTATTTGTATGAAAAGATGAATATCTTTAAATAAAAGAACTGGACTTCCCATTGTGGCTCAGTGGAAACGAACCCGACTAGTATGCATGAGGATTCAGGTTCAATCCCTGGCATTGCTCAATGGGTTAAGGATCCAGCATTGCTGTGAGCTGTGGTGCAGGTTACAGACACGGCTCAGATCCCTCATTGCTGCGGCTGTGGCCTAGGCTGGCAGCTGCAGCTCAGATTCAGTCCCTAACTTGGGAACTATCATATGCCTGAGGTGTGGCCCTAAAAAGAAAAAAAAAAGTACTCGAATGATTGGCTTGTAGGATATGCACAAGTTTGACTTAATTTCTAATAAATTATTTTCTAAAATGGTTTTACCAGCTTAGAAGTATCTTAGAACAATGAAAGCTCCACTCTCCCACTCATCTCATTTTTATGCCTAAGAAAAAACCATTAATAGTTACTCTGCATGGAAGGAGTCAGACACTTTTTATCCATTTACAAACATCTACCTATCTACCGATCTATCTACCTATCTATCCATAATAGGTTAGACAATTTGAATGAATAAATATAACTACTTTTACCCCTACTGACAAACTATAATTTTTCAATGGATTTGAATTTAAGAAGTGAGATTCCCAGTTCCAACCCTAGAGGCTGTGATTCCACAAACCTGGGTGGGGGCACAGGAGTCTTCATTCTCAACTCACACCCTTAATAATTCTGATGCAGGTGGTCCCCAAACACCCTTCGGGAAACACTCACCTAGGTCAAGGCAATTTAATGTCATCCTTATTTAAAAACCACAAAGGGGGAGTTCCTGTCGTGGCTCAGCGGAAACGAATCCGACTAGGAACCATGAGGTTGCGGGTTTGATTCCTGGCCTAGCTCACTGGGTTAAGGATCCGGCATTGCCCTGAGTTGCGGTGTAGGTCGCAGATGCGGCTCGGATGTAGTGTTGCTGTGGCTCTGGTGTAGGCCGACAGCTATAGCTCTGATTCGACCCATAGCCTGGGAACCTGCATATGCTGCATGTGCGGACCTAAAAAGCAGAAACAAAAAATCAAACAAACCAACCAACAAAAACCCACAAAGGAAGGGACACAAAGAAGAAAAGATCATGCAACCTCCTGAGCACCAGGGGGCAGATGGAGCCACATGTCGGCTTAAGGTCAAGATATATCACAGGCCCTTTACTCAAGGAGAGGGTGTAGAAGACCCTTGTGCCTCTGCTGAGACCCCAAGAGTCTCATGAAGTACTTATGAAGCCATTAAAACAATCAGGGAAGCAGCTCAAAACTGTTAGGAAGGAAACCTGGGTTCTAGATTCTGCTGTCCTGGGCCTCAGTTGCTTCATATGCAAAACAAGAAGTTGCAGATAACTGATCAAGGCCCTTCTGGCTCTTGTATTTTAGGAGAAGCATTAACATTGCATGAATTTCTTTTTTTAAATTTTTTAATTACACCTGACTTACAATGTTCTGTCAATTTCTGCTAAACAGCAAAGCGACCCAGTTATATATATATATATATATACACATTCTTTTTTTCACATTATCCTCCATCATGTTCCATCACAATTGATGAGATATAGTTCCCTGGGCTAAACAGCAGAATCTCACTGCTTATCCACTCCAGATGAACTAGTTTGCATCTATTAACTCCAAACTTCTGGTCCCTCTCCTTCCCTCCCCCTCCCTCCTGGCAACCACAAGTCTTTTTTCTGTATGGATTTCTTTGTGATTAGGCTTTGGATGATTTTCATTTTGTATATTCCAATTTTTTTTTTTTTTAGAATGAGCTTATATTTTAAATGGAAAATAAAATAATGCAAAACATTTTAAAAGATAACATTTCTTATTGTTACTCAAACGTGATTTTCATAAGCTAAGGAGCTTACTCAGGGGCTAAGCTTATTACTCTCCTCTCCATGAATATAGAAAATGAGATCTCAACACAGGCTTAACCAACAGATTGTTTAAAACAAATTTAAAATTTGCTTTTAATAGGCAAAATTGGATCTATGACTCTATATGAGATGGAAAACATGGAAATGAACAGCCCCAAGATCCAGTCTCAGCCAAAATCTCACACCACATAGAGAAATTAGCAATACTTACATATTTAATAATACCTTGTAATTTTTTTAGACTTCTGGGTTTCAAAATTTCTGACAAAGTACTTCCCAAGCCATAATTAACAAAAACAGGCAACCTTCCCAAAAGTCTCCCAGAGTAAAAGTAAATTTTTCAGAACCCTCCCCCTGCAGTGAGCATGTTGTGAACAGTGACACACCAGCAACAAACAACAGAAGCCAGAGAGGGTTTGGATCTTGCCCTGAACTGGTGTCTGCAGAAAAAGGCTTCAACAAAAGAAGGTTGTGATTAGAAGATCATGACATTTCCAGCACCCGCTTATTAGAATGTCTAGAGGATCACAGAGAGAGCTGATATGGTCTTTACAACCAGAGTTCCCATCACAGAATATTTACAAACACGAACTTCTGTTCCAATCTTTGGAGCCATTTAGTCACTGCTTATCTAAGGGTGGACAAAAAATGCAAACATCCCAGCCAATCAGGCCAGGTGGTCTCCTAAGAAAGACTCCCATCACTTCTGTATTGTTCAGCCCATAAAGCTATGAATTCTTTTTTTTCATCACCCCATTTCCCATTCATCAAATCCTAGCAGCTCTCCCTTCCATTTGTTCTTCTCTCCTTACTTCCAATGCCATTCCTAGTCCAAGCCTCCACGATCTTCCCCTTAGCCTGCTTCCACAGCCTTCTTGCCAACTTCCCCTCTTTTTTGGGGGGGCGGGGCCACACCTGCAACATAGGGAAGTCCCCAGGCTACTGGTCAAGCCTACACCACAGCCACAGCAGCAGCAGATCTGAGCCTCATCTGTGACCCACACACAGCTTAGGGCAACACCAGATCCTTAACCCACTGAGAGAGGCCAGGGATTGAACCTGCATCCTCACGATCACTAGTTGGCTTCTTAACTTGCTGAGCCACAATGTGAACTCTTCCTCTCTTAACCTCTGAGTCAATCCCTTCTTCATAAGGTGGCCATATTTGTGTATCAGTTCATTTCTCTCTTTGCTTAAAACTCTTCATTGTCTTCTAATTTTCACAGAATAAAATGTAAACCCCATCCCCCTTCACCTCTCAAAACAAACCTCACAGCATGACAATCATCCCTGCACCCTGGGCACTTCTCAGAGTGGCCTCCTTTTTCCTTCCTTCCTTTGCCAAGCTCATTCTCACTTACTGTCCCCACTGCTTACTTAGATCACTGTTTCTCCAGATTGTCTTAGAAATGGCTCCATCCACTCATTCCCACTTAACCCACAGTGCCTTCCCTGACCACTGTATCCTAAATAGTATCAACCTGAATGTATGTTATCTCTACCCCTGTTTATGCCCTGTATGGTCCTGAAATTATATTGTTTGATTGCTGGTTTCCTCCCCCAATAAGCAAGAATGTAAGCTCTATGAGGAGGAAGATCTTGCTCACACAGTACTAAAGCCCCAGGGCCCAGGACAATGCACACAGTAGACAGTGACTGTTCACTTTGACACAATTTTTCAATGCTCCCTGTCCTTTCAGAATCAAAACTCAATTCCTTGCCCAGATGACAAGTGGTTAATTTGCAGAAGAGACATCTCTCCTTCTGTGAATATCTTCATTGCCACTTCGCAACTAGGCTAGTCTCTCACACAGCACATTGCCCTGGAAACAGAAGATTCTTCAAAGATGTCAAAGGAAACTTAAACTTAGGTGACAAGCTAAGATGACTCGTTCAGTGTGTCTTGACTTAGGGGAGCAGATGTGTAGGTTGTCAATGACGGGCTCAGAGTCTGAGTGGGTGGATCGGTATGTCATATCTACTGAGACAGGCAGGTATTTTTAAAGTGCTAAGGAAATGTGCTAGGATTCTCTGTGCTTCAGTCCGGAGTTCAAAATGGGGAGAGTTCATTTGGGGCACAGATAAGAGGATCAATGACCTGAAACTTTAAATGGGCCTCATTGCAAGGTAATTTCACTCTGAGTCAGAGTGAACCACAGATTGGCAGCGAGCGCCAATTCTCTGCACAGTGTCCTATTTCAACAATCACTTCTACACATTTATCACTTTTTATTATTATTAGATGAGTTTATTACATTTATAGTTGTACAGTTATCATCACAATCCAATTTTATAGGATTTCCATCCCACACCCCTGGTGCATCGCCTCACTCCCCAAACTGTCTTCTTTGGAAACTAAGTTCTTCAAAGTCTCTGAGTCAGTATCTGTTCTGCAAAGAAGTTTATTCTGTCCTTTTTTCAGATTCCACATGTCAGTGATGGCATTTGATGTTGGTGTCTCATTGTATGGCTGACTTCACTTAGCATGATAATTTCTAGGTCCATCGATGTTGCTACAAATGCCAGTATGGTTTTCTCTGGATAGATGCCCAGGAGTGGGATTGCTAGATCAAATGGTAGCTCTATTTTTAGTTTTCTGAGGAATCTCCATACTGTTTTCCACAGTGGTTGCACCAATTTAGGATCTCACCAACAGTGTACTGGGGTTCCTTTTTCTGAACACCCTCTCTAGCACTTATTGTTTGTAGACTTTTGGATGATGGCCATTCTGGCTGGTGTAAAGTGGTACCACATAGGGGTTTTGATTTGCATTTCTCTAATCATGAGTGATGTTGAACATATCTTCATGTGTTTTTTGGCCATCTGTATGTCTTCTTTGGAGAACTGTCTGTTTAGATCTTCTGCCCATTTTTTGATGGGGATGTTTGGTTTTTTGGTATTGAGCTGTAGGAGGTGTTTATAAATTTTGGAGATGAATCCTTCGTCAGTCAATTCATTTGCAAAGATGTTCTCCCATTCTGTGGGTTGTCTTTTCATTTTGGATAGGGTTTCCTTTGCTGTGCAGAAACTTTTAAGTTTAATTAGGTCCCATTTGTTAATTTTTGTTTTTACTGTCATTACCCTAAGAGGTGGATCTGAGAAGATGTGGCTGTCATTTACGTCAGAGAGTGTTTGGCCTATGTTTTCTTCTAAGAGTTTTATAGTATTTGGTCTTATATCTAGGTCTTTAATCCATACTGAGTTTATTTTTGTGTATGGTGTTAGGGAGTGTTCTAATTTCATTCTTATCCATGTGGCTGTCAAGTTTTCCGAGCACCACTTATTGAAGGGACTGTCTTTTCTCCACTGTATATTCTTGCCTCCTTTGTCATAGATGAGTTGACTGCAGGTGCACGGGTTTAATTCTGGGCTTTCTATCCTGACCACTGATCTATATTTCTGTTTGTGCCAGTGCCATATGGTTTTGATGACTGTTGCTCTGTAGTATAGTCTGAAGTCTGGGAGCCTGATTCCTCCAGCTCCATTTTACTTTTTCAGGATATCTTTGGCTATTCTGGGACTTTTGTGCTTCCAAACAAACTTTAAAATATTTTGTTCGAGTTCTGTGAAAAATGTCCTTGGTAATTTGATAGGGATTGCATTGAATCTGTAGATTGCCTTAGGTAGTATAGTCATTTTGATAATATTGACTCTTCCAATCCAAGAGCATGGTATGTCTTTCCATCTGTTTGTGTCATCTTTGATATCTTTCATCAGTGTCTTATAGTTTTCAGAGTAGAGGTCTTTTGTCTTTTTAGGCAGGTTTATTCCTAAGTACTTTATTCTTTTGGATGTGATGTTAAATGGGATTGCTTCCCTAATTTCTCTTTCTGCCCTTTCATTGTTAGTATATAGAAATGCCATCAATTTCCGTGTACTAATTTTGTATCCTGCGGCTTTCCCAAATTCATGGATGAGCTCTAACAGTTTTCTGGTAGAGTCTTTAGGATTCTCTAGGTATAGTATCATGTCATCTGCAAATAGCGATATAGTTTTACTTCTTCCTTTCCAATTTGGATTCCTTTTATCTCTTTTACTTCTCTGATTGCTGTGGCTAGGACTTCCAAAACTATGTTGAAGAGTAGTGGCAAGAATGGACATCCTTGTTTTGTTCCTGATCTCAGCAGGAATTCTTTCAGCTTTTCACCATTGAGAATGATCTTAGCTCTGGGTTTGTCACTTATGGCCTTTATTATGTTGAGGAAGGTTCCCTCTATACCCACTTTCTGAAGGGTTTTTACCAGAAATGTGTGTTGGATTTTGTCAAAGGCTTTTTCTGTGTCTATTGAGAGGATCATATGGTTTTTAGTCTTCAGTTTCTTTTTTTTTTTTTTTTTTTTTTTTGCCGTTGTTGTTGTTGTTGCTGTTTCTTGGGCCGCTCCCACGGCATATGGAGGTTCCCAGGCTAGGGGTCCAATCGGAGCTGTAGCCACCGGCCTACGCCAGAGCCACAGCAACGCGGGATCCGAGCCGTGTCTGCAGCCTACACCACAGCTCACGGCAACGCCGGATCGTTAACCCACTGAGCAAGGGCAGGGACCGAACCCGCAACCTCATGGTTCCTAGTCGGATTCGTTAACCACTGCGCCACGACGGGAACTTCCTATTCTTCAGTTTCTTAATGCGGTGTATCACACTAATGGATTTGCGGATATTGGAGAACCCTTGCATCCCTGGGCTAAATCCCACTTGGTCATGATGTAAAATCCTTTTAACGTATTGTTGGATGCAGTTTGCTAGTATTTTGATGAGGATATTTGCATTGATGTTCATCAGTGAAAATGGCCTGTAGTTTTCTTTTTTTTTTTTGTGGCATCTTTGTCTGGTTTTGGTATCAGGGTGATGGTGGCCTCCTAGAATGAGTTTGGGAGTATCCCTTCCTCTGCAATTTTTTGGAATAGCTTCAGAAGGAGAGGTGCTAGCTCTTCTCTAAATGTTTGATAGAATTCGCCTGTGAAGCCATCTGGTCCTGGACTTTTGTTTGTTGGAAGTTTTTTAAACACGTTTTCGATTACAGTTCTTGTGATTGGTCCACTCATCTTTTGTATTTCATCTTGGTTTAGTCTTGGAAGATTGTACTTTTCTAAGAATTTGTCCATATTTGCTAGGTTTTCTGTTTTATTGGCGTATAGTTGCATAGAGTAGTCTCTTATGATCCTTTGTATTTCTGTGATGTCCATTGTTACTTCTCCTTTTCCATTTCTAATTTTATTGATTTGAGTCCTCTCTCTTTTTTGCTTGAGAAGGCTGGCTAAGGGTTTATCAATTTTGTTGATCTTTCAAAGAACCAGCTTTTTGTTTCATTGATTTTTTCTGTGGTTTTCTTCACTTCTATTTCATTGATTTCTGCTCTGATTGTTATGATTTCTTTCCTTCTACTAACTTTAGGTCTTGTCTGTTCTTCTCCCTCTAGCTGCTTTAGATGTAAAGTTAGCTTGTTTATTTGAGCTTTTTCTTGTTTCCTGAGGTGGGCTTGTATTGCTATAAACTTTCCTCTTATAATGGCTTTTGCTGCATCCCATAGGTTTTGGAGTGTTGTGTCTTTGTTATCATTTGCTTCTAGGTATTTTTTAATTTCCTCTTTGATTTCTTCAGTGATCCATTGGTTGTTTAGTAGCATGTTGTTGAGTCTCCACGTGTTCGTGTTTTTTGCAGTTTTCTTCTTGTTGTTGGTTTCCAGTCATATAGCATTATAGTCGGAAAAGATGCTTGATATGATTTCAATTTTCTTAAAGTTACCGAGGTTTGATTTGTAGCCCAGGATGTGATCAATCTTAGAGAATGTTCCATGTGCACTTGAGAAGAATGTGTATTCTGATGCTTTTGGATGGAATGTCCTATAAATATCTATTAAGTCCATCTGGTCTAATGCTTCATTCAGGGCCTGTTTTTCCTTATTGATTTTCTGTCTGGATGATCTGGCCATTGCTGTAAGTTGGGTGTTAAAGTCCCCCACTATGATTGTGTTATCATTGATTTGTCCTTTTAAGGTTGTTAGCAGTTGCCTTATATATTGTGGTGAACCTATGTTGGGTGCATAGATATTTCAAATTGTTGTATCTTCTTCTTCTATTGATCCTTTGATCATTAAGTAGTGTCCTTCCTTGTCCCTTAAAACATTTTTCAAAGTCTATTTTGTCCGACATGAGTATTGCTATTCCACCTTTCTTTTGATTCCCGTTCACATGGAATATTTTCTTCCATCCTCTTACTTTCAATTTGTATGTGTCCCTAGAAGTGAAATGGGTCTCTCGAGGACAGCATATACGTGGGTCTTGTTTTTGTATACATTCAGCCGGTCTGTCTTTTGGTTGAGGCATTTAGTCCATTAACATTTAAGGTAATTATTGATATATATGTTCTTATTGCCATTTTATTAATTTCTTTGGATTTGTTTTTGTTGCTCTTTTTTTCTTTCCTTCTTCTCTTGTTCTCTCCTCTTGTGGTTTGATGACTATCTTTGGTGTTGTATTTGAGTTGATTTTTCTTATTTGTGTATCAATTGTAGGTTTTTGATTTGCAGTTATTCTGAAGTTTTGATATAAGAGTCTACATACATACAAGATTGTTTTAAGTTGTTGGTCTCTTAATTGCAAGTGCATCTCCAGTGTCCTGCATTTGTACCCACCTGTTCTCAGGATTCCTGATTTTGCTGGCATAATTGTGCATGGAATATTTCATATCTTAACTGTATACATACCTTCACTGGTGAGCCTTGTCATTTGTGGAATTTTTATTTCTGGTTGTGGCCTTTTCTTTTCTGCCTAGAGAAGTTCCTTTAGTATTTGTTGTAAAGCTGGTTTAGTGTTGCTGAATTCACTTAGCTTTTGCTTATCTGTGAAGCTGTTGATTTCTCCTTCAAATCTGAATGAGAGCCTTGCTGGGTAAGATCATCTTGGTTTGAAGTTTTTTCCTTTCATCACATTAAGTATATCATGCCACTCCTTTCCGGCCTGCAGAGTTTCTGCTGAAAAATCTGCCGATAACCTTATTGGGGTTCCCTTATATGTCATTTGTTTCTATTCCCTAGCTCCTTTTAATATTTTCTCTTTGTCTTTAATTGTGGTCACTTTGATTAATATGTGTCTCAGGGTATCCCTCCTTGGGTTTATTTTATATGGTAGTCATTGCACTTCCTGGATTTGAGTGAGTGGTTCCTTTCCCATGTTAGGGAAGTTTTCAGCTATTATCTCTTGGAATATTTTTTCTGTCCCCTTCTCTCTCTTCTCCTTCTGGCACCTCTATAATACAAATATTGGTGTGTTTAATGTTGTCTCGGAGTTCTCTGAGACTCTCTTAATTTGTTTTCAATCTTCTTTCTCTTTTCTGTTCTGCATCCATGATTTTCACTAATCTGTCCTTCACCTCACTTATTCGTTCTTCTGCCTCCTGTATTCTGCTGTTAACTGCTTCTAGTGAATTTTTTATTTCAGTTATTGTATTTTGCATCTCTTCTTGTTTAAGTTTTATATCTTGTATCTCTTTGGTCAGTGTTTCCTATAATTTATCCATCTTTGCTTCTAGTTTATTTCCAATGTCTTGCATCATCTTTAGCATCAAAGTCTAAAGTCTTTTTCCTGGAGGCTGAGAATCTCCTGATCACTTAGCTGATTTTCTGAGGTTTTTTTCTTTCTCTCTCATCTAAGTTATAATTCTCTGTCTTTTCATTTTTTGTAGGTTTTTGGTGTGGTGACCTTTTTACAGATAATAGAGTTGTAGCCTCTCTTACTTCTGGTGTCTTGTGGCTGAAATTGGTATGGGGACTTGCTGTAGGCTTCCTGATGGGAGTGACTGACACCTGCCCACTGGTAGGTGGAACTGATTCCTATTCCTCTGGTAGGTGGGGCTTTGTCTCTGAGTGAGATTAGAGGTGGCTGTGTGACTGGGGGGTCTTCAGGCAGCCTGTTTACTGATGGGTGGGGCTGTGATCCCACCTTGATTGTTATTTGGCCTGGAGCTTCTCAGTGCTGATGGGTGGGGCCATATTTTCCCAAAATGGCCACCTCCGGAGTAATGCACACTGATGAAGATTCCCAAGAGCTTTGCTTCTAATGTCCTTCCCCCACAACAAGCCACATTCACACCTGTTTTCCCAGAAGGTACTCCAAGAACTATAGCCAGGTCCAACCCAGACTCCCACAGAGACCCTGCTTTGCTCTGGGACTCAGCACATGAGAAAGTCTGTGTGTACCTTCCAAGAATGGGGTCTCCACTTCCTCCAGTCCCATGGAGCTCCTGCGCACAAGCCCCACTGGCCTACAATAACAGATGCTCCAGGGGGTCTTTCTCCCAATGCCATATCACCACATGTGGGGGTCTGATGTGGGGCTTAGAACTCTCACTCCTATAGGTGAGTCTCTGTGATACAGTTACTTTCCAGTCTGTGGGGCTTCCCACCCAGGAGGTATGGGGTTGCTTATATCACGTAATCACCCCTCCTACCTCTTGATGTAGCCTCCTCTTTGTCTTCTGGAGTAGGATACCTTTTTGAAAGTTTCCGGTCCATTTGGTTGAAGATTGCTTAGCATTTGGTTGTAAATTTTTTTGTTTTTAGGAGAGAAGCTAAGCTCCAGTCCTTCTATTCTGCATCTTCCATTACCTTTTTTAAAATTTAATTTTATTGTAGTAGAGTTGCTTTACAATGTAGTATTAGTTTCAGGTGTACAGCAAAGTGAATCAGTCATATATGTGAAGATATCTATTCTTTTTTCCCATTTAGATCATTATAAACAATTGAGTAGATTTTCCTGTGCTATACTGCAGGTTCCTGTTAATCATCTATTTTATACAGTAGCATGTATGTGTTATTCCCACCTTTCCAATTCTTCCCTCCTCTCAGTGGTTTCATTTAAGGTAACCACAAAATTGGTTTTGCCTTTTTTTTTTTTTTTGTTAGGGCTGCACCAGTGGCATATGGAAGTTGTCAGGCCAGGGGTCCAATCACAGCTGTGGCTGCCAGCCTACATCACAGCCACAGCAACATCAGATGAGAGCAGCATCTGTGACCTACACCACAGCTCATAGCAAAGCTGGATCCTTAAACCACTGAGCGAGGCCAGGGATTGAACCTGAAACCTCATGGTTCCTAGTTGGATTCATTTCTGCTGTGCCATGATGGTAACTCCAAAATTGGTTTTGAAATCTGTGGGTCTGTTTCTTGTTTTTTGTTGTTGTTGTTGTTTTCTTTTTTTTTTTTTTTTTGCTTTTCAGGGCCACATCTGTGGCATATGGTAGTTCACTGGCTAGGCACTGAATCAGAGCTACAGCAATGTGGGACCCAAGCTGCATCTGTGACCTATACCACAGCTCATGGCAACAGTGGATCACCAATCCACTGACTGAGGCCAGGGATCAAACCCACATCCTCATGGATACTAGCTGGATTCGCTTTAGCCGCACCACAACAGGAACTCACTGTTTCTGTTTTTTAAATAACTTTTTTTGCAATCTGTTTTCCTTTTTATGGTCACACCTGTGGCATATGTAAGTTCCCAGTCTAGGGGTCAAATCAGAGTGGCAGCTACAGTCTACCCCATAGCCATGGCAAAACAGAATCTGAGCCACATCTGCAATCTATGCCTGCATCTTGCAGCAATGCCAGATCCTTAATGCACCAAGCAAGGCCAGGGACTGGACCACCCATCCTCATGGATACTATGCTGGGTTCTTAACCTGCTAAGCCACAACAAGAACTCCTATATCATTTTTTATTCGACTCCACATAATAAGTGATATTACCACTTCATCATCTTTTTGGTTCTCAGGGCAATTCCAAAAAGTTGGCCACCTGCAGTTATTATATTTACTTTATACATGTGAGTATGAGATTCACGATCCTACAGTAAGTAAATACCAAAACTTAATTTAGGATCAAGATCTTAAATCAAGTCTAGAGATACTAATGAACCTACAAGAGAAATACTACAAAACATTTTTTTCTTCTTTTTCTTTTTTTAAAATGTATTTATTTATTTATTTTTATTTCCCCAATTCATTATTTTTTTTCCTACTGTACAGCATGGTGACCCAGTCATATATACGTATACATTCTTTTTTCTCACATTTTCATGCTCCACCATAAGTGACTAGACATAGTTCCCAGTGCTATACAGCAGGATCTCATTGCTAATCCATTTGAAAGGCATAGTCTGCATCTATTAAGCCCAAACTCCCCATCCATCCCACTTCCTCCCCCTCTCCCTTGGCAGCCACAAGTCTATTATCCAAGTCCATGATTTTCTTTTCTGTGGAAAAGGAGCTATTCAAACTGACAAGCTTTTGCACAGCAAAGGAAACCAAAAAGAAAACAAAAAGACAACTTATAGAATGGGAGAAAACAGTTTCAAATGGTGCAACTGGCAAGGGCTTAATCTCTAAGGTATACAAACAACTTATCCAACTCAACAGCAAAAAAGCCAACAACCCAATGGAAAAATGGGCAAAGACCTGAATAGACCTTTCTCCAAGGAAGATGTACAGATGCCCAACAAAGACATGAAAAAATGCTCAACATCACTAATTATTAGAGAAATGCAAATCAAAACTACCATAAGATACCACCTCACACCAGTCAGAATGGCCATCATTAATAAGTCCACAAATAACAAATGCTGGAGGGAGTGTGGAGAAAAGGGAACCCTCTTGCACTGTTGCTGGGAATGTAAGCTGCTACAACCACTATGAAGAACAGTGTGGAGGTACAATAGAAAACTATACTCAGAACTACCATATGACCCAGCAATCCCACTCTTGGGCATATATCAGGATGAAACTTTCCTTGAAAAAGACACATGCACCCGCATGTTCATTGCAACACTATTCACAATAGCCAAGACATGGAAACAACCCAAATGTCCACTGACAGATGATTGGATTAAGAAGATGTGGTCTATATACACAATGGCATACTACTCAGTCATCAAAAAGAACAAAATAATGCCATTTGCAGCCACATGGATGGAACTAGAGACTCTCATACTGAGTGAAGTAAATCAGAAAGAGAAAGACAAATACCATATGATACTACTTATATCTGGAATCTAATATATGGCACAAAAAGGGTATTTTTTAAATCAACTTTTTTGAGTTATCATTTACAGACAATAAACTACTCCCACTTTAAGTGTCCAGCTCATTGGATTTTGGCAAACATATACACTCCTGCACCTATCACGTCAATCAAGATATAGTACATATAATCCCCTGAAAAGTTACCACATATCTTTTCATACTCTATTCTTCTCCTTGCCTCCCACTTCAGTCCCAGGAAGCACTAATTGGCTTTCTGTCACTATTATCTTGATGTGCTTTTTCTAGAATTTCATACAAACTGATTCAGGAAGTCTGAATTTTTTTTGCACCTGGCTTCTTTTGCTCAGCCTAATATTTCTGAGACACATCCATGTTGATACACATATTAGCAGTTTGTTCTTTTTTATTGTTTTGCTTTATATTATAGTATTCTATTCTATAGCTTCACATCAATTTGTTTATCCATTCATCTGCTGATGAATATTTGTTTTCTGGATTTTTAATTTTTTTTAATAATTTTTATTTTTTCCATCAAAATTGGTTCACAATGTTCTGTCAATTTTCTACTGTACAGCAAAGTGACCCAGTCACACATTATATACATACATTCTTTTTCTCACTTTATCCTCCATCATGCTCCATCATAAGTGACTAGATATAGTTCCCAGTGCTATACAGCAGGATCTCATTGCCTATCCATTCCACAGGCAATAGTTTGCCTCTATTAACCCCTTATTCCCAGTCCACCCCACTCCTTCCCCTGTTTTCTGCTTTTTTTTTAAATTGAGGTATATTTAATGTAAAATATAAGTTTCAAGTGTACATCATCATAATTCACTATTTTTAAAGGCTATATTCCATCTATAGTTATTATAAAATACTGGCTATATTCCCTGTGTATACAATATATCCTTATAGCTTATTACTTTATACCCAGTCAACTTTACCATTTAAATACCTACCCCTAACTCGCCTCTCCCCCATTTTGTCTCCCCACAAGTAACCACTAGTTTGTTCTCTGTATCTGTGCATCTGTTTATTTTTTGTTAAACTCATTATTTTTTAGATTTCACATATAAGTGATAACATACAATATTTGTCTTTCTCTATCTGACTTATTTTGCTTAGCATAGTATGCTCTAAGCCCATCCATGTTGTTGCAAATAGCAAAATTTCATTTTTTTCTTATGGATGAGTAGTATTCCACTGTGTATATATATGCCATATCTTCTTTATCCACTCATCTATTGATTGATACTTAGGTTCCTTCTATATATGGGCAACTATGAACACTGGGGTGTATGTATCTTTTCAAATTAGTGTTTTCATTTTATTTGCATATATACCCAGAGTAAAACTGCTGGGCCACATGGTAGTTCCATTTTTAGTTTTTTGAGAACCCTCTGTACTGTTTTTCACAATGGCTGCACCAATTTACATTCCCACTAACAGTGTAGAAGGGTTTCCTTTTCTCCACATCCTCATGAACATTTGTTGTTTAATTATCTTATTGATGACAGCCATTCTCACAGATGTGAGTGATAACTCACTGTTGTTTTAATTAGCATTTTTATGATAATTAACTATGTTGAGAATCTTTTCATGTGTATATCTTCTTTAGAAAAATGTCTATTCAGGCCTTCTACCATTTTTTTTTTTTTTTTGGTTTGGTTTTAACATCTTAATTCATGTCCTTACATGTTGAAATGGACCCTCCCTTCTGCCCATTTTTAAACCAAGTTTTTTTTTGCTGTTGAGTTGTATGAACTGTTTATAGATTTGGGGTATCAACCTCTTTCTGGTCATTGCTGATGGATATTTGGAATGTTTCTAATTTGGGGTTATCATGAATGCAGCTGCATGAACATTCCAGTATGATATATGGAAATATATTTTCATTTCTTTTCTGTAAATATCTTGGAGTAGAATGGCTAGGTCCCACGATAAGGGTATTTTTAATTTCATAAAAACTAAAAACTATTCTACAGAGGTTTTACCATTTTACATGCCTACCAGCATTGTATGAGAGTTCCAGTTACTCCATGTCCTCACCAACACTTGGTATTGTCATTCTTTAATTTCACCCATTCTAATTGGTATAAGGTGAATCTCACTGTGGTTTGAACATGTATTTCCTTGACACTAATAATGCTGAGCATCTTTTAACATGTTTAATCCCCATCTGTAGAACTTCTGCAAAGGGCAACTTGAGAGGTGAGACATAAATAATTTTTTCTCATTTGTAAGAACTTGATTTATTTTAGAAACAATTTTTAGAAAATGTAATGGAAAAAGAGTTATAAAATATTCAGATTATAAAGGTCAAATATATTTAGAGGCCAAATCAAAAATAAAGAAAGCAAAAATATAGTAGAAAATAACATTTATTTAGCTTTGTATTTTTTACTATACCTTCATCTAATGCTCTAAGAAACTAGGAGACCTGAATTTGCAGGAAGGGCTGAGATTGAATTAACTTGATCTCAGCAAAGAAGGGAAAAGCTTTGCTCTCTTCACTTCCAATTACTCTTTCTTCCCTAGACTTCATTTTATAGACCATGGGCTCAATTATTCACTGTATCTTTTTATATCTAGTCTCATAAAACTGTAAGGTGAATCATTACAAAATTAATATTCAACAGGCTTTATATAACTCTGCTTAATGCAATGTATAACTCAGATTTTTATCGGCCCAAGGCCTCTCAAGAACTATAAATGCAACTAAATTAATAAAACACTAATGTTAACTCTAACGTTCCCATCATAACCTCAACATCACAAAACCACTAAATTTAAACTAGACAAGCAGACAGACATTGATGACAGAAATGGACTGTACAGAAATGTTCAAGCTCTATATGAAGACTCCCATAATAACAGCCTAGATCATGTTCTAACACATTTGTTTTGAGAAACTTGTGATTCTAGTAAAAATGAGCTTATATTGCTTCTAGAGCACTCACAGAGGAACCACGGTGAATTTTTTATATCACGTGGTCCCTGAAGAGTTTCTGACTCTTACATAATCATCACCTCCACAGGAGGAAAAAAAGCCAATGAATGCACCTACTAGATACCATTCCCTATCATCTGACCAAATAAATGTATTTAATTGACAACCTAGAAGGAATCTTATGGATCTTTCTGCCAGTGATCACACCTTGGAGAAAAGGAAACCAAGACAAGACTAAAGTTAGACAATCTATTAAAAAGTGCTCAGTATTAAATTCAGATCTGATTCTGACTCCAGATTCACTGTCTTGTGATTTTCTTAAAAATGGGGGAGGGCCCATTTTCAATAGTCATACAGGGTCAATGTGGAAAATCGAAAACTCAGGCAAGATAAACAACAACAACAACAACAAAACATTGCTGAATCACTTCTAACCCCAAGACTCTGAGACAATCACTCTCAAATCCTGCGTGGAGCAATATGATGCAGAGGTTAAGAGGGCTGCTTTTTTTTTTTTTTTTTTTTTGTCTTTTTGCTATTTCTTTGGGCCACTCCCGCGGCATATGCAGGTTCCCAGGCTAGGGGTCGAATCGGAGCTGTAGCCATCGGCCTACGCCAGAGCCACAGCAACGCGGGATCCGAGCCGCGTCTGCAACCTACACCACAGCTCACGGCAACGCCGGATCGTTAACCCACTGAGCAAGGGCAGGGACCGAAACCGCAACCTCATGGTTCCTAATCGGATTCGTTAACCACTGCGCCACGACGGGAACTCCAAGAGGGCTGCTTTTGGATTCCTACACTTGGCTTCCTATCATGGCTCATATACTTGATAAGCTAACTACTAAACCTCCCTCAGGCTCAGTTCCCAGTAAAATGGGGATGATGGGGACTCTTACCTTTAGTGCTGTTGTGAGAATGAGGTGGGATGGAATCTGCAAAGCATTTTTCACAGTGCCTGGCAGTTAGCAGACACTCCACAAACATGAGCCATCATGACTATGTCCTTTTGGACATTCATTATACATATGCTCTTATTCTTTAAAAAGAGTAAACCAGTTCTGTGGCTTTATTTCACCTAACAGTGTATCTGCCAGGAATAGTCATTTCCCAGTGGCCTTTTTCACTACACCAAATTAGCCCAGAGAAATCCAAAGTTAAACAACTGTCCGGGGAGCCACACACTGGAGTTGTAACCACTAAGAAAAATTCTCCCAATCTAGCAAATATCTCAGCATTTGGGGTAACATCACCCCAGTCAAGGCTACAGCCCCTTTCCCACCAAGTCCTAATGATGACTCCCTGGTAATGTTTCAGAAATAATATGGCCCTTGGCCAATTTCCTCAGTCTCAGCCCAGTCAAAGCTCTGTCACCTCAGTGTTGCCAGGTACCAGAAGTGCCTGAATGACCTTTCCACACCAAGGTCATCTCAAAGGATGGTTTGTGATATCATCATGACCAGGGTGGCAATTTGCAGGTAATGCAGGGAAGGTTTTAGAAAATAAAAATGGTCCTACTATGATCTTTTCTCTTCTCCTTACCCTGCACAGAAAGAGGAAGAACTATTGGCTGGACAATGGTAAGTGACTAATGAGTGACAGCTATTGGAAGTGCTGTGCTAAGGTTTATGAAGCTATAATCTGAAGCGATGGGAAAGTATACTGTGATTGATTAGCAATGTCTGCAATGGAAGATGGCAACAGCAGGGTGGTACATATGTCACAATGCTATCTTTCCTGATATATTTTATGCCCTCAGTTTTATACAGATATGAACACAAAGGTATCATGAAAATGAGGAATCATGGCTCATTCAAGGTTAGAGGGATAGTAAGCTAAGACCAGTAATCATTCCTGTGTAGTTCAGTACTCCTCTTTCTATGTCTGGCTACATTTTTTCTCTGGTGGGCAGAACAATTTCCCATATTATAACCACTAGGTGGTCCTGGTATGTTGAAATCCATTCAAATATTTCCCTGATAAATAAGCTGTGCCCAAGACTATGTAAAAAAAAAAAAAAAAAAAAAAAAAAAAAACAAAACCCACTGCTCTCGAGTTTGTATCAAGACCCTGATAACAGCTAGCACACAGCTGTTATGAGGATACAGCCTCTACTCTGATAAAAGACAGGTGGTCAGCTTAATTATGTTGGTAAGCTAACATAATGAGCACAAAGCGAGACCAGCAGGGAAAGAGAGATTTCCTCCCCAGACTAAATGGATTTCTTTTTTGCATTCTGAAGCGCTAAATAAATAAAGTACAAAATGAATGTTGACAATATTATTTACAATTGTTGAGAAAACAGCTCTAGAGTTTTATTCCAATTTGCATTCTCTCCAGGAAAATGGAAGTCAACATGAATTTTATAATAGTGGGAGGAAGAAGGCACCATTGTTTATTATTAAATATCTTCAACAGACATTTACTAAGGTGCCAGGCACGCACGAAGCCCCAGGGATGCAACAGGGATCAGCAGAGAAATAGTTTCTGTTCTCCTAGGAAGTCTAATGGGAAAGATGGACTATGAATAAGCACTGTGTATACTATGTGTATATACAAATGAGACAGGATTTAGGGAGCAACTAAATCCTGCGGTGAAGGGAGCAACTAGAGCTGGGGTGAAGGATTCTCAACAGGATCAGGATCTCGATTTGGAACCAGAAAAAAAGTGCTGGAACCCTATTTTCTGCCACTTACCTAGTGGTGACCTTGAGGAAACCGCTTAAACTTTCTCTCCCAATTTCCTTACCTGCAAAACAAAGCTAATAATTCCTACATTCTTTTACTTACGCCAAGTATTGAGTTAAAGTTTATTAAGTTCCCAGGGGAGCCTGGCACAGAGTCTAAGATCAACATATATTTGTCAGATGAAGGAAAGAATCATTATCAAACACACATTGAATTTCTTATAGCAAAAGGGGCACCTGAGCAGGGCACAGAGTGAGGAAACACAGAGGAAATGAGACATTAGTTCTGTTTTCTACCAAATTAGGGAGACTGGGAATACAAATTATACACATGCACATATGTGCATGTGTATATATATATATATATATATATATATATATATACACAATAAATATTGAGCAGAGTCATAAAGAAGCACATTGCATGTGGCTGGGTCAGGGAGAGTGCTAAAACAGGACTCTGAAGAGAGGTTCATGTACAATTTTCAAACTTCTAGTAGCCACATTAATAAGAGTAAAAAGACAGAATAATTAACCCATTATAGCCAAATATTACCATTTCAACCTGCAAGCAATATGAGGGTTTTTTTGGTTGTTTTGTTTGCGTTTTTGTTTTTTTGCCTTTCAGGGCCACACTCCCAGCATATGGCTGTTCCCAGGCTAGGGGTCTAATTAGAGCGACAGCTGCTAGCCTATGCCACAGCCACAGCCACACCAGATCCGAGCCATGTCTGCAACCTACACCACAGCTCACAGCAACACCAGATCCTTAACTCATTGAGTGAGGCCAGGGATTGAACCCTCAACCTCATGGTTCCTAGTCGGATTCGTTTCCGCTGCATCACGACAGGAACTCCACAATATGAGTTTATTAATGAGATATTTTACATTCTATTTTTGTGTGTGTACTAAGCCTTCAAACCCTGTGTGAATTTTATATTCACATTGCATCTCAGTTTAGCCTGGCCACATTTCAGTGGACGGGCAGCCACATGTGGCTAATGGTTTCCATACTGGACAGCACAGTCCCAGAAGTTTGGAGAAGGGAGAGTTCGGTGAAGACAGAGGCAGTCAGGTTGGCTCATGGAGGAAGTGGGGCTTGAAAGGGACAGGGGTTAAAAGACCTGACTTGGTGTTTTTAAGAGCTATCTCCTGGCATGAAGCCTTTGGTTGCAGCACCTTCTAGAAACCTCCTTGACCTGGCTGGTTCTGCCCCAAGGAGTTTCGGAACCTACTCCCTGCTGGTGCGGATGCCACACTTGGATTTGGTTCTTACTCTCTGCTGGACCCTCTGGACTCTCACACTGTCCTTTCCTTCCTGGTACCCCCTTACTCAGCACAGTGCCTGGTGGACAGGGAAGCACAGGCATGGAAAAGTGATTTCATCTTTGCACTGAACAGCTCTAAATAAACAAAAACCAAAATGAAGAACTTGAGATAGCCAAACTCTAGGCCCCAAACTACTAGGTCCGTCAGAGCCCTAGTCTGCCCTCTAGCCACAGAGACTTATGAACTAAACAAATGTCAGAACCATCCCCAGCAAAAAACCAAAGGGTACAAGGGCTCCAAGGGCGGGGTGAGGGTGGGCACATGGCCAGGTCAAGGGTGTGGCATTTGGCAGAGATGTGCTAAGAAAAGGAGGAGACAATGATTTGACCCTTCATGTGCAGGACCTGACCAAGTCCGTTTTCTAAGGCGAGATGGAGGATGGAGACCCATGTGATCTAGAAGTGTGTTGTGACATGAACTCAAAAGGAATTCAGGGGATGAATAAAAAACACATGAGAAAGATGGATGTGAGAGGAGGACGGCAGAGGCCCAGAAATCAAGAGTCATTTTAGAGGCTGTCCCCTCCACAGCAACTTGATTGACCCTCACGAAGCAAGCCTTTGAGGCATCCCCTTCTCTCAAGTCACGGAGGAGGCAGGGCATACATTTTCCCCACAACTCCCTGCTGTGTCCCAACCACAGACTTACTACTGGTTTGAAGGAGGAGGAATTTCTGAGCGGCCCATAATCTTAGCTCAGTAATGTCATTATTGGAATGCACGTCCCCTGGGTAGATGAAGCCACCCGTGACCCACCCACTGTCAGCAAGTGGGAGTGTGACCCCAGTGTGCCCAGATCTTGCAATTTTCCCAAAGTTTTAAATAGAGATTTTATGTGACATGTTCCAGTTTTTAAATGTTTGGAACTGTGTCAATACATTTTTAAACCCAGGGCCGGGCCACACTGTGTGAGCCAAAGAAAACAGACCTCGGGGCTGCCAGCTTGAGATTTCTACTCTAGTTCAAAGACACGGTCATGGTCAGGCTCCACCATCATCAGGCCATTTGCAGTTTCTCAGTTCTATTTTGTTCTGAGGCTTAATTCAGATCAGGCACATACAGGGCTTACCAGAGTTTCTGGCACATGGTAAAGGCAGTTAGTAACTGGTGTCAGCTAGCTCTACAGAACTTCTGAGATTTATTTCTAACTGTTATATAGGGAGCAGATCACAGAAAGCCCCAGAAGAGAAAACATCTGAAACAGGGCTCCTCTCCCACGACTGATTCCCTATCTCTTTATTTCTGTTTTATGGCTTAGATTTACGCCTCTTTCATTTGACTTTGTCAATTCCTGAAACTAGATCTGGGTGCACAAAGGAAGAAAGGTTGGGAAAAAACGGTCAGCCCAGGCAAAAGAGTGAAAGTGGAAGTTGTAGGTAATAAGTTTTCTAGAAAGTACTTTGGCAAGGCTTCGAAAACGACGAAAAACATTTGCATGCCTTTTGACACAGGGATTCCACCTTCAGGAATTGTGCCTAAGTTGAAAAATGATGGTTTTTTCATAAAGACTTAACCCTAACAATGCTTAAGACAGGGAAGTCCACAATAGAAACAAGGAAAGAAATTAAATGCCCACTAAGAGGAGACTGGTTGCCAAAATTAGAATACACGAGAAGACTGATTTTTGTCTGTTCGCAGCATCCTCCTTGATGTTCAGAGCATTTATATTCATTATGAATCCCCTACAGGACACACCAGGAGAGCGGAGGGCCTACCGGTCTTGTTCACTGCTGCATGCACTACTGTATGTGAGCTGGCACATGATAAAAACCAATAAATATTTCATTACATCCAAGACAATTATGTAGCATGACTGAATTTTTGTAAACATTTTTTAAAGGTATGTATTTCTGGAGTTCTCATCATAGTGCAGTGGAAAGGAATCCGACTAGGAACCATGAAGTTGTGGGTTCAATCCCTGGCCTCACTCAGTGGGTTAAGGACCCAGCGTTGCCTCGAGCTGTGGTATAGGTCGAAGATGTGACTCAGATCCTGGCTTGCTGTGGCTGTGGCTTAGGCCAGCAGTTGTAGCTCCGATTTGACCCCTAGCCTGGGAACCTCAATATACTGTGACTGTGGCTCTAAAAAGCAAAAAAAAAAAAAAAAAAAATCACGGCATGTATTTCTGGAAGTTACGTTATTAGCACTCTTCCCTAGATGAGGGGTCAGCAAATCACAGTCCCAGGACTGTCCACTGGTTTTTTGTAAATAAAGTTTTACTGGAACTCAGTTGTGTTCAGTCTTTCTGCATTCTCTGTGGCTGCTTTTGCATATAACGCAGAGTTGAGTTGTTGCAACAGAGACTGTCTGGTCCTTTAGTGAAAAAATTAGCTGACTCCAGCTCTATATGGTAGAAATCCTTTCTAAGTGGTCTAATAGACACATACACACAGATATACATCGCATGTGTGCACATCTCTGTATTTTTTTTATAATGGCCATGTATTACTTTTATAACTAGACAAAAGTAAGAATTATTTTTATAAAGAAAAGGAACTAAGGGAAAAAGGGATGGAGGAAGGATGGTGGGAGGTGGGAAGCAAAGAGGGCAGAAATTGTTTATCCTTATTTATCAATATAGAAAAATGTCGATAATAAGTGAGAATTTTAAATATGGTAGGAGTAGAATGGTTTCATTTTCACAACACTTGGATCAAGTGCCAAAAGGAAATATACAAAAAGGCGAGCATAGCTGTCTCTAGTTAAGTGAGATATAAATGGCTTTTATTCCCATCTTTGTTCTTTGTTGTCTTTTCTAAAATTTCCAGAATAAACATGTTTAAGTTTCATAGTAAGAAAAAGAAAAAAATAAGTGATTGTAAAAAGAAAGAGAAAAGAAAATACCAACCTACATAAATGCTGACATGTAAACAAGGGGATATCTACTCAGGGTGGGTGATAGGCCTTTAAGTGTTCAGCTGTCATGACTGCAACCCATAAAACTGCATGGCCAAGAGGGAGAGGTTAATTACCCCACCAGCCACTTTTTTTTTTCTCAAAAAGTATTAATGATAGGCCCCAACGTGGCCTGAATGCTTGTTCTTTACATTAAAAAAAAAATTTTAAATCCACTTAATCCCTTCCAAAGCAGTTACCATTTCTATCTAGATTAGAAAGAATGCTTAGAAAAGACATTTTCTGACCAGTGCGAGGTGGGGCCTCATTGTAGTTTTGATTTGCATTTCTCAAATAGTAATGCTGAGCATTTTTTCATGTGCCAGCTGGAACATGTCTTCTTTGGAGAAATGTCTATTTAGGTCTTCTGCCCATTTTTCGACTAGGTTGTTTGGGGATTTTGCTGTTGTTGTTGTTGAGTTGTATGAGTTGTTTGTATATTTTGGAAAATAAGCCCTGGTTGGTTGTATTGTTTGCAATTATTTTCTCCTATTCCATACATAGGTTGTCTTTTTGGGTTTTGTTTTTCTGTTTCTTTGCTTTTTATGGTTTCTTTTGCTTACGCTATCTACAAAACAGAAAAAACCCACAGACATAGAGAACAGACTTGTGGCTGCCAAGGGCTGGGAGGAATGGGATGGACTGGGAGTTTGGGATTAGTAGATTCAAGCTGTTACATTTAGAATGGATAAACAGGAGTTCTCATCATGGCTCAGCCATAACAAACCTGACTAGGATCCATGAGGATGTGGGTTCCATCCCTGGCCTCTCTCAGTTGGTTACGGATCCAGCCTTCCCGTGAGCTGTACCGTGGGTCACAGGCACTATTTGGATCGCGTGTTGTTGTGGATGTGGTATAGGCCAGCAACTGCAGCACTGATTTGACTCCTACCTGGGAACTTCCATACGCCATGGGTTTGGCCTTAAAAAGCAAAAAATAAAAAAAATAAATAGAATGGATAAGCAATGAGGTCCTGCTGTATAGCACAGGGAAATATATTCAGTCTCTCAGGATAGAATAAGATGGAAGATAATATAAGAAAGGAAATGTAAATATTATATGTATGACTGGGTCACTTTGCTGTACAAAAGAAATTGGCACAACATTGCAAATCAACCATACTTTAATTTTAAAAATAAATAAAAGGATCAATTAGTCTATTTATATTAATATTTTTTAAAAAAGATATTTCCTGTCCAGGTAGCCAGACATTTGTAGCCTCCCCCTACCTCAATCACGTTTCCGTGATTTCAGTCTTTGCCAAGGTGGACATTTCTGGCAATGTTGAGAGTTCCCACTTAATGTTTCTGTAGGCAACCCTCAGCAATGAGGGGGTAGTAGGCAAATGCCCCAGCCTCTTGGCTTCAATCAGGGTCCTGGCAGAGGTGAACACCAACTTCTGGGCTTTTTCTCCTTCCCTTGCTCTCACACCTGTCCCCACATCTCTCCACCCCTCTCTTCTCTTCCTGGAAATCTCCCAAATTAGCTTCCTACACCCAGGACCTAGTTTTAGTTCCATTTTGGAGGAACTCACACTAAGGGAGTTCACTAGCAAATATCAAACCAGTAACAATTACACCACAGAGCTCCTGAAAGCTCCCACAGACAGTGTCAAATAGAGTGTATTAGTTTATAGAATACATTCTTTCATTGTACAGCTACTTACTAGGTTTCTATACTAGGCCACACACATGTGGGATATGAAATTGTAATAGGGAAGAATTATCTTACTCATATTGGATCTATTTCTTTTACTTTAACCTTTATATTCTATTGCTTTTGCTACAAGTTAAGAATGCTGCCTGCCTATAGCTTGAAACACACAAGGTAGCCAATTTCTCAAGGCTCTGATCTTTAAAGGTATAATAACTTCTCCATTAACATTGAGATAAAAAGTTGCAGCACCAAGAGAATAACATTTGTCTTATTGGAGGTTTAAAGGAACATCATGACCTGACCTACATGGACAACTGCAAGAACAAAAGATTCCAACATCAAGAAGTTTGCGACAAGCAACCTCACCTCTCCCCTTTTAGTATAAAAGAAGCCTAAATGTCCACCAACAAATGAATGCAGTAAGATGTGGTACATATACACAATGGAATATTACTGAGTCATGAAAAAGAACAAAATAATGCCATTTGCAGCAACATGGATGCAACTAGAGATTACCAAAGTAAGTGAAATAAGTCAGAAAGAGAAAGACTAAAATCATATGATATCACTTATATGTGGAATCTAAAACATGGCACAGATGACCCTATCTACAAACTAGAAACAGACCCAGGCAAGAAGAATAGATGTGTGGTTGCCAAGGGGAGAAGGAGTGGGATGGACTGAAAGTTTGGGGTTAGTAGATAAAAACTTACATTTAGAATGGATAAGAAATTAGGTCCTACTGTATTGCACAAGGAACTATATCTAGTCTCTCGTTATAGAATGTGATGAAAGAAAAGAAAAACAATGTGTATATATGTGTATTACTGGGTCACTTTGCTGCACAGCAGAAACTGGCACAACACTGTAAATCAACTATCCCTTAATTTGAAAAAAAAAAAGAAGAAGAAGAAGAAGCCTGAATTCTAACTTGAGTTAGATGATTCTTTGGGAAACCATTCCACCGTCTTCTTGCTTTGCTGGTTTTCTGAATAAAGTCACTATTCCTTGCCCCAACAACTCATCTCTTGATTTACTAGCCTGTTATGTAGGAAGCAGTATGAGCTTGGATTTGGTAACATAACGGTGAATTAGATAAATACAGTCTATACTTACGGACATTAAACAATGACTATGTAAACTGTACTATGAAAGTAGAGGAAAATAGAGGAAAGCTTAATGTTTGGGAGAAAAAATATCTTCCCCTCTACCCTTCTGAGTTTTTAGCTGAGATGTCGGTAATAAAATATAGATTGATAAGAGATAAATAAAATGAAGGTTATTAACATTTGGCTCATGCATATATGGGAGATACCCAGGGAAGAATGAGTACTCAAAGAAGTGGCTTTAGAATTCAGGATTAAATACCATCTTAACAGGAAAAAAGAAAGGTGCACATATGTCTCTTGGGGGAAAAGTAAATGATTTTTAGGGAAGACAAATGGTCCTTTAAAAGAACAAATGAGAGGTATGATAGTTTGTAACAACGTTTTTGCCTGAATGTGGTGTGGACTTCTCTCCTGTGATAAATCAATTTTCCTTGGTTAAGGAAACTCCCTGGGAAGGGATTTAGGACAATTGAGCTCCTTTTGAAGAATCTGTCTTTAGGCAGATAAGGGTAGTTCAGAGATAATCATACTAAGTGAAGTAATCCAGACAGTAGAAGGACAAATATCATATGATATAGCTTATATAAGGAATCTAAAAAAAAAAAAATATATATATATATATATATATATATATACATACATACAAATGAACTTATTTACAAATCAGAAATAGACTCACCAGCATAGAAAATAAACTTACGGTTACCAAAGGGGAAATGGGTGAGGGAGGGATAAATTAGGAGTTTGGGATTAACAGATGCACACTACTATACATAAAATAAATAACCAACAAGGATCTATACTCAATATTTTGTAACAGCACAGGGAACTATACTCAATATTTTGTAACAACCTATAAGGAAAAAGAATCTGAAACAGAATATATATATTCTTTTATATACTATTACTGAAAAAGAATATATTAAATACATATATTCTTTTACATACTATAACTGAATCATTGTGTTGTACACCTGAAACTAACATAACACTGTCAATAATCTATACTTCAATATATACATATGTATCTTAAAAAGTCCTACAGTTGTTAACTTTCACTAAACACTGTCTTCTCAAAAACTTATGCTGAATCACTTCAGACTAGGTTCAACTGAGCCTTAAAGTAAGAGTCAAAGAGTGGGGAAGGGCTACGTTTTATTTCCTCCCTGTACGAAGAACCAGGCAAGGACGTGGGTATTTGATGCACTGTCCAACCATGCTAAAGGTTTGAGGACTTCAAAAAGTATATAGTCACCAAACATCCCCCCCTTTTTATTTGTCACAGGGTGAATATCCTAAGAGCTGAGCAAATGCTTGCACACCTTCAGGGTGTTAATTACCAAAAGGATGCAAGTTGGCCATTAAGATTTAAACATGGCCTGGAGTCAGATGGCACACCTGGTGGATTGTTTAATCGGGAAGAGCAGAGAGCACGGCTCTTCTACTAGGTTGTAAAAGGCACTCTAATGTGTTTCAAAGGCCCATGGGTATCTGCTTGACAAAGATGTCACTTTAAATTGGTTTGAAGGGCGCCTGCCTGCTGATTCTTTCAAGTAGCCTCTGAAGAATCTGATGCTTACAAATCTTCAGGGCACACACCCTTCCCAAGAATGTGAATCAGCTGAATTCTTCCTCAATACGTGTACTTTTGCACAGAGCTTTATACACCAAGAAAACGCAATAAACACGTCTTTGATGCTTCTGTGCTCATGATTGATGACCTTTTTTGAGCAGCAATCTTGTAAGGGTTTGACTTATTTTTATTATTCTCATTGCATACAAATACTTGAAACATTTTAGTCAATCATGGTTCTCTGGTTCCTACTTCAGAACCATTTAACTGATTTAACAAGCTCTGTCTAATTATGGCATTTCACCTTTCATAGTGCAGCAATGATTTGGCTGAAATAGCTGGTAATAGCTCAAATACTCAGAAAGGAAAAAAATGAGGATAGGTAATGCAGGACTCATAACAGTTCATTTTATGCCAGACAGAATTCTTAAAGATATATGTGTATAAGTATATGCAGATATACAATTGTATATCTGCATTAATTCATTCAGACATTTATTGTATATTCATCATATATGCACCAGGTATCACAGAAGACACCAGATCAGCTTAAACGGCTCTTTCTTAAGTCTTCCTCTCTTTGTGGGGGCATAAAACACAATGGTTAAAGACTCTTGAGATGGACTGTGTATGCTTAAATGCCACGTGACTGTGGGTAAGCCAATGAACCAACCTGTGCCTCAGTTTCCCCATCTGTAAAATAGGGGTTATTATAGCAGCCACCACCATAGGATTATTGTGAACATTTAATGAGTCAATACAAACCAAAACACGTAAAAAAATGCCCAGGGTATCACAGGCACCCCATAATTGTTGCCTCTTGTGTTACAATTATATTGTCTATGTCACACATGGCCACTGTAATTGCCTCTCTACTTATCAATCTATTTTATTAGTTATCTATTATTTATTGTTTGTTTGCCTCCTTCATCACAGAGTATCCATAAAGACAGACTAAGTTCCCTGCGCCTGGCATTGTTCATGGCTTATAGTACAACACCCAATAAACGTTTACTGAAGGAGTGAACCAATGAATGAGTGGTTCTCTTTGGAGACATGTCATCCCTCTCACTCTTGACAAGCCTTTTATTTCAGAGATTTCTGCAGCACATGCCTATCAAATGCCATTCATTGGGAATTCCACATGGTTTTCTATCCAGATGGTGCCCAGGACAAAAAGATGGCATTCTGGCATGCAGGGAAGTTAGGCTGCCAGAAGCCCAGTCAATTCACTGTGTTATTCATCATCCAATGGCTGGCCAGGGAACTGATTGCTGTCAGCTGAGCTCCAGGGTGGTGATGTGAAGGGCTGATTTCAAACAGAAACTAGAATCAGCATTAGGGAAAGAGAGTGCCGTGGTAGGAAGAAGGGGCTTAAAGAGTGAGAAGTTTCTCAGTCCCGCCTTGGCTTTGCAACCCTGGACAAGTCTCTTCACCTCTCTGGGCCTCTCTGCTTACTGATTTTACAAATGACAGACACAAACTGTCATCAGTGTTTCCCAAATCTGGTTGTGTCCCAGAATCTTCAGAAAAGCTTTTTATTCATTTTACATTTTTTGGCCAAACTCATGGCATTCGAAAGTTTTCAGGCCAGGTATCAAGCTTGCGCCACAGCAGTGACCTGAGCCACGGTAGTGACAATGCTGGATCCTTAACCCTCTGCGCCACAAAGAAACTCCAAGAGCTTTGATCCTCTTTTCGTACTTTCACTGTGAGAAGCGGCTACTCTCAGTCAACACTATTTAGACAGTAATCTTAATATTTCAAAGGCATCCCATTTGGGTGTTAGTTTCTATATTTGAAGTTTCTACTCTCTCAAAATTCAATTCTCTCTTCTACTAGAAGTTTGAACAGTCCTTCTCATTGAATTTAGAGGTAAAGCACTTCTGCGTGTGATATCCCCTGTTAGTTCTTTGTGACAATTTCATATGAGAGGTTTAATATTATCCTATTTAAGCACTAAAGGAATACAATGTGAGCTTCCACTTTAAGAAAGGATAATTAGATAAAAATATGAAATGATGAAATGGTTATGGGTGTTTAGCATGTTGGGGTAGAATTTCCTCTGTATGGAGAATTTTTTTCTATTAAAAGTCATGACTGTTGGGTGATAATACATCCTAGTTTCCTAGGGACAATCCCAGTTGTCACCTGTGTTCTCTGAGCAATCAACACAGTGCCCCCTTTCACTCGAGGTGACCTTGAGGGAAAACGGTCAAAATGACTGCTCCATTTATTTTGCACTTTCTAAAAAGCAGACACTGCTCTGAGGTTTTGTTGATATTTTCCCAATTAATCATTATAATATTTTTGCTAATGGTTGATGTCTTTAGGTTGGATTTCACTAAAAGCAGACCCTGAGGCAAGGATCTGGAGATGAGTAATTTGGGAGGAAAACGCTCTCGGGAAGCATGAGTAGGAAAGTAAGAAAGCAAACAGGGAAGGGAAGCCAGGACACAGCACATTTGTTGAGTAGGTCATGGCCATGAATAACAGGGGCTCAGTCTCACTAGGAACCCTCTGAGAGATCACATGAGCAGGCCTCAGAATTTTCCCATGGAGGGACAGGGAAGCTGCAGTTTTATTCCACAGCTCCCATACCTTGTTGGTTGAGGGTCACCCCTGGAGATGTTCACTCTCTCTTCAGCATGTCTGGCCCACCCCATAGTTAGAGGAAGGTCACTAACTGAAGCGGCCAGAGATGACCATCCTCAGGAAAAAGACACTCAGAGCTTTATCAGTATGTAGACCTGTCTGCAGACAACCTCCAGGGTAGGTGCCAATCATTTCCTGTGTTTGAATCCTAGTTCTACCATTATATTACTTTACACTGCATCACCAGTCCATGATGATGGACAAGTCACTTGACCTCTTGAGTCTCAGTTTTTTCATTTGCAAAATGGGGTAATAACAGTCTGCACCCAGAGTTCTCATAAGGCATAAATGAGATCATATAAGCACAATGGTCATGTGTTATTTTTGCCTGCTCAGCATCCACAGTGTCTTCCTTTGGCATATTCCCTGGATTCTCCTTAGAACAGTCAGCCTCTCTCCATCCCTGGTGTTTGAGAAGGAGGGACTACTCCCAGCTCCAGGGGTAGACTACTTGGAGCACCCCATCCTCCTGGCCATCACTGGTTTAGATCTGGGTATGGAATCTGTCCTGGATCAGTGGGATCTGCAACTACTAAAAAGAGTTCCTTTCCTCTGGGGTGGTGAAGAAGTGGGAGCCAGCCAGAAGCTGTGGGGCCAGTGCACAGAGAATGAAGAGAACCCACCAAGGTGGAAGAAAACACAACCAAAAGATGTGATCTCCTGGCCTGCAGCTACCTCTGAAAGGGTCCATCACACCGACCAATAAATTCTCCTGTTGGCCTGAGCCCTTCTGAACTGGTGGACAGAGCTCCTAGAATAGAGCACTCACTCACTAAATGTTAGCTAGCATCATTGCTACCATGAACACAGGTCAAATTTCTCTTGCTACATTTTTCTTCCATTGCTTTGCCTTGATTATTTATTTACTTATTTTAAGGCTTTTGTTTTTGAATTACAGATAATTTTAAGCAGGTACCAAATCAGAGAGAAAAGTATAATTAAAAAAAAAAACATGAACTCCAACAATGATTAATTCCAGGGTAGCCCTGTTTGCCTGTGTTCCACCCATTTCCACTCTCCTATAGTATTTTGAAGCAAATCCCCAACATAGAGGTTTTCATTTATTTTTTTTTCAGATCCTTTTATGGTGTTTCCTTGTGGAGTAGACACTGTTGGTGGTCTCCCCATCATCCATGTCCTCAGTTATTCTATCCAGGATTGTTCCTTTTCTCCCAATCCTTCTTCTATTCAGCCAGAGAAACAGATGCCACTCAAGCCCCTGCAATACACCTGTTTGGTCCAGGGGTAGTTCCATTTTCCTTGTCAATCACAGGGTCAGGAATGTGGCTCTATATCAGTTGTTAAAATATGAATGGGACATGGCTGGGAAATTGTTCACTTCAGGGAAGTTTTCTGCTCTGAAAGCCGCAAATAAAGTGGTTTCTCTTTCTCCTCTGAAGGTTGTCCTGCCTGGATGTGATGCTCAAACTGAAACATTCACATTTGCTGCTGGCTTAAAGACAAAGCTAATTAAGAATGACAGAAGACAGGGAGAAGGAAGCTGAGACCTTACTGATATTATTGAGCCACTGAATCAAGCAGCCTGAAAGCCTGACCCATCTCTGCACTTGAAGTTCTAAGAGTTAAAACTGTGCTTCACTGTTTAAGCATGTGTGCATCCACCTAGCTGTTATTTGCTGCTGAAAGGACCCAGCTTTGCCATCAGTACAGACTTATGACTTGTACAGCCTGGTTTCAAAATTCCAGAGTGAGGGATCAGACTGGGATGATGTAACAAAGATGCCCTGAAAGCGAGTCTCTTAATCCAGAAAAAAAAGTTGATTTCTTTCTCATAGAAGAGAAACCATGGGTGGTCCTGGACAGGTTAAGGTGGCTCTACAATTATCAAGATGAAGTTTCTCCTGCATCCTTAGCAGGCAGCTTCTATCTCTGAAATCAGCCCACTGCTCCAACTCCCACCAGCGCATACACCCCTCCAGACGCTGGAAAGTAGACAGAGTAATGTAGACACCCAGAGGTTGTGAGGGGACAACACAGAAATCAATCACTCCCATCACAACTCATTGGCTGGAACGTAGCCACATGGCAACAACCAACTGCAACAAAGGCTGGTACATGTGGCTATTATTCTGGGTGGTCGTAAGTCCAGTTCTACTTCTGCTAAGAAAAAGGAAAAATAAATACTGGGGCACAACTAGCAGCCTCCACTAGAGAAGAAGCAGGGAAGATTAATTTGATTTGTTTCAACTGACAATTTTTAGTTCAAGTGTCTTGAGAATGTAAACAAGATTGAAAAGAAATGTTCCAAAGCACTCTCCCCAAAATTTAACTGAACATATTTACTTAGAAATAGGTAAAACTGTGTATCTCTTTCATCTCTTTTAGGTAGATCTCCAAGGACTGCCAGAACCAGTATCCCATATTAGCCCAGTTTAGTACCTTGTACACATGAAATTAATAACTGAATTTCACTGATTTCCCTTTATTCCACATATCTTTTCCTCAATTAGACTACACAACTATGGTTTAATTACCTTCTGTTTGATAGTCACCAGAATCCCATAACAAACTCCTATTTCACAATTCTATTATTAATCCGGGTAATCCAATTTACAGGAAAATAAAGACAGACAAATAGAGAAAAATGGCAGAGCCGGCAAGAAGCACAGTATTCAGCTGCCCAGCTGAAATGGCTGTCAAGGAAGAGTTTCTATAGTTAAGATAGAAGCGAGACTCTGATTCAGTGGCAGTAGGTTTTAAATGATGCATGAGAAGTCACCAAAGCAAATCCCTTTCTCCATGGTCCCATCAGGGTCAAGTACCATGTTTCAATTATAATTTCACCAAATTGCTGTGATGCAGCGAATGTTCCAGATTAATAGCAATACAGCACCGTTCTCTGTGGACAGAATCAGAAAACCTAGTTCAGAGGGTTGTTGAAACGTACCCCAAGACACTCAGCTGCAAAACACATTAAAGACTCCAAGATGATGGGAATATTTCTGATCTGTATTCCCCAAAGAGGTTACTTTTGCAGAAAGCAAGTGTATTATTTATGGTAGCAAATAAAATTTTTCAGTGCAGCCAAGGAGGCTTCTTGCAATTACATCAGGAAGGCACCACCATGCAGTCCATTATGGAAATCATATTTACCTTAATAGGGAAGGCTATTGTTTTTGCCAAGATGCATATTTCTTTCTAGAGCATGCTCATGAAGGGTTTGCAAGGAGATAATAAATTGTTTGGTTCGACTTTTCATTAAAACAGCTTTATTTCTTGGAAAAGGATTTTGTATAGAAAGATGTTTATTTTGCAAATTCTACTTCAAACTATCAGTTGAGTTTTAGGAGAATATCCCATAAAGGCTTGCCATGGGTCAAATGGCCATGGCATTGCCACACTGCGTGTTGTGAACTGGAGATTGGCACTTGCCATCTATCTCTACAAAGACTGAATCATGAGTCACTGCAGCTGCTGACCCTCAACACCCACTGAAAGGAGCCCAGGGTGGAGATCAGGAGTGAGGCCTTCTATGCTCTGGAAAAACTGGCAAGAATAGGTCTTCGGATAGATATTTTCACATCTCCTTGTATTCAGAAAAGCACTAAAATTCTTCATGGTGTTGTCTGCTCCTCGGGACTAGCAATAACCTGCACGAGATTAGCAGCAACCTTCTGTAAAATGTGTGCATGGTTGCATGTACCTCCCTCTTCACCCAAATCACATATATACTGATATTTACCCCTGCCTCTTTGGAGAGGTATTTCAGAGCTCTCAGAAATGCTGCCTTCCGGGCTATAGTCCTCATTTTGCTCCAAATAAAACTTAACTTTCAGCTTTTAGGTTGTGCATATTTTTTAAGTCAGCAGGGTACTACAGATAGAGAGCTTCCAAGGGCTGTGAGTTTTATCCACACTGGTGGCTCTGTTAGCATTTTCAAGTCATGAAGCAAGTCTTTGGGGAACTGTATTTTTGGCTAATTCCCTCTGCATCCTAAAGAAGTAAAAGCTATTTGGGATCTAACTTCCATATATGAGGGGTATTGCTCACTAACTCATGATTCTAAGTAGAGCAGGAAGAGCCTTCCCTACAAGAGATCAATGTTGGAGGAAAAATCTTTGGACCCTCTCTCAGGAGTAGTTACCTAATAAGAATGGGAGAAGACCACTTATTAATATACAGCCTCTACTTTTGTTGGCCTTTTCTCTTCCTAAACTGCACCCTTATAGCAAGCCTGCATAGTCTCCCTGCCCTAATCTTGGGATTTCCAGGAGTGAGGCAAATTGAGTTCACTACACCACATCAACTCTTTTCAAGTTTAGGCTCCAAAGTCCAGACATGGAGATAGAAAATAATGGAGACCATTCTGGCTTCCAGACTCATCATCAGGAGAGCTCCTATCTTAATCCTTATCTCAATTCTTACTTTGAACAAACCCCAACACTTGGTAAGGCTTTCAGAGTACTCTTGTCTTTGACCCTGATCTGCCTCTCCAACCACCTCTGCCCTCTTCCCTAGAGTCATCCTAGAAGTTCCATTTCTCCAACATCCTGATATTTTTGTGTCTGTAGAGAATTTATCTGGTGGTTTATAATCCATCTGCATGACTGTGTATTTTTTTATTTTTAAATTATTTTAATTTTACTGAAGTATAGTTGACTTACAATGTTGTGATAATTTTGGCTGTACAACATGATTCAGTTATTTATGCACACATATCCATTCTTTTTTGGATTCTTTCCCATATAGATAATCACAGAATATTGGGTAGCATTCTCTGTTCTATACAGCAGGTCCTCGTTGGCTGTCATTCCATATACCTCAGTGTGCACAGGCCAGTGCCAAATCTCCAGTCCATTCCTCCCCCTGAGTGTGTATTTTTAAGGGTGAGTTTAATTACTAATGTAATTTATGAAAATTTGTCACTGCTGAATGTGACGTGAAAATTTAGGTGAAAAAAACAAATCAGCTTTAGGCATGAGGTCTGAAGGAGTGCTCCCACATAACATTTAGTCAAGAGGAGGAAAGCCCATCAGATTCAATAAGAGAAGGCTACTCCTTTTCTTGTCACTGGCAGCAAAATAGTATCGATCTTTCAAGCCTTGGCTCTTGGGCCACCTTCTTTCCCTAGCCTTCTCCCATCCTGCCATACAACTTCTCTTCTCCTTCTTTTCCAAACCCCTGTAGGCAATTCAAAAATTAGAGATTTCATTTGAACCTCTAAAATGCAAATGCCCCAAAGATGACAGATCCTACCAGTAATGTAAACAATGGTCTGAATTACTTGTTTTCCTCTTATGTCCTCATTTTTAGTCTGGTCTTAGCTCATGTACCTGCTAGGAACTACTGAATACAAGTGACAGAAACCTGTTCTAGCAAACTGAAGATAAGAAGCAAGGAAGAGAGAAATGTGGTCCCGGTACTTCTACGAGCATTTCTGTCCCCAGAGCTACAAGTTCAGATGCTACCTGTATGATGACAATGGCAAATGTAAAACACAGCAAAAACCAAAAAATTACAATGGGGAGATATGGTCCAATAACATATAACTCAACTGCCTTAAACCTCAGACCACTGCTGCACATCCTTGCACTATTTTATTCATGTATTCTAGTTACTGCTAAAGCTCATTAAGCATATGCCACATGAGGGGCAATAATGAATAAGATATACAGGGTTCTGGCCTTCACAGAGGCTACTATCTGGTGGAACAGACGGACTGCTGAACAAGCACTTAAACCAGGAATTAAGTACTATGAATAAATAAAGAGAGGGTGGTAGGAAAGTCTATATGGCTAGAGCAATTCATCAATCTAGAGACTGGGAAGACTTCTGGGAGGAAGTTGCTTTTAAGCTTAGACCGAGAGGGTGTGGATTTTGTTTTTGTTTTGTTTTGTTTTGCTTTTTAGGGCCACACCCACAGCCAAGTTTCCAGGCTAGGTGTCAAGACAGAGCTGCAGCTTCCGGGCCTACACCATAGCCACAGCAACACAGGATCCAAGCCAGGTCTGCGACCTACACCACAGCTCATGACAACGCTGGATCCTTAACCCGCTGAGCGAAGGTAGGGATCAAACCTCTGCATCCTCATGGATATAGTCGGGTTCATAACCGACTGAGCCACAATGGGAACTCCAAGAGAGTGTGTTTGTAGGAAAAGGCAAATGTCTTGGTGTAAGGAGTCAAAGTCAAGTTACAGGACTCTACACAGTAGCTATGTGACTTTGGGTGTGTACCTTAGCCTCTGAGGGCCACAGTTTTCAATCTGTAAAATAAGCGAGGGTTTGGAGAGCTCATTCTCTAGGGTTCCTTCCTTCTCTGCGAGTCTCCAAATCATGGAAGAGCTTAGCAGTTTAGTAAGTTTTCAATCCTTTCTGAAAAACAGCAACTAACACAAGAGAAATTCAAAGAAATATCAGTTGGGAGATTACAGTGGTGAAACTGGGAAAACAAATACACTTTGAGGTCCAACCATCAGGTTCACATTCTGGCTCTGCCCTTGACTGGCTGGGTAACTCTGGGAATATTTAACTTCTCAGGGTCTCAGTTTCCTAATCTGTAAAATGGGGAAAGGCTATGACTTACCTTGTCATGAGAACTGGAGTCTGAGATACTGCATGTTAATTTCCTGACGTGTGTCTATATTTTCTCTCTTCTCATACTAGTGCTGGTTACTGTATGAGATTCAAATGGTATAACAATCACTTGTCTCCTATTAGGGTGTGTGTGTGTGTGTGTGTGTGTGTGTGCGCGCGTGAATGTGTGAATAAACTCCAATGGAAATTTATGGATAAATAAACTCCGATGTGAAACATCTGAAGCAAAAAGAGAAATATAGATAAGGATATTCTGAGACTTTACATATCAGTGAAGCAGTAGGAAAGGCAGGGCAGGAACCGGGGTCTCAGGAAGGACATAATCGGGGGTTCTGATGCAATCAGAACCCTAACTCTTCTGGAGTTAGTAGATGCAAACTATAACATTTAGAATGGATATGCAATGAGGGCCTACAGTATAGCAGAGGGAACTAAATTTTTAGATCTTTTGAAATATACCACGATGGAAAATAATATAAGAAAAATAATGTATAGATATGTATGAGTGGGTGACTTTGCTGTACAGCAGAACCTGACACAACACTGTAAATCAACTATACTTTAATAAGAAATTGATTACAAAAAAAAAATAAGAAACCTAACTCTCCTTCTGCATGTCAACTTTAATCTTTTGGTTCACGGACCTTTTCTATAAAGGAAAACTTGCCCACAGCAGCTCCAAAGATTCACCTTTTATAACTTCAGTCCCCAAACAGAGAAAACTTCAAACTTTAAGGTTCCAAGGTGAAGGATCCCAGGGAAGAGCTCCAGCTGGCCCAGCTGAAGTATGGTGCCTGTCCCTGGACAAACCACCAGTCAACAGAGAACAGCGTGCTGATGTATCAAACGCCTGATCCTATAAAAACCACGGAAATGAGGTTTTGGGGGGGCAATTCACAAAAGATTGAGCTGAAAAGTCCCACAATTGCTGTTTAGACTTTTTTAAATGCAAACTGTTTCCATAAAGTGATACCAAAGACAAATAATTGGATAAACAAAATCAATTCTTTTAAAAGATGAAATTCCACTAGGGGTTAAAAAAAAAATCACCACCTGGGGTTTCAGAAATCACCGAGTATGTCCTCATTGGTTTTGCTCATGCCAAAATGTTCTTATGGACCTGTAGTGCAATGCCCAAGTTCAAGTTCCTTAGTCTTTCTTTGCTTTCTTAGGGGATGAAAGGTAAAAGCTTCAGTGAGACAAAGCATTGTTGCTGAGAGCTCTTCTGCAGCCCTAAGAATATCACAAAAGTGAGTAAGCTGGGAATTACAGGTCATACCCTGGAGACATGTGAAGTGTGTCTGCTCCTGTACTTAATGATCAAAAACACACTCCCACTGGTGACTGGTCTTGTGAAGATGACTAATAAGTGAGAAGGAGAAAGGAGAAGCAGGAGAAAGAGAGGGGAAAGGATGGGAGGAGCAGAGGGGAGAAATGAAGGAGCAAGACAGGAAAGTTAACCTAGTCTGATTTGCAGCACTGGGCGCTGATGTAACATCCTTTTTTTTTTTTTTTTGAGGGCTGCCTCTGCAGTATATGGAGGGTCCCTGGCTAGGGGTCAAATCAGAGCTGCAGAAGCTGACCTAGGTCATAGCCACAGCAATGAAGGATTCTAGCCACACCAACAATCTATGCTCAGCTTGCAGCAGTGCCAGATCCTTAACCCATTGATTGAGGCCAGGGATCAAACCCGAATTCTCATGGATACTAGTTGGGTTCTTAACCTGCTGAGCCACAAGAGGAACTCCTGTAACATCCTTCTTAAAAAAGCAAGTTTCACACTAACATTTCACACAGTGGAAATGTCTCTAGACATTCACACCAATTTTCCTCTAATTTAAAGATCAAAGCTTTCACCAACATTTTCAGAACTATAATGGAGGGGCAGGAATTGCCAAATCCAGGGACTGCCAAAGTGTGGGCTTGTGCCATTGCTTGAGGTGACCTCGTGACCTCAGCGGGGTGCCTCAACAACATTCCATTCTAGGGTAAAAGTTATCCTTTTGTGCTTCTCTTTGAATTCCTCTGAATAGTCCTCAAAGAGTCTCAGTTTGTTACAGTTACCAAAGGGAAAAGGGGTGGGAGGTTAAATTAGGAGTTTGAGGTTAACACATATAAACTGCTATATATAAAATAGATAATTGATAAGAACCTACTCTATGGCACAGGATTCAATAATTTGTAATAACCCATTAGGGAAAAGAATTTGAAAAAGAAGTTTTATATAAAACTTTTATATATATATGATTTATATATAAATAAATAAAAATTCTTTATTTTTATAAAGAATATATATAACTGAATATATATATATATAACTGAATTACTGTGTTGCACATCTGAGACTAACACATTATAAATCAACTAGACTTAAATTAAAAAAAAAAATAAGAGTCTCAGGAGTTCCTGCTTTTGTGCAGCGGGTTAAAGATCCAGCATTGTTTCTACTGTGGTACAGGTTCAATCCTCTGTGTGGCTCTGTGGGTTAAGGATCTGGCATTGCTGCAGCTGTACCTCAGATTCAGTCTCTGACCTGGGAACCTCCATATGCCAAAGGTGTGGGCAAAAAAAGAGTCTCAGTTTGGTGCTAATACATATTTAGCACCTCTCTAAAACCAATTCTAGCAGTTCCTGTTGTGGCTCAGCAGTAATGAACCTGACTAGTAACTATGAGGATGTGGGCTTAATCCCTGGCCCCCCTCAGTGGGTTAAAGATTTGGCGTTGCTGTGAGCTGTGGTATAGGTAGAGGACATGGTGTGGATCTGCCATTGCTGTGACTATGGCTGGCAGACGCAGCTCTGATTTAACCCCCAGCCTAGAAACCTTCATATGCCATCAGTGCGGCCCTAAAAAGACAAAAATAAATAAATAAATAAATAAAGCTACCCCCTGTTGTACAGGGAAAAAGCAGAGCCTCTAGTGGGCAGGAGGATTGCATAACAAAGGTGTGTTTTCATTGCATTTACTATCCCAATAACCTCCAATTTTAGGCCAGGAATATTAGTCTCCTTTTATAGTGGGCATGGAGTTAACCTTCAAAAAAAAATTTTTTTTTTTAGTTTTAAAAAGGCAGCAAATTTAAAGAAAAACATCAAGAGTGGTAGTAGTAGATTATAGCAAAGATATGGAAAACACTCTTTTAATGGCTGAGCATGCTTGATGGTGAGACTCCTGGGTCAAAAGAAGACTCCATGTTCCCAACCTATGTTGATATTATGGGGGTAACAGTCAAACATTTAGGGTGGGAGAGAGCGTCTATGTACTCTGAGACCTTTGCCAGAGCTTCATGTGTTTGAAAATGAATCTTTAGAACTTCACCTTTCCTTCAGCACAAGATTTTCCCTTATAAAATGCTCACATTGGTGACAATGATTAAAACAATTTAGAATCCTAAAGACCTTTCCTCTTAAAATCTTTAGTCTTTGAAGATATTGTGGAGTCCATGAAGTGTGCCAAGGCTTAGCATTTGACAAATGGAAAGCTGAAAATGGACTGAAGAACCACCTCACCTCCTATTAATGATAAAACACTGGAAAATATGGGACTGTCTTGGGACCTGGCCACCAACGGGACATTTCTCTACACTTCATGCTGGGAAACTTCAGAAAAGACACAAAAACCTGGAAACTGCTGGTGGAAAAACAGTGACCAATCTCTTTGCCAACTCCTAAAAATAAAAGCAGTAAATGTTAACCAACTGTGGACCCATAAAGTTATTTTTAAAATCAACTAAAAAAAAAAAAAAGAATATTTAGTTTCTATTATGATGACCTTATCAAAAGCCCCAAGTTGATTACTTTATTTGAAAGAAAATATCATTTAAAAATAAAACCCAGTTACATCCAACAAATTAATAATGTAACCAGAATACTGTTTAGTGAGGCTTTCCTGGGTTCGGCTTGCAGATTTGGTTTTCTTGAAATAAAATATATCTTCCCTTTTTTTCCCCTTCATATATGAAATCTTGGCCATCACGTTTATAACATTTTCCTAGAGTCTTTGGGTCTGGTTCTTTATTTGAATTTCTCCTCTACTTCTTTATAGGTCTTTTAAAAATACTACCTAAGGAGTTCTCATTGCTGCTCAGTGGTAACAAACCCAGCTAGTATCTATGAGGATACAGGTTCAATCCCTGGCCTCGTTCAGTGGGTTAGGGATCCACTGTTGCTGCAAGCTGTGGTGTAGGTCACAGAGGTGGCTCAGATCCCAAGTTGCTCTGACTGTGGCTACAGCTTCCATTCAACCCTTAGCCTGGGAACTTCCATATGCTGAGCGTGCAGCCCTAAAAAGACCAAAAAAAAAAAAAAAAAAAAAAAAATACTACCTAAAATTCTCTTAAGCAAGAGGTGGCATATTTTGAGCAGGAAGTAGAAGGTTAAAATCACCTCAGGGCATTTAGTTAGTACCTTTAGTACCTTACACATACAAGCTCTCATGGGAGGTATCACAGGAGCATTTTAATTTAATGATTTTAACATTCAAGATAACAAGAAGAGGTAGTCATTAGACCTCACAGGATTAACTGCCCAGGCAGATGCCCACAGGGGCTGAATGGAAAAAAAACATGAGAGATGGGTCGGGGGCACCCAGTACCAAACACAGAGCAGCACAGTGCTGTGCACACACAAACATCTTGGCTAAACAGGGAATCTCAATAGAACAAGCACAGGTAGTTACCGCCTGGGAACTCAGAAGCCTGCTTTGAATTTTTTCAAATTGGCTGGAAATCTGATTTTTATAAAATGTGATATATCAGATTTTCAGCTGTTGGCACTAATTGAAAAATTTCTTAAAAACAGAGTGCGGAGGAAAGAAAACATATATGCACACTGGATTTGGCCCATGGATTGACATGGAACTAGGCTGTTAAGGACTGAGACTTGAACCAATCACTCACTGTTGAGTAACTCGAAGAAACAGAATTTATACTGAATCTAAAAGAAAGGGAAATCTGTATAAGGAGAAGGGAGGGAGAGTGGCAGACACACAACATGAGGAGCAAAGAATAAATGAAGCTCCAAAGCAGGAAGGCTGAAGGTATGTTCGGGAAACACTGAACAGCTTGGTTTGCAAGAAGAGAAACTCATGTATGGAGGAAGCCAGAGAAAAGGCTTGGAGAGCAGATAAACAGGGGCCATGAATATTAACCTAAGAAGTGTAGGTTTTATCCTACAGGCAATAAAGATTTGGGGCCTCTAAAGACTGATGGAATCAGTGAGGTTTTTCCAACAAAATTAATCCAATCTATCTGGAAGAGAAAGACATGGCAGAGGAGGAGATTGGCTGGAAGGTTATTACACCATTTCAGGAAAATCACCTGGAGGCAAGAGGGATGGAAATCTAGTAGATAAGACAGACCTATGGCAATGGGTAAATCCACAGGGCAGATACAACGTCTGCTCTTTTAAAATGTCAGCGATAATTCTTCTGTTTGGGACCTTCCATCTTAGTAGTGTACTAGTGAAAATATCTAGTCATTTAGGACCTGGGTTTAGGACACTCTCCACAGATACTGATACAGTTTGGAGCATTATCCACAGAAGGATGATCCAGGGAGAAACTTCCCAAGGGGAAAGCATTATTACAGAGAAGAAGCATAAATCTTGGAAGGACGAATCCTCAATGTCTATGTTTCTTATACTTAACTTCAAAACTTTTGCTAAATGAAGAAATCATTAGCCTGAGATTATGTGATTATGTGATCTAAAATACCCATATATTCTAATCTAGTTACGTTATTGTTCACATCACCTAATTTAAATGTTTCCCTTGTATCATGACTGTACCTCTCATCTCTTCATTCCAGTTATGTTTTCCAAGAAAGGGAAGAAGGAAGGGAGGAAGGGAGAAGGAAGGAAGGAATGGGAGAAGGGGAGAAGGTGGGACAGGAAAAAAGAAAGGAAAGAAAAAGAGAGATTTAGAATAGATATTGCCCTGTCAGTGATGGTTAAGATGAAGCCCTATTAAATGTCTGAGAAGTGCCTGAAGGACCTTTTCAGTACTATAAGTAAATGATACCAGAGCTTTCATCCATAAATTCATTTTATAGCCAGAGAAAATGAAGCCTCTTCAATCCAGAATTTACCTGACAGCTGCTTTACTACCCAACCAGAGCTTGGCTCTCTGAAGCCTTCACACCATGTAACAAACATGCCATCAATTAAAAAGGCATCCTCCTTAGAGCCCAGAAATAAACTCTAATGTTCATGGTCAATTGATTTTCTACAAAAGAGCCAACATAATTCAATAAGGAAAGAATTCTCTTTTCAACAACCTGTGTGTACTAGGACAATGGGATAAGTGTATGAAAAATAATGAAGTTGGAAAAATACCTCACAGCATAAATAAAAAATAACTAAAAGTGTATCATAGACCTAAATACAAGAGCTAAAACTATAAAACTCTTTGAAAAATACACTCTGAAATTACTGTGACCTTGGGATTTCCCAGATATATACCAAAAGCACAAGCAAAAGAAGAGATTAATAAGTTAGACTTCATTAAAATTAAAAAATTGTGTGCCTCAAAGGACACCATGAAGAAAGTGAAAAGATAACCCTGTCTGGTAGAAATATCTGCAAACCATATATCTAAAAAGAAACTTACCTCCAGAAAATAGAATTATTATAACTAGAAAAACTAAAAAGGCAAATAGCTCACCTAAAATATAGACAAAGGATGTGAACAGACATTTCTTCAAAGAAAATATATGAATGGCTAATAAACACATGTGAAAATTCTCAACATTATTAATCACTAGGGAAATGCAAATCAAAAAACACAATGAGACACTACTTTACAACCACCAGAATGACTATAATAGACAGACAAGAGTTCCTGCTGTGGCACATCGTGATTGGTAGCGTCTCTGGAGCGCTGGGACGCAGGTTTGATCCCCAGCCTGCCACAGTGACTTAAGGATCCACTGGATCCAGCCATTGCAGTGTAGGTTGCAACTGAGGCTCAGATCTGATCCCTGGCCTGGAACTCTATATGCCAAGGAACAGCCACAAATGAAAAAGGAAAGAAAGAAAGGAAGAAAGATGAGTGGTTACCTAGGGCTGGGACTGGGATGATTGGAAACAGAGGAAATAACTGATAATGGATACAGGGTTTCTTTTAGCGGTGATGAAAATGTTCTAAAGTATGATTATGGTGATAGTTACCCAACTCTATAAATATACTGAGCTATTAAACTGCACATTTTAAATGGATAACATTTCAAATGGATAAACATATCTCATGAGATGTTAGTATGTCAATTACAGCTCACTGAGGCTATTTAAAAAATACATCCACAGCATATACTGCATGAAGTTTTTAGCACTAGCCACAACACTTGCTACTATGCTTAGTCTCCTTTCATTCAGATCTTTGCACTAGTTCCTCCCTTTCTCAGGAATTCCTTAATTCTGTTCATCACAAACTGGGTCCTCTCATTTTTCACAAATGTCTCAAGCACTTCAGTGTTATTTCCTTCTATTTGGAAAACTTTCCTTCAAGATCTTCACATGACTGCCTCCTTTTCAACATTTTGGTTCAATGCAAAAGAGAAGCCTCAGACTTCTACAGTTAAATTAGCCCATGGTCACTACCTACCACTCATTGTTTTGCTTCATGACATGCATTTATACCTAATGTTGCCTTCTGTGTTTATTTACATATTCACATTTGTGTTGGCTTATGGGTTTACTGTTTGTCTAACACCCTAGAACATACAGTCCCTGAGAACAAGAACTCTGCCATGGCTGTCTCTATCACTACAGGCCTATAAGAAAGAGTTGTCGGCCAACCAACTTTTAGGTTGAGTGGAGCACAAGACAAGATTGCCTATTTTGGCCCTTGTAACAGTGAAAAAAAAAAAAGGAGAGCCTTTTTCCTCTCCTAAACCACTGTCATTCACCCCCGTCCCCTTACCCCTAAAATAGCAAGAATTTCCTCAACAAAACCTCTCCATGAAAACCTCTCCATAAAAGACTGATTTCAGGAAAACAGATTTCTCTTCATCTGAAGGTCCAGCACTGGCTTGATGAAAATTATGTTTCAGGAAAACCAGAGTCTCCAGCAAGATGGATGAGAGAAAAGCAAATGACAGAGGCTAGCTCGCCCTTCTAATGAAAGGAAAATCAAAGCAGAGCTCAAACAATAGGTGTCAGGAAGCCAGGCAGTGTTGTGCTCTGTTCCTCTTTTCAGTGAGGCTTTCTCCAGTTAGCGACCCCCTTGACGAAATGATGATTACTCAGGAAACAAAGAGGAGAATGAAACGGCTTACTGTGGCGTTCTCCTTGAATTTATAAACTGCCTTTGTGCAAAGCATCGAGCCCTTCAATCTTTAACAAAGAAAGAAGGAGGGAGGGCAGGAACAACATATACACACTACTGTATAAAAGAGATGATTAACAAGAACCTACTACATAGCACAGGAAAATCCACTCAATAGTTTGTAATAACCTATATGGGAAAAAAGAATGGATATATGTGTATGTATAACTGATTTACTTTGCTGTACAACTGAAACTCATACAGCATTGTAAATCAACAATACTCCAATAAAATTAAATTAAAAAAAAAAAAAAGAAAGTAGAAAGGATTTGAAGAGTGTGCCAAGAGGAGAGAAAGGACTGAATGACAGTGCAGAACACTGGGAATATTAAATATGTTCGACATGGCTGGAACTCAAAGGGTGAGGCAAGAGGAGTAAACTATATGTTTTTCATCCCTCTGAAAAACAAAAATAAATAAATAAATACACAATTTAAAAAGGAGAGAGAAGGAGGGAGGAAGGGAAAGAAAGAAGGAGGGGGACACACAGAGGAGACCAGAGACAAAAAAAAAAAAAAAAAAGGAAAAGAAATAAAAACCAGAGCATATCCCCATCTAATATTCTTTCAGATAAGAGAATCAAAAGAAAGAAAATGACACCTATTTAGAATTGAAGAAACTTTATGTAAAAGCATCCTATTTTTTTTTCTTTCAGCTTTTTATCTGCTTTTTACATTTGAATCTTTAATCCATTAAGAATTGATCTGCTATGTGTTTAGGGTGAGATGCTCTTTTTTCCAGCTTGTCAATTGTTGCAGTACTGGTTTGGAATAAAGTATCCTTTTTCTTGCTAGCTTGTAACACAACTTTATCATAGGTTACAATTTAATAAACATAACAAGGATTTACTGTTTGGTACAGGGAATTATATTCAATATTTTGTAAGAACCTGATAGAAAAGAATCTGAAGCTGTACATCTGAAACTAACACAAGGTTGTAAATCAACTGTAGTTAAATTTTTTTTTAAGCACAAAATCTTTTTTCATTTCCTGAACGATTTCTCTTCTGTGAAAAAGAAAGAAAAAGAAACAGAGCTAAAGTTAGGAAAACAAAGCCATTCAACCAATGCTTGATTCCTTTTTAACCTAAGACAGTGCTGGTGAACAACAGAGTCAATGAGAAAAATGTCAGGAGTTCCCACTGTGGCTCAGTGGTAATGAACCCAACTAGTATTCATGAGGACTCAGGTTCAATCTCTGGCCCTGCTCAGTGGGTTAAGGATCTGGCATTGCTGTAGCTGTGGCATAGGCCAGCAGCTGCAGCTCCAATTTAACACCTACCCTGGGAACTTCCATATGTGGCCCTAAAAAAAAAATAAATAAATAAAATAAAAAAGAATAAGAAAAATGTCAGAAGTCCTTCACAATTTACCTGTGACACCAGGAGGGACATCAGACATCACATCCAAAGACCTCAATGGCATGCAAACCTCAAGCCAGGTGTGCAAGAGATAGGAAGATGACGTTTGGATAGAGCAAAACCACTCCTGCCACTGTATCCAAGTCTTGGGCACGAATGTTTGAAGACCAGTCTCATATCTGAGTGACCATAAGTATTTAAGATCAACATTCAGGAAATGTTCTCATGCTCAAACAAGAGGAGATCAGAGATTACCAAAGGATCCTTGCACCTAAGCCCCCTCTTCTCCCTCTTCCACCCCACCCCCACACACACCAAGATGGTTTGCCAACAACAAATTTAGTATCAGCTTATCCTCAGCTCTAGACAGCCCTGCAATTACATCCTGCCTTGGCAGGAAACAGAACCTGGCAATCAAGACTCCCTCTTGTCTCTGATTTCTACATCTTGCCTGTTTGGGGAAGTGCCAGAGCATGTGGAATGACCACAGGCAGAGGTGGGAGTTTCCAAGACCTAGTTTGGGCTTGTGAGCTTGGGCAGCTGGCTGTTTGTAAGGATAGAGAACATCTAACAGTTCCTGGCACCCAGGAACCACTCAATAGGAATTTGTTCCCTTTATATAAGGTTTCTGAGATTTTTTTTCCACCAGTAGTTGGGCTTAAAATGCCCAAGAGGACAAATGCAAATGGCCAGATGCCTGCAGCACAGCAGTAGTTAAGAACACAGGATTAGACTTAAGTTAGATCTGCATTTCTGGGACTTCTCTGGTCAAATTCCTCTTTCTGACCTGAAAACGCATTCATACTCAGGTTTCACATAGTGACTCTCTTCCAGCACCCCTGACACAAAGGAGAAGTTGAAAATTTGCGGTCACACTGGGTTCTGTGTGTCCCTAACCACCATTTCTACATATTCCAACATAGATAGTGAATGCTAATGTTTGTGAAAATTCCTGAGGGAAAATTCTGGTGGATGTTTTTTTAAGAACAACAGTGGAGGACCTGCCCATTCCGTTGGCCCCAAGTGAGGACACAGAGTTATGACAAGACATCACTGTAGGTGATCACTTCTGACCCAGGTGGGTAATAAAAGAGAGCATTTCCTTTCAAGAAAGTCACCTGTGTCTCTGCAGATGTTCCTTTCTCTGGCCTAGAGAGCCACATCAGCTTTGGAGCCAGGACTGCTCAGGTGTAGGAGAACAAAAATCTCCGTGGCCAAGAGCTGTGATCAGTGGGGACTGTTCACATGATGTGTGGTATAAGTAGACTGAGCAATGACAAACCTCACTTTTTCTACCATTAACTACATTTTTTAGTTTAAAAGAATCCAAGTATGACCTAGTCTAGAGAAGAAACCCAACTCTAATTTGGGCATGATCTTAAAACTATGGGTTCAAATTCTAGCTCTTAAAACTATGGGTTAACATCCAACCTGGGTGGTCTTGAGAGACTTTCTTGGTTGTCCTGTGCCTCGGTTTCTCTATCTGACAAATGGGGATAAGGAGTTCCCATTGTGGCTCAGCAGAAATGAGCATGACTAGTATACATGAAGTTGTAGGGTTGATTCCTGGGCCCACTCAGTGAGTTAAGGACCCAGCGCTGCCATGACCTGTGGTGTAGGTTGCAGATGAGGCTCAGATCTGGTGTGGCTATGGTGTAGGCTGGCAGCTCTGGCTCCAATTCGACCCCTAGCCTGGGAACTTCCAGATGTCACAGATGTGGCCCTAAAAAGCAAATAAACAAATATAAATAAAAATTGGAGGAGTTCCCATCGTGGTGCAGTGGTTAACGAATCCGACTAGGAACCATGAGGTGGCGGGTTCGGTCCCTGCCCTTGCTCAGTGGGTTAACGATCCGGCGTTGCTGTGAGCTGTGGTGTAGGCTGCAGACACGGCTCGGATCCCGCGTTGCTGTGGCTCTGGCGTAGGCCGGTGGCTACAGCTCCGATTCAACCCCTAGCCTGGGAACCTCCATATGCCGTGGGAGCGGCCCAAGAAATAGCAACAACAAAAGACAAAAAGACCAAAAAAAAAAAAAAAAAAAGGAGATAACAGCAGTACCCACCTAAAGGTACAGGTTCAAGTGATACTGTACATACTGTATAAATGATGATGCACTGTACACAAAGTATCCCTGGCTATAGTGTATTGCTTGGCACTCTCCTCAAGAAGGACCAGGTAGTGAAAATACAATTACCTGATATGTCAACAGTAATTTGGCTTCAAGGAAATTTGCCCAGCCTGCTCTGAAATTGAACCCAATTGATCAAAGTCATCGAAAAAAAACACAGGATACATCATCAAAAGACTGTTTAACAAAATATGGAAGAACTTCTTTCGATCAAGTTCGATGGTTGAATTCCATTTAGACGGCAACATCTTTTTTAAAGAAAGCTTTTATTTCTTGTTACGTAAAGAGTTACCCTCATATTATTTTTTCTACTAAGGGAGAAATACATTCAAGAAGGAAAACAAGCTTTAAGGTCTTCAAGTCAGTCAAATGCTATCTGGCAGAAATTAAATGCAATACAATAGAGTGAGGAAGGGAAACCATCACTTCTGAATCAGGTTGAATAAAGCTGTTTAAGTCTTGGATCAAGAATCAAAGGTTATTCATGTGGGAAATCCCCATTTTAGAGATTTCATTCCCTGAGTTTCATTTTACCACGAGTAGGAATACACGTACAACTATATTAACACCAAACCTTTTTATTTCCTAAGAGAAATATGATTTTTCACAAACTTTAATTTTCCTTACCTCTGAAAAAAACAGCCTATATTGTTTTCTTCCAATTTCAACCAACTTCTGATAATATATGTTTAGGACTCAGATCTCCAGAACTCTAAATTCTTGAAATATCTCTGGGTCAAGCCAGACCATCTGAAGGCTGCAAACTTGGGTCATTCTTGTCTTCACAGGATCATATTATAATATGCCCCTGGCTTTGATCAAAGGCTGATGCAAGAAACACCATGATGGAAAAGACAAATGGACAGAGGTACCCACTGCAGCACTGTTCATAGTAGGAAAAGGTTAGAAATATTCTAAATCAATAGGGTACTGGTTAAATGGATTAGGATACAGCCATACAACACAACAGTATGTGGACATTAAGACAAATGACACAGCTTTATAGGTACTGAAATGGCGTGAGTTCTAATACATATGAAATAAAGTAATATGCAGAACAATGTATAGAGTGTACTCAAAATTGAAATTCACAACATATTTACACACACATGCACATACAAACATGGCTGCACATCTTAAAATGAATGGTTGACCCTCAAGAGAGAATCTCGGGGTCAATGGTTAAAGGGAGACAGACAGACATTTCTACTAAATACGTTTGCATACTCTGAAGTCTGAGTTTACCAAATGTGTCTATTATCTACTCAAAATTAAACCAGAAAATAATGGTTGTTATGAAGTTCACCCTGGCTGTGTGTATCACAAAAACTAGCTTTTTAAAATGCTAAGAGGCACACACTATTACATTTAGAATGGATAAGCAATGAGGTCCTACTATACAACACAGGGAGCTCAATCCAGTCTCTTGGGGTAGACTATGATGGAAGATAATATGAGAAAAAGAAGATACACACACATACACACACATGAATGGATGACTTGGTCACTGTGCTATATAGCAGAAATCGGCACAATACTATAAATCCACTATACTCCAAAAAAAAAAATAAAATAAAATACATGAAAATACAAGAAAAAAAAAACATGCTAACAGGTGTCCTACAAGAAAAGATTTATGCTGCACCTGTCTTGGGGTTTCACAATGCACATTCCTACAGCAGAGTCTCTGAGAAGGTCTGCAATTTAGAGTCTTGTGTAACTTAAATTTACCACAATATTTCCCAGATTTCTTTATCATAGAAATGCTCCCCCTCTTTTCGGAGTGGTATCTTCTTTAAACACCACACCATGGCAAGTAAAACATCACAGTAATTATGTTTTAAAGGCTTTGACCATCCACTCACCATCTCTAACTGACAGGTGAGAATTTAGCCGTAGGATTACATTTGTTTACTCTGAGGAATGACTGTAGTTCCTATGCTAGAATCTTAAGAAATCTGTATTGAATTGGAATTTTTTTACACCTTGCCCACCAGGAGGAAAGAGCAACTATGCTTCAACTTGCTCATCCTTAAAATGGGTATAACCACACCAACTACGTGGGCAGCCCTGAGGTTGAAATTGGCTATCTCATATAAAAACGCCTCTCATCAGAGAGGTCCAGCAAAAAAAGACTCCTGCCAGACTTTCTCTCATCTAGGCAATGATTTCATAAATGTACGTTGCTGTTCTCAAGAGGCAGCAAAGTAAAGATTGAGACAAATCCATCAGCATCACCAATGACAACACTGGGGAGCCTCAGGCGTGCAGTGGATGGTCTCTGTACAAAGAGCAGCGTATTTTAATCACCTTTGTTGCTCGTGACCAGAAAGGTCAGCAGAGGAAGAATATCCAGGGGTGAAGGTGAGGGCAAAATAAGCTGTTCTAATCATCATGATTCAACGAATATTTTTCAAGCTTTAGAAAGATTAGACACAGCTGTAAGTGAGGCAACTCTCTTATCTGCTTCTAGTTGGTTGCTGCAGAGACCATTCTATTTGTAAACATTATCCAGGATTCACACTGACTAAGGCTTAAGCTTGGTGTTTACCCACCAGCTGCCTTCTCTGCAGGATCCTTTCATATAATAAAGAAAAAAGTGTGAGGAGATTTTACCCAGGAGGCCACCCCAAGAGCTTAACAGCTATGTTGGATTAATATCCACAGCATGTAGAAAACAAATTTTCACTTACTTTCACATGTTTAAAGAAGGGGGGAAGTCAGTTTAGCTATACATATTATGAATAAATAAGATTATGAGCCTAATGATACTTAGCTGCCTAGGCACTGTGAAACGTTGGGTCCAAATTCCACTGACACAAGAAATTATTTTTTTCTGGATGTCAACCACTTCCAAGAAGTTGGTAGGGGAAATATATACTTAAAAGGACAAAGTGAGACAATTTAAAGAGATGATCAACCACTTACAAGTCTCTGCTGATTTTCCTTCATGCCCAACGACAGTGAGTTTTCTAATTGAAAATGATAAAGACTGACAGAAGTAAATAAATTTGTTCCCTTTAGGTGTAGCACAGTCCATCAGAGCCTCTGACACCCGGTATAGGATGGAATCCTTGAGAAATGGTTCTTTTTCTTATATTTTTATTAAAGTATAATTGGTTTACTGTGTTGTGCCAATTTCTGCTGTACAAAATAGTGACCCAGTCATAGATATATATACATTCTTTTTCTCATATTATTTTCCATCATGTTCCATCCCAAGAGAATGGATATGGTCCCCTGTGTTGTACAGTAAGACCTCATTGCTTATCCATTCTAAATGTCATAGTTTGCATCTACTAACCCCAAACTCCCCATCCATCCCATTCCCTCCTCCTCCCCCTTGGTAACCACAAGTTTCTTCTCTACGTCTGTGAGTCTGTTTCTATTTTGTAGATAGGTTCATTTGTGCCATATTTTAGGTTCCACATATAAGAGAAATGGTTCTTTAGAATATCAGCAATTATAATTAAAATGAAATTTATAATACAATTTTAAAAAATTGTAAATATCTCCAGGTGTCACAAGGAATACAAAAAAAAAAAGTTTTGTAGTTCATACGATGAAGACAAAGGAAATCATTAAATGCGCTCAGATGACAGACTGGATTAGAAGTGTCTGATAGTCAAACGTCTGGAAATTATGTGCATCATATTTGACCCAGAATGTTCAAGTCTAGAAATGCATTCAAATGAAATAGTTAAGATTAATCTATAAGATTATTCATCATGGAAACAATTCAAGCATCACTGATAAATGGAGAATAAAATGTGATACAGCTACACCATGGGATATCTGGCAATAAAAAGGAATAATGTGCTGATTGTGCTACCATGTGGGTGAACCTCGAAAAACATTATGTAAGTGAAAAAAGCCAGTCCCCAAATATAATATACCGTACGATCCTATTTCTCTGAAATGTCCAGAAGAGACAAATCTATAGAGACAGAGAGTAGATTAATGGTTGCCTGGGTCTAGGAGGGCTGGAATGGGGTGACTACCATGGGTACAGATTTCTTTGTGCAGCGACAATAATGTTCTAAATGAGATTCTGGTGATGGTCACACAACTCTGAATACACTAAAAATCACTGAATTGTACACTTTAAGTGGGTGATTTGATAGGACATAAATTCCATCCACCTGTTAAAAAAGACCATTCATTACAGTGTTGTTTAAAACATAAAAACCTTAGAAAAAAAATAAATAACCAACAACAAGGGTTGGTGAATAAATTTTTCTGAGCCTATAAGATGTTACACTATATAGCCACTAAAAATGGATCCACAGCAAAATATACACTATGCTTTCAACTATGCAAGATACGTATGTGTATATATAGAAGCATTAGGAAAAGGTATAAAAATATCCCAATATACTTCTTAACAGAAATCAGATATGATCCTGTAGGATTATGGATGATTTTTTTTTCTCTTTGTGGATTTAAATGCAATGACCATTACTTCTGTGACAATAATCTCATGTTACATTTTACTGAGTACTAAGGATGCACCAGGCAAGGCCTGGGCTAAGTATTTGACTGGATATAGTGTATTTAATCCTCCCATGGCCCTGTAAGGCAGGCACTATTAACTGCTGTCATCCTGCAGAAGAGGACAGTGAGGCCGGAAAAAGTGAATTCACTGGAGGTAGCACAGTCTGCCTGGTAGCAAATACTAAGTCTTAACCAGTGGTCTGCAAGATAGGGAGTGTACACACCCAAGAAGGTGTGCAAGATGTGGTGTGGAAATACATATTCAACTTCTAATTTTATATTTTGATCTCACCCTTAAAATACCTGTGTTTGGAAATGAACCTATCTACAAAACAGAAACAGACTCACAGACAGAGAGAACAGACTTGTGGTTGCCAAGGGGGAGGGGGGAGGGGGGAGGGAGTGGGATGGACTGGGAGTTTGGGGTTAGTTGATGCAAACTATGACATTTAGAAGGGATAAGCAATGAGGTCCTGCTGTATGGCAGAGGGAATTATATCCTTGGGATAGACCATGATGGAAGATAAGAAAGGGAATGTATATGTATGTATGTATATATATATATATGTATGTGTGTATGTATGAGTAGGTCACTTTGCTGCACAGCAGAAATTGGCACTACACTGTAAATCAACTATACTTTAATAAAATTTAATAAAATTTTTTTAAGAATTTGCATGTGGGGTACTTTTCATACTACAGTACAACCCATATCCTACTGACTTCATGGCAGGCATTGTTCTAAGGGCTTTGCACATCATTATTTCTCATAGACCGTACAAAGAAACTGAAATACAGCATCCATGTTCACACTTATTATGCCATGCACAATATATCAATATGTTAATATGCATAGACTACATGAAATTTATTAACAAATAAATACACAAATTTTGGTTTGCCTGAATTTTTTATAAGATACATAACCAAAAACATAATTGTGCCTTAAACATACATAACACTACCTCTCAAATAATAATAAAAAAGGCAGAATTGCTCTTGCAGAGCTTCTGCTGTGATGACTTCCCTCGAGATGTTTCCTTATTCAGAGTGAAACTGAAAGAGAACCACTGTCTCTCCTCATCCCTCGCTTGATCTTCAAACCAGATATCTTTGCTGTAATTTTTTCCAGTGCCTGCCCTGGAAAGGTGAGCTGCCATTTTAGGAAACTGGACCAGACACCAACTTGGAGGCTCTAAATCAAACAACCCCAAACCCATCTCTTCCTGAGTAGGAATACAAAGTCTTCGAAGCTCTGACTCTCACCCCTGGTCTCTTCACGAAACATGTACCATGCCCGCCCCCTCCATTCCCCTAAATGCCCTCCCTCCCCTCCCCCACCTAGTCAACCCCCAACCAGCAATAAGGGTCCAAGTCAGAGCTCCCATCCACACTCTCTGCCTTCATCTCTCGCTGCCCCTAGGGCATACATAGATGCCCCCGCTGCCCACACACTGTCGCAGTCACACTCTATCTCCCTCCCCTGCAGTGGTTTATGGGTGTCACAGTGTTTGAAGATTATTATTATAAATCAGTAAAAAAGAGAAAAGGAGAAGGAGGTGTGTGTGCACGTGTGCATGTGTGTGTGTGTTTAAAACAAGGCCGATCCTGTGATTTGGAGTGAAGAATGACGTCCCTCTTGTGCTGCTGGCCCTTCATTTGCCATTCCAGATCCTTCTTCCTCCCCTTCCTCCCTCTTCTCTCCCTCTCAGACAGGCAGGAGACAATAGGACAGAGGGGGTGGGTAGCCCTTCTTGCTCCCTCCTACTCCTGGGCCACTTCCCTGGCAGCAAAGGTTACCCCTAGGACTCCAGCCCCTGATGGCAGCTCATCCTCTATGGCTTCAGGTCTCACCTGCTCAGGTAACTACAATTCTGTCCTTTGTCTTCTTTGCCCTCAGATTGGTAACAGTCTGCCCTGCTGATAGACTCTAGGTGATTCCCCAGATCTTTTCTTTGTTTTTCCCTTTAGCCCCACCCACACCTGTGCAAATAGGTTTTGCCCCTGTTCCTTCCTTCATTCTCTTCAAATGAACCATCAGAGGTGAACCCTGTTTCCTGCTAGGGTTCTGACTACTTGACTCTTTACCTCTACGTTCACTCAGGAGACTTTCAAAAGCTAAGGATAACGTACTGGCAGAATTCAGATTTCCTTTGCATTAAGACTCTATCTTAGGGACCCCCTAAGCATCATCAACCAAGAAATGATCATTGCCAAGTACAGCTGAAGTTATAAAATCTATTTTCATAAATCCTGACGTGAATTCTGCCAGTACACATGCGTAATTTCAACCACATGCCTGACCTTAAGTCTCTTGTTTGAAGCCAACTCCAGAGCAGCCTGGGGACAGCTCGCCCCACCTTGCTCTCTGTCCAAACCACAGTGGTGACCCAGCTCCACTGCACCATAGAATTCTGGAACCTGCTCTGATTATAGAAAGCAGGGAGCCAAAAGGGCCAGGTTGTCATCCTCTAGACTCTGGTCTCTGACCCGAGTCCAGACTCCCTTCTGGAATGCCATCTGTCATCACATGTTGGCAGGCAGGTACACGAAGTCTTCTTGATCAAGTCATGACACTGGATGCAGGAAGTAGCTGAGACAAAGGTCAGCACTAGGCAACAAGAAGGCCAGTTGGGTTGATATTATTGACCTCTTGATCTTTTTTTAGATTGAAGGAACTAGACACTAAGGCAGACATCCTCATTGGCAGAGCCAATGCCCCACGGCTATTACTAACCTAGTCAGGAGGCTTGAAGCAGACATCTGAGGTGGGCAATCTGAATTCAAATGCAACCTGTAGATATCAATCGCTCTCCCTGCTTCTTATAAGATAACACTTCAAAAGGAAGAATTTCTCACTATTACAGGCATTTAGATGATACTTGCCTTTCTGAAGAGATCACTGGGGTTTTAAAGAAATGTGGGTTGAATTTTATGTATTACAAACATTCCTGATTTAATTGCTTTGGTCAAAAACACACACAATGTCTTTGTTTCCATTCTTCTCCTTATCTCTGTCACTAGTCCACCAACTAACCCTGCCAGCTGATACCAAAAGATGTCACAAATTCACCTACTTCTCTTTATTTCTATTCCTACAATGATGGTCAAAGCTTAGCTTTCTCCTCAGCTGACTTTCTTCTTATGCTCCAGTGTACCTACTTGCCCATTCTACGAAGGAACTTCTTAAATCCTATGACTTTACTGCTTAAAACCTTTCAATGCTTTCACACTACCCTTGGATAAAATTCAGGTTCTTTACTGTGGCCCTAAAGAGTCTGTCATCTCTTGGCTCCCAGCTCTTTCCTGGGTTCACAGCATTCCCACCATGTGACTTTCTCTTTCCTGTTGTCAAATCTGTCCAGCTGTTTCCTGCCTCAGGCCCCTTGCACTTGCTGTCTCCTACTTAGAATGGTTTTTGTCCCCGAGAATTCCTTCTCATCAATCCCATCTCAGCTATCTTCCCTTTACAAAGGATTTCTAAAAAGGTCCTTTTTATTGTGCTTAGTTATATTCTATCCTTTGCCCTGTTTTACGCTTCATGGTATTACACAAAATTATACTATTTGGTTTTTTGCTTATTTATCTTCCCAAATAGAGCATGAGCTCTATGAGGACAAAAAACTTATCAGGTTACACTATTTACTTGAAAACAATCTTGGCATACAGTACTCTATAAATGTTTTTTGAAGGAGCAAGTCCTGGTACTACTTATATAAACTTTGAACAATGATATGTACTTGTGAGTTCAAAAGCAAGTTAGTTAAGATTTGTAGGTCTCAGGCTTCATGTTTATAAGTACCATTAATTGGTGTCCACTAAGTGTCAATTTTTACAACTCTAATAGGTGTGTATATATTACATACTATAGAGCTATTAAGTACATAACTTATGTTAGTATAAGCATATGCTTTTTAACTAAACCATAACAAGCTCTTATTTCAGACTTATTTCACAGTTTAAGAAGTAATAAACACTGAGCACAGCTGAAGTCATCAAAGTTTCTCTTCATTAAACTGCAAAGCTAATTCCTTGAAGAGCATGCTGTTACGTGATATCCCTCAGGCTCTACAAACAGCTCTGACAAGTAAAGAGCATCAAGTGCTTGGAGTTGGAAGATTATAGGACCACACAACAGCTAGACTTCACAGTTTGGCCTCGGGCTAGAATATTCAAACTGGGTCCTTAAGCAGTATATTATAGTCTGGGTACTTGTGTTGACTTTGGCTTTGGCTTATGCAACAAATACAATATACTCTGATCTTCAAATACTGGGCTCTCATGGAATTAGGCTCAAGGGTCAGCAATGGGACATTTTATCAAGTCCCATTTATCTGTGCCATTAACTTTACTTATACTGGGGCAAATACGTCATCTTATTTTTCACGGTGCATTTATGAGATCCTAGAGACCAGAAGGGAGAGGCTTAAACCCCAGAAGTCATTCCTGCCATCACTTTCCTCTTCTCCCTCATCTAGTTCTTCACCAAGTTCAGCTGAACTTACCTGCTAAAGATTTCTGATGTTGTTCTGTGTATCCATTATCACCTCCCTGTTCTAAGCTACCCACATTCTTCAGGGAATCCCTGCAGTAGCCTTCCAACTAATCCTGTGTACTCATTATTACACCTTCATTTCAACACTGAAGCTGGAATAATCTTTTCAAAAGACACCTCTGACCGTGTCCTCTCCCTGACAAAGTAATATATCCCTCTGGTAAATATCTCACGGTTCTTGAAACTTTCCTGCCTTGTCATTAATCTCATTGTAATTTTATAGTTATTTATGTGATGATTTAATCGCCCCTGTTCCTTCCGAGACTCTAAGTTCCATGAGGGTCACAGACGATACCTGATAGCACTTGCTATTGTATTCCCAGGTGCCTAGCACACTGCCTTTATTTTGGCTGTGCCCATGCAATGAAGAAGTTCCCAGGCCAGGGATTGAACCAGTGCCTCTGCAGAAACAATGTGTTACTGCAGTGATAATGCCAAATCTTTAACCTGCTGAGCCAAAGGAAATTCCTAAGAAGAATCTTTATTGAAAGCCTCAATTCCCAGATAATATTTCTAAGCCTAATGCCTCCTTTTCCCCAACTAGCTCACATTTCGATCCTGTGCACAGCCATGCACACATGTGCACATGTCCCCTACCACACACAGCTTTCAAACCATATTATTGGAAAGACTTACTCCTCATTATTCAGAGATGTTTGTCCTAAGAAATAGTCATGTCATAAATCCTCTTTATTCCCTTTTCCAAGATTATTAATTAATTAGCTCAACCAATGCAACCTTCTCTCTCTAGAAAAATAAATTTGCCAAATGCCACTTGAAAACAAAGAATGCAAAGAACCCCAATCAGACTCTGGTGTCCTTCTCAGTTCTGACTTGAGGACCAAGTCTGCAGGCACTGTTCTTTTTTCATTTAGCTTCAGCATACAAAAAATTCAGGGAATAAATGGCTATCTTACTTTTCAGCATATTTCCTCAACTCCCCTCTGTGTAGCCAGCATTCTCCCCAGTTACTGTTTCCTAGAATGATATAGATGCAATTTTTAAAATGATGACTTGGGAGTCTCCCCCAGAATGCCATCTGTTAGGAAGCAGTGTTTAATATTGGTTAGGCTTACCTTGGACCCTACCCAAGGGGGTCTGTTACTAGAAACATCAAAAAGAGTTCGGCAGGGCGTTTTCTTCTACAATGGTAAAAATAACAGTTACCATTTACTGAGTGTTTTATCATGTGCCCTGCACTGGGTTTAACTGTATGTACAAAAATCCTAAGGTACTATTATTATAAGGAGGACACTGAATCTCAAAGAAATTTGGTGGCTTATTATTAAACCATAGCGACAAAGCCCATGTTCTCGGTCATCACTGTGTATACTGGGGCTATGACCATCAAAAGAATGAGAAGCAATCAATCATTCCAAATTCATTTCTGTTAATTTGCAGGATATAAATTTCAAAAATTATAGACGCTCTAGGTTTATACTCAATTATAAGCTTTGGCAAGCATTCCAAAGGTAGCAAGTATATTAGTCGGCTCTTACCAGGTTATACTTCATTAACACCACCAGAGCATCAATAATTTACAACAAAATGAATTTATTTCTTGTTCATGTCACTTGTCATATGTGAGTCAGCTGAGGCTCTGCTCCAAATATCTTCTCCATTCTGGGATTCATTCTGGCATTTATGGCCACTTGACAGATTTTAAAAAAAAGAGAGAGAGAAAGTGGCAGATTTGTATGATTGCCTGTAAAGCTTCTGCATGGATACAACATTTGGCATTTCTTCCCACATTCGACTGACCAAAGCAAATCACATGGTCAGACTTGGCACTAAGGGTTAGAGAAGTATTCTCCTTCCATAAGGTAGGTTATGCCAGTCACATGGAAATGGGTGGGCATGGAGGCTCATGGGGGAAGAACAAATAATGCATAGTAATAATATAATCTACCATAACAAAGACATAACATTTCACCATAATCAACACATCTCAGGCATAATAATTACCATATTTCAGGCGTAATCAACATATTTCACCTATGTTAGATCTAAGTGACAGAAAACTCAGCCCAATTGGTTTAAACAAAAAGAGTGACTCTCCTGATTTGGGTTAATGAAAAGTCCACACAGCTCTAGGTATGAATTGATAACTTACCCTAGACATTCATATGATGTCATTAGAACCCAATCCATCCCTCTCCCTCTTTCTATTTCCTATCTCTCTGTCTATCTCTATCTCTACCTCCATCTTCAACTTTCATCTATGTTCTTCTTTATGCTGGCTTCATTCTTAAGATGACTGCCCACAGCCCTTAGCTTACTGCCTTATAGCTCCAAACCATCAAAAAAACAAAGCATGTTCCTTCTGATAGATCCTGAGTATATCCCAAAATTGACCCTCATCTAGCCCACCTCTAATTCTATCAATATAGTCAGAGTTCAGGGTTTTGACTGGGTGATTCCAGAGGAAGAGGTGGGTTCTTCTGGACCCCATGCACTGAGAGTATTAATTCCTTTTCTCTAAAATTCCAAAAAACCCCACAATCTCTGAAGAGTTTCAACATTAACCAATTTCAAAGCATTCATAGTAACTTGCATAGTCAAACAGATTTGACAGCCTGGCATTTTTACAATATTTACTAAAGCTACCATCTGTAACAATTTCTCTTCTCTCACTTTACAAATCTGACTTGTCTTCCTAACAAACAATAACTAGTAAGATAATGCGAATGACTAACTTAACATTTACTGAATAAAACAGATGAAATCCTAAATAAAACAAATTTTGACTTGAAACACAACCTAAGCTACTTATGAAGAACAGATCCCAAATTTTTTCCATCCAGGATACAGACCAAACACTCACAATCCATTCTCTTGACAAATAAATAAATAAATAAATCACTGAATGCTGATTTGGGATTTTTTTTTTCCTTTTTTTAGGTCACACCCTCGGCATTTGGAGGTTCCCGGGCTAGGGGTCCAACAGGAGATGTAGCCACTGGCCTACGCCACAGCCACAGCAACGCGTGATCTGAGCTGCGTCTGAAACCTACACCACAGCTCAGGGCAATGCTGGATCCAGGCCATGGATTGAACCTGCATCCTCATGGATACTAGTCAGATTGGTTCCGCTGAGCCTCAACAGGAATTCCCCGGGCGATTTTAATTAGAGAAATCTGTGCTGTGAATTGCAGGTAAATTTTAAGGAGAACAAAGGCCCTCAATAAAGTTGAGAGAAAGAGATTATAAACAAATAAACAAAAAAGGAAATTATACCAACTGTAATAAGTGCTAGAAAGGGGATTAAAGGAGTGTTGGAAAAGGTAATAAAAGGAGGGATCTACTTGGATACAGTGATTAAACTTATGAGACCTGAAGATACTTCCCAATCTTGTACCCATCTTCCATCCCAGAAACTAGAAAATTTCAAATGGCAGCCACTCAGCTTGGGCTTATCAGACACTCCTCGTTTAAATACAGTTTTCCGGGTGTTTTTTGTGGCCAGCACACTTCAAAAAAAAAAAAAAATCATCAAGTGGGACATGGTTTTCCAGTTTCCCCCAGGCCTTACCTCTCCCTATTGATTACTCAGCCTTAATTATCCACCTAGGTAGGGAGTTCCCATTGTGGCACAGTGGAAATGAATCTGACTAGGAACCATAAGGTTGCTGGTTTGATCCCTGGACTCACTCAGTGGGTTAAGGATCTGGCATTGCTGTGAGCTATGGTGCACATCATGGATCGACTCGGATTCTGCGTTGCTGTGGCTGTTGTGTAGGCCAGCAGCTGTAGCTCCGATTCGACCCCTAGCCTGGGAACCTCCATATGCCACGAGTGGGGCCCTAAAAAGCAAAAAAAAAAAAAAAAAGTAAAATAAAATAATCCACTTACGTAATGTGTCTTATTGGCCCTTTCTAGCATTTTGAGTTTGTAATTCTTGACTCAATCCTCAAAATACTTGAGGCAACACATTAGCTCTCTAGTCACTCCCCATCCCCTGCAATGTGATAAATTCACAAATTTATGTAGCCAACACTCCTCTTCCTCTAGGTGTTAAACTGGAAATGCAGATGTTAAACTGGAAATGGATGTGAGTTTGCAGTCTTGAGTGTGTATAAAAGGAAGCACATTGCTGGATGCTTGCAAGATAGAAGAGTTTAAGTTGGCCAACTCTTGTAGTTCTTACCTTGATAAGGACTTCAGCCAGTCACTTAATCCTAATGGAGCATCTGAGACTGAAGATACAGAAGTGGTCACTCAAAAACATCTCTCATCTTTGAAGCATCCATCCATAAAACAGAATTTATGTCACATTTAGAATACCAATGGAGTTTCTGTTGTGGCTCAGTGGTTAACAAATGCGACTCATATCCATGAGGCTGCAGGTTTGATTCCTGGCCTTGCTCAGTGGGTTAAGGATCCAGAGTTGCCATGAGCTGTGGTGTAGGTTGAAGATGCGGCTTGGACCTGGTGTGCTTGTGGCTATGGCATAGGCTGGCAGCTACACCTTCGATTCGACCCCTAGGCTAGGAACCTCTATATGCCGCAGGTGGAGCCCTAAAAAAATAAAAAAAAGGCAAAAAAAAAAAATTCAAAAAAGACCAAGATCACCAAAATGTAGCATTACCAGGCATGAAGCGATCAAGGTCTACTCATAAAGCTTGTAAGAAACTTAGCAGACACACAAGACATTCCAGCTATGCTAGAAAATTAGGTAGCGAAGCATCAGAATTTGTCAAAAATCAGGACTCCCTATGTGGAGCACTTAGTATAATTACAGTTGAACTCTCACTTTATGGAATCCTGAAATTACAAGTCAGGTAAGTTAGGAGATTGGTTCCTTGACAAAACAGTTTCTTCCAGGGTCACAGAAGGGCAGACAATGTATTTATTCATATAGGAAGGTCCCTGGGTCCCTTCAAATATGTATATTTACACTGGATTTATCTCATGCCTTACTCCAAAAGGATTTACAGATAGCCTATAATAACTCATAAAATACCATCAAAGGATATAAAATAAAGCACTTCTTCCCTCTTAAATCAGAAAGAAATCTCCCAGGTTAGAATGTAAGTTTTCTCTTCTGGGAATATTTATATCTCCCAAGGTTTCTATTTCCTTTAATATAAAAAGAACAGAATAATTTTGCCTATGTCAAGGGTTGTGGGATTAAATTATACAATCCTCATAAAGCATTTAGTACATAGTAAACTGATTATAATAATAGATATTTTTGTTATTAGATTAGAATTCCTAAACAATTAAATAGATGATAATATCATAATATAAAATAATAGTGCCAGAATCCATGGCCAAATGAAGTCAGTCCAAAATTCTTTATATGAAATGTTAGGTAGTCTCTTTCATAGTGATGAAATTAGAGATGCTTTTTTTTTTGATAATGAGTTGCTTTAATATTACTTTAATAATCAGATAAAACAATAAGGCAATTTCCATTTGAGGTGAAGAAACTTAAATGAATTCAAGGCATATCTGAAAGTATAAATCTAGGGTCAAACTGGATTCTGCTTCCAAACACCTGATTTCATGCCCCTGTGGAGGAAAGAAATCCAGCACCTTGAAAACCCTTGTAAATTACAAATCTAAATTTACACTGGGAGACCTACTGAGCTCAAAGAGGCAATAGGAAAGCAAATGGGGTTGATGACCACAGCAGGCAGGCTCACATTTAAAATGCCACTTGGGGAGTTCCTGTCGTGGCTCAAGGGTTAATGAATCCGACCAGGAACCATGAGGTTTCGGGTTTGATCCTTGACCTTGCTCAGTGGGTTAAGAATCCGGTGTTGCCGTGAGCTGTGGTGTAGGTTGCAGACGCGGCTCGGATCTGGTGTTGCTGTGGCCCTGGCAAAGGCCAGAGGCTACTGCTCTGATTAGACCCCTAGGCTGGGAATCTCCATATGCCGTGGGTACGGCCCTGGAAAAAAGACAAAAATAAATAAATAAAATAAAATAAAATGCCACTTGGGGCCCTAAACTGCTGTACATTATATAGTGTAAGTAAAAAACTTTTGAGACCACCCGCATTTACAATAGCAAGTCCACGTACAGAGTGGAAGTTCTCATACATTCCTGTCACAGTGCCCAGATTTCATGCCTGCTCTCTTCTGACACTTCCTCTTTTTGCCCAACTTCAAAGCAGCGAGCAGGAAGAATCATCTACATTTTTAGAGCTGACCAGTAAATCTGACCATCTATCTGATCCCTGCAGACCAATAAAGCATTTTATTTACATGGGGAGGTCATTTATAAATACAGCACTTTATTAAACGCATAAAGATATGTCAGAACAGGAGTTCCAGTCCCGGCTCAGTGGTTAATGAACCCGATTAGCATCCATGAGGACATAGGTTTAATCCCTGGCCTCGCTCAGTGGGTTAAGGATCCAGTGTTGCCATGAGCTGTGGTGTAGGCTCGGATATCACGTTGCTGTGGCTGTGGTGTAGGCCAGCAGTTACTGCTCAGATTGGACCACTAGCCTGGGAACCTCCATATGCCGTGGGTACGGCCCTAAAAAGACAAAAATAAATAAAAATAAAAAATAAATAAATAAGCACATAAAGATATGTCAGAACAAATGCCATCTTTCCAAGCACAATGAATAAATAATGGGGCTTTAGATTTTCTTAGGGTTAGGTATTTTTAGTACTTGATCTGATTAATGGCCATAAGGACATTTATTTTATTAAAGTTCATCTAATAGAGATTTTCAGTAGTTTACAACCACAATTGTAGACTATATTTATTTTGAACTTCATTCCCCATCCACCTCCAGGGCACATTTTTCTTTAAACCAGGTTGAAGAACTTGTTTTAAATTTAAAAAAAAATCTTTTTTTAAATTTAAAAGAATTACTTTATTATATTTATTGAAGTATAGTTGATTTACAGTATTGTGCCCATTTCTGCTGTACAGCAAAGTGACTCAGTCATACATAGATATACATTCTTTTTTTGTATATTATTTTCCATCATGGTCTATCCTAGGAGATTGGCTATAGTTCTCTGTGCTATACAGTAAGACTTTATTGTTTATCCATTTTAAATGTAATAATTAGCATCCAATAACCCCAAACTCCCAGTCCTTCCCTCCTCCCCCTGGTAACCACAAGTCTGTTCTCTATGTCTATGAATCTATTTCTATTCTGTAGACAGGTTCATTTGTGCCAGATTTAGATACCACATATAAGTGATGTCATATGGCATTTATTCTTCTCTGACTTACTGAGTATGATAATCTCTAGTTGCATCCATGTTGCTGTAAATGGCACTATTTTGCTCTTTTTGTGGTTGAAAAAAAGTGTGTGTGTGTGTGTGTGTATGTATATACATATATATACACTACATATAAAAAAGTACCACATCTTCTTTGTCCATTCCTCTGTCAATGGACATTTAGGTTGTTTCCATGCCTTGGCTATTGTGAATAGTGCTGCTCTGAACACAGGGATGCATGCACTCTTTTGAATTAGAGTTTTATCAAGATACATACACAGGAGTGGATTGTTACATCCTATGGTAGTTCTATTTTTAGTTTTCTGAGGAACCTCCATACTGTTTTCCATAGTGGTTGTACCAATTAAAAGGATTTTAAATTAATAGTTTAAAAGTTCAGTTTACCTTTGTTTTATTTTTTATTTATTTATTTATTTATTTTTGGTCTTTTTGCTATTTCTTGGGCCGCTCCCGCAGCATATGGAGGTTTCCAGGCTAGGGGCTGAATCGGAGCTGTAGCTGCCAGCCTACGCCAGAGCCACAGCAACTCGGGATCCGAGCTGCGTCTGCAACCTACACCACAGCTCACAGCAATGCCGGATCGTTAACCCACTGAGCAAGGGCAGGGACCAAACCCGCAACCTCATGATTCCTAGTCGGATTCGTTAACCACTGCGCCACAACGGGAACTCCTACCTTTGTTTTAAAATGTGCTAGGACAGTGTGCTAGACCTGGGATATCATGAAAAACACATAGTTCTTTCCGTCACGGAGCAAAGAGTCGTACAGAGAGGGAAGAGCATAAGAATACAGTGCCTATACAGCACACACACACACACACACACACACACGGGGCTTAGAGAACAGAGAAGGTGGCTGAAAATGCACCACTCACACCTCTGACTGCAGGCAGCATAGCTCACTGACAGACCAGCTGACCTTCTCTTGATCCTTTGGACTCCTTCCAGCCAATAGCTGAGCAGAGTGGGGGCCCATCCTTTGGGAGTCAAGACTCCTCCAACGGGCAACTTGCACTTGAAGATGCCCCAACAACCTCAATGAAATGTTCTTAGAGGAGCCCTGAGTCTAAGACCCTTCCAACCCAGTCCTTCCTTCCACTTCCCCTTCCCCTTTCCCAGGGGCCAGATCTGCATCATGATTCAAAGGTCCTCTCTACCTACTCCTGCTCCTTGCACTCCCAACTTTAAAGTGAAAAATCATTCTTCCTAAAAAATCTCCTTTGCACATCTAATCTCTTTCTGGTGTCTGTTTCTCTAGGACCTCAGCACATAAAAAAGGAAAACAACCTAGTTTGTGGGGTTAGGGAAGACTTATGGGGGAGAGGATAACTGAACTGAACTAGAAGGCAATGAAGCCAGGAAGAAGAGAATAACATCCCAGATACATGTTAACATGTGCAAAGATCCTCAGGAGAGAGTATTGTCTACTTGGAGAGAGAAGAAAGAAAGAGAAGAGCTTTAAGTAATTTTTCTAAAATAGAAAACAGAGTGAGTGAGTGAGTGTGAGACAGACTGTGCAAGAAGAAGATGCAAGGTGCAGAGATAGGCAAGTACCAGACAAAAAGAAAAATAATAAAAATATCCATTCCTACTTACCATAGTGAGATACCACGTGGTGCTCAAGTTAAAAGGAAAAGACCTAATATGGTTTGAGAGCTATTTCATTTTTCATAAGAATTTATTTACTAATTTAGATTTAATGTCTTAATAAGGAAGGCCAAGAAAAAAGTCAATATTATATAACTCTTTGAATCAATGTAGCACTTTTGCTAAAATTAAAGCATTAATATGATTCATGCTATGCTGCTATCAAAAAGAGATTCCAAAATACAATGATTTTATTGAGATAAACACATATTTCTCTTTTACATCAGAGTCCAAATAGAAGGAGGTCACCTAGGACTGGTAGAACATTATTATCTGTAGAATCACACAGGAATCCATGATGATGGTTTGGCTCTGCCATCTTTCATACATGGATTCCAACATGGCTGCTCAAGATGTTGCCATTTTCCTAGTTTTCCACCAATGAGAATGGGGGTTAGAGGAAAAAGAACACCCTATCAGCCCAAACTTAGGAACATGGACAAACCCATTTGCAAAAAAAAAAAAAAATACAAATTAGGGAAAATAGTCTCTAGTTGGGCACCTACATGCCCAGGTAAAACTTGGAGGATTATTGTATTAATAAAAGGACAACAGGTAAACAAGCAATGGGTCAAAGAAGAAATCACACAGAAAATTAACAAAGTACATTGAAACATATGCAAACAAAGCACAATACACCAAAACTTATGGGATGTTGTGAACGTAGTGATAAGAAGGAAATTTACAGTTGTAAACACTTACATTTAAAAAGGAGAAAGATCTCAAATTAAAAACTTAACCTTGGAGTTCCTGTTATGACTCAGAGGTAGCAAATATGACTAGTATCCATGAGGATCCAGGTTTGATCCCTGGCTCTACTCAGTGGGTTAAGGATCCAGCATTGCTACAAGCTGTGGTACAGGTCACAGATGCAACTAGGATCACACATTTGCTATGGCTGTGGTGTAGGCCAGAAGCTGGAGGTCCACTTTGACCCCTAGCCTGGGAATGTCCCTATGCCTCAGGTGCAGCCCTAAAAACAAAACAAGACAAAACAAAACAAAATCTTAACCTTACACCTCAAGGAATTAGGAAAAGAACAACCTAAACCCAAAGCTAAGAGAAGGAAGGAAATAATAAAAATTAGAACAGACATAACGGAAATAAAGAATAAAACAAAAAAGTCAACAAACCTAAGAGTTGATTTTTGGAAAAATCAACAAAAGTGGTGAAACATTAGCTAAAGTAAATAAGAAAAAAGAGGTAAGACTTGAAGCTTAAATCAGAAATGAAAGAGGGAACTTTACAACCAATACCATGGAAATAAAAAGGATTATAACAGACTACCATGAACAATTGTATATCAACAAATCGGATAACCTACAAGAAATGGACGAATTCCTAGGAATACATAACCTACCAAGAATGAGTCATGAAGAAACAGAAAATCTGAACAGACCAATAAATAGTAAAGAGATTGAATTAGTAATCAAAAACTTCCCAATAATGACAAGCCCAGGACTAGATGGCTTCAGTGGAGAATCCTCTGAAACAATTAAAGAACAATTAACACTGTTCCTTTTCCAAACTACCAAAAAAACTGAAGAGGAGGGAAAATTTCCATATGCATTCTATGAGGTTACCATTACCTTGATACCAATCCCAGGCAAAGATGCTACAAGAAAAGAAAACTTGTATAAATAACCCTGATGAATATTAATGCAAATACCTCAACAAAATACTAGCAAGCCAATTCAGCAGCACATTAAAAGGATTACCCACCACAACCAAGAAGGATTTATTCCTATAATGAAAGGATGGTTCAACATAAGAAAACCAATCAACATAGTATCCACATTAACAGAGTGAGGACAAAACCATTTGATCATCTCAACCTATGCATAAAAAGTATTTGACAAGATTCAATGTTCCTTCATTATAAAAACTCTCAATAAACTAGGAATAGAAGAAAACCATCTTAACATAATAAATCCATAGACAAAAGCCCACAGTTAACATCACACTCAATAGGGAAAGACAAAAGTGTTTCCTCTAAGATTAGGAACAAAATAAGAATGTCTGGTCTTGCCACTACTAGTTAACATAGTATTGAAAATGCTAGCCAGAGCAATCACCAAGAAAAATTAATAAAAGGCATCCATGTTAGACAGGAAGAAGTAAATTATCTCTGCTCAGAGATGACATGATCTTGCATGAAGAAAATCCTAAAGATTACGTACACACACAGACACCCACTCAGACACACTTACACAAAACTGTTAGAACTAATCATTAAATTTAGCAAAGCTGTAGGATACAAAATCGATAAATAAAAATCAGGTGCATTTCTATACATTAACAATGAACAACCCAAAAGAGAAATAAAGAAAACAATTCTACTTACAATAGCATCAAAAAGAACAAAATACTTAGGAATAAATTTAACCAAGGAAGTGAAAACTTACAAACTGAAAATTATAAAATATTGCTGGAAGAAATAAAAGAAGATACAAATTATTGGAAACACAACCCATGTTCATGAGTTTGAAGATTTAACATTATAAGATGACAATACTACCCAGAGAAATTTTTAGGTTCAAAACAATCCCTATCAAAATCCCAATGGAAGTTTACTTTTAAGAACAGAAAAATCCAGGAGTTCCTCTCATGGCACAGCAGAAACAAATCCAACTAGGAACCACAAGGTTGCGGGTTCAATCCCTGGCCTCGCTCAGCGGGTTAAGGATCCAGCGTTGCTGTGAGCTGTAGGTGGTGTAGGCTATAGATGCAGCTTGGATCTGATGTTGCTGCGGCTATTCCACAGGCCAGCAGCTGTAGCTCTGATTCAATCTCTAGCCTGGGAATCTCCATATGCTGCTTAATGCAGCCCTAAAAAGCAAAAAAAAAAAAAAGAAAGAAAAATCCATTACAATTCATATGAAATCTCAAATAGCCAAAATAATTTTGAAAAAGAGGAAAAGAATTGGCAAATGCTCACATCATGATTTTAAAATATATTACAAAGCTACAGTAATTAAAACTGGGTGGTAATGGCATAAGTATAGACATGTACACCAATGGAATAGAACGGAGAGCTCAGAAATAACCCTTGCATGTATGGTCAAATGATCTTTAACAAGCATGCCAAGACCAGTCAATAGGGAAAAGACAATCTCTTTAAAAAAAAGTGTTGGAAAAAAACCGTAAGAAGAATAAACTTAATACCATTATCTTACACTCTATGACTTTAAAAAAAAACAAAAAACCTAAAAATGGTTTAAATACTTAAACATCAGATCTCAAAATATAAAACTCCTAGATGAAAACATACAGGGAAATCTTCATGACATTGGGTATAACAATTATTTCTTGGCTATGACACCAAAAGCTGAGGCAAAAGCAAAAACAGACAAATAGGACTACATAAAAATTTAAAACTTTTGCTCATCAAAGAACACAATCAAAAAAGTGAAAAAGCAACTTATAGAATGGGGAAAATATTTGCAAATCATGACTCTCATAAGGGGTTAATATCTGGAATATATAAAGGTTTCCTACCACTCAACAAGAAATCAAATAACTTGATTTCAAAATGGGCAAAAGACTTGAATAGATATTTATCCAAATATGTTATACAAATGGCCAACAAGAAAAGATGCTTAACATCATTAACCATCACAGTAATGCAACTCAAAACCACAATGAGGTATCACTTCACATCCATCAGGCTGACTGGTATTAAGAATAAATAAAAAATAACAAGCATTGGAGAAAATGTAGAGAAACTGGAACCCTTGTGCACTGTTGGTGGCAATGTAAAATGTGCAGCTCCTATGGAAAACAATATGGCAGTTCCTCAAAAAATTAAAAATAAAACTACCATATAGTTGAAATAATTTCACTCTCATGTTCACAGCAGCATTACTCATGATAGCCAAGAGATGGAAGCAACCCTAATGTCCATCAACAGATAAACAGATAAGCAAAATGTGGTATATACATGCAAGGGAATATTACCCAGCCTTTAAAAAGAAGGAACTCACATGCTATAATATGAATGAACTTGGAGGACATTATGCAAAGGGGAATAAGCTGGTCACAAAAAGACAAATACTTATGATTTCACTTATAAGAGGTATCTGAGGTTGTCAAAGTCCAAGAACAGAAATTAGAATGGTGGTTGCCAGGGGCAGGGAGAAGAGGGGGATGGGGAGATGTTTAATGAGTACAGAGTTTTGGTTTTGCAAGACAAAAAGTGGTGGAGACACAACAACGTGAATTTTTTTTTTTTTTTTTTTTTTTTTTGGTCTTCTTAGGGCCACACCCACAGCATATGGAAGTTCCCAGGGTAGCGGTCCAATCCAAGATACAGCTGCCAGCCTATGCCACAGCTACAGCAATGCCAGATCCGAGTCGCATCTGTGACCTATACCACAGCTTGTGGCAACACTGGATCCTTAACACACTGAGCGAGGCCAGGGATCTAACCTGCATCCTCATGGATACTAGTCAGATTCATTTCTGTTAAGCCATGATGGGAACTCCCTGCATATTCTCAACACTACTGAACTGTTCACTTAAAAATGATTAAGATGGTAAATTTTATGTTTAAGAGTAAAGTATAATATCACAACTGGGATACTGACATTAATCTTTATTATTTATTGACCAATCTTTTTCAGATTTCTCCAGTTTTATCTGTAGTTCTGTGTAGGTGTGTGTGTATAAAATTAGTTTTAACAACTGAATTTTTTTAAAAAAAAAAAGACAAAAGTGAGAATGGATGCAAGGGGACATTTAGCAAGTCACAGTGACAGTTTATTTCTTATTTATTTCTTATGTGCTTATTTCAGGTCAGACATGGTGCCAGGCCCTGGGCATATAACAGGTAACATGACATAGTCCTTGCCCCTGAGGAGGTTACACCATATTGTAGACACAGGTAGTTACAATTCAGCATGATAACAGAAATTCAGCCAAGAGCAAAGGCTGTGGAATCAAAGAAAAGTATTACTCATTCGAGGTGTGAGAGGGCAATGGTCAGGGGACGCTTTCTAGAAGTGTGCTGTCCAAACTACGACAGGAAAGAGAAGCAGGGATTTGGCAGGTGAAGACAGACAAGGGCATTCCAGGCAAATGTCTGAAAGCAAAAAATTATACAATGCCTTCTGCTGAAAATCTGAAACAGTTCAGCATTGCAAGAGCTTAGAAGGAGATGGGGCATGCTGAGAAATATCACTGCCAATCATGAAAGGGCTCTCACTACACTAAGGAGTTTGTACCACTTTCCAGGAGCAGTGGGACATCCACCCTAGGAAGGCACTGCCCTTAATTGTATGCCAAGCAGCATGCCGTGAACTTGACATTCATTATCACATTTTATCCTCCTCACTATAATCCAGCTGGGTAACTGCTATGTTCTTACAGATGAGAAAACTGAAGATAACTATGTTTATGATGCTTGCCCAAGGTTGAACAGCAGCTCGTAAGTAGCAGAGCTAGGAACATGAACTCCATTTTTCTGATTTCAAAGCCCACAGTATTAAGTATTACATAACACTAACAATAATACTGGCTTCAAGCTTACAATCTCTAGAATCAGTTGGCTAGAGTTTAAATTCTGACTCCAACTTTTACTAGCTGTGTGATCTTTGGCAAATTACTCCATAAGCTTCAATTTTTTTCCAGTATGATATGTACAGTTCAGAGAAATACAACAACCGTGAGTTCTTAATTTTTCATCTTTTCTTTTTTGGCTGTGCACATGGCAAGTGAAAGTTCCCTGGCCAGGGAGCCAACCCATGGCACACTAGCAACCCAAGCCACTGCAGTGACAATACTGGGTCCTTAACCTGCTGCACCAAAAGGGAACTCCTCGACTTCATTTTTAACAATGAGGATGATAACATTAATAACACATGTAAGCATTCTAAAATTATTAGCTATAATTATAATTCTTGCATACTTCTTTCCATCTAAATATCACCACATAGAGAAGATGCTGTAAAGAAAGAGAAAGGCAAAAGAGGGCAAATGTAAATTGTACAGAGTTCTATAGAAACAATGCCATGATAGAGTGATGGAGGTTGATCCCATCACTAACTTGCTGATCAATCACTCAGGGTCTACATTTAATCTCTCATAAACAGGGTTACCAATACCCTAAAAATCGAAACCACAGATTTATAGGGAGGATCGGGAGAGATAATGAATATCAAAGTACTGTAAAAACTCAAAGCACTATACATATGCCTCTTCTTATTATTAAAGTGTCACATGGATTCAGACATTTGATATATTTTTTATGAAATGTCTACTATACTCTTAGAATTGTGCAAAGGCTATGAAGACTCAAATTATAGGTGAAATATTATGTATTTATTCATGTTTGTACTTTCTTTGCAACTGGCACCATAATTATTAGATCCTCCAAAGTACATGTGACCCCAAAACAATTAAGAGGTACTCCATCAGATACCTAGGATAAAAAAGGTAGCAATTCCCCTAAGATCAGAAACAAGACAATGATGTCTGCTCTGATCCTTTCTATTCAATGTTTTGTTGGAGGTTCTACCTAGGGAAACTAAGGAGAATCACAGCATCCCTTTTACAGAAATTGACAAGTTGATCATAACATTGATATGAAAATGTAAGAGGCCCAGAATGGCCAAAATAATCTTGAAGATAAAGAGCAAATTCAGAGGGCTCACAACATTTTCCAATTTAAAAACTTATTACAGGAGTTCCATTGTGGCTTAGTGGTAACAAACCTGACTAGTAAACATGAAGATGCAGGTTCAATCCCTGGCCCTGCTCAGTGCGTTGAGGATCTGGCATTGCCATGGCTCCAATTTGACCCATACCCTGGGAACTTCCATATGCTGCAGGTGCAGCCCTAAAATAGACCAAAAAAAAAAAAAAAAAAACCTTTTTACAAAACTATAGTAAACAAGACTATGTGGTATTGGCATAAAGATAAACACATGGATCAATGATGGAACCGAAATACACCCAGGTATCTATAGACAACTAATGTTTGACAAGGGTGTCAAGACAATTCAAAGGAGAAAAACAATCTTTTCTGTTTTTCCTGATACAAACAGTATCAGGAAAATTGGATATTTACTTGCCAGAGAATAAATATGTACCATTATCTCATCATATACAAAAATAACTCAAAATGGACGAAGATCCTAACGTAAGAGCTAAAAGCATGAAACTCTTAAAACATAGTGGTGAGACCTTGATTTGAACCATTTCTTAGATATGACATCTAAAACACAAGCAACCAAAGGAAAAAATGGATAAAATAGAATTCAACAAAATTTAAAACTTTCATACTTCAAAGTATTATTAAGAAAGTAAAAAGACAATGCACTGGCCATGAGAAATATTTGCAAATCATATCCTTAGTAAAGGTTACTATCCAGAACATATAAAGAGCACTTACAACTCAGTAATAATAATTTTTAAAAAAGCTTAAAACATGGCAAAGAATTTGAATAGACATTTCTCTGGAGACTGCAAATGGACAATAATCACATGAAAAGTTGCTCACCATCATTACTCATTAGGGAAACAGAGATCGAAACCACAATGATGCAGCAACATGGATGGACCTAGAAATTATCATACTAAATGAAGTCAGACAGAGAAAGACAAATATCACATGAGATCACTATTATGTGGAATCTAATTTAAAAATTATACAAAAGAACTTACTAAACAGAAGCACAGTCAAAGATTCTCAAATAAAATTTATGGTTACCAAAGGGGAAATGGGGAGACTGGAGAGGGATAAATTAGGGGTCTGGGAGTGACGTATACATACTATCTTACTATACATAAAATAGATAGGTAATAAGAACCTACTGTATAGCACAAGGTAATCTACTTAATACTGTGTAATAACCTGTATGGGAAAAGAATCTGAAAAAGAGTGGATATATGTATACATACAACTGATTTACTGTGCACCTGAAACTAACACAACTTTATAAGTCAACTATGCGCCAATAAAATTTATTTTTTTTAAAAAATCACATTTAGGAGTTCCTGCTGTGGCTCAATGGGATCAGTTGCATCTCTGGAGCACTGGGATGTAGGTTCTATCCCCTGCCTGGCACAGTGGGTTAGGGATCCCGAACTGCCGCAACTGCAGCATAGGTCACAATTGTAGTTCAAATCTTATGTCTGGCCCAGAAATTTCATATGTCATGGGGTGTCCAAAAAGGGGAGAAGTAAATAAATAAACAATACATTGAGATAACTACTTCACACCCACTAGATGGCTATCATAAAAAAGACAGAAAATAACAAGTATTAGTGAGGAGGGGGAGAAATTGGAATCCTCAGACACTACTCATGGGAATGCTTTTGCAAAATGATTCAGTCATTTTAGAAACCAGTCTAATAATTCCTGAAGAGGTTAAACAGAGAGTTAAGATAAAACTAAGTGATACGCAATGAGATCCCCTTCTGAATAGCACAGGCAACTATATTCAGTCACTTGCAATGGAACATGATTGAGGATAATGGGAGAAAAAGAATGTGTGTATATATATGTGTGTGTGTATATATATAGATGATTGGGTCACTTTGCTGTACAGCAGAAATTAACAGAACATTGTAAATCAACTATAACAGAAAAAATAAAAATCTTAAAAAAATAAAACATAAAACTGAGTGATTCCACTCCTGGATATATACTCAAGACAACCGAAAAGCCAGGTTCATACAAAGATCTGTGGGGATGTTCACAGCAGCATTATTCATAATAACCAAAAGGTGGCAAAAATCGAGTATCTACCAACATACAGAGGGATATACAAAATGTGGTGCATTTATCCATACAATAGACAACATGGATGAACCTTGAAAACATTAAGCTAAGTGAAAGATGCCAGACACACAAAGCTACATATTTTATGACTCCATTTATATGAAACGTCCAGAGTGGGCAGTGGATTAGTGGTTGCCAGGTGCTGGGTAAAGGGGGATTTATTGGTATAAGGTTTCTTTCAGGGTGATGAGAACGTTCTAGAATTAGATAGGGAACATGCTGAAAAAACACACGGAATTGGACATTTTAAAAGGATGGATTTTGATAAATAAGGTCAATTTTTTTAATAATTGAAACTTACAGCTACTATCTTCACATAGCTTATATTTTAATCCTGGAGTTGCAAAGTCAAATACCTACGGGAACCAGGCGAGTTACAAACATGTTGTGGTTGTGACTGTAAAAGCTAAATGCTAAAATGCTTGTATAATGACTTGGCATAATACTTACCTCTTAAAGCAATATCTGGCCCAGAGAATGCAGCCAATCAATATGTGCTTACCAGTTGTATTTGGCCCTGCAGCTACCTTTTGCAACCTCTAAAATTATTTTGAGAGGAACTGATAAAATAAAATTGGGAAATCTCATTGCTACAAACTATGAAAAGGAAAAAGGAGGAGAGGAAGGTCATCCAATTTTAAAAGGTGAGCCTTTCTAGTTGAGCCATAAGTTCACCTAAAGTAATAGGGAAAGAGAAATCATCATCTGGATGAAATATGACTTTTTAAATAAAACTGTTATTTTGGAACAGTGTTAGAATCACACAAAAAACTGTGAAGACAGCACACAGTTCCCATACACCCAACCCTAAATTCATCTCATACTAACTTCTTGCATTTTTATGGTACATTTGTAACAATGAATAAATCAGTACTGATACATTATTTTTATTAACAAAGTCCAGATTTCATTTAGATTTCCTCAGTTTTTTAGTTTTTTTATTAAAGTATATCTGATTTACAATGTTCTGTCAATTTCTACTGTACAGCAAAGTGACCAATTATACATATATTCTTTTTCTCATTTTGTCTTCTATCATGTTCTATCACAAGTGATTGGATATAGTCCCCTGTGCTATACAGTAAGACCCTCTTGCTTATCCATTCTAAATGTAATGGTTTGCATTTACTAACCCCAAACTCCCAGTCCATTTCACTCTTTCCCTGTCTCCCTTGGAAACCACAAGTCGGTTCTCCGTGTCTGTGAGTCTGTTTCTGCTTTGTAGATAGGTTCATCTGTGCCATATTTTAGATTCCACATGTAAGTGTTAGCATATGGTATTTTTCTTTCTCTTTCTGGCTTACTTCACTTAGCATGAGAATCTCTAGTTTCATCCATGTTGCTCAGATATCCTTAGTTTTTACCTAATGTCCCTTTTTTGAGATACTACCTTACATTTAGTGTGATGTCTCCTTGGGTTTCCCTTGGCTAAGATCATTTCTTAGCCTTTACTTTTTTTTTTTTTTTTTTTTTTTTTTTTTTTTTTTTGTCTTGTTAGGGCCACACCCTCAGCATATGGAGGTTCCCAGGCTAGGGGTCTAATCAGAGCTGTAGCTGCTGGCCTAAGCCACAGCCACAGAAACATGGGATCCGAGCCGAGTCTGCAACCTACACCACAGCTCATGGCTATGCTGGATCCTTAACCCACTGAGTAAGGCCAGGGATCAAACCTGCATCCTCATGGATGCTAGTCAGATTCGTTTCCACTGAGCCAAGGCAGGAACTCCAGACTTTCCTTGTTTTTGATGACCTTGACTGTTTTGAGGAGTACTGGCCAAGCACCTTGTAGAATATCCTTCAAAGGGTTTTTTTTTTTTTTTCCTGATGTATTCCTCATAATTAGACTTGGGTTATGGATTTTGAAAAGAAGACTACAGAGGTTAAGTGTCATTATCATCACATCATATCAAGGATGCATTCAATTAAAAAGACATCACTATTGATGTATGCTCCCTGTTTCAGGGTGAAATATCTACATGAATTATCCAAAACTCCTTTGCAGGGAATATTTGTCTATTCCCAATTTATTTACTTAGTCATCTATTTCTGTATGGACTCATGGGCATTTTCATTTTTTCCATGTCTACTGAGATATAATTGACATAAAACACTGCAGAAGTTTAAAGTGTACAACATGATGACTTGATACCTTTCTATTTTGTGAAATAATCATCATCATAGAGTTACCTTACATCTCCAACACCTCACATAATTACCGTTTCCTTTTTTGTGGTTAGAACATTTTAGATTTGCTCTCTTAGCAAGAGCTAAGTACATAATCCAGTGATATTAACTGTAATCACCATGCTGTACATGAGGTCCCTGGAACTTATTCATCTTAAAACTGGAAGTCTGTACCCTTTCACTGACATCTCCCTATTTCTTCTACTCCCTAGTCTCTGTGGCAACCACCATATCGACTCTCTGTTTCTAAGTTTGGCTTCTTCAGATCTACATATAAATGAGATCATACAATATTTGCCTTTCTATGTCTCACATTTCACCTAGCACAATAACCTCAAGGTCCATCCATGTTGTCATAAAAAAAAATCCTTCTTTCTCATGGATGAATAATATTTCATTGCTTATATATATCACATTTTCACCATCCAATCATCCATAGATAGACACAGAGATTGTTTTCATATCTTGGTTACTGTGAGTAATGCTGCAATAAAAATAGGGGAGGAGAAATCTGTTCAAGATTTTGTTTCCTTTCAATGTACACCCAGAAGTGGTATTGCTGGATTACAGTAGTTCCATTTTTTTATTTTTTGAGGAACCTCCATACTGTTTTCCATAGTAGCTGCACCAATTTACATGCTCACCAACAGCGCACAAGGGCTCTCTTTTTCTTCACATCCTTGCCAATACTTGCAGTCTTTTATGATTTTAATTATAGCCATTTTAACAGGTATGAGGTGAGATAACATTGTGGCTTTCACTTGCATATTTCACGATTTAGCAAAAAAGACCATCTCTTCATGTACCTGTTGGACATTCAGATGTCTACTTTGGAAAATGGCTATTCAGGTTCCTTCGCCTACTTTTTAATCAGATTGTTTGTTTCCTGCTATTGAGGTGTATGAGTTCCTTAAAAAATTTGGATATTAACCCCTTATGAGAAATATGATTTGCCAATATTTTATTCCATTTCATAGGCTGCCTTTTCATTTTGTTGACCATTTCTTCTGCTGTGCAGAAAAAACATTTTCAGTTAGATGTAGTCCCACCTATTTATTTTTGCTTTTGTTTCTTATGCTTTTGGTGTCATGTCCAAAAATAATTGTTACCAAGAGCAATGTCAGAAAGTTTTTTTACCTACCTATTTTTCTAGCAATTTTACAGTTTCAGGTCTCACATTTAAATCTTCAATCCACTTCAAGTTAATTTTTGTGAATGGGGGACAGATCTGTTAGTATTTGCTTAATGTATTTAGGTGTTCAATATTGGGCACACATAAATTTACAATCGTTGTACTGCCTTAATGACCTGACCCCTATATCATTATATAATGACCTTCTTTTTCTCTTGTTACTATTTTTTGTTTAAAGCCTACTTGGTCAAAGATAAGTATAGCTACCTCCACTTTCTTTTTGTTTCCACTTGCATGGGATATCTTTTCCATCCCTTCATTTGAGCTTATGTGTCCTTGAACCTGAAATGAGACACTTGTAGGCAGCATATAGTAAGGTCTTGGGTTCCTCTTTGTTTTTGTTTTTTAATTTTATGGCCACACCTGAGTCATATGGAAGTACCCAAGCCACAGCTATGACTTATGCCTGTGACCTATGCTACAGTTTTGTTTTATATCCCATCAGCCACATTATGCCTTCTGATCCAAGAATTTAATCCTTTTACATTGAGTTATTATTGATAAGTAAGGACTTACAAATGTTATCATAATATTTGTTTGCTGGTTGTTTTGTAGTTGCCTTATTCTTTTCTCCCTCTTTTGCTCCTGTCTTTGGAATTGATTTTTTATAGCAGTATGCCTGTATCCTTTAACTTTTGTGTATCTACTATAGGACTTTGCTTTCATAAAATATTTTATAGATATAGCAGTCTGTTTTACAATGATAAAAACTTAACTTTGGTGACATACAAAACTTTACCCCATGCAGTCCCCCCTTTTTATGTTTTTGATGTCACAATTTGCCTCCTCTTATATTGTGTAATTATTAACAAAATTCTGTGGCTATAGTTATTTTTAATACTTTTATCCTTTAGCCTTTATACTAAAGTTAGTGGTTGACACACCACAATATGCCAATAATAGAGTATAGTCAATTTGACTATATACTTACCTACCTTTGCCAATGTGTTATATATTTTTATGTTTTCTACTTATTTATTAGTGTCTTTTCATTTTAGTTTGAAGAACTTCTTTCAGTGTTTCTTATAAGGCAGGACTTATAAGTCCCTTACCTTTTGTTGCTTGTAAAGTCCCTTACCTTTTGTTGGTTTGGGAAAGTCTTTATTTCCCCTTCATTTCTAAAGGACAGCACTGCCAGATAGAGTATTCTTGGTTGGCAGTGTTTTTTTGTTTTTTGGTTTTTTTTTTTCCCTTCCAGAACTTTGAATATATCATCTCACTCCCTGGCCTGCAGGTTTTCTGATGAAAAATCTGCTGATAGTTACAAGCTTTTTTCTCTTCATGCTTTAAGATTCTTTTTGTGTTTGATCTTTGACAGTTTTTTTAAACTGTGTCTTGGAGAAGTTGAGTTTGTTCAGTACTCTTAAGTTGAGTTTGTTTGGTAATCTATGAGCTTGATCTTGAATTTGGTGACTATGAACTTGGATATCCAAGTCTCTCCCCAGATTGGGGAAGTCTTCTGCCATTGTCTCTTTAAATAAACTTTCTGCCCTTCTCAACATTTAGGTTGTTTCCATGTCTTGGCTGTTGTGAACAGTATTGCTATGATCATATGGATGCACGTATCTTCTTGAATTATAGTTTCATCCAGATATACACCCAGGAATGGGATTGCATGACCATATGACAGTTCTATATTTAGTTTTCTGAGGAATTCCGTACTGTTTTCCATAGTGGTTATACCAATTTACATTTCCACCAACAGGAGGGTTCCCTTTTCTCCACATCTTTTCCAGTATCTTATTTGTAGACTTTTTTTAAGTTTTATTGAAGTATAGTTAATTTACAAGGTTGTGATAATTTCTGCTCTGCAGCAAAGTGATACAGTCATACATATACATATATCCATTCTCTCTCAGAATCTTTTATTTTCACACTTTTTGATGATGACCATTTGGCCAGCGTGAGGTGGTACCTCACTGTAGTTTTGATTTGCATTCTTCTAATAATTAGTGATGTTCAGCATCTTTTCAGGTACCTACTGGCCATCCAGATGTCTTCTTTGGAGAAATGTCTACTTAGGTCTTTTATCAATTTTTCAAGTGGGTTTTTTGGTTGTTGAGTTTTACGAGTGGTTTCTATATTTTTGAGTTTAAGTCCTTGTCAGCTGCGTCTTTTGCAAACCTAGTCTCCCATTCTGTAGGTTGCCTTTTCATTTTTTTCATGGTTTCCTTTGCTGTGCAAAAGCTTGTAAGTTTGATTAGTCCCATTTGTTTATTTTTGTTTTTATTTTTATTGCCTTGGGATACTGACCTCCATTAGGAGTTCTTTCAGTTGGCTCCTCTGTCCCATTGGCTTAGCCCCATCCTAGTGGTCAAATATAATTTTTTAAATACTAAAAATATAATTCCCTGATAAATATAAAGAGAACTTGTATCAAAATATTTAGCTCATTTATGAGGAACAAAAAAGATGAAAAGCTAATTCAAAAGAAAATGCAGGGAGTTCCTGTCATTGCCCAGTGGTTAGCGAACCTGACAAGCATCCATAAGGACGTGGATTTGATCCAGGCCTCATTCAGTGGGTTAAGGATCTGGCATTCCTGGGAGCTGTGGTGTAGGTCACAGTCGTGGCTCAGATCCCGCATTGCTGTGACAGTGGTGTAGACCAGTGGCTACAGTTCCAATTGAACCCCTAGCCTGGGAACCTCCATATGCTGCAGGTACAGCCCTAAAAGCCAAAAAATTTAAAAAAAAAAAGACCAAAGAGAATGCAAAAATCTGATGCACATATACACACACACACACATACATACACACTACCTGACTCTGACCCCATTACTTTCATCATGTATAAAATATATACAATAAAGTATATACAAAACATATACATACATAGATTCCACACACACACACACACACACACACACACACAAAATGAGGTTCCTCCTCACACTGGTCAAATGTATAAATACACAATGTTGAAATGATGGCTAAATTCAATATAAAACTGATTAATGTAACAGTGTATTAAACATAACTTTTGAGATTAACCTGTCTAATGAAAGACAATCATCTGTATTTTTGTGGTAAACAGAATAATGGCCCCCTAAAGATGCTCTGAGCCTAATCTCTGGAACATGTGAATATGTTACCTCACATGACAAAAGGGGCTTTACAGATGTGATTAAGTTCCAGCTCTTGAGATGGAGAGAGTATCCTGGATTAGATAGTCAATGTAATCAAAAAGTCCTTATAAGAGAAAGAAAAAGGCAAGGAAGTCAGAGACAAAGAGAGATTGGAAGATGTTAGACTGCTGGCTTCGAAGAGAAAGGGGCCAACAACCAAGTAATACAGGTGGCTTTGAGAAGCTTGAAAATGGAAGGGAATAGATTCTCCCCTGAAACCTCCATCAGGAACACAGCCTTGCCAACATCTTGATTTTGGCCCAGTGAAACCCAATCAGAACTTCTGGCCCTTGGAATTATAAGATAAGAAGTGTGTTGTGTTGTAGCACTCAATCTGTGGTAACTTGCTGAAAGCAGCAATAAGAAATTAATGTCTGCCAGAGCGAAGTCATTTGGAAATGTATGACTGGTTAGCTAGAAGTTAACATTTACCTTTACAGAATTTGGGCTCTAATCACCAGTTCATCATGAGTAAAAGGTTACGTACCCCTGGAAAGCTGGATGACTTGGGTGGGGTAACGGGTGCCTCAACTGAATAATGCTCTGCTATCATGTTGAAAAGAGATACAGTGATCTTTTTGCTGCGTTTCCAAGTTTCAAATAACCTTTTTAGCTTCTATTTGCTCTGCCTATACTCCCTTCTGCAGCAATCACATATTCCTATTCTTCTTCTCCCTCAAAATCTATTGACCAACTAAGCCTATACATCAGCCAACACTGTTCCTGAAGCTAGAATCTGTGAGCATGCATTTCTTCTTTTTCCAAGTAGCAGACAATCCATACAATAAACTCTCTGTTCCACTTTCCTCTGTGATGACTTGCCCAGCCACTACCCTACATCAGGCTAATTTGTTCAGCCCAGCTTTTTTTTCAAGGAAAAAAAAGCAATAAATCACACACATAAATTTTTTAAATGAGCATTGTAAAGGCTGAGGAAGGGCTGAATGAAGGTAGTAGCATCGGGATCAAACATATGACCTTAATCCTTTCAAAGGGAAGGAAGACTCCCCGGCCACCTTCTCTCATCATAAGATTATATCCTTTCAAACACCTCACTGCATGAAGAATCCAAAATGACCACGGGCTTCAAGGAATGGAACAACGTGTTCCTATACATTTGTAGTGACAATGGGACCTTTCAGACCCTGGTGTAAAAGAGACCTGGTCTTCTTGCTTTCCAATCCATCCTGCAGGGCTTACCTAGCCTTTTCTTCAGAAAACACTCACACCATTTTTGTGCCTCCTTTGGCTTCCAGGGCAGGCTCTCAAGTGTCTCTATCAACCATCTGCCTTCATCTGAGCTGCTAGTTTAAAGAATGCTCAGGTGACCTTGTGCAGTGGTTTTCAAACCTAAGCTTCCATCAACATCATACAGATTTTGGGGCCTCACCCCTAGAGTTTCAGAATCTGCAGGTCAGGGGTTGAGCCCCAGGATTTCCACTTTTAACAAGGCTTCCAGAAAAGGCTGGTGCTCCTGTTGAGAGAACACACTTTGAGAACCACCACCTGAATCTGAGCCTGAACAATTTCCTTTATTAAGCAAACTGAGAGACTTTGATGGTGATAAAAATGTTTGACACGTGGTTACACTGGTTTATACACTCAAACTCATCAAACTGTCCACTTAACATAGGTGTATTTTATTTTGCATCAATGATGCCTTAATAAGGCTGATTTAAAACTTTAAAAAAAATAATGGAATCAGGAGTTCCTGCACATTTTTAGTGATATTTCTGATTAATCATCAGCCAGTAGCTATTTATTGAGTCCATTCTTGGTGATAAGTTCTCTGGTAAGTTTAGGGGATATAAGGGTCTCATTCTCAAATTTCTCTCATTCTGATGGTAAATAATGAGAAGTATACTGCCAATTATGACATTATAAAGTAAATGTTAGAATAAGGGAAAACCAACTCCATGTGATGTTGTACTAGAAATGACAATTTCTATTCTTCTTCTTAAAAACTGCTTGGTCTTGTCACTGCAGAGAAGATGACACAAATGCAATCTACACTTCCATCTCCTGGGCCACAGTTGGCTGGAGCAATGGTGACCCCAACCTAAGCTGGCTCAATCCAGGATCTGGGGTTGGGGATTCTGAGGCTGAGCCAGTTGGCTGTTGAACTATAGAGTTTAGGATTGACAGACCCATGGGTAAGCAAAGGAGGGCAACTCAGGACACCGGTGAGGAAAAAAAGAGATCAACCTTCTACAGATCTAGAAAGATGCTTAACAAGGTTGTAGTTCCTCTGAGGCCTGGCTGTATGTACTCCTGTCAAGGAGCTCTGGGAGAATATCCCGGAGCAGTGGTTCCTGAATGGATGTGCAGAAGAACCATCTAGGCAGCTTGTTTCTGTGTCAATTCCTCAGACTTCCAGATGAGCAGGTGTGGGCAGGGTGCAGGGCTGGGTACTCAGAATAAACAAACTGGTGATCCTGATATAAGGAGTCTATGGATGACGTGCTGAGAAACACTACCCTACATCCATTTATTTGGTTGTTTATAACTTGAACTCTTTGAGTTGAGGTTTGACTCCTAGAGTCACAAAGCTCTAAGACAGTGTATATTACCAAGTTTGGAAAATTAACGAAAGCCATCAAAGTGAGATGTGGGTCTGCAGGGATAAGTGAGAATTAGCCAGGACAAGTGTGTATGTGTGGGCTTGGGAGGGGCAGAAGGAGGGGTTGGGCAAAGGACCTAAGTCAAGTCAAGAGAGTAGCATATTTGGGGATCCAAAAGTCCTTTCTCCTTCTCTCTCTCTCTCTCTCTCTCTCTCTCTCTCTCTCTCTCTCTGTGTGTGTGTGTGTGTGTGTGTGTGTGTGTGTGAGAGAGAGAGAGAGACAGAGAGACAGAGACATATTGCCCAACTATCACAAAACTCTCTTGAAAAATAATTCTCTCTTACATCTCCCCACAAGTAACCTTCTACCCCTCCCCAGACCTCAGGGATCCTGCTGGCTTTTTGACTGCCATCTTCTATTTTTCCCTACCCAGACCCTTTTTTCTCTCTGGCTAGCTTCTCTGCATTTGTAGAATCAAAACCCAACATTTTAAAAGAGCATTTCATGCTAACGCCCACAGGGAAAGAGCTTGGGGCGTTCTGCCCTGCGGCTTGCCAAGGAGCTTGTCTGGAGCGATCAGCATGAGGCCTGAGCAAACCTGAAAATAAGAGCAAGCTCACATTCAAGAAGTAACCTTAACCAAGAAGGGACAAGAGCCCCTGGAAAAGGACTTCTTTTTTTCCTCCCACTGTATAGAAAATTCTAAGGTGCACTTTGTGTGGCCTCTCAGAGAGTATCTCCAAGTGGCCCAGTTGCCCACAGGAAGTGGTGTGCATCCTTGTTCCTTGCGTGGACTACCTTGTTGGAGCCCTCAAGCCATCAGCCACCACAGCCACAGCTGCTGGACTGTGCCTGCTGAGGGGATTCAAGATGGAGAAAAGCAGGATAGGGGTCCTAGATAGTTAAGGTACATGTCAAAGGAAAGATTTCAATGAGCTCAGACTCTTGGATCTTCCCATACTGCAGAAAAGCACTAAATTCATTAACTTGAGATGTTTGTTTTTTCTTCAAGAATAATTCTTTAGAGTTCCCGCTGTGGTGCAGTGAGTTAAGGATCCAACTGCAGTGGCTCAGGTCGCTGTGGAGTCATGGGTTTGATCCTCAGCCCAGCACCATGGCTAAGGATCCGGCATTGCCACAGCTGTGGCTCAGACTAATTCCTGGCCCAGGGAACTTGCATATGTCACAGATGCAGTCAAAAAACGAAAAAAAAAAAACATAATCCTTTAATGTTCCCATTACCTGGTTTTTGTTGCAAAATTCCTAATATCCTGACTCCTCTGTTTCCTCTTTGGAACAGTCCCTAAGAACTAACTGAGAGCCTGTCTCCTGGACTTAAGTCCTCAGCAAGTTCACCAACCGAAAGGTAATTCTCAACTTTTACATTCTGCATTTTCTTCAGTTGACACTTGTTTACACAAACCCATTCCTGCTGCCCCAGATCACCTCCTAAAATAAACTATAAGCACCCAAGCACTGTCTCCAGCTGTACTTTACGGAAAAGCTCAATAATAATGATGAAAGAGAATGAAAGTCAGAAAAATATTAAAAAGGCATATTAGTCCCTCCTGGTGTTCCTGAGAAGGTAAATGGAGCTTGTTCAAGCCCTCAGCACTCTCCTATTTTCACATTGTTCTGGATATTCCCAGAAGAACACTTAAATCTTTCTGGAGTGAGCAGCTATTCGATCCTGGGGAATCAGCACTTACAATCCTGCCGTGAATCAGATCATGTCACCTCTCTGCTTAATGTTCCATTGGCTTCCCACTGTATTGAAAATAAAACACAAACACTCAGCCAAACAAGGCCTCCATGATTTATTCCCACCTCACTACTCTCTCCCCTGCTCATTCTGTTCCAGTCACATGGGGAAATTTTAAGAGTTCCCATCATGGCGCGGCAGAAATGAATCTGACTAGGAACCATGAGGTTGTGGGTTCAATCCCTGGCCTTGCTCAGTGGGTTAGGATCTGGCTTTGCCATGAGCTGTGGTGTAGGTCACGGACATGGTTCAGATCCCAATTTGCTGTGGCTGTGGTATAGGCTGCCAGCTGTAGCTCCAATTGGACCCCTAGCCTGGGAACTTCCACATGCTGCAGGTGTGGTCCTAAAAATGCAAACAAACAAACAAACAAACCTACCAGGCATGTTCTTACTTCCAGGCCTTTGCACTAGCCTTACCTGTGCTGGGAATGCACTCCCCCAGTCAGTCACATGGCCCCTTCCTTCTCAGCCTTCTGTCTCAGATGAAACACAGACTCCAGACACAGGCTTTCCTTCATATTTAATCCAAAGTTACACTCCCTCCCCAGGTTATATCCTCTCAGTCACTGTAGGTACTCAATAATTGTTTCCTGAATGAATGAATGAATGAATGATGAACCCTTTAGCAAGTTGTGAAGTCTGCACATGTTTAGCGGTACTTTAATTAATTCCCTTAGTATTTATTCTAAGCCATTTTCTGACCTAGATTCTTGAGATGCAAGAGGCCTTAGGGTCAAAGGCTGCATTTTAGAAGTCTGCCCATGTACTAGTGATGGTAAGTAACACTAATGTCTGTAAAACCAACCCACAAATCTCAGTGGGTTAGCACATCAAAGGTTGCTTTCTAATCGTGTCATGATCCAGCACAGGACAGCTGTGGGAAGGAGAGGAATTCTGTTTCCTGAAGTTTTCTGGTCTTTCTAGGCTCCTTCCTCTCATTAGTCTGTTGACTTCAAGGGACTTGGAATGGGGCACCTGATCTTCTGCATCCAGAAGGTAAATGAAGGTAAAGAAGGCTAGGAAAGTATTGGAGGCAGTTTTATTTTGTTTTGTTTTGTTTTGCTTTTGCTTTTTAGGGTTGCACCTGCGGCATATGGAGGTTCCCAGGCTAGAAGTCAAATTGAAGCTACAGCTGCTGGCCTACACAGGGCCACAGCAATGCAGGATCCGAGCCTCGTCTTTGACCTACACCATAGCTCACAGCAACACCGGATCCTTAACCCACTGAGCGAGGCCAGGGATCGAACCTGAAACCTCATGGATACTAGTCAGATTCACTTCCGCTGTGCCACAATAGGAACTCTTTGGAGGCAGTTTTTATGGACCAGGCATAGTAATAGCATATAACACTTCTATCCTCATTCCACTAGCCAGCTCAACATTCCCCTCTGCCCCACCCAAAACTCCAGAAGGAGAGGCTGAGCAAAGTAATCTCTCGGTGTACCACCTGGGAGATAAAAGAAATGGGGTTTGGTGAAAAGTGTCCATCAGCCTTCAGAGGACATCGTTTGGGACTGGGTCACTCTTCCCACTCAAGTATGCATTTGCAGCCTGAAGTACTACTGACATCTAAAGATGCTGGGAAGATGCAAACTTGAGATGGAAAGAATAAATCCCTTCTCCCGTCCTCCTGTATCCCAATTTGTGGCCAATACCTCACAGTGATAGAGCCTAATCAGAAGGTAGCTAATAGCAGCATGTGGCAAAGGTAGTTTTTAGACCTCTACCCTGTATAATAATTCAGAGGAGAGCAGGATGGGCTTGGAGATGAGAATCAACAGATGAGTAACCAGAGAGTTTCTAGTTTATTCATTAAACAGAAATGACCATGAGGCAGCAAACCTCAGGTACCCTCATTAGTTATGCTTCTAAGGCTTTTTCCAAGGATCCCTTCTTTGAGGGAACAATTGTCTGGAATCCACCTATTCAGAAGAGCAAAATACAAGAAGCACTACAGTATTTGGGGAAAATTTTCCTAACCACCTGGTAAGGCCATTAAAGTCAAAAACATCAGAAAGCAGTCAAGCACCCAAATGTTCAGCCCTGACTAAGTGCAATGGACAGAATGGTGGTATCATATGCTTATTCAGAGGGGAAGGTGGACCCTAGGCATTTGCAAGAAGGATGAAAAAATCAATCCAGCCACATAAGAGGACAAGAGTAGTTATACAGTGCTTTAGCATGGGGCTTTGAGTCTCAAAGGCGTTTGAAAAAATGCAAAATGAGACTAAGGTCCACTCATACACCTAAAGCCAAAATGGTGGGAAGGAGCTTTGGGTGGCCCTCAGATATTGGAGTGAGATAGCCATTTCCAGCAGAAAGAAGGTTCCCTTTATCTTCCCCTCTGCCATCCTGAGCCTATGGCTTCTACCTTCAGAGTCACAAAATGGCTGTTGAAGCTCCAGCCATCACTTCTCTGTTCTAGGCAGCAGGAGCAGGAGGACAGGAAGGCAAAAGAATATGTCTCCTACCTGAGTGAGCCCCTGACTGGGACCCTTCCTGAACATCCCACAAAGCACTTCTACTTACACTTCACTGGCCAGCACTTGGTCACAGAGTCATATTTAATAGTGTGGAAGGAAGGGGAATGCAATCTTTTAGCAAAGCACATTACCACCTCAAATAAGACTGGGGTTCTGTTACTAAGAATGGAGGAAGTGGTTATCAGGTAGGCCACCAGCAGTTGGCAGGCACTAAGGATGTGGCTTCTCAGGTTGGTCAGGTAAAGGGTTCAGGTTTCTCCTGACTAGCTGGTTCCCCTACCCTCGCTTCCACTCGACTTTTGTGAGGGATCAACAAGCACCAGCCCAGAAGCCTGTCCACTTTATCTATAAGACATATCTTTACCCAAGGAAAGTAAACACTTGCCACCTTCAGGGGCCTAAGGGAACACATGGTTTCTGCTGACTGCTCATTCACCATGGTTCACCCAACACCTTCAGAAATTAGCAAAATTAATTCCAGACCTAAGAGCCAGCAGGTATAAAGTTACCAATACTGTTTGGCGTGGTAAGCAACAACTCAGCACTGTGAATAATTAATAGTGAGATGAATAATATCAATAGCCATCTTTCATTGATTTTTGACTACGTGCCAAGCACTGTGTCAGGCATTCTACCCCCAGAGGTCCACTGAAGACATTAAATATGGTAATTCATGCCACAGTCTCAGAACCTAGTTTCTTATTCAATATCATCCCATTAGTAGATGACAGAAACAGGATTAAACCAGGTCTTCCAGATATAACTCTCATGATAATTCCAGTAACTCCCAGCTGGCTGAGGTGAAGTCATGTTTCGAGCCTTTATATCGGTTACAACATAGGATCTTGGTTGTAACAGAGAACCAGTAAGAGCAGTTTAGATTTACTCTGTTTTGAGGCCAAATCCAAGTTGAGGGCTGGCTGGCTGGGGGCAGGAGCTGGTAGCACAGGTCTGAGCCATACAGAGGTAGAGGGATCCAGACCCCTTCCACTTTGATACTCTATGACCCTACAGTGTTGGAGGTCATTGAGAGGGCATGCCTGCTAGCTGACCCACAAGCTGGGCCTGGACAACTGGAGGCTCTTCACCACCCCACCATCTTTGGAATATACATTCCACCCACCATTCCTGCACTTGGAGCCACTTCAAGGATGCAGCCTTAAGAGAGCAACGTAAAAAAGGAAAGTAAGAAAAGACATCTTTACTCAAAGCACTTATTTAAGAGTAAATCTCTAATAAGAAATGATACAAAATAACTTATTCACAAAACAGAAACAGACTCCAAGATTTTGAACCAAACTTATGCTTGCCAAAGGGGAAACACTGGGGTGAGGGATAAATTAGAAGGTTGGTATTAGCATATACACACTACTATATATTAAATAGATGGGTAACAAGGACCTACTGCATAGCACGGAAATTACTCAATACAGTGTAATAACCTATATGGGAAAAGAATCTGAAAAGGAATGGATATATGTACATGTATAACTGATTCACTCTGCTGTACACCTGAAACTAACACAACTTTGTAAGTCAAATACAATGCCAATAAAAACATTTTATCTATGCAAAGGAGGCAGGAAGATACAATGGAGAAAAGACAGCTGCTTTAATAAGTGGTGCTGGGAAAACTGGACAGCCACATGCAAAAGAATGATATTAGAACATTCCCTAACACTATACACAAAAATAAACTCAAAATGGATTAAAGACCTAAATATAAGACCAGACACTACAAAATTCTTAGAGGAAAACTTACGCAGAACACTCTCTGACATAAACAACAGAAATATCTTCTCTGACTCACCTCCTAGAGTAATGACAATAAAAATAAAAATAAACAAATGGGATTTAATTAAACTTAAAAGTTTTTGCACAGCAAAGGAAACCCTAAACAAACAAAAAGACAACCTTCAGAATGAGATAAAATCTTTGCAAATGAAGCAACCAACAAGGGATTCATCTCCAAAGTATATAAACACCTTCTGAAGCTCAATACCAAAAAAACAAACAACCCCATCAAAAAATGGGCAGAAGATCTAAACAGACAATTCTCCAAAGAAGACTTACATATGGACAAAAAACACATGAAAAGATGTTCAACATCACTAGAGAAATGCAAATTAAAACTACTATGAGGTACCAACTTACACCAGCAAGAATGGCCATCATCAAAAAGTCTATAAACAATAAATTGCTGGAGAGGGTGTTGAGAAAAGGGAACCCTCCTACACTGTTGGTGGGAATGTAAATTGGTGCAACCACTATAGAAAACAGTACGGAGATTCCTCAAAAAACTAAAAATAGAATTATCATTTGAGGAGCTCCCATTGTAGCTAAGTGGTAATGAACCCAACTGGGACCCATGAGGATGCAGGTTCGATCCCTGGTCTAGCTCAGTGGGTTAAGGATCCACAGTTGCCGTGAGTGAGCTGTGGTGTAGGTCACAGACATGGCTCGAATCCTGCATTTGCTGTGGCTGTGGCATAGGCTGGCAGCTTTAGCTCCAGTTCGACCCCTAGCCTGAGAATTTCCATATCATTTGGTCCAGCAATCCCACTCCTAGACATCTATCCAGAGAAAACCCTGTCTCTGGGTTACACATACCCAATGTTCGTTCCAACTCTACATACAACAGCCAATATATGGAAGCAACTTAAAATGTCCATCAACAGAGGAATGGATAAAGAAGATGTGGTAATATACACAATGGAATATATTATTTGGCCATAAAAAGGAATGAAATAATGGGCATTCCTGTCATGGTGCATTAGAAACTAATCTGACTAGGAATCATGAGGTTGCCTGGCCTTGCTCAGTGGGTTAAGGATCCAGCGTTGCCGTGAACTGTGGTATAGGTTGCAGACTCAGCATGGTTCTGATGTTGCTGTGTATGTGGCATAAGCCAGCGGCTGCAGCTCTGATTCGACCCCTAACCTGGGAACCTACATATACCATGGGTGCAGCCTCCCCCCCCGCAAAAAAAAAAAAAAGGAATGAAATAATGGCATCTGCAGCAACATGGATGGACATAGAAATTATTATGCTAAGTGAAGTTAGTCAGACAGACACAAACATCATATGCTATCAATTATATATGAAATCTAAAAAGATACAATAAACTTAAACAGAAACCGACTCAGACTTTGAAAAACTTATGGTTATCAAAGGAGAAAGGTTGGGGTGGGCTGGGAATTTGGGACGGAAATGTTGGAAAATTGGGTTGTGATGAAGTTTGTACAACCACAAATATAATAAAATTCAATGAGTGTAAAAAAATTTTTAAGAGTTAATAAATGTTTTTTTTTTTTCAGTCTGACAATTGCCCATCAAGAAGTGAACTTTAAGAAAGAACTCTGTGGTTATCTTAACCTGTTATTGTTTTACATACACTGAAGAGCTGAAAGCAACCTCCCTCTCTCCCTCCCTCAGAGCCTAAGTATGACTCTCTTTTTCCAGACCTTCCTCCAGGGATGGGACAGCAAAGGTCAGAAAGAAGGGCACAGGCTCTGTTGCCAGGAGCAAGGATGGTTTGAAGGGAGAGACAGCAAGGATAAAATGGGGATGTGCAAATGCAAGGGGGGGTGGGTAGGGAAAAATAATACTTATTTAAATATAAACAAAATCCCATTGTTGGTGTGAGATAAACATATATATATATATATCATATACATACATACATACATATGTACATAATAGATGTAGGGTCACAAAAATGTTCATAAGATCATAAGCAAAATTGCCCATTTTCTTGGCATACCTTCATTTACACAAATCTGATGCATCTTTCTGAGGTTTTCTTTTTAAGAAAGGAAGGAAGGGAGAGGAAGGAAGGAAAGGAAGAAAGAGAATCATGTACAGTAGTTTTTTGTCAACTTCTCAACTGTGGCAAGATTTTAATCCAGTATTTTAAGGAAAAATGAAAATCACCCACATGAGGTCAGATGCTGTGGGGGCAGTTTCCATTGTATCGTTCAAAGTTTGGGTTCTGGCTCATTCAGGGACCCCCCTGAAGCCCATCCGGACAGGAAACATGACTGAACCTCATTATGGTTTCACATAAACTTCGAAGATTCTGGTGGGCAGGTGTGAAGATCTACTTATCTTTCGGCCACCCAAGACAAGCATTGTATGTAAGTTCCTTGGTTATTAAAACTGCCATTTACCAATCTGGAGTGATCTGCCTCTTTCCTCAGTCTTTCCTTACTTACCCTCCATGTAGAGGGGTCAGTTTCAGGATTCACCTGGGGAACCCCTAAGGTCGTGAACCAACACCTGGAACTCTGCCCTCACACTCATGGTGGAAAAGGCCTCACCACCACCTCCTTGTTTCAGCTCAAGGGAAGGAGGCAAGGACAAGAAGGTGTTTCCTTCCAATAGAACAACTCAGAAGCATGCTTCCTCTCACATTCCTTCTGGTGGCGCTTGGTCACATAGCCACACCAGCCACAAGGGAAGCTGGGAAATGTAGTCCCTATCCTTGGAGGCCACCTGCCCAGAGAAAACCCTAAGGATGGGAATTATTAGTAAAGAGAGGAAGGGAAATGGGCTCTGGGGACAAAAAGCAATCTCTGCCACATTCCTGGGTTGTGTCACATGGAGGGAAACAATCTGGTCTCACTGGTTCAGATGAAGAGGTGGGCACTGCCGCATCAAGAGCACACAAAATAGGGAACTTCCATAATAGACGAGGGGAGGGTGGAAGAGGAACACTAGAAGCTGTAACTGCTATGGTGCTCAGTAACTACATCCTGGAAGAAAAATTACCCTAAGAGGCAGCAGGAAAGCAAGCTGTTACCTCCTAAGAAAAACAGAGGGGAGTTCTTCCCATTGTGGCACAGTGGAAACAAATCCAACTAGTGTCCATGAGGATTCAGGTTCCAGCCCTGGCCTCAATCAGTGAGTAGGGGATCTGGCATTGCCAAGAGCCATGGTATAGCTTACAGACAAGGCTCAGATCCTGCATTGCTGTGGCTGTAGTGTAGGCCAACAGCCATAGCTCCAATTTGACCCCCAGCCTGGGACCACCACGTGCCATGGGTGCAGCCCTAAAAAGCAAAAATAAACAAAGAAAGAAAAACAGAAAAGTTCTTGCTAATCATGTCACCCAACCTACATTTATTCCTCTGTGTTCTTAGCTCACAATCCTCTTTTTAAACTCTCCTTCCCTTGAGCACTCAGGGTGTGTAAAATTTGGGTTCTGGACATGGAGAGGAGGTGCCTGGGTCTTTGAGCCAAAGCGCCCAGTCTGGCTCCTTTCTCTGCACCCAGACCCCCAAGGCAGCAGGTGTTTTGATGTTCCTCAGATGGAGGGACTCACTTCTGAAAGAGCCCAAGGTGGAGGGCTGAACAAACCTGGCATTTGTTAGAAGTTCACGATTAACAGATGTGGGCTGACCCCAGGGAGGCCTTGAGATGGGTTCCTGAGAACAGTTCTAGGTCAAGCAAGGATTCACAAGACTCAGGCTAAGCCCTCAGAAGTCCTTTCACTGTCAATTATTTGCATAATCATGGCAGCCGTAAGCCTGTCACTGTGCATATAGTTCCCAGTTTTAACCTCTGTAACAGGTACTGTTCTCACTGTTTCCACACTCCCTCTCTTTACCACTTCAGGACACGCTGGCCTCTTCCAACTGCCCCACCTGCATTTTTTGCCAAGGGCTTTCTTGGACTGATGGTCCTACTTTGCCAAGCAAAGGATACCAGGGAAGCTTTCTTGGACTGATGGTCCTACTTTGCCAAGCAAAGGATACCAGGAATAAATATTCCACCTTCCAGAAGTAGCTGTTAATTAATGACTCTCAGGAGCTGGAGTATAAACACACCAGCTCCCTCACCCCTCAGATAGGATTATTCTGAGGCACATGCATTATGCTGGTTCACATTTTCTGCAGTGGGATGGAGCACTACTGGCCACCATGTGGTAGCTAAGCTGCCAACACATTTGTTTTGGGCAGCCTTCCATTTCTCACCTCAATTCCTGATTTCTCTACTGGTGTTTTCTGCACTTCCCAAACAAACGACTTGCAGTCTCTCTTAGAATATGCTTCTAGACGAACCCCCAAAGACCACCGGTGTGATAAGTAATTATGATCCCCACAGAGAGAACCAGGCTTCCACAGGCTCAAGAGGTAGCCTGACCCAGATGTGAATTCTGGCTTCATCACTTAGCAGCTGAGTGATGCTGGGAAACTTATTTGACTGTTTGGAGCCTCAATTTCCTCATGTGTAAAATGAGGCCATCTTGCAGGACTGTGAAGTTTCAAATGAAAAAATTCCACTAATGCCCACACTGACCCTCATATAGAGGAGGTGCTCAACAAAGGTTAGCTTTCCTTCCTTCTCATATCAATTTTATAAATGAGAAAACAGAGGTTCAGAAAGGTTTCCTGAACTGCACAAGGTGATCATATGGTTAGGGGACAGACCTGGGATTCAAACATAAATATCTTTCTGGTTCCAGATCTACTTATGACTTTCCCACTAAGCCTCACGTATCAACTTCAAGGTCAAAGTCACCTAATTTGATACATAAACTCAATTTAACCTTCAAATTCCCAGGTCTTCCCTTCACATTGCACTATGCAGACAACACACCTGGATTCTGATTCAGAGATTCCTACATCCGGGTGTATTCACACCCTCTGCTATTTATGTCCTCAGTCCTGGGCATGACTCTCATTCAGCTGTGACACACTCTGCTAATTTAGGTGCAAAGATCTTGGCAAGTTCATCTCTGATTAAAACACAATGTCACCAAAAATAGACGAACACCCAGGAGAAGAAAGATGACAGGTAGCCCAGGGCAGAGAGAACACATGGTTACATGGTTTCCCCTTGAACACGGAGAGGCAACTTTTCCAGGTTCCCCTTCACACCTGAAGAGAGAACCCAGAGCTTCAAATGTAGGGAGCAAGGGAGCGAACCTGCCAAACCCCCGCCTGACTGACTGAGTGGAGGTAGTGAAAGGGAAGAGGCAGAGAATGTTTCCAAATGCATTCCCTTAACTAACAGTGCTGTGTTACTCCGCAGCCAACCATGTCCAAACAGCAGCAAAACAGAGGCACATACAAAAAGGAAAACCAAAGTTCACTATTAAACTTACTCTGATTTTTTTTTTTTAATCTTTTCAGGGCCACACTTGCAGCATATGGAAGTTTCCAGGCTAGGGGTGGAATGGGAGCTGCAACTGGAGCCACAGCCACAGCAACGCAGGATCCGAGCCACATCTGTGACCTACACCACAGCTCACGGAAGGATTGAACACACATCCTTGTGAATACTAGTTGGGTTCTAAACCTGCTGAGCCACAACAGAAACTACTTACTCTGATCGTTACAATTAGAAATCTAGACACAGCCATTTTATTTCCATATACATCTAAGTTTGGAGTCTTTTTTTTTTTTTTTTTAATCTTTTGTCTTTTCAGGGCCATACCCACAGAGATTCCCAGGTTAGGGGTCGAATCAGACCTGCAGCTGCCGGCCTACACCGCAGCCACAGCAACACAGGTTCCAAGCTGCATCTACGACCTACACCACAGATCATGGCAACACCGGATCCATAATCCATTGATCGAGGCCAGGGATTGAACCCGCAACCTCATGGTTCCTAGTCGGATTCGTTTCCACTGTGCAACAACGGAAACTCCCTGGAGTCATTTTAAAATTATAATTTTGTTCTGGAATATATATGTATTGGAGGGACATTCCAGAGGTTAGACTTTCAAAGGTCCTGAGTGTGACCGACATCTCAGGTGGGGTGATCAGGAGTTCCTGTGTGGTTCAGCAGGTTAAGAACCCGTCTAGTCTTGGTGAGGCTGCAGATTCTATCTCTGGCCTTGCTCACTGGGTTAAGGCTCTGGCGTTGCAATAAGCTCTGGTGTAGGTCACAGATGTGGCTCAGATCCCACATTGTTGTGGCTGTGGTTCAGGCTGGCAGCTGCAGCTCCAATTCGACCCTTAGCTTGGGAACTTCCAAATGCCACAGGTGCAGCCTTAAAAAGAAAAAATAAAGTAGGGTGATCAACTCAACAAAGTTTGCTCAGGACTTTCCCAGTTTTAGTACTAAGGGTCCCTCATCCCAGGAAATTTCTCAGCCCTGGGCAAACCAGGATGGCTTGTCACCCAATCAGAAAACAAATTTGATTCTCAAATTGTATCTTTTGAAATACAAATCTCCTTAAGCAGGGTAAGACAATTCGCCAATCATAATCTAGAGGTTTGCTTCACAAAAAATACCCCATCAAATAGTACCACTTTAAGAATCTATTAAGTATCTTCTGTCGCAGGCATGACAAATTCAGACACCCATAGAGGCAAGGTGGAAAGTGTGGGTACTCGTTAGTCCAGTCTATTTCACCTGCCTTCTCTAATCAAGGTCATTTTAATTGTTGCTACAAAAGACTTGCACATTATCCATACAGCATGGGACCTAAACAATAAGATGTTTACCAGAATTGTATTTCAGGAACCTGGAGTAAACCGTGTCTAATTTAAGCTGAGCCAGTTAAGACTGGCTAGGACCCCCTACCCTCCCAGTGGGTATGCGCTAGTGTCCTTTCTGTGACGCTTTGATGTTAAAGGGTCCAAAACTCCACCCTCACTTCATGATAAGCACCTCTATTTTTGAACATATAGAGGCTGGTCACATACCTGCATAGAAGGATGATTACATACCTTTTGCCAATCACCTTTCCCCATGCTTCCCATGCCTGAGACTGCCCTGCCGCTTTATTCTTCATTCCATAAAGACCCTGTATACCTTGCCTTTGGGGCAGCAGATTTGTTCTCCCGTGTCCTCTCTTGGCTGTCTTGTGAATAAACCTCCTCTTTGCTGCAAAACTTGGTGTCTCAGCGTTTTGGGGTGAGTGTCAGGCAACATGAATCTGGTACGATAACAAGACTTCAATAAGTGGAGAAGGTCACCTGCCTAAAAGCTTTCTGTCTATTCTTACTTACACAAGGAAATCCACTCCCATTCTTTTGAAATTCTCAGTCCATTCAGTCCTTTACCTTCCTTCTTTTGAAAGATGTGGGATGGATAACTATTCCTTTACCCAAGAAAAACTGCCCAAGCATGATAAAAAACAAGGGCAATTCTCATTTGGCCTCAGTAGAGGAGCTGCAGTTTTCTTAGTCTGATTTCCTCCAGAAGCTGACCCTGGACAAGGGGCAAGTGCAAGGTGTTTATCTGAGAGGTCGCCCCAGGGAACAGCAGTGGGAGAGAGGAGGAAAATGAGACAAGGGAGGAATGGCCATCAAAACAAGGTGTCCTGGAGTTCCCGTCGTGGCACAGTGGTTAACAAATCTGACTAGGAACCGTGAGGTTGTGGGTTGGGTCCCTGGACTTGCTCAGTGGGTTAAGGATCTGGCGTTGCCATGAGCTATGGTGTAGGTCAAAGATGCAGCTCGGATCTGATGTTGCTGTGGCTCTGGCGTAGGCCGGCATCTACAGTGCTCCAATTGGACCCCTGGCCGAGGAACCTCCATGTGCCACAGGAAGCGGCCCTAGAAAAGGCAAAAAGATAGAAAACAAACAAACAGAAAAACAAGGGGTTCTATGCCTACAAAGTGGCCTATAGTCTACTATGAGACTATATATATATATATACACACACACACACACATACATACAATAGAATAATATTCAGCCATTAAAAAGAATGAAATAATGCCATTTGCAGCAAAAACAACATGGATGGACCTAAAGAATATCATACTAAGTGAAGTCATAAAGATAAAAACAACATCGTATGATATCAATTATATGCAGAATCTTTAAAAAATGATACAAATGAACTTATTTACAAAACAGACTCACAGACATACAAAACAAATGGTTACCAAAGTGGGGAGGGATAAATTAGGAATTTGGGATTAAAAGATACATACCACTATATGTAAAATAGAGAACAAGGACCTACTTGTAGCACAGGGAACGATATTCAATATCTTATGATAACCTATAATGGAAAAAAATCTGAAAAAGAATGTAAGTGAATCACTTTTCTGTACACCTGAAACATTGAAAATAAACTATATTTCATTAAAAAACTATTTAAACGTGTCCTATTAAGTCACCTATCACTGTGGGTAACCGGAGTTTAACTCCATGGGGATACTCCAGGAAATGATGCAGAATACTCACCTTAGTTATCCTACAAGATTGGCAAGGGAGCTGAGGTACCCAGATGCTAAACCCTTCATCATTGGAGAGGTGAGTCTTAATTCCCCAGTATTTCCAAACCACCACCTCAGAAGTCAGAGAAAGCCCTCAGAAGTACAAATGCAGGTGCTGGTGTGGGGAAGTCACACTAGTTTGACTGATAGACCAGAGCCAGAGCATGGGCTGGGCACCAGCTGCATCACTAGAGCAATCAGTAATAGAGCCCAGGGGCCCCCATTACCCAGGACTGGTCCACTGCTGCCATGCATAGATGTAGCCAGTGTTGTTAGAGCTTCTGAATTTTTAACAGAAACCAGGAATCCTGAATTTTTGCAGACTCTTCTCACTCATAGTTGCTGATGATGAGTTTAAATGTTTAAAAAAACACTCTAGGAGATAATAATCAAACCCTCTGTAGGCAGAATTCAACCTGTGAGCAACCAGTCTATATTCACTAATCTAGGTGAAGCCCATTATTTCATGGACACAGAAGCCAAGATCCTAAAGGGTGACTGTCAAAGACTGTCTGGTACCCACATCCCATAACTCCAAACCCAGGGCCTAGTCTAGCCCACTGAGCTGCCTTCGCTAAAAAACCCCTTCCCTCCCACCACACATCGATCCATCATGAACAGAAGCCTATTGTTGCCCTCCACACACCCAGAGCAAAGGAATGCAGTATGATATTTTCTCACTATAAACTGGTTTTGTTACAATGTGATATTTGTTTCTCTGTCTGACTTACTTCACTCAGTATGATAATGGTTCATCCATGTTGCTGCAAAGGGCATTATTTCATTCTTTTTTATGGCTAAGTAATACTCCATTGTATATATGTACCACATCTTCTTTATCCATCCCTCTGTTGTTGGACATTTACGTTGCTTCCATATCTTGGCTATTGTAAATACTGCTGCAGTGAACACTGGGATGTATGCTATCTTTTTGAATTATGGTTTTCTCTGGATATATGCCCAGGAGTGGGATTAACAGATTATATTGTAGCTCTATATTTAGTTTTCTTTCTTTCTTTTTCTTTCTTTTTTTTTTTTTACTCTTTGGATGGCTTTTTTTTTTTAATTTTTGTATAATGTTTTTTTTTTTTCCACTATGGCTGGCTTTCTGAGGAACCTCCATACTGTCTTCCATAGTGGTTACACCAATTTAAATTCCCATCAACAGTGTAGGAGGGTTCCCTTTTCTCCACACCCTCTCCAGCATTTATTGTTTGTAGACTTTTCGACAACAGCAATTCTGACCGGTATGAAGTAGCACCTCATTACAGTTTTGATTTGCATTTCTCTAATGATTAGCAATGTTGAGCATCTTTTCATGCGCCATCTGTATGTCTTCTTTGGAGAAATGTGTATTTAGGTCTTCTGTCCATTTTTCAATTGTGTTGTATGTTTTTGTGATATAAAGCTACATGAGTTTGTATATTTCATTAGAATTCTTAATTTCTCAAAAAGTTACATAGTGCTTATACTGTCCTGGGCACCCTTCTAAGTACCTTATAAATAATTCCTTTGACTCTCAAAGCAACTCTTAAAGAGAAGGGCTACTATTTACCTAATCTTTAAGACAAAAAATCAAGTCACAGAGAGTTTAAGATACTTGACTAAATTAGAATAGTTAGTGGTAAAGCTAGGAGACCAATCCAGGCATTTGTCTCCAGAGTCCCTGGGTCAAGTCACTATTCCACACTGCCTCTGAACTAACTACCTAGTTTGGCTTTTTAAATACCCTGAGTGGTTCGTTTTATCTAGGAGTTGCCAAAAATTATAAGCCTGTGAGCCAACTCCTACACACTGCTTATTTTTATAAATAAAGTTTTACTGGAATACCGCTTCATGCATTATTTTATGTATTATCTGTGGCTATTCTTGCCACATGGTCTGCAAAAGCCCAATACATTAAATACCTGGCCCCTCACAGAAAAAGTTTGCTGACTCTTGAGCTATAGCCTTGCCAGGCATTCCTCCAATGGTAGGTTTCTTGATTATGTTACTAAATCAAGAGGCAATAAACCTTATAATCCTCCACAAAGCCTCAGCATACCCAGTGATGATTTCACAGGTTTGACTTCCAGAAACTGCAACTGTATAGAAGATTCCTGAGAACCTCGGAATCAGCAAAAATACCCTCAGAGCCCCATTAAGGAAAAAGATTTCAATTTAACTGCCCCATAAAAGAGGCACAGACCTAATCTTGGGTTCTTACCCAAGGTGAAGGTTTGAAAAGCAAAGCAATAGACAGATATATGCAGAGACAGAAAACAGAGCAAGAAGAGGCAACTTTTGCAGTACCTATCAACAGGCATCTTACAGTTAGAGACCCAGATTCAAATCCCCAGCTTCCACTTCTCGCTACTTGTTTCTTAAATCTCAATTTTCTCACTCCTAACATAGAAGGAATAATGTCATTTCCTGGGGGGGGGGGGAATTAAGCAGATTAGCCAAGATTATAATGTATATGAATTCCTAGCACCCTTGCTGGGATTTGCTCAGAGGCACCCTATTATTGAGAATAATGGTAACTACAAAAGAATAAAAATTCATGCGTATTTACACAGAGGCACTCAGCCTCACACAAGTCAGCTGTCAAAGCGTAACAGGATGATGGCAATGAACAAAAGGGATGTTTATCATGAGGAGCCCCAGTCAAGGAAAGTTCTAACTCCATTTATAAACTTCATGTAAAAAAGTAAAGAAGCATGTGCCGTGTTTCCATCAGAGACAGTTAAAGCAAAAAAATAATGTAGGTGGGCAGAGGTAAGCTTTAATCACCCAGAAAAATCACCTCGGTGAAACAAATTTCTTGTTTCTTGACAATGCCAGATAAATGCAACTGTATAAGGAAGGGGGACAGGAGTTTGTATTGTATACGGTGCAAGAAGAAAAACATCCCCCTCTTGCTGTATAATGAAAGAATCTACCCAGTTGGCTGATGAACTGTCAATTTTTAAACACCTTTTATCTGGAGTTTCTGTTGTGGCTCAGCAGAAACGAATCTGACTAGCACACATGAAGACGAAGGTCAATCCCTGTCTCGCTCAGTGGGTTAAGGATCCGGCATTGCCATGAGCTGTGGTGTAGGTCCAGGACGCGGCCGGATGTGAACGTTGCTGTGGCTGTGGCGTACACTGGCAGCTACAGCTCCAGTTAGACCCCTAGCTTGGGAACCTCCATATGCCACCGGTGCAGCCCCCTAAAAAGACAAAAATAGCTAAATAAATACACTTTGTCTCTGTCATCTTCACAACTTTTCTCTGAGATCTAAAAAAGACCAATGAGAATCTTTCAGTACGCTTTTCCAAGTGGAACTAAGCTTAGGGCTAGAAAGTACATCAATAACCACTCATGATTTACATTGTTTAAAGCAGCTGAATCACTACAGAAATACGTTCTTACTCTTAATTTGGTTGAATCAAACTTCTGACCTCTAGTAAACTGGATGGCCCCTTCTTTTAGGCAGTGAAAGTACAGCTAGGTTGGGCACAGGGAAGTATATAAAACAGCAGACTTTTTTCCCTCTTCAAAATACAAATTGAATTAATTTAACACAGTTGGAGCAAATTACTGTGATATGTCCTCAATTTGAGTCTTACGGTCCCACTGGGACTGGGCTCTCTGGTCCCAGTCTAAATGCACGTGGTTTTCATTACCTTAATCAGGATCCTGCATTTCAACTTGCACATCTAAATGGATGCAATCAGTTCATTTGTGATGGCCTGAAATACCCTTAACTTTCCTGAATGATTAAAGAAGTCACACTATCTTAATGTTTCGAGATTTGTTTCAGTACTGAAAGATTACTTGATAGGACAAATTACACCGAGGATCATTTTACGGCACACCAAATAAATGTACTGAAATGTTCCACCAACACACTACTGATAAAGGTCTTTTAAATGCGCTGATTTATCTGAGACTTTCAAAAATTAGAGTTGACTTACAATATTATATTAGTTGCAGGTATACGACACAGTGATTCAATATTTTTATAATCCATTGAAAGTTATAAAATACTGGCTATATTCTGTGTGCTGTGTAATATATCCTTGCAGCCTTACAAGGATATATTACACAGCCTTAGCAGTGTAAAATACTACTTAGCAGTGTAAAATACTACTCTTAATCTCCTAGCCCTATCTTGCCCCTCCCCCATCCCTCTCCACACTGGTAAGGAGAGAGAGGTGTTCTCTACACCCTTTAAAAAATAATAATAATAATAACCAATCGTGGCTCAGCGGGTTACAAACCCAACTAGTATCCATGAGGATATAGGTTCAATCTGTGGCCTTGCTCAGTGGTTTAAGGATCCGGAGTTGCCGTGAGCTGTGCTGTAGGCCAGCAGCTGCAGCTCTGAGTTGATCCCTAGCCAGGGAACTTCCATATGCCAAAAGCGCAGCCCTAAAAAGCAAATTAATTTTAAAAAGTTCAAGTGAGAATAGTCCCACGGCTATGGATAAAGTAAAAATCTCTAGTAAGTTTTGAAGGTCTGAGTGCACTTCTGGTGGTTAATAGTGTAGATAAAGGTTCAGGGGTGGAAGGAGCTGTAAATATCAACACCCACTTAACAAATCCAGAGAGCTAATTAACACAGTGCAGGTCAGCCTGCTACTGAGAGGGGATACGAATTCAGCCTTCCTGACTCTCCACCCAGGGCCATAGCACCCCCTTTTTCTGAAGCTCCTCCTTCCTCTGGCAGAATCCCACTGGAGTATTACACTTGGATGAACCAGGGCCAGAGCTGGCTCTGTGATTTGTGCCCCCCCACCTCCATTCCCCACCCAGGTCACATATGGTCCCCCTGCTCTTTTGCGATGACTGAATTAATGGGATGGGCTCAGTCAGGTGCAACAAGGGAAGCCAGAAAACAATCCTCAGTCTTCATCCGTTGTTGGGTTCCCTACTGCCGCTGTCGGCTGTTATAAGCACCAGCTGGAAGATGGATGCTGGTATTCCAGAAAGACCTTTAAATCAGGAGGGACTGTGACGGGCCCCCTGCTGTGGCAGAGGCATAATTATTTCCAATAACTGTCTGGCTAGGCGACTTGGCAATTTCCAAAGGCAAGCGCCTCCTCATTGCACCAAAACATGCTGAGTTTATTTGCAGGAGTGGGGGATGGGGTAAGGGGGCAGTTGCAAACTTGTTTCTCTGGGAAGGTCACAATGCTAAAAACTCCAGCCTGGTCAGAGTTTATTCGGCAAGGCTGAAAGGAATATAGTCAGCTTTGGTTGTGGCTTCAAGGATCTGTGTTGGGGGCAACATTCCTTCTTCAAATAAGATGAGCTATTAGAATTCCCAGCAAGATATGCTATCTGCAGAGAAAGCTAAGCGTCTTGGGCTGTGACTGTCAGGGAAAATAAAAATCAGAGCCACCTGCAGGTGTGCTGTCCAAGAGTTTAAAATCCAAGTCCACTACCTACTAGCTGTGGGATTTTGAACAGTAACACAGCCTCTCCAAGCCTCCAGGCTCTATGAAGTATGAGCCCCTCCCTGGTTCCTGGTGGAGATGGAATGAAATGCGTACCATCTGGAAAGCACTTGGCAAGTAGCTGGCACGTAATAAGGACTCAATAAATGGGGACTATGATGATGGGGTAATAGGGCTTGTTCTTTGAAGAGGGAGGTTATTCTAAACCAATGTTTCAGTGTGTTGACCAGTTTCTGAAATCTCCACTGCACAGTGCAAGCGTTTTTTGGAGTCTTCCCTCTTCCTTGTACCCTTCCTCCTGCTCATCATTCCTGTCTGGGAACTCTTCACTTGCTGCCACAAATCTTTCAGGCCAAAGTGAAACTCCACCTCCTCCTGCCACCCCACCCCAGCAGCTCTGGGCAGATCACTATGTCTGTACACCATACCCCACTTTGGTGTCACACTTTCTCCGGATGGGGGAGTTTACCTCTCAGGTTCATTCACATCGTCTCTCCCCAATTAGCTTAAGCTTTGGGGAAACATGGGAGTCCCTTACATTTTGTTCATTTTTTTTTTTTTTTTGGTGGCAACCCCTGGCACATGGAAGTTCACAGGCCAGAGATCAAACCCTCACCACAGCAGAGCCACAGCAGTGACAATGCTGGATCCTTAACAGTCTGAGCCACGAAGGAACTCCTATTGGGTGTTTTTCAAAGTATAGCTGAGGTATAATAATATATGTTATAGGTGTGCAATATAGTGATTCACAATTTTTAGAAATTATGCTCCATTTATAGTTATAAAATATTGGCTAAATTCCCTGGGTTGTACAATATATACGTGTATATAATAGGGTGCACCTCTTAATCCCCTACCCCTATCTTGCCCCACCCTCCTCCCCTCTCCCCACTGGTAACCACTAATTTGTTCTTCATATCTGTGAGCCTGTTTACTTTTTGTTATATTCACTAGTTTGTTTTATTTTTTTAGATTCTACATATAAGTAATATTATACAGTATTTGTGTTTGACATTTCACTTCATATAATACACTTCAAGTCCATCCACATTGTTGCAAATGGCAAAGTTTCATTCTTTTTTATGCCTGAGTATTCCACTGTGTATGTATATATACACGTATACATATGTATATATACACATATACACACATCACATCTTTCACTCATCTGTTGACAGACACAGGATGCTTCCTTATCAACAACTGTAAGCTGCTAGGAACACAGAGTGCATGTACCTTTTCAAATTAGAGTTTTTGTTTCTTTCGGATATATACCCAGGAGTGGATTTGCTGTGTCATATGGTAGTTCTAGTTTTAGTTTTTTGAGAAACCTCCATACTGTTTTCCACAGTGGCTGCACAATTTACGTTCCCACCATCAGCATGTGTCGTTTGAAGATTTTTTGATGACAGCCATTCTGACAAGAGTGGCGTGGTATCTCATGGTACCTTACACTGAATCCTCCACAGCACCCAGGACATGTCCAAGAATATTATAGGTTCTCTGATCCCTTCCTAGACAAAGTGTGGTCCATAGACCAGCACTATCGGCATCAGGTGGGAGCTTATTAGAAATGCAGGGTCTCAGGCTCCGCCCCATAACTCCTGAATCAGAATCTGATGCCCAACCAATTCCTGTGCAAAGAGTTGGAGAAACATTGCTCTCATCCAGTATTTCCCTGACTTCAGTCCTTCACATCTTCCCTTCACAGTTTTTGTCATATTTCAATACTCCCCCTCCCATGTTTTACCTAACATATATTTGAAGTGATTTTACAGTGTCTTGCTTGCTAGCCTCACCTAAGCAATAATATTCAGTCTGTTAATAGTTTATTCAGCAAGGCAGAAAGAGATTGTTTAATAAAGTTGAAAAGTCTGAGTGAAAAAATTGGTGGCACACATTAAAATAAACAATCATTAAAGTAAAATGATTCTCTATTATCATCTCAAATTAACTCATATACCACCAGAGGTTCATCTACCCCAGTTTAGTAAAAACATCTCTACAATTTTTGTAGCTGGATTAGAAAACATCTCCCTAACCTCTGGTCCCTGCCTGCTCCCACCTAGCAAGGTTGCCCCATGGGGTGGATGCATTTGTCTTCAAAATAGAGACAGATGATCATGGGAGGCAGAAAACCTCGGATCTGGCCCTAAACCATTCCTTAAAAACTTGCCAAGTCACATCCCCTGCATTGAGGCTCATTTCTGAGGGTTAGTTGATCTCAAAGATCCCTTCCAAGTCTAACAATATGACATAATAAGTGAGCAGAGGTTCTGGATTCAAAATGACTTGGGGCTGCAGTTAAGGCTCCATTACTTTCTAATGTCATTAAGTCTTAGTTTTCCTTATCTGTAAAGTGGAAGTAACAATAATACTAAATGAAATAACACCCAGATCACAGGATTAGTAAGAATAAGAAACAACAGCTGAAAAATGCTTAGGTTGAAAAAAATGTAGCTATTAATATTTGTTTCTAGCCTTCACAAAGCACAAATAATTACAGCCAACATTTGTGGAGTATTTAAAATGTAGCAGGCACTGCATGAAATAATTTAATTTGCTCCTTACCATCATCTGATGAGGTAGTAACTTACTCTTCATTTTAGAGATGAGGAAACTGAGGCACAAAAACGGTTAAGCCACTTGTTCAAAGTCACACATTTAGTAAGTGGGACAGTTGGACTTGAAGGCAGGTCATCTGACTTGAGAGCCAGTGTTTATAACCGCAATCCGTCCTGCCTTTTTGGAAAATATTAGTCTACACACAGACATTGCCAACTCAACAAATATTACATAATCTTGGCAGAGTCATTCCCAGCACAGGTGAGCTGCTCCTCCTACCATTAGTTCTACTGTCATTTACTGAATCTTTACATCTCAACACGGTGCTCCAGGCATCAAAAGTCTCACCCTTCAGTTATGGTAAGAACTTACTCTTTTTTAATACCACACCCACAACATATGAAAGAAAGTAGCCAGGCCAGGGAGTGAATCCAAGCAACAGCTGCAGCAACCGAGGATATTTTAACCCACTGTGCCAGGCCAGGGATGGAACCCATGGCTGCTCCACAGCAGCCTCAGCCTCTGCAGTCAGATTCTTAACCCACTGTGCCACAGTGGGAAAGTTCTTATTTTTTAAATGCTTTTTTATTTTATTTTATTTTGTTTTATTTTTGCTTCTTGTTAGGGCCGCACCTGTGGCACATGAGATTCCCAGGCTAGGAGTTGAATCAGAGCTACAGTTGCCAGCCTACCTGACAGCCACAGCAACGCAGGAGCCAAGCCTCATCAGCGACCTACACCACAGCTCATGGCAACACTGGATGGTTAACCCACTGAGCGAAGCCAGGGATAGAACCTGCCACCTCATGGTTCCTAGTCAGATTTGTTTCTGCTGCACCACAACAGGAATTCCTTTTTTTTTTTTTAATGTTCTTATTTTTTGGTCTTTTTGTCTTTTTAGGGCCGCACTCGAAGCATATGGAGGTTTCCCAGGCTAGGGGTTCTCTCAGAACTGTAGCCACCAGCCTATGCCTGAGCCTCATCAACACGGTATACGGGCCACAATCTGGGACCTACACTACAGCTCATGGCAATGCCGGATCCTTAGCCACTGAGCAAGGCCAGGGATTGAACCCTTGTCCTCATGGATGCTAGTCAGGTTCACTAACCACTGAGCCACACAGACAAACAGGTAAAGAAAATATTAGTGTACAGCTCAATAATTATCCTCAAGTGAAGAACCATGTATCCATCACTGTTTTGCCCCAGAAGCTCCTCGATAGTTTCACTCCCTCCTCTTCAACTGTAACCACTGTCCCGGGGTTTCTCAACCTCAGCACCATATGCATTTGAGGCTGGATAACTGTTTGTTGTGGAGAGCTGTCCTGTGCATGGTGAGATATTAACCAGCATCCCTGACCTCCTCCCACTAGATTCCAATAGCACCCTCCCCCAAGTGGCAACAACCAACAATTTCCCTAGACCTTAACAAATGTCCCCTGAAGGGACGATCACCCCTGGTTTAGACCCACCACATTCTCCTGACCTTTTGGCAATCACTTTCTTGCTTTCCTTTATACTTTTACCACATAAGCATGAAGCCCTAAATATCATTTAATCTTGCCTGGTGAAAGGAGGTCTTTATAATTTAATCTTTTAAAAGACCCCCTAATCATAGCTTCCTAAAATAGCCTTTATAAGTAAAATGACCATATAATTTATGGGCCAAACTGAAGGCACAGACATTAACCAGGATTGACCCGGGCAAGGCAGCATGACCACCCTACTTCCAGGGATGTGAACTCTGCTGGGAGTGAACATTACCCTCATGCCCCCATACAATCGGGGCCCCTTCCCACTGAATAATTATATATAAAGTGACAGAGGACAATAAAAAGCAGCACATCCCCGGGGCAAAGCAACAGAGACCCCGATAAATAGCTCCGGTCTGAAGAGCTGCATTCACCTTGGGCTTAAGGAGGTGTACTCTTCAAATAATTTGCTTTGACAACACTACTTAAATACTTACTCCAGCCAGCCACATGTGCACAACACATTGATTAAAATAACTGCCTTCCAAGATTTACACATAGATGTGAAAAGGACCACCATCACCTCCTTGTAAGAGGGCTAGGGTCTGCAGTGGCTTTTAAATCAACAGATCTGCCTTTTTTCTCTCAGTGCCATTGGAAAGTACAGCAAGCACTATCAGTCTGACGTGTTCTGCATTTTGATCTCCTAAGTCCTGATATTGACCATGGTAAAAGTGACAGCTAAGGCTTTCCTCACATACATGAGACATCATATTGGATAACCTATGTGCCTGAATAGAATTCAGTTCATCCTCCATTATCTGAGGGATCAAAGAGAACAGAAATCAGCCTACACTGAGTTAAGCACTTGTACACTGTGGTGAACATTTATTTGACTCCGCAGCATCCATTTGCCCCTTTTCCAGCAACTGTATTATCTGGAGGTCCAGGCCTCTGGTGCCCTTGGTGCACATGGCCTGGGTAGGACCCCACCCCTGGACGCCACTCCACCTCCTGCCACACCAACTGGGCCAGTCAGAACTGATATTAAGATTTTGTTCAATACCTGGGGAAGGAGGTTTAGCCTTTTTTGTTGGACTTGAACTTGGAACTGTGTAAACTGACCACTGCTACAGTCATCTTGCCATCCAACAAGGAACCCAAGAAAAGAGGAAGGAAGAGAAAGGCAGAGCTGAAGATGAAAAGAATCAGATCCTGAAGTCACTGTTCAGCCCTGAGCAAGATGCTTTTGTAGTCAGTCCTATGTTCCCACTGAACCTATAATATGGGTTCAATATATATTATATATATATAACATTTGTATTATATATATATTTCCTAATTCCCTTTAAATTGTGTTTGTTCCTTATTATACAAAGGTACCATAATAGCAACTCGCAGTATAACTTAAATTTTATTCTTCAACCCCACATGTGCACACAGTCCCAGATATAGGACTGACCCAAAGTTTCATGAAACTGCAGAACCTTTACTAATATATGATGATGCTGACATTTTCTGTCATGTCATACTTAAAAAACAAAACAAAACAGTGGTTCGGCCCATTAAATTGATTTCATGACCTTCATTTTGAAAAACACTGTTTTATGAAAATAGGTTCACTACTGATTTCACCAGGAAGAATGAGATAAAAAAATGACATGATCATTTCATTCAGGTTATTGAGGAAAACAGGTGTGGCCTCTAAATCAAGCATCTAGCAATAGAAAATTGCCATCTTATCATTTCTCTCTGACTGCACAGGACACATGTTTACCAGAAAAGAGGGAAAAAAGTCTTAATGACCTAGAAATAAATGAATTACCAAAAAAAAAAAAAAAGAAAAGAAAGAAAAAGGGTAAGTGCCTTTTAAAACAAAACCAAATAAAAACAATGTCTGAAAAGAGAGAGAAAATAGATACCCAAGTCCTGTTGATGAGCTAAGTTACATGATTTATTTATCTGCAGCTGAAGATAGTAATTTCAGTGAACCTCAGCAGTTGCTGAGTATGTAAAAATAGTGCCTAAATGATAAGATCAGATTTAGGGGGAGGAAGAGAGGGGGAGAGAGACAGAGAGAGACAGAGAAAGAGCACACTTATGTATAATAAACCTTAAGCCTTCACTTATGTGTGTAATATGTGTAAAATTACTGTGAAGAGTTCCTGAAATATCAGACAACTACTGCAGGCTGGACAAGACAGGATATTTTTAACTGCTTTCCATGTAACTTATTTGTATTGTCAGTTAACCAAAACTTCCTTTTTGTCTGCTCAAAAGCATTGCAGTCTTGATTACATCTGTGGATTCAAATGGAGAGCTCTGATTCTCAGGCTTGCGGTAAATAGAGGCCAGTGAAATGAAGAGTAGAGAGAAAACTTGAGCTGCATTTATATTTTGGAGTGGCTGGGAGGAGTGGCTGTGAACTTAACTCCTCCCACACTTCTCCAGATTGTCAGGCTCAAGGGCAATCCTCTGCCTATTTGAGAAACCTGCGAATTTTTCTGCCACTAAAATGGAAATGTTTCAAAACAGAGTGAAATTTAAGACAATCACGTGCACACCCAGAAGTGACTTCTGAGAACTTTCCCAGGGATTATGAAAATCAGACCTCACTATAATGGTATTTTAGGTAGATTTCTTGATTTTTATCATCATATTGTTCAAATACATTCCACCTGCATTACTGAATTGAAACGAATGGAGTGTTTGATTAATCCTTGCAGATGTCATGAGAAAGCGATAAACCTCTGTTCAAGAAGTTCTTGGCATTGCAGGAATTCTTCTGGGCCTCTTTCAGGAAATGTAATAAGCACTATTCAAAAGGTAAAGGGGTGTGCATGTGTGTTAGCGTGCGTGTGCACAGAGCACATATATTTGCTTATTTCATAATTTTCAGATACACAAAAAAAGGGAAAATCATCTAATCATCAGTATACTCATTCCCTAGTTCATGACCTTTAGTTTAGAGACCAAAATATCACTGAATGGCGACCTTGGTTCCCTCACTCTTAAAAATCACCTGATTAAACTTATGAAAAACATATGACATAGTTATTGCTGTTTTTATTGTAATTACTTTTGATTCATCATCATCAGTGCTACCACAGCACAGCCTTTTTAGAGACACCGTCATGGTTAAGAGCCTGGCACCTGGAATCAGACCTCATGTAAACCAAAAATCACCAGTGTGACTTATGGCAGGTTATTTAACCTCCCTTGAAGGCTCAGTTTACCACTCTATGGACTATTTATGATGCCCCCCAAAATGCTAACTGGGTGCCTGCCACAAGGCAAGCTCTCTTCACCACCATTCTTAACAGTATGTGTATGGCAGATCAAAGTACAGCCTGGTGAGGTTAAATAAGGCCAAGCTGCTTTTCTTCCCCTGCAGACGTTTGATTTGGAAGCTTCACAGATCCACTCTCTTTAGGACAGGAAACAGCATGCCAGATATTGCACTAAAATCTTGTACCCAACCACCAAAGGGGTTGCTAAGTTTCTGGGGCAAACGCTGGCTAACCTTGAAGGATCAACCACCTTTCCGGAAAGAATGCGGCTGTCGGAGCTGGGGAGTTTCTCCCCTCCCCGCCCCAGGGGCCGCCTTCCAGACGCAGCCGTCTGGGTACCAGCAAGCCGACCAAGTCGGTCCGCAAAGTTGAGAGGAGTTGGCTTTGGTATGTTTACAAGTCCTAGCAGATCGCAGGAATGTTCAGGATAATTACTACCCCACCCAGGAGCGCCCAGCCCAACCCTCACATCTGGAAGGAAGCGGCCACACAAAGGAGAACGGGAGAGACCTCCTCCCGCGGCAGCTTTCTCAGGTCTGGGGAAGGCTTAACACAAGCTGTCACCCCTTGGGTGAACAAGACCAGGGCTATTCAGCAGTATTGTTCGGAGCACAGGTCACTCAATGCAAAGGAAGAGTTTATTCCCTAGTCCAAACCGAATGGCATTTCCCAAAATATCATCTTTGTTTTTCCCTCCCCAGAGGAAAGTAAAAAGTGAAATACTCTACAATATGGATAGGGAGATCCACACGCACACAGCCACTTCAAAACAGGAGAGGCTAGGGTCAAATACACCTATTTGAAAAGGGCAGCCAAACCAAACCCTTAATATCCTTTGCTAATGCAAGGGATTTCCCTCCTCTCCTCTCGACGCCTTTTTTAAACTATCTCTGGGCAGCCAGATCTGGGATTCATCAGCGTTTCTCCCCACCTCCCACGAACGCGCGGCAACCAAAGCACATGGTCCCTGGCCGCGCGTTTGCAAACCCCACCAGCGCCAACGCCCCGAAACCGCCAAACTTCCTGTCTTCACACTACCAAAGCAACCAAAGCGCCGCGCCAAGTGTCCAAGGGACTCCAGCGAAGGTTGCAGGGAGTCGAGGAGTGGTGGGGCGGGGTTTCCTGCCCTCGGGAGCGCCCGGGACCCGCACCTCCACTGGGGGTCTCCAAACGCGCGCGCTGCGCTCGGGGCGCACGAGGAACGCCGCTGGGGCCGCGTTGCATGTCGCGCCCTGGCAGCGCGTTGGGGCACCGGGGGCAGTCGGCCACCTACCTGCTCTGCTGCCTCCTCGTCTCGGGCGCTCCGGGGCTGTCGACCGCTACTTTATTGTCTCGGCTGCTCACCGCGCAGGACCTGGGAACCCGGCTTTGCTCCAGCAACTCCGCTCTACGTAGCGCCTTCCCCGGCAGCTGCCTTCCTCCTCTTCTTCCTCCTCCTCTCTGCCCAAGCTCCTGCTCAGCACGTGAACCGCGCAGCCCGACTCCCGGGCTTGCTGGTCAGCCAGCGCCCGCCGCATCCCCCGGCCCGGGGCTGCTCTTCGCCCCCTCCGCCAATGGGCGCGCGTCCTCGCTTTAATACACACTTAACAGCTGCGCCCCGGGCCTCTTTACTCGCGCCCTGTTGTCCTTCCGTCCTGCCTTCCTCCTCTCTCTGTCAGCCCGGGCTCAGGGCTCCGCTCTCCCCTGCTGCCCCCGCCCGCCGCCTCTCCGGGGGCTGGGGCGGCCGCTGCCAATGAGACTCGGCTGATGCGCTGTTCCGGCCCAGTCATTGTATCGGGAGGAGAGGAAGGGGAGGGGGAGCGGGAGGAAGGGAGGGGGCGCCCTCGGCCCCCGTCGCGCGGCTGCGGGCTAGACTCGCCTTCCCAACAGAGAAAAGGCGCTGGTGCCAAGGGGCGCGGAGCGGCTGGCGCTGCCAGGAGTGAGAGAAAGGGAGAGGTCACCAGCTCGCGCCTATCATCTCTCCCTCCAACTCAAAAGCGCTAGGAGGGACGTGATTGCGCCTCCCAGGCTTTAAGCACCCCAAGAACCGACTGCCCTTAGAATAAAGGGAATGAGGTACTGGCGGCAACGGGAGGCACAGAATCTAGCCAGAAATGGGACTGGGTCTGGCTAATGACTTAATTTGAGATTCCCGCAAACTGTCGTTTCTGTTCTTGAAAGAAATACAAAGGAAGGGATGGAGGGTATAGAGAAAGAAAAAGAAAGAAAAAAGATATAAACAGAGACAGATAAGAAGAAAGAGAACGCTTACCCGATGGCAGGCGTTTATCCTCCAAAACAGTTTTGTGATTCAGGAATGTTTTATTATGCTTTCTTCACAGATAAAGAAAGGAGAAAGAGAGGTTAACTCAAAATAGCAAATAAGTGACGGGGCATAAGTTCCAACTTGATCTGATGCCTATAGCAAAGGAGAGCAGGGGAGGAAGAAAAGGGGCCATTGGTGAAGAATCTACTGAGATTTTCCTATTATCTCCGAATGGGCTGGCAGGTAGAGCCTCGGAGGTACACTAACAGCGCAGAAAGAAAATATTTCCCAAATAGCTTTAAATGTGTATCCCATTACCACACCCACTTCTCTGTACATCATGAGTGCATTCATTTTTAAAACTAAATCCACTTTGAAAAGTTATTATCTTGCGACTACGCAATTATACAGCTCTACATTTTGGTGAAAATTTAGTTGATTCGTCCAGTGCCAAATCTGAGAGACTACAGTTTCTTTAACCCTGGCATTGGCATTTCTCCGCCTCATCTTCCTTCACCTCCTTCTTTTTCTTCTCCCTCTTCTTCTGACACATCACCAGCCCTCAAGTAAAAGATGGGACGGGAGGAAAGAGGGCTCCCAATTTCCCAAGTCCCAGCAAAGCTGCCCCTAACGTGAAATGCAAAGAAAAATCTGAAAAGGTTTGAGATGGAGGGATGTATAATATTATATCTGTGCTGTGTGAGATTGAATTAAATGTTCTCTAATGTCAAATGGACCCCTTCATTTTAATTAAACAGAAGATATTGAATGAATAGCCAACATTTATTGTGTCTATTACACACCACCCCCATCCCCCAACCTGAACTAAGGAAGCACTTCATTTGGCATCATCTCACTTCCTTCTCCTGGGAGAAAGGGATTGGTTAAGAAGCTCCAGGAGGTCAGGGTCTATGTTTACCTAGTTCAGCCCTTGGCACACTGCAATGGCTCATCTGATGCCAGCTAAGGTTAAGGATCCCCACTTTGCAGAGGAGAAACCTAAGGCTCAGAGAGGTTAACTGACCCCCCAAAAATATGAGACTGGAAGGAAAGTGGTTATGCCTACTTTTAGACTCAGATCTGACCACCCCCTAACCACCACACAGTACTATCTTCAAGGCAAAGAGCAGCAGAAGAACTCCAGGTAAGGAGGCAGTGCAGAGAATAACAGCTTGCTGGGCTCTCATAAGTGCACATAATTTCTTTGGAGAGGAAGCCAGTACATGTGACAGAGTCACTAGAGAATCACACAGAAAGTGTAGGGCAAACAGAGCCATGCAGGGGAGATGAGTATCACAAGGCTGAATATCTAAAAAGTGCTGGGTATATGTTCAGAGGGAAAAAAAAAAAAAAAAAAACTGGACACAGACTAGAAGAGGAAGAATACAATATAAAATGTGTCAGTAAGGTTGATCTGGGTCAGAGTGGTCTGGAAGAATTTTCTGGAAGACGTGAGATATTTAGTGGATTTTTGTAGTACAGTGTGGCTCTGGTTTGACATTGGGGGGGGGGTGAGGCTGCTCTCTCTGGGTTCAAAGTCCAGCTTTTCTAATAACTTAATAAACTTGTTATAAGGACCGAATTAGTTAATACATAAAAAGCATTTTTAATAGTGCTTAACCCATGGCAAACGATTAACAAATATTTGCTAACATTAAAGTAGAGGAGATTTCCCAACTTTAATCTTAATAAGCATTTACAAAATACCAAAAACAGCTAAATAAAAGATACAACACAATATAACAAAGAAAACTTTTAAAATGTATTTTTACAGAAGTATCAACTCTGGCTGCATTAAATTAGAAGGGAAGGGATTATTTTGCTTTAGTTTTTAATTCTTGAGACACTGAGATTAGAATCTCTGAAAGTGGAATTAGGCTCCTAGGTGCAATTAATTATAGTTACAATTGAGAACTACTGCAAAGTTGGGTGTCTAGGAACTAATTGCAGAGCTTGATAAAACCTTAGAAGAGTTCTCACTGTGGCACAGCAGGTTACGGATCTGACTGCAATAGCTCCGTTGCTGCAGAGGTTCGGGTTCCATCCCTAGCCAAGCACAGTGGGCTAAGGATAGGGCATTGCTGCAGCTGTGTCACAGGTCGAAGCTGTGGCTCAGATTCGATCCCTGGCCCAGAAACTTCCGTACGGTACAGCTGCAGCAAAAAAAAAAAAAATAAACAGAGTTCCCCTCGTGGCTCAGTGGTTAATGAACCTGACTGGCAACCATAAGGACGAGGGTCCGATCCCTGGCCTCGCTCAGTGGGTTAAGGATCCAGCGTGGCTGTGGCTGTGGTATAGGCCGGCAGCTACAGCTCTGATTGGATTTTTGCCTGGGAACCTCCATATGCTGCATTGAGGCCCTAAAAAGATGAAAGAAAGAAAGAAAGAGAGAGAGAGAGAAAGAAAGAAAGAAAGAAAGAAAGAAAGAAAGAAAGAAAGAAAGGAAGGAAGGAAGGAAGGAAGGAAGGAAGGAAGGAAGGAAGGAAGGAAAGAAGAAAGAGAAAGAAAGAAAAAAACCCTATAGAGTCCTGGACCCTAGCTTCAGAAGGCTCATAGACTGGAAATTACCTTTTTTTTTGGTCTTTTTAGGGATGCACCCCGCAGCATATGGAGGTTCCCAGGCTAGGGGTCAAATGGAAGCTGAAGCCACCAGCCTACACCACAGCCACAGCAATGTGGGATCTGCGCTGCATCTGTGACCTATACCACAGCTCACAGCAACACCGGATCCTTAACCCACTGAGCGAGGCCAGGGATCGAACACTCGTCCTCATGGATACTAGTCAGGTTAATTAACCACTGAGCCACAATGGGAACTCCAGAAATTTGCAATTTTAAACAAGCTTTTCTGTTATTCTCATTGAATGAGAAACACTACTTTGCCTTTCCCCTATACCCTTTGTTGCCCACCCAACCTCACTGGCCCAAAGATTTTTTTTCCACCCTAAATTGCTAAATTCTTGTAATGAATCCAACATGGTGTATGTGTTTCTATTTAATTCAATGCACATTTATTAACCACCAATTTTGTATAGATCACTCTATTTGGGGCCTAAAGGTGAGTAAAACCCTTCACACTCACGAGGACTTTACAATCTGGAAGAAAAGATGCAAACATGAATAGGTTTAATAATAAGGCTACTGCGTTTTGAGTTCTGACTGTGGGCAAGACCCTGTAACAAGTCCTTTCTTTAACCCAAAACAAGGTGAAAAATGGTACATATAAGAGAAATTCAAAGGGTGCATTTGGGAAAGGAAAACTAGAAATGGCTTCATGAAGGAGGCGTACTTCCAAACTGCTTTCTTTCTTTTCCTCTCTCTCTCTCTTTTCTTTTCAGTTTTCTTTTTCTTTCTTTCTTTCTTTCTTTCTTTCTTTCTTTTTTCTTTTTCTTTTTAGGGCTGCACCAGGGGCATATGGAAGTTCCCCAGCTAGGGGTAGAATTGGAAATACAACTGCCAGCCTACACCAGAGCCACAGCAACACGGGATCCAAGCCACATCTGCAACCTACGCCACAGCTCTACACCATAGCTCACAGCAACACCGGATCCTTAACCCACTTGAGCAAGGCCAGGGATCAAACCCTCAACCTCATGGTTCCTAGTCAGATTCGTTTCCTCTGCGCCACAACGGGAACTCCCCAAACTACTTTCTTGAAACTGTTCCACTTACAGGACAGCATGGTCAGAAGTCTGAACAGAATATGAACAAAGCAGTGAAGCCTCAGAAACAATATGGGTGAAGAATCAGCCAGAGAACTTCTTAACAATAACAAACTCAGTTTACAAGTAAGTAACAAATCAGTGAACTAGAGAGGTGTGAAGTAATAGGGAATGGTGGGGACTGTGGCAAGCTGGAGGGTGCATTCTCCCCTTCTAAAAGATGCAGCCACTGTCATTCCTAGCACACTGCCATGTGGAATACTGATCTAATTGATCAGATGTTTTGATTTTTCAATCAAAGCTGGAAATGTGGATTTTTGCATGAAACCTCCCAATGTTTAAAATATGTTTGAGTTCTCTTATGGCTTAGTTGGTTAAAGATCCAGTGTTGTCACTGTAGCAGTCTGGGTCGCTGCTGTGGTAAGAGTTTGATCCTGGCCCAGGAACTTCCACATGCCATGGGTGTGGCCAAACAATCCTGACAACCAACTAAGAATTTTAAGATAGTCTGTACACAAAACAAAACACATCTGCAGGGCCAGTCCACTCATGGCCACTCATTTACCATCTACTATGGGCTTGGCTAGAAGAACCACAGCCAGAGAAAAAAACAACTAACAACTCCTGCGCTTTGGGGATGACTAGTAAATACTTAATGCTGGGCTGGGCACTATGTAGAAATCCTGTCACAATTGAGATAAAATAAAAGGGTCTTGACTTTGACAAACACAAAAGTCAGTTGCAGAGATGAGACAAATACATATAGACAAAATGATAGCAATAAGCAATAAGAGAAAATAATTCTGTCCTGAAATGTAGACTTTCCAGGTGAAAAATGAGGGCCTCAGTAATAACTGTGCATAAAAAATAGTGTTGAAGCTTCAGCTTACTCTCACTGAATTTTATTACATTTATAGTTGTACAATGATCATCACAACCAAATTTTATACCATTTCCATCCCAAACCCTCAGTGCATCCCCCCAACCCCCGAAGCTTCAGCTTTTTGATTCAAGATGGTGGTAGAAATTCCCTGGACACCCACTTTCAAGCCCTTTATCTCTGTTCTGTGCAGTATAAAAGAATGTGTTTTGGTATGTGTATCATGAGACTCAGCCTCTGAATTAATAAGAACATGCTTCATAAATATTTAATTTCCAAATTAAAACAGGTCTTTTATGTATTTATGTATGTATGTATTTGTTTATGCTTGAGGTAGATATATACTTACTGGAGAAGTTGTTGATAGTACAAAGAAATATGTAAAAAATGGAAAATTACCTCCACCCTGAATGAGCACCTTTAACACATATACTCACAGACTTTAAAAAACGTGTGTGAATCCCACCCAACTCTCCACTTTCCACCCCTGACCCAACACAATTCTTTCTCTTGGGGAAACACTACTGAAAAAAGTGCATTTCCCACACTCCTTTGCAAGTGTGGCAGAGCCAGTTTTGGCTTCTAATAGCATACTTCTGGGGATGTTTTGTTTTCCCTTTCTTCCTCCTCAATTCCCTCCTTTTCTCTGTCTCCATAGGATACAGCTGTGGGATTGGAGCCGCCATATTGCAAGGAGGTCAAATCATCATATAAATGAGAACCAATCAGAGATAAGTGGATAACAGAGCAGAAAGATGGAGCCATGGATACAGATATCATGGGACAGGCATGCCAGCCTGGAATGCACTTTTCTGGACTTTACCCCTTTTAAAAAGGTACCATGTGTCATGCATTTCCATGTAAGTGCTGGACACACTCTGCCCTGAGGGCACTTCACACACACATAAATAACAAAAGGGTGATCTGTAGCTTCCTGCCTCCATGGAGAGTGCTTACTGTAATTGATGCCTCATTTTTCCATCTAACCTCAGGGCCTTTGCACATCCACTGAGATAAAATGGAAGCCTCTCCCTTCACTAACCTAAGGCTGTCGTGTTTTTATGGTCAAATGTAGCACAAACATAGGAAGTCATTATCTCCCATCTTTGAATCCATCATGATGGAAATCACATAAATAAGCACTTTGTTTTAAGTGTGCTAGTTAGGATGCCCTGAGACTAAAAAATACGAAAACTCAAATGATTACATTTAAACACAAGCAAAGATTAGGGTAAGTCATAGGAAATTGCCTTGTTGTGGTTAAAGGTCAAGTATCAGCAATGTATCAGCAATTTCACAGGCTTCACCTTAGTATGAAGCTGTTGCTGATGATTAATTGTGAATGTGAACTTGTGTCATTAGGCTTACTGTGCCTGCCTTTGCTTCTAGATTATCTAAATGATAAGAGGCTCACAACAATGCATGCCTGTCTTTGGAGGTACATCACAAAACCCTTTTTATATGTAAAAATACTTTTTAATGCTGTTCTTTTGGCATTTCCCTGGCTGAAACACCATGGAGGCCAGCACTGCAGTCCAGCTCCTTAGTGAATAGGAGACTCCAAGGGAATCTTAAATCAGATTGTTAAGAGAATATCATCTTTCCTTCCAAAGGGCAAGGACACTCCATGGGAAATAAAACAAATGTTCTTTAGCAGTTTTGCAGCCATGTTACCTAATCGCAAAGATCCCAATCTTGTTAGAGTAGATAATTTGGTAATGACTTTAGACATAATTCTTTTTCACTGGAAAGTTTGCAAACGAGCATGTGTTTTGGCTTATTGGTGTTTTCTAAGTTGCTGGTGGTTAAAACTGGGATATTTTAACATACACACCTGGATTTGTGTGTGGATGTACCTGGGTGTATATGGAGGAAGAGTAAAAATCCAGGCTATACAATTTGAGGTTATTTCATTTTTTCTAAATGGAGATTTTTAAAATGTTATTCTACACATGCTAATTTTCTATAAACAGGACACTCTTTAATAATTAGACTTCCTTTTCATATTGCTAGGATGATTTCATCAAAAATTCATGATTTCATAATTTCCTTTAAAAATAAATAAAACAGGGAAACAAAATTTCCATTAGCTCATCATAGTTTTCCTCCCCACTCCAGAAATGAATAGACAGGACTTCCAGTTTGGTGGTGGCATTGTTTCAGTTTCCCTCATGTCTGTTTCAGCGTGCGAATCCTGTTGTCTTGCTTTTTCTCTTAGCATCAAGAAAGGATGAGCTTCAAAGGGATTTAGAAAACTTTTGACCCACAGGTTACAAATTCAAAGCTTTGAGGGGCCAGGCAAGAACATACATAAGTGCAATGGATCAAGTATATGATAATAGGGAATGGTGGAGACTGTAGCAAATTTGAAAGCACATACCCTGTCTATAGGGCCCTCGTTACTCAGTAACAATCCATTATTGAGAAACAGTGTTGCCAGATTTTCTTTCCAAGAGAAGCAAGAGTCTGGATTTTTACTAAAATCTCTCAACTATTAAATGCTGACAACTAATGTGAAAGCAAATTTAAACACTAAGCCAAACAAAAACATTTCTTTGGTCCTGACATTATTCAGTGGCCTCCAGTTTGTGACTGATTCAATCTAACCCCCTCATCTTCCAGGTCATGAAAGTGAGACTCAGAGAGTGAAGGTGACTTGCCCAAGAGCATGTGGCTACTTAACAGTTGAACAGGAAGTGGAATCTTGGTCACTTGGCTTCTAGCCTAGGACTTTTCCAATACAAACATCTGCTTCTATTTTCTTGCTAAGACTGAAATGATGTTCCTAATTACATGATTTCAGATGTCCATTGTTTAAAAAAAAAGTTCTGATGATGATATTTACTGGCTTTAGAGCACATAATTTACAATAAATGGCTTTTCAGTTACATGATCATGTAACCTAAATCAGTCCTAACATTTATAAGACAAGTATAAATCTACTTCCATTCACATACTAAGAAAACTTTCTGCTTTTCTACTCCCCATGTGTTCCCTCTCTTCCTCTCTTTACCAAGTCTGGCCAAATATAGAGAAAAAGTGAAATATTTAAGAGGATCCATGTTGACTTCTCTACCATGAATAAGAACTAGGTGGGCAGGAAAAGAAAAATACTCTTGAGAATCAGTGACTGTAAAAATGAAGCCATGCATGCAAAGCATTTCAGGACAGTTTGCTTGTTTTGCCAAAGCAAACATAGTACACAGTAAACTTGTAAGGAGCCCAGTACACTTCAGAGGAGTGGGATAATTTTTCTAAGCACTTCAGTAACTGAAAACCTCCAGCATATTATCTGAGTTGTCTTTTTTTCCCCCTCTTTCAGAAAGTTTTTCAAAATACAGAATAGTTCAGAATATAACAAACATCCCAGCAGTTATCTGTCAGGATTGGGCATGTTGGAATTTTTTGCCCATTATTCTTTGGGTTTAATCAGAAGAAATAAGCCTTTCCAGAAAAGTTGACATTCCCCTGCTTCCTCTTCCCAGCCTGATTCTCATCTCTAATTCCCCAGAAGCAACTATCATCCTGAATTTTGGATGAGTCCTTCCAAACTGCCATACAGATATATGTGTCTGTGAATGTTATTTAGTACTGTTTCATCTGTGGGTTTTTTTACATACATATACATACATGATATCACACCATATGAAAGGTACCACAGCCAGTGTGTTTTATTTAATAACAGATTTTTTAAAGTAATCCAAGTTGATGTACATGGAACCAGTTCATTTTTTTAACCACTATATGATATTCTACATTTTACTTGTTCATGTCATTAGATGGCTATATAGGCCACCTCCAATATTTGAATGATTTTATTTTAATATATTTAACATAGGATACAATTTTACTAAAAAGAAGAATAATGACCAATCTTGAGCCAGGAGCTCACTATACCATCCAAAGGGCAAGGAGAAGTAGAAAATATTCTACACATTTTTCTTTTTTTCTTTTTAGGTCCACACTCAAGGCACATGGAAGTTCCCAGTGCTAGGAGTTGAATCGGAGCTGCAGCTGCCGGCCTATGCCACAGCCACAGCCACATGGGATCCAAGCTGCATCTGTGACCTACACTATAGCTTGTAGCAACGCTGGATCCTTAACCCACTGAGCAAGGCCAGGTGTCAAACCTGTGTCCTCAAGGAGACCAGTCAGGTTCTGAACCTGCTGAGCCACAATGGGAACTCCTACACATTTTTCTTGATCCAGAACTGATTTTTGTGGAGGTTTTTTTTGTTTTGTTTTATTTTGTTTTTGTCTTTTTAAGGCCTCACCCGATGGAATATGGAAGCTCCCAGGCTAGGGGTCAAATCGGAGCTGCAACTGCCAGCCTACACCAACCACATCCACAGCAACGCAGATCCAAGCCCCATCTGTGATCTACACCAGCTCATGGCAATGCTGGATCCTTAACCCACTGAGCGAGGCCAGGGTTTGAACCAGAGTCCTCATGGATACTAGTCAGGTTCGTTTCTGCTGAGCCACCATGGGAACTCTCACTTGATCCAGAGCTCGTGACCTCTCTAATATATCATTGACCCTATTGCTTGGAAAATGTGTTATGAATGGTATTTTTAGGAAGAAAACATCCAAAACTCTTGTGAGATTTTTGAAGTTTCTCTGTGCTCCCCAAAGGATAAAGAACCATTATTTTAAAATGTCTCCAACATACCGTGGGAAGTAACCATTCGGCTTCTGCAGTTCTTCTGCTTCTCATTACCATTTTCTGAAGGAATTTTCGTCTCTCATTGTAGCTTACAATTAATTTAAGTTCAACCATTAAAAACTGAGAATGCAGTGAAGGTCGGTAGCCCGGACAAGACTAAGTCAGGAAAGCCCCAGCTCTTACTGTCGTGAAAGTTTAATGAGGAAGATAATGCCAAAGCCTAGGACAGTGCTTCTCACATGTGGCACTACTAAAACTCTGGTTGGATAATTTAGTGCTGGGGGTATAGGCGCTGTCTTATGCGTAGTAGGATGTTTAGCAGCATCCCTGGCCTCTATACCCATGAGATAACCAGTAGACCCTTGCCTTCAGGTTGTGATAACCGAAATCTCCCCAGACATTGCCGAATGTCCCTCAGAGGTCAAAGTCTACCCAGGTAAATAGCACTGGTTTAATGGGGTGAGCAGTGCTGAAGGGCAAGTATAGATTTAAGTTTGTAAAACGCTTCCTTTAATGAACAATCTGTGCAAAATGGAGGCATGAGTTCATGAAAGGCAGGAAACACTGACCGGAATTCTCAGGGAGGGATGTTCTTGTCTTGGCAATGTGACAAACTATCTTATGACCTTGGGCAAGTCATTCAATTTTTCTGAGCCTCCGATCCTTTCTTTGTAAAATGGATGATTGGCTACCACTAGCTCTAACATTTAATGGCATCCTTGACATTTGAATCCTGGTGGAATTATCAGAATGGGGGTAGGGAATTAACATTTAGAAGCAGCTACTATTTGGGGAAACATAAACACAGAAAGAGTGAGCTGCTAAATATTACATGTCATCGAAAGCAACCTTTTTATTTGAAAACATAGCCTCTGGATGCATTTGCCACATTACTTCTTTTCAAATGATCTTGTCAATTGCCTTCCTCATTATAAAGCAATCTCATAGACTCTATTAACAGAAATTGCAGGCTGTTTATCTCTCTTGTAAACTTCATCTTCAGGAGAGGGGGCCAGATTTATAGCCAATGACATTTTAAGAGTTCCTTCTCTTAGCCACAGAGCAGATATAGTCAATGCAAGCTTCTTGTAGACCAATTCAAACAATGGGATGTGGATGAACTGTCCCAAATATAGCAACACCACCAGGTTCACTAACTATGTGTCTTTAATTTTTGCTAGGCAAGGGCTGATACAGGCACAAGTCTATTTGTACCTAAATGGACACCAGAAATAAATATCATTAAAGAAACATTTTAGCCTGACAGTCAAAGTCAGGATTCAAAAATGGATGTAAAGGAGCTTTAGTACTGGATATTCTCAAACCCTTCCCTGCAGTAACTCTGTGCATGCTGCCCTCCCTGCCGGGAATTCATTTCCCCCAGGGTTTTGCTTGGCTGGCTCCCTCTCGTTATTCAGACACCAAGAAAAAGGTCACCTCTTCAAAGAGTATTCCCCTGCCCACCCTAGATACTAAAGAAGGTGTCTACATTCTGTATTATTTGTTCACGTGTTTATTAACTGTCTTCCTGAACGACAAGGGAATCTCCATAAGCATAGGATTTATTCTAACTTATTTATTTATTGTTGCATCACTAGCATCTAGGACAGAACTGGTAAACAGCAGGCACTCACTAAGTACTTTTTTTTTTTTTAAATCATGCTTTTGGTGTAATGTTTAAAATCTCTTTGCCCACCTCCAGGTGATGAAGATTTGACTACATGTTTTCTTTTCAATATTTTATACTTTTCTACGCAACATTTAGATCTTTGATTAATTTTGAGTTTAATTTTTGTACAAAGAATGAGGTTTGGGTAAGAGCTTCATTTTTCAAACATATAAGGTATAAAATCATTTCAACACCACTTACTGACAAGGCTCACATTTCTCAACTGAATTCTTAGACCTTTGTAGAAAACAAAACAAAACAAAACAAAAAAAACCTCCATGGGTCGTATTTGAATATTTTTGTACTATTTGGTTTTATTGATCTATGTGTAACCCCCTTCGACAATATTACACTGTCTTGATTACTATAGCTTTATAGTAAATCTTAAAGTCAGGTAGTGCAGTTCCTCCAACTTTTACTTTTTCAAGACTGACTGCTTCATGGAGTTCCCGTTGTGGTGCAGAGGAAATGAATCCAATTAGGAACCATAAGGTTGTGGGTTTGATCCCTGGCCTTGCTCAGTGGGCTAAGGATCCAGCATTGCCCTGAGCTGTCGTGTAGGCCGCAGACTCAGCTCGGATCCTGCATTGCAGTGGCTGTGTTATAGGCAGACAGCTGTAGCTCCAATTCGACCCCTAGCCTGGGAACCTCCATATGCCACAGGTGCAGACCAAAAAAACCTGACTGCTTCTTGAATGAATGAGTGAGCGAATGATGAGTTAATTAAACACTTTCCTCTCTTTCTTGGAACTGTGAAATCCTGTTAATCACTGGGATCTTAGCTCAGACATCGTAGCCTGAGAAATCCTTCTGGGTGATAAAGCCTGTGTCACATCACTGACTGTACCCTCTGGATAATACCATGAATCTCTCTTCTCTTGGCAGCCTCTTGATTCTCATTCAGAGGTGACTGTGCCCCTCAGGGGACATTTGGAGATGTCTGGAGACATCAGTGGTGGTCACAGCTGGAGAGGAGTGGTGTGGAGATCCCTTAGTGCATGGCAGCCAAGGATGCTACCACACATCCTACAATGCAAGGCCAAAGCCTCAACAAGGAATTATCCAGCCCCAAATGCCAACAGTTCTGAGACTAAGAACAGATTGGTAATTTTACATTTATTTGGGTAATTCTTTGCTTAATGTCTATCTCCCCTACTAGACTATAAAACTAGAACTTGGGATTTAAAACCCATGAAACCTTATCTAGTCACTTTACAATTAGGACCACCAGGCAGCTCACTTAGCTGTTGACTTTGCCAGTTCCTAGATGGAGCTGATAATGAGTTATATTAGAAACAAGCCAAACATTAGTTCTCCTCGGTAGGAACAAAGCAGAGCAGATAATTAACAATTTAACCATGCTTAACAGAACCTGAGAAGCAAACCCCAAAATACAAAGAGCCAAATACTGTAGAATACTCAAACATGAATAAATAAAATGCTCAACCACAAGAAGAGATGAAAGTATTTTGCTTTGGCCTTATTATAAGTTAGATATGCCAGACCTACGTCTTTGAGTACTGATGGGGAAATAAGTCAATTGACTGCAGAAAGACCTGAGGCTCAATATACATAAAAACAGTATCCTCCTCACTTGAGAGACAAAAACTTAGGCATGATGTCCACTTGAGAAAAGGATAGAATTCAACAAAGTAGGAGAATGAACGCTCACTTCTACGTATTATGAAGAAAGGCAGAGAGAAGGGTTAGGTAGTGGTTAAAAGACAGCCTTGTTAGAAATTGCAGGTTTGTGACAACTGTAATGAAGAGAAAAGGCTTTCTTCCTTCTTTTAACTATTTTTTTATAAGAAAAAGTACAAAGAAGATGACTTCGTTTATTTGTTATACTCTTAAATAGATCAAAATAAAATAGGGAAAGTTCATATGTCCTTCAAATTGTTTTCTAAAATTTTAATAGAAAACCACGATACCCATGGATTCACTTTTGGATTCTATAGTTTTCACTAACAGATTCTAAGTTGATGGAGGTCTGATGTAGTCTAGACTGTTTGGCAGACAATGTACTTCACTCAAATATATACATCACCAGGAGACTGGAAATATAAGCTTTGAATTGGATTTGAAACAAACAAAAAAAAGATTTAGCCTGATCCTCACTGCCTTTAAAGTTATCCGCAAAGACCTCTTTACTGGCTTACTTTAGGGATTCAAAAGATTTAAAATTTCTGTCCTTCTCTACAACTGCAATAATTTGAAGTGGGAGACCGTTAGGAAACAGATGGTAAAAGAATCTTTGTTTATTTTCTTATTTTTGATTTTAATCTTTTCAAGTTTCCAAGGACTCAAAACAGATGTTTGTGACCTGCTTTTTTTAAAAAAAAGCAGTCAAGAGAAGCTGACCCAAAAGTGTTAGGGAGAAGTCTGTTTAATCAGTAGTTAGATTTGATCTACCAAGTTCCCAGATAGTCTTTTAATCATTCAAGACAAATCATGACACACATTTTAAAACACTCTTCTTTACTATGTGAATCTTTTTCACTAAAGAACACTGTGTAAAAGTGCTCTGTACCAGTCATCAAGTAGATCTCAACTATTTGCTTTGGTGCCAATTTATAGAGATAGTTCTATTTATAATCTCCAAAATCCAGATGACATTTTTTATCCCTTATAATTACACTTAATGAAACAGAAATACGAGTTTTCGCCTTTTTTTTTTTTTTTTTTTTTTTTTTTTCCTGGCTGCACTCACAGCATGTGGAAGTTCCTGTGCCAGGGGTGGAACCTGCACTCCAGTTGCGGCCTGCGCCACAGATGCGACAACATCAGATCCTTAACCAGCTGCACCACAAAGGAACTTCCAAAAGTTTTCTTTTTTTGAAACTCACTCGACTATCTCTGAACTTCAAATCTCTGGATTTAATTTCCCTGGAATATACCATCCATGAACAATGATTCTCATCCAGGGACAATTCCTCCCACCCTACCCCACCTCCAGAATATTTGAAAATTCCTAGAGATAGATTTGGTTGTCACAACCTGCCAACATGGGATTGGAGAATGTGCTCCTGGCATCTAATGGGTAGAAGCCAAAGACACTGCTAAATATCCTACAGTGCCCGGGAGAGCCCCACAAGAGGGAATTATCTGGCTCAAAATGCCAATAATGCTGAGGTTGAGCAACTCTGATCTACAATTTTTCATCACCAACATTAATGGAATCAAATGTATGTGTATTTGACAGACCATTTTTAATGGAGTATTTTTAAAACAAGATTAGCCTTTACTTTCTTATCTTTCATGCAGGTTAAAATATTAATGGGGAAATCAATGATTTCCTCAATTAAGACCTCCAACATAAAGATTCCATTACTGATCTTTCAAAATAACTTCTTTTGGTACCTGAGAAAACCATGTAAGTATAGTTAGTAAAAGCTCCACCGGAAGAGTCATCCAAGGAAATCCAGACTTGGCACCTTCTCTAAGGCTTCAGAGAAAAGGCTATTGATTTTTTTGGGGAGTCATTTAAAAAAAATTTTTGGCTACACACTGTTGTGGTTAAGTTGTGATTCTAAAAATTCCAAAAGAAGTAAGGGCTAGTTTAAATGGATCATTAACAGTCCAATATTTTTAGAACTGCACTGTCCCTAAAAATATAGGCCAAAGGAAGTCAAGCGCAAGTCAACTTACTTTCTGGTGTTACCAGATAATGATGTTCTATCTACAGTAGGTACTCAATAAATGCTTATCAGCCAATTCTTCTTAGAATGGATTCTCCCAGAAGAAGGCCCTGAGCCAAGAATCAGGTTCTCCCACGAAACACTGATGATGGAGTAGGGTAAGTGGGGCAGAAAAGGGAATAAGGCAATGTAAGGGTGAGATCTCCAGTCCAGCCCCAGCCTCGCTGTGACCCTGCAGGGAGTGCTAGAGCAAAAACTACCCCTCAGACCTTATTCCACCTGGAAGGAAAGAAAGTTGGGTTTTGTACTTCAACACAAGTAGCCAGCCACTGGCTTCACTGGATGAAGGGAGGAAATTCCCAGGCACTTTACTTTCCATCCAGGGTAGGGGCTGCCATTCCCAAAGCAGACCTCTGAAGGACGTCCCATGTGGGCGTTACCAGTCAAGCAGCAGATGCTGATGGTAACAGGGATCTGAAGAGATTGGTGACTTCCACTGCTTTGTGGTCCTGATATGTGACAGTACATGCTGTCTAGGGAGTCTGAAACCTTCTTTCATTCAGTCAACCATTCAATGAATACTTTTTGAATTTCTGTTGTGTGCCATGAACTGTGCTATGAGCTGGAGGTATCTGATATACACAGAGTGGGTACAGCAAACAGGTAACTGTAACACAGTGCTGAGTGGGGAGTGATTAGATGGGAGAACACCTTATCGGCTTGGGGGAAATGATCCTGGAGGAGGCAATATTGAGTTTGAGATTTGAAAGGTAAGAAGGAGCAAGCCTGGGGGAGAGGTCTAGAAGTCAAGGTTGGAAGGTGGATCACAAAGATGCTCCAAGGTGCAGGAACCCTACTGGCTGACATCCTGAATGACACCCTGGAAACAGAATAGTGGAAGAACAGGAAGCAGAATAGAAACATGTGTTTAAATTGTGAGTCCTTAAGCAAATACTCAGTCTCTGTTCTCCCTGAAGCCAGAAAAATCGGTGCAGTATTTCCTAGGGACACCATCTTTTGAGCAGGAGTTCATACTTTTCCCAGCATGTGTACCAATGAGGACCAGGAAGCTCTTGAGAGCTGTTAGGTTGGAGGGATGGGACCAGCTGGGGCGCCATGGGTTTCATTATCAGTGTGGAATATTGCCAGGGCAATGGATAAGCAATGAGATCCTGCTGTATAGCACTGGGAACTATATCTAATCACTTATGATGGAGCATGATAATGTGAGAAAAAGAATGTATATATGAATGTGTGACTGGGTTACCTTGCTGTACAGTCAAAAATTGACAGAACACTGTAAATCAGCTATGATGGAAAAAAAAAAAAAAGAATATTGCCAGGGCAAAACATCTTAAAGAGGCAGAATAGGTTTTTTTGTCCTTGCTGTTTTGTTTTGGTTTTTAGATAAAAAGCTTTTTAAAAACTTCATCAAGTCGATCAGCATTGCTTGGTCAGAAAGTAGCAAAACACAGCAGATATGCGACAGCAAAATCCAAACTTAACACTGAAAAATAGATGGTATAAAAATGCCACTCTCAACTTAGCAGGTGAAGAGTGTTTACAGGCACCCAGTGCCTTTGCTCTGCCAGGTAATCCTCAATCACCAGTGCCAGGGAGAGGGGGCTGCAGTGGTTGTGGACAGCAGAGGACACTGAGGGGATGGGGAGAATGGCTTTTTACCAACTAGTACACAGAATACTTTGCTATTTTAAAAACTAGTAGTGCTGCACAGGTGTGTATCAGCTGAACATTAAGTGAACTGAGAGATATATACAGTATTAAAATGTCTTAAATCACTTAGTCATTTTTCTATTCTCTGCTTTGGATAGAAAAAGGGGTGCAGGGAACATCTTATTTTTCTCTTTACTATAAGAAAAGTCATAACATGGAAATGTAACAATAGTGTTACACACATAGTTTAAATGTAACATAGAGAAGAACAGGGTGTGTTAAGGATGGAGGAAACCGGAGAAGTGTCCCTCCAGTGGAACCACTGCCACTCAGCTGAAGCCAATTGGAAACATGGGGGAATGCAGGCCCAGTATTACCAACATTTCTGATTTTTCAAAGGAAGCCACAAACTACACAATTTAAGAAATATCTTCTGATTTTTTTTATGCTAACAGCCAATTTAAAAAAAAAATTAACACTGTGTGAGCCAAACAGAATATGTCTGAGGGTGGATTTGGCCCATGGGCCACCATTTTGCATGGCTTTGGCTCTCCAAGGAGCCCAGGTCCATGCCAGTCTCACTGCCATTCCTCTTCTTTCCCACCACACTCTTCCTTCCATGCCTAGAATTCCCAGGGGCTAATGGGCTAGAATGGCCTGTTCCCTATAGTTGAGACAATCCATCATTTCTTACAATGGTGGTCACAGCTGACAGGGGTGCCAGAGGATATTTTAGGTGTGTCACTCAGCTGGAGGAGATGATTAGGCTTGTTCATACTGGCAGTCTTGCGAGGGAAATAGCAAGGGCTGGGGGAGACCTCGCAGCTGAGCTTAAGACAAGGATGGTTAATCATGGTTACTTCACAAAACTGGAAAATATGTCCTTTGAAGTTCTTAGGAATGTTAACAAAATGACCAAGTAACCTGTAAATGGCCATGTAGCTTCCTACCTACCTTGATTTATCAGGCTTTTTCTCTTCTTCTTCTTTTTTTTTTTTTTTTTTTTTTGGCTTTTTAGGGCTGCATTTGCAGCACATGGAAGTTCCCAAGCTGGGGGTCAAATAGGAGCTATAGCTGCTGGCTACAGCCACAGCCACAGCAGTTCAGGATCTGAGCTGCGTCTGCCGCCTACACCACAGCTCATGGCAACACTGGATCCTTAACCTACTGAGGGAGACCAGGGATCAAACTGGAGTCTTCATGGATACTAGTCTAGTTCGTTACCTCTGAACCACAACGGGAATGTCTTATCAGCCTTTCTATCAGATATTCGCCTCTCTTAAATGCCATTGCTGCTTGATGTGTGGAGACCACCACTTGCTTCAAAGTCAGCATTCAAGGAAGAGAGCTACAAGACAGTGGAATCTCACCACACACATGCTCAAGTTATTCAAATTCGACAGTGTGAGCTTGGCCAAAAGAAAAACATCCTTTAATTCACTCATTCTCTCTGCTACCCTTCAAACTAGGCTCTGGCCTCTATTGCTTTAGGAAGAGCCTCAGCCAAAAACAAAAGCAACGAAAAATTAATTCTTGGTTTTTGATCTCCCTGCAGTTTGAGCTCTTTTGATTTAAGGACAATCAATACATCTTCGAGGGAAATTCTGAATATGTATGATTTTTTGCTTATTTCCTGACTTTCAAAACTTATCTCTTCATAAGATGAAACTTCTTAGCAGTTACCATCATAATCATAAAAATGGCAGTAAGAGTGATCATTTATTTGATGCCTTTTTTATGTCAGCTTCTGAGCTAAACATATCACATCATAAAACTCATGTAAAGTAGCTTATTTAATCTTCCCAGCAACTCTATAGTGTCAGGCACTATAATTATTCCCATTTTACAGATGAGAACATGGAGGTCCATATACATATCTAATAATCAGCCTTACATGTAACAAGGCTATAAGTGAAACAATAAAAAGTCCATCTACATAAAGCATACATTCTTTGGAGGGAATATTAACAGTTATCCCCTTATCTGTGATGGTAAAGATTCATTGTTTGCTAATTAATAATCACTGTAAAAAGCTTTTACTAGGAGTAATGATCCTGGCAGTGAAGTACAATCCTGCCACTTTGGGGTCTTCAGGCCAGTTAAAAAAAAGAGATAAATGATTCAAGTACAAGATGAGAGTTATTACAGAAGCTTCCCCAGAATAACTTTTGTGTTTCTTTTCCGTGTATGCCATCATCAATTCTAATCCTCGGCTGTTGGCCAGGTTGGAAACTTCTAGGCTGCGCCTCACATCTCTGGGCAAAAAATCTTCATTGGCAAGTTTATACCCCTGAGCAAGCCAGGTAGCATCTACTCACCTGTTTTAATTAGTTTTCCTGAGCTGGTTAATAATCGTGCAGTTTGCAACTTTTAATATCTAATTGTTCTGACATCATCGCAGAGATTTCCTCTTGGGACATGATTTCCTAACATCCTCCTGGTTCAATTTATACTTTTGTTACTGCCAAGCATGAGGCAATAGTCAGACCACTAACAGGCTACAATACAGTGGATCTCCTTTCTCTCTAGAGTCTGGCTAATAGTCCATCACAGAGGGACAGGCCTGGAAGGAATGCACCATAGAAACCACTTCAAAAGTTTGAAGCCAAACAGAGGAACCCTCTCATACACTTCAGGGCTTTGGGGCCTAGATTTCATTAGGCTAAGAAGATAAAGATTGACTTTTGGCTGCAAAACAAGAGTGTGTGACTGACCAGAGATAAGTTTAAACAAAAATGATCATTCTTTCTGACACATTTGCTGAGAGTACTTTTTTCCCTTGGATTTTACAAATATGCTGAGTGTTGCAAAGAAGAACAGCATCATTGCTAATTCTTTAGAGAATATGGTTTCCTGGGTAATGACATCTCCAGGGGGATTGCTAGAGAGTTTCTGATCTGTTGAAAAATTGCCTTCATAAAGATTTGGGAGCGTTGCAATAAAATATAGAAGGTAGGCGTGTCTCTGAATATCTCATGACACTCGCCTCCGAAGAATTATCTTGTTAAATCTCCATGTATCTTGTTGACCTCTGTTGTAAGAGCCATAATTTACTGTGTGTCTACACTGTTTCAGGCATTGAACGATAAGATTTGTATCCATTATCCCTTATTCCGGTGAGGCAAAATGTTGGAATTCAATCTGGGTTGTGGATTTTTTTAAAATATGTATTTTCATTGGGAATAATATCATCCCCAAAGAGGTGCATGCTGGTTTTAGGGTGGGGGAAACAACTCTTGGTTGCTGTTGTGGTTCTGTTTTGTTTTTCTAGCTTTATCCAGATATAATTGACTATAACAGTGTATTGTTTTTGATATAAAACATGATTATTTATATAAATATATATTGCAAAATGATTGCTACAATAAGGCTTATTAACACACCCATCATCTCAATTAGTTACCACTTTTCTGTGTGCATTGAGAACTTTTAAGATTCATTTTCTTAGCAAGTTTCAAGTATAAAAGATAATATTGTTAACTATATTCACTATGCTGTATATTAGGTCCACAGAACTTATTCATATTATAATTGGATATTTTTACCCTTTTCCCCAATTCTACTGCCCCTAGTAAACGCCAATCTACTTTCTGTGAGTTTGGTATTTTTAATATTCTACTTATGAGTGAAATTTTATAGTATTTGTCTTTTTCTGGCTTTTTTCACTTAGCATAATGCCCTCAAGGTCCATCTATGTTGTTGAAAATGGCAAGTTTTCCTTTTTTTCATGGCTGAACAATATTCCATCATTCACTTATACTTCACATTTCACATATATATTTTCTTTATTCACCAATCAATAGACACTTAGGTTATTTCCATGTCTTGGCTATTATCAATAATGCCTCATGAACATGGGGGTGCAGTTACCTCTTCAAAACAGTTATTTTATTTCCTTGAGCTACATACTGAGATGTGGGGTTGCTAGATTACATGGTGGTTCTAATTTTTTGAGGAGCCTCCATACTATTTTCCATAGTGGCTGTGCTACTTCATATTGCCACCAATAGTGCACAAGGATTCCCCTTCCTCCAAGTCCTAGCCAACATCTGTTATCTCTTTTCTTTTCAATAATAGTCATTGTAACAGTGTGAGATGATATCTCTTTGTGGTTTTGACTTGCATTTCCATGATGATTAGTGAAATTGAGAACCTTTTTGTATGTTCCTGTTGGCTATTTGTGTATCATCTTTGGAAAATGTCTATTCAGGCCCTTTGTTCATTTCAAATTGCATTTTTCAGTTTTTGCTACTAAGTTGGATGAATTCCCTATATATTTTGGATATTAACCCCTTATCAGATATATTATTTGAAAATATTTCCTCCCATTTTGTAGGCTGCCTTTTCATTTTGTTGATTTGTTTCTTTTGCTGTGCAGAAAGAAGCTGTGATGTAGTCCCACATTTTAATTTATGCTGTTGTTGCTTGTGCTTTTGGTGTCATATCCAAAAAGTCTTTGTCAAGCCCAATGTCAAGGAGCTTTTCCCTATGTTTTCTTCTAGGAGTTCAACAATTTCAGCTCTTACAGTTAAATCTGTAGTTCATTTCAAGGTAATTTTTGTGAGTGGTATAGGATAGGGGACCAGTTTCATTCTTTAGCATGTGGATATCCAACATCATTTATTGAGGATATTATCTTTCCTCTATAGAGTATTTTCAACTCCCTTGTCAAATATTAGTTGACCATATCTGCATGGGTTTATTTCTGGCCTCTTGATTCTGTTCCCATGGGCTATGTGTCTGTTTTAATGTTAGAACCACACTGCTTTCATTACTAGAGCTTTGCAGCATAGTTTTAAATCAGAAAGTTGAATACCTCCAGTTTTGTTCTTCTTTCTCAAGATTGCTTTGGCTATTTGGGGTCTTTTGTGATTCCATACAAACTTTAGGATTGTTTTTTCTATTTCTGTGAAAAAAAAATTGCCAGTGGAAAATGCAATCTATAGGTAGATCTGGGTAGTATGGACATTTTCACAATATTAACTCTTCCAATCCATTAAGAAATTACTCCTTTTGTAAGTAAAGCACAGTTATACATACAGGACATAAACAGATATGACGTGTATCTGTGGTATTACATTTTTATGATGGGTTGTGATTGGGGGAAAAAGTGTCTTAAAAAGCTCCTTTAGGGTGGCAATTATGAAAAAAAGATGGAGAAACACCACTTTAAGAGACATCTGACCCCCAGTTTTGGTTTGGTTTGCGGGGTGTGTGTGTGTGTGCGCAGGAATTTTGTTTTTATATTCTAATATGACAAAAAAAATGAGTTACTTTATCATTACTCAGAAAATCATGACTCAAAATTTCCCATTTGTGGAGTTCCCGTCATGGCGCAATGGTTAATGAATCTGACTAGGAACCATGAGGTTGCAGGTTCGATCCCTGGCCTTCCTCAGTGGGTTGAGGATCTGGCGTTGCTGTGAGCTGTGGTGTGGGTTGCAGACGCGGCTCGGATCCCATGTTGCTGTGGCTCTGGTGTAGGCTGGCAGCTACTGCTCCGATTAGACCCCTAGCCTGGGAACCTCCATATGCCGTGGGAGTGGCTCAAGAAAAGGCAAAAAGACAAAAAAAAAAAAAAATTCCCATTTGTATATTTGATTTCAAATGCTCTTATGTTTATGATTCCTCATATTTTAAAATTTTAACAGAATATTTCTTTCCTTGGATTCAGAGCATTCACCATGGGTTGAGGGCACATGATGACACATATGGAGTAACACACTTTCCCCCTTCTGCCCCTTCAAATCTGTGCTCAGGATGCTGTGCTCCTGTGTAATTCTCACACCAAACATAGAAGAAAGGTGTTATCATTCTCCTAGTTGTCCAGATAAGACAACTAGTATTTCAAAAGGTTAAGTCATTCTTTCCCCACAGTCTCACAGGTGGTTTGTGGTAGACGGCATTAAAACTCAGTTCTGCACAGGTCCAGTGCCTACCTAGATTTGATCCAAATCCCATAATTTTTAAAATGATGGTCCATGAGCCAGATCCAACCCACTGACCTGTTTGATTTGATTTAGTGTACTTAAAGTATTTGAATTTGTTGTCACTGTTTAAAAATTGAGAGTCTTTTACACGAAAAAGCCTGGATTTCCAACTTCTCTTTAAAAGATTAGAGGCTATGGGCTTATATCCTCCATAGCAGCATGACTAAAACTAGGTGGTGGATACTTTTTAAAATATCATATACACACTCCAGTTTGCCCAAGTCCCCAGCCCTCCCTGTCATCTTATACTCAAATCCCTTGAGTCAAAGGCCCTGCAGACATTTGACTCTGTGACCCCAGATATGTGGTATATTTGATTCCTTTGACTCCCAATGTTTTCTAACATCCTTGCATGTTTTTTTTTTCAGGACCTCTTCACTAATCTATGCAAACATTTATGTGAGTGATTTCTGAATCCAGTTTATTTGACTACTTTATTTTTTCTCATTTTCAAGATCTCTCTGGCAGACCAACTTACTTTCAATAAAAATGAGAGCAATATTCTTTTTCTTCTTCCAACAGCTATGTTATATTTTGTTTGAAATCCTTTTAATTCATTTCTTGTTTCCTTAGGATCTCCATTTCTGACACTCATATGTAGCTAAGCCATAAAATATTCAGTCTCTCTCAGCTCGTAGTTTTGAGCTACACTGCTAGGGCATATCAATTGTACCTCACAGTGATGATGGGAGGACTTTTCTCCCTTCTGACCTTTTATGGGTTAAACTGAGCTTATGAGTCTATATAAAGCGCTTCCCTTCTTGAATTTTTTCCTTACAAGTATCTTTATTTTGACTTGTGGTACTTGGTAGATTAAGAGCTTGAAAAAGAAGTGGTCTGCATGCCAACTGTACATGAAACTCAAGAACTCAAGAACTTGATCAGGGAAAAGAAGAGAACACTCAAGGAGTATAACTGGTTGGAGCGTTCCAATCTGTCAACAGCTCCATCCCTCTGAAGGCATGAGAAGCAAATGCAAAGCAAAGACAGTAGCAGATAAGCATGTCTCTCCTGGGAGCAAATGTCTGTGTTCTCATACAGCAGTTTTTGTTTGTTTTGCTTTTGTCTTTTAGGGCCACACCTGCAGATTATGGAAGTTCCCTGACTAGGAGTCCAATCAGAGCTGTAGCCGCCAGTCTACACCACAGCTACAGCAATGTGGGATCCAAGCCATGTCTATGACCTACCCCACAGCTCATGGCATCTCTGCCAGATCCTTTAATCCAGGGACCAAGGCCAGAGATCGAACCCATGTCCTCATAGACACTAGCTGGGTTTGTTATCGCTGAGCCACAATGGGAACTCCCTCACACAGCAGTTTTACACTGCTGCAATTTTCACCCAAAACATTTAACTTTCTAACTATGACCTAACAGAAGAAAACACAAACACTACCAGAAAATAAGCACTATATTTTGTGGGGTTTGGGGTGGGGTACTTTGGCTGTGCCTGTGTCATATGGAAGTTCCCAGGCCAGGGACAGAACCCGTGCTATGGCAGCAAGGCAAGCCACTGCAATGACAACACCGGATCCTTAACCCACTGCACCACAAGAGAACCTCTTAGCACTATGTTTTGATACATCCAACAATACACTTTTGTGCAGTTGCTTTAAGCATTTTGTGTGTAAATCCACTTTTGAAATATAAATCAGAATACAGGGAGTTCCAGTTGTGGTGCAACGGAAACGAATCCAACTAGGAACCACGAGGTTGCAGGTTCAGTCCCTGGTCTCACTCAATGGGTTAAAGATCGGGCATTACCGTGAACTGTGGTGTAGGTGGCAGATGAGGTTTGGATTTGGCATTGCTCTGGCTGTAGCGTAGGCCGGCAGCTGTAGCTCCGATTCATCTCCTAGCCTGGGAACCTCCATATGCCTCGGATATGCCCCTAAAAAGCAATAAAATAAAATAAAATAAAATAAATCAGAATATAACATTTAACATTTTTCTCCTAATTTCTTATAAATACATTGTATACATGTAGGATTATCACTTACTCATTTGTTTGTTTATTAATTTACCCATTTATTCATTCATTCAATAAACATTTAGTGAGTTTTTTATATTTATATTATATTTATATTATATTTTTATATTACTGTTGAGCTTTTTGGGGAGGTGGTAAGAAAGCACACATATGCTTGAGGAAGATGCACAAACACACAGGGGGCAAGGGCCACCCCCCCCCCAAGCCCTGGGCTAGATCTTGCCTCTACATTTCCATTGCTTCTCCTCTGTCCTTGAGTCAGCAGCCAAATGGGAGTGCACTGGGGCATAGATAGATGCCTTCAGAGTGGTCCACCATTAGACCAATGAGCACCACCCATGAATCAATTCCCTTTTCTCAGGCCCTGCAGTTCTGTTCCTAAATGCTGTCCCCAGTGACACAGCTTAAAGATGTTGACCTGAACTATTAAGAGACATTCAGGGGGACTGGGGCCCTCTGCCTCACAGAGACTGACTGCCCAGTAGGGAAACATACCTGCTCTTTGAACATAGTTTTCCTCAAAATGAACTCATCACAGTAAGGAAACACTGTACTTGGAAGTTTCCACCAGGGAGTTGCACTTTCCCAAGAGGGAAGATGCCTGCGACAAAGGGTACTGATGCACACCTGTACCCAGGGAGCTCACGAGCACGCTTCCTGGCCTACAACCTAGGCAAAGACCCTTCACTCAGACAGCATGGAAACCAAATGCCATTGGAGCCATTCCAATGCCAGACTTTGTGGAAAAATACCCTGACAGCCATTGGATCACTTCCCATGGGTCCTTGTACTTTCATAAGCCAGGGCTGGCAGTGTCGTGACCTCAGAGCTTTTAAAAATACACATGCCAGGGTCCCAGGCTCAGAGATTCTGATTCATTTGGTAGACAGTGGGATTCAGACATTGGTATTTCTAAGAATATTTCCAGGTATTTCTATTGGTTAAGGACCAGTGTTTAAAGAAAATCTTTTGTCATAGTGCTTTGTCCAATAGAGGTGATCATTTGAAGAATTTTCATGGAAGATATTTTTAGATTAAGTGTGGCTACATCTTGGAATAATAACAACAACAATAATGTGCCTTAATAACTAATAATGATGACAGTTAAAAGTTATTGAGGGCCATAGGTACTGGGTGAGGTAATTCACATCTGGGGACACTTTATTTAATTTCTACAGGAGCTCTATAAGCTAGATATTATTATTCTTGTTTTGTGTGGAGAAAAAGATATTCAGAGAGTATGTCCAAGGTCACACCACTAGATGCTGTTTAGCTGCTGGGGTCTGAAGTCCCTATGTCTGATTCCAAAGTCATATTCTTTCTCCTATGTGCACAATTCAGAACTTTTGCTTTGACATACCTATATTCATAAGAATAATTGACTTTTCTCCATAGAGCATTTTCAGATACATGATTTCATTCAGTGGTCCTGATTGCAAGGAAAGCTCTAGCATGGCAGAGCAGAGGCACTGTGGCACTTAGAAGGATAGTGAACTACTGAAAACCACTGCCAGGTCTGCCTAGAACTTGAGTTTCAAATTTGGGCTTTTCCTACTGTGTTGCTGTGCTTCCTCATGTCTTTTTCATTTTCCAATTCTGCAGGTTTAGGTCATAAAAACTGCTTTGGCCCTTGGGGCAGCAGAGCCAGTACCACTGCTTGCTTGCTCCAGCTGACTGGATCAAAGGTGGACACTATACCAGGTTAAGCTAATCAAATTCATTCTCTCTCTCTTTCTCACTGTCCTATCTCTCAGGACTCCCACTCCCCCTGCCCCACCCCAGGTATTTAGAGTTGGTACTTGAGGAGAATGGGTCAGTTACCTGAGGGTGTTGCACTAATGTATACACATCAATGACAAATGAAATCACATTAAGATGGTTTCTTAAGGACCAGGGACGAGGAGAATGGAACAGTGTTTGTGGAGCAATAGAGATAACCTGTGAAACCCGAGATAGACAGAAGCGAAGGGCATAGCTGTCTTGGCTCCTACTGACTTTCTTTGTGATGCCTAACCTTGATTCCTGCCCTTGGGTGATTAATGTAACTTAAAGTCCAATTCCGGCATTAAAATTAAAAGCATCGAGGGGGTATGATCATAAGAATGCAATGAAGAATAATGCTTGCTGATGTGCTGTGTAACTTCTTCCAGCCCTTTTCAGGAGATCTTGAATCACAAGGGAAAGGCTGGTGACAGAAAGTGCCCACTGACATAGAAAAGGCACAGCACGCTACACCATGGCAATGAAAAGAGATGCTAGAGGAAATGCTTTTTCTCCTCTCTTCATTCCTTTTCCCTCTTATCAAGTGAGCAACCCTGGATGTGATACAATAAACTCCTTTCATTTGATCAAATTCACTCAAAGTTTTCCCTACTTTAAACCATATCACCCTCGACTAAATTAATGACCATATATTGGAAGACATACATACAATTTATGATTTGGGGTTACTGCAGAGTGCCTTAACTTTCAGTCCTAAATCTCCCTAACTTAGTCTCTCGATCTGAGCTATTCTGACTGCAAATAGCAGAAACTGAAATCAACCACATTAAGAAGGGTAATTTTCTTTTTGTTTTTTTGCTTTTTAAAAAAATTTATTTATTTTTGTCTTTTCTAGGGCCGCACCTGTGGCATATGGAGGTTCCCAGGCTAGGGGTCTAATTGGAGCTGTAGCTGCCGGCCTGTGCCACTGCCACAGCAACATGGGATCTGAGCCACATCTGCAACCTACACCACAGCTCACAGCAACACTGGATCCTTAATCCACAGAGCGAGGCCAGGGATCTAACCTACAACCTCATGGTTCCTAGTCGGATTTGTTTCCACTGAACCACAATGGGAACTCCTTGTTTTTTTGCTTTTTAGGGCCACACCTGCAGCATATGGAGGTTCCCAGGCTAGGGGTTGAATTGGAGCTACAGCTGCCAGCCTACAGCACAACCACAACAATGCAGGATCCGAGCTGCATCTGCAACCTACACTACAGCTCACAGCAACACCGGATCCCCAACCCACTGAGCAAGGCCAGGGATTGAACCCAAGCCCTCATGGGTACTAGTTGGATTTGTTTCCACTGCACCACAATGAGAACTCCCAAAAAGGATAATTTTTTTAACTATTGTATGTGAAACGTTCAGGTCTTGCTCTAGCCTAGATGATGTCACCAGGAAAGTTTCTCCCTCTCTTGGCTCCATTTCCTCTTTGAAAGCTTCATTCTCAGGTAGTCATGGTGTGGCAGATACAGTGACCAGAGACTCCATGCATGCACCCTATTTGTTGAGCAATTCCTGGGGTTAAGAGAGTGGCTCTTTCCAGCCAGTACTAGGGAAACACCAAACCCTGATTCTCATTGGTTTAGGCTGTATCAGGAGCCTATCCCTGAACCAGTCATTGTGGAGCAGGAGATGATAGCACCCTGATTGAGAGTTGGGCAGGTGTTCACCTATAGCTGTGAATGACATCTCTCTCCTGAACCACAAGGACTGAAAGAGGGGTAGCTCCCCTGTGGGATGGTTTGGGATTTGTGTCTATAGAGGGGATTTGGGGCAAGCAAAAGAAAGACTGTTTAGAAACCCACTTGCTAATATCCCAACCTCATTCTTTATCAGTACCTTGCTTTCTTAATATTTTTTTCCAGCCTTATTCATGGTTGCATTCTTAATTTTTGTTTTGTTTTGTTTTGCTTTGCTTTGCTTTTTATGACCACACCTGCAGCATATGGAAGTTCCAGGGCAGGGGTAGAATTGGAGCTACAGCTCCAGCCTACGCCACAGCCACAGCAATGCTGGATCTGAGCCATGTCTGCTACCCACACTTCAACTCACGGCAATGCCGGATCCCCAACCCACTGAGCAAGGCCAGGGATCAAACCTGAATCCTCATGGATACTAATTGGATTCATTTCCACTGAGTCACAATGGTAACTCTCTGCATTCTTAATTTTGGTTGTTCCTTGTTCTTCTCAAGGAATTCATTGCTGGTAGTACATAGGTTCCTTGTTAGCCTTCTTATTTATACCACCTGCTTCTTTTATTTTAAAGTATTATTTTTATTTTAAATTATGCCTTTGACAATTCATATTATCTTTGATGTATCTATTACATCTACATGAGAGAACAATTTTAACACTAATCTAAATATAATGATTCAAGTCCTTAATCCATTCACTGATTCAAGTTGTTTTAATACAGTTTGTGGTGTTCTCTGATTGTTTCTTATGGATGGCAATGAATACCCCATGACTCTATAAACCTCAACAGGTAACTTCAGGAATCAAGGCAGAAATAATGGGGGCAATATTCATCCAACCTTTCCTCTAAGAAAATCCAATTTTTCCTCTATGGAAAATTCTGTGACTTTTACCAAAGCAACCCACCTGTCAAATGAAAAGAATGTCTGTTCAGTCCTTAACACTCTGGAAGTCTTTGCTGCTTTGGATCTACCTTTCCTTCTTGAAATTATTTAATTATTCAGCTTCCATGAAAACCTATGCGAGATTCTCCTCCTACATCTCTGGCCACTCATTCTCTTCTCCTTTATGATTTTCCCATCCTTGTCCAATACTTTGAATATTGTGGTCCCCAAGATTCTGCCCATGGCCCTCTGATGTCCTCACCTCACCAACATACTTAATCCAGATGATCTCATCCACTTGCATATTTCCAGTCCCCACCTATTTCAATCTGAGAGTGAAACTTAGCTTTGACCTCTCTTCAGAGCACTTCAGATTTATACATGCAACAGCCAGGGGACTTCTCCATATCTGTGTCCCCAAGATAACACATCCAAAACTGATCTCAAGATCCTTCTCAGAAGTGCATTTCTCTCTACTTTCTCTCTATTCTTATCCGAATGCAGACATGTCCCATCTCTCACGTCAGCATCTGCCAGCTACCTCTCTGACTCCAGTCATGTTCTTTGAACTCACTACTAAGCTCATGTGATCCTCTATGCCTTCCTATCACCTTCAGGGTAGAGTCCCATCCCCAGCCCAGGTTAAGGATCTGATGTTGCCACAACTGCAGCTTAAGTCACGACTGCAGCTCAGATCTGATCCCTGGCCTGGGAACTCCATATGCCACAGTACTGCCAAAAAACAAACAAACAAAAACAATGATGGCCCAGACTTGGCCAATAGGCCATAGTGTTTTATCCCTTGGTCTGGTCTATTGCCCTCACAGGAGAAGGCCTCAAGATCCTGCTTGAAAAGAAAAAAAAAATGGTGTTCCCATCGTGGTTCAGTGGAAACAAATCCAACTAGAAACCACGAGGTTGCGGGTTTGCTCCCTGGCCTTGCTCAGTGGGTTAAGTATCCGGCATTGCTGTGAGCTGTGGTGTAGGTTGCAGATGTGGCTCAAATCCCATGTCGCTGTGGCTCTGGTGTAGGCCGGCAGCTACAGCTCCAATTAGACCCCTAGCCTGGGAATCTCCATATGCCACAAATGTGGCCCTAGAAAA